>NW_025814828.1:5680000-7152500 GCF_022079265.1 Lynx rufus
ACATTTCAAGGTCCAGGGCTTCTACACAACATTTAACGAATTCTTTGTTGAAAGAATGAACCAAAGAGCAATTTTTCTGGATGCAAAATCAGAGAAGAATAGGGTTTAGCAATTGAATGTTATTCTTGGGAATAATAAGCAAGAAAAGATAGTGTTCAAAAGTTGACCTTGAGAGTGAAATAGCTCCAGAATCTGTAGAACTGGTTTGAATCCCTAGTAAACAACAGGTCACTGTTAGAAAAGACTAGAAGGTAAGAAATAGAAGAGAGGGGATGGGCCTAGCAGGAAACTAGAAGAACAACATGGTTTAGACACCCAGCATCTGGAGTTCACTGTCAACAATATGGTCTTCTATGGGCCCATGGCTACCTACCGATGGGGGACATTTTGCTTGTCAGGTCTTCACTCTTCACTCTCCCAGCAGATAAAGATTTGAGGATCGCCCTATACAGATGATATTCAAAACCATGGGCTGAATGAGATCATATGGGGAGCAAGCATGAGTCATAAATGAGAGGGGCTACAAGAAGACAGAGGGATTAAAAGAACATCACAAGCCTGAAAATTAGTTACTACAGGAATGTAGCCTTCCTCAGATGCATGAGTTTGACGCAAGTTTTGATTAATGTAATATTAGGAAAAGTTATATGCTCCTAACATGTGTCTATGCTAGATATAAACTAACCTAATCTACATCTTTAGCTCCCTCCGTCATTTGAGGTCTTTGTGCTACTCTCACAGTTTTGAATTGTTTTCTCTATGTGTACCCATGCAGACAAGATACATCAGCTATAGGTGCTTTTGGTTTCCTGCTTTATGTCATTTGGATCAGTGCTGCTCAATGCTGGTGACAATCAGTAATTTAAAAAAAGGCAAATGCCCAGACCCTGACACCTGACGTCTTCATTTACTTGGTCTTGGGTGGCTTAGGAATCACTATTTTTAATTTATTTTTATTTTTAAAAAATGTTTATTTATTTTTGAGGAAGCATGAGTGGGGGAGGGGCAGGAGGAGGGGGGATAGACGATCCAGAGGGGGCTCTGCGCTGTCAGCACAGAGCCCAACGCAGGGCTTGAATTCACAAACTGGTGAGATCATGACCTGGGCCAAAGTTGGGCGCTTAACTGACTGAGCCAGCCAGGTGCTCCAGGAATCAGTATTTTGTAAAGCATGTAGGTGATTCAGATGCCACCCTAGTTGAGAATCAAGAATATTTGTCCCTAAGTTCAAACTATGTTTTTGGGAGAAACAATATGAATTTGATGAAAATTTACCAACCCACATCAGCCCTCCTGATATTCCGGACAGATCATTCTTTGCTGTGGAAGCCATCTGGTGCAGGTAAATGTTCAAAAGCATGCCACTAACCCCTCCCACCAGTGGGACAAACAACAGTGTCTCCAGACATTGCCCTGTGTTCCTTGTAGGACAAAAATGCTAGCCTCACAAACTACTTGTGTAACCAGTTCTCATGTTACAATATCCAAGTAGTACTTTAGTTCTAAGAAGAACCAAAAAAATAAACATATTCTTCAGTTAAAGCAGCGATATGTATGTAATCATGTGAAAGAGAGAGACAGGCAGACAGTATTGTTAAATAATGTTCTGGATGACATTTTTAATTCAAAATTAACCAACAAGAAAGTTTTCCATTTCTTTAAGTTTGCATTTCTGGATCTCCACCTCTACCCAGCCTTCAGCCCACTCCCTTTTCAAACAGCTTCAAGAAGGCTTACTTCTTGTAAAGATGACCCCCCCACCTCCTCTCCCAGGAAGGCTGTAAACAGCCCCACATGCCCCCACCTCACTACCAGCTAAAGCTTCCTTGGCCCCCTCCCAACAAACTGCCATGTACTGGCTTTTTCACCTCCGTCAGCTACCAGAAGGAGCCCACCGGGAGGGAGGAATGAATATAGCATTGCTTCTCCATCCGCTAGCCTTCTCTTCTGCCAGGTAGAAGGGAAATACAATTCAACAGGTTTCTTTGTTTCTCATGTGCTCCCGTGCCCCTCCCACAGGCCCATGATTTTGTGCTTTACCTCTCTAGCGACAAGTTAAACAATATCCTTCCATTCAGTGACCCTCCGAGCCTCTTACTATGTTTCAAGCAAAGATCTAGTGACTCTTGAGTCTCTTACTATGTTTCCACCAACGTCCTAGACATTAGGACACAATAATGGACAAATCCAGTCTCCGCTCTCGTGGAGGTTACTTATTAATAGGCAAAGGCGTCCACGTTGTCTAGATAACAGTTGCCCTATGGTTTGCATTTTCCTATCGTGTGAGCGCCTCTTTTAAGCAAATACTCAACTCATGAGTTCTGTAGTTCCAAAGAATGCTAAGGATGAGCTTTTGAAATGTGGAACTTGCCTACCCAGGTACCTGAATACAAGTGGGTGCTGTCACTGGTCTGCTGGCAGCATTTTGATTCTGCACTCCATCTTGAGAAGTTGACAAGCATTATTGACGTCACGTTGAATAAGTTCAGAAGCAATGAATTTTTTAACACCAACTGCAGGCCACTCAACAGCCCCGAAAGTGAGCTGCGGGTCCCGTGTCATTGGTGTCTACGTGGCACTGGGCCAGTCTGGGCGTCGTTGCTGAATTGAATGCCGTCTCACAGAAGAAGGGGCCTTGTGGGGCCGTGTGCATTGGTGAGCCATGTGACTCAATCACAGCTCAATGCTGGAAGCCATCTAAGTGGCAAGCTTCCAACATGAGTGAGATAAAACAGCATTCACCATGTCAGAGCTGTGAGAATGGCCTTGGGCTCTGCCCACGTTGGGATCTGCCACGGTAGACACTGCTAGGTTTCAGCTTAGCCAAGCCATTTGTGAACCAGGCCCTTGGCATTTAGGGGTACGTCTGGGAACAAAGGGCACCACTGAGCCAGATGCTTTGCTTCATGGGGGACAATGACACATCAAGTCACTGCGGCAGGCAGAGAGATGCTCTGGGGCCAGGGCAGCGGCCTTCCTGAACAGCCCATTTCAGTCGGACAACAAGACGTGCTGGGTCCTTCCCACCCTGTCAGTCACTGAGTTAGAACCGACGCACCCTGAAATGGGAGTATTGGGCAGAAAAGTCACAAGGGCTCTGCAGATCAGGTGTTCAGCCTTGACAAGCAGCCGTGACAGCCGCTTCTGGGTGGAAGTTACCATCTTTGGCCAGAGGCTCCAATTGGCAAATCATCAGACATAAAGAACATAATTGAAATGGGGTGTGAGTGTCAGGAGACCCCCCAAATACCAGTAATTCTCTGCATATGGCTCTTCATGGTGGGGAGATTTGCCCCCGGCGCTGATGGAACAGGGGAGCAGAGGCAATACGTATGTCAGCTCCTGCTACGTGTTCACAGGTACGTGCAACAAAAGCAGCACCCTACACTGGCCCCCAAAGGCCCCACTGACAGAAGGTCACTCAACATGCCGCTGGAAACCTCATCCCCAAAAGAGTCAGTTGAATTGGGCTGCTCCCTCACCGCAAGGACAAGGCAGCATGGTAACCTGGGAGCCAGCATTCAACACAGTTGGACTCTCTCCCCCATCCAGAGTTCCCCAGCTCAGCTGGGCAGTGGCACATGGCCTTTAATTCTGCCTGGGGACAGGGAGACCTTGTCCCCAATCCTAATGATCTTCCTGTTCCAGGCACAAGGCTGAGGGATGGAATTATGGAGAGAGAGAAAGAGCAGATTCAAGGCAGGAGGCAAAGCACATTTAGTTCTGCTTTCAAATGCCTGGGAGACGCTCATGTATTCCGTTAAGCACAGAGTTTATTTTTCCTCATCGTTGAATTATCTACTGTTGGAAGTCAGGAAACTTTTGTTACAAATCAGCCCGAAGCTTCTTGCAAACTCAAGTCGAAAGCCTGAACAGTAGTCCAATGAGATGTGCAGAGTCGTTACTTTCGAACATGACCTTCAAATACTCCTCAGCTATACTTTGTGGAAACATATGATTACTCTTGCCACCTGGTTACAACTTGGATGGGTTTTCTGTCTCTAGGCTGAATGTGTTGCAATTATTTATTTCCAATCTCACAAGATTTCCAGAAGATATTTTAAAAGTGATTCTAGAACTGTCATTTCAGATGTTACAATTACATCCACTGACTCTATTGACTTTTATTTTTTGTGCTAAATGACTAGCCTAGCAAATGTGAAATTTAAGTGAAAAATAAATTGTAGATTCAAAATAAAGTAATGAAGCTGAAGACATAAAGATGTTGGGAGATCGTCATTAGCTGGGTTTGTGGGACTTGTGCACACAATAACATGACCGACGAGGAAAGCATAACATAGAATGCGTGCTATATGGTTATAGCTGCAAAATGTGAGACCTGTCTTTATATCTATTTACAAAGTTCTACTAGATGACTTAAACATTTTGAGTTTGGTGACTGTTACCTATCTCGCTGTATTAAAAACCTCTGTCCTTACAGAGCTATTCACTATTTCTGTCCCCATTAAATTGGTATGATATTTTAAGAAAAAATTACAAGATGTGGTTTTCCTGCTCTGTATGTTGTGTTCTCTATGAATGATCAAGTACTTGCTCATATCTTCTAAAAATATACTAGGGGTGCCTTGGTGGCTCAGTTGGTCAAGCGTCTGACCAGGTCATGGACTCAGGTCCTTAGACTCAGGTCATGACCTCGTGGTTCATGAGTTTGAGCCCCGCTTTGGGCTCTGTCAGCACAGAGCCTGACACGGGGCTCAATCCCACAAACCATGGGATCATGACCTGAGCTGAGACCAAGTGTCAGACACTTAACTAAGCCCCCCAGGCACCCTAGAATGACAGTGAAGTATTAATTGGAAGTTTCACAAATGTTAGCATTTTCCCAGAGGGTTCAGCACCCTCTCATTTGACTTGATTTTTGTTAAGAAGTCCTAGGTTGTTATATTACCTGGATTTTGGTACTTTAGGATTTAATATTAACTAGACTGCAAAAGAAATATTGTTCTGTGAGTCTTACAGATGAAGAAATGAAGGCTCAGAAATTAGGCAACTTGCCCAACGCATCCAGTAAGTAAGTGTGGAACTCTTTCCAAACCCAGGTCCATCTACATGCATTTTGCATTAGACATCCTTGCAGACACCAGAAATGAACAAAAGGATCTAGTGGAAAGATGAGACAAATGGAAAGGAAGAATAAATTCACCCATGGCTTCCTCTGTAATGACGTGAAGTTAAAGGCTACTACTAAAACCTTACACAGAAGTAAAAGATTTGTAAGTAAAAAGTAACACTAAGAAGAACGATATTATCCCAGTGAACAAAGGATATGCAAAGGATCACACTAGTCAGAAGATTAAGTGACTACAGGTCAGAAGTCAAGAGGAGACATTGCTGACCAGCTTAAAATGTCTAGAAACACTGATTCCCAGACAGACAGATGGCCAGCACATATGGCCACATTCTCATCTATGGAGCAGAGGTCAGGAAATTTTACAGGTGATCCAGGAGTCTAAATTGGGGTCAGCAGATTATACCCCAAGGGCCAAATATCCTGCCTATTTCCTGTTTCTGTAAATAAAGTTTTATTGGAACACAGCCACTCCCATACATTTGTGTAATATCTACAGGTGCGTTCACACTACAGGACAGATTTAAGTACTTGTAACAGAAACCTTTTGATCAACCAAACTTAATATATTCACTACCTGGGCCTTTTGCCAACACTGGTATAAAACACAAACCAATTGTTGGGCAAATATCATTCTTCTTCTTCTTCTTTTTTTTGGTTCTGCCTATTTGTTTGTCTTACATTTTTTACAAGGTTTTAACTTTTTTTTTTTCCAACGTTTATTTATTTATTTTTGGGACAGAGAGAGACAGAGCATGAACGGGGGAGGGGCAGAGAGAGAGGGAGACACAGAATCGGAAACAGGCTCCAGGCTCTGAGCCATCAGCCCAGAGCCTGACGCGGAGCTCGAACTCCCGGACCGCGAGATCGTGACCTGGCTGAAGTCGGACGCTTAACCAACTGCGCCACCCAGGCGCCCCAAAAGGTTTTAACTTTAATTCCAGGATGGTTGACATTATATTAGTATTTCATCCTTCCCCTCCCCTTATCCACCTTCCCTCTGGTAACCATTAGTGTTTTCTCTATAGTTAAGAGTCTGTTTCTTGGTTTGCCTCTCTCTCTCCTTTTTCCTTTGCTCATTTGTTTTGTTTCTTCAATTCCACCTATGAGTGAAATCATATGGTATTTGTCTTTCACTGACTTATTTCACTTAGCATAATACTCTCTAGCTCCATCCACATTGTTGCAAATGGCAAGGTTCTATACTTTTTATGGCCAAATAATATTTCATTGTGTGTGTACACACACACACACACACACACACACACACACACACACACCACATCTTCTTTATCCATTCATCTATTGAGGGTCACTTGGGCTGCTTCCATATCTTGGCTACTGTAAATAATGCTGCAATTAACATTGGGGTGCATGTATCCTTTGAATAAAGTCTTTTGAATTATTTGGGTAAATACCTAGTAGTGTGATTGCTTGATGATATGGTAAGTCTGTTTTTAACTTTTTAGGAACCTCATACTATTTTCCAGAGTGGCTGCACCAGTTTGCATTCCCACCAACAGTGCAGGAGGGTGCCTTTTTCTCCACATCCTCAATAACAATCGTTGTTTCTTGTGTTTGTTTGGGTTTTTTTTTTTTTTTTTTTTGCCATTCTGACAGATGTGAGGTAATATCTCACTATAGTTTTGATTTGCATTGCCCTGATGATAAGTGATGTTGAGCATCTTTTCATGTGTTTGCTGACCGTCTATGGGTCTTCTTTGGAGAAATTTCTGTTCATATTTTCCGTCGATTTTTAATTGGATTATTTGTGAGGGTTTTTTTTTTGGTGTTGAGTGTTAAGTTCTTTATATTTTTTTGATTCTAGCCTTTTATTGGATATGCCATTTGTAAATATCTTCTCTCATTCAATAGGTTGCCTTTTACATACTGTCTATAGAAACTCTAAAGGCTCCACCAAGAAACTGCCAGAACTGATAAATGAATCAGTAAAGTCACAGGATACGAAATCAATGCACAGAAATCTGTGGCATTCCTATACACTAATACTGAAGCAACAGAAAGTGAAATTAAGAAAATGATCCTATTTAGGGGTGCCTGGGTGGCTCAGCCGGTTAAGCATCCAACTTTGGCTCAGGTCATGATCTCGCGGTTTGTGAGTTTGAGCCCCATGTTGGGCTCTGTGCTGACAGCTCAGAGCCTGGAGCCTGCTTCAGATTCTGTGTCTTACTCTTGCTGTCCCTCCCATGTTCATGCTCTGTCTCTGTCTGTCTCTCAATAATAAATAAATGTTAAAAAAAAAATTTTTAAAGAAAATTATCCTATGTACAACTTCACCAAAAACAATAAAATAGGAATAAACTAAATCAAAGAGATGAAAAACCTGTAGTCTGAAAACCATAAAACACTGATGAAATCAGAAATTCAAGGCTATGCAAAGAAATGGAAAGATATTCCATGTTCATGGAATTGGAAGAACAAATACTGTTAAAATGTCTACACTACCCAAAGCACTCTACAGATTTAATGCAATCCCTATCAAAATACCAACAGCATTTGTTTACAGAATTAGAACAAGCAATCTTAAAATCTGTATAGAACCATAAAAGACCCCAAATAGCCAAAGCAACCTTGAAAGAGAAATGCAAAGCTGGAGGCATCACAATTCTAGACTTCAAGTTATATGACAAAGCTGTAGTCATCAAAACAGTATGATACTGGCACAAAAACAGATGCCTAGATCAATGGAATGGAAGTAGAAAACCCAGAAGTAAACCCATAACTGTATGGTCAGTTAATCTTCAACAAAAGAGGAATGAATATACAATGAGAAAAAGACAGTCTCTTCAACAAATGGTATTGGGAAAACTGGACAGCTACATGCAAAAAAAAAAATGAAACTGGACCACTTTTGTACACCATACACAAAAATAAACTCAAAATGGATTAAAGATCTAAATATGAGACTTGAAGCCATAAAAATCCTAGAAGAGTACACAGACAGTAATTGTTCTGACATCAGCCCTAGCAACATTTTTCTAGATATATCTCCCAAGGCAAGGGAAACAAAAGCAAACATAAACTATTGGGAATATATCAAATAAAAAGCTTTTGCACAGCAAAGGAAACAATCAACAGAACTAGAAGAATGAATAGCGTTCTTAATGTCACCAAACCACTTGGTCCACGTCTTGTCTGTGTACTGTTGCCCTAGTTTTTACAACCATATCCTTTTCCATGGATCCCTGACACGCTCCTTTCTGTTTACGACTTCAGTAGCTCTCTAGAGGGTGTTTCTCCTTCACACTTGACCTTCTCACTGTTGGCCAATGTCAGTAGAGTGAGCCCTTCAAGTGCATAGTAGATGCTGCTGCTCCCCTCCTGTCCACCCCCTGACCCATGGCTTCCCATCACCGTGGATTAAATCCAGTCTTTCTCCCATGGCCTGCACAGCCCTTCCTCATCTGCCTCCTCCCTCTGATCTTGCCTTCTCCTCATTCTGTTCAATCTGGCCCCAATGCACATCTTGCTGAATTCAAGCTTGCTCTTCCCTCAGCGGATTAGCAAACGCTCTTGCCCTTGCCAGAGACATTTTTACACCACTTCCTCCCTTTCTCCTCCATTTCTCTGCTTACATGTCACCATCTCATTCTCCGCCCCAAGGAAAACACTTCCACAAACTGCAACAGAGACACTCTTAGTTGTCATGAGTACTGCATTTTGAATGTCACGAAACAAGAAATGGCAAGTTTCCTCAAAATTCTCAATACATGAGTAGATTTTCATTTCCCTATCAACAGCATAACCAAAAGAAAGTTATAAAATGGATTGTCTAAGCTGAGAACGTTTTTATCAAGTTCTTGTGACTTTTCCATCTCTAGTACTATATATTAGCTCTCAGCCCTCATCACTCACTAGACCCTGGTTCATTTTTCTGATATTTATCTCTGTCTGAAGTTGTATTATTTATTTGTACATTTGTTTTATTTACTCATTTGTTCTGTATCTCTCCAATTAGAATGTATGCTCCACGAAAGCAGGGTTTTGTCTATCAAATTTGCCACTGATGACACAGAACAAGAATTCAGTAAGTATTCACAGAATATTGGATGAACCTTCTATGTTTACAGATGAAATGTGATTGTGTAATTCATATATCCTGCTGTTCTGTTGATGGGATTTACATCCTTTGGAACAAATCGAGGTTAAGATTCTACTTTATACTCTGTACTCTCTCCATGATGTGTTACCTGGTGCCCCTCCTCTTTCTGACTTGATCTGATACCACTTTTCCCCTTTCAGATTTAAAAAAAAAATGAATCTGTGGGGCACTTGGGTGGCTCAGTCAATTAAGCATCTGACTCTTGATCTCAGCTCTGATCTTGATCTCAGGGTCATGAGTTCGAGCCCTGAGTATGGATTCCATGCTGTTGTAGAGCAAAAGCAAAAAAAAAAGAAATCTGGAACATTACTGTCCTGCTTACCCTTAGAATCTTTGTTCTTGTAGTTTCCTCAACCTGAAACACACTGGTAGGAGCATTTTATGTAACCAGTCTAGTCTGGCTCAGGTGTACCCTTCTCAGCTAAGCCCACCTCGCCCTCCATGTCTGAAGCTGGGAACTGCCTCCACCCTGATACTTTTCATCCCTTTCCTCTGCTGTACTTTCTTTCTCCCATGGGACTCACCACCCTAATAAAGAAGAAAAAATCGCAGCATAAATTTGTTACTATGTAGAGTACAATAAGAATGTAAAATATAAGTAATACACAACGCTTGTTGTTTATTTATGTCTCCCTAAAAGGTAAGGTCCACAGGGGTAGAAATCTTTGTCCATTTTCTCCATTGCTTGTACCTATCTTAGTGCATTTGCTCCACTGCCTACCTTAGTCTGTCTGAGCTGCTATGACATACATTCCATTGGCAGCTGGGTGGCTTAAACAACAAACATTTATTTCTCACAGTTCTGGAAGCTGGAAGTCCAAGATCAAGCTACCAGAAGATCTGGTGTGTGGTGAGGGCCATTTCCAGGTTAAAAGACAACTGCCTTCTTGCATGGCAAAAGGGGTGAGGGAGCTCTCTGGGGTCTCTTTTACAAGGCACTAACCCCATTCCTGAGGGCTCCACCCTCGTGACCTGTGACCAACTCCCAAAGGCCCCACCTCCAAATACCCTCACACTGGGAGTTAGGTTTCAACGTATGGATTCCAGGAGGACACAAACATTCCATCTATGGCATCACCTTCCCTCACTACTCCTGGGGCTGATCCCTGCAAGCTGGTCCCAGGTTCTCCTACAAGCAGACTTTCAGCTGGGTTTGGTCAATGGGAGGTTCTTGTAGGTGCCTCCAGGTCATTGAGCCTTTTATAGGATTCCAATACCTCTGGATATGCTGGCTGTGGTTCCAGCTTCCACCAGGTATCCAAGACCTGCATCTGGAGGTCACTGCCTCCTTCTTGGTTCCTTCCATTCAGAGCCATAGGGCTCCTACAGGTCATTCTCTGCTTTGCTTAATCATCCTATATTAGCTGTTTAGTATCTCTATCACCTTCTACCACCTTCCTGACTTAAATTCCCACTGGTTTGAACACTCAGAGTAGTTTCTGTTTTCCTAATAGATCTGGAAATACACAATTCCATTTTTTCTGCCTTTTCGCAGCTAACTTGCAAGTCAGGTCAGAGAAAGTGAAGCAAGACAGTGGACAATGACACACACATGACTCACCACATAATAAAACCAAATAACTTAGCAACTCAATAGGTTTAGCCGATAAGCTCTAGTTTTATAGGTTTTCTTCATTAGCATATGAGAGATGCACTATAAATCACCCATTGCAGACAAGAGCTATAATCGGATGTACAGCAGAATCACAGTCACATGTGGCAAAGTAATTTATCATGAGATTTTAATTATATAAAGAGACACATTAAATTTGTCTCTGTGTCCTCATCATCCAGTTCAATGCCTGGAATGTAATAGTTACCTGATAAATGCTCATTTAATGATGAAATGAATGAACTAAAAATATTAAAAATTATGCACACTGAGCTCTGTACATTACCATACAAGATAGCCCAAGAATTCTGGCAACCCATGACTTTATGGCTGAAGAAAAATCCCCCTGGTTGGTAACACAGAAAAGCTGAAGACAAATGTGTTACACTGCCATGTGTGAATCCCAGGAGGAGGGAGCTTCTGGTGGGATCTCAGGGCACCTGGCTTGACCACACCTCCAGGAATCACATTTCTCATTATTGTCTTCTCCTCAGTCTCGGACATCTGAGAACAAGCAACAGTGATTGATAGATGTTCATAAGGGAGAGAGAAATCCTCAGGATTCAGGTCTCTATGGGGAAGGTCATTCCCCTGAGGTTCCAGGCATGCTTAAGAGCACTGGTGTTTAGTGGACAAACAGTGAAATAGATACAGGATGAGAGAATGGGAGAGCGGGAGGCATAGAAGACAAAGGAACTGTTCTATCCTACTGGGAATAGTCAAGAGAGAGAACCATGAGTTCTGGCCCCAGCTTTCATGAGGGAAGATCTCCATGCAATCTTACCACCCTCTTAGCCAACGCTGGCTTCACAAGTTCCTTGTAGAATTTCCACCAGGAATGCTTCTGATAGATCAAAGGGGACACACGCTGTGCAGCCCAGAAAGTGAAGGCACAGATCCCTTCCTCTGACACTGATCAATTATCTGTAGGGAAAAGCCTCCACTATGGTGTCCTGGCACGTTGCATGTCTCCCCATGGGCCACCCAGGCAAAGCCTGACCACACTTTGACCCACGGCTTGGTGGAGTATCTTATGACTCCTTCTGGAGCCAGGGGAGATAAGCCTTGTGCGGAGCCGCTGTCAGGCAGATCCCAGCCCTGCTTTATGGTCACTTCTCCTGCATCTCCCTGTAAGCAACCACCCACAGCTCGTCGCAGCTCTCAGCCGGCCCTTTTGGTTCTGTGTTGTCCTGTGTGACTAGAGTTGTGGACAGCTGATGCCATGCTGACCCTCCTTTTGCTGCCTGTCCTGTCTGAATCCACTGGGACCCTTGTCTTCTTACTGGGAATCCATGGAAGAGTGGCAAGCCAAACTGGTGGAGGCCACCATGCTGCTGCTTAGTGAGTGTGTGGCCCTACGGCTTGGCTGAATCTTCCCATCAGTTCTGTTAACGGACTCCAGGGCCCCCTCCTGGGGGATCTATGTTCTGTAGCTCAGGCCAGCGTGATCTGTCACAACTACATAGCACTTCCTCGCCGTGATGTGGCCACTAGTACTTTTTGTTGTCTCACAGGGGTTCATATACTCGCTGCCTCCCACGTCTACAGGTCGGGATCCTCCTGTGTGCAGCCCCAGGACCGTCACACAGCAGCTGTGAGGAAGCTATCTGGTAAAACCGTTGTTATTACATTCTCACACTGCTCCAACCTTATGAGGTTCCTCTAATTGTCCTCAAATATAGAAAGTTCACAAATACTTCCTCGAGGAAAAAAGGGAGCTCTTAAAGTTATTTTCAGGCCACTAATATGCTGTGTTTCATCATAGAGTGCATATATTTTTAAAGATTTTATTTTATTTTTTTTAAAGTAATCTCTACATCCAACGTGGGGCTCGAACCCACAACCCTAAGATCAAGAGTCACATGCTGTACTGACAGAGCCGGCTGGGCTCTCCCGTAGAGGGCATATCTTACTTACTCTTATTCTACAGAATAGGAACCTCTCCTCTACTCATAAAGCTCTCTGAACAGACCCAGGGCAGGAACAGCATTAAGGAAAAGTACTTAATTCTAACTGCAGAGGATTTGACTGTGGCCACATAAGCCGTTTTCTTATGAGAGCTTTAAAATAAATAAAAGTGCTAGCTTTTTCAATGAACTGTCACTCTCATGTGTTTTTAATCATGGTTCTTGTTAGTTTTGAATTGTGTAAGAATTCAAATTCATGCTTAATTATAACATTACTAGACTTTGGCAAAGGATAACCCAGATGTGATACATTAAGAATAAAAAGCACACTTCTTCATCACTGCCTAAATATGCTCCTATCATAAAACTTATCTGATCCTAAATGTCTTGGGCTGCACAGTGATTGATTGCAGCCAACCTTTTCATGGCCTGCCAAAAAAGGAATAGGCAGACAGGTGTGGGTGCTGCTGGGCCCTCCTGACAGAGCAAGGGGGGACCCATCCTAGGCTGTACCAGGGTTGTGCCCACAGACATTTTCTCGAATCACGCTATGTCAGGGAGTTTTCATGCAAACTCTTTTAAATTCCTAGTTCCTCTTTTCAGAATTATAATTTCTGATAGAGATAAAGAGAGAAAGGAGGGAAGAAAGAAGGAAGGAAGGGAGGGAGGAAGGCGGGAAGAAAGAAGGAAGGAAGGGAGGGAGGAAGGAAGGAAGGGAAGGAGGGAGGGAGGGAGGGAGGAAGGAAGGAAGGAAGGAAGGAAGGAAGAGAGGAAGAAAGAGAGGAAGGAAGAGAGGAAGGAAGAGAGGGAGGGATGGAGGAAGGAAGGAAGGAAGGGACAGAGGGAGGGAGGGAGGGAGGGAGGAAGGAAGGAAGGAAGGGAAAGGAAAGGAAAGGAAAGGAAAGAATGGAGGGAAGGAAGGAAGGAAGGGAAGGAGGGAGGGAGGAAGAAAGGAAGAAAGGGAGTGAGGGAGGGAGGAAGGGTGAGCACTTTCTTCCAATCTGTAATGGCACAATATTCAGAAAAGAATATAAACTACAATTTACTGTAGACACCAACGCAGCCAGAAGTAACCTGTCATTGTCAGTATTGTGATGCAAGGCTTTCCTTGAAGCCCCAGACTAGGTGGTGTGCACTCTACATAGTGAAAATCTGCAGATTATTTGAATAGATGATGCCATGATATCAGTATGAGATTTAAAGACAGGGCCTTTGAAGTTATTTCAATTCCAAATACAAGTTCCACAGAAACGCCAGGACACTTAGGCTCCCTTTGCCCTTGGGAATGGCCTGCTTGTGTTTGGGTGGGGAGGACTTGGAAACAGAGACTCCCCAAGTTCCAGAAGGCCTTTGATAGCAACCAGTCCCAAATCCACTGAGGCGGAGAACAGCCCCTGGCAGGGAGTAATGAGGAGGGGCTGCTCATTGGTGGGGGGTTTTCTTCTGGGAGCCAAAAAGACCCTGGAATTTAAGAGAGTGATGTTGGCATACCTCTGTGACTACAGTACCACTCAGTAAGCTGTATACCATGGTGAATTTCATGGTATGTAAGTTCTCTCTCAAATTTTTTTAAAGTTTCTAATTTTTAAATTAATTTATTTTTCTAATGTTTATTTGTTTTTGAGAGAGAGAAAGAGACAGAGCATGAGCAGGGGAGGGGCAGAGAGAGAGGGAGACACAGAATCCAAAGCAGGCTCCAGGCTCTGAGCTGTCAACACAGAGCCTGATGCGGGCTTGAGCTCACGGACCATGAGATCATGACCTGAGCTGAAGTTGGATGCCCAACCTACTGAGCCACCCAGGCACCCCTAAATATTTTTTAAGTAACCTCTACAGCCATCGTGAGGCGCAAACTCATGACCCTAAGATCATGAATCACACGTTATTTGGACTGAGCCAGCTAGGTGGCCCAATTTCTCTCTCAATTAAAACAAATAAATAAAAGTTAGCAGTAGCTAAGTTTCTTTTGTACACACACACACACACACACACACACACACACACACTGTATGGGACATGCTAACACTAAGAAGGTACATTTATCTGAAATTCATATTTAATTGGGTTCCCTGCATTTTTGTTTCCGTCGACTTTATTTTTTAGAATTGTTTTAGGTTGGGGGAACCTGGGTGGCTCAGTTGGTTAAGCATCTGACTTCAGCTCAGGTCATGATCTCATTGCTCATGAGTTCAAGCCCTGCGTTGGGCTCTGTGCTGACAGCTTGAAGCCTGGAGCCTGCTTCAGATTCTGTCTCTGTCTCTCTGCCCCTCCCCTGCTCACATTCTGTCTCCTTCAGTTTTGAATATAAAATAAAAACAACATAAAAAATTAAAAAAAAAAAAAGAATTGTTTTAGGTTAGCAGGAAAACGGAGTGGAAAATACATATAGTCCCCATACATCTACCCCCTTCCCCATCGCACACACAGCCTTTCTATCAACATCCACCACCAGAGTGGTACGTGTGTGTTCTATGGGTTTGGGCAAATTTATAATGAAGTATCCACCATTACAGTATTGTCTGCAGTAGCTTTACTACCCTAAATATCCTATGTGCTGTGCTGATTCATCCCTCCCTTCCCTATATCCCAACCCTTGGCAACCACTGAACTTTTTTAAAAAAATTTTTAGGGGCGCCTGGGTGGCGCAGTCGGTTAAGCGTCCGACTTCAGCCAGGTCACGATCTCGCGGTCCGTGAGTTCGAGCCCCGCGTCGGGCTCTGGGCTGATGGCTCGGAGCCTGGAGCCTGTTTCCGATTCTGTGTCTCCCTCTCTCTCTGCCCCTCCCCCGTTCATGCTCTGTCTCTGTCTGTCCCAAAAATAAATTAAAAAAAAAATTTTTTGGGGGCGCCTGGGTGGCGCAGTCGGTTGAGCGTCCGACTTCAGCCAGGTCACGATCTCGCGGTCCGTGAGTTCGAGCCCCGCGTCGGGCTCTGGGCTGATGGCTCAGAGCCTGGAGCCTGTTTCTGATTCTGTGTCTCCCTCTTTCTCTGCCCCTCCCCCGTTCATGCTCTGTCTCTCTCTGTCCCAAAAATAAATAAACGTTGAAAAAAAAAATTAAAAAAAAATTTTTTTTAAGTTTATTTATTTATTTTGGGAGAGACAGAGACAGCATGAGTGGGGGTGAGACAGAGGGATACAGAGAATCCCAAGCAGGCTCAACACTGACAGTGCAGAACCTGACATGGGGCTTGATCCCACAAACTGTGAGATCATGACCTGAGCCGAAACCAAGAGTAGGACGCTTAACCAACTGGGCCACTCAGGCGCCCCACCACTGATCTTTTTATTGTCTCCATAGTCCTGCCTTCTCTGGAATGTCATCTACTTGGAATCACATGGTATGTAGCCATTTCAGATTGGTTTCATTCTCTTAGCAACAGACATTTTAGCTTTCTCCACATCTTCTTACGGCACTAGAGCCCATTTTACATCATTGCTGAATAACATTCCAGTGTCCGGATGGATCACAGCTTAGTTATCCATTCACCCTTTGAAGGACAGCTTGATTGCTTCCAAGCTCTATGAATAGAGCTGCTTACACATTGGCATACAGGTTTCTGTGTGAACATGACGTATCAGTTCATTTAGGTAAACACCAAGGAGCATGATTGCTGGATGGTATGGTAAGACTGCTTAGTTTTGTTAAATCTGGCAACCGCATTCTCAGTGAACGTGCACCTCTTTGAAAGAGGCACAGAACAAGGATGTACTTGAGTGAGAAAAGGCAATAAAGGACATCTTATCTTTATTCGCTTACTCATTCACCCACTCATTCAAGTGCTATTTATTGACAAAACTGCGTGCGAGATCCTGGGAATGCAAACACATACAAGAAATGGAAGAAGTACGTGTGTTATAAAGGTTCCCGAATGCAAGAGAGAGCGCAAAGAAAAGGTGGAGAGATTTTCCCCATGGAGGCTGCAAGGGGGGCTCAGAGAGTGTCCCCCCCAAAGAAAGAAGGCCTTCCTCTTGAAGGATGTACATAATCCCAGAAGGGGTATTGAGAGATACGTGCAGAAAAGAATGATCCAGATAGAGGCAAAAAAGGTATGAACTAGCAATGAAATACATTTATTCAACAAATATTTAATATCCTGCCATTATGCTGGGCCTGAGGACACAGCTTTCACCAAACAGGGAGCCTTGACAAGTATTCTACAGGAAAATACTCAACTCAGAGTGGCAAGCCTTCCTCATGCTTGGGAAAATAGGTGCCTGAAAAAGCCCTCCTTTTTCTCCTGGGTAGGTCTGCCCTTCTATTACTGGAGAATTCCCCCTTCTACCCTAAAAACGAAACATTACCATCAGCTTCTCCAATATGAAGAGTAATGTAAATGTGTGTATAAATAGTGTTTACCATCTATCAGAATTTCAAAATTTGGCTTGGGGATTTTTTTCCCCCCTAAGCTACTGAAATTTCCTAAGTTGAGTTAACATTCCAAACTTTAGTTACTATTGTCCTATGTGAGATCTTTGTATCGTGTGTCCGATGTGCTGGTTAGACGTTTCTTTATAGGCATTTTAAGATTTACAGGTGCACTTGATAAAATAGCTAGAAATTGTTGAGATGTTTTTCATTGGGTAATTTATTCCATATGTACCCAACAGCCAAGCATTTGGCAGGTGACCAACAGATATGATTTAGAAAGCCTGAATAGCTCATGCAGGAAATAAGTAGGTGACAGATAAAGAAAAATGGCAACTTCATGCTTTAATGGCAACGTAAACTATCTAGAAGGGACATTTATCAGTTCAACAAGAATCGATTTTCTTCACTCTCAACCCATATAACAAATCTCTTTCTAAAAGGTCAGAGCATTTGCTCTCGTAATTTATTTGTTTGTGTATAACTAGCCATCTCAAGAATCTCTACAAGACAACTTTCTCAAGCACATGTTTTACCTCGATCCTAGGTGGAAGATAATCACCAAGTGACTTGTTGAATCAGGCATACGTGGAGACAAGGGAAGGAGATTTGATTTAATGTGCGTTTACCAACATCGGTGCAAGTGTTGTGTGGGGACTTGGAAAGGCAGCTGGGTGAGTTTCACCCCTCAACCGGACGTCAACTATCTGCACTGTCTGATTTTGTTCTACTTCATATGTTAGAATGACATAACTCCAAAGAGATGTCACTTGTTAATTAGTGAAAATCTAAAAAACAAAGGAGTTTTTGATTAATTCATAGAAAACAGGGAGTTTGAATAAATGTCAAGGCAATGTTTTAACTAGGTAAACTTAATTCTAGTATTCACATAAAAACAGAGGATGGAGAATTAATGTTTATTTAACACTTACTCCTTCAATTGATCACCATTTGTTTAGTAAATGTTTACTGAGAACCTCCTGTATGCCTGAGAGTATCCAGATTCCAGTAATAAAACCATGAATATGAACAGAACGTCTCCTCTAAGGGCAACCAGTAAGTAAACAGCCCTGATATGTGGTGTGAGATGAACCACAACAGAGAGAACAACCACTAGTCTGTTTGAGAACCAAAAGATGATGCATTCTAGAAAAGGTGATGTATAGATCTTTGACCCAAGTCTTAAATGAATCAGTAGGTGTTTGGTATGCATAGATAGAAAGTGTAGTACAGACAGAAAATAGACAAGTGATGATGATCAAATATGAACTGTGTCCATCTTTACCAATTATTCACTATTTATTCCCAAGCAAAATACTTATTTACCTCTCCATCTGCCTGTTTTCACATCTGTAAAATAGAGATACTAATGATATTTAATTTTCAGGCTATCAGAAGGGTCAACCGAGATAACAGAACTTAAATTCTTAGTCTATGGCCATTACGTTACATGTTAATCCTATGGAACATTCCAATTAGGTTACCATACCTTCCTCTACCATAAATGGTGGGCAAATGGTGTCCTGCTCTCTCCATCCCCTCCCTGGAATGATGCAGGTAACTCCATAAGCAGCACAGAACAGAAAATGAAACTTCTGTTCCTGATATTTATGTGAAGCAATCCAAAGCTGTGTGCAGTGGCTCTCCACGTTACACAAGTATCTCATCTCTGACGTTTCTCTTCTAGAATGTCTTACCATTATTTTTTAATTTTTTGAAATTCTTTTATTTACTTTTGAGAGAGAGAGAGAGAGAGAGAGAGCATGAGCAGGGGAGGAGCACAGAGAGAGGGAGACACAGAATCTGAAGCACGCTCCAGGCTGTGCTGTCAGCACAGAGCCCGATGCAGGGCTCGAACTCACAAACCGTGAGACCATGACCTGAGCTGAAGTCAGATGCTTAACCTACTGAGCCACCCAGGCGCCCCAGAATGTCTTACCATTTTAGAATCACTTTTCCCATTGTCTTTTACTGTAAAGGGTCTTGTGGGAGGCAAAAGTATGATCAAATCCCATCCCTAAAATGTTGATTTATACTTTGATTCAGATTTCTTTCGAAGTATTCCCAAATTCCCAAGTAATTCATGTTTCCTGTTATTTTTGGCCATTGATTTATAACTTCATGGGATTATAGTTAATAAAAGTGGAGCATACAATTGCTAGGTTTTTACTATTTTTACTCCTGGCACCCATGCATGGCTTCACTCTTGGGGGCAAGTCACACTGTGGGGTCTTTGAGCTGTAGAAAGAAAGTAAGGGGAGGCCTCTGATCATCTGCTGCAGGGAACCAGCATGCACCCACTGGCCAGATGGAGCACCCCTCTGGCGCACTAAGAGACACCGCCATCACAAAGAGTTCCTTTGTACGCCTTACTCCACCTTCCATTCCCTGAGTCTGACAGATGGTAGATATTTAGCAATATTCCTTAAGTAGATGAATAAATATTTTTTCTTACCTTCGTGTAATGAGAATGCCTCATTTTATAACATGTTCATAAAAATAGAAATGCAAAATAGAAGGATCTTTTAAAAACTGTCATCATTTATGGACACTTAATTTATTCTACCAGGACACTGTTTATACAATCAAGGTATCGCAACTGCTCCCGTTCTTGGGAAAGCATTTTGTTGCAATTTTACTTTATCAAATAGCATGGCATTAAAGATAAAATATCTTAAGTATGAAGTGTGAATAAATTACAAAAATAAAAATGGCACAAACATTGAAATATATAAACTTATGATTATATTTCTCCAAGTAGCATAAACACTGAGGAAGAAGCCTCATGGTCTAACAATGTCATCAGACTCGGAAAACCAGTAATTTGGAAATGCCATTTTAACTGTGGCATTGCTTGAACTAATTCCTCTTTCTGAGCAATTGTTTTTGGCTCAATCACAAGCTACCAAAGCTAAAAAGAGTGAGAAATGTAACAGCATTTCAGTTGAGTGTAAGAGAGAGAAAGACATGAGCTTTCTGCGCACGTCATCATTCACATTTTTTACTTTTGTTGGTGGAGCTATAGGAAAAAGTGAGAATTTCCAAATGCCCTCAATATGTCCTTGCCTCCTGCTACTCGTGCATCTGTGAGAAAAATCTGCACTATTTCGAAGCATTGTAAGCAGACTGAAGACTTACATGAAGAAAGCAATTTACTTCACCAGGATCACTAAGTGTACATTACCACGCGTTATTAGCTGTGACTGGGCCTCTGGCAATTGAAACTCTAATTGCTGAATGAAACGATTCTGCAAACAGTCCCATGACTGTCAAATCAAGTGGGGCTGACGTTGGTTTCCAGTTCTCATCTTTCTTTAAAATTGCCATTAGATCTTCTGTTGTAAATTTCTTTAAAGTGCTTCACAGAGAAACTTAAAACATTTTTTCGGGGTGCCTGAGTGGCTCAGTCAGTTGAGCGTCTGACTACGACTCAGCTCATGATCTCATGGTTTGTCAGTTCGAGCCCCGCATCGGGCTCTGTGCTGACAGCTCGGAGCCTGGAGCCTGATTTGTATTCTGTGTCTCCTCCTCTCTCTGCCCCTCCCATGCTCATGCTGTCTCTCAATAATGAATAAACATTAAAAAAATTTAAAAAAACATTTTTTCCTTCATCTTCAAATGGAAATTCATGATTTGATTTTTTTTCATTTTTTGAGATACAAATGACACAGCATAAAATCCCCCATTAAAAAAAATTTAACATTTATTTATTTTTGAGAGACAGAGAGAGACAGAGCATTGAGCAAGAGAGAGAGAGGGAGACACAGAATCTGAAGCAGGTTCCAGACTCTGAGCTGTCAGCACAGAGCCCGACGCGGGGCTTGAACTCACCAACTGTGAGATCACGATCTGAGCTGAAGTCAGACGCTTAACCGACTAAGCTACCCAGGCACCCCAAAACCCCCCATTTTGAAGTGTGCGGTTCAATGATTTTACTATGTTCACAAGAGTGTACAGCCTCTCTTACTATCTAATTCCAGAATACCATCATCACTCCACAGAAACCCCACACCAATTCTCCCGGGCCCTGGCAACCACAAATCTACATTCTGTGTCTACAGATTTGCCAGTTCCGAACATTTCATGTAAGTAGACTCCTATGATACGCAACCTTTGTGTCTGGCTTTTTTAACTGAGCATAATGTTCTGAAAGTTCATTCCTACTGAAGCACAAACCACTATTTCATTCCTTTTTGTGGGTGAATAATAGTCCCTTGTAGAAACAGACTGTATTTCGTTCCTCTGTTCATCTGTTGATAGACATTTGGGTTGTTTTTACTTTTTGGCTAGTAGGAATATGTTGCTTCAGATATTCGTATTCAGGTCTCTTTGTGAACACGTTTACAGTTCCTTTGGGTATGCATCTATGAGTAGAACTGCTGAGTCATGCATCTAGGAGTAGAACTGCTAAGTCACATGGTAACTGCCAAAGCGATTTCCAAACCAGCTGCTCCATCCCGCATCCCTACTGGCTGTGTTGTGAGGGTTCTAAACGCTTCACATCATTACCAACACCTGTCAGTGTGTTATGCTCTGACATTTATCACTGAGAAGAAATGATGAATATTCCATGAAGAGGTGAGTTACTGTAACAAAAACAACTTAATGTTTGAATTTCACATTATAAGGGGGAAAAAACCCAAAGGTGGTAGCAGTTCAGTAAGTGTAAATTTCCTTCATTAATCAGAGGAAATCTACAAAACTAATATTTGTTAGCAATCATTGCTTATTATAGAACCACATTTCAATTCATCCTTTTAAAAGAATGATCGCACAAAAATGCAAACAAGCTTCAGAAGGAAATTCTAATGGCTTGATCTATGAAATGGAGTGACGGTAAAACCTGTAACAAACACATACCTGCTTCAAAAACAGTGCAGAAAACATTCATGTCCAGAAATATCAAGGTGCCAAATACCAATGTTCAGAAACACTGGTCTTTTGTTGACTCACTCATGTCTGTGTGTCTCACAGTGGCTGCATAGTATTTTGCATTGGCTTACCAAGGTATAAGCCATCTCCACAACATCACGGGCAGAAGAAGGAGTAAGAGGCATTGAACAGGTGGGAGAGAACATGCTACTCTCAGGGAATGGAAGTGGTTCCTATGAATGAACCATAAAATTCCATGATGCGGACAGATCTTGAGGTATGTACAAGCAGGGGCCAGACATGAGGGACTGATGGTCATGCAGAGAAGCATCAACATACATGACCTGAGATTGCTGTCCTAGACATCCCCTGCTTGCAAAGTTGGCCCTCAGTTGGCATTTGGGGACTTGGGAGTTCAGGAAGATCATGGTCATTCTCCGACAAGAATGGCTCACTGTGCTAAACTGTGCCCAGTGTGGTTTATGGTGAACAACTGCTCTCCTTCTGAGTCTGGAACTTTAGTACATGCTGGTAGGCAGGGGGGTGCCTATGTAATCAACTCCCCAGTTAAAACCTGGGTGCCGATTCTTTAATGAGCTTCCCTGGTAGACAATATTTCACACGTCACCAGAAATAATGTGCGTTCTGTCTCTGTCTCTGTCTCTCTCTCTCACACACACCCCCCAAAACAAGGAAACAACAGAAAACCCAATCCCTTTCATCTCTGAGGGAGTGAATAAGTTGCGTGTTTAGAAGCGATGAATAATCACTACCTAATTCTGAATTAATCAGAGGCTTAAAATATAGCTTACGTAAATGGGGGAAAAAAACATCTAGCCAAGTTGATGATGAGAAAGGACTTTTTAAACTATTGTATGGCCCAAACCCTTGAACAATCAAAATACTAATTCCATATAGCATAGAGGATTTTTTTTTATCTGAACTCCATTTCACATATAAAGAAGGTTTCCAAAAACACTGATGATAATAAGGAAAGTTTGCAATTCCAGCTGCAAGCACATTATAATTAAGACATGTTTTTTTTTTTTTTTACCTTGTCTATTGACCTTAGCATAAGCTGCTTACCTTGAGGCTGGGAACCCAGCACTGAGTGTGTTACTGGGTAATGACGTCTTATGGGAACAAAAAATCGCAATCTTATTATTTCACTGACATTAACAAATAATGTTCTCTTGTTTACTCCATTATTCTTCCAAACTGGGTAATAATTTTTAGGCAACAGTCCTGGATCACTTGTTCCTCTGGAGTTGATTTAATTAAATGGGGAAATTAATGTTATGCTGTCTTCTGGCCTAAGGGACAAGATGACCTTCTGCAAATCTGTTAAGTGTCAACTTCTAGCAAGAACAAAGGTGTCCCTGGATAACTGTGAATTATTCAGGGCATTAGCTTTTAGATCAGCAGTGACAATCCCTCTCATTTTAGGAAGAATAGAAAACAACTCCAGAAACAAATCCACTCCTCATCCTACTCCCATCTTTCCATATTCCCATTCTATTCATAAGATAGAATTTTTTAAAGTTTTAAATATTTTCCCATTTCTGTAGAGGTAATAGCCCTGCAAATGCTTTCTCTATGCAGACAGAATATATTTTCATGCAAAACATGCATGATAAATAGGACCTAAAACATCTGAAGACTTATGTCTCTAGGGACATTCTTCCTTTTTGAGCCTGATGAAGTCTCACAATTCTTGATAAAAACTGAACATCTAGGCCAACTCAACATGTGCTTATGCACGAGAGGCTTCAAAAACCATTCACAGACCTAGAGTATATAAACTCAGGAGACAATGATATGATGTGAAAAATCCACTTGGGCTCAACACAGGAAACCAACATTTATAATGAAAATCGAAAATGCAAATGAGCCCAAGATGGTCTTTGTGAAAGTCAAAGCAGGCAAGCATAGAAGTGAAAAGTCAGTCTAGAAACCCGGCCTGAGGACTGTGGTACTTGTCAATTTTCCTCCACTGGACATGGCATTATAAGTGGCTCTCACAGTGGTGCTGACATCTTGTACTCCTTATTGAGAACAAGAAATGTAGATCGCAACCCAAGTAAACCCTACTGATCTGTTTCAAATACTTCCAAAGTGTGGAGGAGGAAAGGACTACAGGGCCCTCGGGTGACAAATTAGATTGTCATGTGGCAGACAAGAGGCTGTTTCCACCCGCATCTAGTTTCGGTTAGGTCAGATTGAGAATAACATGCAGGGAGGAGACTGTGAACGCTGTTAGTTGTTTACAATCTTTGCAGGGAATATGGCTCTGGATTTATGGAACATATCTAGAATCAGAAACTCCACAGAGAGAGAAAGTAGATTCATGATTGGCTGGGAGAGAGAGTCACTACTAATGGTTACAGGGATTCCTTTTTGAGTGTTGACAATGTTCTGGAACTTGACAGCACTGAGCATTGCCAGATATTATGTGCGAACTAAATGCCACCAACACGTACACTTCAAAATGGTGAAATGCCATTTTCAAATGGTTCCAATGGTGAATTCTGTGTTATGTGTGTTTTCCAATATGACAAAAATTTGGCAGTTTGAGGAAAGGACAGGGAGAGACAGACAGACAGATACAAGGTGATGGGAAGACTTTTGTCTTCCTGGGAAGGAGGTAAGTGTACAATTTTTGTAGGTTTTGAAGAGTTGAAGCAAAGGAACCCATAGAGAAGGCAGCTAAAGCTGGAGGACAAGGGGAGAGAAACCGGTCAGGAGGGTGCTGAGGACAGGGCTCTGGGCTTGGGCAAAGGGAGGATGCTGACAAGTGAGAAAGATGCTCAGTGAGCAGGTACTTTGAGTTAGTTCTGACTTGACTGTTCTTTTCCCTACAGGATAAAGAGGAAATATATTACCTAAGGATCAACAAGAATGGGAAAGGAGTAGTGAGAAGTGAGAAGTAAAAATGTAGAATAACTGCCTTGGGTAATGTCAGAGGAGGCTGCAGGGGGAAATGAAAACATCTCTAAGTGGTACCCGGGCCCAGATAAAACTGGAATCCATGTCGTCTCCAGGTGGCACAGTCCTGGGGCTCTGGGGCTGGATGGTTGATTGGTTGCTTGTTTTTTGTTTTTGTTTTTTTTTTGTTTTTTCCCAGCAGGGCACTGTTGTCAGATGCTGGGTCAGAAAGAGCAGGCCATTGTTGTGTTGATCCAGGGTTAGGCTTGGCAAAGTGGGCAAAACGGGTACAATGCAAGATCTTAAAGTTTTGACAGGACAGGGGCCCCTGAATGGCTCAATTAAGCATCCGACTGTTGGTTTCGGCTCACGTCAGGATATCACTGATTTTTCATGAATTCCAGCCTTGCTTGTGCTGTCAGCACAGAGCCTGATTGAGATTCTCTCTCTCTCTCTCTCTCTCTCTCTCTCTCTCTCTCTCCCCCCTCTCTGCCCCTCCCCCATTCACACTGTGTGTCTCTCAAAACAAATAAGTAAAACTTTTTTTAAAAAGTTTTGACAAGAGAACTACTAAGAAGACCCTTGACACCTCTTGCATGTCCTTTGGTTTATTTTTGATCTTTTCCAGTTTTATCATGGCTTTTGGGGAAGAGGATTTGCCAAGCTCCTCATGCAAACATTCTGGAAGTTTCCTCCTTCAGCCCCAAGGTGTTGGCCAATTATGTCATTGCATCCATTAGGAAATGTCACTCAAAATAGGGTTTGGTGCACCTATTACTTCAGTGCTGAGTGAAACAAAATAAGAAGACTTTTTTCCCTGCTCAATTTCAGATAAACCTTCATATAATAATGCGAAGTATATATCTGTGACAGGGGATCATGGCATTTAACACCAGCCACATTCACTTGACCTAAGAACTCAGGGATATGGAGGGCCCTGGAGGAGCGACCTGTGTGGAGGAGACCACAGCAAGAGTACAGGGCTGGGCTGGCGAGCAGGTGGGTGTTATGAGGGATGTATGGACTGGCAGTGATGGGGCAGGAACACCCTGATGACATGTGCTAAGTTGTGTGTGCACTGGATATTTCCTGTGGCAAAGGGCCATAGCTTTCACTGGATTGTGTGAGGGTACCATGATTCTCAAACAGTACTGACTACTGACTCCCGCACAGGGACCGGATGGATGATGGACTGAGAAATGGGCACAGAGGATCATATGAGGTTGGACGGCAAGTGGCCCGGCTATGGTTTACATGGTTTCATCTATGGCAAACTTCCCTCAGTTACCAAAAGGATGTTTTCCAAACATTTATTACACATCCCATTGGAGTGTCGAGGGCTGATGCCTCAAAGGAATACGAGGTCCCAGTTAATAGAGTTTTCCCATCTTTGAGGAAGAGGCAAGACCTACACTAGTAAAACATCTGGACCCAAAGTAATCACAGTGATTGATAAGGTCATACCTCCAGCTCACAACAGGTTCAGTGTGACATACCTCACTCACACTACCTTCTGGAAGGCCTGGAGGTGAGAGAGGAACACGCAAAGAAGAGGTACTGTTTACCCTTTGTGTTTTCTTTTCAACAAAAACCCCTCCTCAGTCTTGCTACCATAGGGTAATTGGTGTGTCATTTTTATGAATACATGCCTACAGGTGTGAACATCTTACTAAAAAAATATACAATGGTTCCATTTATGGTAGTTGCTAAAGTAGTTCTAGTGTTTTCCTCTCCCCTTAAGAGTGGTCTGCCTTGCGGCACCTGGCTGGCTCAGTCAGTTAAGCATCTGACTTCGGCTCAGGTCATGATGTCGTGGTCTGTGAGTTCGAGCCCCGCGTTGGGCTCTGTGCTGACAGATCAGAGCTTGGAGCCTGCTTTGGATTCCGTGTCTCCCTCTCTCTCTGCCCCTCCCCCACTCATTCTCTCTCTCTCTCTCTCTCTCTCTCTCTCTCTCTGTCTCTCTCTCAAAAATAAATAAACATTTAAAAATATTTTTAAGAAAGAGTGGTCTGTCTTGCCTTTCCCAGCAGATGCTCTTTTCAAAGAAGATATTCTTCACTCTATCTAGGCTCTTGAGCTTTGTATAAGGCTAGAATTGCTGATCCTGGAAACCTATTAATGATCCTCCCTATTATCTGTCTGGTCTGTGCCCGTGGGTCTTGCCTGATGACACTTCTATCCAGAGCCAAATGGTTTGCTCTGTTAACTAGCAGAGGCTGAACCCATTAGCTTTTAGGACATCAAAAGAATGCTCAAAAGGAGTATTTGGCACCTTTTTATGGTTTAAGAGACATCAAGTACCATGTTCCTGGTCTTAATGGACTTCAGTAAACAGGGACAAGACTTTCATTTCAGTATGTCCTCACTGCCTGCCACAGCCCTCAGGAAAAATGAATGGAAACAAAATCAACAATTACATGTATTTGTTCTACCTGAAGGCTTGGTAGAAATCAATCCTGATCATAAAGATCAGGGGTTTGTATAATGCTTGACAAGACAATGACAAAGAGCAGCAATGCATCAGGACTCTTTAATTCTTGCCTTAGGTATATTCTCTGGCTCAAATGCCCAAGAGCTTTAGTGTGTGCATTTTGCACCATCACCAGAAACACCTCTACAATTTAGCCTTTATATGAAAATGCAAGGAAAATCTTCTCTTAATTTATGTATATATATATATGTATATATACATATATGTGTATATATAGGCTCAATATATATATATATTGGCTCTCTCTCTCTCTCTCTCTCTCTATATATATATATATTGGCTCAAAGTATGCACATAATTTTGTGGCTGGATTTAATTATACCTTTGCGCATAGAAACCTACTGACATTTGTGATGCAAGAATAATTTATTAGCATAACCCAACCATTGACATTTTGTCTAGGGGAAGCATGAAGTTTGCCGACTCTTGGTCCATTTTCTCACAGCTGAGGTATGTATACATGATGGTCAACTAGACGTGGTCAAGGGGACATTTGCCTGGGGACTGATGTGTGAAACACACAGGAGAATGAGATCTACTTTTACAAACTTCAATGTCAGTTTGATCTCTCTTACTATACTATACTATTACTATTGTAAAGTGCCTCACCACCAATTGCCTCAGGAAATCTCTGAAAGCAATGTTCTATTCTTATGGATTGCATCAGGAGCCACAGCTGTAGGGCAAAATGAGAAAGAACTCTTTTTTGTGTGTATATCCTCCAGAGTTCCTGTAACTTCTCCTCTGTCGGGAACACGCAAGACTACCCAGTCTTACTTAGCATTCCCAGAGTACCTGGGTCTATTCAGTGTGAGGGGTCAGTTAGATACAGAAAATGCATCTACAGGGAAAACCAAACAACAAAAGGCAATGTGAGATATCTTTGGGAATCCAACTGTAACATCTGCAGGTAGATCAATAAAAATCTTGGGGAATTTGCAGATTACAATGTATACATTCTGATATTTCGGTGAAATCAATCAGGTATAGAACAACAGAAAGCCTACTTTTCAGTCTGCTGCTAAGTAGCCCTGCAACTCTGAGCAAGATAATGAGGTCCTTGGAGTTTCTGTTACGTGGAGGGGCCCAGACTGACTAATCTTAAAAGTCCCATGAATTTACAATGTCATGGACTATATCCTTCTGGTCTTTATTAGAAAACTACATATTATTTTGCAGAGTCCCTTTGCTGGATTGGAGGACTTCTCCTTCCTCCACCACATACACTTTTTTGAACTGTTCTAATGACTTCTCTCTATTTCTATGTTATATTTGAATGAATGATGCTTAATTCACCCAGATTTTTAAGAGAGCTTTGCTCAGCTCTCAGGAGATTAAGCTAGTATGTATCATTTATAAAATATTTACAGCATCAGTAGAAAGCTCTGAATAACAAATGGCTTCTATTTAAATGACAAGAGACTGTTTAACACTTTGAAACTTGGCTTTTCAGTAGCTGTAGTCTCCATCTCACTTGATTTATGATCTAAATTTAAAAGACCTCTAATCAAATATGTAATTTAAATAATCTTATTGATGGAATGTTTATCTATATTTTCTGGGTTTGCTTTTTGTTTCATAACAATAATTGGGAAGGACTCACAACGAAAACAATTTTCTAGATTAAAGTTGGAAGCCTCTGGGTTTTTTGTTTTTTGGTATTTTTTTCCCCAAAAAGCCCTGGCTAATCTAAAATTAAGTTGTCTATAATGATATTTAAAAGCTGAAGGCAGTTAATTCCCCAATAACTCTTTCATTTTTGTATTCGACACATCTTCAGTTCATGCAACTTGCCTGAGATTGCACAGCTGTTTTTATTTATAGTCTAATGGTGGAATTTCACTTGTCAAAGATGCTGTGACAAGTAAATGTCCCTGTGTACATTGCATTCGATGACGTGGTCCACTTACAAGCCAACAAAATGTCAAGAAATACCATTAAAATCCTTTTAGCTGTGAAGATACTGAATTATCATTCTTTTTCAGATCTTATTCTTTGAGGGGCTATTGTAAGAAAAGTTTACATGCAAAAAAGTCCATTAGTTTATATAACATGCTTACTATATTTAATTAGGGAATGAAAGAAAGTCAGGCTCATCTTCAGATCTTAATACTAACAATATTCACCAGTAATCATAAGCAGACAGATATGCTGCAGTGATATCAAGATCTGCTAAACCAGCAGGCAGTGGGCAGGTGTGTTTTGGAGATCTCACTGAGTGATGGATCTGCATAGAAGAGAAACATCCAGTCCACTATGTGCCTCAGTCTCAGGTGAAATACTCACAAAGCTTCTATCAAACTGCTGCCCAGTACAAAAACCAGACAAATTCTAGGAGTTGGCATTGCTACTTTTTAAATGGCCCAGACCTTGGCCATTTCTTCTTCAAAAAAGTCAAGTGTCAAGTGATTTCCTACTGGTCCTTGCCACTTAAGCAGGCCATAGGAACCCCAGGGGTGCTGACCTGGGTCACCTTGTTGCCTTAAAGTTGACTTGCTGATGGGAATGGGATACATCCAACTCATGGTTATTTCAGAATTAAGTGGGTCCATTCACCACAGAATGATGGTCTTTTCAAGTAAGGCTATTTTAAGAGATAATAAAATATCCATGTATTTTTATTTATTTCTCCTCTGGGCTTGCTTGTTTCAAAATTTGATTCTGCTTATAAATAAATAAATAAATAAATATCTTTCTAAACCCACATATATTCATATATATATGTGTATATACACATATATGCATATATATACATATATACATATGGGTTTAGAAAGATTTATTGGAAAATATAAGGAATGTTAACTCACCATATGTCTTTCACATTCATATCTGTTGAAGCTGTATTTCAGTGTTTTCGGGCATAAAGTAAGACCCATCTATGGTTGAGAACAGTAAAAGCCCATGCAATATCCTATCAGTATTGGGAAGATTTCTTAAAAGTCAGTTGCCTTTGACAACATGAACAATGGGTCTGTTATTCACACTATAAAACAAACATTTATTACGAAGACAAGTAAAAAATGTGAGCAGAAAATTCTATTCGGTTACTCCTTTTCATAAGATTGGCAAAACATTTTTCTGTGTGATATATTCAGGTATTTTCAATTCAGCAGTGCAGTCAGATGATTTAGTATAAAAAATAACGTGTTGGTATATGGAGGCTCTCTGCTTTATTTCCTACCTGTTCTTTTAACTTTATTTCACACTTTGATTTTTTCAATTGTTTATGCAAATTGTGTTTGCATAATAAAGGCTACATATCTGGTCTCCTTATGAAATTATTCAAAAAAAATTTTTTAATTCTACAAAATCTAGACCATTAATATGCTTACTTTAAATGGAAGCCAACTTATGAATTTCTTCCTAACAGAACTACAGATTTTCCACGATTTGGGAACCGAGACAAATGAAGGCCATGTAGGCAACAATGTGCACCTGTCAGACCCCGTGGGGCAGGTTGAGTAACAGGCATCACCTGAGAGCCCTTTCTGCCCATTCATTCCAGGGGAAAGCAGAAAACTCACTCCCCCTGACCCCACATGCATGTCTCTGACTTGTTAACAGTGAAATACTTGAGTCAGATATCAAATATTGCCATTAGAAACTTCTACCTCCAATATCTACAGTTCTAATGAAACCAACATTGACACATTCTCCTCTCCCTTCAACATCCTAGACAATCTCAAATTAAAAAATGGCATTTTATTCTGCAGTTTTAAAATAGAAAATTTCAATCTCTGTTAGCAGATGGACTTGCCAGTGGTTATTTGAAAATACATTTAGGTCTATTTTTGAAACTTGCCTCATCAGATGAGTGCAGAAATCATCTCGATGAAATGAGTATTAATTTTAGTAATTACCAAAAACTACCTAATGCAGGCTTGTTGTATCAAAGCACACCAAGATGCTTTTGAAAAGATATGCTGAGTATTGAAAAGGAAAGTTCCAGCATAATCTTTGAGAGTTGCAAGGAAGGTAGTGGAGAAAGGATTGGTATCAGCCTAAGCAAGTATTGGTATAATAATAAAATAAGTATTATCATTATTATGAAGCTTCTCATAAGGACTCAGTAGCATGGTTTAAGGTTATATCACTCAAAAAAGCGATACAGATAGATATCAGGAAAATTTGGAAGTTGACTCCTGAAAAGAAGTTTGCAAGCACCCAATTTTACAAAAGTGAAGTCACAAAGCATAGAGAACACACTGAAAATCTTGGAAACTCCCAGTATAATAACTCAACATGGAGATACATTCTGTGAGGTGCCAACCACAGCTTATTCTCTGGACTGTCCTTGGCCTCAGCAGGATGAACCCACATTTTCCAATCCTCGACATTCTGATACCACGATATTTCTTGCCCATGTTTCTTGGAGAGTAAATGAAGTGCAGACTTCCTTCAACAGTCGGCAACAACACACAATTCTAAACGTTTTTGTAATTTATTGATAGCTCTGGGAAATCTGTTCCAGACAGTCATGCTTCATCTAAACCACACACTTCCTGATGTGGGACGACAGAAGAAGGAGGGCTGTAGGTGGTAGGTGGTCAGCTCCCTATCCCTTTGTCCGGTTAATGGGGAGTCAGGTGGCAAGGACAGGGGAAAACTGTAGGAATACTTTAAAGCTGTGGTTTGCAAAATGAAAATGTATCATGCAGCCTAATTATTTCCTTACCTTGTGTATATTACTCTATATAACCCAAACTTCAGAGCTGTCAAAGCAAACCTCAAAGATGGGGAAGGTTGACAGGGAAAAAGCCAAACAAAAGAAAAACAGCCCATTTTTCAAGGACAAGCACTTTCGGTTCCATTCGAGTTCCTTGCTATCTAAATAGCGAGGCGCAATGACCCAGAGAGTCAGTGTAGAAAACATGTCAACGTAATCTAACAATGTCAAAAGGACTCAGTCATTTGGCCATTCAATTTGTCTCAGTCATTCTGTTTGGATTTCTATTAATTGGAATTTTTGATAAATATATTGGATGTCATGTGGTAAAACTAACAACCTCTTTAGAGCGTACCAAGTTTCATGGGTAACAGATAACAAATCACTTTTTACAAAATTAATGCCAGCCAGTCCACTGAGGTCACAGGCACTTGCTATCAACCATCCTTGGTTTAAAACTCTTAAAGTTTTCAAGACTAGTATACTTTGGGTCTCTCTGGAATGACATCTGAGGGATAAAATCAGACTCATCAATAGGAGAGGTCCAGGCAATGTAGCATTTCATTGCCTGAAAGAAGGACTTCATTAACTCTCCTGAGTATAGAAAACGAAGATATTTTTCAGAACTGTTTAAATAAATGTCATTCTGTTTATCAAAACAGAGAAATCTGGCAGGCATTTCAAACCATATGGGGCCTTTGAAAATATATGAGAAACATCTGATTATGTGTTTAGCTGAATATTATTAAAACTGCATGTAAACCCTTGGGAGAGCTTTTGGCCTACGTTCCCTAAAATCACCCTCTAGAGCATCCTATTTGATATATTATTATGTCACAAAATTATTCCAATATAAATAAAACAGAGCCCCCAGTGAAACTAACACAGCCCTCCATTATTGAGTTGATTCCATGAATAACTGTAATTATAAATATCCATAATCATTTATTTTGACTCTAAGGATAATACATAAAGCCAAAACCTGTGATTTATGGAAGCCATAGATTCAGTATAAAAATGAAGGTGTTGCATGCTGCTTAGGAAAGATAAATAAATCTCCCAGGCTAGAAGAGCAGGTAGCGGGAGAGGCTGAGAAAGTGGAAGAAGGGAGAATAATCAGTGATGAGCTTGTGTCCTCCAAATCATCTCAATATCGTCTGGGACCTTCAACTTCACTCCACCACTTAAACATCAAAGTTTGTTTCCAACGAATGTAATTTAAATACCGGTGACCAGGGGCGCCTGGGTGGCGCAGTCGGTTAAGCGTCCGACTTCAGCCAGGTCACGATCTCGCGGTCCGGGAGTTCGAGCCCCGCGTCGGGCTCTGGGCTGATGGCTCAGAGCCTGGAGCCTGTTTCCGATTCTGTGTCTCCCTCTCTCTCTGCCCCTCCCCCGTTCATGCTCTGTCTCTCTCTGTCCCAAAAATAAAAATAAAAAAAACGTTGAAAAAAAAAAAATCCTTCAAAAAAAAAAAAAAAAAATAAATAAATAAATAAATAAATAAATAAATACCGGTGACCAGCTAAGGCTAATTGCCTTTGTACTTACAAGTTTAATTAGCTTTTGCCAAATGAATAGTCTTAGATGTATACGTCAAGGAGGATTGCTAAGTAGAACCCCATGCAAAATATTTCTAAGGAAGATTTATGGAATATATTACTTTTACAAGTGGGGCATTATAGATGCTACCATTAATGAATGAAAAATAAAAGATATACATTTAAAACCTTTCACTAATCTCAAGCTGAAACCCAAAGTCTTGGAGAGTGTGACCTGGTAAGAAACTGTTGAACAGCTTTAGGAGGGGGATAAAAAAAACTCAGGGAGAAGGAAACCGAGTTGTGTTGGCAAAAATGTACATGCAATAATTGTGGATGAGACCCAGCAATTCTTTTTACTTTATGCCAATTTCAGTACATTCTTACATGTCTCAATTTTGCTTCCATCGGTATTTGCCACTCGGACACCATTATGGCACACACACTCCACGCTGGACTCTGTTAATTTCTTGTCTCTTGGGCATGGGTTCCTTCCTCGTTTTGCCTAAGTGTGGGCAATATTTAATCAATCTGGGTTATAGCCTAATTCCTGTCCAGTAAGGACTCTACTGTCTGCATAAACCTGTCTCTTCCACAGGCGGCAGCCATCAACACAACGGCAAGCATTTGTGCAGGTGGGAGCTTTTGGTTTTTTAGTTCAAATCAACTCCTCATCTTTGAGGTACGGGCCCAGAGCTCTAGCACCCTAGAAAATGCACATGATATACACTTATTTATTCTTACTTTGGGGGGGGGCATTAGAGAGGTATATTAAAAAATATATTACTAGTGAAGTATAGTTGACATTATACTATAAATTTAAATCATAAGTGGGCTTGTCAGATAAAGCACAACACACTGCTTTAAATTTGAATTATATTTTCATGGAACACGCTTTTGCCAAAAAATTATCTGGTGTTTATCTGAAATTCAACCTCAGGTGGGCATCCTGTATTTTTATTTGCTGAATCTGGCAAGGCTGACCATAAATACAAATTGTACATGTCCCTAAAAGAGTAAGCATTCGAGGAGAATGAATCGATATTGGTTTCCATTCATGAATCATATAAACAACAAAATACAAATAGGATGCGAGTCAATAGCGCTATTGGTTGTTAACTCAAGGGAGACTTGGGTGGAAAATCCCCTTGATCAAAGCAAATCTTTCATTAGCTGCAAAATGAAAGACTGGGTTGCATATGCCCAACACATGTTAATATGTATGGCTCAAATAAACCGTGGTAAATATATTAGAGTCACAAAGATCCTCCAAAGCCGAAATTATAGCGTCTGAAATCTCCTACATAGAATTAATCCAGGTTGGCACAAACCAAACCAGCCAACAAGCACCACCATGTAGAAATATAAAGCAGTGACCAGCAAATACTTCTGTGAAGAGGCTGATAGTAAATCTTTTCAGCCTTGTGGTCATGTGGTCTCTGTGACACATACCTAATGCTGCTTTTCTAGCTGACAATCAGCCACAGACAGTACAGAAAGGAATGGGTGTGACTGTGTCCCAATAAATCCATAAAAACAGGAGGCTAGCTGGATTTGACCCTTCGGCTCAAGTTTGCCAACACTGACCTAAGGCAAAAGAAGAGTCTGTTGGTAGCCCCTCATACAGTTGGTAAGATTTTTACTTAGAGGAACTAAAAGCAACTGCAAGGATTACTCCACGCTGTGACTCTACTCTAACAGGATACATGGGAAACTTCAAAAGCTTGGTTTGTGATACTGTAAAAACTCAAACTCTCCATGGTAAGTGCCGTTAAGAGGAGTTAGTTATTAATGAAATCAACCAGCTTGTTAAATAAGACCTAAATTTTGAGGGCTGGAAAGATGAAGAGGTCTGCTTATCCGTGATGGATTACCCACAGACATTCTCGTCTCATTTTGAAAGCTCCCAAGGAGGGCAGTGAAATCAATGGATTTTAACCCATAGTGATGAACAGAATGGAGAAGACACAGTAACAGAGGATATTTCAACAAATTGTGGAAACTGGAAGTGAATGTGAAATGCTAATTGAAGAGGAAGGCGAAAATTATACTCTGGGCTCTGATCACACTGTGCCACCATTTCAGGAGGGAGGCACAGCTGGAAATGAGGAATTTTGGTGCTGCCTGGTGTTCCAAATGAGATATAACATACAGTGTCAGCAGCGTGACACTGATGCCCATTTTCCTTAAACAGCCTCAATCTCATCTTTTCCAGAACCTCATTTGCCTTTCCAGAAAGTATGGTAAAAAAGCGAAAGGAGAATTATTAAAACAATTTTTTAAAATGTTGATTTATTTTTAAGAGCAAGAGAGAGACAGAGTGTGAATGGAGGAGGGGCAGAGAGAGAGGGGGAGACCCAGAATCCGAAGCAGGCTCCAGGCTCTGAGCTGTCGGCACAGAGCTCGATGCGGGGCTCCAACTCACGAGCAGTGAGATCGTGTCCTGAGCTGAAGCCGGATGCTTAACCTACTGAGCCACCCAGGCACCCCAAAAGGAGAATTATTTTCAAATGTTGAATGAGAAAAATTATTTTTCCTCTGAATCTCAACGCAAACAATTCTTCTCAGAGAGCCTCAAACACACAGTCCAATGGTGTTAGGGTCTGGGAAGAAGAACATCTTCAAGCAGCTGAATCAATACAGATTTTATTAGACGTAATTGATAGGTGTCTGTGTCTACCAAATTTTCACATTACTTTGAATTAACACCAGCAGAATAAAAAAGATTGGCATGGGATTTCTTTGGGATTTGATGTGTTATCCAATAACAATGGAAACCTGTTTTACCAAAACAAGTGATACTGTATTTACTTAAGTTACAGCTAATCCCACCATATTTCATCTTATAAAATGTTTAATATTCTACTTTTCACTAATAAGACATAAAACATACAGGTTGCTGGAATGATTAAATTTAGTTTTGTATCCTTTCTCATTAAATAAAGAGGAAAATAAGATCATGATGTCTAACAGAATTAATGGAGTTATGTCTGAGTTTTTATAGATTGTTCTTAATTAATTATTCCCAAAAGCCTAACACCAGTACATATATTTACCAAAAGAATATTATGTCATTTATCATATCCCTTGCTTCCTAAGAACTTGCAATTTTAAACAACACATCGCATTGCATTACAGCAAATTAATGTGTAACAGGATATAGATTTATTCTTGTTTATATAACCTATAATAAAAATGGATAAATTCATTACATTACCTCTTTACTGCTTTTGGTAATCAGTCTTAAAATGTCTATGGCAATTTATTCCTCAGTATGTCTTATGATGTTCTCTAAAAAACATATTAATTCATTTATTTGAATTGAACTATTTCGTTTGTTTTGACAGAAAGGAAGTCAGATATGGTTGATTACTTTGAAAAGAGGGGGCTGATTTGCTAATTACATTACACGGTGGAAATTTCCATTTACTCAGAAAGCCTTATACACAGATCCAATGTTTTGACAAGCACATATGTAAGGCACATTTTTTATATATAAAAAATGTAGTATTGAGAAAGATTTATTATAATGCCAACAATATTCAGATTGTTCTGAATTCTGTATTTCCTAAGGTTAACAGAACACCTCTAGGGGTGCCTGGGTGGCTCAGTCGGTTAAGCTTCCAACTCTGGATTTTGGCTCAGGTCATGATCTCAGTTTCCTGAGTTTGAGCCCCACATCAGGCTCTGCACTGACAGCACAGAGCCTGCTTGGGACTCTCTCTCTCTCTCTCTCTCTCTCTCTCTCTCTCTCTCTCTCCCCCCCTCTGTCTCTCTCATAAATAAATAAATAAATAAATAAATAAATAAATAAATAAATATATTTTTTTAAAAAAAAGAGTACCTTTAAGGGGCGGGGGGAAACAGGTAAAATTAATGACCATTTTATAAGTCTTGTTATAACTACTTTTGGTTTAATGATGAGCATTTGAGAAAATGAACAATCATAGTCACGTGTTTTCAATCCTTTGTAGTCACGTATTTTCAATCCTTTGGAGAATCAGTGTTTCCAAGTGCTTGTTTTCACAAAATTGAAGGACGACATGACTGAATAGTCAGCAGTGGGTCTCAGTAGGGTGCATACTCCCCAGGGGAAGATCTGGCAATCTCTAGTGATGACTTGGGATGTTGTAACTGGGGATGTACTACTGACATCTAGTGGAAGAGACCAGAGATACTGCTAAAAATCCCCAATGCATAGAACAGCTCTCTCTCCCCTGCAATGAATCATCTGGTCCCAAGTGCGATACTAACAAAGTTGAGAAGGCTTTATATATGGATATGTAAAAAAATTTAAATCAAGGGAAAAAACTCCCCTTATCTCATTAAGAGATTCATTTAAATAAATTTTATGTAACAATTATTGATATTTAATTAATATTGATGTTTAATTATGTTAATTTAATTAAGCAATGTCTGTTTATGTTGTTTCAATTAATTTTGTAACAATAATAAATGTAATAATAGCACAAGCTAGAGGAAATTTTAAAAACTCCCTGAATCTTATCTTTACAAGACATTTTTAAAAGTAATATTTAAAATAATTTACAGTTTTGTTTCAGTTAAGTGTCGTAGGCTGTGCAGGTGGCTATAACAAAATAGTATAGGCTGGGTAGCTTATAAACAATGGAAATTTATTTCCCACAGTTCTGGAGGCTGCAAGTCCCAGATCAGGATGCCAGCCTGGTCAGGTGAGGGACCTCTTCCTGGTTCATAGCTGTGTCCTGATATGGGGGAGGGACCAGGTAGCTCTCTGGGCCTCTTTTACAAGGGCGCTAATCCCATTTATGAGGGCTTTGTCCTCATGACCAATCACTTCCCAAAGACCCCACCTCCTAATACCACCACGTTGGGGGTTAGCATCACCACGTATGAATTCTGGGGGGACCCATTCAGACTACAGCAGAAAGTAAAATAAGTTATCAATCAGAGATTTTCAAGCAACAAGCAATATTACTTTAAGGTAAAATTCTCTGAGGAAAGTGAATAAAGACTAAAATTCAAGGAGGAAAATAAATAATGTGAAATTTCCCCGTTAAAGAAGAACTTTTTCAGGGGTTTTAGTTAATTGTAATAGGTATCCACTTGCTGTGGTAATTAGATGAAATCAGACATGTTTAAGAGAGTGGTGTTACAATTTTGTGTTCAGATGCTTATGTTTACAATCGTGTAAATTTCATCCTTTCCATCTAGTTAAAATGATGAGGTAAAATTTTACATGTAATTAAAGTGTCCTAGAAGCTCTAGAGGCTGGCAAGATTCTTTTGAGATTATTCCAGCAAAAATGTTTGAAGACCACCAATGTACAGGGCTGATCCAAGTCCCCAGAACCATATGGGGGCTCCAGACAGATGGGCAGAGATAAATCCCTTCCTGTTCCAGGTCCTCATGCCTTTTCTACTCTCTCAGCCCCAAAGCATTTTGAACAGCAACTTCTCAAATCCAAATATACTAGTCATTCATAACGCTGAAAGCTTTTAAATAAGAATCCTCAAGTTATTGGGGTAACTAAACAATATTCTGATGCAACGAGACCAAGGAAACAAAACAAAACAAAACAAAAAAACAAAAACCAAAAACCAAACAAACAAAATCCATGCGTTGCCAAATTTAAAGAGTAATTCTTCTGTATGAAGAGAAATGATCATGCAGATGTTTTTTGGATTTTTAATTTAAATATTCATTAAATGAATTTAAAATATATTTATAATCATCTTCCTTTTGAAGAACAGAGGAAGGCATTTATCTGAGACTAAGTGCTGTCCCTACTCACTGAAACCCAAGGGCTGGAAATTTGAAGATTTATTTCAATCTTTCTCTACGGCAAGTTGAATAACATTTAAGAAATGCAACACAAGATGGCAGTGTCTCCAGCCTTTCCTTCCCAGAGAGCCTCGGGCAGAAGGAAAAGGCGTGTTTCTACAGTGACCAGATGGGGTGGGGCACTTTAAAATCAGTTGACAATAAGTACACATGTTTAACTGAGGAAATTCTGTCTACACTTTGGATACGGAACTCATTTTTCCCATGTAGTTCACTTTAAAAGTAGTGCACAATCCTTAACTGTTTCTTATTTATTAAAGCAGCCCCATATAGGTAGATTGCTATGTTAATACTGACAGAGAGTAAAAAGGAAAAACGAAGAAAACAATTAAATAGTAAAATCGCCAAACTAGTATATAATATCATTACATTATGGCTTCATGCAAAGGTTTGTTTTTTCCTTACATGACAAAACATGTAATTGTACCTGAGTCCTATCAACTTACATAGATGACTAATAGGTAGATGACTATTCACTGTCATTGATATTTTACATGAAAACTACACACACATTTAAGAAAGAACTACATATTCCATAACTGATTGCAAACGTGCATATAGTATACACTCTGTGGGGGTCAGAATTTATCTGAGGAAGTTTGTATCTGTGAACCCAGCCAGACCTCACTCTCAGTGCCTCATTCAGTTCGTTCCTCTCTAAAAACAGGTATAATTTCACCGAGCCAGTTCTCAAGAATGAAAGACCTGGTGAAATTGTCTCATGCAGCACATATCACATAGAGGGGGCTCTTTAAAACAACCATCATTGGGCACCTGGGTGGCTCAGCCAGTTGAGCGCCCAACTTTTGCTTTCAGATCAGGTCATGATCTCATGGTTCACGGGTTCGTGGTCCAAACCACTGACAGTATGGAGCCTGCCTGGGATTCTCTCTCTCTCCCTCTCTCTCTGCCCCTCCCATGCTTGCTCTGTCTCTCTCCCTCCCTCAGTTCCATACTTGCTCACTCAAATAAATAAATAAATAAACAGTTTTAAATTTTTCAAAAAAAAAAAAACAATGAACACTGAATATTCTAGCTATTAATGCTTGTTAATTAAGACCCTCTTTAAAATGGTTATGTAATGTATGAATCCTTCTACAAAAAGGCTGACCCTAAGGAAATTAGGAATTTTCTGGCTTCAGAGCCTTTTTTCTATAATTGCTGCCCCATCAAAGGGAATATCAAGCAAATCACATCTTCTTGGGGGGGGACAATTTTATATCCATTTCTCTTCCTTCAAGACTGGAGTTTATATATTATTGTTAACTATTTAATAAAAGAATTTTATGAAATTTTAGCACATAGATGTCTGCCCTTTACTGTCTCATTTAGTCTACATAAGGAACTTGTGAATTTTTTTTTCTATTGTGCTCATTTTATAGTGCAAAGACTGATGGGTTGAGGAGGAAGTTTTATGACTTAGGTCACAGAGCAAGGAAAGGGTAAATCCCTGGGATTCCAGCAAAGCTCTGCCTTTTCGAAATTCCCACATGCATTAGCTAATCCTCGATGCTGCTTCTGGCTATTTTTTCTTGTTCTTAGAGGAAATACAAAGTCCAGCTGAGCAGAGAAGTTTCGGAGGAGGCTGCTGAGGGTGGAAGGCCCCTCATCTGCAATTCATGCTTGCTCTGGAACTCAGGAGTCCGGCCAGGCCCAGCCAGGCAGTCGGCTGGCCTGAGAGGAAGGGGGCGCCATCGCCCCCTGCCATCCACTCTCTTCTTCCTGGCACTCCATCCTCCTTAGGCTCCAAGCCCACATCCTCTCACTGGCTCAGAGCACGCAGGTATTTGCTTGGGCAGCCCCTTCGAGTTTGAGTTCCCTATTTATTTGTAGTTCCTGCATGGAGCCTCCAGACATTGATTTGATGATAGGTTGGTGTTTCCTCCCCGCGAGCTTCTTCCAGTTGCTGGCACTCCTCTGGGAATTGTGCATGTCCAATTGAACTGGCCTTCAGAAGGCAGAACCTGCTTCTGGAGCTTTCTGAACAAATGGTACTTTCTATTAAATGCTGAGTTCCCAGAAGTGAAAACCCAGCTGCTCTCACCTCAATGTACGCATAAAGGGTCACATTTTACCCCCTTCACTGGATTTTCTAGGAGCCCCTGGACAGCAAAATACAGCAGAGCTGGTTGCTCCCAGCCAGTGATCTGCAATCCCAGCAAGCCCTGGGACACCACTGGCAGCGTCAAATAAAAAGCTCGTCACCACTCTCCACTGCCCCCTGGTTCTGGTGTGATGTTTTGTGGTTTCCTGCAACTGAAATGGACGTGGTGTCCGGGTCTGTGTGTAGGTTGGGGGATGGATACACAGATGTCTATCACATGCACTTGAACGTGCACAGCCAGCCATCAAACAAGCTGGAATGACCGAATCCCAAGAAGACTGGTCGACAGCGATCGGTGGCCTGGGGAGTCCCATCTGCCTCTGTGACTGAACACTTTCACTCCTCCAGACTTCTTTCCCCTTACTTCTGTCATATTCAGGCATCATTGCTTTCTTTCCTTTTGCTTTTCTCACGTTCTTTTTATTTAAGTAAATAAGCTTAAAGGATGTTTTGAAACCAATGCAGTGTCAACTTATATCCAATGAGGAAGTGAAAATACTTGGGGCTGACCAGAATCCCCTGCCACCGTTTTATTTTACCTCTTTAACATTATAGGGGTCAGCTGGCATTGGGTTGCCTCTTTCAGGATGTATAGTCTAAACATTTGTCAAATATTAGGCTATGTGACAGTGGTCTCGGTTTCCTTTCCAAATTCACTCTGTGCCATTCAACTGCCATTTTAATTCAAAAGATCCAAGTCAGTTTCTCAGAAATCTCCGTTTGCTGCCTACTTCAGGTTTAGCTCCACAGAATTAATTTGCCAGTGATAGTGCTCCTTCAAGAAAAGATGCTGTATAAGCAAATTGGCCCCGTATTTCCAATACGTGCTCACACAAGTCTCAGATAGAAATAATGTTCTCTGAAAATAAATTCTTTCTTGAGCTTGCCGTTGTCTAGCTGGTAAAGAAGCCCCTTGTGTGGCGGGTTCAGTGGGTGTGAAGACATTATCATTCACCTGTAACCTGTTCACTATATACTTCTAACAAATAAGGGCTTTATAAAACTTAACCATAATACAAATACCCCATCAAATGAAATTAATGGCTATTCCACAGTATCATTTAATACCAGTCATGTTCATTTTTCTTGACTTTGTGAAAAAAGATGACACTTTCCCAGCTAATTTGTTTGTATCGGGATTCCTAACGTTAATTTACCCCTTGCATTTCTTTCCACCTAGACAAACTCCCCCAGCCTGGTTTTTTTTTTTTTTTTTTTTCTGTGTCATTTGTTTCTTTAAGATCAGAGTCCTTTTTCCTACAAAATGTCCCACATTCTACCTACATGTTGAAGGCTGTATTCTTGTGGTAATGTTTAACCTGGTCCTTTATTGCAAACGTTTGTATGTAAAACGCTGATTAGCTCTAGAAACTTGATTAGATTCAGGGTTAATTGTTTTGGCAAGAATACTTCCTTGGTGGTGCTAGGGGCTCCTGGTTGCATCCCAGCAGGAGGCACGCGGAATATTGATAACACTGACCTGGTGTTCCAGAGGGGTCACTGATGAAGCCATGTGGAAATGCCCTGTCAATCTTTCACCTAAAGGTTTTAGCAGCCACTAATGATCATTGTCTTGATGTATGATATCATTAAGAGGTAGCAAAACAAGACATTCTAATCCTACTATCCGTCCATTTATTCATGTGATTCTCTGCAAAGAATAATTTTCCATCATTGACTACCTGGGTATTATGAAGTGCAGTCCGCACAGGAAAGACAGGATAAATGTGTGACATTTTTCTCTCCTTCATTTTCCGAATAATTAGTTGGTGCCATCAAGGTGACCAAGAAAGCTTTTGGGGAGGAAAAGGGGTGGGGGATACATTTTCATAATTTTCTTAGTCTCTGTACACATGCAAATGTATGTGATACTCTACCATAATGTCCTTAAGAGGTGCACCATGCAAATTTGCAAAGACCTATAAATATATGGCGTAGTACCTTCTGTTCTCTTCACCGGGAACCTTTACACATTTCAGGGCAATCATGATGATGACGAAGGTAAGCACAAGGTAAAATTATTTAATCAGTAAAAGATACTGTATACTTTTGTCTTTGGACTATTATTATCGTTCTTCCTGACGCTTGAACATCAACTTCTCAGATGGTTCATTTCGTGTCCATTGTATCTAGCCTTGCAACCACTTAACCACACTATGCTTCAAAAGCTTCCTTCCCTCTGCATCCCATCTCTCTTTTTCCTTAAATTCTCTTTCTGACCTGAGATCTGGCCCATAAACTAATCTGCACAAAACCAAAATCAGTGCTCCTACCCTGTTAATTCCAATGTGTTCCTTCTCTTCCTACCCCAGTCTTTAACTCTCAGAATCTAGATCTTAAAAGAAGTCAATCCTTGGACCCAAGGGAACAAAGGTCTAATTGCACTTTTCCAAAAGGTCTTGGTTTATTCAACCTTAGAAAAGAATGCAATCCTGCCTTTTGTGACAACATGGATGGACCTTGAGGGAATTATGCTAAGTGAGAGAAGCCAGACACAGACAAGTACCGCATGATCTCACTTACAGGTAGAAGACCAAGAATAGAAAAGTGGTTACCAGGAGCAGCAGGATGAGGGAAATAGTAAGAGGTTAGTAAAAGGGTACAAACTTTCAGGGGTGAAATGACTAAGGTCTGAGGAGCTAATACACAACATGGTGACTACAGAGGACAACACCGTATTGTATAATTGAAGTTTGCTAAGAGGAAGGAAGGAAAATAAGTGAGGTGGTTGATGTGTTAATTAACTTGGGAGGGAGTAACCCTTTCACAGTGTGTGGATACATAGCAAATCATCACATTGTACTCTTTAAATATCTTACACTTTTATTTGTCCATTATACCTAAATAAGGCTGAAAAAGATGTCTTAAGTTGTTCTCCTTTGGAATTTTGTCCACATTTTTTTTTTGAAACTCTTACAATACTTCCTCCATTTTGTTGTAACAATCCAATCCTTCCTTTCCTTCAGGTCTGACCAAATTTGTCCTCCTTTGTCATGACAATCATCTGCCTTGGGAAATCCATGGGATTATTATCATAGAATACCTCATGAAAATGCTAGTATTGTGGTCCTGAACTCTTATTTATTTTCTCTAACACTGTTTAACCCTTTTACGGGTTTAAAGTAAGATGTCCTTACCAAATTGTACACTCTTTGAAGGTAGGGATGGTGTATTTTATTTTATTTTATTTTTAAAATCCTGTTTATTTGTTTGTTTGTTTTTGAGGGGGTGGGGAGAGAGCCAGGAAGCAGGGGGAGAGAGAGAGAGAGAGAGCAGGCTCCACACTATCAATGCAGAGCCCAATTCGGGGCTTGAATTCATGAACTGAACTGTGAGATCATGACCAGAGCTGAAATCAAGAGTCAGACACTTAATCAACTGAGCCACCCAGGCGCCCCTTATATTACAATGAGCTATAGGAATAGCATGAATATTTGCATCTACAGTAAAATGCTTGTAAATGTTTAGATGAGAATGGGGGTATAGGAGACCATTCTAAAACATGCCATCCACCCCTAGGCTGACAAATATGTATACTGCCTAGACTTCAGCATGATATTTCTTCTGAACCATTCTAATATTGAAAAAACAAATTGGGGGAGGCACCTGGGTGGCCCAGCTGGTTGAGCATCTGGCTTCAGCTCAGGTCATGATCTCACAGTCCAAGCGTTTGAGTCCCACTTCTGGCTCTGTGCTGATGGCTCAGAGCCTGGAGTCTGCTTAGGCTCCTGTAGCCTCCGAATCAGGCTCCACACTGCCAACACAGAGCTCAATACGGGGCTCGATTCCATGAACCATGAGATCATGACCTGTGCTGAAAACAAGATTCGGACATTTAACGGAGTTAGTCACCCAGGCAGCCCTGACCTGTCCTAATATTTTTTAAACTTCTTATTTTCATCTCCACTACTGGAAAGTGATGCATTTCTGTGCAAACAATCTGGGTGGTGTATTTTAGGACACACATAATTCCCAGTATGACCTATGCTAGCTGAATTGCCAAAGAATTTTTATTAGCCCACCAGTACCGTCCAGGTGTGGAAAACGGTAATTCACAGGGTCCATACACTGGTATATCCATTTGGAGGGCAATGTGGAAATAAATACCAAATACCTTAAACTGGCAGTGCTCTTAGTCCCAGCGATGCCACCTCTATGAAATAATTGTAAGAAAACAATTAGAGATATATACCCAAAAGATAGATGCACATTGATTCACATCACTGATATTTCAAACAAAGTTAACATGACCTGGAAATCCAAAAATAACAAACCACATGAGATATATATAATGTTAAAACTGCTCAACCATGAAAAATATTTTCTGAAGGAATAGCTATAAAAAGAATTTCACTATTAAGTAAAATGAAATGGTTTAAAAGCAGTTACGTGAAATGTGCACATAAAAAAACTAGCTAGGACACCCCAAAACATTAATAGTGACTCTTTCTGGATAGGAGCATTACAGATGATTTTTAGTCTTTATATTACGACTTTACGAGGTTTCCAAGTTATCTAAAATGAACAATATTATTTTTAAACCCCAAACTATTATTCTATAAATATCTAAGCTATACAGCAATTTTTATGATTGTCATACATAGCTATGACGAGCAATTACACCGCCATGTACGGTGTATAGAAATGTATGCATATATCTACAAAAACATGCACAAGGATATTCTGAGCATTCAGGGGTGATGCAAATGTTTTAGGACTAGAAGGACGTGATGGTTGCAGAGCGTTGTGAATGTATGAAATGCCAGTGGATTGTACACTCTATTTTCTTTTTTTTTTAAGTTTATTTTTTCACTTGGAGAGAGAGAGAGAGGGTGAGCAGGGAAGGAGCACAGAGGGGGAGAGAGAATCTCAGGCAGGCTCCAGGCTCTGAGCTGTGGGGCTTGATCTCACAAAAGCCCCCTGATGTGGGGCTTGATCTCACAAACTGTGAAATCATGATCTGAACCAAAATCAAACGTGGGTCCTTAACCAACTAAGCCACCCAACGCCCTATGGGTTGTACACTTTAAAATGGTTAACTTTATGCTCTGTGGATTTCACTTCAACAAAAAGAGAAATCAACAAAGAAAGAATATTCAGAGAAGCATCATTTGTAATAGAGAAAAGCAGGCAAATAACGCAAATGCCTAACAGCAGCAGAATGGATAAATGGTGGTAAAATGAAAACAACAGGCTGCAATACAGCAGTGGAATCAAGGAACTGCTGTCATATGCAATGCCAGGGAAGAATCTCACAAACTTAGCCCTGGGTGAAAGAAGACAGGCACAAGGAGAACACACCCAGGATTCTATGTATGCAAAGTTAGAAACAGAAGTCACTTCTAGCTCCGGAAGTCAATTTTGAGATTACCTGTGTGGAGGGAGGGGGTTAGTGAGCACCGGGAAGGGTCTGTGCAGATGGGGATGTTCCTCTGCTTTACCTGAGTGGTGGCTGCACGTGCAAGTTCACAGTAGGGAAAATTCACCAACGTGTAAACTTACGGTATGTGCATTATTTACAATACCCTATTGTTTTCATTTTTATCTGCTGCCCTGCAAATTTTCCAGCCCCTAAAGGACCTCCCCTGATGCTAAATATCTTCTTCAATTAATGACACAATTATCTTTCTTATAAAGTTGGACTCTATTTCTATAATTTCAATTGTGGACATTCTGTCCGCTAATTCAACAACAACTGAATTCTAGTATATTCTGAACTCAGTGTTAAGTGACAGAGAGAACCAGAATGAAAGCATGTACTGAATAAATACTTTAACATCCATCTGGGCTTACACCGTTTATTAACACAAGAACACAAAATTTACACGTAATTTACAGGGGGTCAAAATTCCCCTGTAGACCCTTTTCCACCCTAGAGTAAGAGCCCAGCTTTAGACAAAGCTTCATAAGAGTAATGTGAAATCTGCCTCATATTTTTATTAAGTAATATCTTTGCTTTTGCTTTTATAAAAATTAAATTTGTACCCTATAAAGCAGTATTTTTAAGTCAATTTATTTGTCTATGGGGTTGTGTGATTTTCCCCCTTAATTTGTAGAACATTTTCAAAAACTTTTTGAAATTAAAGATTTCTTCTGAAAAGATGTCCTATGAAGTATCTCAGGTCTCTTTAAATATTAAATGGCTATAAAAATCACATTTCACTGTACTTGATTAACACAGTAACCTTAATTGCTCAAGATAAAACTGATACCTATAATTTAACTTCTCCAAAATATTTTGGCAGTATGTAAGTTTTTCATTAGAGTAAGTAACTAATGGTAATGCTTTTCCGTAGCTAAATTATATAGGATATGAGAATTTAAAAATCAATTTCTAAATTCTTTAAAAAATTTTTTTGTTAATATTTTTTTTTGAGAGAAAGGCAGACAGAATGCGAGGGGTGGAGTGGCAGAGAGAGAGGGAGACACGGAACCTGAGGCAGGCTCCAGGCTCTGAGCTGTAGGCACAGAGCCCGACATGGGGTTTGAACTCATGAACTGCGAAATCACGACCTGAGCCAAAGTTAGATGCTCAACCGACTGAGCCACCCAGGTGTCCCTCAATTTCTAAATTCTTAAAACTACATGGCCAAATATTTCACGACATGGGAAACAGTACCTGGTGTTTGCATCCTTGTAACCCACGAAGACTAGCAGAGCAAAACTGGCCATTAACGTGACAAGAAAACCAAGACCATAATACTTATATGTAGTGCTAATTAAACCAGAGAGATTTATACCCATTTCCTCGAGCATTTAAAGGAAAAAGAAATATAATGAAACATGTCTCATGTGAATAGATGAAAAGATGACATACTCTTCTTTAATGATATTTAAAATTCCCCCCAAATTATAATTCTAGAATATGTATTTACAAATTATCTATACATATATGTTTACACACACAAGCAGGTGTGTGTGTGTGTGTGTGCATGCACACACGTGTGTGTCTCCCCTTTTCAAGAAATCTGATGTCCTTCCTCAGGACCTCCATCCCCCCACCCTATGAGAAACACCTCTATGATCCAATCATAAGTCAAATGTTTTCTAGATTTCACCGAGCTAAATGTTTGATTGTTCATTTCATACAGTGTTCTTGTGTCTTATAAGCATGGTCTTTGTGTTACTAATGGCTTTGGAACTTTTTATTTGCTCTCTTTGTTTTGTTGCATGTATTCCACAAACTGCGTCCTATTGGGCAGCCTTCAGCCTTCCTAGAAAGAACCACATCTAATCCTACCCTCTTTTCTGAGTTCTCCTTTCTTTCTAGAGTTAGATAAATTATATGTCATGTGCTGTTGCAATAAAATATTGATCAATCTTCTAGGTGAGAAGATGCCCTGGCTGCCAGCAATTATCCAGGGCTTCTGTCATTAATTCTCTAAACAAAACATCAACTATTTTTTTGCCCTGTTTTATGTAAGATCCTTCTCCACCCCATTAAAAATCTCCCCCTCATTCACGGGACATTACTGCATTGGGCTAAAATTTTGGCACAACTGTAAGCAGTACTTTTTCAACAAACTGTGAGTGGAAACATAAACCACTGGCTGTTGGTTACCCTAATCCCCTGGTCTTCTCATCATAATTAACCTGGGTTTCTGGGGGCAGGTGTGCCATAGATATATAGGTAAATGAAGGGCAAAATATTCTAGAGTAAAAAAGAAGCTCCTGACAACTTAGATCCCTCCACGTACCTCACACCATCAATCATACATGATCTGGTCAATTCCATACTCTACTAGGGACACTGGTCATGTCTTGTCTGAATAATATCCATAGTCCCTAGTTGGCTTCCTAAATCTGGGCTTTCCCTAGGTACGATAAAATAGGATCTTACTGAATAAAAAGAATGAAGCCCTACGAAAGTTAAAATTCTGATCGTATCTTGCAATTTTATTCAACATGGAGCTACTGCCCTTTGCAAATCTTAGACTCAAGTTATGGCAGACATATCATGGTTCCCTGAGCAAGCTGTTCACACCCAGGTTTCTAAGTGTCTGGAAAGCTGCCTCCTTCTTCCCTTCTCTCACTAATGAACTTCTATTCAACCTTCAAATTCATTCCTAATTTGGCATCGTGTACTGTCTTGACTCCCCAACACAGAATGAATGCCTTCCTCCTTTCTATTCCTGTAGTTTGCCATTTATAAACCATAATCTTTCATATTACAGACATGATATTACACTAATATGAGGCTGGTTACCCACCCTCCCACACACACACACACTGGGAGTTCCTTGAGAATAGCATTCATTTAGTTGTTTTTATATCAGATACATAAAAACAGCATGTTATTCACTCAACCAACAACCCCATAATGAACCTATTATGGTGCTCTGATGGCAAGTACTAGGGATACAATGGTGGACAAGAGGGGTGCCTTGCTTTTAAAGCCACCCATGCCTGGGTGGCTCAGTCGGTTAAGTGTCCAACTTTGGCTCAGGTCATGATCTCACGGTCCATGAGTTCAAGCCCCGCATCGGGGTCTGTGCTGACAGCTCAGAGCCTGGAGTCTGCTTTGGATTCTGTCTCCCTCTCTCTCCCTGCCCTTCCCCCACACATGCTCTGTCTCTGTTTCTCAAAAATAAGTAAACATTAAAAACAACTTAAAAAATACACAAATAAAAATAAAGAACTTCTAGTCCAGTGACTGAGTGGTCAGTAAACATGTACTGAATCATTTAACAAACACTCATTTATATCTTGTTTGCCCGGTGGCTTCTATACTAGTTTGAATGATTACAGATAGCCTATTTCAACTCAGTCTTCATCTGAATCACAAGCATGGTTAAAATTGCTTGGGCACATTTTATACCGGGCATTAAAACATGGAGGAGAGGTTACTTATGCCGGTACGCTGAGTAAAAAAGGAAAAGTGATAAGCAGCACCCATTCCCATTCTTCATTTTCTCTACCCTGGTCAGAGCTGAGGAAATTCCCACCATCTACCCATCTTTCCTTGGGTGGATATGGGTGACAATGGACATACTGAGAGGACTCATCTTAGATGGTGATGGGGCTGCAGATGGGTTCTGGTCTTGAGAGATGTTACTCATTTCGTCCTTCTATGGAGTACAATCTAAATGAGCCTCTGATGGCGCTTGACAAACGCATCACTGGCACGTGCAGCTGAGATGAGGTTCTGCCCTCCGGTAGTCTCTTGGAAGCTGGCATGCTCCCCCTGAGTTCTATTTCCTAATTCCCATCATGCCTTACCACTGAGACTCTTCCATAGGAAGAGCGTAATGCAGGCATCCATCCACGCTGGCTTCCATGCTGTCGCTAAACTGAATTCTGATGTTGTCAAAAAAAGGGACCTTTGAAAACTCTTTCCTTCATTGAAGGGCCATATTTTCTTTGCTCTGCAAACCCTATTTGACAATACTCTAGTGGTTCATTTTTAGTCTTCCTTTCGGAATGAACAAGTATGACTTTCATTACAGGTGATGTTATGCTTCCCAAACTAGGTGGATTCCTGCTGCTAGTGCTAATAAGAGACACCCTCACCTCACTTATTACTTGGCCCACCAAACAATGTTTCATTATGGGAGAACAGTACCAGAGAGCGTCAGCTGCCCATGGGAACCAATTCTCTCCTCTCTCCCAGAACACCTCCCTTTGTAGTACAGCTGCCTTCATGAAAATTTCAGGGCGTACAGCAATTCTAGAAACCAATCCATATTCTGAAAGCATAAGGAATACAGACTAGATATTTTGAAGGCCTACGAATATATACATATTGTCCATCATAACTTAGTCTGTAATCCAAAGTTTCCATTTGGGGATTACATATGTCCTTATTCTCACATGTTACTCATTTCCACAGAGAGTAACCCTGGACACACTATAAGAAGGCCAAGAAATATTTAGTATCCTTTTTTTGTCCTTAAAAGGAAAAGCTATTGTTTGGCAAAAGGTGAATAAACTCTGGTCTCTGGAGACCTGAATTCAATGCACATTCAACCGCTTTGTTAAATACTAAACGCAGCAAATTAAGTTCCGCATTTAGGTGACCCCCCTGAGGCATGACTAGAAGAAGGGCAGAGGCTGGGGAAGAAGAAGAATGACTCTTCCATTTAAAATCATTATTGAGATTTGATGTAATAACTAGTCACATTCAATTGCAATAATACAGAGTTTTAAATTAGCCAAGCGTACAAGAGTGTGAAACCATCATGGAATATTAGAAAGACCTTTTCCTTTTCAGAGTAACAGATGAGGAAATGTTGACACAAAAGAAAGGTTCTGATAAGGGTGTGTTGACAAAAAGATGAAAACGATGGTGATAACAAGGAGGCAAAGAAACTACACCGAGAGCATTTCTGACAACATGAAGAAATCAACCCTATGTTAGTGTCTTTTTATAGATTAATCTCCTTGCTCCCTGGGGCAAGTCAGCACAGCCAAATCGTACCATTGTCAATCTGCAATAAAAATATGTAGTCAGCTATGAGAGCAAAACAGGAAATCCTAAATGGCATCATTAATATGCAACACAAACTGTCTGAAGAATGAAATCTTGAAGCAGAGAGATTTGCTTTAATGAGGCAAATTAAAGCAAGAGATCTCTCCTTTGTCATGAGATCATTGCCTAACTTTGACTCTGACATCAGGACATCTTTTCTACCTGAGAAAGAGTTAAAGTGTTGCATCTTTAAATCCTGGAAATGGTTTATGGGCATCCAAGAAGTGAGGATTTAAAAAAAAAAATCTTATCTCTGCTTCTCCCTCAGATGCTAGACAGTTTGTTAAGACAGGAGTAGCTGAAGATAACAGGGTGATGCCCGCCCTTGTCTCTGTGCAGAATGAGGATAAGGAGGACTTCTAGCTGCATGCTTGCTATAGAATGAAGAAGAGTGCTTATTTTGTTGGAGAAATGAATAAAATACTGCACCAAAGATGGCCAACGGGACTAAAACAAACTCCGGTCTCTGGTCTCTGGCTTAGAGACCCCTCCTCCAGGTTCTTCTTCCTTTGTTCGCTGCGGACATGAAAACCCCCACAGATATGGAGCTAACAACTACAAATTACCCTCCCCACTTGTATTCGGTGCTCAGATCTTAGGAGAAATGGTCTCCTCTGAGCCCGCCGGTGTTAAATAAATCTCCAATCCACCAAGATCTCTGAGTGCCACTTGGGTTTTCCACTAGTGTTCCAGCCTGGTTCTGTAACATACTTGGTTCCCTGACCAGGAAACCCAACCAAATGCGCTGGCCCATTGTTGCCACCGGGTTTGGGAGAAAGGCGAGGTGGTGACGGAGTGAGGGATTGCAAGGGAGAAGGCGTGCCCTGCCTGAATTTCAGCAGTCTCCTCAGTTGCCTCAGGCCAGCCCCACTCCGTCATTCCCGCCAGACTCAAAGAGACCTGGTAAGTGAGGACCCGGACCCGACATCGGAACTGGTAAGGCCAGGGCCCCAAAGTAGTCAGGCCCACCCAAAAGGGTGGAAGGGGGACCTGATCAATCCCCGGAGGACTTAATAGGTCTCACAGGTAGAAAGTTTTGCAGGAGGGAATGTAATAGACTCTGGTGTGTGTGTGTGTGTGTGTGTGTGTGTGTGTGTGTGTGAATGTGCGGCTAGACCAGGTTTGCCAGTCGAGTTTGAGTTTGTGGCTCCATGGACAGGTATCCTTAAGGTCCCCAAAAGTCTACAGAGTCTGAATGGGCTCTCCTGTGTCGTGGTGAGAATATAAGGTCTAGGGTGACATCAGATCAGATTCTGATCACAAGTCACAAAGTTGAGTCCACTACGGCCAAACCTCACCTAAACTTTGCCTCGGGAACATGACCAGAGGAATATCTGAATAGTCCTCTCATCTGACGGTATATCCTCCCTTTGTCTGTCTTCGTGACACCAAACATGAGAAAGAAATTAATAATGGGATCAAAACAGAGTAAGCCTATGATTTTAGAGGTCATGCTCAAAAATTTTAAAAAGGGATTTTCAGGTGATTATGGGGTGAAAATGACACCCAGGAAGTTAAGGACATTTTGTGAACTAGAATGGCCCATATTCAATGTAGGATGGCCCTCAGAAGGGACATTAGATGCTCAACTAGTGCAGTGGGTTTGGCTAATAGTCACTGGGAACCCAGGCCACCCTGATCAATTTCCATACATCGACTCCTGGCTTGAAATTGCCCAAAATCCTCTGCCTTGGGTGCAATTCATCCATAGCAAGCAGAGCCAGGCAAAGGTTTTAGCCGCCTTATCCGGAGACTCACCCAAGGAACCAAAGAAGTGACCCACCGCTACTCTCATATTTAAAGGAGATGCGGAGGATGATATTGTCTTTCTACCTCCTTATAACTTGTCAAGCTCCCTTCCCCTCCCCCTGAACTTGAGAGTCCTCCCCAATCTGTCTCTCTGCCACAGCCCCTCCCCGTCAGCTTGAGACTCCTCCCCCATCTGTCCCTGCCACAGCCAGGGTCAGTGCAGCTGCCACTGCAGTCAGTGCCGCCCATCTCCCCGCCCCTCTCAGACCCAGATAACCCTCCCCCACAAGGGCCAGCAGCCAGACTGTGCCCCAGACCCAGACCTAACACTCTCCAAATGCATGTAACAGAGACGAGAGGGCCTGAAAGACAGAATGAGGATGGAACAGTCCAGCCCAGCCATTCCATGATGTGTTATCTACCTTTCTCTACAACCGACCTCCTCAATTGGAAACACAACACTCCACCATACTCCGAAAAGCCACAAGCAATGGTCGACTTGATGGAGTCCCTCTTCCAGACCCACCGGCCAACTTGGGAATATTGTCAACAGTTACTCCATACTTTAATTCACAAGAAAGAAGAAGAAGAATGACAGAAACATGACAGTATCTAGAAGATCACACACCTCCGGGGATCAATGACCCTACTGTCTGGGCTCAAGCTGCCACTCCTGAAGAATACCCAACATGGGATTTCGCCACAGAAGAAGGAAAAGCCCACATCTGATGATACCAGGAAGCCCTCCTTCGGGGAATCTGAGGTGGAGCCAAAAAGCCCATGAACATGACTAAAATATTGTCAGCCACACAGCACCCTGAGAAGTCTCCCGGAGACTACTATGAAATATTATGTGAAGCATACTGTGTATACGCCCCGTTTGACCCCGAGGCACCAGAAAGTCAACAAATGGTAAATACCTCTTTTGTGGCACAGGCTGCCCCAGATATCAGAAGAAAACTCCAGAAGTTGGAGGGCTTTGCCGGATGAATATCACTCAGCTGTTAGAGGACACCAATAAAGTTTTCATAACAGAGGAGTCACAGCCAAAAGAGAAGCAGAGAGAAGACTAAAAAAGAAGCCCACCCTTCTCACAGCAGCACTAATAAAAACAGATGCTGCAAAGACGGGAAGACCCCAACCACCAAAAGGGGGGAAGCCCAGAGACCCCTTAGCAAAGGACCAATGTGCATACCGCAAAGAGAAGGGACACTGGACGAATGAATGTCTGAATCGGAAGGGGTCCTCCAAACCCAGCCGATGTCTGGAGGAACCTCAAGGAGAGAACCTCGGTTGGTCTGGCCAGTGTAGAATCGGACTGAGGGGGACTGAGCTCTTTCACTCATGGCTCCCATGAGCCCACAGTCGAAATGAAGGTAGGGAGCCAAACGATAACTTTCATGTTTGACACTGGGGCTGAATACTCTGTCGTTACTTCCCCAGTGGCGCCCTTAAGCCGAAAGACGGCAACCATACTTGGGGCTACTGGGACACGGGTGATGCAACAGACCTTCTGTCAAGCTCGACAATGTGAACCTGGGGGTCACAAGGTCCGGCATGAGTTCCTCTACTTACCTGACTGCCTGATTTCTGGGCCGGGATCTACTCTCCAAACTTGGGGCCCAGATAACTTTTGAACTTACTGGACACACTAGCCTCCAATTAAACCCAAGGCAGAAGGAAACCCTGGTCTTGACGATTACCCTGCCAAGGGAAGAAAAGTGGAGACTATTCTGTGCCCAGGCCCTATCCTGTAGCCCCTCAGAATTCAGGCTTACATTCCCCTCTGTATGGGCTGAAGATAACTCACCTGGACTAGCTTGGAGTTGGGCCCCCGTCATTGTTGACCTAGCTTGGAGTTGGGCCCCCATCATTGTTGACCTAGCTTGGAGTCGGGCCCCCATCCTTGTTGACCTGATCCCTGGAGCCCAACCTCAGAGACAAAGGCAGTACCCCCTTCCACTAGAGGCTAGAATGGGCATACAAGAGCACCTGACCAAGCTCAGAGAAAGAGGTATTCTAACTGAGTGCCAAACGGCTTGGAATACCCCACTCTTGCCAGTCAAGAAGCCAGGAGGAGGATACCAACCAGTACAGGATTTGAGGGGCATTAACAAAGAGACTGTTTCCTTACACCCAGTCATTCTGAACCTCAGTATACTCTCCTCAGCCAATTTCCGGGGTCAGCCAGTTGGGTTACATGCTTCGACATAAAGGATGCTTTCTTCTGCCTCTGCCTGGCTCCGCAAAGTCAATCATTGTTTGCCTTTGAATGGGCTGAGCCTGTTACAGATTGCCAGATGCAGCTGACCTGGACACGACTTTCCCAAGGTTTCAACAACTAGCCCATTCTTCTGGGGGAAGCCCTAGGTTCAGATCTCGCTGACTTTCCGAAGGAAACTGCAGGGTATGTCCTTCTCCAATATGTAGAAGACCTCCTCCTTTCCAGTGACACCCAGGAAGACTGTATGAAAGGTACACAGGCCCTCCTACAGCTCTTATCCTACTTGGGGTATCAGGCCTCTTGGAGAAAGGCACAGGTTTGTCAGCAGCAGGTCCAATACTTAGGCTCCCTCCTCACAAAAGGAAAAAGAGAACGAGGACCAGAAAAGAAGAAAGTGTGGCACCACACTGCCACAGCCCCAAACAAAACGAGGCTTGTGTGAATTTTTAGGGGCCAGAGGGTTCTGTCGCATTGGGAATTCTCAGATTCTCAGCCATAGTGAGGTCCCTCTATGACCTGTTTGTTGGGAGGGCCAAACCTGGAGCCCCTCGCATGGACTGAGGAGGCAAGGGCCGCTTTCATAGACATAAAATTGGCTCTGGGATGAGCCCCAGCTCTTGGTTTGTCTGACATAGAAAGGCCCTTTAACCTCTTCATACATGAAAAGGACAAAATAGCCCTTGGAGTGCTCACTCAGAGCATGGGGCCTTGGCAATAGCCAGTGGCCTGTCAAAAAAACTTGATCCTGTGGCGGCAGGATGGCCCCCATGCCTCAGAGCTCAGAGCCACAGTCCTGCTCATCAAGGAGGCAGACAAACTCACACTGGGACAAACGCTTAATGTTAAGGTCCGACACACGGTCGTGTGGCTCACAAGCACCCAAGGATATCGTTTCCTCTCCATTTCTCAGCTGACACAATCCCAAGGCCTTCTCTATGAGAACCCAAGGCTCACTCTCAAAACAGTATAAGAACACTAAACCTGGCCACCTTCCTTCCCACGGAAGAGGGAGAACCCGACCATGACTGTTCTGGAGTAGTGGATGAAGTCTATGCCAGCTCCCCGGACCTCCAAGACCAGGGTATAACAAGCCCAGAGATCATCCTGTTCAGTGATGGGAGCAGCTATTTACAGGAATGCAGCCAAAGAGCAGGGTATGCAGTAATCACAACCACGGAAGTTCGGGAAGCCAAGGCCTTGTCAGAAGGATGGTCGGCACAACGGGCTGAACTGTACGCCTTAACCTGAGCCCTCATCCTTAGCAAAGGTAAACGAGTTAACATCTACACTGATTCCTGGTATGCCTTTGCTACTGTGCATGTACACAGGGCCATCTATAAAGAAAGAGGCCTCCTTACTGCTGCAGGGAAAACTATCAAAAACGAGGAAGAAATACTAAAGCTTCTTGAGACCATATGGCTACCAGACAAGGTAGCTATCCTACACTGTAAGGGACCTCAGAAATGAGATGACCCCATAACTCAAGGAAATCACCTGGCCGACTAAACAGCCAGAGTGGCTGCCTGAGGTGACCCAGGTGAAGCTCCTACCTACACTCTGACTCTTGCGCCCCAGAAGGAAGCCTCCCCACCCATGTACACAAGTGAAGAAAGAAGTTGGGCCTCGACAGAAGAGGGCACACTAAGCAAAGAGGGATGGTGGGTTTTGTCCCATCGTCTATGGGAAAACACCCAGTGAAGGAAAACACCACCTCACGCACCTAGGGAACACGGCACTAGAGGCCCTCTTCAAAAAGAACTACTATATCAGCCAGCTGCCGGCATTACGCCAAGCTGTCAACAAACAATGTGTAACGTGTGCCAAGAACAATGCTTGGTCTGTCCCACGGCCGCTGGCTGGCTCACAAAGGATGGGGGCCACCCCTTTCAAAGACTTAGGGGTGGACTTTACCAACATACAACCAAATAAAGGGTTTAGGTACCTTCTTGTAATAATCTGCACATACTTGAGATGGGTCGGAGCATTCCCGACCAGAATGGAATGAAGTCATGAGGTGTCCAAAGTTCTTCTACAGGAGATTGTTCCTCTGTTGGGTTTACCCTTAACCATACACAGTGATAACGGGCCTGCATTTGTGGCAGACGTTATACAAACCCTGACAGAATCCCCCAACATTACCTGGAAACTGCACACTGCTTACCTACCCCAGAGCTCAGGGAAAGTACAGAGGGTGAATCGCACCCTCAAGGAAACCCTGGCTAAGTTCCACCAAGAGACTAATCTCCCATGGCCATATTGACTACTGCTGGCCCTCCTGCATGCCAGATGCACACCTAGGGCATTGGGAGTCTCCCCTTTTGAGTTATTATATGGGCGACCCCCCCCCCCCCGCCACATGTTTAGGAAAACTCCCAGGAGACCTACACCAGATTGGAGACAAGGGAATAAGAGAACAGCTCCAGACCTTGGGGGCAGTCCTAAACAAGTTACAAAGATACACCATAGAGAGGGCCCCTATTTCTTGAGGGATCCTCATTCACCCCTTTCAGCCAGGAGACTCTGTGTGGGTCAAAGATTGGAAGAGGGAACCTCTTAAACCACGGTGGACTGGGCCTTATACTGTTATTCTAACAACTCCTACAGCCATTAAAGTTTCAGGTGTCACTCCATGGGTCCATCACTCCAGAGTTAAGAAGGCCAACTCACAAGAACCCACAACCTGGCGAAGTGATCCAGATCCAGTCATCCCGCTTAAACTGACCCTCAAAAGGGAAACTGGCCCCTGAGACCTCCAGCCCTGCTCCAGCCACACCCCAGAAGCTGGCTGGCCTGTGCACAGCAGAAGCTTAAAGAACAAACACGTGAACCTAGCTCAGGGGTTTGGATGCAACTCTGCCAGCTCTTGCCCCTTACTGGTGTCACCACCCTGGTCTTACTTCTCACTGGTGGGCTGATAGAGACTGCGCCAACAAGCTGGACATGGTGCAAAAGATGCATCCTGGGCCTCACATACCTCCTCTGGATGGCAGGGTTATCAAGTATTGCCTGGATATGATGATAACCCATCTCACCCTCACAACTGCCGCTTACCCACTTTGCCCCCAGGATTGTTATATGACAATAAGGGGGGTCAAGGGCATTCAGTGCCTTCACCTCCCTCCACAAAGAGTGCTACAAGGGAAAAACACCCACTCTCTGTCAGCTGCAGGGTTCCCCAAGGACTAAGTATTGGACTGAGGAGATAATCCAAAATGCCAGTAACCCATGTCACAACAAGGGCCTCCAGAGAGGGAAGCGAGCTTGCTACACTTACCTTCCTCAACGGGGGATCTCAAACAGGGGAGGGGTGCACTACAGGGCCCTTCAAAAAGTTATAAAGGATACCCAGGATAGGGTAACACAAGCCATAAAGGTGACCGCTCTTCCAGCAGCCTACTAGGGTTTGAACCTTTCAGCCCTCAATCAGGTGCTTACCAATTCCCCACTCCAGCGTTGGGCCAACACTACTCTACAAATCCTCCATAAAATAGATATCTACACGCAAACCTGGTGGATGTGCTTGCCCTTCAGCTGGAGGGATTACTTAGCCACTCCCATCCCTTTGACCTGGAAGCTCCTGAAAATCTCAAAACCAACGCCTCTGTCTTAATTGGACCCCTGGCCACTGGGGTCCATCTCACAAATGCCGACAATCTAACCTGTACAGTTCCTGAAGGTTTGAACGGTACCTCTCTATGTGGAAGAAATATAACCTTAAAGAGGAATACAACCCATGTTCCACCCCTGGGGTGTTCTATCTATGTTCTAATTCGTCCTGCTGATGCTTAGAGGCCAACTGGATTCAGATATGATATTCCGTCTTCCTAACCCCAGAGATATCCGTATACACTGAAGATCAGTTCCTAACAAGCATTTAGCCCCAAGTCCCGGGCTAAACGGGTAATCCTGCTACCCGTTCTGATAGGAGCAGGAATTGCAACAGGAATAGGAACCAGAATAGGGGGCGTAGGTTCATCTGTAGGACTATATCATAGACTATCTCAAGAGCTAAATGAAGACATGGAATGGGTGGCAGATTCTCTAGTAACCTTACAAAGCCAAATAAACTCTGGCAGCAGTGACCCTCCAAAATAGGCGAGTCCTCGACCTCCTCACTTCAGAAAAAGGAGAGACTCACATCTTTTGGGGGCAGGAATGTTGCTATTTTGTAAACCAGTCAGGAATAGTTACAACTAAGGTTAAGGAACTCAAGGAAAGAATTCAACATAGACAACAGGAAAGTATCAATCAATGGAAAGGATGGGAATTCACGGATTGGGCATCCTGGCTTCCTGCCCTTCTCCATAATTTTACTTGCATCCATTGGCCCCTGTATACTGAATGCCGTGGTACGCTTTATTGAAAACAATGTTGCTCGCCAAACTCCTGCACGTATCTTAGCCTTCCAAGAGTACCAACCTGTGAAACTGAAAGGTGATGCCTACTAAAAGTTTTTTTTAAAGGCATCAAAGGGAGGAATGTTAGAGAAATGAATAAAATACTGCACCAAAGATGACCGACAGGACTAAAACAAACTCTAGTCTCTAGCTTAGAGACCCCTCCTCTGGGTTCTTCTTCCTTTGTTTGCTGTGTGCGAGAAACCCCCCACAGATATGGAAGCTGACAACTATAAATTACCCTCCCCACTTGCATTCGGTGCTCAGATCTTAGGAGAAACCATCTCCTCTGAGCCTGCCGGTGTTAAATAAATCTCCGATCCACCGAGATCTCCAAGTGCTGCTTGGTTTTTCCACCAGCATTCCAGCCTGGTTACCTAACAATTTATAGCTTAGTACCAACGATTGGTAGGTATCTCATTGTCCATAATTATTTGTAATGTTAGAATTTGGCAAAGAAATTTTTTCCCACTAAATTTTCTGGTGAGGTTTTTGCGGTGATAGTGGGGTTCACAAGGTCTGGAGCTGACGGCCAAGAAAGAATTCTCGAGACGTCTTTGGTGCAAAAAGGTGATTTTGTTAAAGCACGGGGACAGGACCCATGGGCAGGAAGAGCTGCCCCAGGACCATGAGGAGAGACTCATTATATACTATGGGGCTGGAGGAGGCAAAGTCCAGGGGAAGTTTCCAGTGAGATTTTCATATGCTAAAGAAGATTCCCAGGATACTGGAGGTCTAGCTATTGTCAAGCTAGGGTTGTTTTCCCCTCTAGCAAAGCATTAGCATTAAGACAGTACAGAGTTTCTGGAGAAATGTTTTACTCTGCCTGTTTCAAGTATTTGTCAATGGGCTGCAGGTTCTAAGGAAATTTAATTTTATCTGCCATTTCCTTCTGCCTTTGTTTCCCACATCATTTTCTACTAATTAATTTTACCATAATATCCCGGAGATCTAAACCAAAGATAACTCCTTCTGCCATGTATACCTATAACGGAGGCACACACACTCACACAACTCACTCAATCACTTACATACACCCATGATAGAGCAGTGTTTCTCTACTGGTGAAATAACAACCTTTTAAGAGAAGAAAAAAATGTTATTTTCTCTCCTGGAAATGTTAGTGTTTTATGACATAGTCATTCAGGTATTTGTCAAAATGTCTATGGTGACAGAGACGGGGCCAGTAAGACCCTAATTTTAGCATCTTGAACCAAAGGCATTAAAGTAAACCTTTCCTACTAAGAAATTAGTAACTCCCATAAATCACTTTAAAAATAGCTGTTGGTTTTCACAGAGACAGGAAGTAGATTAGAGGTTATTAGGAGCTGGGCAAGGGGAAATTATTACTTAATGGTACAGTTTCTGTGCGAGGTGATGCAAAAGTTTTAGAAACAGCAGTGAAAGCTGAATAACAAGGTGAATAGAATTAACAGCATGGAACTGTGCCCTTCAAAATGTTTAAAATGGTATACAGTTGACGCTTGAATGATGCAGGTGTTAGGGGCAACGACCCTCTGTGCAGTCAAAACTCTGAGTATAACTTGACTCCCTCCAAACTCAACTACCAATAGCCTACTGTTGACCAGAAGCTTTAATGATAAGATGAAGTCGATTAATACATATTTTTTAAAAATTTTTTTAACGTTTATTTATTTTTGAGACAGAGAGAGACAGAGCATGAACAGGGGAGGAGCATAGAAAGAGGGAGACACAGAATCTGAAACAGGCTCCAGGCTCTGAGCTGTCAGCACAGAGCCCGACGCGGGGCTCGAACTCACGGACTGTGAGATCATGACCCGAGCCGAAGTCGGACGCTTAACCGACCAAGCCACCCAGGCGCCCCAATACATATTTTTTATGTTATATGTATTATATAGTGTACTCTTATAATACAGTAAGCTAAAGGAGATGTTATTAAGAAAATTGTAAGGAAGAGAAAATACAGTTACAGAACTGTACCATATTTATTGAAAAATTCTTTGAGTGGATTCATGAAGTTCAAATTCGTGTTGTTCAAGAATCAATTAACTGCATTTTATTTGATATATATTTTACCACAATCATAATAATTAAAAAAGAATGACTGTTGGGGCGCCTGGGTGGCTCAGTCGGTTAAGCGTCCGACTTCAGCTCAGGTCATGATCTCACGGTCCGTGAGTTCGAGCCCCGTGTCGGGCTCTGGGCTGATGATGGCCAGAGCCTGGAGCCTGCTTCCGATTCTGTGACTCCCTCTCTCTCTGACCCTCCCCCGTTCATGCTCTGTCTCTCTCTGTCTCAAAAATAAATAAATGTTAAAAAAATTTTATAAAAAAAAATAAAAAAGAATGACTGTTACTATAACCTGTCATAATGAGGGAGGACGCTTATCCACACGGGAGTAACAAGTGTTGAACAGTTGAGGCATCTGCTTTAGATGTCTCCTTCCATTTGACCAGTTCATACATAAATATTTGATAACCAACACTGGACAAAGGAAAATCCAGAGTCTAGAGCATGTCTCCCCTAGACAAGAGTGTAAAGTGAATTCCCTTTCTCCTGGTGCCCCCATGCCTCAGAGTTCCTACAGCATGCCATAGATGTATCATTCCCACAAATCATTCTATGGAGTAGGCATGTCTTGTTTTGTGGACTCTGCATTAAAATGGATGTGCTCTCTCTGGAACTGGGGGTAAAGCCTCACGCATTGGAATATGGCATTCTTTCCTTTTAGCTGGATCATTTAAGGCAAGTATTTCCTTAAAAATTGCACATATAGAAAATGGAACGAATCACTTCAACAGTCAGGGATGTTCCGAGAATTGGAGCTTATGTGTTTAAATCACTTGGCACCTGATATCTAAATATTCACTACTTTGCAGAGAAGATTTTGAGGCTTTAGAAGGAATGGTGTCTCAACAAGGCTAAGAATGCCCTGTGAGTTGATTCTAATAGCACAGTCTTAAGTTTTGCCCATGATGGAGAAGAGGGAGGCTTCACAGAAAAGCCACCATGGCTAAGGTTTCTCTCTAATCAGCTCAGTTAAAGAGTCTAGTCTAGAGCTGATTTCTGCCTCTGGGGACGTGGAATACATGTGACATATCTTCATTTCTCCCTCACTGTGCTTTACATATTGAGGAACAATTTCAATGCAGTAAAATGCCAATCTTAATTTTCTGGAGTTTCATGGCTCTTTACATTTATAAATAACCATTTAACCACCACCCAAATCAATTTGAACGTTTTGATCTTTTAGAAAGTTTCTTCCTGCCCCTCTGTTACTGCCCTACCCTGCCCTCCACCCCCAGGAGTTCACCTTCTCTGACCTTTATCTGCCCACTCCTGAAATCCACATAAATGGAATCATACAGTATGTCATCTTTGTGTCTGGGTTTTTGAGTTCCATATAATGACTTAGAGATTCACCTGTGTTGTTAAGCTTCTCTATAGTTTGTTCTTTTTTAAAAAAAATAATTTCTTTAATGTTTTTATTTATTTTTGAAAGAGAGAGAGAGAGCAAGCAGGGGAGGGACACAGAGAGAGGGAGAAACAGAAGCCGAAGCAGGCTCCAGGCTCTGAGCTGTCAGCACAGAGCCTGACGCGGGGCTCACCCATAAACTGTGAGATCATGACCTGAGCTGAAGTCAGATGCTTAACTGACTGAGCCACCCAGGGGCCCCACTCTGTAGTTTGTTCTTATGGCTGAGTGGTATTCCGTTAAATGAATATCCCAGAAAGTGTTTATAAATTCTCTTATTGATGGACATTTGGGACTTTTCCAATTTGAGGCTATTATTAATGAAGCCATTAAGAACATCTTTCATAAATCTTTTTGCAGACATGAGCACTCCTTTCTTTGGACTATACACTCACAAGTGGAATTTCTGGGTCCCGTGGAAATGTATTAATTTTATTAGAAACTGGCAGTTGTCCAAATTGATTGTATCATTGTACATTCCCAGCAGCAATGAATGAGGGTAGACTTAACCTATGATATCGTAAAGTAAATCTACTTTTAATATTACAATAATAAAGTATGGAAACATCATGGAACTGGCTCAAGAATTCCTTCTTTCCTTCCTTAAAAATATCCTGAGTTCTTGTAAATAATGACACACGGTTTTAGGTTTCAAGGTTAAGCGGAGAAAGAAAGAAAATAGAATGAGATCCCTGATGTCATAGGGCTTCCATTCCAGAGGGAGAAAAAGGTCAATAAAGAAGGAGAAAACCAATAGTACAATTTCAGATATTGCTAAGGGTTATAAAAATGAGGCAGGCTTTACAGGACAAAAATAGGTGCTATGGGTGCAGAATAGAGTATTTCGAGTGTAGTGTGGTTGTTCTCTCTAGGACATATTGAACTGTTCTGTCCTCATTCCTCCTAGCTTACTCAGATTTCTCTCGAGCAGTTGGGAGAGATCTTAACAAATATTTCCAGCACTCAACCCAAAGACACCTGCAATTTTCTTACTCTTTCGATAGAAAGAAGAGACTTCTGATGGGCTTGGTCAGGATTATACTGCCAGCCATGAACTATTGGCTATGACCAGTGTGACAAGCTCCATTAATGCCAGGTCTGGGCCACATGCCTCCTGCAGTGATATGGGTCAGACCCTGTGTATTTCAATGCTTTCCATGTGGCGTTGGGGAGAAATTCCAAAAAGAAGGTAGGATCCTGTCCTTAAAAGAAAGTGGACAGGGCAGATAAAGTTAATACACCAACAGTAAAATCTGTAATTTGCAGGGGAAATAAAAGTATGAAGTGGTTAAAAAAAAGTAAAGGTATAAAGTCAAGTGTTTGCAACAAAAATAGATGAATACTGAGGGAGATCAATTTAGAATGAGTCAGATGGGGCTGGGAATACCAGCAGCCAGACAAGAAATTACTGGTGGCCATGATATAACAGGGCCCAGAGAGCTCCAGGTATCACCCCCTAACCCCCAAAGCACTCTCCCCCATATATGCTCCATTCAGCCCCAAGACACATACTATCATATGAAGAAGGAACTTTGTCTCTCTGTCACCTATACCTACAACGGAACCAAGCACGCAGCTGGTGCCTGGTAATACTTGTTGCATACTAAATAAACAAGGAAATTTGGTTCTAAAATTTTTGTTAAAGAAGTGTATTGAGAATGCAAAGGCTTTTATTTGTAATGTTTATTTATATTTGAGAGAGAGAGAGAGACAGAGTATGAGCAGGGGTGGGGAAGAGAGAGAGAGAGACACAGAATCTGAAGGAGGCTCCAGAGTCTGAGCCATCAGCACAGAGCCCAATGCAGGGCTTAAACTCATGAACCATGAGATCATGACCTGAGCCGAAGTCTGATGCCTAGTGGACTGAGCCACCCAGACATCCCAGGAATGCAAAGGTTTTGCAGTCACATACCATTTATTAAGATTGTAGATTAAGGAAGTTTTCTTCACTCTTCTTCTGTCTACTTAAACTTCAGACAGAAGTATTCATTTCTCTCTCTTTTTAAAATTTTATGTATTTTTGAGAGAGAGAGAGAAAGAGAGAGAGAGAGATCGATCAAGGGAGAGGCAGAGAGAGTGGGAGAGAGAGAATCCCAGGCTGACTCTGCACCTTTAGCACAAAGCCTAATCCAGGGCTCTGACCCACAAACTGTGAGATCATGACCTGAGCAGAAACCAAAATCTGGACACAATCAACTGAGCCACCCAGGCACTCTAGAAATGTTCATTTCTGAACTAAGCTTATTCTTCATCGCCTCTCACCTTTATGGTCAAGGAGAGTCTGTAATTCTTCTGTCTGGCATAAGAGGTTGTGGAATATTCTACGAATGGATGGGAATTCGCATAGTTTAAAAATTCCTGGTCTGCAATGACATTCAATTCTAACAAGAAATAAAATCTCAAAATGGGGCTAAGATATGTATGATATTTGTAGGCATATGACTTTGGACACTTCTTTTAAACTTGGAATGGGCATAAACTGCTGCTGTTGTGCATTTTCGATATTTGTTTAGGACAGACTTTGGAGCAATTTGCCAAATAGATGGTTCTAATTCTCTTTGCATTTACTGAACATCCCAAGAAGCAATGTTTTATAGCCTTCTTTGGAAAATGAACATAGAATTAGTACAATTAATCCCACTGACAATGATTATAGCTAACTCTGTGCAAGCCATTACTGGTAACTTTACAGGTAATAATTCAATTAATTTGATCCATTATGTATAATGGTTTTACCCTGTGAGCCTGGAATAGAAAATGATCTTTTGATTTAAGATACAGCTCCATTATTCATGAAACAGTACTGGAAAGGGGTAATCAATTCACTTAATTGATTTGACATTCTGTTTTGAGTAGAAGTGTTGAATATTTTTTGATGGGAGGATATGAGAATTAAGTGATTATTTTCAGGATAGATTTAGCCTCTAGTTTTTCTGATGCTTGTTCCAGTTTTTGTCATCATAATAGATTCAGGATCATTTATTTCTGATAAGAAAATGTCACACAGGAATAATGATGTGTAAGCAGTCGGCTTAGATGATTTTCTTTGTTGGTTTTTGCTTGCCTTGGAATCCAGTTCTCCTGGGCATTCCTTGCCCCATCTCCCTTGTGATAAAGAATGCTTTATTGAAAAGGAATACACCAGGTGCTTAATGGGAAGAAACACATGTGAGGGTTTGGGTTAGGTTTCTCAAGATGGATACAATTTTTAATACCTGAAGATGAAAAGAGCAGGAAGATTTGGAGAATGGAAGCAAGGCTCCCAGCTGGGTGTGGACCATGTGCATGCAAAGTGTGGAAGAGTGTCCCAACCTCCCCTGTGTGTATATCCCTCTCTGGGTGGGGCTCTGGTTTCCCTCTTCCTACAAGGGATCACAATGCACTTCTTTTTTTAATGTCCCCCTAGAGCAAGGATGGTGTTTGACTGATCTTGTATCCTTGGCGCATAGCCCAGCACACAACGGTTGCACCACAGATATTTTTAGACTGAATGAACAAAAGTGAAAAACACCCAGGAGAGAATAATAGAAGGCTCATCTGAGGATGTGGACTTCAGTCTGGATGCAGAGCCCTGCCTGCAAACCCTTCCACTTTCCTATCTGCTTCTTTCTCCCACCTGCTTCTTTCTCCCAACTTCTACAAGGAACTTCATTCTCCTCAAGCCTACCAGCCATGGGACTTCTCTGCTCTCCCTGAGCAGATGACTTAACGCATTACTTATGAAAACAATAGAAGCTGTAGTTGGAATCACTGTATCTTCTTGCCTCAAAATCTACCTACAGCTGGACACTTTGCTTTCATTCTCTTTTTATAAATATGCTTATTGCTATGAACTCTCGTCCTCAACAGTTGCCTCTTCAGTATCTTAGCTTTGATCATTAATCCATCTTTATCTCTCCTGAATTACCCATGTCTGCTCTCTACTGGTGTTTTTTCATCAGCATTTAAATGTGATGCTATCTCCCTTGGTAGGAGCTCATCCAAAGCAGCACCACAAGCCTGGCATTGTGCCATCAGCCCTGACAGGCACAAGCACCACTCCAAAGCAACTCCTGCCCCAGGGAGAGGGTACGATAGCCACAAATGACAGTCTGACTGAGGCCCCAGCAATGGGCTAGGGCAAGCAGATGATCTAATTGCTGGTCCCGCCCACCAACAAAAGCTCAAGAGACAACACAGGGAAAGTGCCTTGAAGTTCAGTGCTATGGCATCTCTGGTAAATAGCTGGTCTGACTCAACTCAACCCCAAGGTGTCCCCAGACTGGCCCACTAACAACACAGGGACCAAACCCCACACAAAACAGGCAAAGACAGCCATAGAACCATTGCAGATGACTGGACTGAAGGCAAACACAGCTCAACCACAACAGTAAGGAGCACACAACACATATAAGAGGTACTCCTGAAGCACCAGGTTCTGGTGAACAGGGGACATGGAACTGCAGGGCACTATAGAACCTCTTCTTCATAAGGCCACTACTTTCAAGAGCAGAAGACATAGCTGACTTTCCTAACATAGAGAAACACACGCACAGAGTTAGACAAAATGAGACACAGAGTAATATGTCCCAAATGAAAGAACAGGATGAAATTACAGCAAGAGACTTAAGCAAAAATGGAAATAAGCAATATGCCTGGTAGAGAATTTAAAGTAACGGTCATAAAGATACTCACTGGAGTGGACAAACTCAGTGAGACCCTCAGCAAAGAGATAGAAAACATAGAAGAGAACTGATCAGAGATGAAGAACTCAATAAGTGAAAGTAAAATACATGTGAGGGAATCAATAGTAGACCAAACGAAGCAGAAAAATGGCTCAGTGACCTGTAGGACAGAGTAATGGAAAACAACCCAGCTGAACAGGAGTAAGAAAAACGAATAATATAAAAAGAAAATAGATGAAGGGAACTCAACAACACCATCAAGCATAATAACATTTGCATTATAGGGATCCCAAAAGAAGAAGAGAGAGAAGCAGAAAATTTATTTGAAGAAATAATAGCAGAAAACCTCCTGAATCTGAAGAAGGAAACAGAAATCCAGATCCAGGATACGCAGAGAGTTCCCACCAAAATCAGCCCAAGGAGGTCCACACCAGAACACAGAGTAATTAAAATGGTAAAAAGAAGTGACAAAGAGAGATTTTTAAAACAACAAGAGAAAAGTTACATACAAGGAAAACCACAGAAGGCTATCAGCTGATTTTTTTTAGCAGAATTTTGCAGGCCAGAGCAGCCTGATACGTTCAAAATGCTGAAAGATACCAATAAAAATGAAATCATTCCATTTACAACAATGTGGATGGAGCTAGAGTGTACTATGCTAAGTGAAATAAGTCAGAGAAAAACAAATACCATATGATTTCAGTCATATGTGGAATTTAACAAACAAAACATATGGAGGAGGGGGGAAATGAAAGGGAAACAAACCATAAAAGATTCTTAGTGTTAAGACAACAAACTGAGGGTTGATGGAGGGAGGCTGATAGAGGATGGGCTAGATGGCTGATGAGGATTAAGGAGGGTGCTTGGGGTGATGGGTATTAAGGAGAGCACTTGTTATGATGAGCATCTGGAAAGAACACAAATACATGTAAGTGATGAACCACTGAATTCTACTTCTGAAGTCAATATTGCACTGTATGGTATCTAACTAGAATTTAAATAAAATTTTGAAGGAAAAAAAGAACAAAACAGAACAAAGTGCTGAAAGAAAAAATCTGCAAACAAGAGTACTCTATCTAGCAAGGCTATCATTCAGAATAGAGGGAGAAATAGTTTCATAGACAAACACAAGTTACAGGTATTCATCACACTAAACCAGTCTTACAAGAAATGGTAAAGGGGATTCTTTGAGTAGAAAGGAAAGACCAGAAGCAGGAGTAAGAAAAGTTGGAAGCACAAAAATACAAAAATTAACTGTATCTATAAAAATAAGTTTGGAGATTCACAAAATAAAGAATGTAGTATATGACACCATATACTTACAACATGGGTGGGGAAAGAAAAGTAAAAATTTAGTGTTTTTAGAATGGGTTAAAAGTTAAGCAACCATCAGTTGAAAAGAAAGCTGCGCTAGAGTACTTATATTGGACAAAATATACTTTAAAACAAAGACCATACCAAGAGACAAAGATGGACACTACATGATCAAAATGGGGACAATTCAACAAGAAGATATAACAATTATAAATACTTATGCACCCAACATTGAAGCACCCAAATACATAAAGCAGCTGTTAGCTAATAAACATAAAGGAAGTACTAGAGAGTAATACAATAATAGTAGGAGACTTTAACACCCTACTTACACCAATGGCTAGATCATCCAAACAGAAAATCAACAAAGAAACAGTGGTTTTGAATGACACATTGGACCAGATGGATCTAACAGATACGTTCAGAATATTCCATCCTAAAATAGCAGAATACACATTCTTTTCAAGTGCACATGGAACATTCTTCAGAATAAATTGCACATTAGTCTACAAAACAGTCTGAACAAATTCAAGAAGATCAAAGTCATCCCATGCATCTTTTCTCACCACAACCCTATGAAACTAGAAATCAACCACAAGAAAAAATCTGGGAAGAACACAAATACATGGAAGTTACATGCTACTAAACATGCTACCAAATAATGAGTGGATCAACCAAGAAATCAAAGAGCAAATCAAAAAAACATGGAGACAACTGAAAATGAAAATGCATTGGTCCTAAATCGTTGGGGTGCAGTAAAGTTGCTCTAAGAGGGAAGTTTATATAGTATTACAGTCCTACCTAAAGAAGCAAGATAAATCTCCAATAAACAACCTAACTTTACACCTAAATAAACTAGAAAAAAAAGAACAAACAAGACCCCAAAAGAATAGAAGGAAGGAAATAATAAAGATTAGAGCAGAAATGAATGAAAAAGAAACAAACAAACAAACAAGCAAACAAACAAAAACAATAGAAGAGATCAACAAAACCAGAAGCTGATTCATTGAAAAGATCTGGAAAATTGGCAAACCTTTACCCAGACTCATCAAAAGAGAGAGAGAGAAAGGGGGAGAGAGAGAGAGAGAGAGAGAGAGAGAGAACTCAAATAAATAAAATCAGAAATGAAAGAGGGAAATAACAACCCAAACCACAGAAATACAAAGGATTATAATTGAATATTATGAAAAAATATATGCCAACAAATTAAACAACCTAGAAGAAATGGATAAATTCCTAGAAGCATATAACTTCCTTAAACTGAATCAGAAATAAATAGTAAATGTGAACAGACTGATTACTAGCAAGGAAATTCCAGTGGGAATCAGAAAACTCCCAACAAACAAAAATCCAGAATTAGATGGCTTCATAGGTGAAATCTACCAAACATTTTTTTAAAAGTTAGTACCTATTCTTCTCAAACTATTCCAAAAAATAGGAAAGGAAACCTTCCAAACTCAATCTATGAAACCATAATTATCCTGACACCACAATCAGATATAGACACCACAAAAAAAGAGAATTATGGGCCAATATCTATGATGAACATAGATGCAAAAAATCCTCAACAAAATATCAGCAAATTCAAACCCAACAATGCCTTAACAAAATCATCCTCCACAACCAAGTAGGATTTATTCCTTGCATGCAACGGTGGCTCAATATTCACAAATCAATCAATGAGATATATCACACCAATAAGAGAAAATATAAAAACCATAAAATCATTTCAGTAGATGCAGAAAAAAACATTTGACAAATTGTAATATCCATTCATGATAAAAACCTTCAACAAAGTAGATTTACAGGGAACATACTTCAACATAATAAAGGCCAATTATGAAAAACCCACTTTCCCCTAAGGTCAGGAACAAGACAAGGATGTCCAGTCCCACCACTTTTATTGAACATATTACTAGAATTCCTAGCCACAGCAATCAGACAACAAAAAGAAAAAAAAGGCATCCAAACTGGTAAGGAAGAAGTAAAACTTTCACTAATTACAGATGGCATGATACTATGTATAGAAAACACTAAAGACTCCACCAAAAAACTACTAGAAATGATGAAAGAATTCAATAAAGTTGCAAGATACAAAATCAATATACAGAAATTTGTTGTAATTCCATACACTAACAATGAAGTAACAGAAAGTGAAATTAATAAAACAATCCCACTGATGACTGCATCAAAAATAATAAATACCTGAGAATAAACTTAACCAAGGATGTAAAAGACCTGTACTCTGAAAACTAAAACCTGGATGAAAGAAACTGAAGATGACAAAGAAATGGAAGATAGTCCATGCTCATGGATTGAGAAAGCAAATATTGTTAAAATGTCCATACTACCCAAACAATTTACACACTAATGCAATTCTTATCAGAATACCAAGAGCATTTTTCACAGAACTAGAACAAATAATCCTAAAATTTGTATGGAAACACAAAAGACCCCAAGTAGCCAAAGCAATCTTGAAAAAGAAAAACAAAGCAAACAAACAAAACCTGGAGATATCACAACTCCAGGTTTCAAGTTATATTACAAAGCTGTAGTAATCAAAATAGTATGTACTGACACAAAACAGACACAAAGATTAATGGAGCAGAATAGAGAGAAATAAAGCAATGATTATATGGTCAATTAATCTATGACAAAAGGGCCAGAACATGCAATGGGCAAAAGAGAGTCTCTTTGATAAATGGTGCTGGGAAAACTGGACAGCTACATGCAAAAGAATGAAACTGGGCCACTTTCTTTCACCATACACAAAAATGAACTCAAAATGGGATTAAAGACCTAACTAAATGCCAGACCTGAAACAATAAAAATCTTAGAAGAAAGCACAGGCAGCAATTTCTTTGGCATTGGCTGTAGCAAGTTTTCTAGGCAAGGGAAACAAAAGGAAGAATAAACTATTGGGACTACATAAAAATGAAAAACTTCTGCACAGCAAAGGAAACAATCAACAAAACTGAAAGACAACCTACTGAATGGGAGAAGATATTTGCAAATGACATATCTGATAAAATAGAATATATATAAATATAATAATATTTAAAATAATACAAATATAAATATATATAATATAGATAATATAATAATAAATAACACATGAAAATAATAATATATAAAGAGCTTATACAACTCAACACACACACAAAAAATCCAGTTTAAAAATGGGCAGAAGAGAGCACCTGGATGGCTCAGTCCGTTAAGCATCTGACTTTGGCTTAGGTCATGATCTCGTGGTTCATGAGTTCAAGCCCTGCATCAGGCTCTCTGCTGTCAGCACAGAGCCCACTTTGGATCCTCTGTCCCCTTGTCTCTCTGCCCCTCCCAACTTGCTCTCTGTCTGTCTGTCTCTCTCAAAAGTAAATAAACATTTTTAAAAATTTTTTTTAACGTTTATTTATTTTTGGGACAGAGAGAGACAGAGCATGAACGGGGGAGGGGCAGAGAGAGAGGGAGACACAGAATCGGAAGCAGGCTCCAGGCTCTGAGCCATCAGCCCAGAGCCCGACGCGGGGCTCGAACTCACGGACCGCAAGATCGTGACCTGAGCTGAAGTCCGACGCTTAACCGACTGAGCCACCCAGGCACCCCAAAAGTAAATAAACATTAAAAAAAATTTTTTAAAGCATGCCAAACCCTGGTTAATAGTCTCCCCAGCTCCCCTCCCTGCTACCAGTAACCCTCTTCATGTGGATTTCTGTGCTGTGCTTCAGCCTCATAGAGCCAACGAACTTATTAGAAAGCTGCATGTGGATATGCACAGGCTCTTCAAGCCCAATATATTCTGTTGCATTTAGCATCTTCTTCCAAACTTGCTCCTCCTCCAAGATGATATAGTCCAGGAAAAAGCACCACCATCCACCCAGTTGACAAACTGCTAAGTAGCTTTCTCTCAGTCTTCCCCCTCTGTAAGCTTCCGCCCTATGCTAGGTTAGTTCCACCATCCACGGTCCCAACTTTCTTTTCTTTTTGTGCCAGCTCATCACTGATGTTACCTTGGTCCAAATGATGGACGTTGGCTGATTTGCCAAGGTTTTGCACTAAACTAGTGATTTCCTTGTGGTCCACAGTCTGGGTGGGAGCACCTATGGCTGAAGGCTCTTTCCTTGGGGACAGTACAGGATGGTCACTACACAAATCCATACTGTAGCCCATTCACAACACTATACCTGAGAGGTCTCATCATGCGCCTCTGTAGGACATCATTCGTCACCAACTGAAAACCAAATTCCATTGACATTCAGACAAAGAAGACTAAAGACCAGCAGGACCCAGAACGTGAAGCCCGGTCTGCTGTCACTAAAGGATAGTCCTGCCAGAGGGAGAAGTAAGTGGAAATATCTATCCTGACAAGTCAGCACTTAAAAAGTCTTGAAAGTGTATCTCCAACCATTGGCAGAGAGAAGGCATGCACAAAACTGAGAGATTTAAATTCAGAGAGATATGCATCACATATTCAAATGCAATAAAAGGAGTGCCAGGATGGATTCATTACCTTTTCATCTGGAAAATTTGGGAGTCATATTTCCCAAAAGCAGATGCTGAGTATTTTTATCACCGTACCCCATCGGATATGCAATTTTGTTACTGGACTAAAAATCCTGTTATCTATGGAAATACAATGATCTGTTAAAGTTTCTAAAAATGGGAAAAAGAAAGTGTACAGCAGCAGTTTTTAAGGTGCATGATGTATATGTCATTTCTGTTCCTGTAAGACCCTTTTGCTGACTCTCTGAAGACTGGGCAGTTGTTGAAAGGTAGGGTTTTCTTACTTTCAGCCTCAATCTTGCTTCGCCTGAAAATCACAGCCTGTCTTATGAAATGACCATTTGTGGAACTATAGACTTGGCGTGCAACGCTATTGAGCTTAAATGGTGAAAAAGTGAATTTAAACAAGGTTAAATATGTAAGTGTTTACATATAGATATGTAAATATCTGTAAGTGTTGTAACCATTTATATGAAATGTTTTCCTTAAGGAGGTAATATCTGACTCATACTTACTAATATGCCCTGTATAAAATAGTGTATGCTGTTTGCAGATTTGGGTTATAAAAATGCTTTCCTCTTTTTCTAGTGTTCAGCCATGTAGCTAAGTATATGGAAATTTACAATCCAATTTTCCCTGTTCAGGTCAATTCCTGCCCTTGTTGAACAGGTACATCATCTTCCATTTTCTGTGGTTTTTACAGGACGACTTTTAAATTCATTACACTGCCACATGCAAGGCCATCCACAACAACATTAAAGGAATAAATGGCATAGCCCACTAAAAGAGTACTATTTTCTGTAAAATGGAAATACTGGTAGTCTCTTGAAAGGTAGCAGAGAATACTTGATTTGAGAACTTACTATACTCCATTGACACCAAGAGGAGCTACATTTTTAGGCCATTTCTTTTTTTTATTATTTTTTTAAACATTTATTCATTTTTGAGAGAGACAGAGAGTGATCTGGGGAGGGGCAGAGAGAGGGGGAGATACAGAATCCAAAGCAGGCTCCAGGCTCTGAGCCAGCACAGAGCCCTCATGGGGCTCGAACTCACAAACCATGAGATCATGACCTAAGCTGAAGTCTGACTAAGTTTAACCAACTGAGCCACCCAGGTAGCCGTAGGCCCATCTTTAATGAAAGGGTAATAAAAGAATGTGGAATTGTCTGGAAATATGGCCCAATCTTCTCAAGAAAATTATTATTTTGTTGTTGTTCAATGAAGTGGATGTCAGGAAATAACCTGCTCAGGAGCTTTGCTAGAGAGCCTGTAAAGGATATTCTCTATATGAACAAGAGCGAAACCCATCAATTATTAACAGGCATCCCATAAAACACCACACATAAGGTGACCCGGTTTTGTTTCTTTGTGTCGTTACCACGCAGCCTTTCAATGTACAGAAATGCTCTATATGGACATACACACAAGGTATGCTTACCTGTGTGCTTAAAACAGTGTCAACATTTCTCTCCATTGCAAGATGAGAAATGTCTTTTCAAAGTCTACTTTTGTTCACACTCACGATTTCACTGTTCTATGTGGGGCCCTCCACAGTCTGCTGTTCCGGCTCTGCTTCGGTGCTTTACAAAGAGTTTATTCATACAAGACACATTACTGGCAGATTAATGGCCTCCAAAGAGGCCCACATCCCAATCCCCGGAACCTGAGAATATGTTACTTTACATATCAAAAGGGATCTTATGGATGTGTTCAATAAAGGATGCTGAGATGGGGAGATTATTTTATATGACCTGGGCAGGCCCCAACTAATGATCTGAGCCCTTCAGACAACCTTTCCCAGCTGGGATCAAGGAGGTGCAGAGGGAAAAAGAAAGTTGGATAGATGAGGTATGAGAAGGCAGCAACCTGTCACTGCTGGCTTTGAAGATGGGAGGGACGGTGGGCCACGCAATGAGAAGGGATACTCACCCCCAGCTGATAGCCAACAAAGGAATGGGGACCTCAGAGGCCAGGGTGGGACCTAGTCCTGCCAACAACTTTCATGAGTCTGGAAGTGAATTCTTCAGTTAAGAACTTGGCCCAGCCAACACCATGATTTTGTGAGCCCCATGTCAATGTCCCACCTACAAAACTATGACATAATGAATGTCTGCTGTTTTAAACTGCTGAGTCTGTGGTAATGTTTAATGGCAGCAGCAGGCCCCTAAGGCAGTGTTCTCAACATTGCTTACAATATTCCTTCCATTCCCTGAATTCCCAGACACCATCAGCTATAAATCAGCAAAAATCTAACATGGAAGATTTTCAGGGAGAAGAAAAATGCCACGACATCTCTGAAGGTAAGATGCAGACTGGTTTCAGAAACAAACAAAACAAAAATGTAAGACCGGAAACAAAGAGAAATTAAAAATACAGTAAAACCTTGGATCTTTAGGAACTTGTTCTGCAAGCGTTCTGTAAGACGAGCAAACATTTCTAACAAATTTTAAGTTGATATGTGAGCAATGTCTTGCAATGCAAGTAGTACATGATGCCAAACATCACATGATCACAACTGAGCCAATGTTTTTGAAATTCATTTTGATTTATGAGTGCTTTGGATTACAAGCATGTTTCTGGAACGAATTATGCTCACAAACCAAGGTTGTACTGTACTTAATTATCTATGGGTCACCTAGGTGGCTCGGTCGGTTCAGCATCTGACTCTTGATTTCAACTCCGATCATGATCTCACAGTTTGTGGGATCGAGCCCTGCATCAGGCTCTGTGCTGACAGTGTGGAGCCTGCTTGGGATTCTCTCTCTCTCCCTCTCTCTCTCTGCCCCTCCCCTGCTTGTGCTCTTTCTCTCTCTCCCGCAAAATAAACAAAAGTAAATAAGTAAAAATACTTATCTTTGAATTAAGGAAATACAATATTTATTGGTGGTTATATTTAGGGCTATATTTAGGGTTATATTAAGTTTACATAAAAACATCAGGTCTCCTAATCCCCTTAAAGCCATGTTACAACATCTATTCACATGTTGTACCCCAGAAATTTCCCACTCTGAAATGCAGACATAATTAAGAAGGCAGTTAATACTGGCTCCCTTCCCTCTGTGCGCACGGTTGTTAAATGCTCAGAGCCCAAAATGGTTTATTGCTGTTCAGCTCATTCCATAATAAACTCCTTAAACACAGGAAGAATGTTTGTGACTTAAAGCAGACTTAACACACTCTAAAGACTTTAAACTTTCTTGAAAGGAATGACCCTTTTATGATCAGAAGGTATTCCTCAAGTTATGACATGAAATCATTTAAGACTGGCATAATACCTTTTTTGTTGTACAAATATATCGGTTATGTTTCTGGCATGAAATGTAATATATAACTCATTTACTTATTCTAGCAAGAGATGCCAGGAATGAATTCTTCTTCAAAGTCACACCCTCCCAACAAGAGTTGGAAATATCAACTATTACCAGAAGCTGGCGAAGATTTATTTCAGTGTGATTTTTTTTACGGAATATATAAACTCAACTGAATTCTATGCAGTCCACTCACATTGCCAAACATATAGGTCAAAATTTGCAAAAAGTCAACAACTACTACAATATATACTGCCAAAAAAAAAAAGCCTTCTGAAAATGAATAAACAATTGTGTGTGTGTGTGTGTGTGTGTGTGTGTGTGTGTGTGTTATGGGGTGATTAGGCAATGGTGGCTGAATTTCTTATTTTTTTTAAGATTTTTATTTTTAAGTAATCTCTATACCCAATGTGGGGCTTGAACTCATGACCTTTTCTTTAATTTTAAAATATTTATTTATTTCTCAAGGAGAGAGAGACAGAGCATGAAGGGGGGAGGAGCAGAGAGAGGGGGAGACACAGAATCAGAAGGGGCTCCAGGCTCCAAGCTGTCAGCACAGAGCCTGACGTGGGGCCTGATATCATGAACCGGGAGATCATGACTTGAGCCGAAGTCGCTCAACTGAGCCACCTAGGTGCCCCAGCTCTTTTTTTAAAAGAAATGAGAAAAAAAAGGGATATTCTTTTTTGTTCGTTTCAGAAGGCAGCCCGATCTGAAGTCACTTCATTTATATTGAATAACTGAATCTGGGTTCCTTAATAGAGCACGGAACAGTGTAGATGGTAGAATTCCAGAAAATGTGTGTCCTCACCAATAATGGGTCCGGTCACTCAGGCCTTCCTAGAACATCAGGTCGTTTATTTTCCAAATAGTCCAAAGTGTCTTTAAATTTAGAGTCTGTTCTTCTTCTCACTCTTCATTGTCCTTCCTCTGAAGGACCAGCTTCTTTCCAATATGTACTCTTACCCCTCCCGTGTATCTGTCAGATTAAGGCACTTGAAGAAATAAGCCTCTAAAAGTGTTAGTTTGGTGCTGCTTGTGATACTCTGTCACTCAGGTTCCAGCCCAAGAGCCAGATGGCATCCCCTCCCAGCTCCCCGCAGCTATAGCTGGAAACCACTGGCTGAAGGTCACCTCTGAGGGGGGAAGGAGCTAAATTCCTAGGCTCTTCACAGCCTCTGAGGAAGAGCCACGCACGCTGGGTTTTAGCAGCAAAATTGGCAATAGGGAGCTGGAGGGGACCTGGCCTCTACAGGCTGCATTTGACGGCCATTCCTTGTGACTCTTTAGGACACGCTCCTTACCCATGACCCCAGGGACTGGACAGAGACCCAGTGGCACAACCCAGGCTCCAACTCCAGACTCACTCCCTATCAGCTCCAAAAGGAACCCCATCCCTTTGGAGTTGCATTGTGTCTTCTCTGGGCTCACAGGGTGGCTCTGTGGATTGTTAAATAGGTGATTTTAGGGGCGCCTGGGTGGCGCAGTCGGTTAAGCGTCCGACTTCAGCCAGGTCACGATCTTGCGGTCCGTGAGTTCGAGCCCCGCGTCGGGCTCTGGGCTGATGGCTCAGAGCCTGGAGCCTGTTTCCGATGCTGTGTCTCCCTCTCTCTCTGCCCCTCCCCCGTTCATGCTCTGTCTCTCTCTGTCCCAAAAAATAAATAAACGTTGAAAAAAAAATTTAAAAAAAAAATAGGTGATTTTATCTCTTTGGAATGCAAATTATTTTTCCTCTGCAAGATTAAATTAGATGCTTGAGTGAAGTCTTTAGCATATAGGAAACACTCGGTGAGCATTTAAAGTCCTTCTGTCTTATTGAGGATCTTAAGGGCATTAAAGATTGCACATCTTCCTTTACAAGTTCCTTTTAGGAACTTCACTATTACTGAAAGTGATGCTGTTTCTTAGTTTAGTCAGGGATCCCTCACCACGAGTTAATGTTCTTCTTCCTACTGCTTCAATTTTTTTTTAATGTTTACTTATTTTTTTTTTTAATTTTTTTTTCAGCGTTTATTTATTTTTGGGACAGAGAGAGACAGAGCATGAACGGGGGAGGAGCAGAGAGAGAGGGAGACACAGAATCAGAAACAGGCTCCAGGCTCTGAGCCATCAGCCCAGAGCCCGACGCGGGGCTCAAACTCCCGGACCGCGAGATCGTGACCTGGCTGAAGTCGGACGCCTAACCGACTGCGCCACCCAGGCGCCCCAAATGTTTACTTATTTTTGAGGGCAAGAGAGAGTGGCACAGAATACAAGTGGGGGAGGGGCAGAGAGAGGGAGACACAGAATCTAAAGGAGGCTCCAGGCTCTGAGCCATCAGCACAGAGCCCGATGCAGGGCTGGAACCCATGCACCACGAGATCATGACCTGAGCCAAAGTCAGACGCTTAACCGACTGAGCCACCCACGTACCCCCCGCTACTGCTTCAAATATTAATTCTACTCCTAATTTTTCTTCCTTTCTACCAAAGAATGGATGAGGTAACCTGACAGCCTTTGGATCTGACCTTAGAGACACCAAAGACTATCTCTCTATTTCCTCTTTCCTTTTTGGGAGACTGAAATAGATTTGTGCCACCAAGTTATTCTCATTATTGCCATATTGTGCGTAAGGTCATCCTTTTTATATACTCAGTTTTTTCTTACGTTTGTCGAACACATATAGATATCTCTGATCCACAGATGTTACACCTCTGTCATTTTTTTCTTGCTTATGTTTCCAGAACAACTATTGCAGACAACATTTCAAATATTTTCTTCTGTCATATTTTTGAGCATTCCAAACTGATATTCTCATGTTTCTTGTATTGCTCCTGGTTGATCAAGTCTTGCCCTCAAGTAGAAAGCTGTTTTGAGATGCCTTGTGTTTCTGTTTTAAAATATGTATCTTGGGGGCGCCTGGGTGGCGCAGTCGGTTAAGCATCCGACTTCAGCCAGGTCACGATCTCGCGGTCTGTGAGTTCGAGCCCCGCGTCAGGCTCTGGGCGGATGGCTCGGAGCCTGGAGCCTGTTTCGATTCTGTGTCTCCCTCTCTCTCTGCCCCTCCCCCGTTCATGCTCTGTCTCTCTCTGTCCCAAAAAAATAAAAAAAATAAAAAACGTTGGAAAAAAAAATAAAATAAAATATGTATCTTGTTTACTGAATTAAATTTGTCGTAGAAAGTGTATCAGCACAAACATTTCAAATCTGTGCTCCTTCTATAGAATTAACACAATTTCTTCTTGTTTCATTCATCTGCTGATGACTCAAACTCATCTATTGATAAATAATGTTTTAATGAATTCCTTCTCAGTCTCATTTAAAGTATATTAACAATAATGATATGCAAAAGTCAATATTCTTTATTACTCTAGTAAACCGGATTTCTCAACCCCCTTGACAGTTTAAAATTGCCACTGGGAAGAACTTGACTTTCAAGGAGAATTAAATGGGGTTTATTGTGGTGACTGATTATCAGCATAAGAACCATGCATTTTTCTACTACAGTAGAGGAAATAATTTAATTAGTCTGTTATTGTAAATGTTCTGATTTTAATACATTAACTTGTGGCCCATGGCTGATGGAAAAGAAATTAACACTGACTCTTTTTGACTGTGGAATGAATTGGACTTTCCAGGGCAAGAAAATTAATTATAAATGCTCTCTATTTAAGACTGCCAGATTTTTTTAATGATAAATGATGTAATTATTAGATGTCAAGTATACAAATAGTCACACATTGACATTTCAGCTTATTAATTCCAACATTCACCATTGTGTGTAACATATTCATCACATTTAATTGCTCAGTAAAGGGGAAAAAAATCATTGTTCTCACGGTTCTCCCTGTGATTTTTAGGCAGGAAATTTATGAAGACACTGAATGCTAATGTACTAAATTTCTGGTGACAGTCCCGTGCTTCATTTTGAGCCAAGACCAAAATAAACAAAAAGAATGAGTGGAAAGTAGGCTGGAGTTACAGCAGTGGTGACTAAGTTTTACAGAATTATGAGTTAGGCGAAATCTGTCTTCAGCATCCTCTCATCTGCGTTTCCCTTTCTGCTATCCACTTTCAGGTGGGTGTGGGGAGTATCCAGGGCCATCATGCTCACCGCTGGGATCCCAGGAGCTTCTTGCTTCCCAAGAGATGCCCACCCTCATCAACCAGTGCTCCTGTTCTTGGTAGGGATGAAGACAATTGTCTAGCTTCAAAAGATTTCAGGGGTCCCCTCACCCATGACAAAGAGATACAAGAGTCAAGAGTGATAAAGTACAATTTTTTGCCCTTTAATCCAGCAGTGCTTTCAAATTTGCATTTTATTCATCCTATCTGTGACGAGCAATTTTACATGTCAGTCTAGCTAGGCTACAATTCCCAGTTACTCGACAAAATGCTAATCTGGGTGTTGCGGCAAAGGTATGCTGTAGATGTGATTGAAGTTCATAATCAGTTGAAGGCAAGTGAGGGAGATGTTGAGGGAGTGGACCCAGTGCAACCACAAAGGCTTTCATCTGAGGGAAGCAGGAGGACCAGAGTCAAAAAGAGAGAAGGTGATAGGGGTGCAGATGTTCGAGTGATGCACTCTGATGATGGAAGAAGGGCCAAGAGCTCAGCAGTACAGCTCTGAAAGATGCAAAAGGCGCTCTCTTGGAACCAGAGGGAGCCAGGCCTGCTGATACCTTGCTTTTAGTTCAGTGAGACACATTTTGGACTTCTGACCTCCAGGATTCTAAGGTAATATATTTCTGTCCTTTTAAGCCACTAAGTTTGCAAATTTGTTGCAGCAGCTATAAAAGACTAATACACTATCTAATACATTCTGAAGACTTTAGTCTGAAATCTATTATTTACTCAAGCTGCACTCTGTCAATGCACACATGGCTTTGTATCTTCCTTGCAATAACTCTGTCGCACCTCTGGAGCCACAGTGCATGGATTGATAACTGCTGTCATCAAGCACAAAAGGCAAGGGAAGGCCTAAAAACGCTTCCCTTCTGTCCTCCTACTTGCACTGTTTCCTGCAAAGCCTTGGCATGTTCTCATGGTCCTCCAGGCAGCCACTTCTATGCATGCAAGGTCAAACCTATCAGCCTTCCTCATTAGAGATCTATATCCTGTTTTTCTACCTTAGTTCCCACCTGTGGTGGGCAGAAATACAGGATGGATGTTGGGATTCCTACCCCTCGTGTAGACACAGTATATAATCCACCCCCCTTTGAGTATGGGCACAGTCCATGAATATGAAGGATGCCACTTCAGAGATTAGGCCTCTAATCTGTGAACTTGGAGTTATAGTAAAGGGTGATTATCTGTGCTGGCCTATCCTACTCAGTTGAGCCCTTATAAGCGGCAAGATGCAGGGCACCTTGTTGGCTTAGTCAGTAAAGCATGCAACTCTTGATCTTGGGGTTGTACATTCAAGCCCCACGCTGGGTGTGGAGATTACTTAAAAATAAAATCTTTTAAAAAATTGATTAGAAAAAAGTGACAAGATACAGCAGCAGATACTGCCCTACTCAAATAAGGAAGCAAAAGCCATGCTGTGAACTGTCAACGTGGGCCATGTGGCAAGGAACTGTGGGTGGCTTCTCTGACCTGAAGGGGGCCTGGAAGATTGCCAGCAGAAAAATAGAGACCTCAAACACAAACACACAGTTGTAAGGACATCTATTTTGCCAACAACCTTCAGGGTTTAGAAGAGGACCGTGAGCATGAGAAAGAAGGGCAGCCAGGGGCAACCCTGTGATTTCCACCTGGGGAAGACTTGAGCAAAGGACCCAAGCAACCCATGCCTGGTTTCTGCCTCACAGAAACTGACATGGTAACTTGTGTTATAGGCCACTCAGCTTGCAGTCACTGCTTACACGACGATGGAAATAAATACACCACCCTGCAAAAAGCATTCTTCAATTCGTTATCACTAGGCATGCAAAATTAATTTAAGCTATGTTTTTAACAGTTTATAATCTTACATATGCTATAGAACAGAGAAAAGCTTTTGTAAATGAAAAGAAGTTGTGGTCTGAGCAGTATGAGTGATTGGAAGCCTTATTGTTCATCCAAAGAAACTCCCTTTCAATTTCCCCGTGTACATGGACTCTTCTGTGCGCACCTGGAATGCTGGTAGCAAACCCAGGTAGCAAGGAGATATATCAAAGATTTTGTAACTACTGCTGCCCACAGCCTTGGTGGTCTTTGTCACTCACTGGACCTTATGCATGATAATAGATTCACGAATCTCTTGTCCTTTGGGAAAGGTAGGTTCTATGGTTCTATATTCACGGACAGATTTGGAAATTTCTAAATGCATGGTGCCACGTCCAGTAGGCAGGGCTTGGAATAGGAAGAGCTGGTTTACATCCTGGTATTTAATGTCTGCATCTTGCATAGAATTATTTTACTGTCTCTGCACCGAATACAATAGTAGTCATAACGCATGAAGATATTTGTAAAGCTCATATGATTCAGTTTATCTAAAAGTACCTTGCACATGGATTTTCAACTACTAAGTGTTCAATAAATATTTATTCATTTGCTCCTAGACACATGGCACCAAATATGATAGTTAAGGATATGATACAATTTATGCACCCTTATCTCCAGCATTCGGGTTATTATCAGCCTAGAAGGGCATGAACAAGTCATAGCTCTGTGCACTGTCCAGGGTATAATAGATTAGACAGCCCAAATCCTGCATAGGGTAGTGAACCCAAAAGAGTGCTACCTTTACAGTTTCCCTCAAGAGTAAAGCACAGATCTCCTATGTAGCAAAGGCACTTTTCTTCACCTCATTAGCAAACCCCACCAAGAATGACTTTTTGAGAGTGTGAGCCAAAGAATGAGAGGAATTCGGAGGCAATAAGGAAGATTGCTCACGCCAAAATGCAAACGCATAGTGGAATTTCCACCTCAGCTGCAAAGTTCCCTCACTCCACATGCATGAGAAGAGGCATGTCTATGAAATGCTAATGAAGTCAAGCCCATTCACATGTAAATTTCTAGATTTTTTCCCCTCAAAATTAAGTTCTTACAAGTGATTTAAAGAGTAATTGGCTTCTAGATACGTTTTCCAGCAAGTTACGCCAGTCAAAAGCTTGTTTGAAGGGTAATGCTGCCTGTTCAAGTTGCCTTTGGGAGAACTCTAATAGAGAAGGGTCTTTCTTTCCTTTCACTGCTTCCATGACTAATGCAGTGCTTCCCTCCAGAAGATAAAGCTATAAAGGGGATGATATGTCACTAGGAATGGTTAAGACACAAAGGGCATTTTTGCCTTATCTCCCTGAATCATAATCATATTGCACATTCTCATGATGTCCGTTCTTTCGTTTTCTTTCTATGTCTTTCTTTCTTCCTTCCTTCCTTCCTTCCTTCCTTCCTTCCTTCCTTCCTTCCTTTCTTGTTTCTCACTCTAAGTCCTATACCAGATGGTAAATCCTCAGAATCATTTAATAGGTTTGGCAAAAATTCTAAGAGCAAAATGATTTTCAGAGCTGTATTTGAAGCAAAACATGGAGCAAAGGAGGTATAGATCCAGCACTTGGGACAGAAAAAAATAGTGTTAAATGAAACAGAGGGAAAGTTCTATATTATTGTGTCTTGAATGCGTAGATGAAGAGAGAGTCTTCAAAGTGGATGTACAGGAAAACATAATTCACAGGAAATTAAAGTCCACTGTGAAAGAGCATAAGAGAGGACTTGGTTGTTTAAAATAAGTTATATCAATGCCAAGACAAACTATATCCCAGCTAATTCAGAAGACTTAAAGACATGACCATAGAAACAGCATGAGCAACCTTTGAAGATGATAGAGTAGGTGAAATCCCAGACTTCAGGTAAAGACCCTAGTTTTTCAAAAAGGAGATGAGGGTATATTCGAGAAACTAGGTTTTTTAGTACCACACTAATTCTTGGTTAGATTTTTAAAAAATAATTCAAATGTGCTATCCTGTCCTGGATTCCTATGTTACTACAGAGAAAGATCCTAGTGGGACTATCCAACCTCCCATCACTCATTCTATTCATTCACTGAGTGTGTACTTATGTAGCTACTATAAAGCTAGTTACCATGATAGGCACATGGGAAATAAAAGGGGCTCCTGTGAAGTCCACTTTTCCAAAGAAGCATTCTAGTACCGCAGTTATAATAAGTGCTATACAGCGATTATAAAACATGTTGGTATACAAGAACACGCAAGGTGTTTATGAGGTTCCAGATGAAGGACAAATCATCCTGAGAACATTATAGAAAGCTTCCATGAATGTTAGGAGATCTTCTTTCCCTTTAAGATTCTTTAAAAGAACTGATCTCCAAATGGGACTCAAAAATATTTTTTGTTGGTGGCCAAGCCAATGCTCAATACTCCCTAGAGACCGTGGGTCTCCAGCAAAAGCAAAACTGGAGATGTAGCCCAGGACTTGTGCCTATATGTGACATCCCCAGCCCTCTCCCTGAGTTGAAAATGAGTCAGACCACTGGACACAGCCAACCAGGCCAGCCCAATCAAGCACGGCAAAGAAGAGCCTGAAAGACATGGCTTGTGTGACACAGTGGCTGTCCAGGCTGTTCCTCCAAGTCTCTGGGAGTCCATTTTGGTTGGGAACAGCAAATAGAGGAAAGCCTGGCCCTTCTCATGGAACTATGAAGAAGGGGAAAGGAGATGGGAGGAAATGATGAAGCACAGGAGCCCTGCCACGGGCACAATGTGGCCCAGTGCTGAAGTTGGGCTCCTCTGCTCTCCCTTGCACGTCCATTACACACTGATGTATGTCTATGTTCACTGGAGACTGCAGCTTGGGGAAGGCCATGGGACAAAGAATCATGACAACTCATACATGGTTGGTGTATAGACCTTGCTGATTGAGGCAGGAGGTCCTGGGTAAGAATAGGCCTTTAGTAGTGTATCCTGGGAACTATATTTTCTCACACACACCTTAAATATATGTATTAGCCAAGGTTCTCCAGAGAAACAGAACCAATAGGTTATATCTATATGCCTATATCTACATAGATATGTATACATATATATATATATATGTATGTATATATACACACACACATATACACACACACATATATACATCTATATCTATATCTATATCTATCTATATATACAAACACACACACACACATATATATACATCTATATCTATAGAGATCTATGTATCTATCTATCTATATTTGCGGAGGCTGGTAAATTGGAAATCTGTAGGGCAAACTGGCAGACTGGAGGTTCAGGTAAGTATCAATGTTGCAGTTTTGTGTCCTGAGTCCAAAGGCTAAAATCTCAGGCAGAATTCCTATATGACAGTCTGGAGGGGGAATTACTTCTTCTTTGAAAAACCTCAGTCTCGGCCAGTAAGGCCTCCAAGTGATTAGGTGAGACCTATTATGGAGGTCAAGTGATTGCTAACGTTAATCACATCTGAAAATACCTTCACAGCCACACCTAGACTGGTGTTTGACTAAACATTTGGTAACCAAAGTCTAGTCAAGTGATATGTAACATTAACCAGCATGGTCCATTAGAGTAAACCATGAGGAGAAAGGTGTCATTTCAGCAGATCCACACTTGGTGAAGGTGTGTTAGGTGATGGAGACTGGGTTAGGGGAAATGTATATTCTCTTCTCAGCTGTTCATAAAAAAAATCAGCATCAGGTCAATAAATATTTAGTGAGCCAAGTACTAAATGCTGGCTGCTATGGACACAGAAGTGAATAAAACAGAAGAGGCCCTTATGCTCACGGAGTGGACAGTCTAGACCAACATACTACAAGTGCAGAGACCAGGTCTGGCCTGCCACCTGTTTTTGTAAACAAAGTTTTATTGGAATACACCACGTCCATTTATTTACATATTGTCTATGGCTGCTTTTCAACTACAGTGGTAGAGTTGACCATATGTCCTATAAAGTCTAATATTTATTCTCTGGCCCTTTACAGTAGGAGTGCTGATTCCTGGTGCAGACTTTTGCATAACATGGCAGGGAAGCCTAAGGAATGACATTCTTTGGTGTTGTTCACAAACACCAAAGCTGGAGGGATTGCTTCTCCAAGAATAAGAAACAAGAAAATTAACACGGAGTCTTTCAAATGTCAAGAATGGGAACTTCTAATAGCAAAGGTATTTATTATAGAACCGGGGGACTAAGTGAAGGTGCTTACTTACTGCTGTTGCAATAAGTAAGACATGGCTTCTTGCCATGTGTGAAAAAGAGGCAGAAAGCCCACAAGGAGAGAACAAGTGAAAACTGAAAACAGCACAGAGGGGTGCCTGGGTGGCTCAGTCAGTTGACCAACTGACTCTTGATTTTGGCTCAGGTCATGGTCTCATTGTTTGTGGGATCAAGCCCCACATCGGGCTCCACGGTGAGCATGGAGCCTGCTTGGGATTCTCTCTCTCCCTCTCTCTCTGCCTCTCCCCAACTTGCACATGTGCACACATGCTCTCTCTCTCTCTCTCTCAAAAATAAACAGTTAAAAAAAAAAAGAAAACAGCAAAGTGTAAATACCAACTGAGATGAGAAAGAAGTGATATAGGCCACATTGTTTACAAGTAAGCCACAATCACAAAATCAGAATTAAAACCTATATTGGATAGCCAACATAGAGAAAAATCTAAATCAATGAAGTAAAAACCAAAAAAAGAGATACTCTAAGAATGAAGAGAAAAAGAACAAAGCAAAAAAAAAGCATGTGGAAAACAGAGAAGATAGGAATAAAGATTTGATGTAATGAAATTGATTTTTTCGAGGAAGCCACCAGAATAATTGAAGAGAAGCAATTAGAACAACCTGTATTAAATATTATTTCCTATGTGCTGTGGTAAGCACTTTACATTATCATTTTTAACCCTTACAAGAACCTTGTAAAACAAAACTAATTTATCCCTGTTTTTCAAGTGAAAAATTAAGTAGCATGGGAAGCAATTAACTTACCCATAGTTAGCTAATAAATGGAAAAATCAGCAATCGAATCCCGGGATAACTAAATTTAACACCTTGTATTCTATGTCACTAATCAAAGGAAGAAACAAGAAATATTTTACTGAAAGAAAAAAAGACCCAACTTGGCGATCAAAATGATTTGCCTTCATTGTGTTCCAAAGTATTGAAGAGTGATTTACATGTCCAAACACTTTGTCGTGTTTATGCAAAACAAAAAATGAATATATACATTTGGAGGATGACTTTAATTACCCTAGGAACCAACAATGTGGTGTGCAAGGACAATGGATGCAATTTCAGGCTGCACCAAGGGGAATGTATTGTCTGCCTGAAAGAAAGGAAATGATATTCTGTGCCTGACAAGCCACATCTAGAATATGGTCCAGTTCTGGGAGCCATTTTTAAGGACTCTGACGAAATGAGCCGTAAAATGGAAGACAATCAGCTGACCACAACTGTATGAAGTGTTCAAAGAAGTGTGCAGGTAAATACTGACTCAATTGAAAGGACAGAATGAAAAACCCAATGGTGGCAGCAATGAATGCTAAGTGATGCCTTCCAAAACACATTCTCTGAACTAACTCAAAGTGAAGTCTGATTTGCATGACACATTAATAAAGCAAAATGTAACCCTCCTACCTTGTTGTACAAACACCATTCAAATGACTTCTTGTGCAGTGAAGGTAAGTTTTGCTTAAAATATTAGAGGGAATACCATTTCATTGTTTGCTTTTTTCAGTCACAATTCTGTGGCTTATAGAACAACGCAGCCTATTTCAATTGTTATTGTCATTTGGGAACTATTATTTTACATGCTTGGCAAAAAAAATGATCATAGTCTAAAGACAGCTCTCTAAAGCCACATTGCATTGCCCCTGGAAAGGTTTTGGATGCTGACAGCAGCTGAGTAAAAGCCCAATACAATAAAAATGAGCTCTTCAGAGGACAAGGGTAGCCAAAAGAAACAAATAAATATGTGGGACACAGTTTCATACTTTTTGCCACTCTTGAATTAGTAATATAGAGTAATCGAGGGGAATACATTATAAGTTTTGTTCAGAATCTGCTGAAACAATCATTATTTTATGAATACCCCATTAATGTCAATTATTATTCATTATTAATAGCCTACCATCAAATTAAAAAGAAGATATATGTGTGTGTCCTATTCTACTCTGTTTTTCTCTCTCATCTTATTAAAATAATCAGCTGCTTCATAACTAATTAATGATAATACAACTTGAAAATAGAAACTGCAACCCAAACACCAGATATTAAAGTTGATATGGGGTGACATTCTGTTATGTTCCTAAGTTGTTTATAAAATTTTGATTACTGGTAAATATTTGATACTTTTCCTAAGATCTACTTTCAAGTTCCAAGTAGTTTTATGTGATCATCTAATTCTTGCTATTCTAATTTTTAAAGAGACTCACTCTGCATAGCCTTTAATTTCAAACATTCTTACTTCAACATATGAATCTTACGGAAAAAACTCTAAAGAGTTGCAGATATTCGAGTCAGTGCAATCAACTGCATCATATCTAAGAACTCCGATTCTTAGGGAAAAGAGTGTGAATTATTTCATCAAGTGAATGTTTCTTTTTGAAACACAGGAGGCAAAATTCCATGTATTTGTCCGTCACATTGTTGACAAAGAGCTTTTTCTTCCTCCCCCTTAACTCTCATGAAAGTGCTATGAAGTTGCTGTTTTAAATTCCCTTACTATATGGGCATCTGGGTGGTTCAGTCAGTTGAGCATCCGACTCTTGATTTTTGACTCAGGTCATCATCCCAGGGTTGTGGGATAGAGCCCCGTGTCAGCTTCCTTGCTGAGCATGCAGTCTGCTTGGGATTCTCTCTCTCTCTGCCCTTCTCCCTGAGTCATGAATGAATGAATGAATGAATGAGAGGGAGAAAGGAAGGAAGAAAGGAAGGAAGGCAGGAAGGAGAAAAGAAAAGAAGAAAGGAAGAAGGAAAAAAAGGAAGAAAGAAATTCCCTTACTATATATATGAGAAATTTGAGGTTTGGGCATTTAGTGACTTTTACAAAGTCTAACAACTTTCAAGTTGCAGATCCAGGCCTTGAAAATAATGGTCAGGTTCACTCCACTTCTACCTGTTGACCACTGTTATGGAAGAAAAGAATCAGAAGATGTGACACAACCCAAATGATTCACTAAATGATTCACTCCCTTATTCTCAAAAGTCAACATGGACATAACACCAAAGTTTATAATGGAGTTTAAACCATTTTTTTATGTGATTTTCATTGGAAGTGTAATGTTTCCTCACTGATGTGAGACAAGTGTTGGACAGATTAGTCACTGGACATGGCGCCTGTGTCTTAAGTGCTTTGTTCCTTCCTCAGAAGCTGGCATGTACTTGATGTGAAACAGACATTTGATAACATGCCTGTGGACTGAATTTTCAGCAAAACCTCTACATGTAGGATATGTTAGTGATTGCTGACTGCCCTCCTTGGGACTCCAGCTGCACAATGCTTAACAAACAAAACATCTATTTAGTGCATTTAGCTTAACAAGCAATCATAGAGTCAGAAAGAATCAAACTGATTATTTTTACCAAGTTACCAAACACACTCTCATTCAGTGAATCAGCCTGCCAGTTCAATCCAACCATTCCCCCCCGCCCCCCCAGGAATGACACAGACATGAGTCCCTGGTCTGAAGACAGGGACTGACCCCACAGCCAGCACAGTTTCTGTGCTTGGGGCCAGGAGAGAAGAATCTGTTCCCCCTTTAGATGTTTTGAAATGGTAATAAAAATGAAAATGGCATATTCATCCCCAAACTTTAAAATCATCCCTGGAAGCTGAGTAGAATCTACCAACATAAAATTCAAGCCAACATTCACCAAATTCAAGGCACAAAACCTCACAGAATTATGGAGAAAGTCCATCCAATCAATGGAATTCAGAGCTAAGAATTCAGCCACTAAGTGGCATAATTACTGTAATTAGTCAAATGCTGTAATTACAGTAAACACATGATCAGTTGCCACTGAAGCATCTAATTGCATAGCATAATGGTGTTATTATGATTTCTGATGATATAATATGATTTAGATATATAATAAATGCCCATAACAATATTAAGACATTTTTCATTTGTGAATTTCCTTAGTATCTGATTTGGCTTTCTTACGTTTTCTAGGTTTAAATCTCAGTCATACAGGAAATCAAAGTATTTTTTCAGAGAAAGGAAAAGTGAATATTATCCACCATGATACCTCGGTGCGAAGGTGGATAGAAAGAGAAAGGATTTGAAGTGGAGTGTAAGGTCACTCTCATTAGGGTAACTGCAAATGGAAATTAATAGCTACAATGCAAGAAAACACCTGCACAAATTTGATTATTTCACATATATTCCTGTTTTCAGGAATATAAATATGTACCTTAAGTTTAGCGCTAAGCTATCCATGAAAATGAAAACATAATGCTGTCAGCACTGACTCCGTTTTAAGGTTCCTTGAAGAAGACCTGAACGTTGGTTATGTATATGCCCAAACTTTGTACGATATAACAGTAGACCTATAACTGACTTGTCTTTAATATAGGTTTTGTATAATTGAAAATATTTTTATCTCTTAGAATTTGAGAATTGGATGAATTCCTTGAGGGTTAAGAGATGCATAGTTCAGAGGTTCTTGAACTCATTTCATAGAAGGTACTGTGCCTATCAGTGGAAGTGTAATTTTCTTAAAGAGGCTTTCATCAGGATCTTTAGTGGATTTGGGAAGCAGAAAGGTCTACCTGGGAAACTTTGCTATCCATCTCCACTTGCGCTGGAATCTTCTCTACAAATGTCCATCAGATCTTTGCTTCACTTCAGCATCAAACTTTGTTTTCAAAAAATTTTCCTATTTTTTTAAATGTTTATTTTTAGACGGTAGTAAGATATTGAGAAGGACATTATATCATAATTAAGGGGGTCTATCCACCAAGAAGGCCTAACAATTGTAAACATTTATGCTCCAAATGTGGTAGCACCCAAATATGTAAATCAATTAATCACAAACATAAATAAACTCATTGATAATAATACCATAATAGTAGGGGACTTCAACACCCCACTTACAACAATGGACAGATCATGTAAACAGAAAATCAACAAGGAAACAATGGCTTTGATTGACACACTGAACCGGATGGATTTAACAGATATATTTAGAACATTTCATCCGAAAGCAGCAAAATATACGTTCTTCTCCAGTGCACATGGAATGTTCTCCTGAATAGATCACATACTGGCACACAAATCAGCCCTCAACAAGTACAAAAAAGCTTGAGATCATACTGCACATATTTTCAGACCACAATGCTATGAAACTCAAAATCAGCCACAAGAAAAAACTTGGAAAGATAATAAATACTTGGAGACTAAAGAACATCCTACTAAAGAATGAATGGGCTAACCAAGAAGTTTAAGAGGAAATTAAAAAGTGTATGGAAGTCAATGAAAATGATAACACCACAACACAAAACCTCTGGGACACAGCAAAGGCGGTCATAGGAGGAAAGTATATAGCAATCCAGGCCCTCCTAAAGAAGGAAGAAAGGTCTCAGATACATAACCTAACCTTACACCTTAAAGAGCTGGAAAAAGAAGGTAAATAAAACCCAAAAAACAGCAGAAGACAGGAAATAATAAAGATTAGAGCAGAAATCAATGCTATCGAAACCGAAAAAACAGTGGAACAGATCAATGAAACCAGAAGCTGGTTCTTTGAAAGAATTAACAAAATTGATAAACCACTAGCCAGTTTGATCAAAAAGAAAAAGGAAAGGACCCAAATAAATAAAATGAAGAATGAAAGAGGAAAGATCACAACCAACACAGCAGAAATACAAACAATAATAAGAGAATACTATGAACAATTATATGCCAATAAAATGGGTAATCTGGAAAAAATGGACAGATTCCTAGAAACATATATACTACCAAAACTGAAACAGGAAGAAATAGAAAATTTGAACAGACCCATAACCAGTAAGGAAATTGAATTAGTAATCAAAAATCTGCCAAAAAACAAGAGTCCAGGGCCAAATGGCTTTCCACGGGAATTCTACCAAACATTTAAGGAAGAGTTAACACCTATTTTCTTGAAACTGTTCCAAAAAATAGAAATGGAAGGAAAACTTTCAAATTCTTTCTATGAAGCCAGCATTACCTTGATTCCAAAACTAGACAAAGACCCCACTAAAAAGGAGAAGTATAGACCAATTTCCCTGATGAACATGGATGCAAAAATCCTCAACAAGATATTAGCTAACTGGCTCCAACAACACATTAAAAAAAGTATTCAGCATGTCCAAGTGGGATTTATAGCTGGGATGTAGGGCTGGTTCAATATCTGCAAAACAATCAATGTGATACATCACATCAATAAAAGAAAGGACAAGAACCACATGATCCTCTCAATAGATGCAGATAAAGCATTTGAAAAAATACAGCATCCTTTCCTGATAAAAACCCTCAAGAAAGTAGGGATAGAAGGCTCATACCTTAAGATCGTAAAAGCCATATATGAAATACCCACTGCTAATATCATCTTCAAAGGGGAAGAACTGAGAGCTTTCCCCCTATGGTCAGGAACATGACAGGGATGTCCACTCTCACCACTGTTATTCAATATAGGATTGGAAGTCCTAGCCTCAGCAATCAGATAACACAAAGAAATAAAAGGCATCCAAATTGGCCAGGAGGAGGTCAAACTTTCACTCTTTGCAGATGACATGATACTCTATATGGAAAACCCAAAAGATTCCACAAAAAAATGCTAGAACTGATCCATGAATTCAGCAAAGTTGCAGGATATAAAATCAATGCACAGAAATCAGTTACATTCCTACACACCAATAATGAAGCAAAAGAAAGAGAAATCAAGGAATCGATCCCATTTACAATTGCACCAAAAATGATAAAATACCTAGGAATAAATCTAACCAAGAGGTGAAAAATCTATACACTGAGAACCACAGAAAGCTTATGAAAGAAATTGAAGACACAAAAAAATGTGAAAATATTCCATGCCCCTGGATCAGAAGAACAAATATTGTTAAAATGTCAATACTACCCAAAGCAATCTACATATTCAATGCAATCCTTATCAAAATAACACCAGCATTCTTCACAGAGCTAGAACAAGCAATCCTAAAATGTGTATGGAACCAGAAAAGACCCCAAATAGCCAAAGCAATCTTGAAAAAGAAAACCAAAGCAGGAAGCATCACAATCCTGGACTCCAAGCTGTACTACAAAGCTGTAATCATCAAGACAGTATGGTACTGGCACAAGAACAGACACTCAGATCAATGGAACAGAATAGAGAAGCCAGAAAAGGATGCACAAACATATGGGCAACTAATCTTTGACAAAGCAGGAAAGAATATCCAATGGAATAAAGACGGTCTCTTCAGCAAGTGGTGCTGGGAAAACTGGACAGCAACATGCAGAAAAATGAACCTGGACCACTTTCCTACACCATACACAAAAATAAACTCAAAATGGATGAAAGACCTCAATGTAAGACAGGAAGCCATCAAAATCCTCGAGGAGAAAGCAGGCATAAACCTTTTTGATGCTGGCCACAGCAACTTCTTATTCAACACATCTCCAGATAATATTTTTTAAGTAAAAAAAAAGAGAAATGTTTATTTTTGAGACAGAGAGAGATACAGAATGTAAGTGGGGGTGGGTCAGGGGGCAGAGAGAGAGGGAGACACCGAATCCAAAGCAGGCTCCAGGCTCTGAGCTGTCAGCACAGAGCCCAATGTGGGGCTCAGACCCACAAACCACAAGATTATGACCTGAGCTGAATTTGGACGCTTAACTGACTGAGCCACCCCGGCAACACTCAGCACCGAACTTTGTAGTAAGGAGGTTCTAACTAATCTTTGAAAGCAATTGTCCCATTTTCCATAAAATGGTCCAACTATTAAAAATTTATTCTCACATACTGACTGTAATTCTTCCTCATCATAAATTCTATCCTGTTGTCTTCATTCTTTTCAATGAAAGCCCTCTGAAGTATTTGAATTTGACCTCAACCACACAAACCATTCCATCTCTAGAATAAGTGCCTCTGCTCCTGTGATCCCTCCTCATTCCTTTCTGGTGCACGGCCAACCCATCAAGACCCTGTTTAGAGTGGGACACAATGACCTAGACCAGGGGTTGGCAAACATTTTCTGAAAAGGGATAGACAGCAAGCCTTTTCTGCTTTGCAAGCCATGTGGTCCCTATCACAACACCTCTACTCTGCTGCTGCTGCTGCTGCTGCACAAAAGCAGACATAGACAACACGTAAATGAACAATGATGTCTGTGCCCCAATAAAACCTTCTCTTAGAAAACAGGGGACGGGCTGGATTTGATGTGCGCAGTTTGCTGATCACATCTAGGAGAATCTGAAGCAGAAAAGAATGCCAGGCAAGTGTGACTATTCTCTGCCAACTAAACTTCTGCTAATCCGTTTAACTATTCAAATAAAACCATGAAGCATACCACTGACTTGTATTAAGAATACAGTTAAGAAAGCTCCCTAGACAAGCATTGTCTAATAGAACTTTCTGGCATAATGGAAAATTCTCTGTGCTGTCCAGTATGGTAGCCACTAGCCACATGTGGCTATTAAGCACTTCAAATATGCCTGATGCATACTAAGGACTGAATTTTAATTTTAATTTCATTCTAATTAATTTATATTTAAATTTAAATAGTCCTTGAGTGGCTATCACACTGGACGGCATGGCCCTAGACATTGTTTTCTTGTGCAGACTTCTCTTCAACACTACTCATTTATGTCCCTGTACATTACATTTTATTAAATTTACACATGAAGTACTTTTTATCATTGAAGCAAATATACAGCTTTAAGCATCGTACAGGTTCAATAAATACTAATGATGATCAGCAAATTGAATCATTACAGATAATGAAATAGCAGGACAAAATTAGAATCAGTTTTGGTTTTATTGACAAAGATTTTCCATTGAACTGGGAGCCATGATCACATAATGGTATAGGGTTTCATAATTTAAAATTATTTTAATGGATTTCATACTTTTGATATTTATCTGAAGCTAATTCAAGCTTTTCCTATTTGACATTATCCTGCCATGAATATTGATGGGTTTTACCACACAGTGAATTTCCAAGTGTCTTTGTTTGTCTCGTACCCTGAAGGTTCATCACATTTTAGCAGGCATTGTTTATAGTTTAATTTCATTCAAACTCTGGAGAAAGGGGAAAAGATCATTTTATCCTAATGCTCACTGTGCTCATGAAGCAGAATACTAAACAACAAAAGAATTAAGAACACCATCCCGCTATAAAGTAAACAAGTCCACGAATTGAGAACCCAATTATTATTCAAAACACATTGTCTTTATTGCTTCCCTTCACTTATTTATTCAACAAAAACTGCTCTTAACATTGCAGATACAAGAGTGAACCCAAACAAATGTGGGTTCTGCCATCAGGGAGCTGACGTCCCATTCAGATGACAGACGTTAATCAAAGAACCTCAGAAACAAAGGGCCTTTTACAAGTTGTGCTCGGAAAAATTCCACAACGTGCTCAGGGCACAAGACCAAGGGGCCTGGTGCTGCCCAGGAACGAGTGACATTTGGGGTGACATGTTGAGAGCAAGAACAAAGGCTCCCAGGCAGAAAAGCAGCAGACACATAGTAAGGAGAGGGAACGCATTAGGTCAAAAGTGATGGGGAGAGTGAGGTGAGGTGAGGTGAGGCTGCGGAATGTCCAGGATGAGACCTCAGCATTATTGCTAGGTTCTGGTCCCTACACCAAGAGCAATGGGGTTGGAGGGATGGGGGGCGTAGTGGTTAGACTGTTAAGGATGAAAGGGGGAAATGAGGGTTGCTCTGGGGACACAGGCTGGAGGGCCAAACACAAATGGTGAATCCAGCTTCTGTCTCTTGTCCAGGCAAAAAACAATGGCATCTCGTGGTGGAGCGACCAGAGGGGAGATGGCAAGGGCTAAGTGTACTTGAGACTTACTGAGAAGACAAAGTTGACAGGAAGGAATGTCAGGGAGTGATGGGGGAGATGGGCAGAGCAAGGAAGCCCCCAGGTCCCTGGCAAAAAGAACTGTGGAGCCTCTAGTGGCTGTGAGAATCGCCCTCGTGTTCTCAAGAGGACCCGCAGGAGTTCTCTGGAGAAACCGGGAGCACAGAACTGAGCTAGTGCTGGAGAGCTAAGTGTTCACTGTTATGGAGCAAGCTTTCCAGAACAATACAGACCTCCAAATGGAGGAGGACGTTGTCTTTGTTTAGGGGTGCGTGTGGTGCGTGTGTGTGTGTGTGTGTGTGTGTGTGTGTGTGTTTTAAACATAAATGAGGATGCACAGCATTCCCAGTAACTCCCATTCTCTACCCTTTCACACTGTGTTCAGTGTGCTGACTGTATACGTCATCACCTGTGCCTCTCTCTGAGGAGCCACTCCATCTTTGGTTCCCCAAGTTAGATAAGGGCTGCGTGAACACTGTTTCCAACCGGGCCTTAGGGCACGCAGCCAGCATTCACCAAATGCGGCCAGCTGAGCAAAGCACCCACGGACCTTAGAACCTCTATTGCCTTGGAATAAAAAAAGGGCAGACAACTGCATTATTCTGCAGGTTCGACGTTTTTTGCTTATTCATACAGGATATTCCCAATCACTCCTCACCCTGGGCCAAGTCCATGTGACATTACTCTTGTATTCGTTTCCTGTCGCTGCCGTGACAAAGTACCACAAGCCAGACAGCTGAAAACAACAGAAGTGTATCATGGCTGTCTCTGAAGGCTACAAGTCCAAGACGTAGGAGTCACTAGGGCTTTGTTGCATCTGAGGGGTCTAAGGAAGGATCCTGCCTTGCTTCTTCCTAGTTTCTACAGGTAGCTCAGTCCCTGGTATCCCTTCCCTCACAGCTGCTTTGATCTGATTGCTGCCTCCACTGTTACCTGGCATCCTCACCATGTGTCTCTGTGTCCAAATTTCCCTCTTCCATTAAGGGTGCCAGTCATCGGGTTAGGCCACAGCCTAATGAGCTCATCTTCACATGTTTGTATCTGCAAAAGCCCTGTTTCTAAACAAGGTCACAGGCATGGATACTGGAGGCAGGGACTTGAGCATATCTCTTTTGAGAGACACGATTCAACCATAACGCCATGCATTACATTTTCCTAACTGAAGTATTTATGGCTATTGCTTCTCTACTATATTCCCTTATTAGTCCTGGTATAAGAGAAAGAAAAACAGAGACACAGTCAGCCTAATTCTGGCTGTCTCTAGCACTTGGCACATGATTATATTAGCATTTATCTGATTGTAACAATTATTTGATTCTGTGCCAGTTCCAATCCCTGACTTGAAATTGAGATCCTTTAAGACATAGGTTAATAAATGTGTGCCATTTATTAAATAAGACATGAAAGACATAGGTGTTATTTTAACTTAGTGCTTTAATGCCTATCACACGGAGGGATCTCAATAAATGTTTGTCAAGTGAAAGACAGAGAAGAGGATAGAAGAAGGGAGGGGAGTTGGAGGGATTTTCTGGTTTCACCATCAGTCTTTGCTCTTAACCAGATTAACTTGCCTCCCCCTTAACCTTTTCTAATTGCCTCCATTAATTTCCCTCTCTAGCCTTGCAAGGATTCAAACTCATTATCAGACATTACTGATAAGCCATGAAGGGAGTGATAAAGAAGAATGGTTTAGATATTAATCTGTCTCAAATCTGCAGATAAGACAGGTTAACTCTGGGGGACTCCTTAAAACCTGTGATTCTGTGGACTGCTAATAAACACTGCTGTGGTGGGGATTTTCTGTGCTGTCACCATGGTCAGGAACTCTGCTTCATTTAGAGCTGCATATGGGGTCATTTAGTATCAACTGCTCAAATATCTAATCTCAAAACTGTCTTCACCCACATAAAGGGCTCTGTTGAACATCCTCCATCACCAGTTCACTTGCTGTACTAGTTATCTACTGCTGCGTAACAACAGGACCATGAACTTAGCAGCTTAACACAACACATAGCTTTAATCATAGCTGTAATCAACCCATAGCTTCCATGGGTCAGAAGTGCAGACACAGTCACACTGGCTCTTCTCTCCAGCGTCTCTGATGAAGCTACAATCAAGGAGTACACCAGGGCAGGGGACTCATCTGAGGCTCAAATGGGGAAGGATCTGCTTCTCAGATCACACAGTTGTTGGCAGAGTTCAGTTCCCAAGAGGGAGGTCCAAGTTCTATGTAATGCAATCCCAGAAGTCACTTTCCATCAATCTGGCCACGTTCTGTTAGTTAAATAAATGCAAGTCACAGGTCTCACCCACACTCATGGGCAGGAAATTCCATAAGAACGTGCACACCAGGAACAGGGATCACCAGGGCTCTCTTGAGCATGCATTTACTATCCTTGCCAATGAAGGCCAGATTTCTCATGAAAACTTGAAGGCCACAGGCTCTTGTGGATATAGTATGGCAGATGTCTTGTAAACACTAGCCATCATCATGGATCAATGACTACCTTAACTCAGATTGAAGTTATGCTTTCTCCATTTGTTTGTTCAACAAATATCTATTAAGCATGTATTGGTTAAATATTTTTCCCGTCATTAAGTAGAGAAAGCAAATGTGTACAACTTAAACTCAAAACAGATACTTTCACCTCCAAAATGCATTCTTGGTACAAAGCATCTATATATTCTAAAATTCTAAAATTAAAACAAAATGTATTTATTTTTGAGAGAGAGACAGAGTGCGAGTGGTGGAGGGGCAGAGAGACAGGGAGACACAGAATCCAAAGCAGGATTCAGGCTCCGAGCTGTCAGCACAGAGCCCGATCATAGAGGCTGATATGGGGCTCAGACTCACAAACTGTGAGATCATGACCTGAGCTGAAGTTGGATGCCCAACCGACTGAGCCACCCAGCTTCCCCTAGAGCATCTATATATTTTAGATAAACATGCTTACCAGTGTCTTTGGTATAACTGTTGCAGTGATGATAAAGTTAGGGGAAGAGTTGGAGGCCAGAAATAATAGGAACACAGGATCTGAAAGATGTGAGCAAAGCTGTGGTCAGAGTTCACTGGGGGCCACTGCTTTCTGCTAGCCTGGAGCCCATGCCCTCAGCACCCTGATGTGGGGCCACACTGGAGGGAAAGTGGGTTCTGAGACTCCTGCACAAACCAGGAACCTCAGGGGGAAAACAATGGGAGGACATATCCTCTGGGAAGGGGCATAGCTACATTTGTCTGACCTGGCTTTAGAGGGTTTGAGGAAAAGCAGATAACTGTCTCTGAAAATTCCTAAAACATAACCTTTCATTCACATGCTTTCAGACTTGAAGATGCAGTATGGGTGAAGCCTAAAAAACCCCAAGCCGAAATTTTAATCAAGGGTCTTGTGTTTCTCATTCTCTACCTGCACTTCAGAAGTCCACGTGGAAAATCCCTGCATACCATTTTTGGAAAAGTCTTGTGTGTTGTGCGCATGTCTGTTAAATGACAGCCTTTGTTGCTAATGCATAAAGATGGGATTTCTAAATAGTGATCTTATTTTTGGCAACCTGATGAAGTATCTTTTTCATTCTGATGTTTTCACAGCTTCTTCAGTGTTTTCAATTAAACAATCATATCATTTCCAAATAATGGCAGTTGTTTTTTCTAATTCTCAGATTCTGTTTATTTTCCTTTTACTTTTGTGCTGGCTACGACATTTAGTATAATGTGGTATAGAAATGACTTCAGGCTTTTTTTTCCTTCAAGATATGAAAGGCAGTTTCCTTGAGCATAGCTTCTGCTATGGTATTTTTCAAGCTATGTACCAGCTTAAGAATATTTTATTATACTGCTAGGTTTCCAGAGATTTTATTTCAAGATCATAGATTAATACTAATTATTTCCTGCATTTATTGACAAAAATATATAGGTTTCCTCCATAAACCTGTTAATGAAGTAGATTCGATGAATACTCTTACCTTGAATATAAGAATGATCCCATAAGCATTGTTACAAATATGTCCACAAAAAATAGCAGGCACAATTATATACATGGCTTTGTCTAGCTATTCAAAGAACATTTTAATCTTGCACAATACCTTTTAGTCTAAGTAAAACACTCTAACATAAATTAGGTACCTAAAGCAAACAAAAATAATGAAAGAATCATAATTAAAAAAGAAAAAAAAGCTGTGTGATTCCATTTACTGAAATATCCAAAATGGGCAAATCCCATGAGACATAAAGCAAAGTGGTGGTGGCCAGGAGTTAGGAAAATGCAGAGTGACTGCTCATGTGCACCAAGTTTCTTTTAGAGGTGATGAAAATGCTCTAAAGTTGATGATGGCAATGCATGAGCAGCTCTACAGATATACTAAAAACCATGGAATTATCTACCTTAGATGAACAAATGATGCAATAAGCAGATTATAAATCAATAAAACTCTTTAAAAATTTTTTTAACATCTATTTATTTTTGAGAGACAGAGAGAGACAGTGTGTGAATGGAAGAGGGGCAGAGAGAGGGGGAGACACAGAATCCAAAGCAGGCTTCAGGCTCTGAGCTGTCAGCACAGAGCCTGACATGGGACTCAAACCCATAAAGTGCAAGATCATGACCTGAGTCCAAGTCAGATGAATAAAGCTTTTTAAAAAAGAGTGTTAGCCAATCCCACTCATGAACATAGATATAAAAATCCTAAAGTATGGGGCGCCTAGGTGGCTCAGTCGGTTGGGCGTCCAACTCTTGGTTTCAGCTCAGGTCATGATCTCATGGTTTGTGAGTTTGAACGCCACATCAGGCTCCGTGCTGACAGCGCAGAGCCTGCTTGACATTCTCTCTCTTCCTCTCTCTCTGCCCTTCCCCACTCTCTCTTTCTCTCAAAAATAAATAAATAAACTTTAAAAAATATTCTAAAGTTTTAAAACTCATAGGCAATATATAAGGAAAGGTAATACACCAAGACCAAGGTTGCTTCAATGTTAGAATATCCACTAATCTAATCTATTTCATAACGATTTACAGAGTAAACCATGGGGAATAAGCTTAAGAATCCCCCGGTCTTATACCAATGGGTTAACAAGGCATGAAGAAGTAGAAAGCCATAGGATGCTCACACCCAAGTTTGGGTAAACAAGATTAGCAAGCACCCCAAGAATAGGGAGGCGCAAAGGCACCAAGAGAAGGGGCGAAAAGGCGCCCAGACTAGAGAAGGGGTGCAGAGCCCCCAGAATAGAGAGGGAGGGGCAAAGGCCCCAGAATGGGGGGGAGGGCAAAGGCACCCAATACAAAGGTATATGAAATAAACAAGATTAGGCATTCAGGGTGGAAGCGCCCCCAATTTAGTACTATAGCCAAAAGCTGCTTTCACAAGAGGAAAGGACCAAGTTAGGTAAACAGGAAATCTGGGCTGTAGACCTCTGCTCTGCAGGTGAAGCAGCCCAGAGATGGTTAACAAAGGAAAAGGTGCCTTGTTAACCCTGAGATTATTCCCCCTACCTGTCTCATTCCCTAGGCTAGCTAAAATAAACAGACATGGCGCCTCCTGTCTGCTAACAACCATCTGCCCATCTGCCCATCTGCCCAGAGCCAGGATTTTGTTTTATACTGACCCAAACCCCAAAGACCATATATCTTCAAAACCCCCTTTTCCCTCGCATCCCCAGGTTAATGTTCACTGATTCATTGTCTCTTTGTGCACACCCATCACGTTTGTAAGCCTTCTGATCTTAATAAATACGGGAAAGGATTTTATTCTTTTGCCAGACTCTTGTCTTTTTCTGGACATTAGCCATCTCTTGCTTTTAATCCTGCGTCCCACTCTCTTGCTGGTCAAGAGAGAACTTTAGATTTCGAGTCTATGACAGTAAACTATATATACTCTTTATGTAGAAAATTACCGATAGACAGTAAATAACATTATGGAGTTGAATTTAGGGATTGAAACATGTCCTTCACTAGCAAACTCAATAGCACAGAGATGTCAATTCTCACTAAAATTGGTCTATAGATTCAATGTCATTCCAATCAAAATTCTGGCAGACCATGACATAATGATTAAAAAATCACATGGACATTTTTTTTTCTCTTCTCTTCCTCTTCTTTTTCCTTTTTCTTCTCTTTATTTTCCTTGCAGAGGCAGCATGGCCAGGGGCCACAGTATTAATGGGGCCAATCAATATGTATAAATGTATACCTACACACATACATAGAAATAAATTAACAAAGGCCTAAATCAGTAACACATACAACCAGATATTTAATAAGATAGGAAACACAGGGGCATCTGGGTGGCTCAGTTGGCTAAGTGTCCAACTCTTGGTTTCAGCTCAGGTCATGATCTCGCAGATCGTGAGACTGAGCCCTGCATTGGGCTCTGTGTGCACAGTACAGCCTGCCTGAGATTCTCACTCTCCCTCTCTCTTTGTGCCCTCCCTCATTCGCGTGCATGTGCTCTCTCTCTCTCAAAATAAATAAACACTTTTTAAAGATAGAAAACATAGATGACCAATACATATTAGAAAAAGTGCCAAATTTCAGTAGCAATCAGAAGAAAAAATGCAGTTTTAGCACACAATGAGCTGGTTGAAGATGAAGGTGCAGAGTACTAACTCCCCTCCTCCCACGGTCATACTAAACCTACAGCTATATATGGAACAATTTCCTCCAAATTTACAATGAAATTTCATTTCATATACCACAGATCACGAAGAATTAAAAAAAAAACTTATTATCTATGGGAAAGGACATGGAACTATGGAAAGTCTCATACATTGCTGGCAGCAGTAAAAATGATTTGGAAAATGATTTGGTATTACCTAGTAAACTTGAATTTGTGTATATTCTACAGCCTAGCCATTCCATGCTTGGGTAACATTCCCTAGAGAATAAACTTCTGTGTATGTGCTCCAAGAGACATAGTTATAAATGTTTATGTCAGCAACATTGTTAATAGCAAAGTTCTTAAGATTCTTAGAAGCTCTTTGGTCTAGCTGAGAGGATCTAATTATTCTTCACCATGTTAAATCTTTCAGTGATTTCAACAAAGCTTCACAAAAATACAGTCTTGATTTGATCTTTATCCCCAGGCTATCTTTTGAGAATCTAACTTTGGGGAAAACTGGAGATGAGAAAGTTTTAATTTCCAATCCAATTGTGCCCCTATATCCTCTCTCTGAAGTCAGCTTGGAAATTGTCCAGATCTTTTTTTTTTTTTAATGTTTATTTATTTTTCAGAGAGAGAGAGAGATGGAGTGCAAGTGGGGATGAGGCAGAGAGAAGGAGACAGAATCCAAAGCAGGCTCCAAGGTCTGATCTGTCAGCAGAGAGCCCAACGTGGGGCCCAAACCCACGAACTGTGAGATCATGACCTGAGCCAAGGCCGGATGCTGAACTGACTGACCACTCTGGCACCCCCAGATCTTTTTCTAGCTTATCTCTTTCATCATATTCAGTTAAAATGAACCAACAGACACTCAACTTTTCACTTTTCAGGAAAGGAGGAGTTTCAACCACCAGGAGCTACAACATTGTTATTTTTATTAGTTTTTTGTGTGTGTGTGAGCAGACACATAAATAAAGTACTACAACAGGGTTGTTTTTTTAAAAGATTTTATTTTTAAGTAAACTCTACACCCAACCTAGGGCTTGAACCTACAACTCTGGGACCAACAGTTACATGCTCCATGGACTGACCTAGGTAGGCACCCTAAAGATAAGTATTTTTTTTAATTGCATGCTAATGTGAAGGGGAATGTCCACTTTACCTAGATGGCTGACGACAAAGCGTTTTCTAAAGTGCTAAGACTAGAATAGTGATTTAATTCCAGGCATGTGAAATCCAAGGGACCAAAAGTCCATGCAACAGGGCAGCAAGTGCAAGGGACCTGAGGTGGGAACGTGTCTGGTGTGTTTGAGCAGTAGAAGAAAGGCCAGTGAGTTGGAGAACAGAGATCAGACAGAAAAACGTCAAAAAAAATCAACTTAGTAGAAACTCAGTAAAGTCGTGAAAAGACAGAAAACTATGTTGCCTTTGCAATGCTAAGTAGGTAGTTGTTCAATGGTTTCCATTTGTTATGCTGATCAAAATACTGCTATTGTGAGGGGGAGGGGTTGGGGATTGAGGGGGTAAAGTGGGGGTAAAGGTGGTGGAGGAGGGTTACTGATACTAGATGATCCTGGTTTATTTAGGCTCTGGATCAGAATTATGAGATTAGCAAAGTTTGTCTTGATGTCTACTCTTTTCTACTTTCTGCTCCATATTTCCCAATGTATCTATTGCACAAGCTTCTCATTCTTTCCATGCTGTGCCTCTGACTTGGGCCAGCCCTACCTAAATAAGAGCACCCTCCAAAGATTAAGCTACTCCTTTGTAAAAAGAGCTCAGGAATGGGGTGCCTAGGTGGCTCAGTCAGTTAAGCATCTGACTTTGGCTCAGGTCATGATCTCACAGTTCGTGAGTTCAAGCCCCGTGTTGGGCTCTGTGCTGACAGCTCAGAGACTGGAGTCTGTTTTGGATTCTGTGTCTTCCTCTCTCTGTGCCCCTCCCCTTTAAAGGGGAACTCTTAAAGTTAGATAGAAGGATAGAAAGGATAGAAAATGTCTCAGCTACACACAGATGGTCTCCAACTTATGATGGTTCGACTTAGGATTTTTCAACTTTCCAATGGTGTGAAAGCCATACACATTCAGTAGAAATGGCACTTGGGAATTTGAATTTGGATCTTTTCCTGGGCTAGCAATATGCAGTCTGATCTCCATCGTGACACTGGGTAGTGGCAGCAAGCTGTAGTTGCCCGTAGGCACGTGATCATGAGGGTCAATGAAGGATACAGTGAGAAGCATTCTGTCCCCATACAGCCATTGTGTTTGTCATTTTCAGTACGGTATTCAATAAATTCCATGAGATATTCACCATTTTATTACAAAGTAGGCTTTGTGTGAGACACTTTTGCCCAACTATAGGTTAATAAAAGTGTTCTGAACACGTTTAAGGTAGGCTGGGCTAAGTTATGGTGCTCAGGAGGTTGAGTGTATTAAATGTATTTTCTTCTTAGGATATTTTCAACTTATGAGGAGTGTATCAGAAGTAACTGCATCGTAAGTTGAAAAAGATGTGAAATAAGTTTAGTCTTGACAACATCAATGGGGACAGGTTTTTCTTTCCCCTGCTGTGACTCAGATATCCTAACTAAGCATATATCCATTAGGTTGTTCACTGGGGCTAATTTTAAAAAAAAAAAAAGGAAGAGCATTATAGTTAAGGAAGGAAGGAGTTATTTCTGAGTAACATTCATTACATTTCTTTTGGACACGGTGTTAAATGGCGATCAACCTTTGTGTTTTCTCTGTAATTTTTCTCTGCTTCCCACACTAGATGTCACTGTGTAGCTCATTATTAAATCGCCTAAGGAAACTCTTCCTAGAGAAAGGGAAACTAAAAAAGATCACGAAGGATGCCTAATGCGGGAGCACCCAAAATGTGTGCAACCACTCTGCTCAACTGGCTGACATTCGGCCAGGAGACAGCTCATTTTCTATACATGACTTACCATTAGTCTAGCTCAGGGTAATGCTCAGAAAACTTATCAACAACTTGACTTTTTTCTGTCTTTTCCGCATTTGCATACCTGTCAACCTGATAAAAACTGAGAATTTGGGAAATGCAAATCGCCTACTCATGAAATTTAATGATGTGCACATGTGCTCTATTTTAAAATGGTGCAAAAATATGCCATCTCCTGGATGCTTAAAAAAAGCGCTTCCCCCCCCCATCCAAGGTAATGGAACTGTAGAGTGAAGACCCAACCCCACATCCTTTGTCTTTTTTCACCTCCTGTTTCTGCTGCATCATAGAGCTTAAAATCAGAAATGAGCTTTCAATACACAGGGTGACCAACTGTCCCAGTTTGCGTCAGTTGAGGGGTGTTTAAAACCAAGGCAAGTTGGTCAATCTACTGGCTATGGACACCATGAAGATTCATTTACTTTCATTATTACAAACCCACTGCCCCGTACGAGAACTCCTCTGAACACACACCCACACAACCCTGAGTTCTTTTTACTTAAGAACGAACCACAAGAGAAGCAATGTTACTCAGTCTACAAGGCTTTTTAAATTCCACCAGAACAATGGGTTTGAGTTGCTGGCTGGCACTCAAAAGGCAAAAATATCTTCCAGGATGCTTTCCAGAAGTAGAAGTGTTTGGCCATGTCCAGCTTGAACAAGAGTGACTACGGAAATGGAAAGATTTGAACCATCTCTAAAGAGTGCACCGTAAGAGATTTCCACACACTCTTCTAAGGTAAATATGACTCCATCCTGGCAAAAAGGATGTGCCTACACCAGGTGAGAGGGTTAGCCATTTCCAACAAATGTGAAGAACTAATGACCCGTATGGATCAAAGGTAGTAACTCTACAGTGTATAACACAATCAGTGACTTTGATTCAAAGGCATGGTTTTTTTTTTTAATTTTTTTAACGTTTATTTATTTTTGAGACAGAGAGAGACAGAGCATGAATGGGGGGAGGGTCAGAGAGAGAGGGAGACACAGAATCTGAAGCAGGCTCCAGGCTCTGAGCTGTCAGCACAGAGGCCGACGCGGGGCTCGAACTCACCGACCGCAAGATCATGACCTGAGCTGAAGTCGGACGCTTAACCGACTGAGCCACCCAGGTGCCCCAAAGGCGTGGTTTTGATGTGGATCTAAAATAATATCTAAAATAAGATGAGATCATCTTTCTCCAAGAAGTACCAGTGGACAAATTACTCAATTAGTGTTTTAGGAGATGATGATGATGATGATGCCTCTGTTCCCCTCTTTAATTTTCACACCTACACTATGAGGAATCTACCCACATTTCCATTCTGCCGACAAGGAATTCCGGGTGCATACCTGCTAGACTTTGCACAGACAAGGGAGCGGAACGAGGTCTCTCTGATGCAGGAAATGCAGCATCTTACCACCCGTCCTTACTGTGTGTGGGGTACCAGCCAGGGTATTCCCAGTAAGGAACCAGATGCTGCTCGGGAATCCTTCTTGGGAGCCATCTGCCTGACTATGGCCTATAAGCATCTGGAGGAACACCCTGGCTTAGGGAATACTGTTTCCTGTCTCATCTGAAGAGTTTGTTTAAAAAAAAAAAAAAGAGAGAGAGATAAGTTGGAATGAATAGAATCTACAGTGTTTTCTCCAGATTTTGTAAAGCAGATAACATAAGACTCTTAAAAATAATTACAGAAATGTTGGCAGAAAAAAAAGATACCGAGGACAGTTTGATAAACTGCTTACTTGCGCAGAAGTAGGGAGGAATGTGGAGGCACCTGGGGCCAGGACCAGTGGTGAACAGCTACCACTCACGGACTGTCAGTGGCAATGGAGAGACATGGTTCCCAGAACGTGGTAGTCCCTGCATCCCAAGGCTGACCTCGTGCCTCGTCCCCATGTCCTCCTAGAGCCCAACAGGAAAGCAGCAGGCATATGTCCACGCAGGTACTCCATCAGCTGCAGACAGAATGCTTACAGATAGTTCCTCCCAGGTAACAGAGGGAGTGGAGAAGGACTGAGGTGCATCCCGTGGGGTATGAGAAATATACCCACTGCAACTGTTCACTGCTTTACACATGTTCTGACTGGCTTCTCTGCCTTGTGTGTCCTCCATCAGGCTCTAAATGACTCCTGTCACCGCTGAGCTTCTTAAAAGACCCAGTTGCCTGTTCCGCTTACAAATGCTCCTAGTTCTACCTCACGTCTACAAGTTTCATCAACACAGCATCAACCAGCAAATAATGTCTGCCACAAACACCTCCAACATCATGAAAGCAGATTTGGGAACATTAGAAATTTCATTATTCTTCTCAAAAGTATGTGTTCGAAGATTCTTCTTTGCCTTGTGAACCTAGCTACACAAAGTTTCCTGAAAATGCTTTGTTGGCATCATGGTGGAAGGGTGTTTACAGAATCCAGTGGCTGCAGGCTGGAAAAGATGCCTTTGAGGTTAGTGTTTTCTGAAAGATGGACAACAATCCCTTCCAGAATTATTTCCAGTCTCCCATTCTCCAACTTTCATACTGTGAGAGAGGATGAGCTAAAAGTCATCTGCCCACCACCCAGGTGGCTCAGTTGGTTAGACTTCTGCCCGGGTCGTGACCTCATGGCTCGTGAGTATGAGCCCCACGTCGGGCTCTGTGCTGACAACTTGGAGCCTGGAGCCTGCTTTGGCTTCTGTGTCTCCCTCTCTTTCTCTCTGCCCCTCCCCACTTGCACTCTGTGTCTCTCTCTCAAAAATAAAAACACATTAAAAAAAAGTCATCTGCCCACTTCTCTGTAGCATCACAGTTTAACCCTTCCATTTCCACTCACTGTTGGGTTTCCCCAGAGCCACTTTGGAGGCTGAGATGTCAAACAACATCTGGCAGGTATGCTGGGAACAATGAGATTCATTAACCAGGGGTCACACCTCTATAACCCAAATCTGTTATCTTGTGAGTCTGCTCTCTCTTGTCCCTTAGAAACAAATTTCTTTTTTCAATAGCCGGTGCTTCGACTGAGAAATGCTGGAAAAGAACTAACTTGATTTTGTATTCTTATCACAGTTTTGAATGGTGCTATATACCCTGTGTGTGTTTTCTGGTTTCTCAAATTGAAAAATTAAAAAGCAATTGATAGGACTGCATTCAAAACATGCAGACACATTTATGCCACAGTCAGATCTCCTCCATCTCTAAAATCAGCAGTGGAGGGGCAGCTGGGGGGCTCAGTCGGTTGGGCATCTGACCTCGGCTCAGGTCATGATCTCATGGTGCATGTGTTTGAGCCCCACGTCAGGCTCTGTGCTGACAGCTCAGGGCCTGGAGCCTGCTTCGGATTCTGTGTCTCCCTCCCTCTCTGCCCCTACCCTGCTTGCACTCTGTCTCTCTCAAAAATAAATAAATGTTAAAAAAAATTTTTTTTAAATCAGCAGCATATATGAGGATACGCAAGTCAGACCTGAAGCTCAGGGGGTGTAGATGACTTAGTGCCTTAGCTCCTGCGTGAACGTGCATGCTCTATGACCACATCTGCACCACACCTCCCCGAGCTGAATGCAGCAAGGGTGCAAGGCTAAATGGAAGAATGCCTCCTCCACAAAGATGTCCCTGAAACCTGCAACAATCCTGAGACAGGAAGATTATCTGGATGGCCTGGGGGTGCAATGTCATCACAAGGGTCATCACGACAGGGAGGCAGGAGCTGCAGAAGACAGAAGGTAATGTGAGGAGGAAAACAGAGGTCAGAGACAGAAGGAGAAAATTGGAGTGGCCACCCTGATAATCTACAGATGTGAGAAGAGGGCCAAGTGCTACGGGACACAGGGAACCTCTAGGGGCTGGAAAAGGCAAGGAAACAGATTCTTTCTTAGAACCTATAGTAGGAACACAGCCACCGATTTTAGCCCAACAAGACTCTTTTCAGACTTCTGAACCCAGAATTGTAAGATCGTAGAGTTGTGTTATGTTAAGCCACAAAATGTGGTAATTGGTTACAGTGGTAACGGGAAACTAATATGTCTGGTTTCTCTCTCTCTCTTTTAAGTTTATTTATTTGCTTTGAAAGAGGGAGTGGGAGAGGGGCAGAGAGAGAGGAAGAGACAGAATCCCAAGCAAGCTCTGCGCTGCCAGCATGGACCCCTATTTGGGGCTCAAACTCATGAACCCTGAGATCATAACCTGAGCTGAAATCTAGACTTGGACGCTTAACTGACCGACTCACTCAGGTGCCCACATCTGGTTTCCTCAGTCTCATTCTTTCTGTAACACCGTGATTGCCTGCCCTCTTTTCTTCTCCTCCTTGGATCTTTCTCCTTCACATAAAGCTCTATGGTCTGGCCCCTCAAGCATAGCTCTTGAAATACGAGAAGTACAAATAGAGAATTTCGCACTTCTTACTCAACACTATAGTCTGGTTCACAAGGCCACTTGCTTGTTGCTAAATCCTAATTGGGTCAAAATCCATTTGATATTGGGAACAAGACATGACCTTGATGCTTCTCTTTTCACTTCCTCTACAAGAGAACCTTCACTCACACTGTCATCCCTGCCTAGGCCGAAGAACCTGACAGAGCTATGGGAAAGGCTGTACTCAAAAATGGAAAAAAAAAAAACAGTAATCTAATAATATTAGCTCATGTTACAAAAGTACCACCTGCAATGCCTCAGGGGAAAAATAAAGTCTTTGTCCTTAGATAGCTTATTGTCTAGGTCAGCATTTTGAAAAACTGAGTTGTGCACCAGAATCCTAGGCAAGGCTTGTTAAAATAGCTTGCAGGCCCCAGCCCCAGAGTTCAGGACTTAGTAGGAGAATTCGTGTTTCCAAGAGACGCTGCTGCCTGTGCAACGGGAGAGGCGGAGTGCAAAGCGGAAAAATGAACAACACAAGGTAGTGAATGGAAGCAGTGTGTGAGAGGTGCCAGCAGGCAGGGAGAATGGTGGAAATCAGTGTTGACTGGGGAGGGGAAATGCAGTTCATGGTGTCTGTGGCACAGAACTGGCCCAACCAGACTCTGAGTACGGGCATAATTCCAGGTCTAAGGAACAATAAGCACGGAAAGCAAGGGAGACTGTGGGCAGTATGTGGCCAGGAGATGGCCAGCAGATCCCAGAAGCTGGGGGTAGGGTGTGTGGAGGGGATTAGGGAAGTTAGATGGGTCCAGACTAGTTGACTTGAGTACCAGCAAGACCTGTGCAATTTACTGCACCCATTCCTTACAACAGACTATGCACCTGGTAGCAAGAGGGCAATGAACAAGAAATAACCGCATTGTGACTTTGGAACCTAAGTTGTAGGAGAGAGGATGGTGTTGGAGGATTTTGTGCAGGGGAAACACAGATGAAGACATTTTGAGCATCTATCGGAACTGGGGTCAGAGCTTGAGCTGGGGTCACATACACAGGGAAGAGAGACTGGCATAAAGCAGAGGCAAGAGAAGAAATGAAAAGATATACGCCAAATGATTCAGTGTAGGTCAGAAAGAGAGGGTCAGAGGAGGTAGGAGAGATAGAAGGAGCAGAGTTGGAGGTGGGCAGTAGGTCCAGGACAGTGAGTCAGCTCGACTCAACGTGTGCGGCCAGAGGGAGCTATAGGCAGGACCAAGGCTGGCCTTTTATCTTTTCCAGCTGACCCTGGCTCCACATATTTCATTTCCAAAGTCCTCCTGGACGCATCCATGATGCGTCCTCAAAAGGACTGAAATTAAGTACCACCTTGTTCATATATGTTTTACTGGGAGTGATGAAAAAAATATGGTCTATTTCTTTCTGAAGCTTCAGAGATAGAATGAATAAACAGCTCTCAGCAGTTTTCCCTTCTTGCAGCAGGAGAAGCAGATCTCATTCCAAAGGAGAGCCAAACTTCCAGTCTGGGAGCATGACTATCTCACTGGGTCCTTTGGATATGGAAAAGAAACCCTAAATAGTATTCTCAAATGGAATCAGAATAAAGAGGAGTTAGGTAATTCTGCATAGTAACAGAGGAAACGTTTGCCACCACAAGCATGGATGAGGATATACAGATATAAACTTGGATGTAGGTGCTGGTGTAAGTACGGATGTCATCATACGTGCCCATGCGGATGTGTACATAGATGCAGATGTACACGGCAGAGGTACAGAAGAAGGTACAGATACAGGACAGGCATGTAGATATAGACGTAGACATAGTAACAGACAGAGGTATCACTTTAGGTAGAATAGGTGTGGGACAGACGTACATATAGTTGAAGTTATAAGAATAGCCACAGACACAGATTTTCAAAATGATAGTTTTAAGAACAGATGTAAGTATAAAAGAAGATGTACACACAGGTTACACGTAGACATAGATACAGACATAAATAAAGACAATAGAGGATCAGACCTGGCTCTTGTCGGTTCCCTCCACTTAACAATGACAAACACAGTGACGATGGACTTCCAGATGTTTTCATGAGTCCAATGCCATCAATGAAGGGACTCACCTTCGGGGACTTTGTAAGCATGCTAATACTCTTCCCCTGACCCACATAAAGTAAGTGCTTAAGAAGGTGAAGATAGGCATATGGTGGCATCTATATGCATCGTTGACAGACACGGTCTTGTTTTCTTGCCTACAAAATAAATATTTACTTTAAAGTACAACATACATTCCAAATTAGACTTTGTGCTCTCAGCTCTCTCAGCTCTAATTAGTCATGATTTTCACTAGGTGTGAAAAGTGTCTCTTGTATGATCTTTGCAAGAATTCTTAAAAGTCATTTAAAAGCACATTAAAAATCAGGTAGTTATAGTAACCAGCTATCATAATATAATGCCTTTGTTTATACAGTACCTGGGCAAAGGGTTTTATAATTACCGTGACTTATTAAATGATTTCATAATGATCTGTCACATTCATTCCGTATTCACTTCAAAAGCAAATTTTGAATTTTCTGAGTACGTATATTATAGATGATTAAGGGGACCATCACTTAATAAAATATAATCTATGGCTGCATGTTTATGCTACACCCTCTATTGTCAGAGTAAATACAGTTAGAAAATAATTCAAGCTACTGTTAGTTTTAAATTCTAGAAAATACACAGAATTCAAATTTCTAGTATAGAGTGTAAAATTCTTTCTTGGCTTCTTTTGCTTAAATACTGGACATGCGGACCCTTACCTATTGTATATAGTACTTTATCATCCCCTGTTCCCTCAATTAATTCCAATACAATTAAGTGGGTCACCATTTATATTTTTATAAGTGGATACTGAATTAGAAATGGAAACTGAAAATGGAAATGAAATTCCCCCACCCCAAATTTATTATTATTATTATTTGAATGCTCTGCACACCAGTGCGCCTTCTCTTGAGAACATGTGTATAACAGATCCAGGTGCTCCCGAGAAGGAAGCGGTCCTAGTGCTGCACCTGAGCCCAGTGTCACGGTGTTTAGCTGCACGATGTCACCATGGAGAGGAAAACAGTAGTAATGATGCAGAAAACCAGAGCAGGGAAGGCTGAAGGCTCCATGTAAAATGAAAACCTGTTCACGAGATGAAATCAATGCGAAAGGTGGACAAGAGGCGGATTGAGGTAAATTTATCAAATGCAAAATGGACTGAGGATAGAGATTTGGAACGCGGATAAATTCTAGGCAAATGTGACCTGGGGCTTGATCAGCCAACAGGGGAAGAGAAATGGAACAGACACTCGTTTTGTGAAGAAGTACGCACATCTTACCCAAGTGTCAGAGGACTTTTCTAGAAGATCACGCCTTGATCAGAAAGGTCTTGAAAGCTTAGATTAGAATTGGAACAAAAAAGTGTTAACAGGTAGTGATTTTTTTTAAGATACAAAACCTTCTTAGAAACATAAAAATGGCTCTTAACCTCTCAAAGAGATGGTAATACATCTTTCTGAGGATTTATCTTTAAGAAAGTAATTAAAAAGTATAGAAAATCCTACACTCGGAGAGTCTTCTCAGAATATTATTTCTAATAGTAAAAAATTAGAAACAACCTAAACATACAAAATACAGGTAAGGCTAACAGTTTATCCATTTGATAGGAAAGCGTATAGAAAATAAGTTGGTGCTTTAATAATAATGATGATACCAACAAATAATTAGCAAGAAAACAGCCATCGGTGAAGGAAGCGACTTAAAGTCTCTCATATTAAAATCTCAAATATTAAATAAAATGCCTATTAAGGTAATTCTTTAGACCTGGGTCTACCCTTTTATTTGCAGGGTCTTAGTATCTTTAAAACAAGAGACCAGTCTTCAGATTTTTCCTACAATTTTCTAAACTTTCTAAGGTTTGACACTGGGATTTAAAAAAAAATTTTTTTTAATGTTCACTCATTTTTGAGAAAGAGAGAGAGACAGAGCGCAAGTGGGGGGAGGAGCAGAGAGAGAGAGGGACACAGTATCTGAAGTAGGCTCCAGGCTCTGAGCTGTCAGCACAGAGCCTGACACAGAGCTAGAACTCACAAACCGTGAGATCATGACCTGAGCCGAAGTCAGACACTTAACCAACTGAGCCACCCAGGCGCCCCAACACTGGGATTTTTTTAACCTGGCTATGTGAGCAAACTCTGCAGTACTTTTTCTAAACATGAGCTTACTCTGAGATTCATTACCCTTAGATTCGATGGTAAATCTTTAGGTGAAAATCAGGGAAAAGGTTGCATTAAGATTTCTCAGAAACAGCATTATGGAAATGGTTTTACTTGTTCTTTCTCTCTCAAGCCTCAATTCTACAGATCTTATTGTGTCCTGTTCTCCATCCCTTAAGAATGACATCTACCTTGGTTTACCACCTGCTAACTCTAATTATCTTTCTCAGAACCTGTTCGGTCTCTAAGCCCATGGGTTGTGCCTACTGGGAGTCACACATGTAAATTTCACTAAATTCATTCATTCATCTATGTATCTATGTATCTATCTATTTAAATTTTAGAGACAGAGAGAAAGAGAGAAAGCACACACACGTGAGCACATGAGGAGAGGGACACAGGGAATTTTGAGCAGTCTCCACACTCAGTGAGGAGCCAATGCGGGGCTTGATTCCACAATCCTGCATTCATGACCTGAGCCGCAATCAAGAGTCAGACACTCAACCCACTGAGCTACCCAGGCACCCGATCATTCATTTATTTTTTTAAATAAACACCTATCATGCATCTAAATTTGCAAGGTGTCATGTGAAGCAGGCAGATACAAAGGACTTCTTCTAGGGCACTTACCACATAGTCACGGACACAGGCATGAAATACACAAATTGCTACACAGTTATATAGTTGAGGGGCCACTAAGAAGTAAACAGAGGGCTTGGAGAGGATTTCAGAGCTGGACCTGGTTAGATGGGGTTTCCATAGAAACGGATCCTGAGACCAGGGTTCAACTGCAAGTGGTATATTTGGAGGTACTCATGCTCTACTTGGGTAGAGGGGAAGTGAGACAGAGAAAGGATGACAGGCAGTGAAGGGGACGCTATTAAGCCAGCTATCATGGAAAGCAGTGAGAGCTTAATCCCATCAACCAGTAACTGTAAAGAATGATGCAAAATGCCAGTTCTGGAATTATCTCACCAAAGGAGCAAGGAAGCTGGGGCTGGGGAATCACATGCCAACTTGCATGCATCACCTGTGGAAGATGCTTCCCAGAAGGTAATTCCCCAGTGCTTTGAGGCCCCTGGCACACACAGGCACATCAGCCCTCCACGGTCCTGGAAGTTAGTGCTAAAATGAATAGTTAAGGTCCCAGGCATTTGAGCCCTGCACAGCTAGCATCTGCTACTGGGCACGGTAATCTTACTGCACAAGCACTGTACTGACAAAATACAGCTTTGACTGCATGGAAAGTCTTAATGGATACAGCTTTGAGTGCCTAAAACCAGGGTTACTTCCCGAAAAGAACGGAGAGTTATCAGTGTAGCCAGAATACACAGCAGAGCGACTGGCACAGGTAATATGCTTCAGGAGTCCAGATGCATACGGAAGGTGGGGATGATGGTGGTTGGGTCCAGCCAGGGCACAGCTGTGGATGGCAGCACTGAGTGAAGGAAGACCATCGGCACTCCCTTCATATGAGCTGAAGAAGTCCTGCATGTCGGCTCGTCTGGATACACATTCATAGTTTCTGACCAGCTAAAAGCTCTCCGTTAATCCTGGGATTAAATAACACTCATGACCACAGATCACAGTATGGGAATCACACTCCTCCACATGCACAGAGCCCTCATTTATGAGCCTTGGATTTCCCAGGCAAGCACAGTGTGGTCCCCACGGATTCCTGAACCCAGTGTGTGGAACCACATGAGAAAGATGCTTCTAAGATGACAGCGTTGATCAGGACCAAAGGTCTTGGCTCTAGCTGTGGGCTCTAGGTGGTCTTACCAAGGATCCAAGACTGTGGTGGATTTCCAAGCATATTTTTAAAATCTTCTCATTCAGACACTCCAAAATTGCATTTATGAGAACAGTAAAATGAACCTTAAAACAACATCAACTTTTAAAACGATTACTATCAACACAGAGGCAACAGTTACTTGGAAAATGTGTGAAGCACTGATTCTCTGATATATGTCACAAACTTGCCTTCCTTATACATGGATAGTAGATCTGTGATTTTGCTGTGCCTAAGTCTCATTTTCGTCATCTATAAAGTTCCACTTAATAGGATTATAAAAGATAAAATAAGGTAATCACTTAGCAATAGTACTTGACAAAGAGAAAATAGGCAATAAATGTTAGCTGCTGTTGTCATTGTTAATTTCTAAAAGATGACCATATAATTTCATTGTCTAGGCTTAGAGCCTTTTATTAGTAAAAGGTAAAGTTATTATTAATTATGCCAGGATTGCAGGCATAAACCTGCACTGTTTTGGGAAAGGTGGGGTGTACACGTTGTAGGTATAAGTAGTTCATATCAACATCTCAGCTGAAATGAGCTATGATTCATCATCAGAAAGGTGACTCTTGATTGACACAGTTATATCAATGACATCTGTGGGGGTGGAGGTGGCTAGAAAATGACTTTGCAGGGGCGCTTGGGTGGCTGAGTCGGCTGAGCGTCCAACTTTAGCTCAGGTCATGATTTCACGGCTCTCTTGAGTTTGAGCCTGCATCGGGTTCTGTGCTGACAGCTCAGAGCCTAGAGCCTGCTTTGGATTCTGTCTGCCCGCTCTTTCTCTGCCTCTCCCCCACTTGTACTCTGTCTCTCTCTCAAAAATAAACATTAAAATTTAAAAAAAAAGAAAAGAAAAGAAAATGAGTTTGGAGAGGGGACAATTGAGAACCTCATTCGACAAGTAGACTAAACCTCTACTCCAGTATCGGGGAATTGACCGACCATTCAGTGTTGAGCAAAACAGACTGTTTGAAATGAACTTTTAACTATATTTTCTACATAGATGCCTTCCCTTCACATAGATACACACCGGAGGGTTATTATTTGGCAACCTGCCAATACGGTAAAGTGTCTTTATGGCATGAGTTGTACAACAGCACAGGCATGGAACTGAGACGTTGGCCTGCAGGAGAGAAAGGCCCATAGCTGTTGATGAAGTCATGCTTCGAGTGAGAAACCACTTTTACTTTACAGAATTCCCCTTAAATACTATAAGACAAAGATTCAGAGCTTTAAAAAAAAAAATCTAACTCTTGACCCTTTTACCCATATCCCTGGTATTGAAGAGTTATTTCAAAATCTGAATGGGTTCTTGACCATCTACTCTGAAAATGTGTCTTTAAAAAAATGTTTTTAATGTTTATTTTTGAGAGAGAGAGAGAGACAGAGAGACAGAGTGTGAACAGGGGAGGGGCAGAGAGAGAGAGGGGTACACAGAATCCTTAGCAGGTTCCAGATTCTGAGCTGTCAGCACAGAGGCCAGTGTGGGGCTTGAACTCACAAACTGTGAGATAGTGACCTGAGCTGAAGTTGGAGGCTTAACCCACTGAGCCACCCAGGTGCCCCTGAAAATGTGTTTTTGATGTCTGACATCTGTCCTCTGTGAGGTTATTTTTTTGGAATTTTTTAATGTGTGCTCTCTTTTTTTTTTTTTTTTTTTGAGAGACAGAGCCAGAGCAGGGGAGGGGCAGAGAGAGAGGAAGACACAGAATCCAAAGCAGGTTTCAGACTCTGAGCTGTCAGCACAGAGCCCAACACGGGACTCAAACCCGCAAACATGAGATCATGACCTGAGCCGAAGTCGGATGCTGAAGTGCCTGAGGCACCCCCATTCGCCGTGAGTTTTTACTGAATCTCACACTGCCTCTTGTTACACATATCAGCAAATAATTGCAGAATATGATGAATCCTTTAGTGGTTGCATAAGCCAAGCTACCATGAAGGCAAAGATGATGGACTCTACTGTGTTTGAAAATGCTATCCACTTCTCAGATACTCCTACTTTTGGATTGTGTCTTTGGACACAGGTTGACTTCTTGATGGTTTGTCTTACAAATGGAATTGCTGAGGCATACAGTAGGCACATTTGCCACTTTCCTAGGTGTTTGCACACTGCTCACACATACTGGCCTTGCCAACATGGTCAGATTCAGAAATTTTGCCAATCTGATGGATGTGAAAATATATCTCATTTTAATTTCAATTTGCATTTTCCCAAATACTACTGATCTTGAACATCTTTTCAAGTTGTTATCGCTATTCCTCATAATTGTTGTTATCGCTAATTTACATCCTTCAGGGAACTTTCCATTCAAGCCTTTAATCATTTTCCTTTGATCTCTTTGTCTTTTTTCCAGGTGACTTGTTAGATTTTTACGTACTAAACAATAATCTTGAGGTCTGAGATATGTACATGATAGAGATAAGAGAGATGATAAACAGGTAAATATATAGCTCTACTGATAACAGATATCAGTATATATTTTGCTCTGTACCTTTAACTTTTAAATTTATGGTGACTTAGGTCATGAAAAAAATTCAGATTTTAATAAAAGCATAATTATCTGTCTTTTGTTTACAAGTTTTGTTTCTTGTGTATGGCTTTGAAATTTTATTTCCTACCCTGAAATTATAACCACCAATTCCATACAAATATTTTCAAAACTTTGTTTTTACCTTTAGGCTTAATCTGGCTCCATCTATCCTATGAGACAGAGATCTAAGTTGTTGGGTTTTTTTCTTTTTTTTTTCTTATATGGAAAGTCAGTTGTCTGAACACTGTTTACTGAATTTAACTATACGAAAAAGCATGTACTTTTTCCATAATTTTATTGCATCACTTTGCAAAACCCTTGATCTTGAATTATGAAAGAACTCCTCAGTATGTTATTTTTCAGAATTTTCAGAATTATTCTGGTTATTCTGGGAACACTGCTATTATTCATAAATTAATACATATTTGCTAAATACCAACCAAACCAAATTTCCTGGGATTTTTATTGAAATACCTTTGTACTTACCACTGTCTTTCCAGAGAACTGTATCATTATTATAAAGTTGACTCACCAAACACATTATTCTGTAATTTTTCTCTCTACAGAATTCATAGCCCTTTTGTTAGATGCATTCCTAGGTAATGCACGGACTTGGTTATCATGCTGAATAAAATGACATTATTTTCCTTTTACATTTACTAATTTGGTTAGTGCTGGTGTAGAACTGTAGTGGTTTCGTGCATTGAAGTCAATGAATAAAAGTGGATAAATACAGAGCAGTCACGTGGCATTTAATCAGCTACAAGCATGTTTAGTTGTGGGTTTTACTCAAGACCCTTTTCAGAGCATTAAATTTTAAAAGAGCCAAGTAGAGGGGCGCCTGGGTGGCGCAGTCGGTTAAGCGTCCGACTTCAGCCAGGTCACGATCTCGCGGTCCGTGAGTTCGAGCCCCGCGTCAGGCTCTGGGCTGATGGTTCAGAGCCTGGAGCCTGTTTCCAATTCTGTGTCTCCCTCTCTCTCTGCCCCTCCCCCGTTCATGCTCTGTCTCTCTCTGTCCCAAAAATAAATAAAAGACGTTGAAAAAAAATTAAAAAAAAAAAAAAAGAGCCGAGTAGAGCAACAGACAGGTAAAATGGACACATAACACAACATATCCCAGAGTTTAAAACAATTATATAAGGGCTCAATTCAAGCAGAGCTGAAGAGAGGTACAAAATGGATGACCTCAATTAGCAAAATCCACCGAAACACGTCAGTTGCGCACAAGTCGAGACACAGGGAGCCTGCATGTACGTCATCCAAAATGTCATTTCCATTCTTTTTAACTGATACCCTTTGGGTATATATACATATTAAAGAAACATATTTGGTATTTTAAGTTTTAAAGTTGAGGTAGCAGATCCGATTGGAGGAAAAAAAGTCTCTGTACCCTTGAAAGGATCAACAGTGTTCAGATGACTCAGTTACCAAGGACCTACAGGATCATCTAGAAAAACCCATTTGGACAGCATCTCTCAGCAGTACCCCCTGCAAGAGTGAGAAAGATTAATTTCCCACTGGTAACAGGTAATCTGTGCTCGATTAGGCCTAGTATTGTTCCTGGCCTCCATCATTAATACTCAGCAAATGAAAACAAACACAGTTGAATAGCGGAAAAAACTTGCAGGGCCTTGAGTAGATGCAGCCTGACTTGACATTAACATCTTAATAGCTCTGATAGAATCACTTAGGAGCCTAGCTTCATGTAAATAGAAAAAATGTTAATGAGGACAAAAAAAAAAAAGGATGATTAATAAATGTGATTGAAATGAAATGACCTTCCCTTATTCACTGGGTAATTAAAGTAATCAAGGGAGACCCAGCTGTGATGAGAAATGTCACAGAAGAGACGAAAATACAATTAGCTATCATCACTGCGAAAAATACAGCATTCGATAGGTTTCGTAGAGAAAACAGTGCTTTTAAAAATTGCTTTGAAAGTAAAATAGGGTTGTTTTTTTTTTCTGACTATCTGGAGAATGTTCCTACTTAAGGGAACCTGCAGCAGTATAAAAACACAGCGCTGAGATACAATCCCCGTGGCATAAAAAAGTAGCGTGCAGAGATTTATCTTATGTGCCCCTAGATATCCTTTGAATTCTAATTAGACGCTCCCTATAGTGTACAATATCAATCAGAAAACAGTGCCTCAAAGGCACCAGATCACTTCAAGCTCCTCTGATGTTACTCCTGGGGAAAGAGGGGGTGAGGAACACATTGTCCTTAAAATGCCTCTGTCTTTTCTTTTGGCAGAAAAACATGCCTACACTGTCCAAAACGCTGGGAAGGAAATCAATCCACATTCCAGGGTCAGCGATAAAGTCTTCCTATACTGCAGTGACCAGGGACATCTGGGCAATGCGACCTTAAATCCAGCTGATTAATAAACATAATGCAACCCGCTGCGTTCCTTTCCCCCTCCTTTCATTGGGAAGTCTCCCCTCCACACTCCTGCATATCTTAAGCACCTGGGTGTTCAATAGATGCTTGGCAAATTCACTGTAGAAACAGAGGGAACTATATCACTGTATAGCAACCCCCCCCCATTGTTTTGACTTAGTGAGTTCATCACTTTTATCAGATACATGTTAATGACCTTGACAACGTTGGAGTCTCACATCAGGATTTCCCTCATGGTGCTAATGTGCTTCCTATTTTGAAGTGACTGTAAACCTATGAAGGCGAGAGCTACAGGTCCACCCAGCATTTCTTCCCGAACCTGTCGCTGCCCAGTTTATCGTGTTTAAGTGCAGAAAGGAGGGTCAGGCCAGCAGAAATACCCTGTGGAGTGTGAAGAGAGGCAGAGGAGGGTCCTTTTCCGGACTGTCTAGACCACCTTCTGAAAACAAATTACTTTTCTCTATTTTTATTCATTTCCTGTTGGCTTATCTTTCTCTTCCTTTCTCTTTGTTTTTGGTACTTTGCCACTTTATCTGCCTGCCTACACTTTGTGTCTCCCTTCTATCTATCGAGATGTGAGATTTTCGCTCTCCCCATCTTTGGCAAGTCTGTGGATGCTTTTTCTGGTATTTTTAGCCTTCTCTATATAGCCCTCCAGCTCCCCCTTCATTCTTCTGAGTCTTCTTTTCCTTTCTATATTTGATGGGTTGACTCGAATTTATCAGTCACTTAAACACTTGTGGGATGCCCACAGGGGGAGCATGAGCGGCCAGCAGGGCAGTTGGGATTCCATGACCAGTCACCTCAATCACGAGTGAGGAACACCTTGTTGTGACCAACACAAAGGAAGGTTGTGCTCATTCCAGTGAAGAGACACTGAACAGCTGCATAAAAATGACAGGTAGTGAGGGCAAATTGGGCGCAGGTGGGGAATGAAATAAATAGAAAAAAAATATGACCCCTGCCAATCCCTGCCATATTCTAATTTTATGCATTCCGTATTCAAGCAATACAGTGTAAGATATTCAGATTGAATTGGGGTTTCTAATTTTAAGTCTTAAGAATTCTTCCACGGTGTGAATTTCCATGTTGTCCCCGGTCAGTGCTGAACGTGATGTCAGTATTTTCCAAGTAAATCCGTGTGCAATCTAAAGCATCACCCCTGCAGAGGCCAGACATGTAAGTTTACAGATGGGTCACTGGCCAGTAGATTGCCCTGGACTGAGTTCAAAACCTCAGTATAAAATTGTGGTGATTAATTTTACGTGTCAACTTGACTGGGCACCCCGTATATTTGATCAAAAATCTTTCTGGGTGTTTCTGTGAAGCTGTTTTTGGAGGAGATTAACATTCGGTATACTGAGCAAAGCAGACTGCTCTCCATAATGTGGGTGGGCTTTATCCAATCAGTTGAAGGGTTGAGTAGAACAAAAAGCCTGACCCTGCCCCGAATTAAAGAGAACTCTTCCTGACAGTCTTCGAATTGGGACATCAACTGTTTCCTACCTTTGGATTTAGACTGAAACACTGGCTCTTCCTGGGTCTCAGGCTTTGGGACTCAGACTAGAACAAAACCATCAGGTCTCCTGAGTGTCCATCTTCCCAATGCACCCTGCAGATCTTGAGACTTACCACTCTCCATAATCACATGAGCCAATTCCTGATATTAAATCTCTTTCTGAATATATGCACATCCTACTGGTTCTGTTTCTCTGGAGAATACTGATTAATACAAACATCTTACCTGCATGAGACACCTTATAGTCATTTATCACAGCATCATATTCTTTTTTTTTTTAATTTTTAAAAATTTGTATTTATTGGGGCGCCTGGGTGGCGCAGTCGGTTGGGCGTCCGACTTCAGCCAGGTCACGATCTCGCGGTCCGTGAGTTCGAGCCCCGCGTCGGGCTCTGGGCTGATGGCTCGGAGCCTGGAGCCTGTTTCCGATTCTGTGTCTCCCTCTCTCTCTGCCCCTCCCCCGTTCATGCTCTGTCTCTCTCTGTCCCAAAAATAAATAAACGTTGAAAAAAAAAATTAAAAAAAAAATTTGTATTTATTTGAGAGTAAGAGTGTGTTCGCACACAGTGGGGGAGGGGCAGAGAGAAGGAGAGACAGAATCCCAAGCAGGCTCTGCACCATCAGTGCAGAGCTCATTGCAGGGCTCAAACTCATGAACCACGAGATCATGACCTGAGCCGAGATCAAGAGTCAGACGCTTAACTGACTATGCCACCCAGGCACCCCGCATGGCATCATGTTCTTACATGTAAGGACAATAAAGTCCAGAAAGACTATGGAATCTCATGAAAGCTAAACAACAAAACAATGTCCTTGCTAACTTTGTTTTTTTTTTTTCTCATGTCTTGTGGGGATTCTAGGACAGCCATAGCTTTGTTTATGATTTGGGGTGCATAGAATCTAATTTACTATTATTAAATAATATATTATTATTTTATTCCATAGAATAAAAGGATCCAATTCTTTAGCCTCCAGATGTTACAAGCCACAAGTGGAACATATTGAAGAAGAGGTGAAGGTTCTTCCAACATTACTAAGTTCGCTCCAACCCGGCAAAGATGATCCGGAAAGTTTCTGTGAGTATATTCTTTATTAACTTGATTTCATCAAAATGTCTATAGTACTCCTCCAACCACTGAGATAAAAACTATGTCTGGTTTCCCTTGTGTCTGTTTCTTTCTTAAAGTAGGTTCCACAGCCAGTGGGCGGTGGGGGGGGGGGTCTAACATGGGGCTTGAACTCACAACCCTGAGATCAAGACCTGAGCCAAGATCAAGAGTGTGATGCTTCACTGACTGAACCACCCGGGAGCCCCTCCTTTGTCAGTTTAGTGGTGCTGGAACTGTAGCTCTGCCAGGGACTTGAGAATATCTCCAGGAACCCTCTGGAAGCACGTTGGGGTAGGATAAGCAGAATCATGGCCCCACCAAACGTGCCGTCCTCCTAATCCTCAGAGTCTGTGAATATGGTACTCACATAGCAAAATGAACACTGAAGATGTGATTAAGGATCTTGACGGGGGGAGGTAAGATTCTGGATCATCCACGTGGGCCCAATGTCATCACTTGTAAAGGTCCTTACAAGGAGGAGGTAGGGGGCAGAGTGGGAGAAGGCCGTGTGGAAACGGAAGCAGAGGTTGGAGAGAGACAGAAATGTGAAGAGGTCACGCTACCGCCTTGGCAGATGTAGTGGAGGGAAGGGGCCACAAAAGCAAGGAATGCAGGTGGGCTCTAAAACCTGGAAAAGGCCAGCAAGCCAACGAAACAGATTCTCCTTTAGAGGTTCCCGAAGGAATGTAGGCCCCCGAACATCCTGATTCCAGGGCAGTATAACCCATTCTGGGCTAGGACCTCTGGAGCTCTAAGATAACACATTTGTATCATTTTATCCACTTATTTATTTATTTATTTATTTATTTATTTTTTATTTTTGGGACAGAGAGAGACAGAGCATGAACGGGGGAGGGGCAGAGAGAGAGGGAGACACAGAATCGGAAACAGGCTCCAGGCTCTGAGCCATCAGCCCAGAGCCTGACGCGGGGCTCGAACTCACGGACCGCGAGATCGTGACCTGGCTGAAGTCGGACGCTTAACCGACTGCGCCACCCAGGCGCCCCTATTTATTTATTTTTAATGTTAATTTGTTTTTGAGGGAGAGAGACAGACTGACCATGATTGGGGGAGGAGCAGAGAGAGAGGCAGAGGATCCCAAGCAGGCTCCACACCATCAGCGCAGAGTCTGACACGGGGCTCGAACCCACAAACCGTGAGATCACGGCCTGAGCCGAAATTAAGAGTCAGACGCTTAAGTGACTGAGCCACCCAGGTGCCCCAAATTTGTATCGTTTTAAGTCAGGAAGCTAGCTAATACAATGAGGCTGGTAAAAATAGATGCCTGGACCCAATCTTCAGTGAGTCTAATTCACATCTTCCACCAATCAAATTTTATATTCCACGAATTTCATCAATTACCAGAAGAACATGAAGGCTGAGTCACAGTTACCCTTCCAAGGAGCTTATGGTCTGAAGGCAAAAGCAGTTTTTTTATGATGAAATACATACATCTCTTTCCTGATTAAGAAGCTTAACAACCATCCACAAATAGTACACTGATAGACTCACAGTGATCAATAAATCTTTGTCAAAAACACGAAGTTCCATTCGTTTAGCTTAAGTCAGCTTTCCTAAAGGGATATTTTGGTAGCAAATCCTTAAATTTTTCCTGCAGTCTGCCACATTTCTTCCACAGGTTTGCTTCCTGAGGACCCTGCTGTAACTATGCCTCCATAAATGGTCCAAATTTAAAACCTGTGGGGGTTTAGTGATGAGAGCATTTGTAATATCAGTTGGTTTGCTTTCTTCTGGGCTGCCATCTTGTTGCCCTAAAAGCTCAGTAGAGTACAGGGTTAGTGATTAAATACTCAAGAAGCCAGTGCTGGTGTGTGCAGTGCTGCTAAGTCTCTAAGCCTCTAAGCATAATTGCATTTCTTTCTTTCCTTCCTTCCTTCCTTCCTTCCTTCCTTCCTTCCTTCCCTTCCTTCTTTTCTTTCTTTGCTTCCTTTTCTTTCTTTCTCTATTTCCTTCCTTCCTTCTTTCTTCTTTCCTTCTTTCTTTCCTTCCTTCCTTTCCTTTTCTTTCTTTGCTTCCTTTTTTCTTTCTTTCTCTCTCTTTCCTTCCTTCCTTCTTTCTTTCCTTCCTTCCTTTCCTTTCCTTTTCTTTGCTTCCTTTTCTCTCTCTCTTTCCTTCCTTCCTTCTTTCTTTCCTTCTTTCCTTCCTTCCTTCCTTTTCTTTCTTTCTTTCTTTCTTTCTTTCTTTCTTCCTTTCTTTCTTTCTTTCCTCCCTTTCTTTTTCTTTCTTTCCTTTTCTTCCTTTCTTTCTTTCTTTCTTCCTCTCTCTCCTTCCTTCCTTCTTTCTTTTTTTCTTTCCTTCTTTCCTTCCTTCCTTCTTTCTCTCTCACTATCTTTCTTTCTTTCCTTCTTTCCTTCCTTCCTTCTTTCTCTCTCCCTCTCTTTCTTTCTTCCTTTCTGCCTTTGTTCCTTTCCTTTCTTCCTTCCTTCCTTTCTTATAAATGTTTATTTATTTATTTTTGAGAGAGAGTGCAAACAGGGGAGGGGCAGAGAGAGAGAGGGAGACAGAACATTAGTGGGGGAGGGGCAGAGAGACAGGGAGACACAGAACCCAAAACAGGCTCTGGGCTCTGGGCTGTCAGCACAGATCCCGATGTAGGGCTCAAACTCATGCACCGTGAGATCATGACCTGAGCTGAAGTTGGATGCTTAACCGACTGAGCCACTCAGGTGCCCCACCCCTGCATTTTTAGATTGATAGAGTGGTCTAGGGTGTGACATTGTGTTAGAGTGCCTTTCTATCTGCCTGTGTTCTCCCAAAGAGCAAGAGAGTCAGGCTTCCCTTATGTTTTCTTCTTAAACACTGTCCCTTCTCTCTATGATGCCCTAATGCCTTCAGTAAACTATACAATTTGGTGACTGCTGTGTTGATGAAATTCTGTTCCTGATTTGTCACCCTTTCAGCAGCCCCATCCTTTGTCATGTGAGTCCGTAGTTTCGCACATTATTGGTGAATTTCTTTGCTGCTGCACTGATGTCGGGCTTGGAAACTGGATTAGTCTCCCATTACTGTTGCAAGAAATTACCACAAATAATCTGTTTAAAATTACTCGTATTTGTTATCTTGCAGTCTGGAAGGCAGAAAGCTAAAGATGGCTCTTTCTGCCCCACAATCAAGATGTTGCAAGGGTTGTGTTCCTGCTGGAGGCTCTGGGAGACAGTTAGTTCCTTGCCTTTTAAATCCTAGTCCCCCCCCCCCAGCCCATCACTCGTCTCTTGGTTTGAACCCCCGCCATGGTCGCACTGCCACTGCTGTGACTTCTACTTCTGCTACGATATCTCCTTCACCTAGCCTGATCCTCCTGCCCGCTTACATAATCCAGGATGATCTCCCATTTCATGACCCTGATTTTAATCACATCTGCAAAGTCCCATTGTCATGTAAGGTAAGATATTCACAGGTTCTGGGGTAGAACATGCATGACTTTGGGGGACTATTATTCTGCCCACACACAAAAGTCATTTGCTTTGCCAGATGGTAGTTACACTTGTGGTGAGTGTAGCATAAAGTATCAACTTGTCAAGTCACTATCTTGTACACCCGAAGCTAATGTAACATGGTGTGTCAGCTATAATCAAATAAAAAAATTTTTAATGTCACTTGCCTTGGTCAGAGGAATAGAGGCAGAGGTGACGGTCTTCGTAAAAGGTAATGCATATGCCCACCCATCCCTCTGACGGTTCTGTCATTACCATGAGAGGAATGTATCCTACCTAGCTTGCGTTCCAAGGACAACGAGAGGTACGTGAAGCACAACTGAATCCAACCTACAAGTCCAGCAGGACAAACCCAGTGAGTCAACACCAGTTGACCCTGACTCAACTTGATTGATGCTGGGTTGAGAGAAAAAAATGGACTGTTAAATTATGAAAATAAGGGGCACCTGGGTGGCTCAGTCGGTTAAGCGTCCGACTTCGGCTCAGGTCATGATCTCACAGTTTGTGAGTTTGAGCACCATATCGGGCTCTGTGCTGACAGCTCAGAGCCTGGAGCCTGCTTCCGACTCTGTGTCTCCCTCTCTTTCTCTCTCCTCTCCCATGTTCATGCTCTCTCTCCCTCTCTCTCTCTCAAAAATAAACACCTAATTTTTTTAAATATAGAAATGAGTATCAGACTATTTTGTTATGCAGTAAGCATTATGGTAATGACGAGATGATACAACTGCATCCAAAGTCTGCAGTAACACGTCTTGCACTGTGCGAGTCCTCCAGGATGAGGAAACCCTTGCCCTGAAATGGTAAAGAATTACAATTATGTTTGCACCTGTGCTTTGACATCCCTTTATCTACACATAATACTTTTGGCATATCCTACTATCTTCTGCACATTGGAAGATCTGGCTATATGTGAAGAATTCCCAAGATGTTTGAAAAAACTGTATTCTGACTTGAACTTCCTCAAGGGACTTCCTTGTGTCTTCAAGCATGACTCCATAGGAAAGCTGAATTGGACTCCATAATACACTTTATTCATTATGTTACAGAAAGGAAATGGTTGGACAATATAGGCCTAATTAAAATGACAACTGATTATCTGCCTGAACTGGACTTATAGTAACTGGTCAAAATATCCAATTTAATCTGTACCCAAACACTGTCCATATATATCTCAGTGAAGCTAATTGATTCTGGTGGTATGGATTTGACATTACCGGATATTAAGGAAATGAGGAATCTACCTGTTTTTAAAATCTGTCTGCCCTTGGGGCACGTGGCTAGAGAAGGAAGCTAGAGACTTAAGATTAGGATAAACTTCTTCACATTCAGGGACATTCTCAGTTTCAAATATCCCAGGCCATATTTCAGATCATTTGATAGCCAGCGTGATCTGATTTAGGAGTCAGAATATAAGGACGCGGTGGTTTTTCCAAAGAAGACATACAGATGGGCAACAGACACATAAGAAGATGTTTGACATCACTAATCATCAGGGAAACACAAATCAAAACCACAAGATATTATCTCACACCTGTCAGGATGGCTATTACCAAAGGGGCAAGAAATCACAAGCATTGGTGAGGATGTGGAGGAAAAAAAGGAACCCTCACACACTGTTGGTGGTGGTGGGAATCCAATCTGGTGCAGCCACTGTGGAAACCCGTATGGAGGTTCCCCCAAAATTAAAAGTACAGTAGCACCTGGGTGGCTCAGTCAGTCGAGTGTCCAACTCTTGGTTTTGGCTCAGGTCATGATCCCAGGGTCATGGCACCAAGTCCTGCATCAGAGCAGAGCCCACTTAAGATTCTCTTTCTCTCCCTCTCTGTCCCTCTCCTCCACTCACACACTCTCTCTCTAAAATAAAAAAATAAAAATAAAAACAGAAATTCCCTATGATCCAGCAATTCTATGTCTAGGTATTTATCCAAAGAAAATGAAAACACTAATTTGAAAATATATACGCACTCCCATGTTCATTGCACCATTATTTACAATAGTTAAGATATGGAAATGATCTAAGTGCCCATTAACTGATAAATAAAGAATGTGTCACACACACACACACACACACACACACACACACACACACACACAGGAATACTACTTGGCCAACAAAAAAGAATAAAATCTTTCCATCTGTGACAACATGCATGGACCATGAGGTCAAAGAAAAAGATAAATACTGTGTGATTTCTCGTATATATGGAATCTTAAAAACAAAGGAAAGCTCACAGAGACAGAGAACACAATGGTGGCTGCCAGAGGAGGGATGAGAGAAATGACTGACGGAGGTCAAGAGCTACAAATTTACAGTTATAAAACAAATAAGTCATGGCGATGTAGTGCGAAGCATGGTGAGTAGAGTCATATTACAAATCTGAATGTTGCCATAAAATCTTAAAAGTTCCTCATCACAAGAAAAACAATGCAAACTCATGTGGTGACAGATGGTAATGGATTTGCGGTATCCATTTCACAATGTATACAAATGTTGAGTCCTTATATACACTTGAAACTAATAAAATGCTGTGCATCAATTACACTTCAATACAAAAAAAGAACATGGTTCTTTGAAGGCTTTTTTCAGGTTTTTAACCATTTATTCTGCAACCCAAGAGGCAAACTAGTGAGTTGCTTGGTTTTTTTTTAATCTCAATAAAATATTTTAAGGAGTTTTCCAAGCAAAGACAAGTAAACTAGAAAGGGACTAACTCTAAAATATGCACATTTCTCTGAAAGTTGGATATAATTTTTACTTGCAAAAGAACACTCAAAACATAAACGGCACGTATTCAATATAAAGATCTGAGCTTTTGCAGAATTGCAATTTTAATTGCTAAGACGAATGTTGAGGCTGATTTAGCACCAGAATCATAATTGACCATAAATGTTCTCTTGTTTTTACAACCATTCCTGTGATACAGAATATCATTTTAAAGCTGAAGCAAAGTTTCCCCACAAGAGTTTGTTGTGGGTTGAACTGTATCCCCCAAAAGATGTTGGAAGTCCTGGCTCCCAGACCTGTGAATACAATCTTACTTAGAAACAGGGTCTTTCATATGATTGAGTTAGGATGATCTCATCAAGGTGGGCCTTAATCCAATACGACCGGTATCCTTATAAAAAGAAGAAATTTGGGCACAGCAACAGATGTGGACACAAGGCAGACGATGTGACGATATAGTAACAAGGCCATCAACAAGCCGAGGCATAGCTGAGGCTGTCCGAAACTAGGAGGGAAGCATGACACAGTCTGTCCCCTTCAGCCCCCAGAAGAACCCAAATGTGCTGACGCCTTGATCTTGGACGTCTGGCCTCCAGAACTGTGCCACAACAAATTTCTGTTGTTTGAGCCTCACAATTTGTGGTAGTTTGTCACAGCAGCCATAGGAAACCAATACCAATGTCAATTTTCTTCAATATATTACAGATTAGAAGCTATCAATTTTAATAATCAGATGAAAAAAGATGAAAAAGAATTATCCACAAAATATTCATTACTCTATCCGTGTGTGTGTGTGGGTGTGTGTGTGTGTGTTTTCCTAAACAAATAGCAATTTCCTGTGCCCCGTGCTACTGAAGTAAAGAGTCTCTTTGTTTTTTTACATTAAAATTCCTCATGGATTATGAAATGGGCCCCAAATATTTCAGGCATCAGTCTAGAAAAGTGTCAGTATTAAAAAAAATAAGATAGTACTTAATGCAAGTTATTTATATTTCTTCTGGCTCTTTTAAAATATTTAATTTGTCAAATATTCAAGACAGAATCTAAACTAAACAAAAGGTTTCTTTCAGTATTACTGAAATATTGGTTTAGGCAGCTCTAAGGTACCCAGATTTTCAGTGATGGTATAACGAATTTGAAGTCACTGGGTTAACTCTCTTAGGGAGCCAATACTCTTATTTACTTTACAACTTCAGGAAGGCTCTCTCTCTTTTTCAGTCATTCTGCCTTCCCTCCTTGTCAAGGCCTGCTCTCAGGATTGCCTCTGTAATCCTTCATATTACAGTATGAATCAATTGAAGTCATTGTATTAACTCACTCAGGATCAGCTTGTGCCTATTTTTACAGATAAAGTTTTATCAAAACTCAGCCAAAGTACATTTTCATATGTCTGCTCTGATCCACCTTGGCAGTGCAGAGTACTTACAACTGAGTCTTGGTGGCCTCCAAGCCTGAAAATATTTACTCGCTGGTACTTTACAGAAAAAGTTTGCCAATTCTTGTCTTAAGGCTTCTCTCTCAAAAAAAGCAAAACAAAGGAAATAATTGGTGTGTAAAATTTATATTATATTTGAAATCTTCAGGACATAAGAGAGTAAACAGCTTGGTTGTATGCAATGTAAACAGTCACAGATCTTTCATCAAATGGACTACAAATCTACATCATCTTTGAGTCCCATACAAACAAGGTGAAATAGGTGAAATGGCCACATTTCAGGGATCGCACATGTATATGGAGTGCTGTCTGTTTGCTCATAATCTGACCTGTTGGTTTCCGGACATGCAAAATGTGGGTGTATTCCCAAGTCTTTTTTTCCCTTTTTTAACATTTATTTATTTTTGAGAAATAGAGAGACAGAGTGAGAGTGGGGGAAGGGCACACACACACACACACACACACACACACACACACAGAAACTGAAGCAGGCTCCAGGCTCCGAGCTGTCAGCACAGAGCCTGACACAGGGCTCAAACTCGCGAACTGTGAGATCATGACCTGAGCCGAAGTCGGACACTCAATTGACTCAGCCACCCAGGTGTCCCGGTGTATTCCCAAGTCTTAAAGTGGAAGGCATATGTTTTAGCAAATATGAACTAAAATTTCACTTTCAAAGTTAGTAGTTGACTGATTTGGTTGTCTGCCATGTGCCAGTTTCCCGAGTCAGACCCCAAAATTACTATTGTTTGCTAAGGAACAGTCTGGATGCTGGCACCAGTGAATCCAAACCTACACACTAAAGTATTATAAACAGAGATGGATTCGTTCCACGGTCTCCAATTAGTTTTCTCCATCCAAGCTCCAACAGCTGTTCCTGCCATTAGATGATGAAAATACAATGCCTATTACAGAACCAAAACAAAATGCGATTATTGCTGTTTGCACTTCTATTATTGTTCTTGATCACTCACCATCTGATTATCCTGCTCAATTATGCATTTGCCACACCTGCTCTTTACCTTTGTGATGCTTTTTGTACCATGGCTATAAAGGGAAGCAAAATATGAAGGAAGTCAACCAGAAGTGTTTCTATTCTATTTCCGGAGAAGTTTTGCAGTCTCTGAGCAGATAAGATATAATTTCGAACCACTTTCTCACAGATTTGTGGCACAGAGCATTCCCAATAGGAAAGTGTAGAGTTCCTTATCAGTGAATGGGAAACATCTTGGATTAGATCCTGAGGACCCCCAGGGTTTGCTTACTCTCAGTAACTTCACTTCTTAAAACACACGTACCAAACAAACGCAAATAATCTAGATGAGTACATAATTTCTCAGTTTGGCTTGCAGTCAGTTGCAATTTGTTTATTCATTTGACAAATATTTATCACATACCTACTAGGTGTCGAGCGCTGCTCTCTGTTCGCAGAATATACACTGACCCTTAAATAGCATGGAGGGTTAGGGGTGCCAACACCCTGAGCAGTGGAAAATCCACACAGAACTTTTGACTCCCCTAAAACTTAACCAGTAATAGCCTACTTTTAACGAGAAGCCTTACCAACAACATAAACAGTGAATCAACACATATTTTGTATGTTAAAGTATTATATACTGTATTCTCACAATAAAGTAATCTAGAGGAAAGAAAATGTGATGAAGAAAACCCTAAGGAAGAGAAAATACATTTACAGTACTGTCCTGTCTTTAGTGGAAGAATGTGCATATAAGCGGGCCTGTACAGATCAGACCTGTGTTGAAGAGTAAACAGTAGGAACTTCACATGAGTTTGTTAAAGCTCCTTTTATAGCCATCACAGAACTGTCAGCCTGTTAACTGTGGTATCAGGACATCTGGCTCTTGTCAGCCTTTTCCTTGTTTTACACTTTACCAATGCCTCCCCAATGCCTGTCTTTTCCTTTTGGTAACAGCATTTCAATATTGTCTCTCCACTGTCTAAGTGTTTGCTTAGACACTTCAGATCATCCAAAATCATCTTGCTGTCCTAATTCCAGACTTTCAACAATGCCAATTCCCCTAGTCACTCACCCAAGAGATTATTTATTGAGCAGTGTTATAGTCTGTTATTGCTGTGTAATGACCATCCCTAAACATCAAGTGGCTTAAAACAAGCACACTCACTTATTTGAGTGGGGTTAGGGGGTTATGACACCTGTCCCTTCCCAGAAGTACCAGGTGGGGAAGTTCAATCAGAGGTGGGAGAATTCAGTCACTGGCAGATAAGCTGGGGCTGGTTGTTGTCTGGGAACGTAGCTGGGAGCCTCAGTTCATCTCTATGGGGGCCTTTTCATGGAGCTACTTGGGCTTCCTTCAGAACATGGCAGGTGGCTTCCAAAAAGAAGTATTTCAGGTGACAGAAAATAGAGGCTGTCGGTCTCTTAAGGCTTGGGTATGGAGACTGACACAGGGCCACTTCTGCTATATTTTATTGGTCAAAGATAAGCACCTCACTTCTCAATAGGACATATCAAAGAATTTGAGGTCTTTGGGATGCCAGGTATTATAGAAAGCACTAGAAATGCACAATTAAGATATAGCAGAGCCCCCACAAAAAGCTCAGAATTTAGCAAAATAACTGAACTGGTAAAAAGTTGGTTATAATATACCAGTCAATTTATGGAAAAGTGCTGAGGGCACACAGACAGAAAGTTTAGGAATATTTTATAAGTAGGAGTTCAGGGCATTAAAACAAACAAAAACAATGAGAGGCAGAGAATACACCTTCAATGCTGAGGCGGTGGCCAACTGAGTGAGCTCTGCCACAGAATTCTCGTTCAACCGTGAAATACTGCCCGTTTCCACTACCGGTCCCCCCTGTCATTAGATGAACCAACACTCAAGCAAATATGCACTGGGCAAGAGTCAGCAGTAGCATGCTGCTTTCACTACCTGCAGGCTGCCCTCTGTCTCTCTCTCCACCTTCTGGTCTCCTGACTTCTGTTTGACAAGTGCTGAAAGCCTGTGAGCTTCTCCACCCAAAGACACATGTGCTCCCAGTCCATCTCTATGGGGGTTGGCTATAAGAGGCTGCTCCCCATGAATCGCCCTTGCCGGACTAGGAGTTTCTTTAGCTGTGGCTCCACTAACTAGATCACAAGTAGCTGTGGCTGAATGCACTAGACACTGAAACATTGTCTTAGGTTCCTATGTGCACACTCACTCATGCACATTCTTATGCACACACTCACTCATGCACATTTTTATGCACACACGCACTCATGCACTTTCTTGTGTGCACACTCACTGATGCACATTTTTATGCACACACTCACTCATGCACTTTCTTGTGTGCACACTCACTGATGAACATTTTTATGCACACACTCACTCATGCACTTTCTTGTGCGCACACTCACTCATGCACATTCTTATGCACACACTCACTGATGAACATTTTTATGCACACACTCACTCATGCACTTTCTTGTGTGCACACTCACTGATGAACATTTTTATGCACACACTCACTCATGCACTTTCTTGTGTGCACACTCACTCATGCACATTCTTATGCAAACATACCAGAAACACAAACAAAATTCATACTCTGAGCAACAGGCTTTGAACTCTACTGGTACATTAAAAATGGTGTATTTTATAGGCTTATGCAAAGATGGAAGGAAGCACACAGGCATGTCACTTTAAAGTTAATTTGACTATAATATATAAGAATCAAGAAGATTAAGAATGATTCCCTGGGTCTAGAAATGATATATTTTTAGACTTTAATTACCTTTCAAATAGGGGGAAATTTAAAAATATTTACTGACTCCAAGGGTTATTGAATGGCTGTCCAAATTCACTACCTGTTTTAATGCAACTTCTAGATCACTCATTTGTTTCATCTGGCTGTCCTTCATTATTGTTTTTTTAAGTATTTATTTATTTATTTATTTATTTATTTGGGGGTGTGTGGAGAGGGAAAGAGAGAGAGAGAGTGCACACGGGAAGGGCAGAGAAAGAATCCCAAGCAGGTTCTGCACTATCAGCACAGAGCCTGATACGTGGCTCGAACTCAAGAGCCTTGAGATCATGACGTGAGCTGAAATCAACAGTTGGAAGCTTAACCGACTCAGCTACCCAGGCACCCATCACCTGGCTTTTCTTAACTGAGGTCAACCAATTTGTTCCTCTCTGACTGAACACAGTACTTAGGTAATATTTTTTAAACCAGGACATTTCATGTGCCTATTGGTAGACTCAGCCCTTTTAAATATTCAGTGCCTCTAAAAAGGGACTGGAAAAAAATTAGCAGCTAAGCATGCTTGTGGTTGATAAAATGCCACTTGACAGTTCTTTATTTATACTTTCACTCATTCACTTCACATTTATTCAATTACTATACACCAGACACTATATTAAAATATGTGAAAACATTCACAAATCCTCTTACACTTATCTATGCTTGTGTCTTCTCTAAGAGTTTATCAGCTGCATAGAGATAGAAAATGTATAGTTTGATAACAAACAAAAATGTGTCTACACCTAAGACTGACGAAGGAAGGCATTATGGCCAACATGGAATTTGAGCTATTTCTGTCTCCCTCACTCTGCCCCTCCCCAACCTGTGCTCTCGCTCTCTCAAAAATAAATAAGTGTTACAGAAGAATTAATAATCAATAAATAAACTTTAAAAAAGATGTCATTAGGAAGACATTAGAAATGATAAAAAGTATCCAGATATAAACCACAAATTTGGATTTGTATTATTATTTGACGCCCAAATTTAATCTGTGTTGCCTACAAAATCAGAATTATGAAATTCTTTAAAAGCGGGCTGCTTAATATTTTTATTTTAGTATGTTAAGAAACATTACTGACACAAAAACCGCACTCACATTTATTTATACTTTCATCCTAGTTCTGTGGCATGATGGATATGAAGCTCACCGAGTGGTAATTTAACTGTGAAAGAATAGAAGTAAGAAACACCAAGCTGAATTTACCTTTGGAGTTATTCCGTGCCCAACTGCACATCTCGCATGTACGAAAATGCAAAATAATGAGCTCTTCATTTATGAATTGGTCGCCCTGAATCTATTTACTACTCTAACCACACATACAGAAAGTGATTCAAGCCAACGCGCGACATCAAACTATTCTGAATTCCTGCTCTCCAGCCCACCTGTGCAGTGGTGATATCCACTGTATTTGCCCACAAGCGTCAAAACAAAATGAGATTAAGGAACTCATGATCAATGCAACAACACAAATAATCAATCACGCGAAGTCACGGGTACCCATAGAATACCCAACTTAGAGTTTTTATGCAAAAAGGATGAAGAGTTTGCATAGTCAAAAATAATAGCCAACGTGATTGTGACATTAAGGGCTAAAATGCAGCAGAGATAAAGGCAAAGTAAGGGAATACATTTTCCACATTTAAAGTTCATCTTTAGTTCCACAGAATTGGAAATTGTAATCTTTCACAATGTATCTGCAAGATGAAGGCCTGCCAAGACCCTTGAGAATAAAAGCTATTCCTTGCAGAATCTAAAATCATATAGGTGTTTATTAAATATTGCTTTCAGTACATAGTAATATGAAAGAACAACCATTCTATCTATGGAATATCATACTCTATCACTTAAAGTCACGTCTGCCAGCAACGCACACCGTGATCAAGCCTTGTACCTTGCACTAGTGGGGTTATTAGCGTGGAGAGAAGAGGTTTATACACTTTTTAAAAAATACACTGTACTTTATCACAATAGGCCAATTATATGTTTTGATTCCATACCACTGCATTTTTAAAATAAATTTTTTAATGTTTATTTTTGAGAGAGAGAGAGAGCAAGCAGGGGAGGGGCAGAGAGAGAGAGAGAGAGAGAGAGAAAGAGAGAGAGACAGGGTACGAGCAGGGAAGGGGCAGAGAGAGAGGGAGACACAGAATCTGAAGCAGGCTCCAGGCTCCGAGCGGTCAGCACAGAGCCTGACGTGGGGCTCGAACTCAGAAACTGTGAGATCGTGACCTGAGCCAACACTGGACGGGTAACCAACTGAGCCACTCAGGCGCCCTTATACTACTGCATCTTTTAATTGTTGAAATAAAAATGGATGACTCCATTATTGAGATGGATAATGAATGTTTTAAAATACAATTTATCAGAAGCATTTTGAAATCCATTTACTCTCCTCATGTGCCCCTCAAACTGTGGAGTGGCAAAAATCATAATTTGAAACCCAATGTCCTGCCCTGTGCCTCCAAACAAGAGAAACCAAGGGAAGCAGTTGAAGGTTGTGTTTTGAAAGAATAAAGAACATTCTAGGTTTAAAAGGTCCAGCAAGACCATTTCCATCTATTCCCCACCTGGGAATCCTACCCCAAAACAACACAATCTAACTAATCAATAACTTGAAATATTCAGCAATGCAGCTACTAGAAACCACAAATGACAGAGCAAAGTTGACAAGTATTGTGAAGTGTGGACAGAGGCAGAGAATGTGACATTGGACCTCTAAGAGAGTATGTGTTCCCTCCTATTAACTGCCAGAATCCTGCAAAGTCCATCCCCAAAGTCTCTGAGGAGAGGCCTCAGATCCAAGTGTGAGGAGGTCACCCGGAGAGAAAGAAATGTTCCTTCAAAGCAGTGGTTCTCAGCCCAGGGGACACCTATGGCAATGACTGGAAACGGTCTTGGGCTGTCACAAATGGGAGGGGGGTGCTATCAGCATCCAGTTAGGGGGTTGAGGCCAGGAGTGCTGCTAAATGTCCTATTATGTCCAAGATACTTCCCCTCCAACAAAGAGCGATTGGCCTCAACTGTCAATATCTGTACACGGGTCTTCTGTGTATGTGTGCATGTGTGTGAGATTCCAGAAAAGAGAAGTACATTTATGACCAGAAAATTTGTCAAAAAACAAAAGAGAAGAGCACACAGCACTCCCGAGTCTCAAATAAATTACAGAGAATGGATATGAGACTATGTTTTTTTAATTGTGAGACAACAAAAGGAGATTAAAAATGCTGAGCTAGTGAAGCCCAGGAAAGAAATGGAAAAAACACACAAAGTAAGTGAAAACATCAGTTACAGTGACTATAACAGACAGTAAATTCAGAGGCACAACCTCTGAAGTTGAATCAATGAAATACAGCAAAATGGAAGACAAGAGTGATATAAAAATAATTATGAAGATGGCTGGATGGACAGAACACAAAAGGGGTCCAGTGTAGCATAACTAATATTCCTGCAGAAGAGGAGAGAAGAGAGAAAACGTACCGAAAACCAATTCAGAGCTATAATAAAAGACATTTTATTCTGGAACAAACACTTGAACCTGTTGATAAAAAGGACACTATCTCCCAAGAAATTGGCTGCCAAATTATCAGCATGAAGATATGGCAAAGTTCATCGATTTTAAACACAAAGAATCGTGTGGGAACGTAGGCAGAAGAAAAGTGGAGCCATGTGAAAGGGGACAAAGTCAATTTGATCTTAGACCTCTGGATGCCAACACTAAGTGCCTGAAGATCAGAGGGCAAAGACTACAAAATGTTGAGGGTAAGAAAGTGTCCTCCCCAAATTTTATGCCCAGCCAAGTGGCCCTTCAACCATGTAAGCAATAGACAGGCATTCTGCGGAATAAAAACAGCGGAAAGAATATAGCACCCAACACTTGTCTTCACAACATTCCTTGAAGACAAAATCCCAGGCAATAAAAGATATGTCAAAATAAATAACTCAGGAATGGAGAAAAGATGGTTAAAAAAAACAAAAACACTGAGGTTAAGAATCAAATAATTTTAGATAGAGGAATGAAATTAAGGTTACATACAAAAAATGTTAAAATAATACAACAAACAGGGGCGCCTGGGTGGCGCAGTCGGTTAAGCGTCCGACTTCAACCAGGTCACGATCTCACGGTCCGTGAGTTCCAGCCCCGCGTCAGGCTCTGGGCTGATGGCTCAGAGCCTGGAGCCTGTTTCAGATTCTGTGTCTCCCTCTCTCTCTGCCCCTCCCCCGTTCATGCTCTGTCCCTCTCTGTCCCAAAAATAAATAAACATTGAAAAAAAAATTTAAAAAAATAATACAACAAACAAAAGGTCAAGGGTCATTAGGAAAGGTACAAAGAGGAAGTTGTATTGTAATAAATAACCTATTTAACAGAGAGAGAATAGGGGCACCTGGGTGACTCCGTTCTTCAAGTGTCTGACTCTTGGTTTTGACTCAGGTCATGATCTCATGGTTTGTGAGCTCCAACTCCACATAGAGCTCTGTACTGACAGTGCAGAGCCTGCTTGGGATTCTCTCTCAGCCTCTCTCTTTGCCTCTCCCCTGCTTTCTCTCTCTGTCTCTGTCTCTGTCTCTCTCTCTCTCTCTCTCTCTCTCTCAAAATAAATAAATAAGCTTAAAAAAAAACAAACAAGGAGAGGGGCACCTGGGTGGCTCAGTTGGTTAAGTGTCCGACTTTGGCTCAGGCCGTAATCTCGCAGTTTATGGGTTCAAGCCCTGTGTCGGGCTCTGTGTTGACAGCTTGGAGCCTGGAGCCTGCTTTGGATTCTGTGTCTCCCTCTCTCTCTGCCCCTCCCCTGCTCATGCTCTGTCTCAAAAATAAATAAACATTAAAAAAATCTTAAAAAAAAAACAAGGAGAGAAAATAGCTAAAGTTGAAGTGCATAGTTAAAAAACTGCATTTTTTTAGGAAAACAATTTTTTATGTTTTACGTTACTTCATCATAATTTGTGAATTGGGTACAACTCTTGTTGGAAATGACAATTTTTGAAAAAATATTCATCTAACATTTAACAATTTCTTCACTTTTATTTCCATTTACTGCTTTTGGTTAAATTTAAGTAAAACAATATAATCCTTCTCTTCTTTTAAATGTAATTTAATGTTAATGTCTATTTTAATCGAAAGCAGACTCCAGGCTCTGAGCTGTCAGCACAGAGCCCAATGCAGGGCTTGAAGCCACAAACTGTGAGATCATGACCTGAGCTAAGTTGGGCCCTAAACTGACTGAGCCACCCAGGTGCCCCAACAATATAATCCTTCTTATTAAAAACAACACGTGTAAGGTTTTAAATGTACTCTTCCCTAGGTATCTATCATTTAGTGATAATTTTTGGATTTCTCAATCTGAATGTTTCTGAAGAGAGATGTCTGTAATCATAAAATGCTGACCAGAATGATTTCTGGGTGGTGGGCTTTAGAGTGATTTTTTTTTAAAACTGTGCTTTTCTTCATTGCTTTATTGTTTTCATAATAAAAATATATCTTTCTAGAGCAAAAAAAGTCATTATTATTTTAATAGAAATGGTGGACAGAGACCATAATGGTCCATAAAATCTAAAATATTCAGTCTCTGTCCCTTTATTTTTTAAATTAAAAAAATTTTTTAATGTTTATTTTTGAGAGAGAGAGAGGGAGACAGAGAGCAAGTGGGGGAGGGGCAGAGAGAGAGAGGGAGACAGAGAATCCAAAGCAGGCTCCAGGCTCCAAGCTGTCAGCACACAGCCGGACGTGGGGCTCGAACCCACGAATGGGGAGATCATGACCTGAGCCAATGTTGGACGCTTAACCCAATGAGCCACCCAGGGACCCCTGTTTCTGTCCCTTTAGAGAAGAAGTTTTCCAAGCCCTGCTCTAACACTCCACTTGCTGATATAGACAGAGGCCCATCGTACACACACCAGAAAGACCAAAAGCATGAACTTGTCTATTCTCACACAGCATGCCTGTTCTCTTTTGACTTCCCTATGTGGTCAGTAGCTACATTCTTCCGAGGATTCAGCATTTTTATAATTAGAGAGCTTGTGCACACCAGAGCTAACGCACACCATCAGCCTCCCCTCAAATGAGACCAAGCAAATATGCACTGATGGTTACAGTCCTGTCACAAATAAGCCACACTTCTTTTACCCCGCCAGACAGGAAGGTTTAAAAGGGCAAAGAAGAACCATCATGATTTGATGCTAAAAAACTCTGAGCTGGGCTTACTAAGCTATGCTGAAGATTCTGAGTAGTCATAGCAAACAAGTTCAAATGTCTTCTTCCCCAGGATGTTTGATTATAGTGAGGTATCCATCCCACTTCTTCTCACAAACACAAGCCCAGACAAGGTGTGTCCGGGTGCAGATGATACTATTCTCTGGACGATTTTTCCATCCTTTTGTGAAATAACCATGAGTTACTCTGAGGTACAGATAAGAAAGAAAATTAGATAGCAGCCTGCCTAAACACTTCAGACTTTAACAGAAAAGGACACACACTCACTTTAGGGAGGCGGAAAATGTCAAATTACAGAGTGGTTCTAAAAATAATCCAGTAACGGTCTGGTCCAAACAAGACAGCAGAGAATGAGGAAATTTTCTGAAGATTGCCCTTCTGGGTCAAAGCTAACGCAAATCAAGGAGTTATTGCTTCAACCCGGGGCCTCTCCCTATGACTCTGTCATCCTGTAAGGAAAACTCTGGCCACTTAAGTGGAAAAGTCTTCAGGCCTCTGACGTTCATGGAAGTCAAAGTGGCTTCCAAATATCCCCATTCCTGTAGTCCTTGTGGGGAACTGTTTCCATTCTTCCATGGAAGAAGCAAACGCACCCATCATGACAAGCTGTACGTCCCTCCCTTCTTTTGCCTAAAGTGTTACATGCAGTTTATTGGGAAAAGTCCTTAAAAGCAATCTATTTATGCTCCAGCTCCTTATTCTCTAAGGCGGGAAATCTCTCTCATTACTGATGATTAGCTTCCTATTGATTCTGTCATGCGCTCACTGAAGCCTTATAAAACTGGTCTTTAAAATAAAATAAGATTTTGGACGACATTTAGCAACGGCACAGAAATCCAAAATGCAGCAGGAGGTGGGGATAAAACACTCAATAACTCTGTGGGCAGCGTCACCGAGTGGAAAATCTGCAATCTAGCGATAAACAGGCTTTAAATATCATTAGTCATAATTTGTATATAAAAACCTTCTATAATACATCAAAGTCAATGACTCATAAGTGCCTGTCATAGTGGTCTTTCAGGAACTGTTCTTTAGGGCATAAGTGTTTTTGTCCTAAGAGTGTAAATGGATGCATGGAAAATAATTCGATAGAGCATCTAAATTTAAATGGAATAGATTTTCATTTTAAGTTTTAATGCTGGCCATTCTTCCTTTCTTCATTGCAAAGACAATCATGAGAGTGTGCAGACATTGACCGAATAGATAACAAGAGAAGCCATAATCCATCAAACAATGAGTTGAAAATTGGAGCTATTTTTCTTCCTTATTTAGAAAACAATTCTCCCTTTCTTTCCAAGAAACAGCCTGCTAAAATTGTTTTTTACAGGCAACGGTATTTATTTTATATGAAATGTATCTTCACGCAGAGTTTACTTGTCTTGTTATGGTATTCTTTGGTTTTTGTGAGAGGCTAATCAGAGAATATTTTCACCAAGAAACTGACACTAATTGGTGAAGAAGGTAGCAGATAAAATATGCTTTATCAGGAAACAACTGTCATGAGAAAACCAAAAAGCATTACGCATGGATTTGGATTCCTTTTTATGATGTTACTACTCTAGTGTAGCTAGTATTATTTTCATAATGTAAACTTGGGCGTATGAGAAATGAAAGACACATTACTTCCCTTCAGTTTTCATTACTTGGTCATAAAACTATGAGGTCCTTTGAAGTAAAAACACCCTCACTGGTTGGGGGGATAGCAATGGGTGGATGAAGCATACCTAGAGGCTAGGTATTAGTCTATAAGTATACGTCATTATCCCCTACAAGAATGTAATTACTCTTGAAATTTACCCCCCAAAAAAATCTCAAAAAAACAAAACAAAACAAAAGTCAATTGATGAGTCAACAAATTTGCTGCAGAAATGTTCAGAAGCCAAAAAGCATGGTGGTTGAGGATACTGGTCAATGAGTCAGACGTACCTGGCTTTCAACTGCAGCTCTTTTCATTCCCCAGGGGCTAGCTTCTCTGGAGTTCAACTTCCTTGTGATTTGAAAATAATAATGGTCTACTACAAAGGATTGTTGTGCAAAAACAAAAACAACAACAAACAACTTAGTAAGGGCTGGGACATACTAAGCATCCCCACTATGGTAGGTATGATTATTATTGAGGTTGCTGGACTGATTCGTGTGGGGCCATAATCCAAGTAAGTGTACCACAGTTCCTATACACCAAAAGCTTATAAGAGACATAAACAAGGAAGAATAAAATGAAAACATAAGGCCTTTATAATTATGTGCCAAATGGGTTACGATGAAATAAGACAATGAATGGCGTTACGATGAAATGGGTTACGATGAAATAAGACAATGAATGGCGAATTGGGTGGTCAGCAAAATTTTCTGTGGCAGAATGACCTTGAATTTGGATTTAATGCTCTTGCTCATCTCTATTACTCACAGGCTTCAAGGGTTGACAAAACAGGAGAACGAAGCTGTTAAGTCAGGAGAGAATTAGGCTTGTCTGGCAGCGACCAGGAGGACTAAAAATGTTGCAGTTAACGTCCCCTCTCAAAGTGTGTGTCATGGGCCAGCAGCCCTGGTGTCACTTGGAACTTGTTACAGATGGGGAATCTCAGGTCTCTCTTAGCAGGTTCTCCTGTACCTACTAAACAGATCTGGATTTTAGCAAGATCCTTGGGTAATCCATGGGTAAGCTTGTATTTGAGAAATGCTGACAAACAAGTTCTGGAACACAGGTTCTGCTTATTGTCAGTCTCTAGGGGAGCTAGGCTCCAAAGACAGTCCCCAAATCTCTCCTCTTCCCCGATGTGCATCTCTTCCAGAAATTAACAGGTGGAGGTTATTTCCTTTGTCTTAATGTTTGCCTGGTCTTCAAACTAGCTTTGGTCAAAAGGATGGCCCCCAAATGTTGCTATTTTCCAAAGCCCATGGAGTGCACAATAACAAGAGTGGACCCTAATGTAAACTATGGACTTTGGGTAGTAATGACTTGTCAGTGGAGCCTCATGTACTATAACAATTGTAACACTCTAGTGGGAATTGTCAGTGGCAGGGCAGGCTGTAAGTGCTTTGTGGGAACTTTACTTTCCACTCAATTTTGTTATGAACCTAAAAACCAGGCCATGAGCTTTTGGCCTCTTGGAATCCAGCCACCATGCTAGAAGAAGCCGAAGCCACATGAAAAGTCCTTCTGGAAGATTAAAGGTACTCTGGCAGACTGCCCCAGCTGAGCTCCTGGTCAACAGCCCCCCGAGTGGCAGCCAAGTGACAGAGCCATCTTGGATAGCACAGCACAGTCAAGACCCAAACCAATATTACATGAAATAGAAGAACCACCTCTCTCTCTGAGCCCAGTCCATGTACAGAATCATGAGAATAACAAATGCTGTTGTGCTAAGCCACTAAGTTTTGGGATGGCTTCCTATCCCTATGCTACAAAGTTATGGAAATAGTTTTGTTTGAGGGTCCACTGCAGCACATCTCTGAAGACAAACTTCCACTAAAAACATTTAGTTTGTTTATTATTAAGAAGTGCAGGGGCGCCTGGGTGGCGCAGTCGGTTAAGCGTCCGACTTCAGCCAGGTCACGATCTCGCGGTCCGTGAGTTCGAGCCCCGCGTCAGGCTCTGGGCTGATGGCTCGGAGCCTGGAGCCTGTTTCCGATTCTGTGTCTCCCTCTCTCTCTGCCCCTCCCCTGTTCATGCTCTGTCTCTCTCTGTCCCAAAATAAATAAAAAACGTTGAAAAAAAATTAAAAAAAAAGAAGTGCAAATTCATAACGTTCTTGTCCAAAACAAGTCCTAATGTTATGATCCCATGAAATAATAGAGATACTAGAGCAACAAGGAGCAGAAGAAATCTTAGAGGACATTCCCTTTCATGCATGAAGCTCTTTTCTTAAAAGGAATGTAATACACTTATGTAAAATATGGGCAAAATAATTTTTTTTAGATTTTATTTATTTATTTAATTAATTTGGGAGAGACACAGACAGAATGAGCAGGGGAGAGACAGACACAGAGGGAGGGAGGGAATCCCAAGTAGGCTCTGCACTGTCAGCACAGAGTCTGACATAGGCCTTGAACTCAAAATGGTAACATTATGACCTGAGCCGAAATCAAGAGTTGGGACACGTAACCAACTGAGCCACCCAGGCACCCCAGGGTAAAATAATTTGAGAAAAAAGTTTAAGAATGCTTTTGCGAAGGCGTTTCATTCTCCTGTTGAATCAACTCAACAAAATCATTGTGCTCTCAGGCTTTCAATGATGCTCTTTCATTAACTTAAAACATCTATTCACCTCAGAAATAAAAAGAGGAATATATTTTGTTTATATTCCTGGAAAACATGCTGTATATGAAATGTGAGTTTCTTATAAGAAAAAAAAGGCATAATGTGGAATCCATTCCTCAACCATGGAGATGTTGCCTAATGTTTATAGAAATGACAACAGTGATCGTATTGTATTAACTTGAAGTGATGGGATTTATCAGCATAAAGCTTCTTAGAGAGGGCATACATTAATTATATGGCATAATGTGCATGCCTGGTGTGCATATCCCCAGCTGAGGCTGAACAGGGCTACACTGTGCCTTCTCGTTTCAGCTCTCATACTGTAAACAAGTGTCCTTTCTGTTCTCTCTCTAGTGCATTTCTGTGCCATATATGGCAAGCAAAGTCATAATATATACCATAATATTTTTTATCCTACTACTTTATAATCTGTGCTTTGGTCATGCCAAAATAAACCCAAGACTAAGGAAACCCTTTCATCGGAGCAGAGTGTGGCCATGGCTCAAAGAATGGAAAGGGCACACCAGGGTTCCCCGAGTGTGGGCAGGCTCTAAGCCTCATTCCATCATATGTGAAATGAAGACAAGAATGGTTCATACCCATAAGACAGGGATTGGGATTCAATAAGGAACTGACATCAAGCATCTCACTTAGCGTGTAACATGTCATGGGGGCTCCATGAAAGGGGAGAAATTTAGGGAAGGACAAGAAATGCCACATCCCCCACTTAAAATACAGCAGCCTCCTTACAAGCATCAGAAATGAAGCTGACGATTCTGCTGCCTTCAAAGCACGTCTTCCTGCTTTCTGGAAATGCCACTCAAGAGTGATAAGTGGAATTATGTATTCATTCTGTTTTCTCCACACATCGTGGAAGGCACTCAGATGGACCATGAGCATGAAACAGAGAATTAAAAGACACATTCTCTCTTCTCAAACAGCACACACGTCTCTAAGACAGATATGACACTAAGTCCAGCTGGGGAAAAGGTTCTTTGTATGTTTGTTTCCCACAATGTGTTTCAGGAATGGTGAGGATTCCAGTGGCTGGAGCAGAGAGATGGAAAGACAGAGACAGAGGCATAAAGAGACAGAGAGAAGCAGCAAATAATCAAGGATGAAGTCAGATTGCATAAGTTCTCCTAGATAACAATAAGGATTTCAATTTTACTTTGAGTAAAGGTTTTGAGCAGAGGAACCATATGATCGACCTTTGAAGTGGAAGGTCATTGGTAGCTGTGTTACATACAGACACAGGAGGCAGGGCAGAAGGAAGGGGCCCAGTTATAAGGCTTTTGAAATAATCCAAGTGAGGGAACAGGTGGGGGCTGTGGGGATGGTGAGAAGTGGTTGGATTCTGGGCATAATATATTGTAAAGGTACAGTCAACAGAATTGCATCACAATTAGATGTAGAGTGTGTAAGAGAGAGATACAGAAAAGAATGACACCACAACGTTTGGTCTGTGCGAATGGCGACTGACGTTGCCATGGACTGAGATGCTTCTTGTCAACAACCTCAGTGCAGGTGACTCTCCTTATCTGTCATAGCTGTATTCTATAAAGTTGCAGCAAACACTCAATGAGCAAATACTAGCCATTGCTCCTAAGGGAAAAGCAATCATTAATATTGAACTCAAGGCCAACAGCACTAGAACTCATGCCTGAAGGAAGCTTCTCTCACGCGTGTATTTTCTCCCTGAGGCACATCATACTCTTCTTGTGCTTAGGAACACCAGACAGCACTGCAGCACTACATGTGGGAGCCATTTTAAATGGCAAAATCACCAACAAAAAGCACAAAAATGCACTAGAGAGACAAAAGAAAGGACACTTGTTTACAGTATGAGAGCTGAAACGAGAAGGCACAGTGTAGCCCTGTTCAGCCTCAGCTGGGACATGCACACCAGGCAACTCTAGTTTATCACTGCTCTGCACATGTCCACGAATAACCATGAACACCAGCAAGTACGGATTTGGGTATTAAAACCAAATTTTAGCAAGTAGGTGAATTTGCAAATACAGAATCCATGAATAATGAGGGTCAACTGGATGTACAGAAAGTACTCTGTACTATGACTATTTTTAAGGACACAGGAGGAAGGAAAAAATCATGGGGATCGGGGAGAAGAATCAAAGAAGTCACAGACAGAGTGGTTTTCCTCAATTTGCCCTTTGTACCCACAGTTGAAGACTGGCTTACCTGTCCCTAAAAATGCCTAAGTGGGAAGCCACATTGTCACATGGCAACAGGGCAGACAAAGTGTATGGGAGGAAAGAAACAGCATCGACCCAAGATAGAGGCAACAGCAATGGAGTCAGCACCTGGCAATGGGGTCAGCGAGACAGTACAGAGCCATGGAAATGGTGGGGAGACAGGAGACTGGCCAGGACTAAGACACACTCAGCAAATAACTGCCACCATGCTTTGCAGCCCCTATCATCAGATTTTCCAGATTTTCAGGGGAAGCTGAAAATTATGCTTTTTGTGAAAAAGGGGTGTGTGTGTGTGTGTGTGTGTGTGTGTGTGTGTGTGATTTGCGGGGGGGGGGGGGGGAGTTGACTATTTCAATTTTAAAAATACTGCCTGACAAATTCAGTCCCCATTAAGCTCTTAATCCTTTACCGGTGGTTGAAATGGATCTTATTTCCACTGGTGTTTTTTCTTTGATCTCTTTCTACATTCATGTTTTCTGCAGGAAAAAAGTTCCAGAATTGGGTTTCAAAGGAACTAAGCAAAAATGTATAAAAATTCACATCTTCAAAATAAAGTGATATATGTACACTTTGCCTTATGTCTGTACGGCATAACCACCTCTTTCATTCTGCTTTTTTCCTTTTTTTGTTTTTCCCTTCTTTTTTTTTTTAGCATATGCATGATCATGGACTTTAAGCATTATATAGGCTGACAGAAAAATAGCTAGATGCATTCAAAAATAAATCTACTGGAGTTTACACAAACAAGTACTATTTTACCTTACCAGTGTTCCCTAAAGAACCTTCCCTGTTATTCAATTAATGCTCTTAACCCTCATACTTGGACCAGGCTTACCAGAGATGCCATGGGGCCAGCCATTTCTCCCTTATAGCCAAACTGATTAGCTTGGGTGATGACTTGGGAAGTGTCACCAAAGGATGGGGGAGCCATGGAATAAGCAGAGGTCTGTCTGAAGCATCGAATTCACCCCCATTTTCATAAGGAAAGTTTGAATTTGTGTGCTAGGAAAGGTTTTTGGCACCAAAAGTTGCAAGGCAAAGCACAATGTGTCTCTGTCATGCATGACCGCAAATGGTAGCTTTCATTGTTGGGTAGTCAGCACTGACTGTAGGTCAATGAGAGCAAAGTGTATCCCTCAGGTGGAAACGGATCATTTCAGTGACCTTCTGGTTACAACATGTGATTTTGAGGGACTGTCAGTAGAATCCTACCTTGTTTTTGCATAAAACTGCTTTTTCACCATATGACTCACTATTTCCTTTGAAGAACTCTGTTGGTCATCTACTGCTGTTTAACAAGTTACCATAGACTTAGTGACTTAAAATAACACCCATTTACCAGCTCATAAGTTCCCTGGACCAGGAGTTCAGGTAAAGGGTGGCTATTTACTCGGCATAGGGATTCCCACGGCTGACATTAAGGCAACAGGCTGCTGTGTCTATCTACAAGTTCGGTCTCCTCTTACAAGCCTGCTGGCAGTGGGAAGAACCCATTTTTTTGTATGTATGTGACTGAGGTCCTGGTTTTCTTGCTGGCTGTCAGCTTGTGGTCACTCTCAGCTCCCAAAGGCTCTCCACAGGTCTTCGCTAAGTGGTCTCCTCCATACCTCCTCTCACAGATCCAGTATTTCTGACCTCAGGACAATCTCAGTCCCTTTTAAGGGCTTACTTGAGGAGGTCAGGCCCACACGAATAACCACCTTTCTGACTTAACATCATTTGACCTAGTCACAGGACCAGTCACTCGTCCTATTCACACATCCTGCCCACCCTCAAGGTGAGAAAATCATACTAGCTGTGGACATGTACCAAGGGGCAGGAACCTTGGGGCCACCTTAGAATCCTGTCCACTAGAAGAGGAAGGTGTCATTACACATCTGTACCTAATACAAAGAATTATTGGGGCGCCTGGGTGGCTCAGTCGGTTAAGCGGCCAACTTCGGCTCAGGTCACGATCTTGCAGTCCGTGAGTTCGAGCCCCGCATCGGGCTCTGTGCTGACAGCTCGGAGCCTGGAGCCTGTTTCAGATTCTGTGTCTCCCTCTCTCTGACCCTCCCCCATTCGTGCTCTGTCTCTCTCTGTCTCAAAAATAAATAAACGTTAAAAAAAAAAGAATTATTTGTTGCTATAAATTATTTTAGAGCCCTGCTATAATTATGATGACAAAGACAGTTGAGTAAAAAGAAAAAAACTCCTTATGAAGAAATCTACATAAAACAAGTATCAAAACTCCTGGGTATTACAGTTTGTGTCCTTGCCCACACACTATTTGAAGGCATACAAATTTATGTTTTTATTGTCTACCAGGATTAAAATAGGAAGCTTAAATAGTAAGTTTTAAATAAAACATAACAAAATAATAAGGGAAATTCAGAATAGTATGTAATCTAGAGAGATTCTGAGAGCCATGGATTTATGCTCGGGGAACCCATAAATATGTCTTCTGTCCGAAACAAAAGTAGAGTAACAGATGGTAGGCAGCAGTTGTCAATCCAAATGGTTGGTTGTACTTGAATGCTTATTAAAATGGAGATTTCGTTGGGAGATGGAAATAAGTGTACTGTTTCATTAAGAAAGCCCTGAGCAGTAGCTACATGAAACCATGGAGCCAATGAAACTTTAAACTGATCATGCAGAACATCCCTTCCATCGCTGGTGAGAGTCTGAAGAGCACAACCACTTTGGAAAACTGCTCAACAATGTCTACCAAAACTGAACATATACATGCCCCATGACCCATCAATTACATGGCCCATGACCCATCAATTCTATGCGCAATAGAACTATGACCTATGAACACCAGGAGGCATATCAAAGGCACTGATCTTTGTAACAGTCCCAAACTGGAAACAAATCATCTGTAGATGGGCAACCCAATGACTGCCCATCAACAGTAGAAAGAAGAAAAAGTAAATTGTTATATTCACACAATGTAACGCTATAGAGCAATGAAAATATACTAATTGCATCTACACAGAACACCATGGATGAATTCCACAGGTATAACTTTGAGCAAAAGAAGCCAGAGATAAAAGGATTCAACTGTAATAACCCATTTATATAAAATTCAAAAGGAGGGAAAACTATAGCATTTGAAGTTAGTAGAGTGCTTACCTTTGGGGAGAAGGAGTTAGTCACTGGAAGATCTCAAGGTGGGAGCATTTTGGAAGTGCTGAAAATCTTCTACTTTTTATTTGAGTAGTGGTTACAGACATGTGTTAATTCCAGGAAAATTCACTGAGATATATAATCATGATATGTTCACTTATCTGTATATGTGTTTTCATTCAATAAAAAGTTTACTTAAAAATCATTCATGCAGGAATAGGTTGTTGGTAACCTCAAGAGAATGAGGTGATCCCATGCATTTCGTTAAATTTTTAAAAATACACTGGAAAGCTTCTCAAAAAGACAGAAACTGGAGGGGAGTTTAACCTCAAACACTAGCAGCTGTAAGAGTAAGCATTGCTATGTTGAGGCTTCCTGGCCTCAGAGTATTGCCCTCATGGCTAAGACTACAGAAAACAGTGTGAGGACCTCCACATGCTAATTGGTTAAAGGGGTAGAAGGGTAGCTGGAAATCAGATGGGAGATCTTGAGAGCTTGACAGCCTTAGGATTTAAAGTCAAATTCAGGGGGCGTCTGGGTGGCTCAGTCAATTAGGCGGCCGACTTCGGCTCAGGTCATGATCTTGCGGTCCGTGAGTTCTAGCCCCGCGTCGGGCTCTGTGCTGACAGCTCAGAGCCTGGAGCCTGCTTCATATTCTGTGTCTCCCTCTCTCTGACCCTTCCCTGTTCATGCTCTGTCTCTCCCTGTCTCAAAAATAAATAAACGTTAAAAAAAAAATTTTTTTTTTTAAAAGTCAAATTCAGAACATAACCTGCCCAAACCACTGGTAGACAGCTCGACTACAAAGGCACAGAGAGATCCTGGTGAAAGATCACAGCAACAAGGAGCAAAAAGATGCCAAGTTAATGATTTTCTTAAATGAGCATGCTCCCTAAACGTGCATAGCTTGGGCAACAGAAGGCCTGAGGGGTTAAAGTCCAGAGCCCCAAACTGGAAAAGTAGCTGGAAATTAATAGCGTCCCTAGAAGCAAGGAAATCACAGAGAGTGAGCCCTGTATCTTCCCAAGATACTCGGCTGATTATTAGTTCTCACAGGGAAGAGGTACAAAGCCCAAACAAACAAACAAACAAACAAAAAAAAAAAAAAAGAAAAGTAGAAGAGGAAGGAAACAGAACAGGGCAGAGGTCTAAGTGAATGCACACAATGAAAAGACAACGTGCAGACTAGAAGAAAATCTCAATCAAGATACATCAATTGCTGGGCCATAAAGCAAGTCTCATGGGATTTGGAAATAATGAAATATTGTAATATCTAAATATTGAAATATTTAGAAATAATGAAACACTGAAATAGGTTCTTTGTCCACAGAGGAATTAACTCAGAAATCAACCTAAACGTAGTTAATATGCAAAAATTAAGCAAGTCACTGGAAAACACAACATATAAAAAAATTTCTAGGAGGTACATACAGTAGTGCTTAGAGGGTATTTATGACCTTAAATGCTGATATATGGAAACATAAAAGGTCACTAATCAATGTCTAATCCAAGGGTTAGCAAACACTTTCTTAAAAAGGCCAGATAGCAATTATTTTAGACTTTGTGGGCTATATGGTCACTGTTGCAACTCCTCAACTCTGTTATTGTAGCACAAAAGCAACTGTAGACAATACAAGAGAAGAATGACTATGACTGGATGCCAATAAAACTTTATCTACAGAAACAAACATTGGGCCATCTTGGGCCCATGGGCTACAATCTGCCAATCTCTGATTTCAAAGCTTTCCTCATTGGAAAATAAGAAGCAAAAATAAACTGAAATTAAGGGAAAGAAAGAACATAGATAATGGCAGAATTCAATAAAATACAAAACAGGAAATAAAACCAAAAGCTTGCTCTTTGAAAAAAAGTTGATACATTTCTAACCAGTAAAATCATGAAAGAAAGACAGGGGAGAGAGAGAGAATTTACCAATTGCCAATATCAAAAAGTAAAGTGTGTGTGTTGGGGGAGGATCATCAGAGAGCCTATAGGTGTTAAAAAGGTAATCTTTTAAAAAATGTAAGTAATTTGGGGCTCCTGGGTGGCTCAGGCAGTTAAGCGTCTGACTCAGCTCAGGTCATGATCTCAAAGTTCATGAGTTCGAGCCTTGCATCAGGCTCTGTGCTGACAGCATGGGGCCTGGAGCCTGCTTGAGATTCTGTATCTCCCTCTTTCTCTGCTCCTCCCCTACTCACGTTCTGTCTTTGTCTCAAAAATATATAGGCATTAAAATTTTTTTTTAAAATATAAACAATTTATAGCCATAAATTCAACTATGTCAATAAAATGGACAAATTCTTTGCAAGACATAAGTTTTCAGAATTATTTAAGAAGAAATAGAAAACCAAAGTAGCACTATATCTATTTTTAAAATTGAACTGTTGGTAAAAAGGCTTCTGACTAAAAATTCCCCACTTAAATGGCTGCACCAGTGAATTCTATGAGTTTTGAAAGAAATAATCCAAGTATAAAAGATTAGTTTAACATCTGAAAGTCATACTAACCTACTAAAAAAGAACAGCTATATGATCATGTCAATCGATGCAGAAAAATCATTTGACAGAATTCAACATTGATTTATGATAAAAAGTCCCAGCAAATTAGGAATAATAAGGAGCTTCCTAAACTTTATAATGGACATCGCTTAATGGTGGAAGATTTTCTTTTTCCCCCAACTGGGGACAAGACAAGGAAATCTTCTCTTACTACTTATGTTTAACATTGTGCTTTAAGTCCTAGCCAATGCATTTAGGCAAGTAAAGAAAAATGAAAATCACACAGATTTTTAAAGACAGAATTAAAGGTTTTTCTAATCACCAGTGACATATTAATATATGTGGAAAAATTCTAAGTAATCTATTTAAAAGGTAGTCAAAATAAGATACGAATTTAGCAAGGTTGTAGGAAAAAGATATCCACATACAAATTGCATTTGAATACAACATCTCTCTATATCAGAGACGAAAAACTGAAAGTGGAAATGAGACGATGGCAGCTGTGAAGATTTTGTTTTTAGATGGGAGAAATAAGAGGAAGTTTTCTTACGGGTCTTATCCAATAGGGAGAGAGAAAGATTGACACAGAAATGAGAGGGAGAGGAGACAACTGCTGGGGCAACGCAGTGGAGGCAGTGAGCATCTATCGAAGGAAGGAACTGCACAAAAGGTGACTGATTATCTTACGGATCATTTCGCCTGGAATAAAAGGGAAGGTTTTTGTGGGGTTGGGCGTAGTGCAGACAGATGCTGGTGTGTGTGCAGATGTGGCCGGGGACCTCTGTGGGATTTATTTTCTGATTGCTCTCCTTTCGTCAGTGAAGTCAGGAGCAAGAGCATCATCTGGCCGTGAAGACGGGAGAAAGAACTGTCAGAGTTCTGAAAGAAAGAGACAGAAGGTGGGAAATAGCTGAAGAGCTGGCATAAAGAATCATAATATGATATCTTGACCATGTTAAGGGCAATTCCTCGAGGTCATGGATTCACGAGACCAGACATTAGTCTTCCTCAATCCACGTTCAGCTGCACGTAGATGTGGATTAGGCAGAAGTTTTACTGTGATCAGCACTGTCATTTGGCCAAGTAAGTAGAAAGAATTGGAGGATATACACAAAGGTAATGATTGATAGGGATTTTAAGGTGGTTATGGAGGGCAGAAAAGTCATCATGAAGTTGAAGGTCAGTCAAAGGTGGTAGGACTAATGGTTTGGAATTGGCAGTGTGGTCAAAGAAATATTGGGTATGTTACTAAGAGGTATATATGCTGGCAGGATGGAAGGCAGTGATAAACAGTGGGATTTATGAAATTTTGATTTTGAGGGTGCGTAGCCATTGGTAATAAGAAATGAAGTGAGTGGACAAGACAGAGCAGAAGACACAAAGGTAAGTTTATGAAATTCTGAAAAAGTGATATATATGATATATAAATTTTATATACATAAATAATATATATTATAAATGACCAAGAGTTAAAACAGAAATTGTTATTCTATTATTCTATTATGTTATATTCTAATATATATTGATATATACTTGTAAATACATATATAATACACAGGTTATTAAATGACCAAGAGTTAAGACAGAAATTATGTTTAAGAAATAACAAAACACCAAGAGCTAAAGTCACCCAAAAATGAACATGAATGACCCAGAAGTTGTGGAATGATAGCAAATATGATGGGAAACCAGTGGTATAATATGATGACATAATCTTCAAATGTGAAGCATTTAAGACAAGTGAAGGTGCAAAGATCTGGTAACTAAAACAAACAAAATTTGAAATCTGAATGAAGACCACTAATCCTATGATTATGGAAACCAATCAGATGGAGATTTATATGGAAGACACTAATAACCTCAAGCTCCCTTCCAATTTCAACCACTTGCAGTAGCAAATAAGATAGTTTGACATGCATCTTTCAACATTACTCTGAGTCCTTTCAGATTTAATTTTTTAAGAAACTATTCTGTTGTTTAAAAAAATCCATCAATCTCTACTGAAAAAGATTTTATTTTTTTTTAAAGATTATTTATTTTGAGAGAGAAAGAGTGCAAGTCGGGGAGGGGCAGAGAGACAGGGGGAAAGAGAGAATCCCGAGCACTATTAGTGTGAAGCCCGATGTGGGGGCTCAAACTCAGGGACCGCGAGATCATGACCTGAGCTGAAGTCAGACACTTGACCATCTCGGCCACCCAGTGCCCCATCTATTGAAAAAGATTTTAGGGTATGTCTGTTAGGTAAAAGGCCCTGGCCAGTTGGCCCTTTCAGTGGATGGCGTAAGTGACGATTTCTCAGCAAATACACTCACCAAAAACTTCTCCCATGTGACCTAAAAATATTGCACAGTGTCCTCCAGGCATCTTAGAAAAGTTGTACTTCTTTCCTCAGAGATTACCCTGGCAGATGGTAAAGCATTAAGTCAGTGTTATCATTTGTGTATCATAGTGGTATGATGGTTCTTTCTGGAAATACTGTGACACTGAGACAAAGAGAAGAAACTGCCCTTATGTTACACCTGATAGGCTGTGGCACCTCATTTCATTTCAAGCAGTAGTTCACAATCGATAAACTCCACGTGAACAGTATTTTAACCAATAATCAAGAGATACACAGGAAATTTCCTGGTGAAAAGTAACATGAAATATCATTTCCCAGAAAAAAATACTACGACATAGAGGAGAAAATGTGCATGAATTTTTTTTTAATTAAAAGAAGACATGGAGAGGGGCACCTGGGTGGCTCAGTCGGTTAAGCGCCCGACTTCGGCTCAGGTCATGATCTCACTGTTTGTGAGTTCGAGCCCCGCATCAGGGTCTGTGCTGACAGCTCAGAGCCTGGAGCCTGCTTCAGATTCTGTGTCTCCCTCTCTCTCTGTCCTTTCCCTGCTCATACTGTCTCTGCTAAATGCTAAAAAAAAAAAAAAAAAAAAAAAAAAAAAAGAAAAGAAAAGAAGACGTGGAGAGTGTCAACATTTGGAACATGTTCTGCTCATTTTCATCAGCGCTCATGCAACCCACCTCCCCACCCCAAGCCTGTAGGGTGACTTTCTTTTGCTGTTGGGTTCATTGTTGGAAAGATGGAAAAACAACGTTTTGTGTTAACTTCTTTCATCATTGACCTGAAAATCGCTTCAAACTCCTCTTCTTTTCCTTCCCTCTTTCCTCCCTTGTCTTCCCTGCTGTTTCTGGAGGGAAAGTAACTTTATAGGAGAGGGTGAAGCTAAGGGACCCCAGGAAGAAGCCAGGCAAAGGTGGGGGCAAAGGTATGGGTTCACAAGACAGGAAAAAGACAACTATCCTGGGTAGAGGTGCTCCAGAAAATTCCAACTGACCACCTGCCAACCATAAATACCTTAGGCAGTCATCATAAATGTAATTGGCTGAAAGCTACAGTTGTACATTCTTGAAGGTTATCTGACATGGGTCAAATCTCTATATAACCAAGTGCACATTTCTTTACCCACTTTAAATAGCTAAAATTTAAAAACCATAGAGCCACTAATAATAATTACATGTTAATACTGCTTTACAGCTTTCAAAGCATTATCTCGGATGGAGGTAATGCACAATTACCTACAGACTATTTACAAATTTTTGGGTTTTCCAGACCTTTGGCATTTCCCCATCTCTCTGCAATTACCTTGCCTTGGGGGCATTTCACTGCATCTCACTTTTTTTTTTCTTAGCAGTGTGGAGAAAGGAGATCCCAGTAAGTCAAGCTCACTGTGTATCAGTATTGCCACAATGGTGACATATAGTGGAGGCTTAACTCCAGGGCCAGTGCTGGATTTGTGAACTGCTTTCCCAGACACACATCCCTCCTACCCTTTAAACACAGGGGAGAGGGGTGCCTGGGTAGCTCAGTTGGTTAAGCATCTGACTCAGGCTCAGGTCATGATCTCATGGTTCGTGAGTTCGAGCCCTGTATCAGGCCCTGTGCTGACAGCTCAGAACCTGGAACCTGCTTTGGATTTTGTCTCCTCTCTCGGCCCCTCCCCTGCTCATGCTCTCTCTCTTTCTCTCTCTCAAAAATAAACATTAAGAAAATGTTTTTAAATACAAGGGGAGAAATTATTTCTAATGCGTTTCTCTGTTAGACCCAAATCACTCCAAGTATGACTCAAAACAGTCACAGTGCTTAGGGGTCTCCTCTCATCTGCGCAGTTCCAGGAAAGCCACACTTCTGAATGTTTCTGCTCCTTCCACCTCCAAATACCACCTCTATTTTCTCCTGTTTTCTCCATTTTCATGTGAAATAGTCTTTTTGCCAGCCAAACTCCTCCTACAGACAGGCTTAGAATTTTCATGAAGATATCGACAGCCACATCCACCACAGGGAGGAATAGTAAGATGTGAAACTAGGTCAACTTGGGACCAGAAGCAGAAGGTGAATCAGAGAAGTGAATTTGTATTTTGTCCACTATACCCACCAGGGATAGTCTGCCCACGATCCCTACTAGGGAAAGAGTTGTGTCCCCCTTTACTTTTTCTGTTTGTGCGAGCATCACAAATAGGTAGTTGAGTATAACCGTGTGGCAAAACCTAAAAGAATGAGACCACTTCAGTCTTTCAGTTCAGATGGCTCTTTCAAACGTTCACTTACCTCTCACTGCTCTGATCTCCATATTCCACCATTTATGGTTTGAATACACTGTTGAGATTGTTTCTCTCTTTTTTTTTTAAGTTTATTTATTTGAGATGGGGGAGGGGAGAAGGGCAGAGAGAGAGGGATACTGAGAATCCCCAAACAGACTCCATGCTGTCAGTGCAGAGCCCGACATGGGGCTTGATCTCACAAACCTGAGCCGAAATCAAGAGTGGGATGCTTAACCGACTGAGCCACCTAGGTGCCCCCGGATTGTTTCTAAAGACACATGAGACAGCACAGAGTAGCAGGGGGTGCAGAGATAAACAGGACAATATGCAAGCATCCCATCCATGCAGGAAGCAGTTCCTGCTGAGGCAGGATAGAGGAGGAGAATGGCAAGGCCTGTGCGGTGGCAGCTGGGGTCCACAGAGGACAACAGATATGAAATTACCTGGGACACAGGGGTTTGCAGAGCAATTTTCTACCTTCTCTGTACACAGAGCCATGCTTCAGGGGAAAGGGTTGGAGGGGAATGTTCTGAGGAAGCAACTCAAAAGCCCAGCTTCCCCGGCTCTCCCTTCCACTTTCCACAGAATTCTCTAAAGATCATGGAAATGCAAATCAAAACCATAATGAGGAGTCATCTCACACCTGTCAGAATGACACTCACCAAAAAAACAAGAGATGTCAGGTGTTGGTGACAGGTTGGTGACAGGTGTTGGTGGACAAGAAGCCCTCATGTACTGTTGGTGGGAATGCAACCTGGTGCAGCCATTGCGGAAGACAGTACAGAGTGTCCTCAGAAAGTTAAAAATAGAACCACCCTATCACCTAGTAATTGCACTATTGGGTATTTACCCCCAAAATATAACAAACACTAATTAAAAGGGACACATGCACCCCTATGTTTACAGCAGCATTATGTACAATAGCCAAATTATGGAAGCAGCCCGAGTGTCCATCGATAGATGAATGGGCAAGGATGATGTGTGCAGATATACAGTGGGATATTATTCAGCCATAAAAAGAATGAAATCTCACCATTTGCAAAGATGTGGATGGAGCTACACAGTAGAATGCTAAGTGAAATCAGTCAGATTTCACTGAGAAAGACAAATAATATATGATTTCACTCATATGTGGAATGTACAAGACAAAGCAAATGAACAAAGGGAAAAAAAGGAGAAAGAGAGAGGCAAACCAAAAAATACTTTAAAAAAAAAGTTTATTTATTTTGAGAGACAGAGTATTAGCAAGAAAGGAGAGAGAGAACGAATACCAAGCAGGCTCTGCACTGTCAGGGCAGAGCCTGACATGGGGCTCAATCTCATGGACCATGAGATCATGACCTCAGCCAAGATCAAGAGTTGGTTACTTCACCAACTGAGCCACGCAGGCGCCCCAAGAAACAGACTCTTAACTCTAGAGAACAAACTGGCTGTTGCCGGAGGGTGGGTGGGGGGTGGGTGGAAAAGGTGATGGGGATTAAAGGGTGCACTTGTCATGATGAACACTGAGTCATGTGCAGAACTGCTGAATCATTATATTGCACACTTGAAACTAATATCACACTGCATGTTAACTGTACTAGAATTAACATTTTTAAAAATATGGATTCTCTGGGGCACCTGGGTGGCACAGTCGGTTAAGCGTCCGACTTCGGCCAGGTCACGATCTCGCGGTCTGGGAGTTCGAGCCCCGCGTCGGGCTCTGGGCTGATGGCTCAGAGCCTGGAGCTTGTTTCCGATTCTGTGTCTCCCTCTCTCTCTGCCCCTCCCCCGTTCATGCTCTGTCTCTCTCTGTCCCAAAAATAAATAAAAACGTTGAAAAAAAAAATTTAAAAATATGGATTCTCTGAGCAAAGGGCCACGGACAAGCAAGGGCCACAAGAAAGCCAAAACAGAAATGAAGATGTGAAAAATGTGCCAACACGAGTTTGGAAAGAAATGGACGAGAAACGTAAAGTCATTGCACAAATAAAAATCACATACGAAATTATGTAATGATCCTGTGTCCCACTAAAAAATAGTCAGGCAATGATGGATAAGATTGTGAAACTCTATTATTTTCTCTCAGTTTATTGTAGACTCTTCATTCTTTTTATTTTGTTTTTGCTAATTTGTGGTCAGTGAATGAGCTGCCGGGCCTAGGGGCCCACTACCACAGAAGGGGTTCTGCTTTCGGCTGAGGGATGTGGGGGCTAGGTGTATGTGAGCCATACATTTGTTGTCATCGGATGGATTTGTTGCAACTTTGTCAGGGCCTCTGTGTCACCAGGACCCAGCCCTGTCCCAAGAGAAACATCCAAAGGACAGAAAGAAGGAGCCATTACAATTTTTCAGAGGCTTGTCCTGAGGGCAGATGTCTTGCAATTGCTCAGTGCCTTGTCCCGAGGGCAGACTTCTTCCAGGAAACATGCAGTGAGAGATCGGCCCTGAGATTTGTGCTGACTCACATTCCAACCTGAATATAACCTTTGCCCTGCAAATGGCAGCCCTCTAGACCATAGTCAGAACTGACCAAAGACCCAGGCCCACACTGAGACAAGGCATAAGACCTAGGAATTATCTCCAGAGCAGACATTCGTGAATAAACACTCCAGAGGATGACAAAGAAAAGAAACAAATCCTTGGTACTGAGAGCTCCCATTCAGAGAAGATTGTCAAGATAGAAAACAATCTGAGGGAAAAAAAATGAGAAAAATCAAGCAGTATAATACCTCACAAATACACCTACCCTGGGAAAAAATATTCCAGGAGTATAACAAATCTGCCCATAGCTTCCATTTTGAACACATTATAATTTTTATTGTTATTTAATTACCTTATTATTATTATTATTATTATTATTATTATTATTATTATAGAACTATTATAACAATAAACACATAGAGCTTGTTCTGTGCCAGCTACTGGTCTAAGCATTTGTACATGTATTAGCCCACATAATCCCCAAAACAACAAAATGAGCAACTACTATCCGCAAGGCAGAAGAGGAAAGCCAATGCACAGAGCTTGGGAATCTTCCCCAGGACCATGCGCCTTTGAGGGGGGGAAGGGCCTGCTTTATGGTCCATCTACATAACAGTGGGGGGAATCTTCTCCTTCATGTACTCCACATGAGAAATCTCCTCACACTACCTAGATATTGTATAATTCACACCAAGAAGAAAAGAGAGATCCTTAAAATGAAAAACTATGGTACAGCACCCAGACCTGATTCAACAACAAAAGTTTCATGGGGGGGGGGGTGGAGAAAAACCCAACAGCATTGCAATGGACGCCTTCGGGACCTCACACTATTTTTTTCCCACCACAAAAGAAGACCTACTCGGGAGGAGTCCTGGAATGCAATGAAAAGTAGTCCCAGTGGGGTATGAAAGAAATAATAATGGAAAGAAATACAATGAATATGATTAGAGGGAACAGCATTATAGTGTGACTTGCTCCTAGTGGGACAAAGGTCCTTGGCTTTGAGGCTCTTTCTCAGTCAAGTCCAGCTACACTGGATGCCTTATTATTCCTCAAACACAGGCTGCATATCCCTGCCTGAGGGCATTGTGAAATTCTTCCCTCCTCCTGGCTTCCTGCAGGTATCTGGGACAGGCTCCTTCAAATCTTTGCTTAAATGTCAGCAAGGCCAACCAAGATGGACTCTGTGATTTCTGTCTGAAGAACTCAGAGAGGAATTTTCATTAACTGCTATGTTGTTAATAAACAATCAGCATGCATTTGGAGAAGTATTAAAATGGCTACCTATTTATGAAGGAAAACAAGAAAGAAAGAGAAAACCTGGGGGGCAGGCGAGGCTTTCAGCGTAGAAATCACAGAGGGGTGATGCTTGGGCCCCAGTCTACTCTCTGAGCTCTCCTGCTGCCAGAGAGCTCAGGGGTGCGCCCACCCTTCTAAGGCATAATCAGGTGTCACGGCTTCAAATGCTCACCGGAAGTACACAGCATAAAGAACCATCAGGGCATGAATTCAATGATCACTGCAGTGGATATCTTACTTAGCGTCAGCAAGATGATAGAGACTGCAGTTGCAAAACCAGTATTCCCAGATTTTCCAGTTTTTCAAGAAAGGCTGAAAATCTGGATTTTTAAACGTAAAAAAAATTCTTATTTGAGGGGTTGGTAAACCATTCAAACTTTTTAAATACTGCAATCCAACCAAAAGATGAGGTCTTAAAGTTACATTCTTCTATTCAAGTGAAGAAACAATTTAAGATTTAGCTATATCGTGGATATTATAATTCGCTGAAATTTAAGACTTAATGATCGCTATTCCAAATATATTATAAAGTTGAAACAGAATTCTTACTGCCTGAAAACGTGTGCTCCTGCATTCAGGCATTATTTTTGTTTTTAAATGCTTTTCCAAGCTAGGTTGATGCTTCTGTTGCTAAGGGAGGTTTATTTAATTGATAAGGGCCAGTCATGATAGCTGTATTTGGTTTGTTTTTAAGGTTTTATCCTAACTCTAGAAGTTTTCTACACTTGGGTAATCCACCTTTTTTGGAAAGGATGAAAAAGAAGAAAAAAAAAATCCTATGATTATCCTAGGACTCAATCCAACCGTGTGTCATTGCTAAAGAAAAGAAAATCAAGCAAATTCTCCAAAAATCTACCAGGTAAAGACTATGGACATGATAATAGGGAGAGGAGGAACAGATAAGAAGCAGTGGTGCCCAATCTAACCAAAAATTTATAATCAAAACTACATGATTAAGGATATAGTTGGGGAGTGTGTTATTACAGTATTCTTAAAATAGAGGAAGCCTAACATAAAATTTGAAATTATGACAATGAAGTACATGAAGTACCATGTGGTGGGGGACAGAATTAAAAATAATCAAGGTCTTTTCTTGTTTCTGTAGAGGGAAGGCAACATAATTATTTAACTCTTGACAGTAATGGAAGTATACGGAGTAGAAAGTGGTTGTAACAACCAAGGGGGAGGTTGGAATCACAGAACAGTATTTTCTTTTGGTCCAATGTAGATAAGTCACAGCATTGTTGAAATTTAAATACATGGGAATTTGAGTATGATGGTAGTACTGATACTAATAATGCTTAATTAATATTAATGATAACTAATAATTACTAACAACGATAGCATTATCCAGGAATTTATAAAAATTAATATTAAACTTGCTAATGGTATTATCCAAAAATAAACAGGAAAGCTTTTGGTCTTGCCAGACATTTCATCCAAGGGAAAGGATTTATTTTATTTATTATTTATTTATTTATTATTTATTTTAAGAATAAAGGTAAGGGGCGCCTGGGTGGCTCGGTTGGTTAAGCGTCTGACTTCAGCTCAGGTCACGATCTCGCGGTCCGTGAGTTCGAGCCCCGTGTCGGGCTCTGTGCTGACTGCTCAGAGCCTGGAGCCTGTTTCAGATTCTGTGTCTCCCTCTCTCTCTGCCCCTCCCCGTTCATGCTCTGTCTCTCTCTGTCTCAAAAATAAATAAACGTTAAAAAAAAATTAAAAAAATAAAAATAAAAAAAAGAATAAAGGTAAAGGTGAGTCATGAGTTTATCGTATGGAACTCCACTCATTAAATACGATCATTAAACTATTTAAATTGAGACACAATATAGCAAGATAAAAATCTTCCGGATTTTGAAGAGTCTGCATTAATATTGGTTAAAACTTCGAATCAAGTTGGCACAAGTGTAAAACAAAGAAAAAAGCAATCCTACTGGTTAATGCAAACAAAAGCCACAAGCAAAATATTAGCAGAAATCAGATGCTGGGCGCCTGGGTGGCTCAGTTGATTAAGCGTCTGACTTTAGCTCAGGTCATGATCTCACAGTTTGTGAATTAAGCCCTGTATGAAGTTCTCTGCTGTCAGTGCAGAGCCCGCTTTGGATCCTCTGCCCCCCTCTTTCTCTGCTCCTCCTCTGCTCTCTCTCTCTCTCAAAAATAAATGAAAACCATTAAAAAAAAGAAATCAGATGCAATTTTATTAACAAAGCATCACCCCCAAGGAAAGATGAAGCTTAAGGAAAGGTATTGAATCATTCACCATTTTAATAAAAGGCCATTTTATTCATGGAGATCGAAAAAGCAATGGCTGAAATTCAACAACCATTTCTCATGAAAATTCCGTCTTTAAGGCAGGTTATATGTACCCGTCCCTAATATGTCAAAGAAATAAACCACACACACACACACACACACACACACACACACACCCCCCAAGATACTGCTTAATGAAGAGACATGGAGAAAATATATGTAACACCAACAAAAGAAAGGGGTTTAATTTCCTTAATATATAAAGATTTCAAATCAATTTTAAAAATTCAACAACTCCATTAAAAGCAATGAGCAAAAGACATGAACAGGCAGATCACATAAGACAGCAATGGCTTATAATCATGAAATGATAGTCTAATTCTGACTTTAAAAAGTCCCTTAAAAACAGAATTTCATTCTCTTTCGTTTTTTAAAAATTTTTAATTTTTTTAACATTTCTATTTATTTGTGACAGACAGAGAGAGATAGAGCACCAGCAGGGGAGGGGCAAAGAGAGAGGGAGACACAGCATCTGAAGCAGGCTCCAGGCTCTGAGCTGTCGGCACAGAGCCCGATGTGGGGTTCGAACCCATGAAGCGTGAGATCATGACCTGAGCCGACGTCCACTGCTTAACTGACTGAGCCACCCAGGTGCCCCCAGAATTTCATTTTCAAAGTCCATATTGGCAAATATTAACATGTATGGTTGTACACACAGTTGGCTGATTTGTGACGTAGCAGGTGTTCTCATACACTATTGATGAACATGAAAACTAGTATACTCTTGGGGAAAAATCTAGACAAGTATCAATCCCACTGTTGATTTCATCTCACGGGTGAACTATGTGAACACGCACACTTGAATGAGTGTGTAACTTGGCGTGTAACCAAGGAACTGGAAACATTAGAACAGACTCAGCAGTCATGGAGAAGCCGTATGCACGCAGGAGGCAGAAAATGTATTCCTCAACACAAGATGTCACAGACCTTCGGGTTTAAAGTCCCTTTGAGCAGCGCTCTGTTTAGTTCAAGTTGCACTGCTCATAGCTCCTTCCCCAACTTTTCTTCCCTTAGAAGGCGCCCTTACATTCCCACTTTCAGTCCCAGCCCCATCTCCAAGGGCCGTTCCAGTACCGGCGGGGGGAGGGTATGGATCGGAGAGAGCAAGGAGCCATCTGATTTAGTGGGAACGCAACAGTGACATGGGGAGTAATGTGTGCATTTCTTGAGTCTCCTCTGCTTTTCACTGCAGCACAGGCACCGGCACGTACGTTGCCCATGTGAGTGATTACCTGCCCAGACACTGATGGCAAACAACGGAAGCTTCTTCCTAGATCCATTACACAACCTTCAGGGACAGTGCAAAGACCTTGTGCAGCAGCGTCCTAGCAAGGCTGACATCTGTCTGGCAGCACTGCTTCCCCCCCCCCCCAGCATTCTCAGACATGATCCATGTCCGATCCATCTCGTGCTGGAGGCTCCTGTGTGTGTGGACTGCGAACTAGAAAGGGGCCGCTGTCCAGTGTGAATCTTTCTAAATGTCTCAGGAGATCCCCCTCTCCCCCAAGTAGATTTACCAAGACCCTCCACACCACTATCTCGCATATTGTTCTTGCCTTCCTGGAATAGTGCCCTCTGTCCATGGGTTAGCTCTCCAACTCACGTTATACCGCTCTCCCAGGCATGGGAACTAACCTCTTCCCTCCTGCATATGCCACAGGCATGTCTATCGTGTATCTGGTAAGGCTTTATTAAAAGTAGCCGTTTCTATTCTCTTGACTTGTTGGTACGTCTTTGCGTGCGTCCTATGTGGCATATATTTGTGTGTGGCACGCGTACGTGTGCATGTGTGCGCATAAGCATGGTGGGTGGGGCATGGGTGGCAGACAGAGAAGCAAATCTCACCACGCTCCGTCTCAGGTGATCACTAAGGCAACACGCATCACAACCAGAATGTTCACAAATGAGGGTTCTTCACACAAGAGTGCATATGATACGCCTCATTTGGAGGAGCAAGATACGCATACATGTACATACATTTCTGCTTGTACATACATTTATAATTTCAAAAAACACTTGTAAGGCTGCTAACAATTTCTGGGGATGGTGGGCTCTAGATTACTTTTGATTATCTTATTTTTCCTTTTGTTTCTTTTTATACATGTACATTTTGTGATAAAATATAGTTAATAAAAATGAAAAAAAAACACAAAAGAAATTTTTTAAATGGGAGGAGGGAAAAAAGCTAGGAGAGATCATTAGAGTCTTTTTTCTTTCTTTCTTTCTTTCTGGTATTGATTCTCCCAGCTGTGCTGGTCCCTTATGCTCCAATCATCTAAAGTCAGAAAGCATGAATGCTTCCCAGAGCGTTATTCATGTTGCGAGCAGTCTCCTCAAGGGTGAGTGAGAAGGCATTTTCTAGGTAAGCAAACTGCTGGGTAATAAGGGTGCTGAGCAACACGTTTACAGAAATGTTCTGGGGAATGGATTTACTTGGAAATAGAATTAACCGTTGCCATAAGAGATTGTTGAAGGAAGGCACATGTCTATACAAACATGCCACTGCAGTCCTAAAACTATTATTTGGGGCAGATTTTCATTGGTTTAATAAGCTGTTCTAAAGGCCTCAATTCGCCTCCCCCAGAACTGTTCAGTGCCGCCTGAAGGGTTCCGGAACAATGCCCACATAAGAGAAACATCATCTGCCACTCGGTGGACCCCCACTTACACCACCTTCAAGTGCCACAGACAGCAAGCTCAAGCACACACATCTCCCCTTGCCCCAGGGAATATCCTGCTTACGTTAACTAAATGGCCTTTTTTCCTGCCTTCCGATGCCCCTGTAAAGGGGCCGCTTAACACTTTATAAGGGGGGGGCCTCTAGTTCAACGGGACACCCGTAGATCCTAAAATACACTCTCGCCAAGAAAAGCATGCACTGCCTACAACGATTCAGTTTAACTCCACGTTACCAACACTCTCGGTCAAAACAGAGTCCTAAATAGAAAACGCAGGCAAGTCTTCAAGTAAATCATAAACTCTCCAGCGATGTGTGTGTCTTCTTTCTCTTTCACAGCTCAGGGAAAGGGAAGAGACCAGGTACCATCACCACCACTGGAAACGGAGATGGCTGAAGAGGTTCTGCTCACAGCTACCCTACACGGCTCTCACTGCTGTTCCAGTCAGTCTGTCCAACTGGGACCATGCACGTCTGGGCTCCTTGTACGCAGTGTTTTAAGCAGCACCCCTCTCAAAGCACAACACGACCAGGCAGAAAGTTGCCCTAAGATTGGAGTCCCATTCAACAGCTCATAGCAAGACTGTTGGGAAATCGATGCGACTGTTCCTGGGCTCTCAACGGCTTTGGCATGAGCTACAATGACAGTTTAGAATCCCAAAATTCTACCTCCTACTACTTGACTTAAAGATAATGAGACATAACTACTTCATCTTTGCTTTCAAGGTGCCCTCAACACAGCTAAAGCATTTAGCATTCAGTACATCTTTCCTCATCCAAATTATCCCCCATTATGTGACCCATGTCTGTTTCTCTTTCTAAACACGAGAGAATGTCTTCGTGTTATCACAGTAACTCACCCTTGCAGGCTGAGCTCTCCCAGCTGAGCAACGGGTAATGTCCGAGCAGTTATAACGGAGTCTGTAGAATAATTGTTCTCACTGGAAATGGAACAAAAGAAGAGAGTTTGTCAGGATTTTTCCACCGTGTTTTATTCTGCTCACATTTAGATTAAACCCAGTGTAGGATGTGTATAGCCAGACTCTCAAATGATTCTGAATCTTCTGACATAAATTTAAGACAGAATATGTCTCTACTGAAAACTCAAAACAATATCGAAGATAAGTAGGCAGGAATGTTCATGTGCAAATTTGACCTCTAGAAAGATCTTTGATTATAGACATCAGTGCTTAATGTATAAAGTTTTATAATCTGAAACTCCCCAATGCTCTCACCAAAAAAGAACACTTAAATAAATCCCAAGCACAGTGTCTAAAATTTGACTGCAGTCTATTTCCAGTTACAAATAAATACGTTTGAATTTATAGATATTTCTTTCATTGACTAACTTTTCCCTATGTGAATTAAAATTATTTCTCAAACTAAATACATTTTAGGTGTATTGTTGTCCCTTCCTCAACTGAAAATATTTCATTTAATCTCCAAGGATACGACCTTAACAAAATGACCAAGAACTAAAATATACAAAGATTAATGACTAGCTTGTATAATGAAAAAGTAACATGCAAATCCATGTTACAAGGCAATGTTTGACTTTAAAGTTAATGGTTATATAAGTAAGTACATCATATTGCTGAGGATAGAATATTTCTTACAGGCAAAAAAAAAAAAAAAGAGGAGTGACTGGTGATTGTACCATTTGGTCAATGCCTTGGAGGCCTGGAGGGAGCTGACCTCACGTATAATATGTATGGGCAGCAAGATGTGTAGTGATCAAAGTCCTACAAGATCTCATATTTGTCATTCCATTGGATCAAACCCTGTAGAGAGCATTAAAACTTTCCAGCAGTTGAGTGTGAAAGTGCAGGTGTGGAGAGGCTGGAATCCACCCCAAAAAGTGGAATATTTTATCATTGACATTGTATAGAATTGCTAGTGCATGGTGATAATAAACAGAAGATGGACATTGGGTCTGTTCTATCATTGCCTTTAGTTCTCTGGACCACTTCTGTAGAATTCTGAAAAAGTAACTGATAATCTATGATTGCTAATGCTGTAGCAACAGGATGTTTTTGTTAGGATGAAATAGTATTCAGAATTCCAGTGTTCCTTTTGGACAAAACCACTGCCCCTTTTGCTCCATGGCCCTGAGGACTCCACAGAAGGCCTAAAAAGAGGGTCTTGATTGGATCCTGGCGAATAGGGATACAGAGACCATGCAAGGCATCCTGAGAGACCACACACCAGGATCCTGGGAAGTCCATCAGTCCAAGTAGGGCTTAGAAGACATGGAAACAGAAGGGAGGCTGAGGATAGCAGGCAGCACACCCAGCGCTGGCATTAGTTACAATTTTGACTCATTTCAGTCCTATATTGGGAGATAATTCTATTTCCAAAGACAGTTGGTCTTTATTCTCTCAGTTGAGTCCTCCCTTTAGGGCAACTCCAGAGTTCCTTTATAAAATGTGCTTACATTCCACTGTCTTTGAATTTCTCTGGCCAGAGTTGACCTTTCTATGCAACTAGGAAGGGAAAAATAATTTCCATGTCCAAGTTTAATTCTCATGTGCTTGATCCTGCAATTATTGTCCCTTGAAAATATGAGTTTAACCTTAGGACACTGGCAAGGCCCATGTTATTAATACACGGGTTTTTCCCTAGGACTGTGAAGGAGTTCTCAGAAGACAGAGAGAGCTTGGACTTTCTCCAAACCTTTGGCCTTTCTAAATCTCTCCAGCTTTTGTTCCTACAGTCTGGAAAGAACTGCTTTTTCTGTCCGGCTTTCAGTTTCTGCAGTTCTCTGTTTCAGCTGTCCCCCGTCTAAGCTAAGACAAGAGGTGCTTTGCTTTGCACAGTCAGCCAGCTGTTCCAGCTGTTCAAACTATAAATTAATTTTCCAGGAGAGAAAGAAAGGTAGGCAACTCTCTTGGTCAACAAAGCAGGATGCATTTACCAGCCCAGAGATCTTGGCCAGGTACCGTGTCCGTGGAGGTGCAGGGTGGAGGTGGAGGGTGCAGGTGGAGAAAAGAAATGAAACTGGCAACCTTTCCTGCTCTTCTGGTGTTACAGCTCTTCTGAGAGATAAGAAATCTCTTCCCAGCTATTTTTCTCATATTATATGAATCGAGAGACGCTCTTCTGGGGAAACCTCCCCTAGGACACATCATTGGAATGTTAACTTTGCCAGGGTCTTCCAGCTTTGTCAAAATAGGTCCCTTGGAGATATTGCCCCTATGTAGTCTGAACCCAATTTTTTTTTTAATTTTTTTTTCAACGTTTATTTATTTTTTTGGGACAGAGAGAGACAGAGCATGAACGGGGGAGGGGCAGAGAGAGAGGGAGACACAGAATCGGAAACAGGCTCCAGGCTCTGAGCCGTCAGCCCAGAGCCCGACGCGGGGCTCGAACTCACGGACCGCGAGATCGTGACCTGGCTGAAGTCGGACGCTTAACCGACTGCGCCACCCAGGCGCCCCTGAACCCAATTTTTGTTGTCACAAGAATTTTAAATGAACCAAATGTTGGACCATCAAGATCATTCCTTTTTGTTTTCGTTCATCTTGGAATGCATAGATCATGGCACATTGTCATAATTTGCTTGCATGATGCAACTCACTCACGGTCGTGTGTATTAGCTATAAATGTACGCATGTGCGGGCCTATCTCCATTGTACGTGCACGTGTTCGCTTTTGTCTGCACTCCTCCTCCCATCCCCCTGGAAACAGCCTTCCCAATAATCTGTTGTACACATTTGTGTAAAACGTATGTCATTGTTTTCGGTTGTAGATGTGTGTCTCCATGTTATATTTTGTTGTCATGTGTTGGTGTGTGATGGGCTCAACTGTTTTGTGTAATAGATTACATTCTATTTCTCACTTTTTTTCACACTGTGCTATTGGGATCTATCTACGATGCAGTGTTCACACATAGTGATGGCTTCTGACAGCAGGATAACGCTCTGAAGTATGCGCCTTTTGCATGCTCCACAGCCCATCCCCAGCGATATCCCCAGTTCCTGGCCAGTACACACATCATGATGAACCCTCTTGGACATGTCTCCCAGTGGTCTGTTGTGATAATTCATTTGGGTTACATACTTAGAGTACAAATTTGGGTCACAGACTATTTTGATATTTAATGTGATTAAACCCTGTAGACTTTTATATTGTTCCCATATAAGACTCTCTATGGGAAAAGATGCTCAATGTCGCTCCTCATCAGGGAAATACAAATCAAAACCACACTCAGATACCACCTCATGCCAGTCAGAGTGGCTAAAATGAACAAATCAGGAGACTATAGATGCTGGAGAGGATGTGGAGAAACGGGAACCCTCTTGCACTGTTGGTGGGAATGCATCCTGGTGCAGCCGCTCTGGAAAACAGTGTGGAGGTTCCTCAAATCATTCAAAATAGATCTACTCTATGACCCAGCAATAGCACTGCTAGGAATTTACCTAGGGGATACAGGAGTGCTGATGCATAGGGGCACTTGTACCCCAATGTTTAGAGCAGCACTCTCAACAATAGCCAAATTATGGAAAGAGCCTAAATGTCCATCAACTGATGAATGGATAAAGAAATTGTGGTTTATACACACAATGGAATACTACTTGGTAATGAGAAAGAATGAAATATAGCCTTTTGTAGCAATGTGGATGGAACTGGAGAGTGTTATGCTACGTGAAATATGTCATACAGAGAAAGACAGACACGATATGTTTTCACTCCTATGTGGATCTGGAGAAACTTAACAGAAGACCATGCGGAGGGTGAAGGAAAAAAAAAGGGTTAGAGAGGGAGGGAGCCAAACCATAAGAGACTCTTAAAAACTGAGAACAAACTTAGGGTTGATGTGGGGTGGGTGATGGGTATTGAGGAGGGCACCTGTTGGGATGAGTACTGGGCGTTGTATGGAAACCAATTTGACAATAAATTTCATATTTAAAAAAAAAAAGACTCTCTATGATATCCTACTTGTCCATGATTTTGGCCTTAGATTAAAACCATGCTATTTTGATTACTATGGCTTTTGTGTATGACTTAGTATCTGTTAAAGCAAGTTTTTCCTATGTAATATTTTTGTCAAATTTTTGTCATTTTCATGGAAGTGCATTTGATAGACATTAAAAAATTTTTTTAATGTTTATATTTGAGAGAGAGAGAGACAGAGACAGAGTACAAGTTGGGGAGGGGCAGAGAGAGAAGGAGACACAGAATCCAAATCAGGCTCCAGGTTCTGAGCTGTCAGCACAGAGCCCGACACGGGGCTCAAACTCACAAACTGCAAGATCATGACCTAAGCCAAAGTTGGACGCTTAACGGACTGAGCCACCCAGGCGCCCCTCTTTAATTTTTTTTAATGTTTATTTATCTTTGAGAGAGAGAGACAGAGACAGAGACAGAGACAGAGAGACAGAGTGCAAGTCAGGGAGGGGCAGAGAGAGAGGGAGACACAGAATCTTAAGTAGTGATAGACATTTTAGATTAGGTTTATCAAGTTTTAAATAAATTCAACTGAAATACTGAATTTAAAAATTAGGAGAATTGACACCTCTATAATATTAAAATTGTATCATCTCAGGAAAGGAATGTCTATTCAGATATTCATATCTTCTTCTGTCCTTTATAGGAACTTTACATTTTTCTCCATAGACTTTGCAAATACAGATACTTGATGGTTTCTTTGCTGTTGTGAATGGTATCTTATGTTGCTTTATATACTCAAATGTTGGTGTGGAGACTTACTTCCAATTTTTGTGAGTTTATCTTGCTTCAGCAAGATTACTGAACTCTAATTATAATAGTTTGTCTAGGGATTCTGTTGTTTTTGTATGTAAATGATTGTTTCATCTGCAGATGATGTAATATAAGAAGCCCCGTTCCATACTATAAGAAAAGTAAAAGAAATGAGAAGTGTAAATATTGGACCATTTTGATATATGCTCTGTGAGTTTGCAAAAATAACATACAGAAAACCTTGGTTTGCAAGCATAATTCTTTCCGGAAACATGTTCGGAATCCAAAGCACTTCTATATCAAAGTGAATTTTCCAACAAGAAATAATGGAAACTCAGATGATTCACTCCACAACCCAAAAATACTAATATAAAAATGATTACAATACTGTAATATAATACAAAATAATAAACAAAATATAAAGAAAAATAAATTAACCTGCACTTCCCTTTGAAAACCTTTGTGGCTGGTGTGAGGGAGACAAGAAAAAGGAGGGTTATTGTGTAGGACTACTTTCACTATCACTAATGGAATCACTGCTATCTATTGGGTTAATAGAATCTTTTTCTTTTCGTGCAAACTTTAACAAGGTACCTATCCAATGACCTAGAATGAAGCAAAGCATTCCTAAGCTTACTCTTGTATACAAAATCAAAGGACTGTCCATAGGTGCTGTGAAGTGACAAAAAAAAAAAATACACTAGTTCCAGTTATGGGCACTTTGCCACGTTCTGAAAAATCAGTCATTTCTGCCAAACACTGCAGCCTGAGGCAGAGCGTCCGAGCATGGGAGATGATCACCCACAGTCCCACAGAGAGAGAGAGAGAGAGAGAGAGAGAGAGAGACAGAGACAGAGAGAGACAGAGACAGAGAAAGAAAGAGAGAGAAGAACCATTGGCTCAGTTGTGATCCTGTGATGTTCGGCATCACATACTACTCATATCGGAAGACATTACTTGTTTATCAAGTTAAAATTCATTAGAAATGTTTGCTCGTCTTGTGGAACACTCACAAAACAAGTACTTGCAATCCAAGGTTTTACTGTATATTGTTTGCTGGCCATACAGTTCTACCTAACTATAATATCTCAAGCTTTTTAATTGTATCATTCAGATCTTTTATAATGGTGCTTTTTTGGCAGCTTGATTGAACCACTTCTTAGAGGAATATGTTTATTAAGATCCATATTTAGGGGTGCCTGGGTGGCTCTGTCAGTTGAGCGTCTGACTTTGGCTCAGCTCATGATCTCACGGTCCGTGAGTTCAAGCCCCGCATCGGGCTCTGTGCTGATGGCTCAGAGCCTGGAACCTGCTTCGGATTCTGTGTCTCCCTCTCTCTCTGACCCTCCCCCATTCATGCTCTGTCTCCCTCTGTCTCAAAAATAAATAAACATTAAAAAAAAATTTAAGATCCATATTTACTATTGAGTTCTTAAACTCACTAGTATCCAGATCTTTCCCCTATTGAGGTAAGGGTTTAAGCAAGCTCTCATATCCCTTTGATCTCCTCATTGTGTTGCCCACTGTTTGGTGCTGTTTAGAGTTTTAGTTCTGAGTTAAGATACCCTTCACCTTTCTCTCTTTTTATCCTGGCTTTATTAGATGACAATCAAGTACCTGACCTAGATCACCACCCTGCTTCTATATTTGTTACAGTCTTTACCTGGAGTTGAGCAATTCTTCTGTTTCTAAGCGGAGTTTTTGTCCAGCAAATCTTGCCTGAAAATATTTTCAATACACTCCCACATTTTAATTGAGAATTTGGTTAGATATAGACTTTTTATGTTCAAAGTAAGGATAAAATGTTACTCTATTTTAAGGCTGCTCAGGGTGCCGTAACACAATACTACTGATTCAGGGCCTTCAACAACAGAGATTTATTTTCCTACAGTTCTGAAGGCTAGAAGTCCCACATGGAGGCACCGGCCAGTTTGGTCCCTGGTGAGAGCTCTTCCTGATTTCCCACTGCTTCCTCTCCTGGCCTTTCCTCTGCAGGTAACCCAGAGACACAGCAGGCTCTCTGTGTCTCTACCTATAAGGACACCGATCCCAACATGAGGGCTCCACTCTCATGACCCGATTCCCTTCCCAAAGCCCCATCTCCACATGTCATCACACTGAAGGTCGGGGCTTCGACATATGAAATTTGGGAGGACACAAACGTTCAGTCTACAACACTGACTTCTTAGTGTTGATGTTGAGAATTATGTTGTCAGTTTGATTCTTGTTCTTTGGAAGCCTATTACTTTCTACTTGGAACTTCTTTTGTTCGAATATGCCTTCGTATGTGTTTTCTGTACCTATCGTGTTGACAATGCTCTGAGCCATTTCCATCAAATATCTTTGATCTTTAATCATCTTCTTCCTCCTCCTCCTCCTCCTCCTCCTCCTCCTCCTGCTGCTGCTGCTGCTGCTGCTTCTTCTTCTTCTTCTTCTGTAATGGAGCATCTCTTCATTTTTCCCCCCAAGAATGCTTCCTTGCCATTTTTTCTTAAACTTTATGGGTCTCTCATCCATTTGTTGCTAGTTCTATTTCTACTCACCACGTCCTTGGCACTTCTGTTGCAATTCTCTTCTTTTTAGCCTTTCCCAACATTTTTTATGGAGGAGTCTTGAAACTTACTTTGCAGCTCACCCATTTTTTTTCACCTGTATCCATTCTGCTATTCAGTCCAGTACCCACATCCTTTACTTTGACACTCATGGTCTTCATACTATACATTCCACTTGGGTCACTTCTGTAACTTATTATTATGTGCCCTATCTTGGTACACTCTTCCACTATCTCACTGACTATATTATATGTACACTCTTAAGCCATCTCCCTCTGCAATTATACTGACATGGTTATATGTTTTTCAATTTGCTTTTTTTCTTAGAGGTTGTACTCTTTGGGTCTTTAGTTTTTTTAGTCTGTGAGTGTACATTATTTGAGGATAGGGTTCTCCCCTGGAGGCTATGTTGCCCCCCAGGAGACATTTGGCAATGTCTGGGACTATTTTTAGTTGTCACAGCTGGGTTAAGGGTGATGCTACTGGCATCTAGTGAGTAGAGGCCAGGAATGCTGCTCAACATTGTACAATAGACAAAACAGCCCCACAACCCCCACAACAAAGAACTGTATGGTCCCAAATGTTACTCCTGCCAAGGCTGAGAAGCTCTCAGTTAGGAGTATCACTGCTCTGTGTGCTGGAGAGGGCCTGAGTCCTAAGGGTGGAGGCCCTAGGCAGCATGGAACCACCGTGGGATGGACACTTCTTTTCCCTCAACAATACCAGACAACCTCTGGTCAGGGTTTTCTCTAAGGTTGTTCCCTAAATTTCATCTCCTGAGGTTGAGGTTCACCACTGCTGGGTGTTTAGAAGGGGTGTGGGCAGAGGAGGAGATGCCCAAGGAGGGCAGATCTGATGCAAGGAGACGCCTTTCATCAATTCCTCACCCAGTAAAGATGCTGTACCGCCTTGAAAAGATCACCCACCCCAAGAATATCAGTGGCCTGGCTATTGCAACAGTTTTCTTATGGCAAAAGGGGCAGGTAGAGACTGCCCCTGCCCCCCCACACACCCAAAGCAATATCAGAGAGAGGTAAGAGGGGAAATTAATTTTTTCCACCAATTCTCTCACTAGCCTTTTGGAAGCCTGGTTATAGCTTAGTGAGGCAACCTCCCACCTGTCACCCCCAGAGAGGTTTGAATCCATTTCCAGGATTTTTCAGGGAACTTTGGTGGTTACTATAGGGTGTTTCTTCCTGTCTTCTAGCCTTTCCTTCTACTTCCATAGCTGTCGGTCTATGATTGCCACTCAAGTTTCATGGGAAACCCTATTAACTCTAAAAAGTATTACTTTGACAGGGTGCCTGGGTGGCTCAGTCGGTTAAGCATCCGACTTCTCCCGGGTCATGATCTCACATCTCAGCTCATGAGTTTGAGCCCTGCATCAGGCTCTGTGCTGACAGCTCAGACCCTGGAGCCTGCTTTGGATTCTGTGTCTCCCTCTCTCTCTGTCCCTCCCTGGCTCATGCTCTGTGTCTCTCTCTCACAAAAATGAATAGACATTAAAAAATTTTTTGAAAAAGTATTAATTTGAGGTGCCTTGTGAAAACTAAGATATTGAAGTATTTCTGTAAATTCCATTCTTTGATGGATGATGTAATAGATTGTTGTACATACGTTTAAATGCTGTGGGATATATTTTTGAGTTGTTATTTTCCCCCACTTTGAACACAAAATGATTTTTCTCTTGACTCTGACAGTTACCATTCACATGAATATTTAAATGATAAGGAAACTAAATGTTTTTCCCCTTTCCAGTTTCTACCGAGTACCGTTTAACATGACACGTCCTTCTTTTTCTCTCAGGGAACAGAATCTCATTCTTAGCCACTAATAACATTAATCAAAGCAGTCTTTTATGACATGTAAATAAATGAATTTTCCTTTACATGCACAGGACAATATAGATGATCTGTAGAGACTGGGTATTTATCACAGTGATATATTCCTATTATCACATTGCCATTACTTAGTCATTGGTTCAGGGAAAGTACACTGCTTAGGATATAAAGGATATCGAGACGGCAGTGTAGAGAAAGAAAAAAGCTTATGGAAATTCAGAGATGGCTTTCATGGCCCACTCCCTATTTTATTGTTATAGATTACTCACATGGCTTATAATCAGACTTAAAATACAGCCTTAATATTAATAGCACTTTTTCATGAGAAAGCAGTTTTTCACGTGTATGTAAGACATACATTGCAAATAATGCATCTGAGAAAAAAATTTTAAAGCAAGCTTAAACTCTCTTTTAATTAGGTTTGTATATATTCAAATGTCTAAGAGAAAAGCGATTTTATTTTTTATCTACCTGTATATCTATTTATCATTCTATCATTTATTTTTGTGGTTTGGTACATAATCATTTTCCATAAACTGTCAGTTGAAATCAACTGGTAAAGTACAGCCAATTATTTATCAAACTCTAGAAACATAACTGCAGATGCAAATATTTTTATGAATTCTAGTATATCATAAGCACACCCAGATCTAATAAAAGTAGCATATAGATATTCTCAGAGTAAATGCAACAGTAACCTGAATGCCTGTGAACATTTTATTCAAATACACTGAATGTAGTTCTACGAAGTATACTTTAGGACATAAACAAGGATGCAAGAATTCAAAACTTTTGCAGACTCTAGACAACACGAACACTAATCAAGATAAAACAACTGTCTCCCATTTCAAGTTTTCCGTTTTGTCCTATGTTTTAAACCAAGAGACAAGCCAACTGCTACCCTCAAGCACAATCAGGCCCAGCATCTTTTTTTGGTACACAAACACATCCACTTGTCGATGAATTGTCTATGACTGCTTTCATACTACGGTGTCAGAGTTGAAGCCATCGGACCCACAAAACCTAAAACATGTACTATCTGGCCCTTTACAGAAAGAGTTTGCTGACCTCTGTCATGAGCCATGAATAAATGAACGTACTAAAGTTGCTGCCATGTTCTCTCCACTATTACCTAATCTAATGGTGGCTGGAATGTTCTTCCTACCTCAATAAGGTGGTTTTGGCATCTTTCCCGTGTCTCCTATATGATGAACCATGTTAAGTTTTCTCTTCTCTTGCTGTGGGCTGGCATGAACAGCTTTTCCTGCTATGGGAGCTGTCTGCAACAACTTCCCAGTTATTTTACACTTTCATTCTTAACTTATCCTGAAATTATCTGCACAAACATTTCCTTTGTGCTCAGCTTGGACAAGCAGTGATTCATACTTTTGTTGGCAAAATGAAAACCTTGATTAGAATCAATAATATCAAATAGCTGCCATCAATTAAAAACGCTTCCAACAAACCCTTTGTAGCAGAGTTGTGTAAATGGATATGGCCTTGATTTATTAGGGAATGGAGGGATGCATAGTGAAAGGTATTGATTTTTCCATTTTTTTTCCCCCAGATACTGGTAGCATACAATTGATTTATAGTATCATTAGCATTGTTATGGTTCTAAGCATTTTTTAATTGCCATTGTTACTTCCCTTATAACTCATGAGTTATTTAGGGATGTATTTTTAAATTCCCAAACATAAGGGATTTTATTAACTATGTTTTTATTGTTGATTTCCAATTTACTGCTTTGTGGTCATTCTCAGTACATGGGGTATAAGTTTATGTATGTGTAACATACAAGGCTTCTTAATGTCATTGCTAAAACCTTCTATCTACATTCTAATACTCTTTTATCTTGATCTACCAATTTTTAAAAAAAATTTTTTTAATGTTTTTTAAATTTATTTTTGAAGGAGAGAGAGAGAGAGAGAGACAGAGCATGAGCGGGGAAGGAGCAGAGAGAGGAGGAGACACAGAATTCGAAGCAGGCTCCAGGTTCTGAGCTGTCGGCACAGAGCCCGACGCGGGGCTCGAACTCACAAACCACAAGATCAGGACCTGAGCCAAAGTCGGACGCTCAACCGACTGAGCCACCCAGGTGCCCTTTGATCTACCAATTTCTGACAAAAACATGCTAAAACATTAAACTGCTAATGAATGTGTCCATTTCTCTTGCTAATTCCATCAGTTTCCTTTTTGGAATTCAAGGTACATACAATTTCATATTGCTGTATCTTCTTAGTAGACTTGTCCTTTTGTGTCCATTCTATATCATCTTGTTTTGCTAAAACAGTTTGTGCATTAAATTCTATATTATGCGACACTGGCACTAGTAGCTTTCTTTTTATTAGTATTCTCCTTGATTTTGTTTAGCTGTGTCATATTTATATAGCTCGATTTTTAGTAGATCAGTCTATTTACATTCATGATAATTAATGTTATATTGGGGCTTACCGCCACCATTTTATCTTGTGTTGTTTATATCGCCTTTTTTCCCCTTTCTTTCTTTTTTTCTCCCTAGCTAGTTAGTTAGTTAGTTAGTTACTTAGTAGGCTTCATGCCCAGCACAGAGCCCATAGCAAGGCTTGAACTCTAAGATCAAGACCTGAGCTAAGATCAAGATCCTGACACTTAACTGACTGAGCCAACCAGGTACCGCTATTTTTTAAATTTAACGTTTTTTCCTTTTATTTCTTCTCAAGTGTGGTTATTTATCATGTGTTATCATGGTTACTTTCACTGTGGCATATACTAAACAGTAATTTAAAATAAAATCTGAGGTTCATTCTGAAAAAATCTGAAGTTATTCAGTAATTGTGTACTTCATCAAAAGACTGCATTCCCACCTTGTTATCGCTGCCAGAGTTTTCATTTTCAACTTTTAGTGCAAAATGTCATTTTTACATTTAGCATTGAATTAAATTAGTTGGTATTTCATCCACTTCTGGACACCTTGTTTCTTAATACCTATCTCTTCCCTCTTACCTTCGCGTGTTTTTTTTCTTAACAAAGAACATCCTTGAATATTTATTTAAGTGCTAGTTCCATAGTCTGTATATATAAATTCTGTATGTGAAAACAAAATGTCTATATTTGATGCTTCTTCTTGAATTTTAAGATGGCAATTGCTCTCCTTCTAACCTCAAGTACTGAGAAGTGCACTGTTAGTTGAATTGTAATTCCCTTGCAGGTGATTTGATGTTTCTCTGTGGCAGCTTCATAATTTCTCTTCGTTCTCAGTGGTTTGTAAGTAACTCTTATATGCCATGGAATGGAGTTATATTTATCTATCTTTTCAGTTCACAGAGTGCACTTCTGATCTAAAGACTGCAATTCTGAATAATTTTGGCTATTACTCTATTCAACTCCACCCATGTTCCAGGCATTTATCTTATCAAGTAATATTAAAGGATCTCAGTCTGGGCTCCAAATCTCATACCTACTCTTCTATATTTTTATATTTCTTAAAAAAAATATTTTTCCAGGGTCACCTGGGTGGCTCAGTCAGTTGAGCATCTGATTCTTGATTTCGGCTCAGGTCATGATCCCAGGGTGGTAGTATTGATCCCTGCATCAGGCTCTGCACTGAGCATGGAGCCTGCTTAAGACTTTCTCCCTCTCTCCCCTCCCCCCCCACCCCTCTCCTCTGCCCATGTGCACTCTCTCAAAAAAAATTTTTTTTATTTTAATCTTTTACTATTCTGTTATGTCTAATGTTGTAACAACATCTAATTACTAATCTCTCTTCGAATATGTGTAGTAAGAGTTTATCCCAAGAATAATTTGTTTTTTACTGATAACTGCTAAATTTTTCTGTGATCTCTAACATTCTGTGCTAATTTCTGCCTATCTTGATAACTCCCCTGCCCTTTAAAAAAGGATGTTTTTAATTCATATAGGCATCTTAAATATGTTACTTTTAAGCTCTCAGACTGCTCTAGAGTACTTTAACTTCAAGTTATCTAACTTTTTAAATTATTTTTTAATGATTTTATTGACGTAATAGCCTCTTAGCAATTGGGTTTCTTCACAAGTTTTGGAATTTTGGATTGTGGCTCTTTTGGAGGGGTGGTTTTTGTTTCTCTTTTCTAGTTCTTTCTCCTTCCTTCTTTCCCTCTCTCTCCTGTCTCTAGGCTTAGTCCTTGTGTATAATAATTTCATGGCTGGTTGAACCCCCAAGCCCCCTGTGATAGTTAATTTTAGGTGTCAACTTGGCTGGGCCACGGTGCCCAAATATTTGCTGAAACATTTTTCTGGATGTTCTATGAGGCTCTTTTTCGATGAGATTGCATGTTGGTAAACCATGAATAAAATGTACTTCATAATGTGGGTGGGCCTCATCCAATCACATTAATAGAACAAAAGACTGACTTCCCTTGAACAAGAAGGAATTCCGCTGACAGATGATCTTCAGACTTAAAAGCATTATCGACTCTTCCCTGGTTCTCCAGCCTGCTGGTCTACCTGCAGAGTTCGGATCTGTCAGCCTCCATAATCATTAAAGTGAATTCCTTACAATAAATCTCTATCTATATACACACATCCTATTAGTTAAATCTCTCTGGAGTATAATAACTAATAACCCCCCCCAAAACCTGTCAGGATGAGATATAATAATGGCATTTCAAGGCTGCTGTTGTATGATAGGGAAATTCAGCTAGAGCAGATCTTGCCCCTGAATGACTGGGTGACTTGGTCCAATCTCTGGTCTTGAGGCTATGTATGTGTCCTTAAGCCTCCCTAAACCTGGCTAAAAGTCCTAACCTCAGGCAGTGGTCAGTGGCTGCCTTCCCTCAGCTTCTTCACTGGGGCAGGGGGTGATTCTCGCTTAAGTTCCTGATGTGTCCAAGTGAACCTGCATCCATGAACATTGCGACAGGAAATTCACAAGACACATCTGTCGACAAATAGCAAGTATGGATACATCTATTTTCTTCCTGTGATAACCAAAGAGTGGAAAGGAGTAATGACTTCTGCCATTGCAAAGGAGTGATGACTTTCCCAAATATATTTGGGAAAATATCCTTTGAGGAAAAAGGATCTTTCATCCAGAAGACCCAAAAGAACTTCATCCTGATAATCCTTTGCTATAGAAGAATTTCTATAATTGATTGAAAATAGACATCATGAAGTCATGCTTTGTACAAAAACAACTCGCCACATAGGCTGAGATTAAAAGATGACGTGACGAGCTACAAAGAGGCAGGCTTCTCTGCAGAACATCGCTGCACCTGCCTCAACATTATTCCTCTTGCAGATCTCGGATTCAACATTTCCTCTTTGCCTTGCTCAGACCCGGCTCCTTCTCTCACCACATTAACACTGCTATCATCATCGCTTACTTTTTCTCCCACCTGCTCCTATAACATCCAGGGCTTACCCTACTGATACATTCCGTAGGATATTGTGTTATAATCTGTTTATCATCAGTGTCACTCCTAATGAAATAGAAATCTTCTAAGGGCTGGAACCTCTTCTACCTAACAGATATTCGAGTCGGCACATCACTCCTACCCCAGTAAATATTTTTTGAATAGCTGACTGGATTCTCATCATTCTGAAGAGTCTTCCCATTTCTGGGCATTTGTGACCTACATATAAAACTATTCCTCTGAAACTTTATAGATGTACATTGTGTTTTACAACAAACATTTGATTGATTGAGACATTCTCCCTTTTTTGGTGCACGTAGAGTTCATATATCCAGCAACAGCGGTTGTCTTCCTCTGCAGACCCCTCAGCATTCTCCTAAGTGGGAGCAACCCTAGTCAGCCTTCCACGCTCTGCGTACAGCTGATGGAGGCCTAACGTGTATGATTCTTGCCCTATACTTTCCACTTCACCTCGCTGGAAAATTGAACAAATGATTATAGAAAAGTAAATTTAAAAGAGAGATGCGATGGCGGGGAGGTGCCTGGGTGGCTCAGTCTGTTAAGTGTCTGACTTTGATTTCGGCTCAGGTCATGATCTCACAGTTCATGAATTCAAGCCCGACATTGGGCTCTCTGCTGTCAGCACAAAGCCTGCTTTGCATCCTCGACCCCCCTCTCTCTCTGCCCCTCCTCTGCTCTCTCTCTCTCAAAAATACATAAACATTAAACATTTTTTAAGAATAAAAATTAAAATAAAATATAAATGCTACGGGAAAACTGTTTTCATACTTCCTCAAATCAGATAGTGGGGTTCCGAGAAGGAGTCAGCAGTCTGATGTGACAGCAGAAAGGTTTGCAGTGATTACAGCATTCTACCCTTCCTCAGCAGGAATGGCCCATAATACCTTCGTAGGAAACAGAACCTTAAGGGGGCAGAACCATGGCTCTTACAGCAAACGTATTAGGAGGCCATTAGACAGTCACTGAAAGGAGTTCTGAGGAATCCTGCCCCATCCCCTCAGGTCTTCACAAATTAGCCAATGAAAACCTCGTCCAAAACTAAACCATTGCTTTGTAAGTCATTATGGAGGCCTGAGGTGATGTGGGACAGCTGTTTCATAACTAGCACCCGAAAAGATGAATGGACTAAGGAATGAAGAAAGGGAGACTCGACTGCAGGCAAAGATGCCTTCTCCCTCAGATTCATCCATGGGGATGTTATTTAATTTTTTCAAATAGGTGGGGAGGAGGAGAATAAAGGCATCATCGCATCGACATCGGGTGTCTCAAGGAAAATATCAGATTCTGAATGTAAATTTTAATAGTTACTTTTCTCTACTAAATTGCAACGATTTTTGAAATAATTCCCAGGAGTATAGATTTGTGTCAACGTTCTATAACCATTCTAAACTGTAAGGTACAAGTAAAGGAAGTTCTTTCAAATATTTAATTGTAAATGTTTATAATCTAAAGAGGCAAAGACTAGTTGAAACAGTGATAGTATCAGCAGGAAAGGAAGATCAGGGGGCTGGCTACAGGACAAGAAAATACTAAATGTTTTAATGCAATACTGATCAGTATTTTCTCTCATGATAATTCTCATGGCTTCCTCTAGGTAGAAACTGCAGATATGTACTCTACCAAGCAGAACTTGAGTTGTCCATTTTGACTTAGCAAACCTAAGGTGAGTAGGATGTAAGCTCTGGGAGAAGGGTGTATAGAATATCTTTCTTCCCCCATTGTGCCTTGATAATTCCAAACCTTCCAGTAACCCTCTGGTATCAGTGTATTTGGCTAAATTACATAGATATTGGGACACCCGGGTGGCTCAGTCAGTTAAGCGTCCAGCTCTTGACCTTGGCTCGGGTCATGATCTCACAGTTCACGAGTTCGAGCCCCGCGTCAGGCTCTGTGCTGACAGTGCAGAGCCTGCTTGGGATTCTCTCTCTCTCCTTCTCTCTCTGCCCCTCTCCAACTCATGCTCTAAATAAATAAATAAATCTTTAAATTCCATAGATATTAATGAGACCCAAATATCAAAGAGAGAACATCAAAAAGTCTTCTTCTGAGTTAAATGCATCTGGAACGTCTGGCCAAATAAGGGAGAGTTCTGCTGGCCGGAAGAGGAGAGCCTTTAAGCATGCGAGCATCTGGGCTGCTCATGTTCTCAGCTCATTACAAGACCGATGAGGTGACAAGGAGAAGCTGGTTCTGGCCAAGTCACTGGCCGAGCACAGGAGGCTCCCAACCTTGGGCTCGATGGCAGGCTGTGACTTGGCGGACGACAGCATGGCTGGGAAACTCTTCCCTGAGCCCTGTGAATCGCTCGCACAAGCACATCCACCTGCACAGGTGTCTGAGCAGCCAAGCACCCTGGAGTAGCAGCCCCGAAGCCACAGGTTTCTACGGCCTGGGTTCTGTGGGGCATTTGGAAACATGGCTGAGTTCTATGGCTCGTCCCTGAAGCCTACCTATCATGCGCCTTTCTGGTCTGTGGGATAAGCGATAAGCCTTCTCTGTGCTCATCTGAATACCATACAGTCCAGGGAATTTAGGCCTCAACCGATTTATTTTTCCTTTTGTGGTATCTACATACCCTCACCAAAAAATAATAGCAAAAACTGATGAGGTACACTTGTCGAACCGCACCTACTCTTATGAATAGATGAAATCCTTTAGAATCCCCTTAATGTTTGTCTGCAAATATTAGCCTTGCCATCCTGGTTTAAGATGCTTGAGAAACCTGAGCTGTGCTAACACAATTAATTTGCTCATTATATACATCTTCATCAGCAGGGAAAGGTAAATCCCAGGCCAGCCGGGGATGATATTAAAAATTCCAAATGAGTGGGTTTTACAGCAATGAGTACTGAACATTTTTAAGTGTTTTTCTCCCTTCTGGTAGTTGCAGTGTTATTTAATTCATAGTCCATGGCTATGCCGTGTACCCATGTCAACAATCCTAACCTTTTATAATCCCTTAACAATCATTTTACAGCTTGGGCTGCGAATTTAGCAGCCTGCCATGGGGCTTCTGGATGTGATTACGGGCTGGTGAATTGTAGAGCCCCACGGTGGAATATTCTCACTCCATCACATCATGTTGTAAAGTTGGGGTCCCACCCCCCTTCAATCTGCCTCCTAAGGCTTTTGCTGTTGTCTCTACCACAGAATTTGCACTTTGAGTCTCTGTGCAGCTCCCCGTGTCTGGAAGATTTCTGTGTGTTGAGAACGTAGTCGTGCTGTCACCCCCATCACTGATTCTGCTTCCCCCATGCAGGCTTCTGTGATATGGCAAACCCCATGACTCTTTACAGTTCCTCTTAATGAAGTTTTCCAGCTCCTCTTGGCTATATCTCTGTAATTCATATTCAAACCTCATTTCTCCAGCTCTTCTTAAGAGCAGGGTATTGGCCTTTGTTGTGATTCTACACTCATTTCTTCCCTAGGCTGTAACAGACATTGCATTGTGATTACCAATTTGCCTCGCCAGCACGAGAGTACCTCTAGGGAGCGTGATGTATCTACCTATCATGGGAGGATTTGAGGTCTTCCTTACGTGGAAATTGTTCCTTCTACTGTAGCACCCGAGGTCAGAAATTCCACGGAGAGAAATAATTATTTTATTCTTTAAGAAAATGTTTATGTATTCTGAGAGAGACAGAGAGGGTGCAGGGGCAGGGCAGAGAGAGAGCGAGAGAATCCCAAGCAGGCTCCTCAGTCAGTGCAGAGCTTGACACAGGGCTTCCATCCCACGGACCACGACCCCGGGCCAAAATCGTGAGTCAGATGCTCACCCGACTGAGCCACCCAGGAGCCCCAGAAATAAATTATTTTCCATTGAGCATCAGGGTCTCCAAATGCCAACTGTCGTGGGAAAGATAAGGCATCGTTCTCTGCACAATTGGTTTATGAGATGGTTCCCCCGGAGACAAAAGGAGATGTGGAAAAGTAAGCGAGGACTGGCTCCTTGCTGGGGAAGAGAAGCCGAAAAGAAATAGGTGACGGAGGAAGATGGAAGGGTATGAACCTACGTTGAGTGACTAACGTCACAGGGCTGGCTGTGCAGGACACAGCAGCATTCTGAGGTGACCGCCTGCAGGTGCCTCCGTGCCTCTTCCCGATAGCCACCGTGCACAAGCCCTCCTCATAGTGCGCTAACGTAGGGCACTAATTGCGACACAGGTTACAGGCTGTGGCACCCACATTGTGCTGGTCCCCTCTGCAAAGCATTTGTTCTTGGTCCACCTTGTCTTTGAACGTGAGGCCTCCGGTGGCACATTTGATTCCAACTGTTGACTTTGTTCTTCTTTCCATCCCAATTGGATTTCTAGACCCACTGTAACTCGGCTGAGAATCCTTCCAACACTACCCTCCACGTGACCACGAGGATAATTAGCAAACAAAGTAACCGCATGACTTAGGCACAGGGGGAAAACGCCCTGACAACCCAAACTGTGCCTCGGGCTAAGTGTCTCCAAGGGCCCAGTGGACTTGTGCTCAGCAGGAGCACATCCAAGATAGAGACATCCTGACGTGCCAGAGAAAGGGCAAGAGCAGGCAAGACTGGGTAACAGCACATGCACATGGCCAGCAACACGCACACTTGTCTGATGGGTCTGCACAAACAAGGCGATCCCAGCTGCTGTGGGTTTTTCCCGCTGAACAGATACAAAGGGCATATTTTAAAACTTTCACTGTGTGTTTCTCCCTTCACGGAAGGTGTAGATTCAAGAGCTGGAACAAGAGACAGAAGCATCTCAAAGTTCGGTGACTCATTTCACAATTAAGACAAATAATTCTGCACATGGACGGAAGCCAACCCGTCTGCGACAGTGCGTACCAGGCTCACCTTAAAGTAATTAAATGTTACAGGGAAGCAAAACGTAAGTGACATTATAAACCTTTTGCTATCTTGGAATAGGGCCTCTAACTCCAATTACGTTGAAGGGGCACAGGGCAAGCGGAAGGGTGGTGTCCTCAGTGGTCACAAGGCGGCTTGGCAACGATCCGCCTTGTGAAGCACGGGAATCACAGCACCTGGCATCGAGGCTTGGTTCCACCACGAAACCACTCTCTGACCACGGCGTGATGACTCTGTATCGTTTCCTCATTTATGAAGTGAAAATGAGAACACCAGAGACAGGGCTGTTGCAGGGAAAAAAAACCTAAAAGGCACACTAATGGAAAAGATCTTTGAAAAAGGCACACAAAAAGTAATACACCATATTTGGTGACATGTTCGTATTTATGCAAAATTTACCTCTGCACATAATAGCTGCTCAGCTAACGTTTGCTGTGTGTGGTGACGACTGTGTGGTGGCCTCCCAGTCACTAAATGCGGTGAATTCTGCCCCGTTGCCAACCATCTCCACCTGTCCTGCTTTCATGTGGCTGTTGTAGTGCTTCTTGCAAAACCCGTCCCTGCTCAACAGTTACGCTGCTGCTTCCTCTTCAAGTCCAAACGGCAGCCCAGGCAGGGTTTCAGTGGCTTGTCACCTGCTGGCTGTAGACTGTCGCAGGTCTCCAGGAGTTCTGTCCCTGGGTCATGTCCTCTGCTCCCATGTTCCAGTCACCCCTCTGTTCGTCTCTGCCTCTCGGATCTTCACCTCCAGTCCTATCATCTCTTCTAAACCCCAAACCATATTTCAACAAGTTCCTGGGTGCCTCCTCATCGTGTCCTTAAAGCAGATGGTCCTGTCTCCAGCCCCAGGCACGACTGCCCCCGCCCCTTCAGGTGTCTGTTGCGAGAGTGCACAATCCCCTATATTGTTATTAGCTGTGAAGGACCACCGTTGTTCACTCCTTCTCTTCATCCCCTGACCTCATCCCACTGATCACAAGCCACCTAAGGTTGCCTTGGGCATATTTCTTGAATCACTCACCTCAGTCACACACAGGAAAGATCAATACCTTCGCCAAATTATTGCAAATAACCACCCTGTTGACTTCCACAGCCTCCAGACTATTCTTTCAAGCTAGTTTCCGCACAGCTGTGGGCTGACCTTTCTAAAGCTGAAATCTGGCCCTGTCACTACTTAATGCTCCTCCCCTCCCCCAGTGGCTCCGCTTTGTCTCCAGAAGCCGAGCACTTTATCATGATAGGATGGCCATGAAGAAGTGCCCCCATGACCACCTACTGCAGGGACGTGCCTCCCTGACCGCCCACTGCAGGGATGTGCCTCCCTGACCACCCACTGCACGAATGTGCCTCCCTGACTGCCCACTGTAGGGAGCGTGTTGGGGCGAGACCCTCAGCTCCACAATCCATCAGTGCCTTTGCGCTGAGCCTCCCAGGCCCTGTTCCCCAGCAATGATTCAGCATGATGGAAACACAGGCATGGACCCATTTCTGGGAGATATGGCACTCCTTTTCAGCTCAAGGACTCCCTAATGGCTCGGTTGAAACCTCCTGAGAGTTCACAGCCATCCACCCAACCTTCTCCATCCCCTTCATTGGGGGTCAGGTTTGATGGAGGCCAGAACCCTCCCCCAGCCTCTCCCGCTGCTTCCTAATTCCCTTTCACATGGGCATTTCCTCTAATGAGATCCTGGAGAGTGTAATCCTCCTCTGATGTCTGCTTCTCAGCACACTCAGAGTAACACACATTACAAACACATTACACACTTTTGGTTTTGCAAATTCCCACTAGCAGCATCGACTGCAGTCTTGTGTTCTTATGTTTTCTACCTGTCGTCCTCACCATCGTCTTCTCTTCTGGATCAGTTCTATTGTAAATATAGCATCACTTACCTTTAGGTAAATCATGTACCCGTCATTGGTAATTATCTGTCATATCACAGACCATTCTCTATTCCCTGGCATTACTGTGACCCTTCCCATCTATTTCCACTACTACAATGTGAGCTTTTCAAGGCCATGAATAGTCCCATGCATAGCCGATACCTAGAGTCTAGTACAACATGCAGAATCACTGGCTGCACATTCTCACATTTAGCTCTTTGGTTGGCTATTGCTACGTAACAAATTCCCCAAATTTAGTGGCTTAATACGACAACCACTGCATTATGTGTATGATTCTGTGGGTCAGGAGGAATTCAAGCAGAGGTCTGTTTCTGTTCTGTGATACCTGGGGTTGCAGCTGGGATGGCTCAAACTGCTGGAGATGGAATGGGCCACAAGTAAGGGATCTTGGTTCTTGTCTGTGTAGAGTTTATGGGGGCTGTAATGGCTCGTTTACTTGCATATCTAATGCCTGGACTGGGATGGGGGCTAGCCAGCATCACATTCTCTCTCTCTACAGCCTCTCCATATAGCTGGCTCGGGCTTCCTCACAACATGGTAGCCTGGGAATATGTTGAACTTCCCACAGGAGAGGAGTGACTCATGGAGAAAAAGAAAACAAGAGCTCCAGTAGAAGCTGCAAAGAATCTTCTGACTGAGGCTTACACATCCTAGCACGTCACGTCTGCTACAGTCTATGATCAGAGCAGGCGAGAGCCAGCCCACGTTTCAGGGAATGAAGAAATGGACTCTTCCTAATGAGGAAATGTCATGTATGTACAGGAGAAGAAGAATTGGTGGCAGGCATCTTGAATTGAGCTACCTCAAGATTCCGTGTTAATTGACACTTATTCAGAAAGACTTCCTTCCTTAGGTATTCTGTCTAAAGTACACTGTTCCCACTAACTAGTCTCTGTCATGATGTTTATTCCCTTCAACATATTTATGAATCTGTGATTTCTTGTCTAGGGGTCTATTATTTACTGGCTGATGGTCTACTACAAGATAAGCCCCATGGGGACAAGATCACCACCCCACCTCCCGTATTCCCACCTCCCGATGCAGAGCACAAGGCACAGTAGACACTGGTGATTAAGTGTGCAAGCTGGGCACAGAACCTGTGCTTTAACACATCCATATGGAGCAATTTTGCCTCCCAAATAGACAGTTTCTATACGACAAAGACTATGGCTTTTTGAATGTTTCTCAGTGCCAAGGATAACGTAGAGTTTACACAGCTCAACACATCCTTGTTGAATAGTAGTAACAATCTTGGTCTTTATGCAAAAGGTCATTGGAGGCCCAACCTTCAAATATTTTTAGCAGAAACCATGTTATATCTTGCCATAGGGAATGACCACAGGTGCCAGACTAATATTCACACTCCTCCTATTTGCTGATGCTGCTTCATGATTACGGGCACCTTGCCAGTAAGTCTCCTACCACAGTAGTTTATCTTAAACTCTCAGGTGGGGTAGTGAAAATGTGACAGGCAAAAAGCAAGCTAATTGTCTTTGTGCAAATCACTCATTGTCTCTGAGCCAATTATCTCTTCTCTAAAATGTAGGTATATATCCACAGAGTTGTATTATCTGAGATAATACATATAAAGAATTTATTGCCAAATCTGTAGGAGGTAAGTGTTCATGGTATTTTCCTAGTCTCTAATGCTTGTGGTTATAAAAATGCAATATCTCTAATACTAAAAGTCTACACCTTACATATTCAACCTCCTTTAAAGCTAAGTGAATTGACAGATTTTGTCTTTTATTTTCAAAGAGCAAATGACAGGACATGAGAAAGGGACACAGTGTTCCAATTCCATGGACAATAACAGAAGTGAAAATATGCTTCCATCTAGATGTTTTGTATTGGCTTGAAAGTAACTCACAACTGGTCCTGAGAAATGGCATGGACACACTTGATCAGTACAGTAAGGCCATCAGAAAAAAACAAGGCTGAACGTTGTTAATTTTCTAAACTACAATGACTAATAAAGGTTATAAAGAAAGAATCGGGGGGGGGGCGGTGTGTGCCTGGGTGGCTCAGTTGGTTAAGTGTCCAACTCTTGATTTCGGTTTTCACAATCATGAGATTGAGCTCTGCGTTGGGCTCCAGGTCAGGCACGGAGCCTGCTTAAGTCTCTCTCTCCCTCTGCGCCTCCCTTTTCATGCATGTATGCACTCTCTCTCAAATAAGAAAGAAAGAAAGAAAGAAAGAAAGAAAGAAAGAAAGAAAGAAAGAAGAAAAGAAAAAGAAAAAGAAAGAGAAAGAAAGAGGGAAAGTAGGAAGGAATTGGTATTTGTAAGCAGGTAGTGAATTACAAACACTTCTTATAACTCTGGACATCATGGAGACAAACAAAAAATAGACAACAAGACTTACTACCAATAAATAAGCTACTTTCACTGACCTTTCAGAAAAATATTTAAAAAGGTATTTCAAATGCATGAACAAAAATGTATATATTGCACAAATACCAATGTACTCTAGTCACATGTACTGGAGAAAGAGTGTCTGCTTTTCTAATCGCACATGTCACTAGCTTATTCTATCTTTCTTCCCCCTACTATTAAGCTTTTGACTCATCCACAGAATAATAAAAAGTTGTGCCAAATAAGAGTTAAATGAGGAGAGAACCGTAAAATAAAAGTAGTTCTTTTTGCACATAAAATTTTCTTGCCGATTTGTGGATAGCTAGAAGACAGCTGAAATAATGTTTCAAGATCATGTTTACATTACATTTATTTATGCTTTTTCTCAACTCTTAGTAGTGATGGCTGCAAATGACGTTGTTTCAAACAAATTGTGTAATGCCAAAAGGTAGAGCCTACTTAAAAGAAAACTACACAGGGGTGCCCGGACAGCTCAGTCTGTTAAGCATCCGACTTTGGCTCAGGTCATGATCTCATGGTTTGTGAGTTTGAGCCCCACATCAGGCTCTGTGCTGACAGCTCGGAGCCTGGAATCTGCTTCAGATTCTGTGTCTCTCTCTCTGTGCCTCTCCTGCTCACACTCTGTCTCTCTCTCTCTCTTTCTCTCTCAAAAACTAAACATTAAAAAAAAACTACACATATGAAGGAAAGAGGGGACACTCTGATTATTTGGAGGGGGGCAATGAATACAAGGTACACAGCTTCATGTAAAATCTTACTATTATTTAAAAACCTTCCTTGGGGCGCCTGGGTGGCTCAGTCGGTTAAGCGTCCGACTTCAGCTCAGGTCACGATCTCGCGGTCCATGAGTTCGAGCCCCACGTCAGGCTCTGGGCTGATGGCTCAGAGCCTGGAGCCTGCTTCCGATTCTGTGTCTCCCTCTCTCTCTGCCCCTCCCCCGTTCATGCTCTGTCTCTGTCTCAAAAATAAATCAACGTTAAAAAAAATTAAAATAATAATAAATAAATAAATAAATAAATAAATAAATAAATAAAACGTTAAAAAAAATTTTTTAAATAAAAAATAAAAATCTTCCTTTAGATAATCTTATACTATGTTGAAACCATACAAAGATCTACTCTTTGGTTTAGGTAACACTATAGGCTAGAAGTCAGAGAACTTTTCCTGTTAAGGGATAAATAGTAAATATTCTACTCTGCTGTTGTAGCATAAGAGCAGTCATAGACAATACCTAAATGAATGCATGTGGCTGTGTTCTAATAAAACTTTATTTATAAAAACAGAATGGCAGGCCAAATGTGGCCCATCGGTGGTTGTTGCCAACCCTTGCCATAGAATAGCATCAATCTACACTTCTTAAAATAGAGACAGCCCTAGAAGTGAGAAAAATAAAATAAAATGCATGTGCATAGCCTGAAGGAGCTAAGAAAAAATCAAAATAAATTTAAGTTTAGCATGCATTTTTAGTAGGTGCCAAAGACAGACACCCTCTCCAGCTGCTCCTTCATAGTCAAGCCCTGGCAACCCCTGTGATCTGTTCTCATCACTAGAGTCTGTCTTTTTGAGAATGCTGGATAAATGGCATCATATCTGTCCTTTGAATCTGGCTTCTCTCTCATAAAAGATTAGGTCTTTAAAACTCATCCGAGTTGTTGCATGTATCAATAGTTTCATTTTATTGCTAGGTAGTCAACAGTTGTATCCAACCAACTCTTCTTCTTCGTGTGTGTGTGTGTGTGTGTGTGTGTGTGTGTGTGTGTGTGTGAGAAAGAGAGAGAGAGAGAGAGAGAGAGAGAGAGAGAGAGAGAGAAACAAGAAAGGAATTTATTTCAGTGAGTTCAAAACCAGTAACACAGTGGACTAGCACCTCAAAGACAACTTTTTAAACTCTATTCATGAGTTAAAGGATATTTGGGTTGTTTCCAGCTTTTGTCTATCACAAAGCTGCTATGAACATTTTGGCACAGGTTTTTCTAGAAATGTAAGTTTTAATTTCTCCAGGGTAGATACCAATGAATGGTAATACTGTACTGTATATTAAAGGCATATTTAATTTTTTTAGGTTCATTTTTGAGGGGGGACAGAGAGAGAGAGAGAGAGAGAGAGAGAGAGAGAGAGAGAGAATCCTAAGCAGGCTCCACACTGTCAGCATGGACCCCAATGTGAGACTCAAACCCACAAACCATGAGATCATGACCTGAGCCAAAAACCAAGAGTCAGAATGCATATTTAATTTGTACAAAACTGCAAATCCATTTTCCATTATACAGTTTTCTAATCACTGCACTTACTTTTCTTCTATATTAGGAAGTAGCATCCACCAACTGAAGCCCCCAAGTATACCGGCTGAGTGACCTTGAATGAGCTCTTGAGGATCTAACACTTTCCTAGCTTTAACAATGGGGATAACAATGATTCTAACTACATATGTTTCATATGAGGTAATGAGATGATGCTACTATAGCATTTAGGCCATGCCCACGCTAGTGGCTCTCAATTCTACCCCCACAGGGACGTGGCAATATGTGGAGACATTTTCAGTCGTCACAAACAAGGAAAGTATCACTGGCACCTGGTGGGTAAAGCCCAAGGATGATGTCCAACATTCTACAATGCACGGGACAGGCCCCTCAGCAAAGAATTATCCACCCTCAAATGTCATTGATGTCAAGGTGGAGAGACCTTGGCCTGCATAGAGAAAACAAATATCTATTATCATCATCACCAGCATTATTCAAACTCAGCGTATCTTCAAGTTACTCAAGAATGTTAGGCAAGTACACTCATCGAAAAGAATGCTAACTTTAGCAGGAGCCAAGATGGCAGAACAGTACGGAAGCTTTTTGTGTGTCTCACGTCCATGAAGTACAGCCAGACCAACACTAAACCATCCTACACACCTAGAAAACTGATTGGAAGATTAACACAACAATCTGCACAACCTGAACCACAGAATTCAGCAGGTATGCTACACGAAGAGCTAAACTTGGGGAGCAAGAAGCCCCGAAAGGTAGGGTACCACAACAATCCACCCCAGTAGGCTAGCAGGGCCATCTAAGGGAGAGCAGAGCTGTTACACCGAGCCCCACCCAACTGGGCCAACTTCACTCTTCAAGAACACAAGTCTCACCACCAGCTTAGTTTATGGACTATAAGGCACTACATAGACTGACTTCTAGGGGAAAACAAAGCAATTTCAGTCCTACTTCAATCTGTTAGCAGATTCATCTATTCAATTTTCTTTTCTCTCTCCTTTTTCTCTTTTACAATTCTTTTCTTTTTCTTGAATACAGAAAGAGAAAAAACTCATTTTAATTTTCAATTTTTATTAACAATATCTGTCTTTAATTTTTATTACTATATTTTTTACCTTGGTGTAAATTTTTTCAAATTCTAGTTTACTTCCATCATTTTATTTTAGTCTACTTCAGTGTACTCACCTTTTCAAATTTTCCAAAAATTTCCTTTTTTTCTTTTTATTTTTTTCTTTTTCATTTCTTTTCTTTTTCTTGAATGAAGAAAGAGAAAAACTTCATTTTTACTTTAAATTTCTTTTAAAAATATTTTTATTTAATTTTTATTACTATATTTTTTGCTTTTATGTAATTTTTTTCAAATTCTATATTACTCCATCATTTTATTTCTGTCTACTACAGTGTATTCACTTTTTCAAATTTTCAAACAATTTTTTTGTCTTTCCTTTTTTTCTTTTTTTATCTTTTTTCTCTTTTTAATTTTTCTTTTTTCTTAAATGCATAAAATGAAAAAATCATATTTCTTTTTAACTTTTATTAAAAATATTCTCCTATAATTTTTTTCTACTATATTCTCTACTTTTGTGTATTTTAGTCTACTTTAGTGTTTTCATTTTTTTAAATTCTCAAATGATTTCCTTTCTTTTTCTTTTTTTTTTTTGTTTGTTTCTCTAATCTGTCAAACCACTTTCTACACCCAGACCAAAACACACCTAGGATCTAGCATCATCTATTCGATTTTTGTGTGGGTGTGTTTTTAACTTTTAATTTTAATATTTTTTTAATTTTAATTTTTTTAACTTCAATTTTTCTACCTCATTAATTCCTTTTCTCCCTTCAAAATGACAGCCAGGGTGAAGGAATTCACCCCAAAAGAAAGAGCACGAAGAAACGACAGCCAGGGATTTAACCAACACAGACACAAGCAAGATGTCTGCACCAGAATTTAGAATCACAATAATAAGAATACTAGCTGTAGTCGAAAACAGATTAGAATCCCTTTCTTCAGAGATAAAAGAAGTAAAAAAGAGCCAGAATGAAATTAAAAAATGCTATAACTGAGCTGCAATCACGGATGGATGCAGCAGCGGCAAGGATGGACAAGGCAGAACAGAGAATCAGTGATATAGAGGACAAACTTATAGAGAATAACAAAGCAGAGAAAAAGGGAGACTAAGGCAAAAGAGCACGATTTAAGAATTAGAGAAATCAGTGACTTATGAAAAAGGAACAACATCAGAATCATAGGGGCCCCAGAGGAGGAAGAGAGAGAAATAGGGGTAGAAGGGTTGTGTGAGCAAATCATAGCAGAAAACTTTCCTAACCTGGGGAAAGACACAGATATCAAAATCCAGGAAGCACAGAGGACTCCCATTAGATTTAACAGAAACCGACCATCAACAAGGCATATCATAGTCAAATTCACAAAACACTCAGGCAAGGAGAGAATCATGAAAGCAGCAAGGGAAAAAAAGTCCCTAACCTACAAGGGAAGACAGATCAGGTTTGCAGCAGACCTATCCACAGAAACTTGGCAGGCCACAAAGGAGTGGCAGGATATATTCAGTGTGCTGAATCAGAAAAATATGCAGCCAAGAATTCTTTATCCAGCAAGGCTGTCATTCAAAATAGAAGGAGAGATAAAAAGTTTCCCAGACAAACAAAAATTAAAGGAGTTTGTGACTACTAAACCAGTCTTGCAAGAAATATTAAGGGGGACTCTCTGAGGGGACAAAAGGTAAAAAAATATATATGTATATATTTTTTATTTATTTTTATATTATATATATATTATATATTTATATTATATATATATTTTTATATATTTTTTATATTTTTATATTTTATATTTATTTTTAGAAACTCCAGTTCTACAAGCATCATAATGGCAATAAATTCATATCTTTCAGTACTCACTCTAAACGTCAATGGACTCAATGCTCCAATCAAAAGACATAGGGTAACAGAATGGATAAGAAAACAAGACCCATCTATATGCTGTTTACAAGAGACCCACTTTAGACCTAAAGACACCTACAGATTGAAAATAAGGGGATAGAGAACCATCTGTCATGCTAATGGTCAACAAAAGAAAGCCGAAGTAGCCATACTTATATCAGACAATCTAGACTTTAAAATAAAGACTGTATCAAGAGATGCAGAAGGCCATCATGTCATAATCAAGGGGTCTATAGACCAAGAAGACCTAACACTTGTAAACATTTATGTGCCAAATGTGAAAGCACCCAAATATATAAATCAATTAATCACAAACATCAAGAAACTCATCGATAGTAATACCATAATAGTAGGAGACTTCAACACCCCACTCACAGCAATGGACAGATCAAAAAATCAACAAGGAAACAATGGCTTTTAATAACACATTGGACCAGATGGACTTAACAGATATATTCAGAACATTTAATCCTAAAGCAGCAGAATATACATTCTTCTCCACTGCACATGGAACATTTTCCAGAATAGACCATATACTGGGACACAAATCAGCCCTAAGTAAGTACAAAAAGATCGAGACCATACCATGCATATTTTCAGACCACAATGTAATAAAACTTGAAATCAACCACAAGAAAAAATTTGGAAAGGTAACAAATACTTGGAGACTGAAGAACATCCTACTAAAGAATGAATGGGCTAACCAAAGCAGTTAAAGAAGAAATTAAAAAGTATATGGAAGTCAATGAAAATGATAACACCACAACCCAAAACCTCTGGGATGCAGCAAAGGCAGTCATAACAGGAAAGTATATAGCAATCCAGGCCTTCCTAAAGAAGGAAGAAAGATCTCAGATACACAACCTAATTTTATGCTTTAAGGAGCTGGAAAAAGAACAGCAAATAAAACCCAAAAGCATCAAAAGACAGGAAATAATAAAGATTAAAGCAGAAATTAATGCTATCAAAACCAAAAAAAAAACAAAAAACAAAAAACCAGAACAGATGAATGAAACCAGAAGCTGGTTCTTTGAAAGAATTAACAAAATTGATAAACCACCAGCCAGTTTGATCAAGAAGAAAAAGGAAAGGACCCAAATAAGTAAAATCAAGAATGAAAGAGGAGAAATCACAACCAACGCAACAGAAATAAAAACAATAATAAGAGAATATTATGGGCAATTATATGCCAACAAAATGGGCAAACTGGAAGACATGGACAAATTCCTAGAAACATATACACTACCAAACCTGAAACAGGAAGAAATAGAAAATTTGAACAGACCCATAACCAGTAAGGAAATCGAACTAGTAATCAAAAATCTGTCAAAAAACAAGAGTCCAGGGCCAGATGGCTTTCCACGGGAATTCTACCAAACATTTAAGGAAGAGTTAACACCTATTCTCTTGAAACTGTTCCAAAAAATAGAAATGGAAGGAAAACTTCCAAACTCTTTCTATGAAGCCAGCATTACCCTGATTCCAAAACCAGACAGAGACCCCACTAAAAAGGAGAACTATAGACCAATTTCCCTGATGAACATGGATGCAAATATCCTCAACAAGATATTAGCCAACCAGATCCAACAATACATTAAAAATTTATTCACCATGACCAAGTGGGACTTATACCTGGGATGCAGGGCTGGTTCAATATCCGCAAAACAATTAACATGATTCATCATGCCAATAAAAGAAAGGACAAGAACCATATGATCCTCTCAGTAAATGCAGACAAAGCATTTGACAAAATATAGCATCCTTTCTTGATAAAAACCCTCAAGAAAGTAGGGATAGAAGGATCATACCTCGAGATGATAAAAGCCATATATGAGTGACCCAGCGCTAATATCATCCTCAATGGGGAAAAACTGAGAGCTCTCCCTCTAAGATCAGGAACAAGACAGGGATGTCCAGTCTCGCCACTGTTATTCAACATAGTATTGGAAATCTTAGCCTCTGCAATCAGACAACACAAAGAAATAAAAGGCATCCAAATCAGCCAGGAGGAGGTCAAACTTTCATTCTTCGCAGATGACATGATACTCTATATGGAAAACCCAAAAAATTCCACCAAAAAACTGCTAGAACTGATTCATGAATTCAGCAAAGTTGCAGGATATAAAATCAAGGCACAGAAATCGGTTGCATTCCTATATACCAACAATGAAATGACAGAGAAATCAAGGAATTGGGGCGCCTGGGTGGCGCAGTCGGTTAAGCGTCCGACTTCAGCCAGGTCACGATCTCACGGTCCCTGAGTTCAAGCCCCGCGTCGGGCTCTGGGCTAATGGCTCAGAGCCTGGAGCCTGTTTCTGATTCTGTGTCTCCCTCTCTCTCTGCCTCTCGCCTGTTCATGCTGTGTCTCTCTCTGTCCCAAAAATAAATAAACGTTGAAAAAAAAAAAGGATCTTTAAAAAAAAAAAAAAGATCAAGGAATTGATCCCATTTACAGTTGCACCAAAAGCCATAAAATACATAAGAATAAATCTAACCAAACAGTTGAAAAATCTATACACTGAAAACTATAGAAAGCTTATGAAAGAAGTTGAAGAAGACACAAAGAAATGGAAAAAGATTCCATGCTCCTGAATAGGAAGAACAAATATTGTGAAAATGTCGATCCTACCCAAAGCAGTCTACATATTCAATGCAATCCCTATCAAAGTAACACCAGCATTCTTCACAGAGCTAGAACAAATAATCCTAAAATTTGTATGGAACCAGAAAAGACCCCGAATAGCCAAAGCAATCTTGAAAAAGAAAACCAAAGCAGGAGGCATCACAATCCCAGACTTCAAGCTATACTACAAAGCTGTAATCATCAAGACAGTATGGTACTGGCACAAGAACAGACACTCAGATCAATGGAATAGAATAGACCCCAGAAATGGACCAACAAACATATGGGCAACTAATCTTTGACAAAGCAAGAAAGAATATCCAAAGGAATAAAGACAGTCTCTTCAGCAAGTGGTGCTGGGAAAACTGGACAGCAACATGCAGAAAAAAGAACGTGGACCACTTTCTTACACCATACACAAAAATAAACTCAAAGTGGATGAAAGACCTCAATGTAAGACAGGAAGCCATCAAAATCCTCAAGGAGAAAGCAAGCAAAAACCTCTTTGATCTTGGCCGCAGCAATTGCTTACTCAACATATCTCCAGAGGCAAGGGAAACAAAAGCAAAAATGAACTACTGGGACCTCATCAAAATAAAAAGCTTCTGCACAGGGAAGGAAACAATCAGCAAAACTAAAAGGCAACTGACAGAATGGGAGAAGATATTTGCAAATGACATATCAGATAAAGAGTTAGTATCCAAAATCTTTAAAGAACTTATCAAACTCAACACCCAAAAAACAAATACTCCAGTGAAGAAATGGACAGAAGACATGAATAGACACCTCTCCAAAGAAGACATCCAGATGGCCAACCGACACATGAAAAAATGCTCCACATCACTCATCATCAGGGAAATACAAATCAAAACCACAATGAGATACCACCTTACACCTGTCAGAATGGCTAACATTAACAACTCAGGCGACAACAGGTGTTGGTGAGGATGTGGAGAAAGAGGATCTCTTTTGCATTGTTGGTGGGAATGCAAGCTGTTGCAGCCACGATGGAAAACAGTATGGAGGTTTCTCAAAAAACTAAAATTAGAACTACCCTACGACCCAGCAATTGCACTACTAGGCATTTATCCACAGGATACAGGTGTGCTGTTTCGAAGGGACACATGCATCCCCATGTTTATAGCAGCACTATCAACAATAGCCAAAGTATGTAAAGAGCCCAAATGTCCATCGATGGATGAATGGATAAAGAAGAAGTGGTATATATATACAATGGAGTATTACTCAGCAATCAAAAAGAATGAAATCTTGCCATTTGCAACTACGTGGATGGAACTGGAGGGTATTATGCTAAGAGAAATGAGTCAGTCAGAGAAAGACAAAAATCATATGAATTCACTCATATGAGGACTTTAAGAGACAAAACAGATGAACATAAGGGAAAGGAAACAAAAATAATATAAAAACAGGGAGGGGAACAAAACAAAAGAGACTCATAAATATGGAGAACAAACTGAGGGTTGCTAGAGGGGTTGTGGGAGGGGGGATGGGCTAAATGGGTAAGGGGCATTAAGGAATCTACTGAAATCATTGCTTCACTATATACTAACTAATTTGGATGTACATTTTAAAAAATAAAAAAATAAAGTTAAAAAGAAAGAATGCTCACTTTATTATTATTATCTTTTTTTGACAGAGAGAGGGGGCACAAGTGAGCAAGGGACAGAGAGAGAGAGAGAGAGAGAGAGAGAGAGAAGCAGGGCTCACCTGATACGGGACTCGAGCTCACCCAATGCAGGGCTTGATCTCAGAAACTGTGGGATCATGACCTGAGCCGAAGTCAGACACTTAATGACTGGGCTACCCAGGTGCACAAGAATGCGACTTTAAATGACAAGGAATAGTTTTCTATAAAACTGAAGTCAAGAAAGTAATATATAATTAAAATAAATCACCACTGGATTTTTTTCCCTAAAATTCCCTAAGGAAAAGCTAATATCCAAAGACTTTTTGAAGCTCCTCTGAAAATCTTACATATATCCAGAACCCTAATACGATTATCATTGATGTTAAAAAATGACACCGAGTATTGCCACACTTTTCACCACAAAAAAGTCGTCTTTGAAATATTAAAATACATTCACAAAGAAACATTTAAATGTCCGTCATGCATTCGAGTCAGTTCAGCGGAGATACTTAGGCACATGAAAGAATTGCTGAGTGTTAAACCTGAGATAAAGGTGGGATAACAAAAAGAAACTCCTAGAATACTCCTATCATTCACTGAGTGTGAATTCAACAAATATTTGTTACCCTCAGTCCTTCTCCCCAACCTTTATTGTTTTGGTAGCAGCACACAGTGGAGTGCAACACTCTGTAACTGCACTTAGCTTCCACAGCCCATGGCCACGGCCAGCTGCATAATGCTGGTTCTCTCACACCTACAGTCTCTTCCTCTGCAAACAGACCCAGTGAACCACAACGGCCCCTATCAAGTCACAAATGCTCTGGGGGCAGTTCTGCTATCGGCTCTTTTTAGGCAGGTGAGGGGAGGGGATGGCAGACTGGGGAGTCTGCAGGGAAGAGACACATTGAGTTTGCTTGTGTGTTTATTACTTAATGTTTTATTTTTTATTTTTATTTTTTTTAATGTTTATTTTGAGGGAGAGACAGACAGAATGTGAGCAGGGGAGGGGCAGAGCGAGAGGGAGACACAGAATCCAAAGCGGGCTCCAGGCTCTAAGCTGTCAGCACAGAGCCTGACACGGGCCTCAAACACACGAAGCATGAGATCATGACCTGAGCCGAAGTCGGAGGCTTAAATGACTGAGCCACAGGCGGCCCTTAATTAATGTTTTAAACACAGTATTTATTCAAAGTGCATCAACCAGTCTTTAATGCCTTCAAAGAGCCTTCTCCTTACATATTTCCTCCACCACAATCTCCCCACAAAACGCTTATTTTGAAACAACACTCTGGTACATTCTATTAAGAAGCCCAAGAAGGAGGACAAATGTCCTGAACACAGTTGTATCTTAAACAGGAGGTGCGGTTAGGTCAGTACAGCACAGAGTGCATTGAGCGGTGCTGGAAATAATGCAAACATGATCCAATTAGCAATTTTTTTGTTTGCTTGGTTTAGTTTTTCCTTTTTTCCGTGGGGGGGGAATTGTAATAGTTTTACTAAGATATAATTCATATATCCATACAATTTGCCCGTTTCAATTGTACAGTTTAACGGTTTTTAGCACGTTCAGAGAGTTTTGCAGCCATCAGCACAATCAGTTTCAAAGCATTTCATCACCCCAAAAAGAAACCCACACCCTCCTTGTTCCCCCAGCCCCATCAGGTCCAGCTGTGTTGATAACCGATCAAAGTAAATTCTGCAAATCCTTTAAAAGCACCTCCACATCTACTTTTCCTTCTTGAAGTTACTGACTCTCCTTTTGTTCTGGTTTCTGACTGGCAACATTCACTGCAGGGTTAGGACTAGGTGAGTCAAGTGCCCGGCCTCTGGCCCAAAGCCTAAGGTAGCACTGAAGCTCTCAGTCAGCAAGAAAATCATGACTCTAATGCAATATTTTAAAGATGAAAATGAATGCAAAAGCCTCAGAATTGTAAATAAAGGCAATTTATTTACAATTGCCTTTTTGTGATAAGTGCTATTTACAAAAACAGGCAGCCAGACCACGGGCACAGCTTACCAACTCAATTTTTGAACATACTGCATTATAAGTTACATATCTTGACGCTTGAGTGATTTTGCTGCCCCTTAAACTTTGTACGTGAGACAAGTGTCTGACTATTCTCACCTCTGTCCTAGTTCAGATATTGTTTTCATTTTTTTCCTTCTTTTTGTCCTTCCGTTGTCAATGGTCCAGTATAAAACAAAATATATATTTTTAAGTTAATTTATTTATTTTGAGAGAGAGAGAGAGAGTGACGGAGAGCAGGGAAGGGGGAGAGACAGAGGGAGAGAATGAATCCCAAGTAGCCTCCACATTGTCATTGCAGAGCCCGACGTGGGACTTGAACTCACAAACCGAGATCATGACTGAGCCACCCAGGTGCCCCAAAACAATATAATTTTGAAAGGCTAGGGAGACTGTTAGAAGAGAAGCAAGAAAATCAAATGATCTAGGAACTGGGCCATCAGCCCCTGAATAATGGAGACACTGTAAACATTTGCAAGAGCTCAACTCTGGGACCTGACAGGTAAAAACACAGATTTTCTATTAGCATGATGGCCAACAGGGGCATGGTAGCAAAACTCATGTTGCACGACATATTTATTAATGATTTCAAGGGCCAAACGTAAAACAGGGGCAGTAAAAGTTGCTGATGCAAATTTATTAAGTTAATAAAAATTATGGAGGAACATAAAAAGCAGAGTAATCTAATTGGGCTCTGTGAATGAGCCACCTGATAAAATTTAACCCAGAAGAGAATAACTGAGGGAACAAAACCCAGAGGTACTCAGGAAAAACAGCTAATAACCAAAGCCCTAAGACGCCACTGGCTTGGCAAGATCCAAAATGTGTACACGGTGTTTCAATATAATAATGAAAGGGTATGGAAAAATTCAGAGATGTTACAGCTTACATTCGGGGTCTTAATGAATCTCCTCCCCATAATAACTCCCCTGTCACAGTCTCTTCCTGCAGTGACTGCTCCTTGAGAGACTCTGGTCCATTTGCTTAAGGAGCCTGAGATGGGGAGCAAACATCCTGAACACAGTCGTATTTTAAATAAGAGGTACAGTTAGGTCACTGCAGCTCAAAATAAGGAGCTCCGAGAGACACAGGCAGATGAGACATGTCAAAATGTGGGTCTTTGCACTCAGAAGGCTTAGGAAGAATTAAGATTACTTTAGCAAGTGTGGAAGGCATAAAAAGAGTAAAGAATAATGGTAAAGGAGGATCTCAGGATCTCATTAGTCACGAAATACAAGAGACAAAGGATGATGACCAAGCAAATCGCACTGGCAAACGGAGAAAAAGGAAATGCTTCCTACAAAAAGCAGAATCGATAGGAGTTATTGACATGCAGCGAGGAGCTCGTGCTTGGGATTATGATCAAAGGGGCTGTAAATATGCACATTTAAGCCCGGGCAGAAGACAACATGTGGCCAGGGCCCCTGTGGGTTCCAAAGCAGCGGAGAAATGGGGAGGGCGTCCTAAGGATGATGACTGTCTCAGCTCACAGAGCTCCACTGGAAACGAAGAGGAGTCAGAAGACCCTGTATGTGCCAATTGGTGCTGGGTTTCTTGTCTTTCTGCCTGGTTGCTCTTTCTACTGGTTTTAACCCTATTTATGCTCTAGCAGTTGAACCTGTGTGGGCTGCATTGTATGGGTTTCTGTGCCTTCCAGCTTCTAGTTTTATAATAAGCAGCGCCTGGCGCAGGACAGGAAAAGTGACTGTGAGGCTTCGCTGCAACTGTTCACAGCACAATGGAGACTTCCCCAGGTGACCAGCCCATGCCTGGCCTGCCATCAAGACCCTCGGTCAAGCAGCTGAGGCTTCTGTCTTCTGTGCTTTGTTATTTCAGGCAGTCATGCCATGTGGCCTTAGCACGTGCACCCCGACACTGGCAACACTTGGGTGACACTCCTAACTTTCCACGGACATAGTACAATTACGTCCATTTTACAGATGAGAACCCTGTGATAACCTGATGTCATTATGAAGATTTTGTTACTATGGGAGGATACATGTAATGTGCAACGGTCACCACCGTATTTTCCAAGATTTTCCCATCATGCAAATCTTCAATTGCTTTAAAAAATCTTTTTGCGGCAAAATCTGCATGACATTAAACCTGCCATTAAACGGCAGTAAGTACATTCATATGGCCATGCAATATCACCACCTCTCACCCGCAAATCTCTTCATCCAACAGCAACCCCACGGCCGAGCCCCAGCCCCCTGGCAACACCATCCTACTTGCTGTGTCTCTGAACCTGACTACTTGAAGCACCTCCTAGGAGCCGAGTCATACCGTATCCATCCATTTGTATCTTATCCACTCCGCCAAATGTCCTCAACATGTATCCACTTGTAGCACGTCAGAAGTTCACTCCTTTCTAAGACCGAGTATGTTCCATTATATGTAGACATTACACACTGTTTCTCCATTTGTCCAGTGATGGACATTTGGGTTATTTCCACCTTTGGCTATTGTAAATAACGCTGCTAAGAACATCTGCATACGATATCTCAGTCCCTGTTTTCTTTTTCTTTTTTTTTTTAATTTTTATTTTATTTTATTTATTTTTTCAATATATGAAATTTATTGTCAAATTGGTTTCCATACAACACCCAGTGCTCATCCCAAAAGGTGCCCTCCTCAATACCCATCACCCACCCTCCCCTCCCTCCCACCCCCCATCAACCCTCAGTTTGTTCTCAGTTTTTAACAGTCTCTTATGCTTTGGCTCTTTTAACATTTATTTTATTTTTGAGACAGAGAGAGACAGAGCATGAATGGGGGAGGGGCAGAGAGAGAGGGAGACACAGAATCGGAAGCAGGCTCCAGGCTCTGAGCCGTCAGCCCAGAGCCCGACGCGGGGCTCGAACTCACGGACCGTGAGATCGTGACCTGAGCTGAAGTCGGACGCTCAACCGACTGAGCCACCCAGGCGCCCCTCAGTCCCTGTTTTCAACTCTTTCCAATATACACTTAGAATGGCTGGTTGTCTGGTAACTCTAGCTTGAGTTTTTGAGGATCTCCATGTCAGTTTCACTTTTTGATTCAACAACAAAAAATAAAAGCCTAAAACCCCTGACCTTCATGTCCATTATAATGTAATCTTGATAAATAGACACTAAACCTATAAGAATTTCCAATGGACCCAAGGGATACAGGAGTACTGATGCATAGGGGCACTTGTACCCCAATGTTTACAGCAGCACTCTCAACAATAGCCAAATTATGGAAAGAGCCTAAATGTCCATCAACTGATGAATGGATAAAGAAATTGTGGTTTATATACACAATGGAGTACTACGTGGCAATGAGAAAGAATGAAATATGGCCCTTTGTAGCAACATGGACGGAACTGGAGAGTGTGATGCTAAGTGAAATAAGCCATACAGAGAAAGACAGATACCATATGGTTTCACTCTTAGGTGGATCCTGAGAAACTTAACAGAAACCCATGGGGGAGGGGAAGGAAAAAAAAGAGGTTAGAGTGGAAGAGAGACAAAGTATAAGAGACTCTTAAAAACTGAGAACAAACTGAGGGTTGATGGGGGGTGGGAGGGAAGGGAGGGTGGGTGATGGGTATTGAGGAGGGCACCTTTTGGGATGAGCACTGGGTGTTGTATGGAAACCAATTTGACAATAAACTTCATATACTGGAAAAAAAAAGAATTTCCAATGGAAACATCTAAAGAGCTATAAAAAAAAAAACAACACGGAGGGCACCTGAGTGGCTCAGTCAGTTAAGCATCTGACGCTTGATTTTGGTTCAGGTCATGATCTCATGGTTCATGAGTTCAAGCCCCATGTCAGGCTCTGTGCTGACAGTGTGGAGCCTGCTTGGGATTCTCTCTCTCTCTCTCTCTCTCTCTCTCTCTCTCTCTGTCTCTCTCTCTCTGTTCTTCCCCTGCTTGCACTCTCTCTTTCTCAAAAATAAATAAATAAACAGGGGAGCCTGTGTGGCTCAGTTGGCTGAATGTCAACTTCAGTTCAGGTCATGATCCCATGGTTCACGGGTTCGAGCCCAGTGTTGGGCTTTGTGCCAACAGCTCAGAGCCTGAAGCTTGCTTCAGATTCTGTGTCTGCCTCTCTCTCTGCCCCTCCCCTGCTTGTACTCTATCTCTCTCTCAAAAACAAATAAAAAACATTAAAAATTTTTTAAATAAACTTAATATATATGGCATCTAGCCGGGTAAAAATCCAATTGCCTGACTAAATAATAATGATTCCTTATATTGGTGCTGAAAATGCAGTAATGTGACAATACACACATCACTGTTCTTTGGAAATTAGTTTCAGAAACATCATGTTAAACTCTACTTCTTCTGGTGAAGGAGTGAGTTTTATACTACTATCTTTAGGGATATAATTGCGTGAAAAAAAATCCATATTTTGAAAATGAAAGCCTTGCCACGCCTACACAGAGACCAGAAGGGAGAGAGACTAAACTCTCCTTCATGCCTGCAATCTCTGAGCCCACACCTGCACTAAAATCACCTCCATCATACCCCACCCGGAGCTTTTCTGTACACCTGTCTCTTCTTGTCCCCAGTAACTCGAATAAACTCTCAGGGAGAACTCCGTGCTTTCACATCACCAATTACAAGGGAGTCGTTTATGATCTGACGAGTCAGGTGCGCAATCTGCCATGCGTTGATTCCTGCTTAAAGCCGGGGTGTCAGGACAAAATGTCAGCCACGCATCCGTCTCTAGTGACCCCATCAGGTGGTCAGGCATGTTTTGAAAGGTGATGATAAGACCGGTCGCGCAGAGCCTGTCTGATGCTTAGTGAAGAGTGACAAGTCAATTCCGGGAAGCTCGGTGCTGGTCTTGCACACACCGCCTCTGAAGGTCAGTTTGGCATTGAGATCTCCATGATGGCAGGGGCCTCGGGGAGGCTGACGCACTGGTGCAAATGTGTTTGGGAACGGGGCTTACCTAGCACCCGGAATACTGAGTCTGGAAGGCCCATCAGACGCAGCTGCCCCGGTCCTGGCGTGTAACCAGATGCCCTCCAAGACCCAAACGGGAGCCCCTTTTGCGAGAACAGTCAAATCCACTGTGTGCAAACCCAACTCAGATTCACACGTGGGGGTGGGATTTATCCTCCCCTTCTTTTTCCTTTCTTTTTTTTTTTTTTTTTTCAGTTTTAGGGAAAAATGGTGGAGAGCTTTCAGAAAGATGTTTTAGAAGTCTGTACTTCCTGAAGAAGTGCAGGATGATTCTGTCATGCACAGGAAAGCCGCCCAAAGTCACACTCACTCAGTGCTTCTCAGATGTTAGCGTCCCAGACAGTACCTGCTCTGTGCTGGGTAAGAGTGCAGGTGCCGGGGCTCCGCCTCCAGAAAGGTCTGATTCTCTGCATCTGAGCACCAGGAATCTGTGTTTGCAGCCCCGCATCAGTTAATCTGATGGAGGCTGTGTGTTAGTTTATTACCGCTGCTACTACAAATTACCACCAACGGAGTGGCTTCAGACACGAATTTGATCTCTTCCAGGTCTGGAGCTCAGGTGACAAAAGCCTCAGTGAGCTACAGCGTGGTGTGAACAGGGCTGTGTTCCTTCTGGAGGCTCGAGGGGGAGAATCTATTTCTGTGCCTTCTGAAGCTTCTAGAGGCTTTCGGCATTTCTCAGCTGATTCCTCGGCATTCCTCCTCTTCCTGTATCTGTAATGCAGGCACCGTTGCCTCTTCTGACCTGGCTTCCTGCATATGTATTTATCTTTGCCGCTGGGAAAGGCTCTCTTCCTCACGCTGCACCCTCTGGCTTGCTTTTTCTGGAGTCAGATCTTCCACTGCCCTCCTCTAGAAGGATCCCTGTGACTACCTCGGACCCACCTCACTAATGCATGATCACCTCTACACCTCAAGGTCCCTAGCTTAGTCACACCTGCAAAGTCCCTTTTGCCCTATAAACCAACACATTCCCGGTTTGGGCGACTAGGCTGTAGATCTGTTTCGCAGGGAGAGAATGGGCATTATTCTGCTTACTGCAGGTGGTCCATAGGCCAGACTCAGAAAAAAAAAAAACAAAACCGTAAGAAGCAGTATTTACTTCATTTTTCTCATTACTCACAATACCCACAAGGCAGTGGTTCCCAGCTGGGAGAGGGAGGGGTGATTCTTCTGCCCTGGGTACATCTGGCAATGTCTGGAAGGGATTGTGAATTTATGTAGATAGAGATGAGATTGAGAGAGAACCCACGAGAAGAAATGCAACTTTTCTTCTAACCAACGAACTGCTACATATCCTCTCCTGCCCAGGGCAGTGCTAATGGAGAGGACATGCCATGTGGGGTCAGGTGACGCTGGGTGTACACAGAGAGTGCTTCAGTGACTTTCTGAGCCTTTGGCTTCCTCATCTGCAACCTGAGAAGAATCTACCTCGCTCAGAGAGGGGAGGTGAGCCCTGGCTGTGATGGCGAACACACGTTTCTTCTGGTTAGTTCCCTAAGCGTTAGCTTATGAGCCGCTATTTCAGCCTCGCTCAGATAGAGGCTCCCAGGAGGCAGGGACTTTGAGTTACTAAACACAATGCATTGGAAACTGCCCAAACCCGTGTACATCCGGTCCTTACATCTCATCAACGGCGGTCAGATCAAAAGGAAAACAGAGCAAGCAAGCAGCTGGTGCTAGGACTTAAGCCAAAGTACTGGTCAAACAGAAGACGTACATAAATCACAACTGAGGAAGGGATTAGGAAAGGTCCTCGAAAATCTGAAATGTGCACAATACCAATCCAATCCCCAAAGCAGTGCATACGTGCTGACTGCTGAGAGCAGAAAGGACGGACAGCCAACCACACACCTATAAAACAAAGAAAAGGTGAAGTGAGGGGACAGGAGTCTGTTATGCCGCGAGATGAAGAGCTGAGCTCCACGGCAGTGACACAGAGCACTGCACATGGGCTGAAGGAGGGGAGGACGGCCTCGCAGAGCCGATGTGGCCCAGGTGCCAGCAGCACGGCAGGCTACTACGTTTTTCCCGTGCGAGCCTCAGCTAGTGAGTCTTGCTGAAACAAAATACATTTAATTCTGGCCGAGGCTCCGTGGGCATCCCGCGAGGTCCTGTCTGTGGAAATGAGCGTGGAGAACAAGCAGGTGGGCACCCCTAACTGAAATCCAGCCTGCTCGTGAGAGACGCCGGGGCACAGGCCAGCTGCACAGCGTGGGACACAGCAAAAGACGCCACCAACACCCATTATCCCCGAACGTGGGCGTGAAGAATGTGCCCACAACCAGGAAGCAGGGGAGGATCCCCATGGAAACGCTTAATCACTGACATTTCAGTTCCCACTGCCAGTGCCGATAACAGGAGGCGATGACTGTGACCTATTGCTAATAGTTTAGCAAGGTAAGCAGGGAGCATCTTTCCCTGGTCACAAACCACACTGGGTACAGTTTTCCTTTCCTTCTTCCCTATACTTGGAACAAGTCTTTGGAAAAATCCCATATGGGAGGGTGGGTGCCTGGGTGGCTCAGTCGATTCAGCGTCTGACTCTTGGTTTTGGCTCAGGTCATGATCTCACGGTTCCATGGGTTCGAGCCCCGTGTTGGGTTCTGTGGTGGCAAGTGCGTGGACAGCTTGGGATTCTCTCTCTATCCCTCCCCTGCTCATGTGCGTGTGCTCTCTCTCTCTCTCAAAGTGGATAAATCAACTTAAAAAAAAAATCCATATTGCACCCTTTTTCATCCGGGCTTGCCCCACAAATTACAATGATATTGGACCTAAAAGCCAAAGATCTATCAGAGTTGAAAGGTCAGAAGGCATCCTGTACAGCACAGCTTTTATGTGAGACCCACTTGTAGGGCATGGCTCCATCACTGTGGGAGAATTCCCCCGAGGAGCCAGAGGACTGCAAAAAAGGAATGCAAGACTGCTATTTCTACGGCAGAGCAAATCTAGCTCTGTTGCATGCTTTAAAAAAAAAAATAATAATGTGTATTTATTTTTGAGACACAGCGCATGAGGTCGGAAAGGGCAGAGAGAGAAGCGGAGACACAGAATCCGAAGCAGGCTCCAGGCTCTGAGCTGTCAGCACAGAGCCCGACGTGGGGCTCAAACCCACAAACCACGAGTTCATAACCTGAGCTGAAGTCGGACGCTTAACCGACTGAGCCACCCAGAAGCCTCTCTAATGCATGCTTTTGAACTCCAGGCAATGTGTTCAAATTCTTAACTCTGCAATGGTTCATAAACAGGTCACTTTATCTAAAATGGTGGCCCTTTGGGGCACCTGGATGGCTCAGTTGGTTAAGCGTCTGCCTTTGGCTCAGGTCAAGATCTCACAGTTTGTGGGTTCAAGCCCTGTGTCAGGCTCTGTGCTGACAGCTCAGAGCCTGAAGCCTGCTTCGGATTCTGTGTCTCCTTCTCTCTCTGCCCCTCCCCAACTTGTGCTCTATGTCTCTCAAAAAATACATAAATATAAAAAAAATTAAAAAATAAAGAAAAGAAGAGGAGACTGGAATACAGACACACAAACAGACGACCACGTGAGGACAGAGCAGGGAGACAGAATCTACGTGCCCAGGACAGGGGCGTCAGGAGACAGCAGCCCCGCCCACACCTGGATGTGACTCCCAGCCTACAGAACCATGAGAGATGAATGTGTGTTTGTTGTTTGAGCTCACCAGTGTGGTGATTTGTTATGGCGGCCTGAGCAGACCCATACATGTATTTTCTATATCAACTGCTGGAAGTTACTCTTTCTTGTTCTATAACCTGCCTTTACTGAGGACCTGCTGTGTGTCAGCCGGGGACAAGGAGCTTTACATTTCTAACTCGGTTTTTCTCTGAGCGAACTTGCATAATATGCGTCAGTGGCCCCAGTTTATGAACACGTACACTGAGGCTCGGGGTTGGAAATCTGCCCTGGGTCACACTAGATGATGCAACGGGACATCCAGGCCACATGTATCCAAAAGCAGGTCTTTTCGTTCACCTCCTCTGACTGCAGGCCCAGGTGCTTTAATGAGTAACATGTCTCTGAATTTCAGGATAAACATTTGTGCACTGGCGATGCCCGGAGAGAGCTGGGAGCTATACCACATCCATCTTGGCAGGGCCTGCCATCAACTCCATGGTCACCAAGCACGGGTCACCCTGAGCAGGGAAGCAGGGCTGTGACCCTCCCTCACTACACATTCAGCCACCGCAAAACATATGTGCAATACACTGGGGGAGAAAGAACGCAAACCCACCTCCCTTCCCTGTCCCACCTCATGTGTAGATGTGACTCCGTCCACTAGCTTTTTATCTATATTAGCTACTGCTACAAAATAAATGAACACAAAGTTAGCAGCTTAAAACAACACCCATTTACTAGCTCCCAGCTCTGTGGGACTGAAGTCCAGGACAGCACGGCCATGTTCTCTGCTGACGGTCTCTCAATGCTAAAATCAAAGCATCTGCTAGGCTGGGCTGTTATCTGGTATGTTCAGAAAGAATTCATTTCCAAGCTGACTCAGGTTGCTGCATAAATCCAGTCCCTCTGGTTGTAGGACTGAGGTCCCCCTTTCCTTGCTGGCTGTCGGAGATCACTTTCCGCTCCTAGAGGCCAACAGTACTCTTTCTCACACCGCCCCTCCCTTCCACACACTACAGAAGCACACTGAGTCGTTCTTGTGCTCCAAATATCTCTGACTTCTCTTTCTGCTACCAGCTGGAAAAATACCTCTGCGTGTGTGATTAGACTAAAGCAACCTCACCCCAATACTCTCTGTTTTCCCAACATAAGGCAACATCATCAAGGAAGAGCTATATGATCATATGATAGGCTCCTACCCACACTCCATGGGAAATGTATTGCACAAAGGAGGGGCAGCCTTAGAATTTGGGCAAGCACAGCATGTCACAAATACCTCCTGTCCTTGTCACCTCTCTCTTTCCTACCACACCACCATTCTCACTGCCCTGCCTCCCTACTAACCAACCGCTCATTTTTCACACCAGAGAAATAGGGATCTGTTCTCAAACATGCAGTGACCTTGCCACTCCAGTAGTTAAGTCTTCACTTCATTCACTCAACATGTACTGAGCTCCTCTGCAAACTCCCGCACGATTCTAGGTACTATGATGAGGGAAGCCAATCAGACATGTCCTCAAGAAGGAACACTCACCCCCAACAAGCAGCAAGTTTCCAGGCAAGACTGGCACCAAACAGGGTACGCGCTACGAAGAAATGAACCGATGAAGCAGCTGGCTGGACTGGGGATGGCGCACGGCTGTTTTACATGGGTAGTCTGGAAAGGTCCGGCTTAGCACAGAAAGACCGGCATGTAGACACGCAGCCACCCACGGGAAGGTACTGGCGATGGAGTGTTCCACAGAGAGCAGCACGTTGAAGGTCCTGAGATGGGGAAGCACTGGCTGTCTGAGGAGCTAGAGACAAACATACAAGGGCATAGCTCCCACGGATGAGGAGCTTCTTGAAGAAATGAAGTCAGCACGATGCAGTGATCTATTGAATGCCGGTGTATTTACAGAGTGTAAACGGGACAGTGACACCCCCATCAGATGAGCTATGACCCTCAGTTGAGCAACATGGTCAGCCTGAGGTGATCCCGTGGGGAAGAGCTTTGGGGAACAAATATGCCTCTCTCCCTCCCTCTTGGCTCCTGCCAGAGTTCGCTGCTGGATCACCTTAGGTGGGATCCAATCTGAAGCCCAAAGGCATGCTTCCAGGTGACGTGATCCACAACCATCAACCTTCAGGGGGTGGACGGGGGTAGCGGGCGATGGAGAACAATGCAGAGTGGATTTGGGGACATGAAAGCCCCATCACAGCCCCAACCTTGAAATCTGGAAGCATGCCCAAGCAGACAGTTGGTGCTCCCTACTTTCACGTCTCCTAAACACTGAAGACTCAGCAATTATAAAGCAGTGCTGATTTTCCAGGTGCTTTATTTCAGGAACCTCCAAGTTACTTATGAACCCAGGCTGAGAATTCTGTTTCCCTCTGGGCTGGGCTGCTGTCTCAGCTGATGCCGCCCAGAGGCGGGGGGCACTGCCCTGCTCCGAGCCGGGCCAGCAACCCCCTTCTCATACCCCCCCAGCTGGCGCCTCCACGCACATTCTGGAGTAAGAGGGCTCGGTCAGCAGAGCACGTCATCTTTCCTACATAGATTTTCTATCATGGGCTACGTTTACTGGTGGCACAATTACTGCTCAAGTGCAGCCCTGTGACTTCCAGCTGAAGATCATCTCTATCCCTCCTTAGTAAAAAGGCTTTTGAAATCTGCAAACCTTCACAACCGTTGATGAGACTCACCTTTTCTCCAGGAGGGGTGATGCTCCGTCCATCTGACACCTTCTTTTATCCCTAATCCTTTCAACAGTGCCCAACTCTCATCAAACATTTACAGAATGATACATTTTGGGAGGAAACCAGCATAGACTACACATCCATGGTGATGAAATAAATGCCCCAGACAAAGTCAGGAGGAGAACGCTGAAAACATGAGATTAACACAAGATCTGGCTTAGAGCACAGGTGTCCTAGGTCTTTTCGGTGAAGATAAATGGACCTTATCTCCAATCTGGGACCTTCTGCCTGGAAGTCACCAACATCCACAGTAGTTTCAGACATGCTCTGGCAGCTGACTCCCAGAGCACTGGAGGGAGGAGGTGTTGTGGAAACTGCATTTCTGTGTATGCCAGAGTGCAACGCAATGACGGCTTCAACAGCGGTGTAAGCACACAAAGTGTAGTCATATTTGCTTAGCACAAATGCAGACTGTGAAATGGCCTTGGCTGGCTGCCTACTTCCTGACCATGGGCCATGGTAGGGAACTGATCGCCTGATACCTACTCATTCATACGGAGCTGTGTTGGAGACCTAGGTGCTCTGGGCATTTAGGCCAGATAGATTTTTGTTGTGGGGGCTGTTGCGTGCATCATAGGATGTAGGAGCCTTCTCTACATTTGGGCCGAGCCGCTTTTGCACCCAATGCGCGGTCACTGGGACTGGGTTGGAGCACTTGGGCAAGTGGCATAGGTTGTACTCACACTAAATGGTGCAAACCACTGGAGCAAACTGCACAGCGCTCACCTAGAATACATGCTTGACCACAGGACTTATGGAGAAGTCAGTCTCTTCAGGTTCCGTGCTCTTTAGCGGAGTGCCTGTTTTCAACAGGCCCACCAACGTACATTCTCCTTTCAGATCACGTCTTCTGTGTATAATTAGGTGTTCCTCTGGGACACCTGGGACAGACCCAGAGGCACTCTTCCAGCCAAGATGTCAGTTGGAAGGTTAGAAAGAGGAGGTTTAAGGTGCAGTACAGGCCTGGCAAGCAGCCTGTTGGACACCTAGCTCTGTGACTGAGACCAGGAAGTGCTCTTCAGCGGCCGCTGAGCTCTGTTCTGCATCACACGCACAGTGTGCTGCTCAAGTCCGTGTAGAATCCCCTGAATGGCTAAGCGGCAGGATTTCTTCTCAAGCAGTAATTATATCTTATTTCCCAAAGGGTAGCCCTTTTAGTGCAGCCCCTGGCTTTAGGAAAATAAATAGCCGTCTCCAGCAGCCCAGAAGGTACCGTTAGTCTCCTTCCTACACTCAATGCTCCTAATGACATTCAATAATTATTATTGCATTTTATTTTTTTGTTGTCCAGTAAGCTCAATTACTGCTGGTGGCCTTAAATTATACCATCATCCAGGTTCCCCTGGCTCTCACATAAACCATGGATCCCACTTCCCACCCATCTCCCCATCGAAACCTTCATGAAATGAGATTCCTGCTCTTGTCCAAACACACAGCCTATGTTTCTAGGCATCATCTCCTGTGTTTCTCAGGCACAGCTGGAAAGAAATGTAGGCTTTCTGAAACTTTGAGTTTGGTCTCTCATTCAGTAACTGTGACCCTCCACTGATGTGTCTCAATGGGACTGTGGTCATCTCTAAGCTGCCTCTTATTCATTTTTTTTTTTTTTTTGAGAGACAAAGCAGGGGGAGGGGCAGAGAGAGAGGGAGACACAGATTCCGAAGCAGGCTCCAGGCTCTGAGCTGTCAGCACAGAGCCCAACGCGGGGCTCGAACCCACGGACTAGGAGATCATGACCTGAGCCGAAGTCAGACGCTCAACCGACTGAGCCACCCAGGCGCCCCACGTCTCTTGTTCTTGATCTTACTGGACACTCATTGGGTACCTTTTCCCATTTTCATGGAGAAACAAAAGCGAGGATGTGTTTCCATGTTGGGAGGGACTTTTGCCGTTGGGAGAAACAGAGCATACTCTACTATGGATAAATCAACGTATGCTTGAAAAAAAAATGGCGGTGGCAGAAGCTTGCTCTGAGTCATGTCACTAGCTGTAATCCCAGCATGTCTCCTTCCCTCAGCTTCATTGACATATCATTGACATACAGCATCCTGTGACTTTAAGGATTTGACGCCCGTATAAATTGCAAGATGGTTATCCACACGGTATTAGCTACTACCCCACCTAGCATCACATAATTACCATTCCTTTTTTGTGGTGAGAACTTTCAAGATCTACTTACTCTCCTGGCAACATTCATGTATACTGTACAATATTATTAGTTTATAACCACCATACTATACATTAGATCCCCAAATTTGTTGATCATATTTAACTGGAAGTTTGTACTCATTCAACAATATCTCCCTGTGTCCCCTACCCCCTAAGACCCTGGTAACCACCATTCTACTCTGTTCTTTCTGAGTTTGTCTTTTTTGGAGTCCATATTCAAGGGAGATCACACAGTATTTGTCTTTGTCTGGCTTATTGCACTTAGCATAATACCCTCATGTGATATATGTGCTGATATATATATGTCTCATACATCATTAGTGCCTTACGTGATATATACATAGGGTGTTTCCATATGTTGGTTATTGAAAGTAAAGCTTCAAAGAACATGGGAATGCAGGTATCTCTTCAGGATACTGATTTTAATTTCTTTGGATGAATATTCAGACGTTTAACTGCTGCATCAGATGGCAGTTCTCCTTTCAATTTTTTGAGAAATCTTTACACTGCTTTCCATGGTGCTGGCACCAGTGTATATTCCCGAGGACAGGGTACAAAGGTTCTCTTCTGTGCACATCCTCACCAACACTTGTTATGTCTCGCCCGCCTCGTTGTTTGAGCAGCCACTTCACTATTTTCTGTCGCGTTGGGTGTTTATTTCCCACGTGCATTGATTTTCCTCCCATTTTTCTCTATCTAATTTTGGATGGCCAATAGTTGCAAAGCTAGAGAGCAGGACTTGTCGTCTTTCTGTAAATCAAAAAGACACTACGAGCCTGTAGTGTCTTTGCTCCCAGGTTGAGGCCATCACTGTTGTTTTACCGAACATCGCAAAGCATGTGACATTTCCAGACTGTGAGTTACTGGAGGGCTAGAGCCTTGTGGACCAGTATGTCTTCAAAATGTTTCTCAGAGTCTGGCCCAGGGCAGAATATCAAATGTTTGTGGGATAGACAGACAAAAAAAAAGACAAACACATGACAAGGGTGATTTCATATGTATACTATGAAGAAAATAAAAACAAGGTGGTGTGATAAAGAAGGGACAACTGGATAGACAAATGGTCTTGGTCAGATTCTCTAAGCAGGTGACTCTTGATCTGAGAGAAATGGATGACTTTTAAAAGAGCTAATAATGTTAACATCTAAGAAACAATGTCTTCCAGACAGTAGAAGGAGTAGCACACGCAAAGGTCCTGCGGTTGGCATCGTGAAGAAGTGGTTGGAAGACCACTGTAGCTAGGTATAATCTGGAGTACTGAACAGACAGATAATGGAGCTGACGAATAGAAGGCACTGGGTCAGCAATTGTGTACGATGATCAGTGTTTAACAGGAGTGAAGAAAAGCCCTTTCATAAGCAGCTGAAGAAGGGAGTTGCGGTATATTCTCTGAGGTTACCAATAAAAGTAAGAGAATTATATAATGCCACCTTTGGGTGTCCCTGCCAATAATCCCATGTTGTTCATCCAGGACCCCCACGCCCACCATATATTCATTCATCCACCTCTCTGCCAAGGGTGAGGCTTGATGGTGTAGAACTTGAAGCCTACTAGGAAAGGTGTGTGATCATCATATTTATAGTTGCAAGCTGTCTCTCCTGAACGTGCCCTGCTATGTTCAGTCTGGGAAAAGAAGATTAAATTACACCAAAAAGAAAAATCCCCAACCACACCTCATTTTGTCTGTTTCCCATTATCACTTACTTAAATTGCAGTCTAAAACTGAGAAAAAGAAAGACTTCTAGAAGTGTCCAGATCTGGAAGTTCCAAGATAGAGAAGCAAGCTTAATAAACACACAAATAAATAAGTGAACAAGATGTGACTTCACACATATCAGACTGCCAAAGGCATAAAAAGTGTGATAAAACCAGGAATATGAGAAAGTGGAAACAACCACACATGACCGGCAGGAAAGAGAATTAATGCAACCCCTTCGGAGGCAATTTTGCAAAATCTAATGAAGTTCGAGATTGCTATAGTCAACAACCCAGCCATTCTACTTCTAGTTATATGCCCTAGAGAAATCCCCTCGTGTGCCCACAAATAGGGAGGTGCATAGATGTTTTCTAAGGCTCTAAGGCTTTTTACGGCAAACAACAAATCAAACAAAACATCAAAGATCCAGCAACAGGGAAGTGGATGGATTATGATACGTTCGCATCATGAAATCTCTCCTGGCAATTCAAATGAAGAAACCACAGCTACTGGTGTAAACATGGTAAAACTTGAAACATCACTTTGAGTGGGGGGAAAACAAGTTGAAAGGTTATTGGTGACTACATGCATTTTTTAAAATTCCAAACAATCCTCATGTAGTGAAACTCTAAGAAAGATCATTTAACTGACACTGACCAGCTCTGGGAGGGAGGGGAAGGAATGGTAGCTACAGAAATATATCTGTTAACACGGTTTCTTTAAAATTATTGAAGCAAATATGCCAAAATGCAAAAACTGTGAAGATCTTTTTTGCTGGTATTCTCAGGTACCTTTTCATAAATTAGATTTTTGGAGCACTCAAGGTTCTGTGAGCAGTAATTTATTAATTCAATTCGGCAGTGGAAGCAGGGACAAAACTGGAGGGGTTATCGCTTCTTACTAGTCAGAAACTCTGGTTGCTAAAAAATAAAAGTGACACCAGCTGGGTTGCTAAAGAAACACTATAACTCTTCAAAATTAACAATATGCACATATCATTGACAATTTTTTGTTCTTCCGTAAGAATTGTGACCTCAAGCTCTTACCCAAGTAATCTTACGTTTGTCTTAAAAAATAAAGGATTCCCTAAGAACCTGAGAATGCATCTCCTACTGTTTCATCTGCACTCGTATTAACAAGAGTAGTTCTGTATCATTCATTAGAAAGCACAAAGAATTTCTTGACAGAAATGTGTGTTGCAGTCTCTGAAAAAAATACTAGGGGAAAAAAAAAGCAAAAAATGTCTGCATTAGAGGACTCCACTTCCTGGTGTTTAAAGAATATTTTGCAATGACATTGATGAACACGACTAAGGTCTTATTATCACAGATGGTAAGAAAATCTCTCTCTTAGGGGCGCCTGGGTGGCTCAGTCGATTAAGCGTCCAACTTCAGCTCAGGTCATGACTTCACAGTTCGTGAGTTTAAGCCCCGCGTCTGGCTCTGTGCTGACAGCTTAGAGCCTGAAGCCTGCTTCAGATTCTGTGTCTCCCTTTCTCTCTGTGCCCCTCCCCTGCTCACACTCTGTCTCTCAAAAATAAGTAAACATAAAAAAAAAATTAAAAAAAGAGAAAATCTCTCTTTGTCCCCGAATGACCCTGAAATTGTAATACTCAGTAATGTTGAGTTCCAAAATTGTTAAAATACATTGGAATGCGCAGTAACTATAGGATGTAAGAAACACCTGGAGTTACCACTTAGTTTTTCCAAACATATCGTTGGCAAGAGCAGCATTTCTACTAACACCAAATTTATATTTATATCCGATGGGATAATACATAAAAATATTCCCTGCTAGTTGTATAATTCTTTGTCTGAAGTTTTGCAGCGTGCCTATACTGATCTCATTCTGAGGATGGTCTGTATTCATTATACCGACTCAAGATAAATGATGGAAAAAGTAATTCATAAAGCAATTTTATATTTGTAGCTTCTCCCTTCTCTTACTTCCTGTCTTTAGAATGTTCCTTCAGCCCATCAACACTGCAGGATGTAGTACTTGCCTAGTATACTATGGTACTCCTGTAAATATGTGTTCACAAATAAAAATAAAGAAGGCTAATACATGGACTCTTCCGGGCAAACAGAAGCAATTGCCCACAGTTTGCCCAAATTCATCCTGATGAGAAGTGGCCACTAGCCTCACTGTCCAGAGATCCCAGGATGAGGGGTAAAAAGGAATTTAGATGAGTTATGAAAAAATATTACTCCAAAGTGCCACTACAAGTTTTCTTCTGTTTAAATAGCCGCTCCCCACTGAGAATTCCCATTGTTCTATTGTGTAATAAATACTGAGACACTCATATGCTGAATCGTACAACAAGCACACTAGTACTTGGGCGTTTAAGCACATTTAACCCTTTCAGGGCCACAACAGCCACTGCTAAGTTTGCCCCCAAAAGATCCTGAACCTCCCAACAGGCTGATATGCTCTGAGGTGCTTGTGCATAGAAATATCCTGGATTACCTTCAAATCTTTAACTCGGTGGTCCATATCCTGATATTTAAAACCAGGCAAATGTCCCATGTAGCTCATTATAATTCTCAATGTTGGCAGGCAAAATTGAAAGTTTTTATGAAAAGGACTTCGTTTCTGCTTTCCTGGTTTGTAATAGGATGTTTTTTTTCTTCATACACCATTGGAGCAGAAAATACCACATTTTCCTAATACAATGTAAAACTGATATAGAGATTGCTAGTGATCAACTTTCTGCCACTGTTCATTTGACATTTCTGTACTCATTCATTTGACTGTATTTGTTTGAGCACCTCCTATGTGGCCGTACTAATGGCTGACCCTGGGAATTGTAGGCAACAGAATCCCACACACTTTGATCAAAAGCTAGATGCTCTCAAGGGAGATGCAAATGGCCTGGGGAAAGCCAGATAGGGTGCTGAGTGGTAGAAAGGTTTCACACAGGTTAAGCAGCAAATGCAGAGATTCGAAGAAAAATAAGGCAGGGAGTCCTGTAGAGACAGCAGCAGTGGGGACAGTGTTCATTGCAAAGGCCATGAGATAAGTGCATGCTTGAGTGTTCAAGGACCACCAAGAAGCCAGGGGGTTGAGACGGCAGGAGAGAGTCATCAGAGAGGAAGTCAGCTGGAAGCAGGGGTCAGCCATGCAAAGCCTCACAGGTCATTGTAAATAAGACAAGAAGCTGTTAGAACATTTTGAATGGGGCGCCTGGGTGGCTCGGTCGGTGAAGCTTCTGACTTCAGCTCAGGTCATGATCTTGCAGTTCGTGAGTTCAAGCCCCGCATCGGGCTGACAGCTCAGAGCCTGGAGCCTGCTTCGCATTCTGTGTCTCCCTCTCCCTCTCTCTGCCCCTCCCCTGGCTTGTGCTCTGCCTCTCTCTCACTCTCTCTCAAATAAATAAATAAATATTCACAAATTAAAAAAAAACATTTTGAGGAGCGAGTGGACATGAGCTAGCCTGTTTGAACAATACACTCTGCACAGGAAATTTACAGGGAAGAAAGCTGGCAGGCAGCACCTGACCTGAGTGTCAAGGTTGACATCACAGTGATAAGACATATGACAGACAAACCCACATTGAGGATCTTTCTACAGCATGCCCAGCCAGTCCTCCTCAAAACTGTCATGAAAGGAAAAGACAAGAGATTGTCACAGGTCAGAAGAAACTAGGAGACATGTTGCCTAAATGCAATGTGGGGTCCTGAATGGGATCCTGGGACAGAGAATGGTCATTCGTGGAAAAGCTTAGGAAATCCAAATATAGTCCCTAACAGAATTAACAGGATTGTGCCAATGTTAATTTCTTAGTTTTAAGAAATGTGCTGTCATTGTGTAAGAGTGAACACCAGAGGAGGCTGACCAGAGGATATATGGAAACTCTCTGTAGTGTCTTGGCAAGTTTTCCTAACTCTAAGATCAAAGAGTTTTACAGGGGGGGGAAAGATACTCTGGCCATTTCCCGAAGACAAATAGGACAGCAAGATGTATTCATCTTAGACGTAAGAAAGGACAGCAACTTAGATCAGGGTGATGAGAAGTGGGGCGGTTTGGGGCACATTCTGAAGGAAGAGCCCATGGCGCTTGCTGCCAGGTTGGATGTCAGCAGTAAGAGAGGTGAGTCAGGGATGGCTCAGAGTTTGGGGGCCTGGGAGACAGCATGGAGGGGTCGGTGTTGACATGGGCCAGGTGGGGGGAGGAGCAGGACCCACAGAGAAATCAGGAGTGCCTTTTGGACATGGGAACATTGAGATGCCTATTGGCAGTGGAGCGGACAGCAAAGCTGATCTACCAGAGTGAATCAGGGGAGAGTGCAGAAGAGAGGTCGGCGTTTGAGGTACAGACGAGCATCTCCAACGACACACATGTATACAATCCTGACGGAAGTGGAGACGGCTCCGAAGGAGCAAATGGGTGGGTGTGTGGGAGGGAGGGAGGGAGGGAGGGAGGGAGGGAGAAAGGGCAGGGAGGGAAGCAGTCTTGTCCATCAGCAGACAAACTCCTGTAACGTAACTAAGGCTGGGACAACTGAAGACAGAGACTTGGCCAACAGGATACTGAAGAGCCAGGGCACTGAGGTCAAGGACTGTCAGGGATGTGCCTGAATGGGTGTATTGGAGGCTGTCTTTTGTCTACACTTAAAATAGGGTCCCTTCCCGAGATCCTTGGGGATTTCCGACATTTTGCATCCTTAGCTGCATCTAGTGGTTGGCAGCACATCTGTGGAGGAAACCACAGGTAGCTGAGGGGAACTTTTCTCTGCCAAGGGGCTTAATCTTCACATTATTACCCATGAAATGATGACAGAGGTTGGATACTCAGGAAAAATTCTTCTGACTTAAAAAAATACCTCAGTAAGTCAAATATACTCCCAAAGGCCAGGTTCACAGGGAGTGGTATAGTCAGTAAGAAGGTTTTTTTTCCCTTTTCTATTCGAGCCTTAGGTGACATTTTGGGCCCTGTTAAGAGTTCGGTGTAAAACGTTTAGGAGATCGGATAGCCCTGAGTCACAGCTCCGTGGGATCCCCTTATTGAGAGATTATGGCTCAAATGGAATTTGAGACCGCATGATCCACACAACTCCTTTAAGTGCATCTTTCCAGACTTTTAAATCATACAGAGAAACAAAGGGCATACATTATCCCACTTAGACTTTTCTTTGGTTGATCAGCTTAATTATTATTATTATTATTAACATTAATATTTTTTGCAACCCTTCTCAAAGCTATTTCCTGGACTTTCAAGACTCAGATTTGAATGGAAATTTACTGCTGGGGAGACCCCATCATACAGGGCTCATGAAGACTACCATAACTCTTTCTTGTCAGGTCCCATTGCCACTGGTATTAATGTGGGAAACAAAAGCAAAAAAAAAAAAATATTAAATTTCCTTACTGCATACAGTCCACTGACAAGTCCTTGAAACAGGCAGAGTGACCTCCCTCTAGGAGCTCAGCTCCTTCAGTAATGACACTTTGCTAAAGGGAAAAGGCAATCTTAGCTTGACATTGTCCCGACCGCGAGATCATGACCTGAGCCGAAGTAGGACACTTAACCGACCGAGCCACCCAGGCGCCCCCCCCTTTTTTTTAATACTTTTTTAATGTTGGTTTATTTTTGAAAGACAGAGACAGAGAATGAGCAGGGGTGGAACAGAGAGAGAGGGAGACACAGAATCTGAAGCAGGTTCCAGGCCTGCTGTCAGCACAGAGCCCGACGCGGGGCTTGAACCCACAAACCATGAGATCATGACCTGAGCCGAAGTCAGTTGCTTAACTGACTGAGCCACGCAGGCTCTTGTAAGTCTCTTTTAACATAGAGAAATTCCTTTGGAAAATTCCTTTATCTCTACCTCAAGATATAGGTTGGTAATCATTCCCCGGGCATATGGCCTCACTGGTATACATCTGAAGGGTTTTACTAAACGGTAATAAATGACGTTTTCCTAAGAAGAGCTAGTCCACTCAGGACCCTGGAAACCTTGTTTCCAAAATACCTTGGAGGTTTGTACTGTCCCTAACCCCCTGCCAACTTGAAAGTGTATAATCAGTCACCCCTCACAACCCCAGAGCAGCTCTTTCTGCCCACAGGTCTGTCCCCGTGCTTTAACAAAACCCCACTTCTGCACCAAACACGTCTCAAGAATTCTTTCTTGAACATTTGCTCTGAACCCCAACGTTTCCATGTCACTATCACAGCAGGCACCAGGCCATGGTGATATAAAGATGCAAAGGGAAGTCGCAAAAAGGGATTCAGGTATTGTTGTTCTCAAAGAATACTGCCAAATAAACCAATCTGGACTTGGTAAAGAGAGAGTTTTTGAAAGGATTATCACAAGGGAGGAAAGAGGCTGTTGCAATATGGGGAGTGCAACGGTAGCAAGAAGGAAGGTGCTCTGGTCATAACACCGAAGTGTTGCAGAGGTTAGGCAAAGGGGTTTTCCTTTCTAAGGAGGAATGAAAGGCTAGAGGAAGCAGGTGTGGGACGTGGGAAGAGAGGGTGGCCCAACTGCACAGAGGATCTGAGAATGGTTTACGCTAAGGTCAGACTGTCCTCAGGAGGGACTGTCCAATATCTCAGGCGGAGGGGGGCCCAAGGTTCGGGGCCCCGGCGGCAGGAAAGAATCTCAACCAAAGTTTAGCTAAAAAGGATCTTAGTTTGTTCTGGCAGGTGAACAAAATGCCACATCCATCATTTCTCAATACATACGCGTAACAAACAGTCAGCTTATATGCCTTAAACTTATACAGCGTGATATGTTGACTGTATCTCAATAAAACTGGGGGGAAATAGCACAGACTGGATTGCTTATACACAATGGAAATTTAGCTCTCACAGTACTAGAGGCTTCAAGTCCCAGGTGAGAATGCCAGCACGGTGGGCTGGGAGCCGTCTTCTGGTTCATCGCTGTGCCTTCTCTCTGAGTCCTCAGAGGGCCGGGAAGCTCTCTGGGGTCCCTTTTAGAGGGGCACTGATCCCATTCACGAGGACTCCACCCTCAGAATCTATCACCTTCCAAAGGCCCCACCTCCTAACATCATTATCTTTGGGGGTTAAGATGCAGCATATTAATTTGGGGAGGACACAAAATTTCAGACCATAGCTGCAAGTATTTTGTTCCCATTGATCAGTGAGGAGTAACACTTCAACTTACCATTCTTGAGGCAAAAACGGGAGTTAGGAGAGTCTGTGTCTTGCCTTCTCCTAGGTAAACAAAGCATGGGAGGGGTATCCGTGAGTACCATCTAAGTCATATGGGGATTGGTTCTTTGTCATCTGTTGTTTCTTTTGAGACCAGATTTCAGGGGAATGACCAGAAAGATGAAACCCGTCCCTCATCTTGCCACCACTGTAGACTCATTTTCTTTTACTCTTGCTTTCTAGAAAAATGTTTTATAGTTCTACTTTAAAGGTCAGTGCTTTCGGGGGGCAGCTGGGCGGTTTAGTTGGTTAAGCGTCTGACTTAGGCTCAGGTCATGATCTCACGGTTCATGGGTTCAAGCCCTGTGTCTGGCTCTGTGCTGACAGCTTGGAGCCTGGAGCCTGCTTTGGATTCTGTCTCTCCCTCCCTCTCTCTCTCTCTCTCTCTCTCTCTCTCTCTGTCCCTCCCCAACTTGTGCTCTGTCTCTCTCACTCTCAAAAATAAATAAACATTAATTTTTTTTTTTTTTCAAAAGTCAGTGCTTTCGGGAAGGACCTAATGTTAGGAGCTGATGTGAAATGAGCAGGGTTCAGACAGACTTAGAGTTGGGGAGAGAAAGAGTGGAAAGGAGCAAGGAGAAGCTTCTGCTTTGTAAATTTCCCTAGAGCCAGCCCTAAAGTGGTGGAGAAGCCCTCGTTTGGATTTTCTTCACTCTAATGATAAGTGGGCTGAGGGATTTTTATTTTGGTTGGGTTTATGCAAAGGACCTTCCCATTCCCAAAGATTACCTGCCTTCCCTCTACCTTTCTCCTTGGAAGAAGCTTCTCCTTTTCATCATTCAACACTGTGATAAACGCTAGGACCCTGTTATCTGGATTTAATGTCGTTTTCCATCTCAATGGAACCCAAATTGCCTATTGTTTTTCTTTAAATGTATTCTTTCCACAGTATAGTAGTTTTTTTGTTTTTGTTTTTGTTTTTTTACAAAAGGCTGCTTTTATATGAGGATCAAGACGTATTTTCAATGCAAGAAAAACCTCGGAAACAAAAAACACGACATTGACATTTACAATCATTAGGAATTTAGTGATTCACTGCAGGGATAATGATTTGGGTTGCTTGTATTTATTAAAAAGGAGCAGCATGTGTGTAGAAAATAACATGATTTAGAAATTATGTTGCTCACTGTGAATGTAGAAATGAAATCACCATCACCAAAATACTTAAGTAGGGTTGTAATTTCCAATGCTACTTTGCTATTTAGACAGTGTTTGAATTATATGTGACTACTTTGCTATTTATACAGTGTTTGAATTATATGTGATTTTATTTAGTTACACTATAAATCTATCACAGAGAAAGCAAACAATCCTATTATCTTTGTTATTAAAAGCTCTCATGTGTCTGAGAGCTGACCCTATTAAACAAGAGTTAGAAAAATCAAGGAGAAAGTTAGCCTCTGATTCCTAAACGAGGTTGAACCATATCACAGGTTACTGACAAAGTGAAATCTCTACCCACCTAGCAAAAGACATGACCTAAACCATTCTAATTTGGATTAACAGTGCTTAATCAAGGCCATCTTGATTTTACAGCCTGTGCTACTGTGTCCAAGAATAGAATTCAATGAAGGTTGTAATAAGTAAAGCAGTTTAAGCTTCATTTGGACCCACTTAAGTTACAAAGCTATTAGATAAAGTACATAAAATTTCTGATAGAACACACAGAATCTCCATGTACTTTTAAAGAGAACTGTGGTTACATATTCACATTCCCACCGCTACTCTGACACTGGGGGTGTGGGTGGGTGGGAGGAGAAAAGCGATGAATACCAATTCTTTTAAAAGTTCACTTATTTGAGAGAGAGAGCAGGGGAGGGGCAGAGAGAGAGAAGGAGAGAGAGAATCCCAAGCAGCCTCCACACCACGAACACAGAGCCTGACGTGGGGCTTGAACGCACAAACCATGAGATAATGACCTGAGCCAAAATCAAGAGCTGGATGCTTAACCAACTGAGCCACCCAGGTGCCCCTGAATACTGTAATGCCCCTGACTTCGAATCCGAGAGACCACCAAGGAGCCGATACCGATGCAAACGCACGAGGGTTTATTTGCAAGCTCGAGCTTGGGCTCAAGTATACCCGACACAGCGGAGCAGGGACTTGGACCCCTAGGTTAAGAGGCGTAGCAGTTTTATAGGGGCCAGCGGCCAATGAGATTGTTACACACACAGAAAGTTGCATAGTCATGTCAGTCCACATGTAGGTGGCCAATTGAATTACAATTTACCCTATAGTAACTGTTTGACCTAGCCTATCACTCTGGCCAGAATTGGTGCACAAGTTTGGCGGGCAAAAGGCGGGGTTTAAGAATTGGCGTGCAAGTTTGGCGGTTAGGGGCTCCGCATTCCTATATGAGCCGGTTTCCAGTAAGGGTGTGCTCAGCGGCTTGACTAGGGTGGGGGAGTGTCTTAAGCAATAAGTAGGTCATGTGGGGGTTCTACATGAGATGGTGGGTGTAGCACAAAATGGAGTTAGTCTTGCTCTGCTTGTCCAGGGGCAGGGGATTTTGGTTAAATTCCTTGGGTCCCACAATACTAATTTTTAGAAAGAAATCAGAAAAACTCAAGAAAAGGATGATACACAGGTGTTCAGAGCAATCAAAACAAAGTATTCATAAATTATATCCAGTAAATCCAAAGCCATTTGAGCCAGTTTCATGCCCACTTGCATCAAAGAGATTCAAGGAAGGTGATGGGAGAGGGGGTCTGAAGACACTACTTACAAGAGATTCTTGCAGCTGAAGTCTGGTTCCCTGGGGCTGGAGCTACTTAGCACTGATTTGTATTAGTGATGTTTAGTGTGTCAGAAGTCCTAGAGGCTGGGAGAGGCACAAGTTTTACTGTAAACACTATCAGACTTTTTTTTAATATAAAGGTTTATGGAGGATTTTTTTTTAAAAAAAGAAAACATTAGATTTTAATGCAGATTATATGCGTAGGGGATACAGGCTCCTTGAATGAATAACATTTTACCTAGTTAACTCTCCATGAACCTCAAGCAGATTATCTACAATCTGACACAACTGTTGAATATCACAGGGCACCATCCAAATAAAAGAATAAAAGAATAAAATAGCATTCCTGCTGCCTGAGGACTCACAGTCTAAAGCCAAGAAAAAAACAGAAGCAGCCGATTAAAATGAAATAAGGTCAATGCTACACATAGAAGAGTAAGAGAACAGTTCTGCTGTTTTGGATTGGTTTTGCTGGAAGGTATCAGAAAGGTATCAGAAAGGTATCAGGAAGACAAAGGGTGTCTGGGTGGCTCAGCTGGTGAGCGGTCATGATTTCACGGTTCCTGGGTCCGAGCCCCACATCGGGCTCTGTGCTGGCAGCGTGAAACCTGCTTAGGATCCTCTCTCCCCCACCCCCCCTCTCTCTCAAAATAAATAAATAAACTTAAGAAAAAGAAAAAAAAGACAAAGGTGACATCTAAGCTGAGCGTACAGTTTTCTGGGTTTAAAAAAAAAGCCGAGGAGGAACCATGGGGACCACGAGGAATCCGAGGCCAGCATGGCACAGAACCCACGGAGGAGAACATCTTGGAGGGACCAGAAAGGCAGGGCTGGGACAAGCAAGTAAAGAGCCAGCAGAAGCTTACACCTGGCCGAGCGCTTTGCCTAGATCTGTGTTTCCAGATTCACAGCTCTCAGTGTGAAGGATGGGCTAGAATGGGGAGATGACGAAGGTCTAGCCAAGAGCAGCACATACAGTGCGCGGCGGGCAGGCCTCAGGGATTTGAGAGACCCAGGTGAAGGTATCCGATGGCCAAATGGGAAGTGTGAGTTCAGGAAAGGGGTCAAAAGCCCCCGCAGGTCCTGGCTGAGGCAATAGGAGGTCCTCCTTACTAGCTGAGCTAGGAGATCCTGGATGCGCATGCAGGAAGAGTCTGATGGGGACAGGGTCTATCAGCTTGGGAACACACTGATTTTGACTGGGGCGCGGGACAGACATCCAGGTGGACACGGATGTCCAGAAGGCAATTAGTAAAGGACTCCGAAGAGGACTGGAGGTGGGAAAATAGCTTTGAATGGCACCCTCACATGGAATTTGATACAGACCCAGCAGCCCTTTCACTATATGTCCCCCGGAGGCACTCACTACGTGCCGGACTGTCTTCTCTTCCTACCCACCCAGTCACAGCTGATGTCACTACTTATTCCCGCTGACATTTCACGTAATCCTGGTTCACAGGACACTAAATATAGGTCCACTAACACTGTGGTTCAGAGCGAGCCACACATTTGAGCAGCTGCATAGCTCTATCTATTTATTGGCAGCTGAAACGTGGACTCCCTGGTGAACGTTATGATCATAATGAAGCATAAAATTGAGCCTCCAACTTCTCTTCATAACATGAAAGACAACTCTGAGGTTGAGTCTCACTTTTTCTATTATTTCATGTGTCTCAAATTCACCTAGTTAAGGAAAATATGCTTCTGAGGTTTCTTCCCCATACTCAATAAGTATGCTTATTGAGAAAAGATCATCATACCAAGAAAAAAAGCCAACCTTCTCCCCTTTCCCCACCTCATTTTCCTCCACTGCTTCACATATGTACAATCCTCTCCCTGTGAACGGCTTTATATACATTATGCCATGCTTTCCTCAATGCATATATTGTATATAGACATAATTATGTTCCTCTCAATAAAAGCAATTTAAAAAATGTATAGTGAAGTGCATTTTCATTTTTATAAGACTGCAAATCTTGTAAATTACTTCTGATTTTTGAGTCCTGAAACATCCATTTTTAGTTGGGGAAATACAGATAGCCTAATTACAGAGGAGCAGGGAAAGCAACATCAATATTTGAACTGATACTACCAATACTTGTGTTCAGCATGAAAATGCAATTGGTGGTAATTTCCAGGAGATGTCAATTCTGTCTCACACCACACGGATATCCAGAGTATTTCTAACCACCCTACACACCCACATTCCCTAGGTCCTTCCACAAGAGTACAAATAACCAAACAATCTGTTAATCGATGTTCAACTAACAGGTCAATTACATTCTATTTGGTGGTTGGATGGTTTAAAAATTTCTGAACTGGATAATTGGAATATATATATGTAAATGTTTTTTTTTTTTAACGTTTATTTACTTTTGAGACAGAGAGAGACACAGCATGAACGGGGGAGGGGCAGAGAGAGAGGGAGACACAGAATCTGAAGCAGGCTCCAGGCTCCGAGCTGTCAGCACAGAGCCTGACGTGGGGCTCGAACTCACGGACCGCGAGATCGTGACCTGAGCGAAGTCGGACGCTCAACCGACTGAGCCACCCAGGCGCCCCTATATGTAGATGTTTATTCCTACCATCTTACACATAGCACTTAAATATTCTGAAGTTAAAAAAACTGCCTGATTTTCATGCCCGAGGCAAAGTCTACAGAGAATGTGATTTATGTCTTATAGTTTAAAACATTTGTATTTTTTTAAATCATGTTCTTCCACATTAGCATTTTCCCCAAAAGTGAAGGAAGTGTAGTCAACCAGTAATCTTCTTGAGGGGACAGGTCATGTTTTACTTTGTGCACCCTTCATTCCACATTCGTACTCTTAAAGCTAATTGACTCGAGTAAGTTCAGGAATATCAGGGTCTTTATAGGTTTTTTTTTTTGCTAAATTCCCCCAATACAATAGAGAAAAAGCCCCCGGAGTTTCCTGGTGTTTTTTCTTTTTTGTCAAAAAGTTACAAAGGCTAGAAGAGGAGAAATTTAATAATTGGTCATCCTAACAGATCATTGAAAATGTGATTTTAGGACATCACAAGATTTTTGCAAAAAAAAAAAAAAGCAGAAAGAAAGAAAGAAAAGAAAAGAAAAAGAAATACAGAACTTGCTCTTTAGGACGCACAGTTTTCTTTTAAATGGAAAGAATGAAATCCTATGGAGATGTAGCTTTTCAAGACGCCATTCATTCAAGCATATATATCTCACCAAAAATAACTCGGAAGCAGTGACCTTTCAGTCTCTTGGAGCTCTGAACCATGTCACGGAAACTCTTATGAATGTGGGTGCCACTGGGGCCTTATAAGCAGAACTGACCTCTGGCAGCACAGGGCCTTTTTGAAGAATAGGGAGCTGTGCCTTGGAAGCCGCTATGCTCCATCACTACTGTGCTGATTAGCTATGGCTGCATAACAAATGTCCCTCGTGCCAGGGTCTTAAAGCAACAATGATATACTATGTCTCCCAACTCTGGGAGCTGACTGGGTACTTGTGCTGGCCTTGCCCGAACTCACTCATGAGGCTGCAGTGATGTGCTGAATGTTCTAAACGCCCTTCCTCACGTGTCCAAAGCCCTAGTGGCAACGCTAGAATGGTTAGGATGGCTGGCTTCCGTGTCCATGTGGGGTCTCATCCCTGGACTGCGCACAAATCAGCATCCTAGGAATGGGAGGGTGGTTCCCTCTCCTTGTGGGGTCTCATCCCTGGACTGTACAGAAATCAGCATCCTAGGAATGTGAGGGTGGCTTCCAGAGCTCTCCATGTGGGGTCTCATCCCTGGATTGTGCAGAAATCAGCATCCTAGGAATTTGAAGCTGGCTTCCAGAACTCTCCATGTGGGGTCTCATCCCTGGATTATGCAGAAATCAGCATCCTAGGAATGTGAGGGTGGCTTGCCTCTCCATGTGGGGTCCCATCCCTGGATTATGCACAAATCCGCATCCTAGGAATGTGAGGCTGGCTTCCAGAGCTTTCCATGAGGGGTCCCATCCCTGGATTATGCACAAATCCGCATCCTGGGAATGTGAGGCTGGCTTCCCTCTCCATGTGGGGTCTCATCCCTGGGTTGCGCAGAAATCAGCATCCTAGGAATGTGAGGGTGGCTTCCAGAGCTTTCCATGAGGGGTCCCATCCCTGGATTATGCACAAATCCGCATCCTGGGAATGTGAGGCTGGCTTCCCTCTCCATGTGGGGTCTCATCCCTGGGTTGCACAGAAATCCGCATCCTAGGAATGGGAGGGTGGCTTCCAGAGCTCTCCATGTGGGGTCTCATTGCTGGATTGCACAGAAATCAACATCCTAGGCATGTGAGGGTGTAAGTGGCAAAGCTGCTGGAGGATTGGCCCAGAAAGTTCACAATGTCCTACTCTTATTAGCCAAAAGCAAACCAACTCAGACTCCAAGGAGTATGGTACAGACTCTACCTCTTGATGAAGGAGCTGTAAAAAATCCGAGGCCATTTTTAATCCACTTCAAGAAATTAAAAATCCCTCAACCCTCTGCCCAGCTCAGTCCCATCTGAGCCTGCACAAAGGCTGATGGTGGTCTGAGGGCCTTGGTCACTTTCCAGAACTTCAACATGATGTTTAAATGGGATTTTCTACAATGTGCTTTTCTAAGTGAAAAGGTAGAAGGAAGTAAAATATAATATACAACACACCACGATTGTAAAAAATGAAGGAAAAGTTTAATGGGGCGCCTGGGTGGCTCAGTCAGTTGAGCGTCTGACTTTGGCTCAGGACATGATCTCACAGCTCATGAGTTCGAGCCCTGCATTGGGCTCTGTGCTCACAGCTTGGAGCCTGGACCCTGCTTCAGATTCTGTGTCTCCCTGTCTCTCTGCCCCTAACCCACTCACATTCTGCCTCTGTCTCTCTCAAAAATAAATAAACATTAAAAAAAAAATGAAGGAAACGTTTAAGAGGTATATGTACTCAGAATAGGAACCACAGTCAAACGACAGCTTTAAATTTATATAGTTGCCATTTGCAAAGTTCAGTGATTCCTTACATGAAATATGCTAGTTTTAAAAATAACTGTTTACAAAGGCAGGAGATGGTATCTTCAATAATTCCCTTGGTATCATTAATTCCCAATTAATAAGCAATAGGCTATAGACTACTGGCCTATATATTTCTCTACTTAAGAGAGGAACAGTTAATAATGGCTTATTACAGTCTTGTCAATAAATAAGCATCAATATCACCTACCTCATAGGATTTGCTTAAAAATTAGATATTTTAATATGTGCAAACTTCACCGAACAGTATCTGGAGCATAGTAAGACATCTCTAGTATTTAACAAAATAGAAATTATTAATACCACCAAAAGAGTTTATCTTTTCAACAACAGTAAATATTACATTTGATTTCAGAAATCAAGAAAATAATTCATCCTTGTATTTCTATAAGAAATAACAAAAAAGGTCAATGCACATAGGGCGTAATACACACACACACATATACACACACACACAAGCAACTTGAGCCACCTCAACCAACACTTTCAGAGCGAAGGAGATATAGATTGCCTGTAAAGTCACTTAATTTCATAGACACATAGACAACGCTGGTCTTTTCCAGGGCCTGTTCTTGAGAGCTTATACACATTAGTTCAATTGGTCCTCATAACCAACTTATAAAGTGGGTGCTTTCATTATATTTTAAACATGAAGAAATTAAGGTGTACAAGAGTTCTCACTAGTAAATGTACGAACTAAGTCCAGTGTGGATGCTTCTTCCTTTACAATCCATGCTTCTGTCCTCTACTGTCCCTGTCCCCATGCTGGTTGAGAAATTCCTCATTCAAGTCACTGCACAGCTAGGAAGCTAGCAAGATATGCCCTCTGGTAAAGTATTGTGAGAACTAATGTCCGCAAGAATGCTCTCTTTGGCTACATCAACACTGGCCTAAATACCAAGGATTGAAGGATGGAAAACAATTATGAACAATTATCAACAACTGTGAGGCTTTGTTCTGGATGTTCAATTGCCCTGTTGTAAAATATTATGTATCAGAAAGCCCGAGGGGTAGTTGGAGGACAGTGGGGATCAGGATTATAACTTCAAATTCATCTGTCCTTAGACTCTAAATCGGCCAAGAGGGACAATGTATTATGTACTCATATAACTGCCCGATTCTTGCTTCTGAACCCAAACTAACTGATGACAAGAGGCGGTTCTCTGAGGATTGATTTCTTTCCATGCAGAATAAGAACAAAGAGAGAATGGAGGAGTACAGTTCCCCATTTATTCTGAAAATAGGGCATGCTTCATAAATGCTTATTAATGTTCCTCTACAAAAATAGTGATTGGAACTGGCTTTGGTTTCATTTAAAATTGAGCTGAATCACAGAAGCTATGGATTGCTAGGTCTCCTGTCCAGGGCCCTGACATTTATTCTTCAGTACCCTGTGATTACCAAAAAACAAAAGGCGACAGCACATGGCATTCATTCTCCATGAAGCCAAAAAGTGTTGGGGGACTTGGCACAAGTGGCTGGACTCCGTGAGAAACAAACACTTCAAAAGAATCATTGTTTTGTGTTAAGAATGTAGCCCACAATGATCAATTCAAACAACATTCAGAAAAGCAAAGCAGGTCCTTTCTTCTTTCGTATTGTCGGGAAATCCAGAAGGAAGGTTAATTTGGGGATCTGGCTGAGCTGCCAGTGACCACTGCCCACATGTCAACAGAAGCATAAAAGGCACACTCTGGCTAAAACGAGTTCATGCTTTCAGATCATTTTAATCCCCGTGGTCTATTCCAAAGAGCAGAACATTCCTTAAAAGCTTTATATTGTGATTAGATGATTAGGGCTTTAGGGTTTAAGTGGTATTTTCCTTTCAGCAGAAGTCTGCAAAAACTGAATGACTTTTCAACAAATATTTGCCTAAAAGGAAAAAGCTTTCATTTTCTTAGTGTGATCCCAACCTTGACCATATCATCATTGGTCCTGGCTGCTTTCAGACAGCTTGGCTCACCCAGGCAGGCAAATAAATTGAAAATGCCTTTATCTAAAATATTCAAATTTTCTTTCCAAGGTAGGTTCTGAGCACTACCTAATTTCCCCAAGTCATGTAGAGATAATAGGCCGCACTGGAGACGAGATTATGAAGAGCACGTCCTATTAGGGCAGGGCATACTTTCAGGACACTGGATGTCCCTGGAGACACCACACAAGCTCTTTGCACCACACAAGCTCTGGCCTGCTCTGTGTCAGGCCAGCCTGGAAGGTTATGGAGTGCAGCTCATTGTTTTTTCAGCACAGGTCAGTCTTAACTTCTGTCTATGACAATATGAAAACCCAATCACTGGAGAGACAAAGCACGTACAAATGCTGTATAAAATATAACCAACACTGTTTTCAATGTCTAGATTTACATGGGAAATGAAAACAGTAAGGAAATTCCCAGGGACCCAAAATGACGAGGACACTGAAAACAAAGTTCTGGGTAAAAGCCCAGAATATCTGCTGCTGACCAAGCCCAAAGCCAGGAAAAAGGCCTTGCATTGTCACAGATGGAAGCTGGCATGTAGATGTCATCAGAGATCTGGAACCCTCAAGGAGGTGCCATGGAGGGACTCAAAAACATTCACCCTTTAGTACCCACTTGGCCTTGGTTGTGAAAGAAAGATTTTCATCAGTGTTAATAAATGAATGTCACCTTTGCAAAAAAACAGAATTCAAATAATTACATCCTGTATGTTCTGGGAACACTCAAGCTATTTTTAAAGTGGTCCTGTGATGTCAGGAAGAAGCAAATAAAATCGGTTCTTACAATTCCTTGCTCAAACCCACCTTCTCAGCAAGAACATGCCTAGTCACAGTATTTAAATGTGTACCCACACACCATCCTTTTCTCCTAAGCACTCACTGCCTTCTGGTATTGAACTCTGCAAATTACTGTTTTACTGGGTTCTTTGCTCTATTCCTGGCATAAAAGAAGTACCCTTTAATGGTCCCTGTTATGATTGCCAACACATAATTGGATAATGTCAGTAAGCATATGATTGGTTAATGTCAGGAACCACATAAATGGATAATTTCAGGAAGCGTGTTATTGATTAACGTCAGCAAGCACATGACTGGATAATGTGAGGAGGCACACGACTGGTTAATCTCAGGAACCACATGACTGGATAATGTCAGGAAGCATATGATTGGTTAATGTCAGAAAGCACATAACTGGATAATGTCAGGAGGCACGTGACTGGATAATGTCAGGAGACACATAACTTGATAATGCCAAGAGGCACATAACTGGATAAATCAAGAGGCACATGACTGGATGATGTCAGGAAGCACGTGACTGGATAATGTGAGGAAGCACATGACTGGATAATGTCAGGAGGCACATGACTGGATAATGTCAGGAAGCACATGACTGGATAATGTGAGGAAGCACATAACTGGATAATATCAAGAGGCACATGACTAGATGAAGTCAGTAAGCACATGACTGGATAATGTCAGGAGGCACATGGCTGGATAATATCAACAGGCACATGACTAGGTGATGTCAGGAAGCACATGACTGGATAAGGTCTGGAAGGATATGATTGGTTAATATCAGGAGGCACGTGATTGGATAATGTGAGGAAGCACATGACTGGATAATGTCAGGAAGCACATGACTGGATAATGTCAGGTGGCACATGACTGGATAATGTGAGGAGGCACATGAGTGGATAGTATCAAGAGGCACATGACTAGGTGATGTCAGGAAGCACATGACTGGATAAAGTCAGGAGGCACATGACTGGATAATGTCAGGTGGCACATGACTGGATAATGTCAAGAGGCACATGACTAGATGATGTCAGGAAGCACATGACTGGATAATGTCAGGAGACACATGACTGGATAATGTGAGGAGGCACATGAGTGGATAGTATCAAGAGGCACATGACTAGGTGATGTCAGGAAGCACATGACTGGATAAAGTCAGGAGGCACATGACTGGATAATGTCAGGAAGCATATGACTGGATAATGTCAGGTGGCACATGACTGGATAATGTCAGGTGGCACATGACTGGATAATGTGAGGAAGCACATGACTGGATAAAGTCAGGAGGCACATGACTGGATAGTGTCAGGAAGTACATGACTGGATAATGTCAGGAAGCATATGATTGGTTAATATCAGGAGGCACATGTCTGGATAATAACCGGAGACATACGACTGGATAATGTCAAGAGGCACATGATTGGATAATGTCAGGAAGCACATGACTGGATAATGTCAGGAGGCACATGACTAGATAATGTGAAGAGGCACATGACTGGATAATGTCAGGTGGCACATGACTGGATAATGTGAGGAGGCACACGACTAGATGATGTCAGGAAGCACATGACTGGATAATGGCAGGAAGCACATGACTGGATAATGTGAGGAGGCACATGACTGGATAATGTCAGGAAGCACATGACTGGATAATGTGAGGAGGCACATGACTGGATAATGTCAGGAAGCACATGACTGGATAATGTGAGGAAGCACATAACTGGATAATATCAAGAGGCACATGACTAGATGAAGTCAGTAAGCACATGACTGGATAATGTCAGGAGGCACATGGCTGGATAATATCAAGAGGCACATGACTAGGTGATGTCAGGAAGCACATGACTGGATAAGGTCTGGAAGGATATGATTGGTTAATATCAGGAGGCACGTGATTGGATAATGTGAGGAAGCACATGACTGGATAATGTCAGGAAGCACATGACTGGATAATGTCAGGTGGCACATGACTGGATAATGTGAGGAGGCACACGACTAGATGATGTCAGGAAGCACATGACTGGATAATGGCAGGAAGCACATGACTGGATAATGTCAGGAGACACATGACTGGATAATGTCAGGAAGCACATGACTGGATAATGTGAGGAGGCACATGACTGGATAATGTCAGGAAGCACATGACTGGATAATGTGAGGAAGCACATAACTGGATAATATCAAGAGGCACATGACTAGATGAAGTCAGTAAGCACATGACTGGATAATGTCAGGAGGCAAATGGCTGGATAATATCAAGAGGCACATGACTAGGTGATGTCAGGAAGCACATGACTGGATAAGGTCTGGAAGGATATGATTGGTTAATATCAGGAGGCACGTGATTGGATAATGTGAGGAAGCACATGACTGGATAATGTCAGGAAGCACATGACTGGATAATGTCAGGTGGCACATGACTGGATAATGTGAGGAGGCACACGACTAGATGATGTCAGGAAGCACATGACTGGATAATGGCAGGAAGCACATGACTGGATAATGTCAGGAGACACATGACTGGATAATGTCAGGAAGCACATGACTGGATAATGTGAGGAGGCACATGACTGGATAATGTGAGGAGGCACATGACTGGATAGTATCAAGAGGCACATGACTAGATGATGTCAGGAAGCACATGACTGGATAATGTCAGGTGGCACATGACTGGATAATGTCAAGAGGCACATGACTAGGTGATGTCAGGAAGCACATGACTGGATAATGTCTGGAAGGATATGATTGGTTAATATCAGGAGGCACGTGATTGGATAATGTGAGGAAGCACATGACTGGATAATGTGAGGAGGCACATGACTGGATAATGTCAGGAAGCACATGACTGGATAATGTGAGGAGGCACATGACTGGATAATGTGAGGAGGCACATGACTGGATAGTATCAAGAGGCACATGACTAGATGATGTCAGGAGCACATGACTGGATAGTGTCAGGAAGTACATGACTGGATAATGTCAGGAAGCATATGATTGGTTAATATCAGGAGGCACATGTCTGGATAATATCCGGAGACATATGACTGGATAATGTCAAGAGGCACATGATTGGATAATGTCAGGAAGCACATGACTGGATAATGTGAGGAGGCACATGACTAGATAATGTGAAGAGGCACATGACTGGATAATGTCAGGTGGCACATGACTGGATAATGTGAGGAGGCACACGACTAGATGATGTCAGGAAGCACATGACTGGATAATGGCAGGAAGCACATGACTGGATAATGTCAGGAGACACATGACTGGATAATGTCAGGAAGCACATGACTGGATAATGTGAGGAGGCACATGACTGGATAATGTGAGGAGGCACATGACTGGATAGTATCAAGAGGCACATGACTAGATGATGTCAGGAAGCACATGACTGGATAATGTCAGGTGGCACATGACTGGATAATGTCAAGAGGCACATGACTAGGTGATGTCAGGAAGCACATGACTGGATAATGTCTGGAAGGATATGATTGGTTAATATCAGGAGGCACGTGATTGGATAATGTGAGGAAGCACATGACTGGATAATGTGAGGAAGCACATGACTGGATAATGTCAGGAAGCACATGACTGGATAATGTCAGGAGGCACATGGCTGGATAATATCAAGAGGCACATGACTAGGTGATGTCAGGAGACACATGACTGGATAATGTCAGGAAACACATGACTGGATAATGTGAGGAGGCACATGACTGGATAATGTGAGGAGGCACATGACTGGATAGTATCAAGAGGCACATGACTAGATGATGTCAGGAAGCACATGACTGGATAATGTCAGGTGGCACATGACTGGATAATGTCAAGAGGCACATGACTAGATGATGTCAGGAAGCACATGACTGGATAATGTCAGGAGACACATGACTGGATAATGTGAGGAGGCACATGAGTGGATAGTATCAAGAGGCACATGACTAGGTGATGTCAGGAAGCACATGACTGGATAATGTGAGGAAGCACATGACTGGATAAAGTCAGGAGGCACATGACTGGATAATGTCAGGAAGCACATGACTGGATAATGTCAGGTGGCACATGACTGGATAATGTCAGGTGGCACATGACTGGATAATGTGAGGAAGCACATGACTGGATAAAGTCAGGAGGCACATGACTGGATAGTGTCAGGAAGTACATGACTGGATAATGTCAGGAAGCATATGATTGGTTAATATCAGGAGGCACATGTCTGGATAATAACCGGAGACATATGACTGGATAATGTCAAGAGGCACATGATTGGATAATGTCAGGAAGCACATGACTGGATAATGGCAGGAGGCACATGACTAGATAATGTGAAGAGGCACATGACTGGATAATGTCAGGAGACACATGACTGGATAATGTGAGGAGGCACATGACTGGATAGTATCAAGAGGCACATGACTAGGTGATGTCAGGAAGCACATGACTGGATAATGTGAGGAAGCACATGACTGGATAAAGTCAGGAGGCCCATGACTGGATAATGTCAGGAAGCACATGACTGGATAATGTCAGGTGGCACATGACTAGATGATGTCAGGAAGCACATGACTGGATAATGTCAGATGATGTCAGGAGCACATGACTGGATAGTGTCAGGAAGTACATGACTGGATAATGTCAGATGATGTCAGGAGCACATGACTGGATAGTGTCAGGAAGTACATGACTGGATAATGTCAGGAAGCATATGATTGGTTAATATCAGGAGGCACATGTCTGGATAATATCCGGAGACATACGACTGGATAATGTCAAGAGGCACATGATTGGATAATGTCAGGAAGCACATGACTGGATAATGTCAGGAGGCACATGACTAGATAATGTGAAGAGGCACATGACTGGATAATGTCAGGTGGCACATGACTGGATAATGTGAGGAGGCACACGACTAGATGATGTCAGGAAGCACATGACTGGATAATGGCAGGAAGCACATGACTGGATAATGTCAGGAGACACATGACTGGATAATGTCAGGAGACACATGACTGGATAATGTGAGGAGGCACATGACTGGATAATGTCAGGTGGCCCATGACTGGATGATTGTCAGGAAGCATATGACTGGTTAATATCAGGAGGCACATGACTGGATAATGTCAGGAGTCATATGATTGGTTAATGTCAGGAGGCACATGACTGGATAATGTCAGGAAGCACATGACTGGACAATATCAAGAGGCACATGACTAGATGATGTCAGGAAGCACATGACTGGATAATGTCAGGAGACACATGACTGGATGATATCAGGAGTGACATGGCTGAATAATGTCAAGTGTCACATGAGTGGAAATATGCATATGACAATATACATAATGTCAGGATGCATATGACTGGATAATACCAGGAAGCACTAGAGCCACATCATGGCATGCTTGTCTGGATGACCCAGCTTATGTCCTGGCACTTCCCTCACTCAGGGTCGCCCTTGCCAGAACTCATCAACACTTTCAGTGGAGCACTGGTCTTGAGCATGTCAATTTGAATTTGGCAAAGTGAAATTTAAAAATCATCTGCCCATGTCTGACGTCAAGCTGTACTACAAAAATGTAATCGTCAAGACAGTACAGTACTGGCACAAAACCAGACACTCAGATCAATGGAACAGAACAGAGAACCCAGAAATGGGCTCAAAAACCTACGGCCAGCTAATCTTTGATAAAGCAGGAAAGAATATCCAATGGAATAAAGACAGTCTCTTCAGCAAGTGGTGCTCGGAACACTGGACAGTGACATGCAGAAGAATGAACCTGGACCACTTTCTTACACCTCACACAAAAATAAACTCAAAATGGATGAAACACCTAAACGTAAGACAGGAAGCCATCAAAATCCTAGAGAAAGCAGGCAAAAAACCTCTTTGACCTTGGCCCACAGCAACTTCTTACTCAACACATCTCTGGAGGGAAGGGAAACAAAAGCAAAAATGAAATATTGGGATCTCATCAAAATAAAAAGCTTCTGCACTGTGAAGGAAACAATCAGCAAAACTAAAAGGCAACCGACGGAATGGGAGAAGATATTTGCAAACGACATATCAGACAGATAAAGGGTTAGTATCCAAAATCTATAAAGAACTTATCAAACTCAACACCTAAAAAACAAGTAATCCAGTGAAGAAATGGGTGAAAGACATGAATAGAGACTTCTCCAAGGAAGACATCCAGATGGCCAACTGACACATGAAAAAATGCTCAACATCACTCATCATCAGGGAAATACAAATCAAAACCACAATGAGATACCACCTCATACTTGTCAGAATGGCTAACAAGAACAACTCAGGGAACAACAGATGTTGGCGAGGATGCGGAGAAAGAGGATCTGTTTTGCACTGCTGGTAGGAATGCAAACTGGTGCAGCCACGCTGGAAAACAGTATGGACAGTCCTCAAAAAATTAAAAATAGAACGACCCTGTGACCAGCAATTGCACTACTAGGTGCTCATCCAAGGGATACAGGTGTGTTGTTTCAAAGGGGCACATGCACCCCAATGTTTATAGCAGCGCTACTGACAATCCCCAAAGTATGGAAAGAGCCCAAATGTCCATCGATGGATGAATGCATAAAGAAGATGTTTTATATACATACAATGGAGTATTACTTGGCAACCAAAAGGAAAGAAATCTTGCGATTTGCAATTACGTGGATGGAACTAGAGGGTATTATACTAAGTGAAATTAGTCAGAGAAAGACAAGTATCATATGACTTTACTCATATGAGGACTTTAAGGGAAGGGAAGGGAAGCAAAAACAATATAAAAACAGGGAGGGGGACAAAACGTAAGAGACTCTTAAATACAGAGAACAAACAGAGGGTTGCTGAAGGGGTTGTGGGAGGAGGGGGAGTGGGCTAAGTGGGTAAGGGGCATTAAGGAATCTACTCCTGAAATCATTGTTGCACTATATGCTAACTAAGTTGGGTGTAAATTAAAAACTAAATTAATTAAAAAATAAAAAATAAAATGCAAAAAAAAAAAATCATATGCCTGTGTGAGTAAAAACTTTGGCAGTAGGGGAGCAGGAGATTTAGAGAAGTGAAAAACAGTGTAGCACGGATGGGTGTAGGAACCACAGGGAGCCCAGCAAGGTGAGAGAGAGGCCTGACATATCTGAAAGAAGGTGATATCACAACAGAAATTAGCTGGACAAAAGGTTTTAATTATTTTTCCAAGAGACAGATAAAACTCTAGCAATGCCTGGTGAGGTGAGCTTTCCCCCCTCACCAACTGAAAAGAAAATGTCAGGTATCATCAAGCAAGTGTATTACCTTTCTTCCAAGGGCACCAGAGAGAGTCCTAAGAAGCCTCAAACAGTGCAAACCCAACAGTGCTCATAACACAGAACCCCATCTAGGAAGCCACAATGAACGATGCTCTGAGTTTCCTAGGAACTGTAGAAAAAAATTAAGGATTGGACACCCAAAGACCTTTATGTTTAAATGTATACCGTTCTCAGACTGGGCAGGCACTTTTCCTCACCCACGTCCTTCCTCTCTTCTTCATGGCCAAGCTCTGGTTTCTCTTCGACTGTGCCACCCACATTCCAGGTGTGGTCTCCCACAGTTATCTCAGAACCAAACTCTTTCGGAGAATCATCTTAGAAGATCTGTATTTTACACATGCGGAACACATTCCCTGTCGCATTTCATCCCTCTGAAACTTTCTGGGGGAACGGAGTAAGGATTTGAGGCTTCCCTGTTTGGTGCCTTTGGTTTTGCTTTCTATTTTGAACACTTCAGTTATTTCAACTAACCACATACCAAAAACCTGCCTTTCCCCCCATTACTTGTCATCTGTTTCGTGTCTATGGTCTTCTTCGAGATGCGGTACCATCCAAAAAATCTCCAATTTTAAAGTAACTTTCAATGCAGCATGTTATAAGGTAAGCGCAAATCTGTAACAACTGGGTAAACATTGGAGTCTTTCACTTTCCGTTTTATTCCCTGATGGATTAATATAATAAATCCCTTTGTAGATACATTTATCAAATTTAATAGCACAAAATACGAGATACATTATTTAGCCAAGTGCTTCAATACCTATAATCAAGTGCCATTGTTTTGAGTGCCAAGACACAGAATCTATTTTCCTGTATCGCTTAACATAAAATAGCTCTTTTCAATTCATACTTGATAGGTACAACATTTAATGTACACTCTGCCTGAAGAGAGGCAGGCTATGATTCATTCTCACCAGGCTCCGTGCATACAAATGACCAGGAGCAGCTTCATGACAGGGTTAGGGACACAACCTTTATGGGGTTACACAGGGAGGGGGCCAAGAGCAGTGGCTCATTTATGAAATAAAGAAAGCTGCCAGAGAAAATTACCTCGTGTGTAATGCAGAACTGGCCAGGACAGACATCAATATCTCAAGATTTTTTTTTTTAATTCTGAGCTGAGGATCTGGATTGTGTTCAGGGGAGAATTACCATGGGGGACTGAATAGCGCCCCCCCCCCAATATTCACATCCTAATTTCTAGATTCTGTAAATACGTTATGTCACATAGCATAAGGAACTCTGCAGATGCGATTAACGACCTCGAGATGGGGGTGTTGTCAGGGAACATCGAGGTGGGTCCAGTGTAATCACAAGGGTCCTCATAAGAGGAAGGCAGACGGTAGATTTTCTATAGTGATGCACTGTGAGACAGCCGACCAGCCCTTGGTGGCTTTGAAAGAAGGCAGCATAAACCTAAGCCTACAAGTGGCTCCAGAAGCTGGAAAAGGCAGAAAAACAGAGTCTCCACTAGAGAATGATCCATGAAAGAACAGAGGTTCTGATAACATCTTCGTTTTAGCCTAACATAGTCAGGGTTCTCCAGGGAAATAGAACAAACCAGAGATTCATCAAGAGGAATTGGCTCACATGATTCTGGGGCTGGGATGTCCCACAACCTTCCACCTGCAAGCTGGAAACACAGGAAAGCTGGTGGTGTCATTCAGTGTGAATCCAAAGGTGTGAGAACCAGGGGAAGGCAAGGTATGAATCCCAGTCCAAGAGCAGAAGATGAGATGAGATGTCTCAGCTCCAGCAGTGAGGCAGGAAAACAAGGAATTAACTCCTCCTTCATCTGCTTTTTGTTCTATTCAAGGCCCCCAGCGGATCGCATGAGGCCCACCACAGTCAGGAGGACAGTCTGCTTTGTTGAATCCTCTGATTCAAATACTAATCTCATCAGGAAACACCCTCACAGATGCACCCAGAGATAATGTTTAACGTTTACACCCCCCTGGCCCAATCAAATGAACACGTAACACTAAGGGTCACACCCACAGACTGATTCTGGACCTCTGACCTCCAGTACCGGCACATAATGCATTTGTGTTGTGTTAAACCACTGAGTTTGCAGTGGTTTGTTACAGCAGCCACCTCAGGACAGTCCGGTTTGTTAAGAGAGGGAGCCAAGAATCAGGCTGCCTTGATCTGGACCCACTCTACCACTTACTAGCTTTGGGCCTTAGGCAAGTCTCCCAAACTATGATCCTGAAAGAGGATACGATAGGGTATTCACCTGTGCGGTTTGGAGTTCCTCAGAAACAGACCCTAAGGCAAGGTTTCAAATATAAGAGTTTACTTGGGAGTCCAGGGCACATCCATGGGGCGTGGGGAAGGGACAGAGGAGAGCAGCAGCAAGTTAAGTCATCCACCTCAGTGGGCACCTGACACTCCAATTTCCCTTCAGGGAAATTGGTAAATGGTGCAGTGTGTTCCCTCAGAGTTACCTCATCTCCCCCACAGCCCTAAGACCCCTTCCCAGCCCCTACTACCCCCAGGAATGAGGTATTTAGGCGAATCTCTGAAAATCATTGGCTCCTGGCTGCTTCTGGGAGGTGTTAATTCCCCATTACTTCCCACCTAGGGTTTGGCCAGAATTGCCTTCAGCATTTCTGGTTCCAGGAAAAAACAAACAAACAAACAAAAAAGAGCACAGAGACGCAGATGGTGGCAGCTGTGCAGGATGAAGGTGGGAGGGACGGGGCCGGGGGGTGGGGGTGGGGTGGGGGCTGAGTATCTGGGTAGCCCTTTACTGGGTGCTTGGGAGGGGCGTTAATTCCACCCTTCCATCTTTCCTGGCTCAGTGCCTAGCACACAGAAGGTGCTCAATAAAGGCCAGTTATTCTAACCACTAGATCCTCGTCTTCTGTGTTCCCAGAGCATCCCAATTGTGGTACGCGGTAAGCTGCGCTGTCATTACCTGGCAACTAAGTACACGGCCCTGATTCCGTTGTAAGCAGCTGGAGGGCAGCCGCTGGGACCTCCCGGTTCACTGTACAAATGCTATGATGGTACGTGGTGGGAGTATCATCATTGTCTGTCGAGTGGCGGCTGAATGAATAGGAAGCGAGAACCCATAAGCACTCAGCAGCGGGAAGGAAGGCATTTTAGAACGAAGCAGGGGCAACACAGAGACACCACATGTGTCAGTAATCCCATCTCGAGCATGAACCCCAAAAGAACTAAAATCAGTCACCGCAACAGAGCCTTGAACATGGGTGTTCACAGCAGCATTATTATTCACAGCAGCCGAATGGTGGAAACAACCAAAAGATTGATCAGCAGCTGCATAGATGAACAAAATGTGGTCCATCCATACAGTGGAATACTATTCGGCCTTAAAAGGGAAGAAAGTTCTGATATGTGCTATAGGACAGATGAACCTCAGAAACATGGAGGGAGGTGAAAGAAGCTATTCACACAAAAGTTTACATATTGTAGGATTCCATTTATATGAAATATGCAGAACAGGTAAATCTATTAAATATCTACAGACAAAAAGCAGATTAATGGTCACCAGGAGCTAGGGTAGAGGGGGGCAGGGTGTAGCGACTGCTTACATGGGTGTAGACTTTCATTTCTGACAGATAAAATGTTGGGGAACCAGAAAGAGAAGGTGGTAGCACAACCCTGTGAGTGTACTAAATGCCATGGAGCTGACTGCTTCAAAATGATTAAAATGGCAAATTTAAGATTTATGTGCATTTTATCTCCTTTAGAAAAAAAAAAGAAGAAGAAAGAAAAATAACTCCCTTGATGTCAGGAAATCAGGTTAGTCTGGGAGCAGAGAACCAGCTTTTCCCATATTTCTGGAAGCAGAACGCAGGGAAAACCACAGAGTTTAAAAACGAGTCAGTTGGGTGTGAACCCTAAGTGTACTCACTACTAGCCATGTGAGCTTGGACAAGTGTTCTGGGTGACAGAGGGTCTTTTTCTATACAGTGGAGATGCCTGCATTCCAGGATTGTTTGGAGGCATAATGGGCGGCACAGACACAGCTCCCAGCACGCAGTAGGCCCTTGAGTGGATGTGGACAGATGGCTGTCCCAGCCTTGGTGGCCCCACCGTACTCAGCAGCATGGCGAAGTCTTCTCCAAGTCCAGAAGTGGCCCCATCACAGACTCGCACCTTGCAGAACAGATGTAAAAGCTGCTGCAGCTTTTGTTGTCAGCCTTCTCCAGGGAAAGGACTCATATGATGACACACTCCCCTTCACTGATGAAGAGCAAAAGAGCCCAAGTCTTTGCTGAGGGACCACCAATGTGGCAGGAACAGCATTCAGGTGACATTTGCAGACCACGCAACGGACGACCTGCGAGAATGGCTTCTACTTAACTCAGATCAATTTCACAATCAATCCCTGTCCTTTAAAAGAGGCCAAAGCAAAGCCCTAAAAAGAAGCTGAAACAACAGATCCCACATATTTTGTCCTCTTCCCCAACCGTCCATCCCTCAGACATACTTGGCTGGGTTTATGGTCTTAACAAAGGTCTAGCTACAGTTCAACTTAGTGTATCCCCTTTAGACCAAACGACAAAACCCATGGATTAGGACAGCCAGACTTCACTGTCGCTTTGCCAACCTCCTCGGTCTCCCAGGAATGCCCATAAAATGCAGAATCTTTGCAGACCAGCGAGCAGTAAAAGCCTCCCCAACAACAGCGTGCATTTGCAGATTCCAGCCTTTGCCTGCTGCCTGAAAATGCGTCACAGTTGCTGAAAGATGTCTTCTTTGCTTTTTAAAACTTTTCTAATAGGGTCACAGAGGTCGGCCCTCAGCTCCAGTACACAGCTTCCATCAAATTTAGATTATAAAGGATTTCCTTACCGCTGTCCATTTGCCAGGCTTAATGGAAATAAGCAATATTCCTATTAAATTTAAGAGGTATTGAAGAAATATCAACAGGGGTCTAGATCCATTCATAGTAGTGGTTCTCCACGTGGGGCCATGTGGTACCCGCAGAGGTCACCAATATCTGAAACATTTCTGGTTGTTGAGACATGGGGCAGGCATCCAGTGGGCAGAGGGGGTGTGCACAGGACAGCCTCCCCCACAAAGAATACAGGTCCCAAAAGTCAATTATGCCAAGGTTGAGAAATCCAAACTAACTGGAACAGCCTAAGAATTCAAACATTTCTCTCAATGACCCCCCTACACACACATAAAAAACCAAAATGCAAACGACTAAGCATCTGTTCATTCTTCCCTTACTGATTCAGTCATGGATTTGTTTCTATGAATCTAAGAGGGATTGCCCCTCAAGTTGCTCTAGAGCCTTTCTGTGTTGCTTCCTCTTTCTTTTCTCCAGGAGTTTGCTAGAAGGAGAGAAAAGCCTGTGTCTTATCCCTAAGGTAAGTGACTGACAGTACAGTCAGAATTCCAGCAATGTAGTTTGGGTTTGGTTGTTTTGTTTTGTTTTGAGATAAATGACATTTCTGATTGAAAAATATTAAATATTTATGGGGCACCTGGGTGCCTCAGGCAGTTAAGCATCCGACTCTTGATTTCAGCTCACAGTTTGTGAGTTTGAGCCCAGCATCAGCCTGCTTGAGATTCTCTCTCTCTCACTCTCTATCTCTGTTCCTTCCCCGTTTGTTCTCATTCTCTCTCTCTCTCTCTCTAAGGAACTAAATAAACTTAAAAAATACCTTTAAATATATTATTTATAATTTATAAATATTTATATTAATTATTACATAATAAATATATTAAAATATCTCAGGAGGGTTTTCATTTTATTTGGGTCATTCTTCAATTTCAAGAGAACACGTATCAGGTACCACATCACCTGAACAAAAGAAAATGGCAAGTGAAATACTTCAGTAGTTAATGAAGTTGCTCCCTACCTAAAGGGCTGAATCCTCAGAAGGGTACGTCCCACCATTTTGCGGGCAGACTCCCTTCCAGAGCCACAGAGCAGAATAAGAACGGTACGGCTCAAACATGGCGTGCACCAGAATCACCCAGAGAGCCTGTTACAACACACACCGCGGGGCGGTCCCCAGATGCCCAGGTCATGAGCACACACTCAAGAGGAAGCCTCTCCAGGGCCAAGTCACACATACTAAGCCGGACATGAACTGGAGAGGTGTGTGGATCAGGACAAGTTGCCCATGGAAACTTCTCATAGTCCCCACCGGCTTCTTTGAAGTATGCACTTTGGGCTCTGAATTGCTTCTTCCTCATACTTGTATTGGGCTTTGTTGCACACCATGTGGAACGAAATGGAAGTTGTGGGGTGGAATGAGGTCGGGGCAGACTTGAGACAAAAAAACACCAAGGATGAAAGGGGAAGAACGGAGCCCCGTGGAGCATGTGTGTTGGTGGGGACATGATTTTAGGGTGTGCTGCTTACTGTTTCACCCCCTTCTTAAAAAAAAGTTTATTTATGTTGAGAGAGAGAGAGGGAGAGAGACAGAACACAGTGGGGAGAGAGTGTGCAGAGGGAAGGAGAGATAGAACCCCAAGCAGGCTCTGCACCAGTGCCATCAACGTAGAGCCCAATGTGGGGCTCAAACCCACAAACCATGAGATCATGAGCTGAGCCAAAACCAAGACTCAGACGCCCAACTGACTGAGCCACCCAGGCGCCCCATGTTTCCCCTGTCCATGAGAAGTCCCCTCGGGCACAGATGACTTGATTATTAGGCTTGCCACCCGTATCTTCATAAAACTGGGTACTGGGTACTGCCTGCACATCTGTGAAGCATTATGCTAAAGAGACTGACATTACTCTGCATTTATACAGAACTTATCTGTCAACAACAACCAAGTAAATGGAATCAGTGCACATGCTTACTACATTTGGGACAGGAGGCGGTGAAGCCAAGGGGGTGTCCTGGAGGTATCTGCACAGGTGCATGGTGGGGGTGCTGCCCTCTCCATTATGGGGGCACAGGAAGGTCCATCCTGCACAACCATACCAGGACGAAGGAAGAGACAATGCTGCTATCATTCACACAAGCCCGGCGGTGATGGGACCCCATGAGCAGCACTGGCACAAACTTTTGTTCCTTTCTTGGTGGTGGTATACCTTCCCTCCTGCTGATCACAAGCTGAGGAAGACAGCGGGGCTGGGAAAATATTTGTGAAAACAGGAAAGATGTGTTGCTAGTACCTATCCTCCAAGAAAAGAATAAAGCAAAAGCAGCATCATTCTTTGTATATAACATGTGAGAAATTCCCAGATGAGGATGGCTCTCAACACCGAATAAATAGAAAGTACCTAATGGCCTTGTGTCATACTTGGGAAAGATAAAATCAGAAATCAGAAGTTTTTCTTTCCTTTTTTACCTTTCATATATGTATATATATATATATAAAGGCATTAATCTCTAAATGATTTCCCCCTGAATGTTTCATGTGTTGATAAAGAAAACATAGACAAAAAGGAAAACAGTTCTAGCCTAAGGTTCTGTTTCACCTGTCTTTAGGGCTGGCGCAAAGCCTCTGTGTGGCTCTGTAAGCCCAGTGCCATAAGCTGTAAATATCACATTAACAACAAACAATCTTTCAGACTCTATTCCATGACATGTATTAGTCTGTCCAGGTTGCCATGACAAAGTACCACATAAACAACAGAAATTAATTTTCTCACAGTTCTAGAGGCTGGAAAGCCAAGTTCAAGGTCTGCATGGGGTTGGTTTCTCCTGGAGCACCTTTCCTTGCAGACAGTTACCTTCTCAGTATGTCGCCAACTGGTCTTTTTCTCTGAGCTGGTGCGACCCTGCTGTCTCTTCCTCTTCTTATAAAGATATCAGTCCTATTGGATTTGGGCTTCGCCCTCATGACTCCATTTAACCTTAATTTCTTCTTTAAAAGCCTTATGCCAAATACAGTCACATTGATGGTTAAGGCTTCAACTTATGAACTGACAGTAGGCAGTGGGGAGACACAATTAGTCTAACACAAGGTGAAAGATCCAAAGAAATATGAAACTCTAATCTGTCCTTAAGGGTATTATCCTCAACACAGGTTCCTGATCTATAATCAGGCACAAAATATAAGCTATAAATCGAGAAAGCTTACAATTCAAAGCTCAGAAAAGAAGGGATATATTTCAAGTTTTAGTGCCATTGTAGAAAACAGAGACTCACTCCTGAAAAAAAAAAGATGGAAGAGGTGCTTATTTTCCCACAGGCAGCAAAGATCCATTTTATCTGTAATGATGCCTTCTAAATCAGTAACTAAGATAATGATGGAAATAGCCCCAGCAGACAAACTTAGAGCAAATAGTCCTTGGACCAGGTTTGTCTGGTAGCTCACCAAAACATCTGATCTGATCTGTGTCTGAACTCCAAACTTGCAGGATTATTTCCACTGACCTGTCAAGGGGCAGACCCTAACTAAGAGTTGTACTGAGTAACAGAACTTCTCAGTTCTATGCTTCCTAGTCCATCCCCACAAGAATAATATGGAGATCAATTAATCTAATGCTCAAGGAACCTGGAGAAGCTAAAAATGCATCATAGACGGGTTTGGAACAGGACTCCATTGTCCTCAGTTGGTCAATCCAGTTACAGAAATTTAGTTATACCTCGTTGGATTTTGGAGCATTAACATTATCACTATCCCTCCTTCAATGGGTTTTTTATTGAAATATCTGCCAGTTCTCCACTGTCCATCCTAAATGAGAGACCTAATGGCTCCTCGTTTCTTCAAGGTAGGTAAAATAAAGGTTTTCTCACATATTAATTATTTTAGCTTTCAAGTTCCAAGGGAGCTAATAAAGGCTCTTTCTCCCTGGCTTGCCAGAAGAGTGGTTTTCAATCCTGGATATGTAACCCCAGATGCATCCTTTCTGATAACCTGGCAGGCTGAAGGTCACAAGGGAATCAGCCCCTAGAAGCAATGCATGAGAACACAAACCACCAAGTTAGTCAGAGGTGTAGATTCTCAGCGGGGATGCTGGGTGGGGTACGGAACATGAAGATGGGGCAGGACGACATACCAGTCTTCCACTCATCCTGTTCCACCCACTTCCGACCACCTTCCCACATCAGGTGAGAAATAATGTACCAGTCCTTTTAAATTTCTGTTCTCCTTAAATGGCTATTTCTGTGTTTTGACATTGGCCTAGTTAAGACAAAAAAAAATGAGCATGGATCAGAGAAATGAAAATTCACTCAGGGTGATGGGAAATGTTACCTAGGATTCGACAACAAATGAAATGAAAGCATAATGAATGGTATTAAATGAAGATGTTTAAGAAATTCCCAACAAGGAGATTCCTCCTTGTTTAATATAAATGACATTTCTCTAAAGCCTTTACCTCTTGTGAACTCTATAGCAAGAGTCAAGCAAGATTCAAGATTTACTCAAGAGCATGCAACCATGCCAGACTCCTTCCGTCCCTAGGCCCCCAATTCCCTTTCCATGGGCCACGTGATATTCATATCTGCCTCCCTCCCTGTCCTGCCCTCTCTCATCATCTATTATCTCTCTATTATCTATCAATAATTATCTATTATCTACCCATTAATTATCTTCATATCTACCTATCTTAGCCAATACTGTCTATCAGTACCTGAAACAGGCAAAGATTTAGAAATCACACTTCTTAGAATTGACCTAAGTATCATAAACCAAGAATGCACACATAGGACCTTAAATGGACTGAGGTTAGTGACTCCTGTCTTATTCTTATATTTGCTTATATTGAGGCAGATGCCCAGCCTGGGTTTAAATATAAATCTGACTTTAGTCATGAGCAAATATATGAAGACCAAAACAAACAAATAAAAACAATCAAGAAAAAATTTTAATAGTTCTTGACTAGCACTTGGTACAGTTGAATTTATATTCAATTTGGTCACAACCAACTTCATGGTTTTGGCCAAGTTATATAAAGTCTCCAGACCTCAATACCCTATCTACAAAACAAGGGTGTCTTGCTAGATTAGTCCTAAAATGTCCTGAAGCTCTTAATTTCTATAACTGCAGATTTGCCTCATTGTATCTTCTCCTTTGCAAACACATCATGATCTTGACCATCCTCCTGCCACTGGTAAAAGTGAGTAGAATCTGTACAGTGATGTAGAAGTTCCAAAAATTAAGACAAAGTGATCGTTAGGACCACTATTCTATAACTGTAGTTAAAATACAGAACCACATAGGAAGGATTTGGTGGGAAATACAATATATAATTTCAAAAACTTATACAAATACATCAACCGGAACACAATAAAAGGCCAAAAATATTTCTCAAATACAATTGTTAAATTGTGCTCTTGTTGCTAAAAGAAAATTATTTTTCATTTATAATATTTCTTCAAAAAAAGCACTGCCCAAAATGTATTTTTATAGTCACTTACTAGCAAATGTGTTTTTTATGAAACACATAAATCACCTTGATTCATTAGAATAATCCTGATTCTTGTGGCAATTTAAAAAATTATATTCACACTTGCTCCAGAAATGATTTAAGATGGCTTGCTGAGGTAAAAGCAAGACCTATCCACTTCACAAGTCTTAAAAAGAGTTCCAAAAGACATTATCATATTCCTAGGTATGAAAAAATGCCTTGTGTCTAATTAAGCATTTTTTCAAGGCACATAAATCAATCCATACACAATGTCTGTCTCATGACTAACCCCACACTCCCATCTCCCACTTCTGTCTCCTTTTTAGCACTAACAGACATGGTGCCTGACCTTCAGGCACTTATGCTTTAATTGAGGAGATAAAATGTACACACATGAAATAATTAGAGCACAATTAAGTGATAAATGTCATATGACTGTGAGTACAAAGCTTTGCAGAGAAAAGAGAGGGTACTGAATTCTTAAATAGCTGAACAAAGAAGGAGCAGGTCTCTGAAAAAGGTGAGGAAAGGAGCCAAACATTATGACTCAAGAGTAAATGTGGCATGCAAAACCAGCAGTGAAGGACCTGAAGATGACACAAAATGTGGAGTGGTAGGCAATTAGGTTAGATAAGTTGGTCAAGGTGGGGGGCGATTCATATTGGACATCAAAAATTGACCTATATTTTTAGAGGCAGACATTGCATTTTTATCTTTGCCTTCCAAAAAAAAAATGTAGTATGGTATATTCTCTATGGAGTGAAACTTGTTCAGTGGCAAATGGAAGATAAATTTCTCCTCCTTTCTCTATTCCATGAACTATTCCAGGTGCAATTCCTGCTTGCAGATCTGTCAATGAACCCTACATACCTAATGAACACATATGCAGAGAGACTTGTTGGGGTTCTTTGTGGCTTATCATGAAACAGTAGTTAGTATTAAACATCATATCCCAACGGTTTACAAATTTTCTTTCCTCATTTCCTGTTTTTCTTCATCCCCATGCCCCAAACTTATCTGTCTCCCCCAACCCTCACCCTGAATCAGTACTTTAATATTCAACAGCTTCTTCCCACCTCTACTTACTCTTTTTTTTTTTTTAATTTTTTTTTCAACGTTTATTTATTTTTGGGACAGAGAGAGACAGAGCATGAACGGGGGAGGGGGCAGAGAGAGAGGGAGACACAGAATCGGAAACAGGCTCCAGGCTCTGAGCCATCAGCCCAGAGCCCGACGCAGGGCTCGAACTCATGGACCGCGAGATCGTGACCTGGCTGAAGTCGGACGCTTAACCGACTGCGCCACCCAGGCGCCCCAACTTACTCTTAATTGGGTAGGAATTTGTCCTAGAGATGGGAGTAAATACATACTGTCTAAAGTTGATAAGCCAAGCTGCATAGGTTTATTATATTAAACTATAAAGACAGTTATCAGAAAGAGCCTTAAATTTCTACATAATCGGAAAGAGCATGCACAAAGCATATAGATTATATAGCAAATATTGGAAAATAAAAAAATATATCACAAACAGTAATCATAACACAGTATAAAGTGATAGAATTAAGACCAAGTGAATCTGTTTATCAATAAATATAAATGCGATAAACTCATACTAAGAGGAAAGGACTTCTAACTTGGCTCCAAATTAGAAACCCAGTATATGCTATATGCAAGTATGCAACTAAAGCAAAATTATATCTATAAAAATACATGTAAGAAAATACAAAGAAAAAGAAAATATAAGTCTGGATTATGAAAATCTCACTAACCTAAAATAATGAAAAATAAATAAATAAACCAAAGGCAAGGCACATTAAAAGTAAAGGGCACAATCCATGCTAATTACCCAACATGAATCATTTTGTGCTTAACACAGCATCAACTTTGGGATGAGCACCAGGTGTTGTATGGAAACCAATCTGACAATAAATTATATTAAAAAAAACACAGCATCAACATGCCAAAAACTGTAGGAAGTACAAGAAAAATATCAAATGAAATTCAATAGTTATGTGAATATTCCCTGTATGTCCTGGAGAAACCAAACACTGGGTGTATTATTGTTGGTTCCACCTGTATAGAGGTGGTATTTTAAAATTCCCTTAGCATTACAGTAGAGAGAGCATTTTATTTTTGTTTCAAACAATGAGCCCTTATCAGCTTCTTTTGTGTTTACCCACTCGGCCTTTGCTATATTCTATTCCAACTGCAGTGTTCCAAAAGATTAAAAAATTGAGAAGTCTACCTTTGTTGACTGTGTGTGCAGACATGCTCACATGTGAATGTGTATTGTGATGTTTCCTGGTTATATTTTTAAATATGGAAACCAGCACTAAATGATCTTAGAAAGGGTCTTCATAACTTGAAAGAAATTTACACATGATATCTGTTTCCCCTTCAATATTAGTGTATTGAACAGAAGGTAATGTTCCATTTTAGTATATTAAAAACTGGGGCGCCTGGGTGGCTTGGTCGGTTGAGCGTCCAACTTCGGCTCAGGTCATGATCTCGCGGTCCATGAGTTCAAGCCCCGCGTCGGGCTCTGTGCTGACAGCTCAGAGCCTGGAGCCTGTTTCAGATTCTGTGTCTCCCTCTCCCTCTGTCCCTCCCCTGTTCATGCTCTGTCTCTCTCTGTCTCAAAAATAAATAAACGTTAAAAAAAATTTAAAAACATAAGCATTATGTGGGAGAAAAGAGCATGGGAACCAGTGCCCAAGGAAGCTGCAGAAAAGTCACATTAGAGAAACCCCATGCTATTCTTAACTCCTACTCTAGAAGCTGTGCACACTCAAAGAGTTTAGTTTGGGTATATGACACTATACTAGACACCTCAGCTTCTTTTACTACAGACTAAAAACCATAAATTCATTTTGCCTTTCTTCAGTTCTTAAAATTAAACTTTTTAATAACTTCTTACTAAAGGCTTTAGGAGTTCTTCAAAATTATATATATATATATATATATATATATATATATATATATATAATGTATCGTGTATCATATATGTATCATGTATGTATCATGTATGTATCATATACACACACATATTTATTCAAAGCCTAAAGCTGAACACAAAGTTAATAGAAACTAACTAGGCTAGTTCAAAATTTGCAGAGATTTTCCTCATAATCTCTATGTTTTATGTAGTCCATTAGTAAATTGTGAAACCAACACTCCTAATAAGAATATTTGCATAATGCTTTATCATTTATTTAATCTTTGTGTACAAACTAGCATTTGTTGTCTTAAAACAATCTAATTGGAAATTTATTAAGACGTTAAAGAGGAAATTAAGTTAAAATAGAATTAAAAGGAAATTATTAGATACAAATATAGAAAAATAGAGGGATAGGGGAGCCTGGGTTGCTCAATTGGTTAGCGTCCAACTTCGGCTCAGGTCATGATCTCATGGTTCACGAGTTTAAGACCCACGTCAGGCTTGGTGCTCAGAGCCTGGAGCCTGCTTCCAATTCTGTGTCTCCCTCTGTCTCTGCCCATTCCCCACTCATGTCCTGTCTCTCTCTTTGTCTCTCAAAAATGTATAAAAACATTAAAAAAAGAAAACGAAGAAAAATAGAGGGACAAGGAAGTAACCAGGCCCATTAATATGTGTGTGTGCACACGTGTGCGTGTGTGTGCGTGTGCGTGTGTGTGTGTGTGTGTGTGTGTTGGGGAGAGTCTCTGAAAATAATGCTCCAGATCAATGGCTTACCTCTTTTATAACAGACAAATATCCCAAATTGGGAGAAAAGCAGACTTACATTTTCCAAATGCCAATCTCCAAAGATCTCCAAGTTATGACCTCAAACACCTTTTATGTTTGTCATATGGTTTCCCTTTAATTTGACTGGTCCCTAGGAAAACCAGATTTTTATCTCATATGACCCTCCTGTTATTAATATCTATCCTAGGCTGACAAAATGCTTTCTGAATTTCAAACCCATCCCAAATATTTCCTACTCAGTGTAACTGTTACCACAGTATACTTTAAAAACGTGTAAGACCCTCTTCCTCTTTTAAACCTTTTAAAGGCTTTTATCTGTCATGAGAAATTTCCCTTATATTATAGTTGTTTGGGAAGTCACATTCCCCATTAATCTATATCATAAGGTTAGGGACAGTTTCACACACCTCTGTATAATATGGAGTCCTGAATGTACACTGACCACATTGAATCAAACAAAATGGACAGAAATGGAGCTTTTTATCTTAAAATAGCCCTTTAAAATAGAAGAAAATATAATGAAAAAGGCCAAAGTTACATAGTACTTGAACTTGAGTAGTTCTGCTGAGTGGCATTTTTATGAGTCCTGCTCTACACTCATGAAAGACAAGATTGCAAATAATTGCCCATGTTCACAGAGAGACGTCAGTAGGCAACTCAGACCTACTCGTTATGTTGTTGTTTTTTTCTCGGAACACATAAATAGGTTTATAATTTGCATAATAGAGTCCAGCTCCTTTCTAAATTATGTGTAGACAACCCTGATATGTATATTTTAAATTAGTTACGGTCTTTATTGAATCTCAAGATGTATCCATAACTCTCTGTTAACTCGAACAGAGTTTCTGCTGTGCTTTTCTCTCTGTGCAATTGCAGGTTACTACAGAGAACAGAATTCAGAAGTCAGAAAAATCTTTTTATCAAGTGTGACTTCAGAGTAATAGAAATTATGTGAAATAATATGAACTGCACCTCAAGCACCGTGAGTGGCATTGCTATCGTCCAAATGTTTCCCCAAAATGGCGAGATACTCTTTGTAAAGTTATGAATAAAACAATGTACAGCCTACCCCCAAATTACATAAGCGTTATGATCTGGAAAAATCCAACATATATTAAAATTGTGGGGAAAAATTCTGCTTTACATGTTAACCTGTATAATTCTACCTTCAGACAATTATACATAGTTTTTTTGTTTGTTTTTGTGCTTGTTTTTGTTACATATTTGACAGTCAAAACGATGTCTGGATTCCCGTGCTGCACTGTTCACCGCGCCTGCTGATCACCAGCCCCCTGCATCAGCTGTAGTGCAACCCTCCAATCATCAAGACTATAAAAGACTACTTCTATGAGTATCCAAAAGTTCCTTGGGGGCAAACCACCAAGCTTAATTCATTGCCATCTAATGGATTATATTCGAGTTGAGTATAAAAATCATTTTTGGCTTGGCCAACTCTTCAGTGACCTGAGTCACATACAAAGGTTAAATAGCAGGAGCAACGTGGTTATTTATTTCCAAAGCATTAAACATGCTGGGGTCTGATAAACACGTATGGTATGTCACAATCAATTAGAAAGCTGTCAGTATGATTGAACTTCTGACACTGAGAAATGCCACTGGCATCTGATAAACAGACAGCAAAGATTGGACTCCTGAGCCATACAACTGTCTTTGAGCTACATTCTCCTTCGGACACCAAATGCATTTCCAACCACCTGCAAAGACAAGAATTCAAAAGCAGCTGCCCATTCTTTAGGAATAAAAATATATTTGATTCTCTTCATGCAGTAGGATTTCTTGACACTCCAGAACACCCTTGTGTAGCTCAGAGATAAAGAACGGCCTACCACACTTCACAAGTTTCAACATGAACTGTTTTCTGTGTGGATCAGACACTGGGCACATACACTGAAGAATGGGCATGCTTAGGGGGCGCTTGGGTGGCTCAGTCTGTTAAACATCGGACTCGGTTTTGGCTCAGGTCATGATCTCACAGTTTGTGAGTTCAAGCCCCACATCGGGCTCTGTGCTGACAGCGCATAGCCTGTTTGGGATTCTCTCTCTCCCTCCCTCTCTGCCCCTCCCCCGCTCATACTTGCTCTTTTTCTCTCAAAAATAAATAAACTTAAAGAAAAAAAGAATGGGCATGCTTAGGCAAAGCAATCCTGTGATAAACAGTCTACTTGCTATTGTGACAGAAAACTAGTCCTTGAAAAAAAAGATGCCAAATTATATGCTGTAAAGTTACAGAGTTACGAGTGAAGGGTTTCTAGCTATTTACATATTTCTAACATTACATCAGAGGACAGTGAATCTGTGCAGCTGAACAAGAAGGAAGGAACATTTAAACAATATATCTTGTTGAGATTTAAAATTCAATTGAAATATTTTTTTACTTTGAGAAAACGGAGGCAAAATTATGAATTATTATATAACATGTTTCAGCAATACTGGGTCAGCATTAACAATATGTCTAATTAATATGCTTAACTACTTTATACTGAAGGAAACTAGTGAAATTTGTTATGTCAGAGTTTTGAAATTGGGTCATATTTTACATGGTCCAGAACCAGCTTATTAATAAAGTTGTAGGCTGTCTCTGTGTGAAGCAGAGAATATATACTTATATAAATATTTTTTTCATTTTTCCTTATATGCCAGTATTAGATGTCCTTAGAATAGACATTTTTAACTATAAAAATAAAATCATTACTTCACCATAACTCAACCGGAAAAGTAAACTGGAAGTGTTACTAACCTATAGTCAATTTAGATGATCTGAATCAAATATCTTACTTCCAGGAACAAGAATTTGGGATTAGGAGCACCTGGATGGCGCAATCAGTTAAGAGTCTGACTTCCGGGGCGCCTGGGTGGCGCAGTCGGTTAAGCGTCCGACTTCAGCCAGGTCATGATCTCGAGGTCCGTGAGTTCGAGCCCCGCGTCGGGCTCTGGGCTGATGGCTCAGAGCCTGGAGCCTGTTTCCGATTCTGTGTCTCCCTCTCTCTCTGCCCCTCCCCCGTTCATGCTCTGTCTCTCTCTGTCCCAAAAATAAATAAACGTTGAAAAAAAAAATTTAAAAAAAAAAAGAGTCTGACTTCCATTCAGGTCATGATCTCATGGTTCATGGGTTCAAGGTCTGCACCGGGCTCTGTACTGACAGCTCAGAGCCTGGAGCCAGCTTTGGATTCTGTGTCTCCCTCTCTCTGCCCCTCCCCCACTTTTGTTCTCTCTCTCTCTCTCTCTCTCTCAAAAATAAATAAAAATTAAATAAAAAAAAGAATTTAGGTTTATTTTAGCTGTATTGAAGGAGTAAATGTTTTTGTTTACCTGGAAAATTATCCAATTATCCCTATTCATCATTGGACATGACCTCTTAAGACAGATTAAACATTCTCTCTACATTTTTCTCAGTTAAGACAAAACACTGAACAATATTATTAATCCAGTTCTCTGAATTGACATTTATGGAAGACATATATACAAACTGTAACTGAATAATACATTTTTTTTAAGGGCATTTGGAACATTTACCAGGACTGACCATATACTGGGCCATAACACAACTCAGAAGCAACTGGAATCATACAGACAATGTTCTCAGACCAGAATAGACTCAAAATAGAAATAAATAACAAAACAAGATAATATTTTCAAATCCAGCAACACACTTCTAAATAACCAAAAGGCCAAAGAGGAAATGACAAGTGAAAGCTACACAATACTTTGAAGTGAACATTAATGAAAATAAAACATATCAGATTTTGTGGAACGCAGCTAAAACAGTGCTTACAAGAGAACAAAATTGCAGTGTCACTGAATGAATGTGCCTTGTCGATTATTTCCACTGTGTACTAGTTTATCCTAGTTTGCCTTTTAGGAAAATACTATTGTCTCCTGAATGGAATTAACATAAAAGCACATAATTTTTTCTCCCTTGTGCATATTATTATGCCCTTCACTCCAGACTTCTAATGTGCAGCTTGCAGCTAGAGAATTGTCTAGCTGTGTTTTGCTATTGCTTGTATATTTCTAGATCTTCACTGTCATTTTATTGTCTTTCAATCTAACAAAAGCTGCATTTTGTTTTACTTTCTTTCTTCTTCTACTTGATTGATTGCTTAAGGAACAAAATCTGACATATAATCTGATTAAAATGCCAAACACTTTCACAACCCATCTTCTTCAGATGTGCTTAGAAAATACCTCATATTAACAAAATCATTCATTATGCATCATTATGCCTAACCCACCCCCCACAGCATAGAATATAAGGCTGTCAGGAAGACCAAAATGAAGGTTATTGTTCACTTTCATCCCACCAAAGACTCAGATAATGGATGGCATTTATTGAATCCCTCATCTGAAGAGTTATAAATAGGATAACAAAAGCCTTGGCTGGCCTACACCATTCTGTACATTTGGGTGATGGAGCTGGCCCAATATTGGAGTTAGGCTGAGATCATCAGCTTCCACCAACCCAGCATTTAAAACAACTCACTAGTTCCCATCTCAGGGAATGCCATCCTAACCGGGGTTCCACGCTATGCCGGCAGATCACGCAGATCATGCCTCCATGTATGCAACAAAAACCCCAGACGCTTGCTGCTGGACAGGACCATGGGGACAAGCTAACTCAGTGAGTTTCACTGAGCTTCACCCTGTGCTGTGACAGCCCTTTGGGGTTCTGGGGGAGTTTCTCCAGTGGCCTTCTAGGAGATGGGAGCATGAGAGCAGGGCCACTGCTTCAGGCTCAATTATCCAGCTTCGCGCAAAGCTACCTCTGGTTTCTACACAGAGCTTTTGAGTGAGATTACCTAAAAACAACTATTATCTATCTCCAAGGTGCAGTTAGACGCCAAGTGCAGTTTCTACTGATTTGCTCCAAGGTCATTCTGTTAATTAAAGACCCTTTCAGACAGAGGTTGGAAGATGGTGGCAGAGTAGGAGGACCCTAGGCTCACTTCATCATATGAACACAACTAGATAACTCTCAAATCATCCTAAATATCCCAGAAATTGACCTGAAGACTGCCAGAACAAGTTCCACAACTAGAAGTAGAGAAGAGGCCACATCAAAGAAGGTAGCAAGTGCAGAGATGTGGTTTAGAAGAGAAATGAATCTTGGGTGCTCCAGTGAGGAGGGAGCTGTGGTTGCAGAGAAGAGTGAGAGACAGACTAACATACAGGGAAGTGCACAGGGAAAATGATTCCCCAAAGCAATTGCCCTGGTAACTGAGAGGGGCTGAATTTTGTGACTTCTGGCAACTAGTGGGGCTTAAAGCCTGGAGTTTTAAAGGTCATCCTGCATGGCTCTAAGAGACCACAGAGGGCGCTGTGGCTGTTCTTCACAAGAAGGCAAATAGTCCACACACAGCATGGAAACAGTGACCTGAAGAGCACCTGGGGTACACAATGTGGAGGTTATTTGCTCATCTTGAGTGCATCTCAGAGAAACAGCATTCAAAGAGAGATGCTTCCCCCTCACCTCGGTATAAGCACAGGGCCAACTGCGGGAACCAGCACAGCAGGGACACTGGCTACCTACCTTGTGTACACGAAGCCCCACTCCCCCACCATGCTCTGGTGGAACCAAACCTCCCAGTCTCTCTCTTGCTTCAGTCCTAGCACTGCAGGCTCCTTCCCAAAACCCTGCTCACACTGTGTCTCCCGACACAGGAGTTTTGCACAGTCTGATTCCAGTTACAGCGGTAACAGGTCTCGTTTCATAAATGGACCAGAGCACAGCTAGTTAAGACAGGCCACATTCAGGCCAGGGACCAAACACTGTTCACAACAGGCAAAGGCAGCCTCTGCAGACAACTGGCCTGAAGGATAAAGCAGCCAGGACAAAATAGCAGAGCACACACAGCACACACTGGAGATACTCCCAGAAGCATCAGGCCTTGGGGAAGAGGGGATACTACAGAGCAGGGCACTACAGGATCTCTTCTTCATAAGGCCATTACCCTCAAGAACAGGAGATATAGCTGACTTTCCTAACACAGAGAAACAGGCACAGAGACTTAAACAAAATAAAACAGAGAAATTTATCCCAAATTAAAGAAAAGGACAAGACCATGGCCAGAGATATAAATGAAATAGATATAAGTAATGTCTGATAGAAAATTTAAACTACTGATCATAAGGATACTCATTGGACTTGAGAAAAGAGTAGAGGACATGAATGAGACCCTTAACACAGAGACAATAACACACAGAGATAAAAGTACAAAAAAATTAAATGAGAAACACATCTGATGGAATGAACAGCAGGATGGAAGAAGCAGAGGAATGAATTAGTGACCTAAAAGACACAGTAAAGCAGTCAAGCTGAACAAAAGAGAGAAAAAAGAACTGTGCGAAGCAGAAGAGACTTAGGGAAATCAGGGACTCCATCAAATGTAATAACATTCATATTATAGGAGTCCCAGAAGAAGAGAGAGAAAAGGCACAGAAAATTTATTTGAAGAAATAATAGCTGAAAACTTCCCTAACATAGGGAATGAAACAGATATCCAGATCCAGGAGGCACAGAGAACTTCTATCAAAATCAACAAAAGCAGATCCACACCAACATATATTGTAATTAAGCTGACAAAATATAGTGTAAAAAAAAAAATTGGAAAAGCAGCAAGACAAAAGCAGCAAGACAAAAGAAGATATCCAGATCCAGGAGGCACAGAGAACTTCCATCAAAATCAACAAAAGCAGATCCACACCAAGACATATTGTAATTAAGCTGACAAAATACAGTGTAAAAAAAAATAGGAAAAGCAGCAAGACAAAAGAAGACGGTAAGTTCCAAAGGAAACCCCATAAGGCTAGCAGATTTTTCAACAGAAACTTTTCAAGCCAGAAGGGAGTGGCAAGATAAATTCAAAGAACTGAAAGGAAAAAGAAAAACCACCACCAAGAATACTATACCCAGCAAGTCTATCATTCAGAATAGGAGAGATAAAGAGTTTCCCAGAAAAAAAAAAAAAAAGAGAGAGAGAGAGAGAAAGAGTTTCCCAGACAAACAAAAGCTAAAGGAGTTCATGACCACTAAACCAGACTGGCAAGAAATATTAAATAGCACTCTTTGAGTGTAAAGGAGAGGCCAAAAGTGACAGTATAAAGGTAGGAAACACAAAAGCATGTAAAAATGAGTATTTCTGTAAAAAAATAAGTCAAGGAACTCACAAAATAAAAGGATATAAAATAAAACAACATCTACCTAAAACGCAGGGAGAACAAGAGTAAATAATGGGTTCAAAATTAAACAATCATCAACTTAATATAGACCACTATTTACAGAAGAGGTTATACACAAACCTAAAGGTAACCATTTATCAAAAACCACTAATAAATATACAAAGAATAAAGAGAAAAAAATCCAAATATATCACTAAAGGAACTCAGAAAAACATGAAAGAGAAAGACAAGAAAAGATCACAGAAAATCTTTAGAAACAACCACAAAACAAATAATAAAATGACAATAAATACATATCTATCAATAATTACTTTGAATGTAAATGGACCAAACACACCAATCAAAAGACACAGGTGACAGAATGGATAAAAAAACAAGATCCATTTATATGCTCTCTACAAGGGACTTGTTTTAGACACAAAGACACATGCAAATTGAAAGTGATGGATGGAAGAACATTTACCATGCAAATGAAATGTCAAAAGAAAGCCAGAGTAGTGATACTTGTATTGCACGAAACAGTCTTTTTTAAAAAGGTTTTTATTTATTTCTTTATAGATGGGTTTATTTATTTATAGATGGGTTTATTTATTTATAGATGGATTTATTTATTTATAGATGGAGAGAGAGCACTCGTGCTCATGCAAGCAGGAGGGGCAGAGAGGGAGATAGAGAATCCCAAGCAGTCTCCGTGTTCAAGCAGGCTCCATGCTCAGCACAGAGCCCAGTGCAAGGCTCCATCTCATGACTGTGAGACCATGACCTGAGCCAAAATAAAGAGACGCTTAACCAACTGGGTGCCACCCAGGTGCCCCTATATTGGACAAAATAGACTTTGAAACAAGCACTGTAATAAGAGACAAGGACACTATATAATCATAAAAGAGACAATCTAACAAGAAAATATAACAATTGTAAATATTTATACACCCAACAGAGCACCCAAATACATGAAACAGTTAATACCAAACATAAAGGAACTAATTGATAATAATACAATAATACAAGGGAACTTTACCCCCCACTTACATCAATACACACATTATCTAAATGAAAAATCAAAAGTAAATGATGGCTTTGAATTACACACTGGAACAGATGGATTTAACAGATATATTCAGGACATTCCAACCTAAAACAGCAAAATACACATCCTTTTCAAGTGCAAATGGAACATTCTCCAGAATAGATCACATATTAGTGCACAAAACAAGCCTCAAAAAATTCAAGGAGATTGAAGTCATACTATGCATCTTTTCTGACCATAATGCTATGAAACTAGAAGTCAACCACAAGAAAAAATATGGAAAGAACACAAATACATGGAGGTTAAATAACATGCTAGTAAACAACGAATGGGTCGACCAGAAAATCGTAGAAGAAATTTAAAAGTACGTGGAAACAAATTAAAATGAAAACACAATGGTCTAAAACCTTTGGTATTCAGCAAAAGTGGTTCTAAGAGGGAAGGTTATAGCAATACTCACCTACCTCTAGAAGCAAGAAAAATCTCAAATAACAATCCAACTTTATACTTAAAGGAGCTAGAAAAAGAACAACAAATAAAACCTAAAACAAGCAGAAATAAGAAAATAATAAAAATTAGAGCAAAAATAAATGATATAGAAACAAACAAAAAAAACCAATATAACGCATCAATGAAACTAGGTGCCGTTCTATAAAAAAAAATTGATAAGCCTCTAGCAGACTTACCAAGAAAAAAAGAGAAAGGACTCAAACAAATGAAATCACAAATGAGAGAGGAGAAAAAACAACCAAAATGACAGAAATATAAACAATTATAAGAGAATATTATGAAAATTTATATGCAACAAATTGGACAATCTGAAAGAAATGGATAAATTCCTAGAAACATATAAACTAGCAAAACTGAAACAAGAAGAAATAGAAAATTTGAACATATCAATTATCAGCAAAGAAATTGGATACATAATCAAAAACTCCCGGGGCACCTGGGTGGCTCAGTTGGTTAAGCATCTGACTTCTGCTCAGGTCATGGTCTCACAGTCTGTGGGTTCAAACCCCGCATCAGGCTCTATGATGACAGCTCGAAGCCTGGAGCCTGCTTCAAAGTCTCTGTCTCCCTCTCTCTCTGCCCCTCCCTGACTCATGCTCTGTCTCTCTCTGCCTCTCAAAAATAAATAAAAACATTAAAAAAATTTTTTTTTAAATACCAGCAAACAAAAGTCCAAGACCAGATGGCTTCACAGGCAAATTCTACCACAGAAGAGTTAATACCTATTCTCCTCAAACTATTCCAAAACATTGAAAAGGAAGAAGACTTCCAAATTAATTCTATGAGGCCAGCATTCATTACTCTGATACCAAAACCAGATAAAAATACCACTAAAAAAGAAAACTACAGGGGTGCCTGGGTGGCTCAGTCAGTTGGGTGTCTGGCTTTAGCTCAGGTCATGATCTCACGGTTCATGAGTTTGAAACTCCCCATAAGGCTTGCTGCTGTCAGCGTGGAGCCCACTTTGGATCCTCTGTGCCCCTCTCTCTCTGCCCCTCTGTTGCTCATGCTCCATCTCTCTCAAAAATAAATATTTTTAAAAAGAGAGACAACTACAGGCCAATATCTCTGATGAACATCCATGTAAAAATCCTCAATAAAATAGCAAACCAAATTCAACAATACATTTAAAATATCATTCACCACCATTAAGTGGGATTTATTCTTGGGTTGCAAGCGTGGTTCAATATTTGCATGTCAATCAACAAGATAACATCAATAAGAGAAAGGATAAGAACCATATGATCATTTCAATAGATGCGGAAAAAGAATTTGCCAAAGTACAATATCTATTCATGATAAAAACTCTCAATAAAGTAGGTTTGGAGGGAATATACTTCAATGTAATAAAGGCCATATGTGAAAAACCCACAGCTAGCATCATCCTCAATGGGGAAAATATGAGAGCCTTTCCCCTGAGGTCAGGAACAAGACAAGGATGTCCACTCTCACCACTTTTATTCAAAATAGTACTGGAAGTCCTAGAACAGCAATAAGACAACAAAAAGAAATAAAAAGAATCCAAATCAGTAAGAAAGAAGTAAAACTTTCATTATTGCAGATGACATGATACTATATATATATAGAAAACCCAAAAGATTCCACACACAAAAAAAGATTGCTAGAACTGATAAGCAAATTCAGCACAGTTGCAGGATACAAAATCAATGTACAGAAATCTGTTGCATTTCTACATACCAATAATGAAGCAGCAAAAAGACAAATGAAGAAAACAATCCCATTAACAATTTCACCCAAAAGAATAAAATACCTAGGAATAAACCTAACCAAAGAGGTGAAAGACCTATACTCTGAAAGCTATAAGACACTGACGAAAGATATTGAATACAACACAAAGAAATGCAAAGACATTTGATTCTCATGGATTGGAAGAACAAATACTGTTAAAATGTTTATACTACCCAAAACAATCTATCCATTTAATGTACTCTCTATTAAAATACAAACAGCTGGGGCGCCTGGGTGGCGCAGTCGGTTAAGCATCCGACTTCAGCCAGGTCACGATCTCGTGGTCCGTGAGTTCGAGCCCCGCGTCAGGCTCTGGGCTGATGGCTCAGAGCCTGGAGCCTGTTTCCGATTCTGTGTCTCCCTCTCTCTCTGCCTCTCCCCCGTTCATGCTCTGTCTCTCTCTGTCCCAAAAATAAATAAAAAACGTTGAAAAAAAAATTAAAAAAAAATACAAACAGCATTTTTCACAAAACTAGAACAAATAATTCTAAAATTTGTACAGAACCACAAAAGACCCTAAATAGCCAAAGCAATTTTGAAAAGGAAAAGCAGAGCTGGAGACATCACAATTCCAGACTTCAAGTGTATCACAAAACTGTAGTGATCAAAACAGTATGGTACTGGCACAAAAACAGACACATAGATCAATGGAAGAGAATAGAAAACCCAGAAATAAACTCACAACTATATCGCCAATTAATCTTTGACAAAGCAGGAAAGAATATCCAATGGGAAAAAGACAGTGTCTTCAACAAATAATATTGGAAAAACTGGACAGCAATATTCAAAAGAAAGAAACTGGACCACTTTCCTACACCATATGCAAAAATAAACTCAAAATGGATTAAAGACCTGAATATGGGGCCTGAAACCATAAAAAATCCTAGAAGGGAACAGTCAGTAACCTCTGTGACATTGGCCATAACAACGTTTTCTCTAGAAATGTGTCTGGAGGCAAGGGAAACAAAAGCAAAAATAAACTTTGGACAACATCAAAATAAAGAGCTTCTGTACAGTGAAGGAAACAATCAACAAAACTAAAAGGCAACCTATGGAATAGGAGAAAATATTTGCAAATGACATATCTAATAAAGTGTTAGTATCCAAAATATATTAAATATTTATAAAACTCAACACCTGAAAAACAAATAATCCAATTAAACAATGGGCAGAAGACATGAACACACATTTCTCCAAAGGAGACGTCCAGGTGGCCAACAGACACATGAAAAGATACTCAGCATCATTCATCATCAGAGAAATACAAATCAAAACCACAATAAAATACCACCTCACATCTGTCAGAATGTCTAAAATCAAGAACACAAGAAACAGCAGGCATTGGAGAGGATGTGGAGAAAAAGGAACCCTCTTTCTCTGTTGGTAGGAATGCAACCTGGCGCAACCACTGTGAAAAACAGTACAAAGGTTCCTCAAAAGGTTAAAAATAGGTCTACCCTATGATTCAGCAATCACCCTACTGGGTATTTACCCAAAGAATACAAACACATTAATTCAAAGGGACACATGCACCCTGATGCTTATAGCAGCATTTTATGTATAATAGCAAATTATGGAAAGTAGCCCAAGTGTCCATTGGTTGATGAATGGATAAAGAAGATGTGGTGTTGGGGCGCCTGGGTGGCGCAGTCGGTTAAGCGTCTGACTTCAGCCAGGTCACGATCTTGCGGTCCGTGAGTTCGAGCCCCGCGTCAGGCTCTGGGCTGATGGCTCGGAGCCTGGAGCCTGTTTCCGATTCTGTGTCTCCCTCTCTCTCTGCCCCTCCCCCGTTCATGCTCTGTGTCTCTCTGTCCCAAAAATAAATAAAAAAAAAAAAAAACATTGAAAGAAGATGTGGTGTGTGTGTGTGTGTGTGTGTGTGTGTGTGTGTATGTATATGAGTATGAACAATGAACAATGGAGTATTCTTCAGCTATAAAAAGAATGAAATCTTGCCATTTGCAATGACATGGATAGAGCTAGAGAGTATAAGACTAAGCAAAATAAGTCAGAGAAAGACAAATACATACCTTATGACTTCACTCATGTGCAATTTAAGAAATAAAACAAATGAACAAAGGGGGGAAAGGAAGGAGAGAGAAATTAAGAATCAGACTCTTTTTTTTAATTTATTAATTTATTTTGAGAGACAGTACAAGTGCAAGTGGAGGAGGGGCAGAGAGAGTGGGTGAGAGAGAGAGACAATCCCAAGAAGGCTCCATGCTGTTAGTGCAGAGCCTGATGAGGGGCTCAAACCCACTGAACTGTGAGATCATAACCTGAGCTGAAATCAAGTGTTGAATGCTTAACCAACTGAACCACCCAGGCACCCCAAGAAAACAGTCTCTTAATTACAGAGAAAAAACATGGTTACAGAGGTTAAAGAGTGCACCTGCTGTGATGTACGCCGGGTGATGTATGGAAGTGTTGAATTACTATATTGTACACCTGAAACTAATATTACACTGTATGCTACCTAACTGGAATTAAAATAAAAACTTAAAAAAAAAACACCATCTCAGGGCAGGCATCTAGATTTCCCAATATGGCAGGGTGTCTTTTTCCATCAGTACAGGGCTTAAGGACTGCTCTGAGGGAGGCTCTCTTCTCCACAAACTCTCTCCCCACAGCCGCTCACTTCCTACGAAGTGGTTGAAATTTGGAGATCAGTGAGCATTAAGATACGGTCTTAAGTAAATGCCTATTGAAAGGCAGGTGCATTAGCAGCAATGTGTTACGGTTTTCAAGCCTGGTTCTTGATGCTCGCCCAGAAGAATTCTGCTTCACGATGTTGAACACACACCCAGGCAATGCAGTGAAATCTAGTAAAGTGGAGAGTTTCTTGTGTTCCTTCTGAAGGTTTCTCTCACAAAATACCACGATGATACACAGGAGAACTGAAAGACCCAAGTTACAAATTACTCCCTGCTTGCTCCCCTACACTTTATAGTGTGGATTGTGGCTGTGGCAGAGTGTGGATGGCAGTGTGCAGTGGCATGTGTGTGGGTTTACAATTCCAAGTGTACAATGTATGTACCTATTGTATACCACCATATTCTCTGATACCCAGATAAATAAATGCTGACGCCATTTCTGGGGAGAACTTCAGTACCTATGAAGTGTTTCTTCAGATTCCAATATTGGGGCTGAGGATCTCTGGACTGTCTCTCACCATCTCTTACTCTGAACCGCCTACTTGGTGCCACAGTATCTGGGACCCTTGTGCTACCTGCTATCATCCCTTGCCCATTCTACTGCCTTCCAGCACGAGACACAGCCCCTACCCCATTTTCTAAAGCACTACTAACCTAACCCTACCATATCTCACAGACTTTGCAAAATACTTGGATAAAAGAGGGGAATGTTGGGATAGAGTAAAAGATTACTAAAAACTAAGTATCAGGTACACACAAAAAGTTCATCAGTGCTTCCAGTTCAAGATGACCACATAGGAAGACTATGAACTCACCTCCTCTACAGAGCACTAAATTATATCAATTACTAGTATAATTCTCCCTGAGGAAGAAGAGCTAAATGCTGATTGAACAGCTATTAAACAACCAAGGAGACAGAAAAGCATGAGAAACAGCAAGATGGAGACATGATAACAAAGGAACCCTTACTACAGATGCTGTGAATGGCAGTGGGGAGGGATAGTACTGAGGAACCAGGAACACATCCCTCTGTCCTTTTATAGGCAACCAGCCTATAAAAGAGACAACACTACAAGTCTGTTAAGCAGCACAGGAGCTCCAGGAACACTCTCCAGGTCAGAGGAACTGGAGAGTAACATAGATGATGTTCCCACCTGGCATAAAAGCCCAGATTAAAGCAGTGTCCAGACACCGTAACAGGTGGACCTGGTCATCTCAAAGAGATTGTGACTGTAGCAAGCTCAGGTCACCAAGTCCACAGCAGCCCTAGCTGTGCTGGGGCACAGAAGAAGGCGAGGTTTAAAAGGGCCAAGAGGGGCGCCTGGGTGGCGCAGTCAGTTAAGCGTCCGACTTCAGCCAGGTCACGATCTCGCGGTCCGTGAGTTCGAGCCCCGCGTCGGGCTCTGGGCTGATGGCTCAGAGCCTGGAGCCTGTTTCCGATTCTGTGTCTCCCTCTCTCTCTGCCCCTCCCCCGTTCATGCTCTGTCTCTCTCTGTCCCAAAAATAAATAAACGTTGAAAAAAAAAAAAAAGGGCCAAGATGCTGTGGAAACATTCTCTTCCCCTCCCCCTTAAAAGCCCAGACTGGAGCAGGATCTGGATGCCATAAGGGGTAGGCCCAGAAACCATAATTGGTGGGTCTGGCTGTCACAGGGAACTTGTGACCTAAGCGAGACCAGGGTCCTCAAGCCCACACCAACTGCCCTGTGATGCTGGGGGCACAGAAAACAAGTTGTGGGTTTGCGGGGTTTGTCTGCTGTTTGCTTTGAATTCTTACTTCTTAATTTTTTTCACTTAAAAATTTCTTTTTTTTCTTTTTGGTTTTGTTCTTTTCTTTCTTGTTTTCTCCTTTTTTTCTTCTTTCTTCTTTTTCTTTTTCTTTCTTATATTTTACTATTTTCTTTTATTCTTTTTATTCTTTTTTCTCTTTATTATTTCTACAAAAAGTCACTGTTTAAAAGATAAACTAGAATATACACCCACAGCCAACAAGAAAAAGTTACCAAGCACACACAGTCTGCAGAGGGGACACTATACAAAAGACCACTCCTTCACGTAAGGACAAGTAGCCCTTCTGCCTAATCCAGAGAAACAAAGAAAGTCAAGCAAAATAAGGAGACAGAGGAATATGCTCCAAAAGAAAAAAGAAGAAAGAAACCTTAGAAAAAGAACTAAATGAAACACATAAGCAATATGACTGATAAAGAATTTAAAGGAATGATTGCCCACCAGGCTGAAGAAAAGACTGGAAGAACTCAATGAGATCTTCAATAAAGAGACAGAAAATACTAGAAAGAACCAACCGGAACTGGAGAATACAATAGCTGAGATAAAAAATACACTAGAGGGAATCAACAGTAGATTACAGAATGCAAAAGAATATATCAGTGTCATGGAAGACAGGGTAATGGAAAGCACACAAACTGAACCACAAAAAGAGAAAAGAATTTTTACAACTGAAGACATATTAAGAGATCTCTTGGACAACATCCAGTGAACAAATATTCACACTATAGGGGTCCCAGAAAAAGAAGAGAGAGAGAAAGGTATATAAAACTTATTTGAATAAATAATAACTGAAAACTTGCCTAACCTAGGGAAGGAAATAGCCATGTTAAGTCAAAGAAGTACAGAGAGTTCCAAACAAGACAAACTCAAGGAAGTCAGCACTGTGTACACAATAATTAAAATGTCAAAGGTTAAGGATAAAGAATTTTTTTTAAGAGAGAGAGTGTAAGCAGTGGAGAGGGGCAGAGGGAGACACACACACACACACACACACACATACACAGAATCTTAAGCAGGCTCCACGTTCAGCATGGAGTCTGATGCAGGGCTCAAGCCCATGACCCTGGGATCATGACCTGAGCCAAAATCAAGAGTCAGATGCTTAACTGACTGATCCACCCAGGTGCCTCAACAGAGAATCTTAAAAGCAGCAAGAGAGAAACAAAAAGATACCTACAAGGGAAAACCTATAAGGCTATCAGCTGACTTTTCAGCAGAAACTTTGCAGACCAGAAGGAAAGTGGTTCCATATATTCAAAGTCCTGAAAGGAAACAAAACATACAACCAAGAATACACTACCTGACAAGGTTATCATTCAGATTTGAAGGAGAGATGAAGAGTTTCCCAGACAATTGAAAGATAAAAGATTTAATCACCACTAAACTAACCTTACAAGAAATGTTAAAGGGACTTAAGTGGAAAAGGAATGGCCATAATTAGACATAAGAAGACTATGAATAAAAAGATGTAAACTATGACAACATATATATGAAGTATAAAGAAGGGAGTAAAGAGGGAAGAGAAAGGGAAAAAGAAAAGTCATATTTTTACAAAACTGGAACAAATAATACTATAATTTGTATGGAACCAGAGAAGACCCCATATAGCCAAAGCAATCCTGAGAAAGAAGAACAAAGCTAAAGGTATCACAATTCTAGATTTCAAGATATACTATAAAGCTATAGTAATCAAAGCAGTATGACACTAGCACCAAAATAGACACATAGATCAATGCAGCAGAACAGAGGGCCCATAAATAAACCCACAACTATATGATCAATTAATCTTTGATAAAGGGGGTAAGAATATACATTGGGGAAAAGATAATCTTTTCAATAAATGGTGCTGGCAAAACTGGACAGCTATATCTAAAATAATGAAACGTTCCATATTTTGATACCATATATAAAAATAAACTCAAAATGGATTAAAGAGCTAAACATGAGACCTAAAAACCATAAAAATCCTACAGGAGAACATGAGCAGTATTTTCTCTGACACTGACCAAAGCAATATTTTTCGACATATGTCTCTTAGGACACGTGACACATGACCAGACACATGAAAAGATGCTCACCATCACTCGTCATCAGGGACATGCAAATCAAAACTACAATGAGATACCACCTCACACATGTTAGGATTGCTAACATCAAGAGGACAGGAAATAATGGGGTGCCTGGGTCGCTAAGTCAGTTAAACATCTGACTTTGGCTCAGGTGATGATCTGAGTCAACAGACGAATGGATAAGGAAAATGTGGTATACATATACAATGTAATATTACACGGTCATAAAAAGGGATGATATTGTGCCATTTGGGATATCCTGGATTGACCCAGAAGGTATTATGCTAAATGAAATAAGTCAGACTAAGAAACACAAATAACAGGGGTGCCTGGGTGACTCAGTTGGTTAAGTGTCCGACTTCAGTTCAGGTCATGATCTCGCAGCTCGTGAGTTCGAGCCCCGCGTCGGGCTCTGTGCTGACAGTTTGGAGCCTGGAGCCTGCTTCAGATTCTGTGTCTCCCTCTCTCTCTGCCCCTCCCCCGCTCATGCTCTGCCTCTCTCCCAAAAATAAACGTTGAAAACCTTTTTCATTTAAAAAAGACAAATATGACTCCACCCACAAGTGCAATCTAAAAAAATGAATAAACAAACAAAAAGGATAATAAGAACTATAAATACAGAGAACAAACTGATGGTTGACAGAGGGAAGGGTACGTGGGAATTGAGCAAAATAGGTGAGTTGAAGAGGGAAATACAGGTCTCCAGTTACGGAATGAGAAGTCAAGGGAATAAAAAGGAGAGCTTAAAGAATACAGACAATGATATTTTAACAGCAACATAATGGGACAGATGGCAGCCATACTCGTGCTGAACACAGCATAACGTATAAACTTATCAAGTCACTAAGTTGTACACCTGAAATTAATGTAACACTGTAAGTCAAAAGAAGGGAGAAGGAGAGACAGGAAGGGTGGAAGGGGCGGGGGGGGGGGGAGGAAGGAAGAAAAAGAAAAAGAAAAAAGGCCATCAACCCTTCTTGCACAGGGAATTCCTTATTAAAATTTTCCCATGTTCTTGCAGCCTGCCCTTACTTACTCTGTAAAGGATCTTTCATTCATCCAAGAAACATGTGATGAAAGCCTATTTATTTACCAGGCATAAGTCTAGGTGCTAGAGATTCAGCAGTAAAGAAAACAAACTCCCCCCATTATGAAATTACATTCTCTATACTCCCCCCCCCCACACACACACTTTTTGAGCCCTGGATTCCTGAAGCCCCTGGATCAAAAAGACAAAATGGAAAGTTCATGTTGCTCTAGTATGCCAAGCATTTTTATTTCTCATTGTTTTCACTTCCCTCTTTCAATCCAGGCAGGGGGCCTTATTTTTTATAACCAAAAGAACAATTACAGTGTTTCCCTAAATTAAAAAGCAGTTTTCTTCTTGATATGGATTCTGCCTCCTCCTAGAATGCTGAAATGATTCTAGTCAAATTTTTTAATCAATGTTTCCTTCTCTCTATATTTGCCATTTCAAAATTCCACTTAATTCAAGTAATTTCTCAATCATAATCTGACTCTTTTCTGTTATGAAAACTAGACGTCCCACAAAACACCTTAGTGGAAGCACTAGTTCTAGGAAAAGCCAGCCAGAAATTTGTAGGTATTTGAATCTAGCTTATATAACTCAAGAAATCATCACTTATATTATTGAGAAAAGAATATGTTTAAACGGTGATCTCATGCTCATTAGACAAGAAAAAACATTATAATAAGCCATCAAAGGAAGTAGAAACATTACACATTTTATTCCAATACTGCCATATTGAATACTTGCTATCCATAAGATTCTATGTTCATGTTTTAGAAAAACAGTATGAACTGCCCTTGATTCCTTTGTTTATATTCCCATTTCACCCTTCTGCAGAGACAAACCTCTTGTTCTAGTTTTTTAAATAGTTTTTTTTTTCATTTTTTAAAATGTTTTTATTTATTTTTGAGACAGAGAGAGACAGAGCATGAGCAGGGGAGGGGCAGAGAGAGAAAGAGGGAGACACAGAATCTGAAGCAGGCTCCAGGCTCTGAGTTGTCAGGACAGAGCCTGACATGGGCTCAAACTCCCGGACTGAGAGATCATGACCTGAGCCAAAGTCGGACACTTAACGGACTGAGCCACCAAGGTACCCCTCTTCTTGTTTGTTTGCTTTAATTTTTTTAATGTTTATTTTTGAGACAGAAGAAGAAAGAGAGAGAGAGAGAGAGAGAGAGAGCAGAGGAGGAGCAGAGAGAGAGGGAGACATAGAATCTGAAGCATACAAACTTCTTGAAACAACAGTCATTATTTGGTTCATTTCTTCACCTACAGTTTCTTCAGATCTGTTGCTTTCTGGCTTTAACCTCAACCACACCATTGAAATTGCTTTTGTCAAAACCATGCATATGCTTTTGGTCCTGTTTTCCTTGGCCTTTCCACAATACTTGACACCATTGACCATTTCCATCCCTCGGAAACTATTTACTCCCTTGTCAAGGCAACACGCATTTTAGTTTTAGTCTCTGTCATGGGGTCCAATTCTCCTGCTGGCCACCTCAATGTTGGTGCTCCTCAGAGTTCTGTCCTCAGCTCTCACTTCTCACTCTCATGGTTTCTGAGGGACCCCAGCATATCTGTCCTTTCCATACCCTTGGAATGTCTACAACCACCTGTTACATGCCTCTAAGTTCACCTCTTCCCTAAGACTACAGAATCATTTTTAACTGAATATCAGATTTTCTCCACCTGAATGTTTTTTTTAACATGTCAACCCCACCACAGTCCCACCTCAATACACTGTGCTTTCTTCCTCCCTGCTCTCATCACCCTTAAGATTCATCCCATACTCATGGCACCACTCTACCCTAACCAACCATGGCAAAAATTTCCAGAGTCATCATACCTTCTTCCTTCTCCACTGCCTTTCTAGTCATTAGCTCCTGTCAATTCTATGATCTTAACACTGCACATCCATCTCTTCCTTGCCATATACGTGGCTACTATTTTTGTTAAGATCTTCAAAATTTACCATCTGGAGAATGTTTCAGTTGTTTCCTAATTGGTCTCCCTTAGAAGAGACTCACCATTCTAATCTATTTTTCATTATGTTATGATAATAACCTCTGTAAAGCACAGTCAAGTCCCTCCTATTTAAAATATTATAAATCACCTCCATTTGTTATCATAGAAGTCCAAATTGATTAGCATTATATACAACCTCCTGCCTGATCTGCTCCTATCTTTTCAATTTCATCTCTTATCCTTCCCCATGCTTCAGCCATATTGAAAAGCTTACGATACTCTTGAACACATCATATCATTATTCCTTCCACACATTTACACAGTTTTCCCTTGAAGATATCCCTTTATGATACCTTTGCCTATGTGGCAGCCCTATTTGTCCTCTGCAGTGTAACTCAAGGGTCTCTTCTCTTTGAAACATTCCATGCGTCCCCAGAAAAAGCTGATCCTTGCTGCTTGGGCTTTGAGAAATGCACTGAAAATAGATTCGGTAAGATTTTACTTAATTGATATAAGGAGAGAGAGCATGAGATAAGTCAAACAGTTCTAGGGGTTGACCTGGAAGCCAAGAATGATGATGAGGCATTATTAGAGAAAAAGAACAATAAGGTTTTACAAGAAGGATGGAAATCTATGAGGTTATTGTTAAGCAAACTGTTTTTTGAAGAATAACATATATACAGGAAAGTAGAGAAGTGTGTGGCTTACATATACCAGAATGGCTAAAATTCAAGAGACAGACAATGCCAATAGTTGGCAAGAGTGTGCAACAACACTAGTCTGCTCTTAGAAGTATAAATTGTGTCATTTTGGGAAACCACTGGGCACCATGAGATAAAACTGAACACATGCATACCCTATAATTTAGCAATTCCATTCCTAGGAATATACCCAACCGGTAAGCTGATGTAAGTTCATCAAAAAACATTTACAGTATGTTAATAGCAGCTTTATTCACTATGATAAAAAGTAGATACCACCCAAATGTCCATCAAACTGTGAATAGAGAATAAACTGCACTAGATTTACACCATGGAATACTATTAGACAACGAGAATGAATGATATGCCACATGCACAAGCTTGGATGAATCTCAAACATAATACTGAATGTAAGAAGTCATATATAAAAGAGAATATACCGCATGAAACATAAAGTGCAAAAAGAAACACAGTCTATATGTTTTGAAGGCAGAATGGAAGTTAGTGACAGGAAAGGAATAAAAGGGGTGCTTCTTGGGTGTCAGTAAGGTTCTGTTTCTTCATTTAGTTGCTGGTTCCATGATTCTGTTCCATTTGTGAAAATTCATCAAACTGCCACATTGGGCATGTACATTTTCTGTATATTAAGCTTCAGTGGAAAGGTTTGTTGTTTGTTTTTTCAAGTATACAGCCGAATGAATTTTCACTAAGTGAATACTCCCATGTAACAGACACTCTGCCAAGAAGGAGAACATTGCCAACACCTCAAAAGCCCCATCATGTACCGAACCTTGTCAATCCCCCCAAAGCAAGGTCTATTTTGACTTCTATCATGGTGGCAGACATCTCTTCTGTCCTGTTGACTTCTATTTCCTCCAGACCTAGAAAACATCTTGGCATGCTATAGATATTTCATAGATACATGTTGAACTAATCAATTACAGTAGGCAAAAACTGGGGAGTCAACCAAGATATCTGAAACCTTGAGGTTGGCCAAGTCCATCAAAGGGTAAACTGAGGAAAAAGAAGTGAAGAAAGAAAAGGCAGATCCTTGGAGAATGTCTACACTTAAGAGTAGGAAAAAGCAGGGGCACCTGGGTGGTTCAGTTGGTTAAGTGTATGACTTCAGCTCAGGTCATGATCTCTCTCCCCTAGTGGGGCTCTCCGCTGACAGCTCAGAGCCTGGAGCCTGTTTTGGATTCTGTGTCTCCATCTCTTTCTCTGCATCTCTCTCTCTCTCTCTCTCTCTCTCTCTCTCTCTCTCTCTGTCAAAAATTAATAAACATTAAAGAAATGTAGGAAAAAGCAATACTGAAGGGGAGACCAAAAATCAATCAAACCATATTTTCATTTCATAAGCACAATGGAGTACTTTCTTACTGACTTATTGATATAATTTGTATGACTAAACAATTACTGATCAATAAAAATTCTTTTATTCATGAAATCTTTCTGATGGCTTATAAGCATCTTTGTATTCACAATACAAAGCTTTGAAATGTATGACGTAGGTCTGCACATGTATTTTTTTAAATCAGTTTGAAGACAGGAAGAATTTCATCTTCCTTGGATCTTCAGGATTTGAGCTATTAGTAAATGTGCAAAGATCACCAAATCCATTAAAAAATTATAACATTTGAAATGCTCATCGGCCAAAAACATGATTTTTCTTTAATTTTCAGATTCATTAAATCTGACAGTGAGGGTTCACTGTGTAGGAAGAAAGAAGCACCTGAACCAGGGTGAGAGGCTGTCTCACCCATCCATTCAGACCTGCACAAATATTACCTCTTCTACCTGAGACACTCAATGGGAACTGCTGATGCCCAGGCAATAAACCATCTGGAAATCAGTACCAGATAAAAGCATACACATGGGCGTGGACTTTGCCTGCACTGTTTCGCTGGCTGCACGTGTAGAGTCCCTGAGGTGACAGCAGTGTGCACATTGCCACGGGCAACGCTTTTCTCTCTGTCTCCATTTACCTGTATTTGAGTTTCACATGCAGCATTGAGTCAACCCTTCCTCAGCACTTCTATAATGTCCAGAGCTTCAAATAAGCTATATGATTCAACTGCATATTCATTTGTGTGATTGATGCTACACTATATAATCTCCATTAGTCTGTCATCCCAACTAGATTAAGTTCCTGAACCTCACCAAGGTCATATGGGACCAAGAAAGTGTGTAAATACTCAAACCAGTTGTTAGTTAAATGAGGTCATTTTTACATTTAGAAATATTGTAAAATATCCCTGTGTGTTGGATTTCCATGAGGATAACTAAACTTGGAACAGTTTCGGAAGAGATCATGATTACTCATGAGAGAGTGCTGATGTGACAACGTAATTAATGAAGAATGACAGCTTCTCCTCGTTAATCAGCAGAGACATTGCAAGGAGGACTGTCACGTTTGGCAAAGCCCAATGCACATGTCTACACCAAGGAGTCTCTATTCCCTTAACCCTCTCAAGGCAAAGAGACAAAGCCAGACCCCTTCCCAAAAGGTCACATGGCCAGAAATCCAGGTCTGCTCCTAAACTGAATATTATCAGGTATTACCTGGGTGGACATTTCTCATCTTCAGCTGACTATCTTTTAAAAAGCATTTTTCTAAGTAGCACAAATGGAAAAATAACAAAAAGTAGAAAAACAGAGATCATAGTGTTAGTGTCTAGACATAGTTAATCTTTGCTATGAATACTTCTATGTATTAGGAAAATTCCTATGATGATTATATGGTATATTCAAAATTGCATAAACTGTATAAATTGATAGGTATAACTTTGTAAATAATATGTGTTTACTGTTAACCTTTTTAATTTAAAAAATAGCTTAAAGAAAAAAGAAAAAAATAAATTTATAGAAAAAGATTGTTCAAATCAGTATAGATCTTCTGTGAGTGTATCTCTCTCTGTGTGATGACTCTTTCTGAATGTATCCTATTAAGATTTGTCAACACTATCTCATAGGAAGCCCATTACTACCCAACTGAGGGCTGACTGCAGGCTGAGATGTAGATCACAGAACGATCCACTGGTATAAATCCTCCATTCTTGGTTTACGCAACTTTGGTGTCACAGGCTCATGTTATAACAGGGATACCACCTCTGACCTTCTCAGAGGGGCTGTGGGCACAGCGGGTCATCCAAGTCTTCTTGAAGTAGGTGGACGGTAGCTGGTCAACCAGATCTGTAAACCAAGTCATGTTCTGTGGTTTGAATCAACGTCCATAAATTGGACTAAGACATCAAGCGTTTGTCTAGGATGAATTCATGGGTGCCATATATTCTGAGTCCCTATTCATCTACAAATGTTAGTTTGGTATAACATTCTTAAATTATATCACTTTTCTTCTTGAAAATCTGTAAGTGCTTCTCTCGTATTTTCTGATGCATACTTTTTCCGAGGAAGGACTGAGATTGTATCAGCTTATTTCAGTTACAGGCAACAAAAACTGAATTCAGTTAATATAATCAAAAAAAGAAATATTGGGGGCACCTAGGTGACTCAGTCGGTTAAGCATCCAACTTCAGCACAGGTCATGATCTCGCAGTTTGTGAGTTCGAGCCCTGAATCGGGCTCTATGCTGACAGCTGGGAGCCTGGATCCTGCTTCACATTCTGTGTTTCCCTCTCTCTCTCTCTGCCCCTCCCCAGCTCACAGTCTGCCTCTCTCTCTCAAAAATAAATAAATATTTAAAAAAATTTTTTTTTCAACGTTTATTTTATTTTTGGGACAGAGAGAGACAGAGCATGAACGGGGGAGGGGCAGAGAGAGAGGGAGACACAGAATCGGAAACAGGCTCCAGGCTCCGAGCCATCAGCCCAGAGCCTGACGCGGGGCTCGAACTCACGGACCGCGAGATCGTGACCTGGCTGAAGTCGGACGCTTAACCGACTGCGCCACCCAGGCGCCCCATAAATAAATATTTTTAAAAAATGTTTTAAAAAGAAATATTGATTCATATGTTGAAAGACCCAAGGGCTGCTGTACTCAGGGTCATACCATGTCACTGAGACTGTCACACTACACCTTCTTCTATCCTCTTTACTATTAGTTTTATTCAAGTAAGCTTTCTATGTAGAATTAAAGATGGCTGCCAACAACTCCAGACACAAATTACTGTCCCACACAAATTTCTTTGTCCTGATAGCCTGACAGAAGTTCCAGGTAGGAATGTCACTGGTCTGGCTTGGGCCACAGGTGCAGCTCTATTCAGAGCATGGATATCATAACTGATGAGCTTGAATCCCATGGTTAATTTTGCACTGAGTGGCAATGTTTCATTTGATTGGCAATCCCAGATTGCCAGGTAGAAGAGCTTCCCAAATAAATGAAGAGCTATGTCTCCTAAAAAAGGAAGGAAGGATACTGGGTTGCACATACTGATGGAAATTCACTGAATCCTTCATGCTTTATAGATCTTTTTTTCTTCTTCGTAAGCACATAAATTGTCAACCCCATTTTCTTAGGAGTATTTTTTTAACTATATAAATTTTCACATATGGAGGTTTTCTTTTTTTCCCCTCAATCCTAACTGCCTCTGATGCCCATTTTTGATTCTACTACTGCATCTTTAACTTCTCTATGTTCCTTTCTCATCTCATCCATCTTGTTTCCTCGTGTTACCCTTTATTTTTTTACCCTATTTTCCTCATAGGGCTTCATTCTCTGGCTTGTTGCCTTGCATCATATTTTGGATTCCAAACAGTTTCTTAGGATTCTTTCATATTTTTGGAGTTGCTTAATATTAGAAATTCACTCTCCTTCTGAGTTTTCAGGATATTGCTTTTAATTCGACAGCTTCTCCCCTAGGCTCTATTTGTTTTGCTTTGTTTTGTTCTTATTTACTTATCACGTATAAAAGAGACTTACCCATTTATGGCTTCTGTCCCCAAATGGGTTACACTCATCTTTATATTAATTTGGACTATTTCTCAAATTCCATTCTTTTATTTATATTGAGATCAACCAACTGGTATACGTAGCTCTGAGTTTGAATCTCAACATGCAGCAAACATGAATCTATCACTGAAATGGGACCTTCTGGGTTTCTATCACCACAGTATCTATGCTCTATTCCAAATGAAACTATGAACAACTACTACCCTGCAGGTGTTTTCTGTTCTACTCATGGTGGCTATTCATCCCAGGATACTGCGTGCAATCACCAGCTCCCATCCAACCCTCTTCCTGCCAAATGGTTCTCAGGTCCAGTTTCCAAACAAAACTGTGAGAGTTTACAACAGCTATTTTAATGTTTTAAATAATTTTTTAAAGTTTATTTTACTTATTTGGAGAGAGACAGAGAGCACAGGAGAGGCAGAGAGGGAGAGAGAATCCCAAGCAGGCTCTGCACGGTCAGTGTGGAGCCCAATGTGGGGCTCAAACTCACGCACCATGAGATCATGACCTGAGCTGAAATCAAGAGTCAGTTGCTTAACCTGCTGAGACACCCAGGCTCCCCGACAGCAGCTAGTTTTAAAGGACATAATTCAGTCTTTGCTTCGGAGGCTCTGCTTTTCTGACCTGTGAGACAGGAAGCAGCAAAAGAAACAAAGATCATTACACCTACTTTCATGTGAACCAACAGACTTGTGGTGTTCTAGCCAGTTCTATCAGGTGAAATTAGTGGAAGGTGTTCACAGCCTATGGTGATAGGTTACCTGCTGGTTTTCAGAGGTGACAGAGTACGAAGCAGAGAGCAGTCACTGTAGGAACTGCAACTGGGAGTTATCCCTAATGGAAGTGCTACCCACGGATTTAAGCCGAATATGCCAAAATGGACATGCTACCTTTAAACTGACACTCTAATTCTTGAGTTATCCTCAGAAGGCCACTCCTTACGGCCTTTTCTTTGTTTTCCAAAGGTACTGCCTGGAGCAGGACAGATGACTTTTTTCCCTAAGTTTGAATGTTCCCAAGAAATGCAAGTTCAAGAGTAATCACAACAAAGCTCTTGCAAACTTCAAGATCCAAGTCCACTGGAAATCCTTCTTTGCATCACACCCCAAACTCTCCTCATCCTATGTTTTAAAACTGCCTTTTTCTTTTGAGCTCCATTTATAGAGCAGCTTACCCAGTAATGAAATATTACCACGACTTAACCTGGTTTGTTACAGGAGCTCAACCAAGAACCAAAGCGCTCAATGCTGGGTGATGGCATCATTTAGATAAAGAAAACTGTTCTCACTTATTGTTCACCATAAAGTTTAATCTTAACTATCTAAGATCAGTGTAATTACTTCATATATTATGTAAAGTTAGCTTTTCTTTACAGTGTTTTCATGATTAGGCAGTGTGAAAATAATGACTAAATTTGATGATTATTACATGGGACTTTCTTCATTCAGTTTGCCAAGGAGATGTACCCGAGATGGCAATCTGCATTCAAGAGGTCAGGTCAGGAGCAATCTCAGAATCAAGACCTACAAGGGTGAGGGGAACAAGAAGCTGCACTGTGATGTCGCTACAGGCAAGGTCTCCACTGATCCACTGGGAACTGGAGCTGAGATGGCCCTTTAGAGTTGCTCTAAACTACAATAAGGGGCACGCATTTCTACCCAAAAGCTGCCAACAACTGGATGCAAGCTGTTCTCGGGGAGCAGAGAACACTTGAGCCAGCGTTGTCCCCTCACCAAGTGCATTTCCCAGAGAGGGATGCAGCTGTCAACATTCCCAACAGGTGTGGAAATGAGTGCCTCAGTCCTAAGGGGATCTTAGAGGCACATTACAGCATCCTCCACAAGGCAGAGAGTTGCTGTAGAATGGTGTATCAGTCAGCTTGGCTAAGTTATGCTGTATAATAAATAATCCTAAAGTTCTAATGATTACATACAAGAATTTGTTATTTACTTATATTCTCTGACCAGCACAGTGGGTTCTACTCATTAAGGTCACTTGAGGACCCAGGTTTATAGACTCTCCAAAATAGCAGATATCTTATGATCATTTAGGTAAAAAAAGAAACATTATGAATCATGTACTGGCTTGAAGTACCCCAGAAGTGAGTCATGTTTTTTCCCACTCAATTTTACTGGCCAAACTGTGTGACATCTCTGTGCCCCAAATCCTACCTAGTGCCCAGATATAGAGGAAAACCAGAATATCTATGATCTAATGAGTACCACAAAGGAATGACCTAGCCTAGGGTACAGAGCTATAAACTGCCCATTTGAAATACTGAGATACTTTTGTTAAGCTTTGTACATTTATTCTTTAAATTACATTATTCTTTAATTACAACTAAAGTAGAGTCAGAAGTAGAAGTACATTTGAGGAGCTGGAGCCTCTTAATAATAAAATTGGAAAGCTGAATATTTCCATAAGGCAGTCCAACAAGGGAATCATAAGACACCCCAAAGAAAGCAAGAAATGATGACATTTAAGAAGAGACTGGAAACTCTGAATACCCTCTAATGTTTTATCAGTTGTTTTTAATCCCTAAAATTATCAGCATAAAAATCCTCAAAACAACAGTGTCTCTCTGTTTTGGACAGGGAGGCACAGCAAAGAAATGAAACAATGTGTAATTCATCATTCCATTTTATAGAAAAGAAGAATCCTCAGCCTTAAGGAATGATAGTATATACATAAAAAAGTGGGGGGAGGGGGATTTAATCTTCTGCAAGGAAGAAAGAAAGCCTGTGGTTTTGGAACTGACAGGATGTGGCTGTCACAGCAAGTACAAGCATATATCACAGGTTGCCTTGAGACTGTGTGTGTGTATTGTGTGTATGTAATGTAGCTATGTGTGTGTGCACACATATACGGAACAGGCACTTCCCAGCATACCACTGGGATAGCAACAGTGTAACACAACCAGTCTAGGCATTAGTTTTTTAATGATGTCTATATATCTGCTTAAAAAACTTGAGAGATTTCTTCAAACAATGGTGCTGGGAAAACTGGACATCTACATGTGAATAAAGGAAATTAGACCCCCATCAAACACCACTCACAAAAACTAATCCTCAAAGTGGATTGAGGACTTAAATGTAAGATCTTAAACTGTAAAACTCCTAAAGGAAAACATAGGGGAAAGCTTCCTGGCAGTAGTCTAGGCAATGACTTCTTTTCTTTTCTTTTCTTTTCTTTTCTTTTCTTTTCTTTTCTTTTCTTTTCTTCTTTTCTTTTCTTTTCTTCTTAGCTATACTGGACACACAATGTTACATTAGTTTCAGGTGTACAATGCAGTGACTCAATGAGTCTATATGGAGGCAATGATTTCTTGATATGACATCAACAAAATCAAAAATAGACAAAGAGAACTATGTAAAACAAATAAGCTTCTGTATAGCAAAGGAAAAAACAACAGAGTAAAAGACAACTTACTGAATTGAGAGAAGGTATCTGCAAAACATGTATTTGCTAAGTGGTTAATCCCTACAATATATAAAAAATCCCTACAACTCAATAATAAAAAATAAAAACCTGATTTCATTTTTTTTATTTTTTAAAAAATAACCTGATTTGGGGCACATGGGTGGCTCAGTCAGTTAAGCGTCCAACTTTGGCTCAGGTCATGATTTTATGGTTCATGAGTTCAAGCCCTGTATCAGGCTCTGTTCTGATAGCTCACAGCCTGGAACCTGCTTTGGATTCTGTGCCTCCCTATTTCTCTGCTCCTCCCCTGCTCACACTCTGTCTCTCTCTCTCTCTCTCACTCAAAAATAAATAAAAACATTTTTAAAATTTTAAATAACCTGATTTTAAAATGGGCAAAGAACTTGTAAACAAGCATTTCTCTAAAGAAGACATATAAATGGTTAACAGATTATGAAAAGGTGTCCAATATGACAATCATCAGGAAAATGAAAAATCAAGACCACAGTTAGATATCACCCTACACCTGTCAGGATGTCTAGTATCAAAAAGACAAAAGATAACAAGTGTTGGCAAAGGTGCGGAGAAATGGGAACCATGTATACTGTTGATGAGAATGTGAAATGCTGCAGCCACAGTGGGAAATAGCACAGAAATGACTCTCAGGTTTTGAAAAAGAACTGACATATGGTCTAGCAATCCCACTTCCGGGTATATACTCAAAAAACCCATCTCTGGGTATATATCCAAAAGAACTGAAATACAGATATCAATTTGTTTAATGTTTATTTATTTTTGAAAGAGAGAGAAACAGAGTACGAGTGGGGGAGGGGCAGTGAGAGGGGGAGACACAGAATCCGATGCAGGCTCCAGGCTCTGAGCTGTCAGCACAGAGCCCAGCGTGGGGCTCAAACCCACGAACCACGAGATCATGACCTGAGCCAACGCTGGACACTTCACCAACTCAGCCACCCAAGCGCCCCTGAAATCCAGATATCAAAGAGGTATCTACACTCTCATGTCCACTGCAGCATTATTCACAATAGCCAAGATACAGGAACAACCCAAATGCCCACCAATAGACAATAGGTAAAGAAAATGTGATATAAACATATAAAATGGAATGTTATTCAGCCTTTAAGAAAAGAAGAAAATCCTGCCATTTGTGACAACATAGATAAACCTGGGGGACATTATGGTACATGAAATAAGCCATTCACAAAAGTACCAATACTGCACAATTCTACAGATATGAGGTACCGAGAATAACCACACACTTGGAAACGGTGAGTAGAATGGTGATTGCCAGAACTGAGGGAGAAGGAAAATGAGTTGTTCTTCAATGGGCATAGAGTTTCAGTTACATAAAATGAGTAAGTTCTAGAGAGCTGCTATACAACATTGTGCCTAGAATTAACAATAGTGTGTTGTGCACTTAAAATCTGTTGAGGGTACAGGCGCCTGGGTGGCTCAGTCTGTTAAGCATCTGACTTCGGCTCAGGTCATGATCTCATGGTTTATGAGATCGAGTCTCGTACCGGGCTCTGTGCTGACAGCTGAGTCAGGCGCCTGCTTCAGATTCTGTGTCTCCCTCTTTCTCTGCCTCTCCCCTGCTTATGCTCTGACTCTCTCTCTCTCTCAAAAATAAATAAACATTAAATTTTTTTTTAATTAAAAGAAAGCTCCTTCTCAACAGGGCGAGTGCCTTTAAAAAACCTGCTGAGGGTAGATCTCATGTTAAGTGCTCTTATAACAACAACAACAACAAAAAAAAACTTGAGAGATTTTTCTATTGTCTGTAAAAAAAAAAAAAATCAAAATACATTTTTGGAAAACCAAAACAAAAATTCACTAATCAGGTCTGCAAAGTGATTAACTGTATATGCTTGAACATACGATAGCACGAGAACATATTATCCTGGATGTCGTGACGGGTGGATTGATGCGAGTCTGAGTCCTTATCCGGGTTTACCCCTCCAGTGCTTCCCCCACCCTTGTGACAGACCTGGCTCCCTGGTGACCACAGCAGGGAACAGCAGCTTCTTTGCCCAGTCCCCTTTCGACTCAAAGTTCTTGTGTGCTTCTTCTGAATGTTGCTACTAAGGGCCTCCATTTTCCACTATGGGTCCCTGTCTGCCCACTTTTACCCATCTGCTAGCCACTCCCATCCTTCAACACAGTTTATTTCCTCACATTGACTATTAACACACACTTCTCTGGCTGTACTGAGTACTACGCATAAGAAATGCTCTCAGGTCACCTATAGCAGCACATAATTTCTTGAAAGTCCCATTCCAAAATAAAATATATATGCAAATAAGTCTACACATACACGCTGCAGCACTTGCTTTTTTCCCAAAGCATGTCCCCTGATTCCTCACTTTATTCCCACTTGAGGGAGTCAGTAAACGTGGGAGGGTGACGAATAGCTATTTCCTCAGTGCTAAACTTCATCACAAATTTACTTTTTTCTTGCTCTTTCACAGGAAAGGCTAAATAGAGTCACTAATCATCATGTTAACATTATGCATCAAAGGAACAGTTTAAGGTAATGAGCAATAAAAACATAAATGAATATTTTATTTCTAGGTGAGGTTCCCCCTGGAGTTTTCTGAATTGTTAATTTCAGGAGTCAAATGCTGGGCTGCATTTCCCACTCTTTGGCAATGAGAAATGGCACATCGTAAAAGGATGTGTACACACTGGAAATGACTACCACACATTACAAGACTGCCGAAGGTTTTAAAGTTAATATTAAAGGTTTCAGGGTAATTTTATGTTTAGCATATAAATGCTACTTTTGTAATCTGAGAGCACGTAACTAGCCATTTTGAACAGTTGTTATAGATTCTATCTTAAATATAGCTCCACCAAAAATCGCAGTGTTTAAATTGCCTTAACATTGTCTGTGAATTGTATTCACTTGACAAAGGCGTGTGAGGCGTCTGAAGTATAATGATTTTCTAAAAATACTAATGATTTGCAAATTCTTTTCCATCTCAGAGCAACTGGATTTATTACATATTTTTATCCACTTGTCAGGCATGGAGAGAGTGGCTCGCAAGAACTCTCCAACTCCCATTGTGCTTTTAAAATAAAATGATCAAACCAAAATCTAAATTTATAAATGGAACCACAATACGTATGTTCTCGATGAGACAACCGAGTCCATTCTTCCTCTAAATGGGAGGATCAGTTTATATTCTCTAAGTTTACTCATCAGCTTGCATTTCAGCCTTTGAGCAAATGGGGTTGTGGCAAACATCTTAGCCCAATTTCTTTCGAGAACACAAGACATTCCATGAGTCTGAATGTATAGATTACCCGTCCATCACTATTACAGCAGGTCCTCACATGGACATTTGATCAATAGCACAAAATCTCGCTCACTTGTCTTATCACAAATCTTCTTAAATTCTTTCTAAATGTAACCACACGTGACAATGGGAGAAAAGAGGAAAAAATATATATTGTCCAGGAGAGAGTCTGTGGGTTTTACTCACATGAAAATACAGAAACATCCTTGTCTTTAAATGTTGGGCATAGAGGTAAAGGTTATATGGGCTCTTCATGGAGAGTGGCTCTCAGATATGTACAACAGAAACACCGCAGCTAAATGAATCTAGTAAGTGAGTCTAAATAGTTTCGTCATTTATGAAAAGATACCTTTCTACAAGAGTCTTTTTCTGTAAATTTGTAAATTTGCCTGTTTCTTTAGATTCTAAAAGAGAAGGATATTAATACCTCTTTCCAAGTGTGATATTCAAAATATGTAAGTACCATCAAGTACAAACCAATGAAAAGGGTCACTGACAAGTCACACTGGCCATAGACCCTAGTGAGCCATAACAAGAGACATCAGTTGACAACCAGCCCTGCCTAGTTCAGGGTGGAAGGGTTAGAGATTAGAAAGAAGTAGCCTTGGGGTCCCTGGGTGGCTCAGTCGGTTAAGTCTCCGACTTTGGCTCAGGTCACGATCTCGGGGTTCGTGGGTTCATGCTGCACATCAGGCTTTGTGCTGACAGCTCAGAGCCTGGAGCCTGCTTCGAATTCTGTACTCCCTCTCTCTGCCCCTCCCCCATTTGCACTCAGTCTCTCTCCCTCTCACAAATAAATACACATTAAAAAAAAGAAGAAGAAGAGAGAAGTGGCCTTGGGGTACCTGGGTGGTTCAGTCAGTTAAGCATCCAACTCTTGGTTTCATCTGAGGTCATCATCTCATGGTTTGTGAGTTCAAGCCCCACATCAGGCTCTGTGCTGACAGCGCACTTGTGCGCTCTCTCTCTCTCTCTCTCTCTCTCTCTCAAAATAAATTAAAAAAAATTTTTTTAAGTGGCCTTAGCAGAGCCTGGCATACAGAATGCATCCAGAAAACATCAGCATGATCCAAATAAACTCTCCTGCCGTGGTAATGCTATAAAACACTTGTATTCTACTTCTGGAGAGCTTCCTCTAAATATGAAATACCCTAACTATTGAAGACTTGTTTTTTAAGTAATCTCTACATCCAACATGGGGCTCCAACTCACAACCCCAAGATCAAGAGTTGCACATTCTACAGACTGAGCCAGCCAGGCACCCTGGAAATATCCTAACTACTCAATAGTGTCTACTTGATACAAAATTATCTGAAAAATGGGTAGAAAAACCTCAGTATTTTGACTGTTTCTTTACAACCCAAAGGTAGGAAGGGAGAGGAAGTTCCATACCAGCACAAACCACAGTCAGAGAATCAGGAAGAAGCATAAACACTGATAGACACAAAGGTTTCAACAGCCTTTAGTAGGTCATTCACAATAACCAGGGAGAAGGAGGTGGAAAGTTCTTTACCTTACACAACTTTAGGGCCCATCTTCAAATACAAGGGAATTAGAAGAATAGAACTGGACAAAATTGCACAGTTGTACTTTGCTCAGATTCAATGTGGCTTACACTAAAAAGAAATTCCTGGGAGAACAGAAATACCCAATTTATTAAGTGATACCTCAAATGTCTCCCCAAAACAAGGTCTCTCGATACAGTGATATTTTACGTGATTTTTAGGAATTCAGAATGAATGTTTGCAGGAACATACACATCTATGATATAGCATGCATGCCCACGATCTCATTTTCCAAAATGCCAGAACCTGTGGCTGTCCCAGTTGCTATGGAGACAACAAAGATCTCGGATGAAGTTCACAGTCCAGAGCTTTGGGGAGCACACAGCCAGCAGCTGCAGGAATCAGAAAGTTGCTGTCATACAGATTCTGCAGCTGCCAGACCAAGATCTTAAAGAAGGCACCAGGCAGGAGGGCAGAGTGGAGAGAGAATTCTTTGTTTTCTATTGAAAGCAAGGGGAAAGAAAAACAAGCAATGAGGGAATGACTGATCTAAATGCAATTATAGTACTTAATGAATGCACCCTAGCCTACAGTATTTTAAACCATCTCAAATGGTTGGGAAATGAATTCCAGCATGACTTTAGTCAAAGAATATTAGGTGATGAACCCACACCATCTGAATAATTGCAGCTATCAGCTGAAATAACAGCAGGGAGACAGGGATATAGGTCAGACGTTCTAGGCCTTGTCTCAGCAAGGATGAAATTTGGCTTGAGTGGTGAAATGGGCATTTGGGAGAAAAATCCGACACTTCTGATTCTAGCCCTGGAAATGCCTTGGAATTATTGAATATTAGAGCTGACAAAACATCTCAGAGGCCCAAAGCACCAAAGCTTCTTGTTGCAAGGATGACAAAATTAAAACTCAGGGAATGTAAGTCATTTTCCTCACTAACTGCCATTGTCGAGTCACCTTAAAACAATGCAAGCTGCCATCACGTACTGAAAAAAGGACCTGCTTTTCATGTGCTCAAAGGCCAACTATTCGTGACAGATGGGTACTCCGGCAGGAACCCCCCTCTGTCCTGCCTGGAGCAAATTCTACTGCTTGGGATTCAGCCAAAGTTGACCACAGACTGGAACGGAGGTAATAAGGTTTGTTTCCGTTGTTATGAAGCAAACACCTACAAAAGACAGTTGATGACTGGATAATGCAAATTAGAAATCGGGGACAATTATAGTTATTTATGCTCTCCTATGTTATGCTCCACTCTGCCTCATTAGCATGAACTAAAAAGTTGCTTTCAATGTAATTCTTTTTTTTTTTTAGTTTATTTTTTTGAGAGAGAGAGAGCGCGTGCGCAAGAGAGAGAGCGAGTAGAGGAGGAGCAGAGAGAGAAGGAGGGAGAGAATCCCAAAAAGTCTCTGCACTGTCAGCACAGAGCCTGACGTGGGGCTCAAACTCTCCAACTGAGAGTTCAAGACCTCAGCCGAAATCAAGTGCTGGATGCTTAACCGACTGAGCCACCCACATGCTCCTGCTTTCAATGTAATCCTTAATCTAATGGCTACCCTACACCACTTTAGTTTAGCTAAATCAAAAGTTTCCATCACTCACCCAGTAGTACAATGTATATTTTCTTATTATAATTCCACCCATATTGTCTTATTTCAATATTATTTTCCATTTACTGAGCAACTTTTCTGTGCAATGCATTGTATGAGCAGCTTTATTTGCATTATTTCCTACTCTTAAAGCTATCCCAGGGGCGCCTGGGTGGCGCAGTCGGATAAGCATCCGACTTCAGCCAGGTCACGATCTCGCGGTCCGTGAGTTCGAGCCCCGCGTCGGGCTCTGGGCTGATGGCTCGGAGCCTGGAGCCTGTTTCCGATTCTGTGTCTCCCTCTCTCTCTGCCCCTCCCCCATTCATGCTCTGTCTCTCTCTGTCCCAAAAATAAATAATAAACGTTGAAAAAAAAATTAAAAAAAAAAAAAAAAAGCTATCCCAAAAGGAAGAAATTAATAGTCCCATTTTTTGATGCATGATTCCATCTTCAGAGGGATTAAGCAAGTGGGCCAAGATCACAGTGTGAGTGGAGAGCTAAAAATTCAAACACAGAGTCCTCTAGCTGCAAAGCCAGATTTCCGCCACACAGCATGGCTTCCATACTTTGTCAGTCCCTCTATAAACAAGGAAAATTAATTATCCACTTATTTGGAAAAGATTACCCAGAAGCCATCTAACATGTCATCATAATGGAAAGATAATTAAAGATCAAGCTACAAATTCCACAAATGCCAATGAATAATTAAGACTTCCAAAGACAGCTAGAAGTTGGAAGTTGACCTGCTGTACACCTTGAGAACACTTCCAGGTTATCTAGTTGAAAAGAAAAATTGGCAACTGATGGTCACAGAATGTCTGAAGTCATTTCAAATCAGCCTCACAGAGGAATAAGACATGAAACCCTCTGCAAATAGGCAGATATTGATTAAGGATATTCCAGGGCAAGACCCAGGACTATGTAATTAACAGAACACAAAGGCAAGAGAAACATTTTCCCTCGCAATCATTTCATCAATGATTTCTACCAAAATCATTTGATCAATGACTTTCCAAAGAGATAGACAGAGCTATGAGGGGGAATTCAAACATCAACTCAACCGGGTCTCTCCTTTCAAACACCAGATGTTCTCTCTCTTTTGTCTTCTGTTCAATCCTGATTTTCTATTTGTAGGAAGACCACACAGTCAGCTTCAAACCTATCCCATTTGTCTGCTGCCTAACTCCTTCATCAGCAAACATGCTAGAAAAATACTATCTGTGATTAACAATATTACCATCAACGTATGCACACTGACCGATTAGTGGATGCACACAGGGTCATACAACTATAAAGTCATAGGGCATGATGTGAACCACAATGTGTCTATGTTTTACACTTCCCCAATGGTCTCGCTGGTAAATTATCACAGCACCAAACAAATAACTATAATGTTCTTTCATACACATCCTTTCATCTGGTGGGGTTGGGCAGGGGGCTAACCAGGCCAGGGACGATGCCACAGATTTAGGCACGGGTCAGCAAACCTTGGCCCAGGGGCCAAATCCAGCCCACCACTTCTTTTTGTAAATAAGTTTTACTGGAACGCAACCACACCTATGAGTTCACATACTGTAGATGTGGCTGCCTTCGTGCTTTAATGGCGGAGTTGAATAGTTGCGACAGAAACTGTATGGCCCACGAAGTTGAAAATATGTACTATCTGGCCTTTAATATAAAAAATATGCCAATTCCTGGTTAGGACATGGAAAGAGAAGACCTTGGCCCAAACATGCTAAAACCAGGGGAGAACAGCCAACAGAAAAATCAGAAATCTAAACCCATAAATGCAGGTAAGAATAGGAGAGAATGATGTCAGCAAAATGGGAGAATAGGAATTTTCTAGCACCTTCCCCGGAAGAAGTACCAACTGTGACACTCATTTGGCTGAGAGTACCTTTGTAGAAGTCAGGGAGTCCAGTGGAGAGTTCTAGAGCACCACTGAGGAAGAAAACAAATCCAAGATCAGACCATGAGGAGGGGAAGAGGGACAGTTTGACTCTATCCACATCAGCCCTCCTTTCAGGCAGCACAGCTCGGTGCCAAAGGAGCCCGGGTCGGCCTGTGACTTCCTCCTAGGAGGGAACGTGAGAGCACGTGAGTGAGAGCCCAGCAGCCTGGGCTGTGCAGGACACCGCCAAAGGGCCCATTTCTTTCCTGCCCCACCCGCGGTCTGAGATGAGCTGCATGACAGGAGGACAGGAAACAGATGACAGAACAGCAGCCAGGGCTCCCGTGACCGCGCCATCTCCCCCGCCAGTAAGTAGTGGCCAGGCTCTCACCATTACGGGGTCTCCCCTGCTAGGTAAGTAGTAGCCTGGCCTCTCCAAGGGCATCAGAGAGAGGCAGGCCCTAATAACCACTCCACCGACACCATCAGAAAGCCTGCAAATGAGCCATTGGGGGGCCTCATCTGTCAATCTCTCCAGCTGGCACACGGGTACCCCTAATGTGCTGCACAACTCATCCACATACCCACACATGGCAGTTCCCCGTGTGCACCTCGACGGTAGCCAGTGTGAGCCTCTGCAGAAGGCTGGTGAGTGCACACAGAAAGCTGGCCCAACTCCGTGGGACTGAAAGGAGGCACACAAACTTGAGCATTTAGCACCACCCCGAGAAATAAAATCGGCTGTCATCACCCAGCCTGGCTTTGCAGGGTCAAGACAAGGCACACAGTCTTAAGAATTCCCCAAGAAGGGGGGCGCCTGGGTGGCTCAGTCGGTTAAGCGTCCGACTTCGGCTCAGGTCGTGATCTCGCGGTCCCTGAGTTCAAGCCCCACGTCGGGCTATGTGCTGACAGCTCAGAACCTGGAGCCTGCTTCTGATTCTGTGTCTCCCTCTCTCTCTGACCCTCCCCCCATTCATGCTCTGTCTCTCTCTGTCTCAAAAATAAATAACTGTTAAAAAAATTAAAAAAAAAAAAAAAGAATTCCCCAAGAAGGAACAAGAAGTGTAGAGGACGCATATCCATAGAAAAGGTCTAAGAAGCCTCAGAATCTCTAGCAGGACAGACAGAAGCGATTTCTCTTCCAAAGCCAGTCAGTAAAGACTGGAGGAGGTGACTGCTTCTTGAAATGTAAAGACAAGGGCGCCACACTTTGAGGAACATGAACAATTAAGGAAACATGACACCTCCAAAGAACACAGTAATCTTCAGGTCACTGACCCCAAAGAAATGGAGGTCTGTGATTTGTCCAATAAGTAACTCAAAACACTTGCTTCAAGAAAGCTCAGTGAGCTACAAGAAAACACAGAAAATTCAATGAAATCAGGAAAACAATATACAAATAAAATGAGAAGTTTAACAGAGGGATAGGAATTATAAAAAGAAACAAATAGAAATTCTGCAGCTGTGGAATACCATGAATGAAATGACAAATGCAATAGCTAGTCCATGGAAACGCATTCAAGCACCAGGAAGGATAGCCTGGGTTTTGAAGGCACTGCCTGTCAAGGGAAAGCAGTTTCCGCATCCACTCATTGGGCTTACATCGACACAGCTATTCTCTGCAAGTCCTGGAGACAGTCATGATGTGAAACAGAACAATGACGAGTGAAATGCAACTGGCTTCCTGAGTAAGCCTTTGTTGGAACTGCTTTTCCACGTGCAAAGTGAAACGGTTTGTATTCACACTCTATTTATATGTGTGTGTTTGTGATATTTGTGTGGTGTATATGTATCCGTATCTATGTACTGATATTTGTGTGTTTAAACTAATATTGTATGTACATGTACATTCTAATAAAGATGAAATTCACTGAAATATGACAGTTTTTAGCTTATTTGTAAAGGATATGGTTTGTGTCCTTCCTGAATACATGTTGACTCATTCAACAAGGACCCTATACAAATACCATGTGTCAGGCAGGATGATAGGATCTATAAATGCGCTGATAGGGAAAAAAACAGACAAACATCTTTTGTGTGTTACTAGCTTACATTCTAGTAGGAATGCGGAGAAATTGGCAATAAGCAAAATTACATTAACTATTGCTGTGTAACAAATTCCACACACACTTAGTAACTTCAAACAACACACATTTCTAATCTGTTTCTGTGGCTCAGGAGTCTGAGCATGGCTTAACTGCATCCACTGATTCAGAGTATCTCACAGGGCCGCAATATCTACCACGTGTTGGCCTGACTAGAGAAGAAGTTGCCCAGGAGGTTGCTGGTAGAATCAGCTCCCTCAGGGACCAGATCTGGCCCTCAGCTCCTTGTTGCTATTGATGGAAAGCCATTTCAGTTCCTCAAAACATGGGTCTGTCCAGCATGGCAGCTTGCTTCATCTAAGGCAACAAGGGAAAGTCTTGTTTTTTGTTTTTTTTTTTAAGTTTATTTATTTTGAGAAAGAGAGAGCAGGGGAGGATCAGAGAGAGAGGGAAAGAGAGAATCCCAAGCAGGCTCTGCACTGTCAGCACAGAACCCGAACTGAGGCTCAAACTCACAAACCACGAGATCGTGACTGGATCTGAAACCAAGAGCCGGATGCCTAACCGACGGAGCCGCCCATGCGCCCCAGGGAAAGTCCTCTAACAAGATAGAGTCAAAGCCTTTTGTAACCCAACCATAGGTGTGACATCCTATCGCCTTTGCTAGATTCTATTTTTTTCTGGAAGTAAGTCACAGCCCACACTGGAAAGGACAGGATACCACAAGGCTATGACTATCAGGAGGCAGGGATCATCACGGGCCATCTTCAAAGTCCACCTATTGGGGCGCCTGGGTGGCGCAGTCGGTTAAGCGTCCGACTTCAGCCAGGTCACGATCTCGCGGTCCGTGAGTTCGAGCCCCGCGTCGGGCTCTGGGCTGATGGCTCGGAGCCTGGAGCCTGTTTCCGATTCTGTGTCTCCCTCTCTCTCTGCCCCTCCCCCGTTCATGCTCTGTCTCTCTCTGTCCCAAAAATAAATAAAAACGTGGAAAAAAAATTAAAAAAAAAAAACCTTATATATAATTGAATGTTATATATGCGTCCTTCCCACTGTAAGCATCCTAGGTATCTGGTTTAGTCCCATCTTTTAAAATGATTCTTGGGGCGCCTGGGTGGCGCAGTCGGTTAAGCGTCCGACTTCAGCCAGGTCACGATCTCGCGGTCTGGGAGTTCGAGCCCCGCGTCGGGATCTGGGCTGATGGCTCAGAGCCTGGAGCCTGCTTCCGATTCTGTGTCTCCCTCTCTCTCTGCCCCTCCCCCGTTCATGCTCTGTCTCTCTCTGTCCCCCCAAAAAATAAATAAACGTTGGAAAAAAAAATTTTTTAAGTCCACCTATCACATTGGGGGCAGAGCATGGAGAACCTGGTGGGCCATTGGAAGGAATCAGGATTTTGCTGTAATATAGAAACTGATCATACAACAATTTATGAGATGCCGCTCAAGATCTACTGAGTTGTGATGGCTACTGACAAAGTGTTTACCTCAGAGCCACTCACACTCTCCCAAAAGAGACCCCTCAACCTCCTTGCCTCGTGGGAGGATGGCAGTGTTGATTTTTCAGCTTTCTGTGCTGTTCTCACACCCATCACAACCTGTCTTGATGCTACAGGCTTGCTCCCAGTCACTCATAATCTCTCCCTGCATCAGCCCTTTGTATAAATTTTCTCCCATTTTTCTCTCCATCTATATCTCCTTCCTGCTGAGAGTCATCTCTTCCATTAATCATAGTCTTTTCTTCCTCTTTTGGCCAACAGCCTTGCTACCAGACTACCGACACTATTAAATTACGTACCATCTTGGTAAGTGAACCTTTTCATCCAATTTGGAATAGGGGAGACAGAACTACCACAGCTAAACTGCAAGTTATTCTCTGACATTTGACACGTGTGCTAAAGATTGCTGAAGCAGAAAGTCAGCGACCACGAATCCTGTTTTGCCTGTCAGGAAGACTTGGCCAAATTGCTATTTGCAGATAGGCCCTCCCAGGTCCTTACAGAGTCCAGACACTATGTCTCCACCTTGCTTCTCTTTTCCCATCCCTTTTATACCATGGGTGTTCACGATCCAGAAACCTGGATCCATCAGGCCAACACTCAATGTGACAGTTTTCTTCACGAATATAGTTTTCCTATCCAATCTCTCTTTCAAATGCCCTCTGAGAGGTCCCTTGCCCCCCACCTCCATTTCTGGACATCTTCTTTGCTGGCATATGAATAAGCTAATAATTGCAAACTTTCAGAAGAATCCTTCATTTCTATACATAGACTACATAATGGGATTAAGGATAACATCCTAATGACACAAATTTTAAAAATATGGCTAGGTTGTAAAGGAACATCTTTCAATATTTAAACAAATGAGAGGTGAGATCTTAGTTTCTTAAAGTACTTTCAAGCCGTCTGACCACATTGGCCTTAAGGCCACATTTTTTGAAGGAGAAACAAAAATCATTATAATCATCTTTCCTTAATGGGAATATTTTGTTGATGTTTTTCAGGGAAATATGTTTTCAGAAATTGCTGAAAACACCTTCCCAAGATTTATTTCTCTCCTCATGATCAAATAAGTGTGGCAATGCCTACATTTGCCAGAAATAGTACAATATTTTCCCTCAGGTTTTGAAACTCCTTGAAAACTTCTGTAACCTGCTGCTTTGTTTTTATAGTAATCAAAGCTAAATTGGGGTTTAGAGAAAAATGAAGCAAAGCTGAAGAAATTCCATCGCAATGCTGCACACATTTTCCAAATATTCAACTTTTCCCCCCTAGTGTAAACATAGTCTTTATCAGGAAATTGAACAGTTTTCTAAATTTGTCTCTTAGGAGCGAGCCTACTCTGCACATCATGGAACATTTTATCCTCCCAAGATAGACTAAAAGCTCTAAATTACTCATTACACAGCTTAACAAAAGCAGCTCATCGTTAGTTAATTGGAGATAACATGGCCTTGTTCCCTGATGCAGATATACTAAAAATTGCTGGTTATTTCTGTAGTTAATTTCTTCTGGAAAAACATTCTCAGTCATAAAATTTATCTTCTCATGATAAAAAATGATATAGCATGGAATAAATATTTGATTTGGAACTAAGAGCATGTAGAATCCCAAAGAGAAGTAAATTTCTGAAAAACCTGCAAAATGTCAACTGTCCCAAATGATACGCAACCTGTCATCTCCAAGAAAATGATTTCACTGAATTGCTAAACTAACAGGGCCTTGCTGGGGTGAGGCGGTGCCTGGGGTGCAAACAGTAAGGGGGGGCCTGACACAAGTATCCTGTCTGCTCCACCCTAGTCTGGGCCCCAGTTACAGAAGCCATGCTCCCTGAAATGACCTCTTATCTAATTTTGAATGAATCCCTTAACTGCTCACTTGCTTGTGGACTTCTCTCCTATAATCATACTTATTTTGCTCCCTGGATCTTTCATTCAATCTATTACAAGTTCAAACACAGACAATGGTGGGGCGCCTAGGTGGCTCAGTCGGTTGAGTGTCTGACTTCAGCCTAGGTCAAGATCTCATCCCAGAGTTTGAGCCCCACGTAGGGCTCTGTGCTGACAGCTCAGAGCCTGGAGCCTGTTTCGGATTCTGTGTCTCACTCTCTGTCTCTGCTCCTCCCCCACTCATGCTCTCTCTCTCTCTCTCTGTGTCTCTCTCTCAAAAAAAAAAAAAAAATTAAAAAAAATTTTTTTAATTAAAATTAAAAAAACACAGATAGTGGATTCCTATAGATAATGGATTAGCAAAGGAACATCTTGAGGAAATAAAGCCCATTAAGACATTGCACAGCTGTAAGGGGCTTATAATCCAGGATAGAAGACATGTATTTCTGCCTTCTAAGGAAATCCTTGCTTGGACCCTCCACTGTCCTTCACACCAGGATTCTAACTCCTCACGGTCTACACTGCCAAGTGTCACTATATCACCTGCTGTTCACTTTCTGGCTCATGACAGGTGCTCGCCACATACAACTAGAATGAAAGCCCCACTCAGCCGTCTGAGGCCTGTCAATTCACTGCACACCCAAAACTTTAAACATCGCTGGACGTCACTGACCTGAGGTTTTTTCTATTACTGAACATCCCCTCCTTCTTGAGCATTTCTCTTCACTGTCACTCTGGCTCGTCTTCAATATTTCCCATCCCTGCTCCATCTACTTCAATAGCATCCCCTTCTTTAAAAAAAAAAAGTTTATTTATTTTGAGAGAGAGAGAGAGAACACAAGCTGGGGAAAGCGGCAGAGAGAGAGAGAGGAGAGAGAGAATTCCAAGCAGGCTCCATGCTGTCAGCACAGAGCCCAATGTGGGGCTCAAACTCACAAACCATGAGATCATGACCTGAGCCGAAATCAAGAGTCACAGTTTGACTGAGACACCCAGGCGCCCAGTTCCCCTTCTTTTTGTTCCCTACCACCTTCTTCCTAAATGTTGACACTGTTTATGATCAGAACTCTCTTTTCTTACTGCTGTACATAATTTCACTGGTCAATCCCAACCACTTGCAAGACTTTACTTCCTATGCACGCACATTTGACTTCAAAATGTCTATCTATGGACAAGCCCTTTCCACTGGAAACCGTGTCTTTTTATCTCATTAGACACATTTATTAAATAACAACTAAGTTCCTAGGCATTGTGTGTGCACAAATAAAGCAAATAGCCTCTAACCTCAGATGGCAACATGGAGGAGAATGCTGCCCATTCCAGAAAAAGCTACAACACAAAATGTGGTATAGTTAGAGCGTGAAGCTGGTGCTCTAGGGCACTGCTGCTCAAACTTTAACGTGCAGCTGAGACACCTGGGAGTCTTGTTAAAATGAATATTCAGATTCAGAGGGTCGGTATTGGGTCTGAAGTTTCTGCATTTCTATGAACCTCCCAGGTGATGCTCCCGCTGGCGATGCACAGAGCACACTTTGAGTTCTGGGAGATTTCGGTGACCCTAACTCAGTCTGCAAAGTCAAGGCACTGATGCCTGACCTAAGACTTGAGGATGGCCTGAATTTGTCATGGGAACGAATGGGAAAAGACCATCTGGGAAAAGGGAAAAGCATGGTGATAGCATGGAGGTCTGGGAGACCCGTGCCTACAGCCCATGGCAGCAGACGTGAGAGAACCAAGTGGGCGTGAGGGGGTGGACCCACAGAATTAGAAACCACATGATGAGGGACCTGTAGCACATCCTAGAGCAGTGATACCCAGAATGAGACAGAGACAGCCAGAGAGAGCAGGAGCATGAAAAATCGACAAGCATGAGGTTCAGTCTGTGCCTAGTGTTTGTGTCTTCAGTGTCTGGGCCCCTCCCGACAGACAGCAGTTGGCCATGCCTGATTCCCCCTTGGATGCCCGTGAGGGCATGGCTACTGTGCCTGGCATTCCTACTGTTCATGGAGTGAACCATTTTCTTAAACCTCTGACTCACTCAAGACAATCCCTTCAGTGATTAAAAATTATTTTGATACTTCACCAGACAGTGGAGATGGGAAAGAAACCACCAAAATGTAATACAAATTCACAAACAAAAAGTAACCTCTGCTAATGAATGAATGAATGAATGGTATAAGATGGTACTTTGGGGGCACCTGGGTGGCTCAGTTGGTTAAGCATCCAACTCTTGATTCTGCCTCAGGTCATGACCTCACAGTTCCTGAGTTCAAGCTCCACCTTAGGCTCTGTGCTGACAGCACAAACCGTGCTTGGGATTCTCTCTCTCTGCCTCTCCTCTCTCTTACTCTAAAAATAAATAAACATTTCTTAAAAAGCATTTCCTTTTAGGGGTACCTAAAAGTTGGTTAAGCATCTGACTTCAGTTCAGGTTACGATCTCACGGCTTGTGAGTTTGAGTCCCATGTTGGGCTCTGCACTGACAGCTCAGAGCCTGGAGCCTGTTTCAGATTCTGTGTCTCCCTCTCTCTCTGCCCCTCCCTGCTCACACTCTGTCTCTTTCTCAAAAATAAATAAACATTAAAAAAAAAAGCCTTTCCTTAAAAAAAAAAAAAAGGTGATACATTGGGTCTTTGGGTGGGAACTCAATAGAGAAGAATCACTATTGCTTAAAGTAGTGTTCCCCAATAGAAATACAATGTGAGCAACATACATGATTTTAAATTTTCTAGTAACCATGTTTAAAAGTCAAAGTTAAACTAATTTTAATATTTTATTTAACCCAATATATCCAAAATATTATCATTTCAACAAGTAATTAATATAAAAAATTATTGATGAGATACTTTGCATTTCCTTTGAGGTGGGTCTTTGAAATCCATGCATGTGACTTATGTATGTTACATCTCCATTCAGACTCACTGTTTTTCAAGTCCTCAATAGCCCCATGTAGCTGGTGGCTACCACACTGAACAGCATAATTTAATTTTTTTAAGTTTATTTATTTATTTTGAGAGAGAGGGAGAGACAGAGAGTGTGCAAACAAGTGGGGTAGGGGCAGAGAGAGAGAGAGAGAGAGAGAATCCCAAACACGCCAAAACCAAGAGTCTGACATTTAACTAACTGAGCCACCCAGGTACTCTTGGACAGCACAATTTTTTAAAGTGTGCAATTAACTCTTTTTTTTCTCAAAATGAGTAAACAGAATTTTATTCAAACCTTATACATATCTTTTACATTTATTTAGCCTGAGAGTAAGCATGAGAAAATCCGACCTGCAGTTAGACTACACTGCCCAAATAGCATCCGAAAATATAGCTGTGAATGAACACGCATTTAGCAAACATAGTTAAAGCCTGGCAATGAGCTTTGAGAATGAATACTGACACAAACCAAACTTCAGTCTGGTCTATATGGTCTTCAGAGCCTAAAAGTACCTATTATCTAATAATGACTTTAAAAGGTGTGCAGATGAAAAATTATAAAGGTATGTCCAGATGCAGAATTTAGTCCAATATTTCTACAGGTGCTGTTTTAGCTTACTACTAACAAACTGACTCCCGAATCCTTAGTATTCAACATGTACTTGAAAACATGTAGCAGCATGGTACAGTTTATTTTTATAAATATTAGTGCCTGTAATAAAATATAAAAACAGAGTTTCCCTTTCCCAAATATTAAGTCTCTGAATGCTCCATTCACCCTTTGGTTTCAAACCCGTACAAGGCACTCACATTACATTGTAGATTTAACATCCAGAAAGAACACTGTGCATCTGTTGGGGAAGGCGGTGGGGAGCTGAGGGAATACCAGAGCACTACATTATAGAAAGTAAACGTAGAAGCAAAAATACGTTCTGAATATATACTATACATTATGCAAGCAAACATTCATGATAAGAGTCAACACAGGCCAAAACATTGTTTTCTAGGAAACTAGAATCTTCTTCCTTTTAAATCACACACACACTGTTTTGTATTAAGAAAAATGGAGCCCGCTCCTATATTTGCTTATGTGCTTCAATATCTTGGAAATGAGTAATTATTGTATTCATTTGCTAATGGTTTGTCCTCTTAGTTGGCTGGCTGTTGCAAAAAAGCAACACAGAACTATTATGTCAGTACCTGTTTTGCATTTAATACTGGCCAAGTAATACATATAATTAATTCATATTTATCAGTCCATATTAGTAATATAAATAGATGAAGTGAAGTGGTGAATTTCAACATTTGTGCAGGGGAAACCAGTTAATAATCTGTTTCCAGTAAGGCTAGTGGCAAAGAAATTACTACAAAGTCAGTCCAAGCTAGTAGTAAAGCCCTGATTTAGCAAGCTGAATGAAAGTCTGAAGTTAGGTCATTTTAATTCCTGTATATTACTGTGCAAATCTATAATTTCCCATGTAAAAGACAGTGCTGACAGCATCAAAGTCCTGTGTGCACCCGGCGTCCTCTGAAAAGTGTACAGTTAACTCCTAAATCTGAATCTATTCTTAAGTCAGGTCATTTCACCTTCCTGTACTCACAAGCCTCATGGGAAACCAGAAACGGTAACACAAAGATCCTGAAGGCGTCATGTTGTAGCCACAGGGATGAGCAATCCGTGTGTGTGTGTGTGTGTGTGTGTGTGTGTGAACAATCATGGACGTTACCGCAGCCATCACCCTGGAAATCTTAAAGCAGATCCGTACCCTCTGAGAGGGTAAGAGTGTAGAATAAGGATAAGAGACATGACACTATGAGAATGCTAAGGTCATTCAAACTCTGAGCACTTTCCAGGTATTTGTAGGCTTTGGGGGGTTACTTCTTTGTTTTGGGAGGTTTGGGGGATGTATAATTTTGGGGTGGTTTTAGTGTTTTTTTTACCATCCTATGATTTTACAAAGCAGAAATAAAGCAGTAGTTTGCGCATTACTCATCGGATTACAACAGACACATTTACCGCACTCGCATGGTAGAGAAACAAGTCTGTAGGCAGTCCAATACCTGCCTCTGCACTGCTTAAAGTTGACTGCACAACAATCCTGTATTTACACACAGAAAATACATGTGGTGACAGTGAAAACTGCTTTTAAACCATGGTTAGCGCCACCACTTTAGAGAATGATGGGAAAGATTCCACTGTCTTCTTTTTCAAAGGAAAGTAAAATACACTTGCTACTCAGCTTCTTAAGGAAATTCTGTTTTATTTGTTCTTAATGTTCCATTTTAAGGGTGTCTTGTAAATCCCAAACAAATCAATGAGTAAGTTGGAGGCAAGGGTTCCATATTATTTGGCTGTGTAAGCCCAGTGTCTGGCATGCTACCCACACAGTTGGCACTCAATGTATGCTAATCAAGTGCATGAGGTTAGCATTTCAAGCCTCACCGAAGGTTCTCCAATCTATTGACCACATGTGGCAAAGAATAATATTTAAACAGTACTCCAGGGGCTGTGCCTAGCGCTCCCTAGAAGAGAGGTGTGCATCTAAGATTTTGTCTGCCACTGACAGGGAAGGAAGAAGATCTGGAAGGGAGAAGTCAGACAGACCAAGCTTCACACAGGGCTCATAGGCAGCTCCACTACCTGGAAGGCAATGAGATCAAAGATAGCCTCTTTCTCTCTCTCCTCAAGCCCCGGGCCAATCACTGTAACACTTTTTTCTCTACCTTAAAGAAGGTCTTTCTGGTCAACTCCGTTTAAAATCTTTTCATACATATACACATATAACTTTATGTAATGCCCAAATGTGATGAAGTCATATACACTAAGTCACAGTCTTAGCAGTTGTTCTTGTGTGTGTATGCTGTTTGACTTGACTTCTTCTATCCTCCACCCCCACCATCCTCCCTTCTCCCCACAGCACTGTCACAGCCCTCCCTGGGAACCCAGGTGAAGAATCTAGAACGTATCTTTCCATATTTTTCTTCATAGTTAACCACACGCACCTACACACACAATTTTGTCACTGCTTTATAAAAATATACCTTTCTGGGGGCACCTGGGTGGCTGAGCCAGTGAAGAGTCCGACTTCAACTCAGGTCATGACCTTGCGGTCCGTGAGTTGGAGCCCCATTTTGGGCTCTGTGCTGACAGCTCAGAGCCTGCTTCAGATTCTGTGTCTCCCTCTCTCTGCCCCTACACTACTGATACTGTCTCTCTCGGTCTCTCAAAAATGAATAAATATTGAAAAAATTTAAAATATATATATTTATATATATATAAAATATTTATATATATATAAATATATATATATTTATATATATATTTATATATATATAAAATATATATATTTTATATATAAAAAATTTAAAATATATATATATATTTCTTTTCTGCTTCTTGCTTTTCTCTCCTAACAAAAATACATTGTAGAAATTCTAATACACTCAAATTCATTCTTTCAAGTGGCTGCATGATATGATTATGCCATGTTGCCAATATATTCTGATTTATTCAAGGACTCCTCAATAGAAGGGTAATTACTTTGTTTCCAGTTTCTTGTCAGCTGAACAATGCTCAGTACATAGCCTGGAGCATTGGTCTTTACCTACTGAGCTTTATTTCTAGGGGATGGAGCTCCAAGATAGGATGGCTGGGTCAAAGAGTATATGTATTTAACATTTTGATAGTTATAGACATTCATATCCAAAAGGTCTATAACACTCATATTATCAGTAATATATCAAAGTACCCATTTTTCCACATATGTTCTGGCAGTATGTGGTGTTGCTTTACATTATTTTATATTTCTGTACCTGAAGTAAATACCAGGTGCACAATATGGACCCACAGGTGTCATGTCTTTGGGGAAACCAGAAAGTCGTGCTATACGGTGGGAAGGGCATTAGAAGAAACTCAGCAGACCCAGTTTTGGATTCACACTCTGCACCCTGAACTGGAAACCTGAACAAGTCTTTTAACCTCACCAAGCCTCTTTCTACGTTTGTTAAAAGGGTACAAATACACATACACATATGTATTTTAATATCAAAGGCTGACAAAACAACGTGACTTTATGAGGCCACAAAGTGATGCCGAGAAGTAAGAAGGGATAGCAGAACGCTAATGCCATTTTTTCCTGAGGGCATCTGGTCAACCTAGTAATTTTAGTTTTTATTCTTCATGAGGTGCAGGAGGTAGAAGAAAAATACCCAGGGCTCATTTGGGGTAAGAAATCTAATAAAGGACCCTTCTGCCTCAAATCTGAGATCTCCAAAGTGCTACACCTTCAGTGTAAATTTGAGGCATGACAGACTTCTCCTAAATCTGCACCACATAGGGCCCACAAGGACATCTTCCTGGATCCTAAGAACAGCAGCCAAGGAAAAAATACTGAAAACTTGTAATAAAGACTAGCATGCATGTGGATTTGTAACCCAAATTCATATCATCTGGGAAGTCCAAAATAATGTTAAGCTATCAATTTAGCTCAAAACAGAACCTCTAAAAGCACATGTGGTGAAGAGCTGAGCGGTGTGCTTCATTTCCAATCCACGGGAACTCTCACACTTTTATAAAATACAATAAAAATGAATTACAAAAAAATGATAGAGAAATAAAGAGATAAATACAGCATACTGATGCCGTCGCAATGTCATTACTCGAAAAATTTCCGAATGTCACTCTCAATTTCCATACTCATCGCACAAAAGGCTACAAGCATTTTGGCATCGACACCTGGTCCCAAGTATCCGGCAGAACAAGTACAATTCTTTTCTGTGAACATATCTCCCTCTTAAGCCTTAGAGAAGTTTCAAAATAATTTTCCAAGGAAAAAGCATATTTACCAAGTAAAAGAAAATCATCAAACATGCAAGGAAACTAGACACTGTGAGGCAGAATTAAAAAGAAAAAAAAAGATTTGCAAAAGCTTCAGATATTGAAATGATCAGACAATGAATTTGAAACAACTTGCCTATTATGTTTAAAGGGAATAAAATATAACATACTACTATAAAAAGTGACCTAGTAGACTTCAAAAGAACAAAACAGAAATGAAAAATAAAATAACAGGAAGTAAAAATTCAATAAATGGGTTGTATAACAGCAGACTGACCATGGTTGGAGAGACAACTGGGCAACAGAAAAGTGGCGCAAATATTATCCAGAACACAGCACAGCAAAACAAGCTGATGCAGAAGATGAAAGAGAGGTTTAGACATGTAGAGACTGGGGGCCATCTGGGTGGCTCAGTCAATTAAGCATCTGACTTCAGCTCATGTCATGATCTTGCAGTTGTGGGTTCGAGCCCAGCACAGAGCCCGTGTCAGATTCTATGCCTCCCTCTCTCTCTGCCCCTCCTCTGCTCACTCCCTCTCTCCCAAAAATAAACATAAAAATTTTTTTTCATTAAAAAAAAAGAAATGTAGAGATTGGATCAGATACAAAATATTTTCTCAGAGTCCCAGAAGAAAAGAAAGAGGGCAGAGAAAATAATGTGAAAAGAGATATTTCTTCAGAATGGGTAAAAGACATCAATCTACAAATTCAAGAGTTCCCAGGAATCCCAAGGAATTTTCATAAATAAAAATGCACACCTAGACAAGCCAAAATGAAATCTGAGAACACCAACAAAAGTTTTAAAAAGAGAGACAAAAAACAAAGATCGTCCTCCCAGTAGTGACAGGCTGACAGCTGATTTTCAACAACAAAAAAAGAAGCCAGGGAAAAGGAACCAAATGCTACCATTGGCCATATGAACCTGCCTGGAAGCAGGTTCTTTCCAGCTGAGCCAGGAGACTGCTTTCCAACACGCTGACGGCAGCCTGTGAGGGACTCGGCCACAGACTCGGCCAGCTGAGACGCACCCAGACTCCTAGCCCATGGAAATGGTGATTTAATGTATAATAACAGATAATAAAGAGATTATAAATGGTAATAAAGGTTTTCTTGTTTTGAACTGCTAAGTTGGGGGTTAATCTGTCATGCAGCAATAATTAATACAGTTAGCATTCATCTGCCCAACCTGCCATCAAATAGAGCCATTCCCCAGCAAGTTAAAAATAAAGAGGCAGGGCGCCTGGCTGGCTCAGTCAGTGGAACATGCAACTCTTGATCTTGACATTTTGAGTTCGAGCCCCATGTTGGGTGTAGAGATTACTTAAAAATAAAATCTTTAAAAACTAATCATTAATTAATTAATTAACACACAGACTTGGGGGGGGTAGGCGTGGAAAATCCACAACTAGCCAACTCTCAGTGGAGAAGAGAGAATCTGCCACGACGTATTAGTTTGCTAGTGCTGCCATAACAAAGTACCACAGACTGGGAGCTTAAACAACAGAAATCTGTGGTTTCAGTTCTGGAGGCTAGGGTTGGTTCCTTCTGAGGGATGTGAGAGAAGTCCCTGTTCGAGACCATTCTCTCTGGTTTGTAGATGGCTGTCTTCACCTCTCTTTGGTTTGTTTGTGTGTCTGTCTGTGGGCGAACTTCTTTTTATAAGGACACCAGTCATATTAGGGCCCACTGAGTGACCTCTTGACTTGATTACCTCTATAAAGACCCAATCTCCAGAAAAGGTCCCATTCTGAGGGACTTGAGGGTCAGGACTTCAACATATTAATTTGGGGGGTGGGGGACACAATTAAACCCATAATTTTTGTGAAGAACATTTAGATACAGACTGCATATTATTCAGACATATACTCAGTATTTGGAATCACAAGTTCATTCCACCCCCTAAATAATTCCTGCATATTGTTTTACTTGGTTCAAAGTGAGGCTGTAACTATAACATTCATTTGTCTTGCCTGTCATGTAGGCGACTGTGGGGTCCGATATGGTCTGGAGGGGTTCTTTATTATAGCTTTGCTCTTTTGTTATCAGTTTTAAGAAAACATAATGAAAACGAAAATGCTGCAAATACGTCAAGTTGGCATTAGATACAGCCAGTTTAATGTGGCACTTGGCTAAATTCAATCACGGCATTGTTTATGGATGAACTTTTTCGTTCATCCTCATAAATCACATCTAAGCTAATTAAAATCCCAAATGGAAGTGGTATCTCAGTTGTCCTGAAGCCCAGTTCTCCGCTGAATCTATCCATAATGAAATATGAAGATAATAAAATTATTCTAGGGGTCACAGTCTAGGATGCACTTCCAAAACTCATAAACAATACTCACGTGCACGTCCACAAAGCTGACACAGTGGTAGAAATGAAGCAAATGAAACCAGGGGCTGTGTAAGATATCCTCACTGAGTGCAGCCTGCATGGTGAATTAAGACTTCAACCCCTTGGGTGCAGGGTAGTAGCAAATGGCAGAAATGTGGAACTGAAGCTCATGTTCCAGAAATAGCTCCATTTTCTTTATATGTGGGAGTTACAGTTGCTCTCTCTAACAGTGTTCAGGTGTGTGCCTGTATATGTGCTCCATTCCATACAGCCCTAATTCCCCTTAATAAGAACAAGAAGCCCTTTAATACAAAGGCTTTGGGTTAAGGCTGCCGCGGAGGACATCTGGTAAACCAGGCACAAGCTGGGCAAAATGATGTCTTTGCTGCTGAAGGCAAGGATTAGATGAAGGCTGTCCAATTTCCACTGGACTGGACTTTCTGGAATGAAGCACAACAATGCAATTATCCCAGCAGAAAACTACATGGAAGAAATGAGAAAAAATAGATGGAAACCAATCTGTGAAACAGCACAGCACACCAAGTTCATTGGACAATAATAGATATTGCTACATTGTCTGAAGGCTTTTAAAGATTCATGTTGGGGGAGAAAAAACAATAAAAGAAGAATAGCATTACTTCAGGCAAGGCATCATACTGAAGCAATGAATGTTCAAAGCAGGATACATGTCAGAATAATGAAAGTTATATTTAAATCAAAGGTTCTTAGCTAATGCCTGCCAAACTCCAGTGGAGGGCCAGTAAAATAAACTATGAGAGAAAGAGTCCAGAAAACAAAGACAGGCAGAGAACATTGCTCCTCAAAGGAATTGCCTGGGGTTTTGTCCTGTTTAACTGTGGGCTTTCTCTCTTGGTTCCGTTTGATGGCCCAGAGCCATTCAAAAGGCGCTGGTTTTACAAAAGATCCAGGATGGGCTCCTGAAGAAGAAATTACCAGCACGCTTACAAACTCTGCTCCACCAAAGGAAATGTTTAAATTCACCAGGGCATCAAAAAGAATAGAATAAACAGGTGTCCTCTGTACATAGTCATCAACAACACTCAAAACGGAAGTCAGCTGATGAGAAAATACAACCGGCTAAACTTTTCTAAGCAAGATGGACATTAATTATAACTGATAAAGAAGCATTTTTAAATAGTATTACTCCAAAAAAATGTTTGTGCTTACAGCCTATTTGTATCATTGCCCCACAAACTTCAAAAGTCCTTCCCTTGTGAGGGACAGATCAGTTTATTTAAATATTCACACATGTCTGAAATATAAACAAGAGAAGCTTAACTGAAATTAACTTAAATAAGTTACATATTTAGCAGATGATAATTATAAATATGTTAAATACATACAAGTTACACTGGGAAGCAGTGGTCATTAAGCCTTAGATTGATCCTACTGCAAGTGAAGGAATAATAAATGAACACAACTGCCTGCAATGGGCATGTTGGTGGACTTTCCAAGCCTTCTGCATGGACAGCCAAGCCAGCCTTTCACCATGACATCCACTGAACAAATATTTATGGAGAGCCTGCTTTATGCCAAGCTATGTCCAAACCATTAGGGCCACAGTGGGAAATGAAATAGTCAAAATTCTCTACCCTCCTGGCATCTATATTCTAGCAGGGGAAGACAGATAATAGACTAAATAAATAACATATATCATATTTTACATGTTGATGTATTAGTTTCCTGTGGCTGCTGTAACAAATTACAACAAACTTAGTAGCTTAAAACAACACAAATGTATTACTGTCTGGTTCCAGAAGTCAAAAATCCAAAACCCTTCCTTAGAGTTGCATACATGAAGTCTAAGGGGATACTTAGCAATTCAGTGAAAAGCGATAAATTCAATCTGTAACTTTTGCAGACATCCATTATCTCGAGAGCCATGTTCTTTGATCCCCACTATTCTGATTCCATGATACTCTGCCCTAAATACTATTTTCCTTGATGAAAATCCTTACTTTTTACAGGAACTTGAGTTAACGCTTAGGTACTTTTTCCAGGCTCAGAGCACTCTGCCCTATGTCTCAGTGCAGAGTACAGTATTACAAGATTCTTTTTCCTGGAGAGGTCCTTGCTTATTAGGAGCTGAAAATTGGTACTCCCTTGCATACACAAAGCCTCAACAAGCCTAAGTATGGAAGCTATGCCCCGTCCTGGGTAGTGCCATTAAATAATCCCTATAGCAATTCATCTCCACTTCCAGGTGACAATGCGGGCTCTCAATTTAGGGGAGGAGAAGGGTTATTAAACTAAAGCGTACCTCTGGGAACAGGAATGAGGTTTTAGTGGAATGGGAGATGTAGCCTTGGGTCTTAAGGGGGTGACAAGCTAGCATTAAAACCTAATGGAGCTGTCTGTCCACTAAAGATAGACTAGAAAAACTTCCTACTACAGACAAGCGTACAATCTTCTTGAACGTCTGAGTGGGGGGAAATTTACTCCTATAAGGAAGCACAGTCAAAATGTGGATGGCCTGCCTGGTGTAAGAATCCCAAAATAAGAAACCTCATCAGGCATAGCAGAAGCAACTGCAAAATCATTCTATAAAATTCCTCCCGGATCAGACATGGAGTATGAGGGTAAAAAACTACACCTACTATAGATGAGCTCATTATATACTTACAGGTACACTATGAAAATTGGTCCACTATGAAAATGAAAATTGACACCCTAACAACTGAAATAATTACTTCACAGATCCTGTAAGTTCCTTTTATTATGCTTAACACAGATTTTTTTTTTTGTAAAAAGGAATAGGAATCACAAAAAAAAAAAAAAAGAATAGGACACTAGGTGAAAGTGTCTTGTTAATTATGTGAACAAGATTATTTGAAAGTCAGTCAAGTCAATTTCTAGAAATGAGATAATACAGTCATTGACAATCTACTAATGGAGAGGTTGCCAGACACCCTTTCTGAAATAGGGGAAAATGATCGTGTATTTGGAACTGGTGACATTGTTCATTACACTGTATTGCATACTAAGATGAACATTTACTTTCCCCTGCGCCAAGCTCTAGCACCAAGGTGGGACAATCTAAACAGCTAGGAAACTGGAAAGTAGATTTTGGTCTCCTTCCAACTGTCATTATAGTACTAATTCTCTGTGTTCTTTCCAGGAATATGTTCTTCACAGGTCTTCACTTATATTCTGTGATATGAAAAACTGCGTTCAAGGTTACGGAAGCATCTAGAACATCTTTCAAAATCGGAGAAGGGATGAAGAAATCTAACTCCCAGTAGTGTTCCTGAAGCTCTTAGGAACCCAGGTATTTTCATGTGTGCCAACAGCAGGCCTGATCTTTGTTCTGAAATTAGACAAATACAAAAGCGTGTTAAGTGAAAGACACTGAACACATTTCTTATTTTTTCTCAACGGAATTTATATTTTTCACAGTATAGAAAATAAACAGTGTTCTTGTAGTGCAATTTTCAGTTGTGTATGACCTGTGTACAAGAAAGGATATTTGTAAGTTAAGTGAGATTGCGTGGATGACTCACCGAAACAAGATCAGAGCTAAATAGCTACAGGTACAGAAAAAGAATGAAAAATATTTGAACACCGGGGCATATTCCCTGAGAACTAGAACTTAATTAGCAACAAATATTTCAATAAGCCACTAATAACTGAGTAGCATTTTATCTAAGCCAGAGTTAAGTATTAACTGGATATACTAAACCTTCTACAATTAAAAAATAGTACTTCCAGAAGTTACAATTCTCCCATATGTACCTAAAATGTAACTTGACTTTCTGAAAATCTACCCTAGACACTGGGAGTGCAGAAAGGGTCTCTCTCTTACCTATGATAATTTTATTATAATTTCAAGTCAGCAGAAGAAGTTAGAGAGAGGGTGGTTTGTGGTTCGGGAGATATTACTGCTGCTATATTTACAAGTATGAATGTAAATTTCCGCGAGAAGGAGCCTCCTGATGGGATTAGTCATCCAAATTCCCATCAGACACGCTTTCTGATAAAAGTGGGACAAGAATAGCAGCGAAGGTCTCCTAAGGACTCAGTTGCCACTTCTAATGAAGTGTTTTTCCATGCAAAAAAAAAAAAAAAAGCTTCAGACAAAACCAGCAGAGTTAGCTGTGCCTGTTTTCCTGTTTAAAAGTAGTGGGGAAACAACGGACTATAATCTAACCACAGAAACTAGCCAATCTGCAAAATCAAGTAAAACACAGAAAGTTAACAGGGGGTACAGACGACAAATGCTAGATCCAAATAAGATCAAACTGTTTCTTTCAGATAACTTTGCCATTCTGAAACTATCAAATCTGAAGAAAATTCAAGTCTACTCACCTGTCACTTCACATCTAGTATGTACACATTTTAAGAAAAGGACTCACGATCCAAATAACAAGACAGAAGAAAACTTTCTTCTCCACCCTTCCATCTATCCCTCTTTATGAAAGGACGCAAGAACCCAGGCTAGAGAAACTTTCCTGCCTCTGCCTCTTTCCACCCCGTCCTGGGCCAGAAGAGAACATGGAACATTCATGGCAGGTTTGGCTAATGGAGCTTCTCAAAACTTCCTCCAAATGTCCCCAAGAGCAGCAGAGCCAAAAGCATGTCCTTAGAGAATAAGAGGAAGAGGTCATGGCAACTCCATCAGTGTGAAATTTCTGGCAAAGGAATTTTATTTTTTGGAAATTGTGATTTAGCTCAATAAATTAGTGCACATTGTGCCTTTTAGTCATTATATAGCCATATGAGTTTTAACACAGTAAGGATGGTTTAAATTACTTGTCATGCCAACTATAGATATAGGTCTATGGGGAGATTAGCTGTTTATCCTATGGCTTTTCAGATCCTGGCACACTTCCTCACACCCCTGAGGATAATCTACATATCAGACTGAGATATGAGGTCAAGGGATTTTAAACTCTGCTGGTTCAATGTGACAACTCATAGGATTGAAACTCACTTTTGCTAACTCACTCAAGTATAGAATTTTTTTTAAATCAAACATTTTGCTAGAAACAGTAAAGGGAGAGGAAGTACATAAGCCAACTAAATTGGAGGCTCCTTCTATGATCATTAAATCCCTCATAAATCCTGCACTGACATCACATGTTGTCTGTATCAATATTTCTCTGTGTATCTTCCTTTCACCTCTCCCCTGTGATTGATAAACCCACAGAAGGCGGATACTATGCTGATCCTTTCTCAGAATGCCCTTATACATTTAGTATAATAGATCATCAAGAATGTGTGATTATGGGGCTCCTACGTGGCTCCGTCAGTTAAGCATCTGACTCTTGATATCAGTTCAAGTCATGATCTCACTGTCTGAGACAGAGTCCTCACCAGGCTCTACGTTGACAGCACGGAGCCTGCTTGGAATTCTCTCTCTCTCCCTCTCTCTCTGCTCCTCCCCCACTTGCTCTCTGTCTCAAAATAAATAAACAAACATTTTTAAAAAAAGAATTTGTGATTCGTAGAATTACAGAATTGTTATGACAAGGACACCTTCTGTTTACGCCAGTGTTCAGGAGCTGAGCCAGCAATGCAAAAGGACCTTCCAAACAAAGCTATTCCTCTACCCGCAGGGAGAGTAAGAATCCACAAGCTTACAGAATCTCTTCCAAGATCTCTGGGAAGAAGATGAATTTAGGAAGAAAGAGGAAAATTGTAAAGTCAATCCTCTGCAGTGGGGTTTTACTATTTTGTTTAAAATAATCAGAGAAAACCAATCAGCACATGCAACATACCACTATTTAAGTCCAGGGCCTTCCTGTTAAAGTCAATAATAAGTAAATTTTGCCCATTCTTTGTTGTGATTTAACCCCCAGGATCCCTCTAGCGTAAGTAAAGTTGACTTTGTTTAGAAATACCCTCTGTTTGCTTGATGGCACTGTTAGGAGGACACATGATGTCCACACCCCTCCCTGGAAACAAGACACACTCATGTGAACAATGCTTACTGGAATTTTTAGTGTCATAGACTTATGACACCTGAAATACAGTCACTATTCAAAGAATCTAGCCTGTTTGCCTAATCTCAAGACAAAAACGTTGGGTCTACTCTTAGCAACAACAAATATTTTTTTACAGTGGGAATCACGGCAGGCATCAAATGCTCTCAGTGAGCTGATATTTGATATTTTTACGACAAATGAGTTAAGACAATGCACAAACTGGAAGCCCAAACTGTATTTGGTTGACCAACATACTTTGTTTTTCCTGAATACCATTTAGAGGAAAATCAGAACCAAACCTGAGCCAATATCTAAAACTCAGGAAAACTAATGTATCAATCCAGATGCCAGGCAGTCCTGAATATCAGGTTTTTGGATCACGAGGCTTGTATTCATACCTGAAAATGACAGTCTGGAGCTATAGAAGCTGCTGCTCCTTACACAGAACCCAGGCCCTCCAGTTAGCCACAATCCCCACTGCTCCCTAGTGTACTCTGGCACTGACCTGGATCTCAGTTCCCAATCATCACAGCATCAGGACTATTGCTTTGAGAATAGAAAAATATTTATCTTACCTAAAGTCTCTGTTGAGTATGGAGAAAAAAATAAACAACAAAAGAGATGTATATTTCCATTCTTACATCTTTATACGTTAATGGCCTACTCCAGGCACGTCTATTAACTGCCAGGTCGCTATATGCCAATGACTTTTCAACCACTGTGTTGAGAAGATTATAAACCTAGTTCAGAGGAAACTTCACTTGGATGTTATTAGGAAGAATTTTGGCAAAATACAAAATGTTACGTGTTCTTTGAGCTCAATCTCTACATACAAAAACTAGAGTAGGGGATAAATTCCAACAGTTCAAGACACTTTTGCTATCTGTCTCTGTCACTGCTAAGCAGCTCCACACACTGGAAAAGCAAGTGGTGAAATACTTGAAGCATTCCCCTTCTCTAAACAGCCATGAAGTCTCTGTGGTATCCAGATATGGCTACCTGCACAATCAATCTCCACTCCCATGGTCACTGGGCTGCATGGGAGAAAGATTCCAACAGGGAACCACAAAGAAAATGTATCTGCCCTCTGTCTTCTTAAGCACTAAGGCACTTCCAGGTTCTGCCTAGAATATATAAAGCTGGAGAGAATATTATCCCTATTCTAATAATACATCTTTTTAAAAAGCCAGATCATCCATAGAATCATTAAGTTCCTTGAACTCATCAGAGAACTAAGGGCACAGGGCAATCAACAAGCCTGAATCCAAAGACAGACAGAAACCTCCAAAGATAGCATACAAGCATTGGCTCAATTATAGGGAAGCACAGCAAAGGACTAGTTCCCCCACAAGAAGAGGTAAGAAGAATCCATCTAAAATTTTACATGAACTATTAAAAGCCAAGTGTGGGCTATCATGAGAGTAGGGAATCCCTGAGACCACAGACACAAGGGGGTTTGCACCCCTCACAGGCTCTTTTCATGACAGCCACTGTGTTCTCATTAGAAAGTCAGGAAGCAGGTGCAAGATGGGAGAAAACCTAGGTTATACAAGCTCGGCAGAGAGCAGCAGGCACCACTGGGGGAAGACCATTACAGCCAAGAGAAAAAGCAATCAACATAACCAAACTAAGAGATAACCATGTATTAGAATTATCAGACAAGGAGTAACTATGAATATGTAAAAGGTGCCATGTAATGTACAGAAAACATGCATAAATAAATGGAGAATTTAGGCAGAGATATGGAAACTACAGTCACAAAGAAATGCTAGAATTTTTTAAAAAATTTTTTAATATTTATTTTTGAGAGTGAGAGAGAGACAGAGACAGAGTGCGAGCCAGGGAGGGCCAGAGAGAGAGGGAGACACAGAATCTGAAGCAGGCTCCAGGCTCTGAGCTGTCAGCACAGAGCCCGATGCGGGGCTTGAATGCACGAACCGTAAGATCATGACCTGAGCCGAAGTCAGACACTTAACCGACTGAGCCACTCAGGTACCCCTAGAATTTTTTTAAGCATGATAATAAGGATGAATATTACCCTCAACTGGCTCATTAGTGGACTCAACAGCCAAAGCAAGAATTAGTAAACTTGAACACAAGTCAATAGAAATTACCCAAACTGAAACACTAAGAGAAATAGGAATAAATAAAAACAAACCAGAACACAGCATTTGAGTTATGGGACAATATCAAAAACATCTAACATGGATGATTAGATTCCCAAAATAATAAGAGAGACAAAACATGGCAAGATAGATATTTGAAGAGATAAGAGCTCAATTATCAAAAAATTAATAAATAAATAAAATATATCAAACCACATTTCTAATAAATGCTCCAAAGAGGTTAACCACATGTGTGCACATGCGCGCGCATGCACACACACACACACACACCTCTAAACACAATAGCATCAAACTTTGAAAAGTCAAAGGTAAAGAGAAAATCTTAAAGGCAGCCAGATCTGGGAGTAGGGGGAGATATAGTATGTAATCACACAGAGAAATGAAGATAAGAAATACAGCAGACTGCTCATTGGACATTATGAAAACCAGAAGATGGTGGAGTGACATCTTTAAAGTACTGAGTAAACAAGAGGAAGATGGCGGCGTAGGAGGACACTGGGCTCACCGCGTCATGCAGATCACTTAGATTCCACCCACACCTGCCTAAATAACCCAGAAAACTGCCGGAAGACCAGCAGAATGGATTCTCCGGAGCCAAGCATAGACGAGAGGCCCACGGAAGAGGGTAGGAAGGGAAGGGCAGAGAGGCGGTGTGCGCTACACGGACTGGCAGGAGGGAGCCGGGGCAGAGGGGCAGCCCACCAGTAAAATAGAGCCCCCGAGTGTGGCTTGCAAAAGTGGAAGGGCCGGATGGAGTGTGTTCTGACAGCAAGTGGGACTTAACATCTGGAAGGTTATAAGCTAACAACTCTGCTCGGAGAGTGGGAGGGCTGGAGGACAACGGGATGGAGAGTTGTTGAGCCCCGGACGACAGAGCTCAGCTTGGTGGGGAACAAAGGCACTCGCCAGCACCATCTCCCTCGCCCATCCCCCAGCCAAAATCCCAAAGGGAACCAGTTCCTGCCAGGGAACTTGCTTGCACCGCGCAAACACCCAACACTGTGCTTCTGCGGATCCATCCCTCCGGCGGCAGGTCTGACTCACTCCCGGTGCCGCAGGGCCCCTCCCAAAGTGGATCACTGAAGGAAAAGTGAGCTGAGCCTGCCCCTCCCGCCCCTGTGCACCTTGCCGATCCACCCCAGCTAATACGCCAGATCCCCAGCACCACAAGCCTGGCAGTGTGCAAGTAGCGCAGACAGGCCACGCCACCCCACAGTGAATCCCGCCCCTAGGAGGGGGGAAGAGAAGGTGTACACCAGTCTGACTGTGGCCCCAGCGGTGGGCTGGGGCAGACATCGGGTCTGACTGCAGCCCCTCCCACCAACGCAAGTTACTCAAGACAGCACAGGGGAAGTGCCCCGCAGTTCCACACCACTGCAGGGACTACCCAAAATGACAAAACAGAAGAATTCCCCTCAAAAGAATCTCTAGGAAATAATGACAGCTAATGAACTGATCAAAAAGGATTTAAACAATATAACAGAAAGTGAATTTAGAATAGTAGTCATAAAATTAATCACTGGGCTTGAAAACAGTATACAGGGCAGCAGAGAATCTATTGCTACAGAGATCAAGGGACTAAGGAACATCCCAGAGGAGCTAAAAAATGCTATAAATGAGCTGCAAAATAAAATGCAGACAACCACAGCTCAGATTGAAGAGGCAGAGGAAAGAATAGGTGAACTGGAAGATAAAATTATGGAAAAAGAGGAAGCTGAGAAAAAGAGAGATAGAAAAAAATCCAGGAGTATGAAGGGAAAATTAGAGAACTAAATGAGGCACTAAAGAGAAATAACCTACGCATAATTGGTATTCCAGAGGAGGAAGAGAGAGGGAATGGTGTGAAGGTGTACTTGAAGAAATAATAGCTGAGAACTTCCATGATCCAGGGAAGGAAAAAGGCATTGAAATCCCAGCGGCACAGAGAACTCCTTTCAGACGTAACTTGAATCGATCTTCTGCACGACATGTCATAGTGAAACTGGCAAAATACAAGGATAAAGAGAAAATTCTGAAAGCAGCTAGGGATAAACGTGCTCTAACATATAAAGGGAGACCGATAAGACTCGTGATGGATCTCTCTATTGAAACTTGGCAGGCCAGAAAGGAATGTCAGGAAATCTTCAATGTGATGAACTGAAAAAATATGCAGCCGAGAATCCTTTATCCAGCAAATCTGTCATTTAGAATAGAAGGAGAGATAAAGGTCTTCCCAAACAAACAAAAACTGAAGGAATTCATCACCACTAAACCAGCCCTACAAGAGATCCTAAGGGGGATCCTGTGAGACAAAGTACCAGAGACATCGCTACAAGCATGAAACCTACGGACATCACAATGACTCTAAACCCGTATCTTCCAATAATAACACTGAATGTAAATGGATTAAATGCACCAACCAAAAGACATAGGGTATCAGAATGGATAAAAAAACAAGACCCATCTATTTGCTGTCTACAAGAGACTCATTTTAGACCTGAGGACACCTTCAGATTGAGAGTGAGGGGTTGGAGAACTATTTATCATGTCAGTGGAAGTCAAAAGAAAGCTGGCGTAGCCATACTTATATCAGACAAACTAGACTTTAAATTAAAGGCTGTCACAAGAGATGAAGAAGGGCATTATATAATCATTACAGGGTCTATCCATCAGGAAGAGCTAACAAGTATAAAAGTCTATGCACCGAATATAAAGTCTATGCACCGAATATGGGAGCCCCCAAATATATAAAACAATTACTCACAAACATAAGCAACCTTATTGATAAGAATGTGGCAATTGTAGGGGACTTTAACACCCCACTCACAGAAATGGATAGATCATAGACACACGGTCAATAAAGAAACAAGGGCCCTGAATGATACATTGGATCAGATGGACATGACAGATATATTTAGAACTCTGCATCCCAAAGCAACAGAATATACTTTCTTCTCGAGTGCACATGGAACATTCTCCAAGACAGATCACATACTGGGTCACAAAACAGCCCTTCATAAGTATACAAGAATTGAGATCATACCATGCATACTTTCAGACCACAATGCTATGAAGCTTGATATCAACCACAAGAAAAAGTCTGGAAAACCCCCAAAAGCATGGAGGTTAAAGAATACCCTACTAAAGAATGAATGGGTCAACCAGGCAATTAGAGAAGGAATTAAAAATATATGGAAACAAACGAAAATGAAAATACAACAATCCAAACGCTTTGGGATGCAGTGAGGCAGTCCTGAGAGGAAAATACATTGCAATCCAGGCCTATCTCAACAAACAAGATAAATCCCAAATACAAAATCTAACAGCACACCTAAAGGAAATAGAAGCAGAACAGCAAAGACAGCCTAAACCCACCAGAAGAAGAGAAATAATAAAGATCAGAGAAGAAATAAACAATATAGAATCTGAAAAAACTGTAGAGCAGATCAATGAAACCAAGAGTTGGTTTCTTGAAAAAATAGACAAATTGATAAACCTCTAGCCAGGCTTCTCAAAAAGAAAAGGGAGATGACCCAAATAGATAAAATCATGAATGAAAATGAAATTATTACAACCAATCCCTCAGAAATACAAGCAATTATCAGGGAATACTATGAAAAACTATACGCCAACAAACTGGACAACCTGGAAGAAATGGAAAAATTCCTAAACACCCACATACTTCCAAAATTCAATCAGGAGGAAATAGAAAGCTTGAACAGACCCATAACCAGTGAAGAAATTAAATCAGTTATCAAAAATCTCCCAACAAATAAGAGTCCAGGACCAGATGACTTCCCAGGGGAGTTCTACCAGACATTTAAAGCAGACATAATACCTATCCTTCTCAAGCTATTCCAAAAAATAGAAAGGGAAGGAAAACTTCCAGACTCATTCTATGAAGCCAGTATTACTTTGATTCCTAAACCAGACAGAGACCCAGTAAAAAAAGAGAACTACAGGCCAATATCCCTGATGAATATGGATGCAAAAATTCTCAATAAGATACTAGCAAATCGAATTCAACAGCATATAAAAAGAATTATTCACCATGATCAAGTGGGATTCATTCCTGGAATGCAGGGCTGGTTCAACATTCGCAAATCAATCAATGTGATACATCACATTAATAAAAGAAAAGATAACCATATGATCCTGTCAATCGATGCAGAAAAGGCATTTGACAAAATTCAGCATCCTTTCTTAATAAAAACCCTCGAGAAAGTCGGGATAGAAGGAACATACTTAAACATCATAACAACCATTTATGAAAAGCCCACAGCTAACATCATCCTCAATGGGGAAAAACTGAAAGCTTTTTCCCTGAGATCAGGAACACGACAGGGATGTCCACTCTCACCGCTGTTGTTTAACATAGTGTTGGAAGTGCTAGCATCAGCAATCAGACAACAAAAGGAAATCAAAGGCATCAAAATTGGCAAAGATGAAGTTAAGCTTTCACTTTTTGCAGATGACATGATGTTATCCATGGAAAATCCAACAGACTCCACCAAAAGTCTGCTAGAACTGATACATGAATTCAGCAAAGTTGCAGGACACAAAATCAATGTACAGAAATCAGTTGCATTCTTATACACTAATAATGAAGCAAGAGAAAGACAAATAAAGAAACTGATCCCATTCACAATTGCACCAAGAAGCATAAAATACCTAAGAATAAACCTAACCAAAGATGTCAAAGATCTGTATGCTGAAAACTATAGAAAGCTTATGAAGGAAATTGAAGAAGATATAAAGAAATGGAAAAACATTCCATGTTCATGGGTTGGAAGAATAAATATTGTCAAAATGTCAATACTACCCAAAGCTATCTACACATTCAGTGCAATCCCAATCAAAATTGCACCAGCATTCTTCTCGAAGCTAGAACAAGCAATCCTAAAATTCATATGGAATCACAAAATGCCCCAAATAGCCAAAGTAATTTTGAAGAAGAAGACCAAAGCAGGAGGCATCACAATCCCAGACTTTAGCCTCTACTACAAAGCTGTAATCATCAAGACAGCATGGTATTGGCACAAAAACAGACACACAGACCAATGGAATAGAAGAGAAACCCCAGAACTAGACCCACAAAAGTATGGCCAACTTATCTTTGACAAAGCAGGAAAGAATATCCAATGGAAAAAAGAAGTCTCTTTAACAAATGGTGCTGGGAGAACTGGACAGCAACATGCAGAAGGTTGAAACTAGACCACTTTCTCACACCATTCACAAAAATAAACTCAAAATGGATAAAGGACCTGAATGTGAGACAGGAAACCATCAAAGCCCTAGAGGAGAAAACAGGAAAAGACCTCTCTGACCTCAGCCATAGCAATTTCTTACTTGACACATCCCCAAAGGCAAGGGAATTAAGAGAAAAAATGAACTATTGAGACCTCATAAAGATAAAAAGCTTCTGCACAGCAAAGGAAACAATCAACAAAACTAAAAGGCAACCAACGGAATGGGAAAAGATATTTGCAAATGACATATCGGACAAAGGGCTAGTATCCAAAATCTATAAAGAGCTCACCAAACTCCACACCCGAAAAACAAATAATCCAGTGAATAAATGGGCAGAAAACATGAATAGACACTTCTCTAAAGAAGACATCCGGATGGCCAACAGGCACATGAAAAGATGCTCAACATCGCTCATCAGGGAAATACAAATCAAAACCACACTCAGATATCACCTCACGCCAGTCAGAGTGGCCAAAATGAACAAATCAGTGGACTATAGATGCTGGAGAGGATGTGGAGAAACGGGAACCCTCTTGCACTGTTGGTGGGCATGCAAACTGGTGCAGCCGCTCTGGAAAACAGTGTGGAGGTTCCTCGAAAAATTAAAAATAGATCTACCCTATGACCCAGCAATAGCACTGCTAGGAATTCACCCAAGGGATACAGGAGTACTGATGCACAGGGGCACTTGCACCCCAATGTTTATAGCAGCACTCTCAACAATAGCCAAATTATGGAAAGAGCCTAAATGTCCATCAACTGATGAATGGATAAAGAAATTGTGGTTTATACACACAATGGAGTACTACGTGGCAATGAGAAAGAATGAAATATGGCCCTTTGTAGCAACGTGGATGGAACTGGAGAGTGTGATGCTAAGTGAAATAAGCCATACAGAGAAAGACAGATACCATATGTGTTCACTCTTATGTGGATCCTGAGAAATTTAACAGGAACCCATGGGGGAGGGGAAGGGGAAAAAAAAAAGAGGTTAGAGTGGGAGAGAGCCAAAGCATAAGAGACTCTTAAAGGGCTGATGGGGGGGTAGGAGGGAGGGGAGGGTGGGTGATGGGTATTGAGGAGGGCACCTGTTGGGATGAGCACTGGGTGTTGTATGGAAACCAATTTGACAATAAATTTCATATATTAAAAAATAAATAAAATAAAATAAAATAAAATAAAATAAAATAAATTACTGAGTAAAAAAGAAAAACTGAATCAAGATACTAAACTCAGAGAAAACATCTATTACAAGGAAAGAGAACTGGGACAACTGGGTGGCTCAGTCAGTTAATCATCCGACTTCAGCTCAGGTCATGATCTCACAGCTTGTAAGCTTGAGCCCTGCATCAGGTTCTGTGCTGATAGCTCATAACTTGGAGCCTGCTATAGATTCTGTCTCCATTTCTCTCTGCCCCCCCCCACCCCCTGCTCATGCTGTGTCTCTGTCTGTCTGTCTCTCTCTCAAATATAAATAAACATTAAAAAAAATTTTTAAAGGGAAGAGAATTAAAAATTCTTTCAGACAAACAAAAACCAAGAACACTTATTACCAGCAGACTGGAGATACAACAAACATTAAAATAAGTTCTTCAGATAAAAGGAGTATGATAAGAAATAGAAACTTGGTTCTAAAGAAAGAAATAAAGATTTTCAGAAATGGACTTACTAAAAATATCGAAGACACTTTTACTTCTTTTTAATGGCTTTAAAAGACTATTGACTTTCTAAAGCAAAAACAGAAGCACTGTATTGTGTGTTTACAGTATATGTAAAATAAAATGTATTCCAAAGTAGCATAAAGGGTGGAAAAGGGGAAAGGGAGCATACTGTGGTAAGGTCTTTTTTTTTTTTTTTTAATTTTTTTTTTCAACGTTTATTTATTTTTGGGACAGAGAGAGACAGAGCATGAACGGGGTAGGGGCAGAGAGAGAGGGAGACACAGAATCGGAAACAGGCTCCAGGCTCTGAGCCATCAGCCCAGAGCCTGACGCGGGGCTCGAACTCACGGACCGCGAGATCGTGACCTGGCTGAAGTCGGACACTTAACCGACTGCGCCACCCAGGCTCCCCTGTGGTAAGGTCTTTATACCAGTTGAAGTAATATAATATTATTTGTAGTCAGACTGTAACCAATTAAAGAAGTATATTGTTAACCATAGATAAGCAAAAAAAAAAGTTTTAAGGTATTAATAAAAACGCAATAGCAGAGACAAAATTTAATCATAAAAAATAACAAAACCAGCAAGATAATTGATATACCATAAATTAAGGAGAAGCTGAGCCTTCTTAAATATATATATATATATATATATATATATATATATATATATATATATATCATAAAGAAGCATAGAAACCAAAGAGCAAGTCTAGGATCTAAGTATTTCCAGCAATAGTCACCCATAAGATGCAAAGACTAACCATCTATTTTTTGAAAATTAGGTTAAACATTAGAACAAATACTAATTGTGTAGATGTGATTGGAGATTTGAAAGCATAAGCTGTGACATAGAGTAACTCCTGTTTAGAGAACAAACTATCTAATCGATGACCACATTATCCACCTACCAGCTTAAGCTATTGATTCAAATTCAGTTTCACATGGAATTACTCATTCTTGGCCTGCATTTTTAACACTTGATTATCTTTGCCTTTTCATTGCTGATACAAAAGGGAAAGCTTCTCTAGAAAAGCTTAGTAAAAGCAATTTCATTCCATTTTATTTCGGTCTCTGAACATGGGTCATATAGATCAGTACAAAACTAAAAGGTCAATCTGGCTCATTAGCATGATATGACTATCTCCCACAAGAGAAAATGAGTTCTAAAATAATCCCTTAAAAAAAAAAGTACAGTAACCACAAAGTACCTATATGTTTCTAGACCAAGATTTAGTCATAACTCCACTTCTTATAGAAAGAATGGTTGGAGCGCCTGGGTGGGTCCGTCAGTTAAGCATTCAACTTTGGCTCAGGTCATGATCTCATGGTCCATGAGTTCCAGCCCTGCGTCGGGCTCTGTGCTGACAGCTCAGAGCCTGGAGTCTGCTTCCAATTCTGTGTCTCCCTTTCTCTCTGCTCCTCCCCCACTCACACTCTGTCTCTGTCTGTATGTCTGTCTGTCTCGCTCTCTCCCAAAAATAAAATAAAAACATTTAAAAATTTTTAAAAATAAAAAAACAAAAAAAGAAGGGCACCTGGGTGGCTCAGTTGGTTAAGCATCTGACTTCAGCTAGGGTCATGATCTCCTGGTTCGTGACTTTGAGTCCCGCATTGGACTCTGCACTGACAGATCGGAGCCTGGAGCCTGCTTCAGATTCTGTGTCTCCTTCTCCTTCTGCCCCAACCCCACTCTCTCACCCTCTCTCTCTCTCTCTCTCTCTCAAAAATAAATAAACATTAAAAAACAATTTTTTTAACAATAATAAAAAAGAATGTGCTGTTACCATCTTTATCCACCTCTTGATTCTTCCAATGAATGGTTACTACTCACTCTATGTAACATATTCATGTATGGAAAAGACTTCTTGACTCCTAATGATATTATATATCTGAATATGTAATTCTGATTCTAAATTCAATATTATAAAATTATTTCTATTAAAGTCACAATAAATTGAAGCAGCAATGTAGTGGATCACAATAAACTTAGTGTAAGAACAAAGGAATCATTAAATCTCCAAAGATGTATTTCAATGTATCTTTTTAAGACATAGGTTTTAAAAGGCAAACCTCAAATATTCATTAGGTACTTAATTTTTTTTTAATTAAGCCCTCTCTGAAATCAGTATGTCATAGAAAAATGACATTTGGAGGCTTCTGAATCTTCTGTTGGCCCATCAGCAAATACTTACGTTTTTGTGTCCATATAAACATTCTGTGTTTATATAAACTGTGTCCATATAAACATTCTAGGTTGAGAAGACTTCACAGAGATGACAAGATGAGGAATACACCCCACATCACATTCCTCTCCTAGTTCAAACACTATTTAGCTTGAACGATGTGTGAAACTACCAACTGGACTTGCTTTGACCTACAAATATGGCAGTTGCATAAGGTTCAGCTGAATAGCATTCAGCTATCCGCTATGACGTGGACAAGTCATAATGCAAGATACCTTTCTTGTATCTTCTTCTCTAAAACTAAACTTACTGGATCATGGCTGAAATTTCTTCATAAAAATATATGCATATAATCGTGAAAAAATCATAGAAAGTGAAGACGTCAACTGAAGGATCTGACAGTCTAATCCAAGGAGGTAAAATACCTATAAATGAAAGTCCTAAATACCACAGACCTGGCCAGAGAATAGAGTGCCCTAGACAGATTTTTAAAAATATTTCTCATGGAATTTGTGGTCAGATAAAGAAGGCAGGAAAAATCTTGGAATTTATCTCATCTTAATGAGGCAATTTCTATTAAGACAAATGAAGTCACATCACAATCATCCCTACTTCAGTTATCTACTTGGGAAGCATAGAGGATCATTTTTCAAAGCTGGGCTGTCTGGTTATCACATGCCAGCGTAAACAGTTGAGACTGTTGGTACCACTTACATAATCAAGAGTTCTAAGCTTTGGCTATCAATTCCCTGTTTTCCTGATACACCCAGGCCACAAAATATACCCTGGTCCCACACCTGCCTAAAAAAAACAAAAAAACAAAAAAAAAAACGTTTTTCTCGATAAATCCAAAAGTATAGAATATACTTATCCAGGGCTTATCTTTGCAGAAAGACCACTTCCAAAAACTAATAATACTTTATCTTAGCAGAAAAACTTCCTCACTTGACCCACTGCTGTCAGTCATTTTCCTTTTCCTGTGACCAACACAAGAGTCTGTTAAATCTACAGTTTCTGCTAATTGGGAATTTTTGCAGCAAGTTCCTGAGGTCACAAAGGGAGGCAACAACCATTTCTATCTGCCGACTTTTTACTGCTGAAAACAGACACAACAGAATTTCCTCACCAAGGAAAAAAAGTGGGTAAATGATCTGCTGATGGGTTCACCTTTGAGGTGAAGGGAGTGAGGAACATGATTTCACTGATGCTTAACAGAAGACTGAGCACAAGTAGTACTGTGCTCAAGAAGTCCACAGGTGAGAGCTACTTAAATAGACACAGCTTCTTTCTTTTTTCCTCCCCTTATTTTTCCCCAGCACTTCAAAATCTCATCACTAATCATGTTCTACAAGAATACATTTGCCTAAGATATCTGACCCTAGTGGTAAATAACCTCACCCAATTTACTCCAGCGTCTTCCACAAACATAATTTTGTATGTAAGCCATGACATGAAAAACTGGGGAACATTCTGGAGTATTCTGAGGGTGGTAGTTATATTGCCCATGGGATAATTTACTTTTAAAATGGTTAAGTGTAGGGGCTCCTAGGTGCTCAGTTGGTTAAGCATCTGACTCTTGATCTCAGCTCAGGTCATGATCCCATGGTTCATGGGATCAAGCCCTGTGTCGAGCTCTGCGCTGACAATGTGGGGCCTGCTTGGGATTCTCTGTCTCTGTCTCTCTGTCTCTCTCTTTCTCCCCTTCCCTTCTTGCTCTCTCACTTTCAAAATAAATAAATACACTTAAAAAAAAACAGAATAAACTAGTTCAGTATAAGACAGTGGCAATGTATATGCACAAGTGTCTTGGTAAACTTTAATCTATGCACTACAGGAGGCTACTTAGCATAATCAGGAATTCACACTTTGGAGGTAGCTTTTGGATACTTCAAATATTGTTGAGATGGACACTATGAGGCATATTAATTAAAGACAGGAGTATTCTTCAATATATGTATTTAGGTACGAGGATGTGTGAAAATTAGCAAGCTGGTCAGAACTGTTTCAGAGAAGGGCTCAAGGTGTGAATGTCATCACTCTTCCATCAGTTAACATTAAGGAGAAACCTCTAGTCATCAGGCTCTGCTATCAGGCAGTCTGGTTCTGCCTTCAAAGTATGACTGTGTCAAAATGACATGCCATATAGTACAGAAAGCATACAAGGACGGTCATAGAGGAAAGGACAGAGAGAAACACTAAGAGATTATATTACATCATTAGGTGAAATCAGAAGGTAGAAGAAAAAGAAGGGAAAGGAAGAGAAACCTGCAGTTTTCTCATTAAAGTAGAAAAAATCGTAAATGATGTTTAAAGCAACAAAGGATTAAATGTATTCTGTAATGGAATCATGAAAACAAAACTACACATTTTTGGGGCGCCTGGGTGGTTCAGTTGGTTAAGCATCCAACTTCAGCTCAGGTCATGATCTCACAGTTTGTGGGTTCAAGCCCCGCGTTGGGATCTGTGCTGACAGAGCCCGGAACCTGCTTCGGAATCTGTGTCTTCCTCTCTCTCTCTCTCTGCCCCTCCCTGCTCATGCTCTGTCTCTCTCTGTCTCAAAAATAAAACATTAAAAAAAATTTTTTTTAAACTACACACTTCTGAAGGTAAGAAATATATACCAAAAGCAAAGTGCAAAGACCAGAGGGTGAAAGACTTTTTTAAAAAGGCTATTAACATATGAAACCTAAGACAATTTGAGAGAACACTAAGCAACACTCATTAATAAATATAAGTGCAATCAATGCTTAAACACTTAAAATCAAACTCTCTAAAATCTACTGCTGCATAGCACCAACTCCAAACTTGTGCCTTAACACCATAACTTAGCAGTTTTAAATGTGTTGTTATTATTATTACTCATAGTTCAGGGGCGCTGGGTGGCTCAGTCAGTTAAGCATTCAACTTCGGCTCAGGTCATGTCTTCAAGGTTGGTGGGTTCAAACCCCGCATCAGGCTCTGTGCTGACAGCTCAGAACCTGGAGCCTGCTTTGGATTCTGTGTCTCCCTCTCTCTCTGCCCTTCCCCAACTCATGCTCTGTTTCTCTCTGTCTCAAAAATAAATAAACATTAAAAAAATTATTACTCGTAGTTCTGTAGGTAGACCAGGCTCCGCTGGGGTCCGTCATGTGGCTGCAGTCAAGCTGTGGCTAGAGCTCAGAGGGTTTCTCTCCATCTGTCTTCCTCCTCAGCTGGAAGTCTGAACACTTAAGGACTGCTCAGGCATCTCTCTCCTTCCAAGAGCCTTGCCACGAGCTCAGGTTGGCATTCCTCACAACATGGTGCTCCCAGAACAATCTTCTTCTGTGGGAGCTGGCTTCTCCAGAGAAACTGTTCTAAGTAGGTGAAAGTGGCAAGCTTCTCTTGACCTGGCTTTGGAAGTCATGCAGCATAACCTCTACCACATTCTACTGAACAAAGGCAGGTACCAGTGCACGACCAGAATCAAGGGAAAGGGATCAGGGGGCAAGGTTCATTGACAGGGTCACGTACTAACAACCACACACATGACTCGATATGTTTCAAAGAGGTTAAACACAGGAGGCACCTGGGTGGCTCATTCGGGTAAGAGCCCGACTTCAGCTCAGGTCATGATCTCACAGTTCATGGGTTCAAGACCCACATTGGGCTCTGTGCCGACAGCTCAGAGACTGGAGCTTGTTTCCGATTCTGTGTCTCCCTCTCTTTCTGCCCCTCCCCTGCTCACACTCGGTCTGCCTCTCTCTCCCTCAAAAATAAATAAACATTTAAGGGGGGAGCGGTTAAACACAAAAGAATGGTCAAGATGCCAGATATAGGCCAACAAAAAGAAAGTGTAACTCGCCAACTGAATGAATAGGATAGAATTTGGCAAAGAGACATAAATAAAACAAAGAAGGACACTATAAAGTTCTTAAGAAATGCGTAATAACTAAATATAAATATATCAAATAAGTACCTTTCATAAAACAAACTACAGGTAACAAACACATGCAAGGAGTGAGAGATAACTCATTTCCTCTTCATGAAAGAGCAACTATGTATCTTTAAAGACCTCATTAGCATGATTTAAAAGGTAGACCTGACTAAAAGACATCAAACCGGCAACCTAAGACTGGTAAACACCACCCTTTCAACTGCCTGTGTGCAGTCCCCAAAACCACCACAACTAGCCTATTAATTAATAAGACCTCAATTTATTTTCTTTTTAATTTTTTTTTAACGTTTATTTATTTTTGAGACAGAGAGAGACAGAGCATGAACAGGGGAGGGGCAGAGAGAGAGAGGGAGACACAGAATCCGAAGCAGGCTCCAGGCTCCCAGCCATCAGCCCAGAGCCCGACGCGGGGCTCGAACTCACGGACCGTGAGATCGTGACCTGAGCTGAAGTCGGACGCTTAACCGACCGAGCCACCCAGGCGCCCCCTCAATTTATTTTTTAAAATAGAAATAGTATAAAAAACATTCTATAATTACAATGTGAATAAAAGGATAATAAATTCAAAAAAAAAAGCTCTGTGGCTAAAAATTTTAAAACAACTTTGTTTAGTCACAAAGGAAATTCAAAATGGAAATGCAGAATGTCTAGAAAACAAAGATAATAAAGCCACTATTTATAAGACCCTATAGGACACACTCAAGGTGATATTAGAAGAAAATCTAGTCTTTTGGGGGGGCCTGGGTGACTCAGTCGGGTAAGCGTCCGACTCCGGCTCAGGTCATGATCTCACGGTTCCTGAGTTCGAGCCCTGCATCGGGCTCTGTGCTGACAGCTCAGAGCCTGGACCCTGCTTCAGATTTTGTGTCTCACTCTCTCTCAAAAATAAACATTTAAAAAAGAAGAAGAAAATCTATAATCTTAAATATTTATTTGTTCTAAAATATTTGTTCTTAATAAAGAATGAAAAATAATTTAAACATCATGTTCTAACACTTAGAGAATAATTAAAGAAATCGGAGAAAACTAATAAAGAGGGAAATTAAATTAGTTGCAAACACAAAACACTACAACTAATAAATAAATTTGAATGTTTTTTAATTAAAAGACAAACTATTCAGTTCATTTCAACAGGAGAATATGTAAAACTAAAAAAAAATACTGAGTATGATAACAGGTTCAGAGTAGATTAATCATAAGAGTATAATATTTCTTACCTCTATGTAAATAAATTTTAAAGCTTTGATAAAATGAGCAATTTCTAGCCAAATATAAAATGTCAAAATTGATAAAAGATAGAAAAGCAGATCATTTAGATGTAAAGTAATAATTGAAAATAGCCAGAGCTAGTCACTAAAAAAATAATAGGCAGAGGCTTTAACAGACAAATTCTGCCAAATCTTAAAAAAAGACAATCCAAAATTTTCTTTAAAAAAAATCCAAAAGTTCTTTGAATTGTTCTGGGACATAGAAACAGAAGGAAAACTTCACAATTATTTTTAGGAAGTAAATATAATATTGACTCCAAAGTCTGAGAAAGACAGCAAATTATCTGTCTTCATATACTATTATTTATACATAGTAATACAAAAATTCCAGTAAAGTATTAGCACCAGAATCCAATACTAATGAAATAATATCATGTATCAATATAATAATACAATACGATCAAACATATTTTTTTCCAGAAATAAAAGGATAATTAAATGTGAAGCATGTAATTCCTCATATTATGGATCTAAGTAGGAAAAAGTAAATGATCATCTCTATAGACACTTGAAAGGACATATTCCAAAATTCAAACATCATTCTTTATCAAAAGAACCCAATAAAATAGAAAGGTATTCCTTAACTTGATAGAACGTAATAAACTTAGTCTGAATATTAATGGATGGAAAAGACACATCTACCCCTGCCAGCACTACTATATAATATTTTATTGGCAATATTAACCAATTCAATTATATAAGAGAAAAAAATGCTAGGCATAAGGTTAAAGAATAAAAGTAACATCATCCTTATTTGCACACACAATTATATACCAGGAAAAGGTATGAAAATTAACTGGAAAGCTACCCACACTAAAAGAGAGCTTAGTGCCACAGATTACAAAGTTAACAGTCAGAAATCAATAGTTTTCACATATGTAAAACAGCAACTTGGAAGAAATATTGGCTGAAACAATCACTCTGTAGCAATAAAGGGTAAAATATCTAGGAACACAGAGAAGTGTGAACACTTATTAGAAAGAAACTTTAAAGCTCCACTGACAGACACAAAAAGGGCCTGAACAAATAGAAATAACACATGTGCTCTTGGCTAGGAAGAGTCAACACGGTAAAGATGTTAAGTCCATCCTCCGGTGTTCACAAATTTTACATTTCAGTAAAAACACTAATTTTGGCGGGGAGGGGGGCACGGAGTGGTGGAGAGTAATCAGGCAAGATGATTCTGATGGAGGTGTGGGAAAATAAACAGAATAGTCAAGAAAACTTTAATCCAGAAAAACAAAGGGACCCAACCCTCTCAGATATGAAAACATTGTGAAGCCACAGAAATGAAAACAAAGTAGTACTGGCTTATGGAGAGACTGATTGATGGAACCGAAAAAAGAAAGTCCCCATATAGACTCAGTACATTCGGGGATTCAGTACATGACAAAGGTGACACTTTGAATTAATAGGGGAAAATGAACCCATCGATAAACAACACGGAGACATGCACTAGCCCTTAGGTATTGGATCTAAACGTCACACTGTACAAGAGAACAGATTCAAGGGGACCAGAGATTTGCTTCTAGAAAACTAAACCATAAAAGTTCTAGAGGAAAAAATGACTCAGTATCTTCATAAACTGAGACCAGGTGGGGTGCCTGGGTGGCTCAGTCACTTAAGTGTCCAACTTCAGATCAGGTCATGATCTCATGGTTCACGAGTTCGAGCCCCACATGGGGCTCTGTGCTGACAGCTCAGAGACTAGGGCCTGCTTCACATTCTGTGTCTCCCTCTCTCTCTGCCCCTCCCCCACTCATTCTTGTTCTCTCTCTCTCTCTCAAGAATAAGATAAACTGAGAGCAGAGGAGGCCTTTTCACTCAGATATAAATCAAGAAGACATAAAATAAAACGTGATTGACTTTACCTATATAAAAATAAAAATCCTTTTTATGGCAAAAAAAAAAAAACCCTCCCTTTTTTTTCTTTCTTTTAAAAAATCTTATGTTTGTTTTTGTTTGTTTGCTCTCTACTTGCTTAGAAGGCTAAAATCAAAAGTGCAAGTACACAGATTTCTGGTAAGCTCCACTTTCTAACCCCTCTGTGAAAGGATCCAGTGATGGGGTACCTGCCATTGCCTTGGCCCTTCCTTTTTACATGGAGTCGTTAGAGCTTTAATGAGGTTGTCCACTTAATAATCACTTGTTTTGGTCCCTTACTGCCTGGAGTCATGGACAGGGCAGGCGTTGACTGCTTACCCCTTTGTAAAGTGCAGGCACACCTCCTGGGCCTCTTTAGACTCTCCTGAATGTCTCATCGGCTTTCAAACTGGGCAAAGTTGACCCATACGTACACACTGCATTTAATCAGACCCCTGCATACCCAGATGGCCCATTTGTACAATTGTAACACTTACCCCAATGGGCTCTGGTTTCAGACAGTCATTGTTTTTCTAAGGTAGGATAGTTTGCTTAGAGCCCCTGAAACTTGAGCTGGCAAATTGCAACTCATCTTTGCCAACCTGGAAGGTATCATCCACCTACTTCAAGACACAAAGACTTTGTTGACTGACACGTTACGAGTGGATTCAGGTAAGATCAGCGCACCAAAGACACTCTTTCTGTGCAGCTATTTGTAAGTAATAAACTAACTCCAGGTAAAATTCTTATTTCCCCAACTTACTTTGTAAACTGTGTAATTGGCACCACCATATTAAAAACAGACATGTACTGGCCATATAATCCTACTGAGAGCTGCTCTGGTTTCCTTTCGGAGGAAAAGTGGAGGATCTATTCACCTGGCCATTTTATTCCTTAATTCCTTTTGCAATTTGCATTGCCTCAGAGCTCCAGAGTATACCTAATATATTCTAATCAATTGTGAGTTCCTTTTACCTTCTTCTATGTAAGATTCCATCCCCTAATTTTTAGTCCTGAATGGTATCAAAATTATTTCAACTTCCCAAAAATTTCTTCTAGTGAGAGTATCACCAATATAATGGACTACATAAAGATCTAAGGAGGACCTTCACATGCCCTTAATCTTGTCCACCTGAGTGGACATTTAAATATACAGTAGACTACAGTGTTCCAAAAGAGATTGACGTTATTAATGGCTTAAACAAGATAAAACAAGATAAAAGTTGTTTCATCTTTATTTGCTGTCCCGCACCAATTCCAGGCTGGCACAGTGGCCTTGTTGCCTAAAGTCACCAGGAATTGAAGTTCCTTCTACTGGTGAAAAAGTGACACTGTGGCTTTTCTGTATCAAGATCTTGGTTTCCATGGGTGGGAGCCATGTGCATTCCATGCGGCCACAGAGACAAGAGAAGCCATGAACCTGGGTAGCTGCTAAGCCTCCAGAGGAGATACAAATGCTCTTCCAGCTATAGATCCTGCCCCACGTGATTTTATAAAAGTAACCAAACTATCGACAGACACAACTTTGATGGTTCTCAGAACCATCTGAGTGAACCATGCTGACTGGCAGGATATAAAGGCCAACCTCAAAAGGTTAAATACTCTATGGCCCCGTTTATATAACATTCTAGAAATGACAAAATTCAGAGAGGGAGAGCAGATCAGGGTTGTCAGGGTTTACGGATGGTGGGTGAGGCTACAAAAGGGTAGCATGAGGGAACCTTAAAGTGAGGGAACAGTTCTGTCTTAATCATGGTGGTAACAGGAATTTACACATGAGTATATGAAAAACATGAAATCTGAATAAGGTCTGTGGATGGCACCAATGTCAATTTCCTGTTTTTGACACTGTCCTATAACTATTATACAAGATGTTGCCATGGGGTAAGCTACATGAAGGCTACATGGGACTTCTCTGTAAGATTTTAATTTTTCTTGCCGTTTCTTGTGAATCTATTTTTTTCTAATTTTTTAAAATGTGTATTTATTTTTGAGAGAGAGAGACAGAGTGTGAGCAGGGGAGGCACAGAGAGAGAGGGAGACACAGAATCCGAAGCAGGCTCCAGGCTCTGAGCCATCAGCACAGAGCCCGATGCGGGGCTCGAACTCGTGAACTACGAAATCATGACCTGAGCCAAAGTCGGATGCTTAACCAACTGAACCACCCAGGCACCCCATATTACTATTTTTAAATAAAGAAATTTTAAAAATTAAATACAGTACTAGCTTACAGCATACTGCATCTTTTGAATTTCATTGCCAATTCGAACCTCTAATCACCACTATATCATGGCAGGAGGCAGATTCCTTTTAAGGCCAGTTTTTCACATCATGGCTACTCAGACCTATTGGCCAGAGTGTAGCCACATGACCTCAACAACCTGCAAGGGTGAATGCAGTCTTCATCCTGGTGGCCAGCTAAAACTCACGGGCTTTATTACTAAGAAAGAAAAATACTCTTTTTCTGTAGTAGCAGGCATGTCAAATTCCTTGAAAACCCAACTGTTTGTAATTTTAGCTTGGTTTTTATTGCAAATGTAGCAAATTACCAAAATCCTTGATATCTAAATTTTCAGCCCTTTTAAATATATCAGGATTTCCTAAAGGATTAGTAACCTATTGATTTCCTCTGCTGAAATTCTGAATGCTCCCACTAGCAAATTAGAGCGTGTGTGAATTGTTCCTGAGCCATATACCACTCTGCTCAGGGCACCAAACACTGCAAACTGACCTAAGCCAAATTGGCCAGACAAAAATGGTGAGGATCTTTCAGTAAATATAGATAGCCTCTGGGATTAGGGGTTTACTTTCCTTTCTGCTGTCTCCTCACTAGTGCTTCCTGCACTCCAGGGGGTGGGCACTCCAGGCTGAGTTCCAAGTACACTGAGCCTCTTACTGGGTTTTCTCCTATCCTGGGGCAACATACTGTATGGTTCTTATGTGCGTTTGAAATTAGACAGTGGAGAGAGACTAAAATGGAAAATGATACACAAGGGGAAATATTTGTAAAAGGAAAAAAATAGTCTCCTTACAAAAGTAAGTTGAAATTCTGAATTTGCAATGACTCAAGTTGGGGGTTAACCCCTCAAGTGGTCTAGAACTTGAAAAGACAGACGCTCAACCCGGAAATATTTGTGGGACCCCGGACGATGCACATATTCAGCCAGACTCAAGATTTTTAACAGAGTGGTAATTTTGTCTAGAATGAAGACAATTGATATTGGTAACAGTATAATTTGTTCAAACTGTTCAGTCATACAATTTTTGTTAATGCATTTATAAAAATATGTACCAGAGGGCTGTGCAATGTGTGTGATGCATTTGATGTGATAGAAATGGTTCCATGGTCAATTAAATGTAAGACAAGCTGGGTTCATCAAAGTTAAGCAAGTTGATTGGAGATTTTAATATGCTAATCTGCAACGGAAATCCTCAGCAGAAGGTGAGGTGCGAAACACAGAAGAAAGCATTTCCCTAAACATGTTTCACCACAGAATCCATTTGAGCAGTTACACTTTGTTCTGTTTTTATGAGGTGAAACACACTTTGGGAAGTGCTGATATACTTATAAATACCAATACTTCACATTATTCTCTTTTAAAAACTAGTAGATGGAGTCTTTAATCTTAGGGAAACTAAATTTAAGGCACGTGAGGGGCGCCTGGGTGGCTCAGTTGGTTGAGCATCCAACTCTTGATTTCAGCTCAGGTCATGGTCCCATGGTCGTGGGATCAGGTTCTACGGTCGTGGGATCAAGCACCACGTCCGGCTTCACACTGAGCATGCAGCCTGCTTAGGATTCTCTCTCTCTCTCTCTCTCTCTCTCTCTCTCTCTCTTTTTCTCTCCCTCCCTCCCTCCCACTCCCCCTTCCATCTCCCTCTCCTCCTTGCCCCTGCACTCTCTCTCTCTAAAATAAAAATAAATAAAGTATGTGAGAACTTGTTGTATGAGAAGCAATGGAAGGGCAGAATAAATGAAAGTTGTTCTGAAATATTTGAAGGTCTGTAGTACCAAGACAATGAAAAACGTTGAAAACACTGGACTGTGGGCAGTCAGGCAGAGACGTGTCTTGTACTTTCCCTTCTTCCCTTCACATCTTTGCACCCAGGTCAGGGTAGTTAAGGTGAGAGATGCACTGAGACCCCAATTCGAGCCATCATGGGGGTTGGGCAAGAGGCAAGAGTTTTTGACTGGGAAAGATACTTAAGTTCAAGATGCACAGCCCTATGTCTTAATAACCAAATAGGACTCTTCCAATAATAGAAACTGAAGAAGATACCATAAAAAAGAGATCCTTAAAAGATTTTAGCATCAAACGGGTGAGAGGATTCCACAGGTCACTGTGGTAGTTTGTTATTAGAGAAAATGAAAATAGTTTCATGCTCATCCTCAGTAAATTGGGAACCCTCCATCCTACCCAAGACCCTTCCTTAACTTCTGCATGCGGAGTTATCAGTGCCTGGATGCGGCCACTCTTCCTGCTCACAGAGAAAACCCAGAGCAAAAGTGAAGAAGCTGAAACCATGGGGAAAAAAAACCCTTTCTAATGACCAGAACTGCCAAACAGAGCACTGCCCCACGAACGGCAGGAACACTGGGACATCAGGACACTGGGCCAAGTTGGAGGGCCAACAGTGACTGGAAGAGAATTCTTCCGTTGGGTGGGAGACCTGGGTGCAAACCTCTGAAGTCCTTTCCAACTCAAAGACTGAATCCCTCATTCCTCCCCTCTACATAACATACTTCAAAGCACTTTGCTTGCTCTCAGCTAACCTTGCCAACAAAAGCAAGCAGTGATGTAAATGATCCAAAAACTCTCCATGATCTGACTTCTAATGTCATGCCATTTTCTTGGTGCAGAATACTAGTACTCATGTTTACTTTTCCTTTCAAGTACAGTCTCAATTACATTCAGTCTTAGATACTGAAGGCAGAGGAGGGAGGTTTGAGCTTCTTTACGGGGAATCATCCTATGACTGAAACAAGGGATAACCACAAAGTCACAAATTATAACTCCCACTCAGAGCAGTCGGGAACTAGGCAACACTCTGGGCCAACAGGAGGAAACCGTTTCATGTAGTTGCTTTCCTTCTGGTCCCCTCTTAGCTTCCTTTAATGCTGCATAGCTGATAACTGAGAAGGTTCTCTCTTCCTTTTAATGCAGTACAAGGAAGGGTGTGTAAGTCTTGCCTACACTTTTATAAGCTAATTTAGAATCACAAGTGCACTTGCTCCTGTCCTACAGCAACGTCTGCCAATATGAAGTACATATAAGTGACTATCTTTGTCGATCACCGGGATTCCTCCAAGTCCCAGGCTCTCCGTACATTGTAGTGTTTTTTCTTTTTTCCTTATAAAGATTAGCTGCTTGCAGAAATGCCATATCAATAGCTTTTGTTTGCTCAAAATCCCTCAAGCATCATTCTAGAACTTATGCTGCTTACATAACTTTTAAAATTGTATATGTTTACCCTTGTCTACATTTACCCAATCTAATATGTCTTCAATGCACACTTGAGAGTACTTCTCACCTATCACTTTAGTTTCTATCTTCTTGATATGATAATTCACCTTTATCACTCTCTGCATCTACCTCTACTATCCTTCATTTTCACCAAAAGCTTATATCCCGAGCTGTTTTTCCCTCAGGGTCCCTTAAACCTCTCACCACTGGCATCGGAGGCCAGATAATTCTTTACTGTCAGGGTCCATCCTGTGCATCCCAGGAATGTGGGCAGCCTGCACGGCCCCCGACTACTAGATGCAGTAGCCAGCACCACCACCCCCCGCCCCATTGTAGTTCCTGATATTGTCAAACATCCCTAGGAAGAGGAAGCAAAATCACACACACACACACACACACACACACACACACACACACACACACCCCAGTGACACCACCTGCCACATAAACAATGGGGAAAGGGCTCCTCAGATCCCTCCAGTGTAATCTTTAGAGAAAGTACTCATCCAGGGTGAAGCTCAGAGCCCTTGATTAGAAACCAGCGTGAGGATGCCCCAAGGATGTGACTGAGGGTATGAACAATGCTTGGAGACTGCTTACCCTCTCCCTAAAGAGTCATGGTCACCCAGGCATACAACTTAGCGCAAAGGATTTGACGTGTGGAGGTGATGATGCAGGAGAAGCAACCAGGGTTGACAGGAGATGGTGTCTGCATGCCAGGAAAGCTGAGGGAGGAGATTCAGGAGGACTGAGCTACAGCAGAAGGGATCTGTCGGGTGCAGAATATCTGGGCATGAAACAGGACTGCCTTTCTGGGAGTCAGAAAGGCGTAGTTAGATAATCCACGTTCAAGTAGGCTGGGTCCACAGTCACCATGTCCAAGAATCACAGAGCACGGAATTAACGCACAGAAAGTACTGGATTACACCCAGATTCCAAGGCGATACGTGCTGCTTTCCATGAAGCCTTTTTGATGTTGTTGTGGAATGTGGCCCAGGCCCCAAGATGAGTCAAAGATGACTTTAAGTCAACGGTGCTTTGTGGGTGCTGAGCAGATGAGAGGGGCCTCAGCTAACCTCCACCTCCTTGCCTATCCCTTTTAATGCTTGCCTCAGAACACGTCCTCAGTCCCTTTCTCTGAGAAGTGTCTTAGTTGTCCACATGTCTAGAATTTCCTGCAGCTCACACTAGTCACTCCCCTAATGGGATCAATTACCCTTCAAGCAAGAGACCCTAGGAAACAAAAAAGCAGGAGAAAGAGAACACTACGGAATCAGGGAGCCAGGCGTATTCTCCCACTTCAGGGACTTACTTCCACACCCAAAAACCTAGGATTAACTTGTCTAGAGACTTTGCTTTCACATCAAAGGCCACTGAGACTGATTTATTTTCTCTCCACTTCCCTTATCAAGATGAAAATGAACAGCACTTTCCAGTAAAAAGGAATAAGCTAGTGTCTGTCCATGCATCAACATGGATGGATATCAGAGACACCATGTTGACGGCAAACGCCAGACAGACGAGTTCACACTACCAGCCTCCTCTTGCTTGACGTTTCAAGGACATGTGACACTAATGTTTGGTGACAGAAATCAGAAGACATACAGATGGGTGTAGACACCGAGATTGGCAGGGGCAGGAAGGGGACAGTGGATACTGGACATGAGCTGGATCTCGATCTTGTGCTCCTCACACAGGTTGACAAATGCCAAACACATCACACTGTGCACAAGATTGGTACGCTACATCTCCTTTACTATTGATAAGTTATCACCTAGGTAAAAAATTTCCAGTTGCTTTCAAATAATGTAAGATACTGTCACCAAAAATAACACAAAAGAATCTCTTCTATTCTGACCCTAGAAAAAAAGCACAATATATTTTTTTCTACATGTACCAGAGAGCGTTACCAATCTTTCTCAAGAGAACACCCAGGTATATTTCCCATTCTATGATGGTGACGTTTCAAACTGGGTAAAAATATTACTGTAGCCTTGTTTATGGATGAGAGGCTAGTAAAAGTGAAAGGAGGCAGAGCAGCTAACCACCGGGAACATTAGTACAAACCCTCTGTGCATGGCTGCCATTTAGAAACAACGTCCTGTATAACAAACATCCTAGGGGGTATCATGGATCCTTATCCCTGGGGACCAATGGATACTCGTCTGAAAAGGTCACCAACGCATCGCCTCCATTGTGGCGTGAGGCACTTCAGAGCCTGGAGTCAGCAGCTTGAACAAAGGCTTACTGTGATATGATTCACAAAGACAGCTGCATTTTACTCCCTGTGTCAGGCACAGCCAAGGAGACTAATGGACACGTGTGGATCTATCTTTTCAAAATCTATCAACTAGAACAGCACATAGGAGGTACCTACAGCTCATTAACACCACAGAACAGTGGTTTGGGTTTTTTTTTAAGGTGAATATGGATTTGATAAAACTGAAGGCAACTGGGTTACTACCCTAAATTACCTGCGAATTTGAAATTATGTGCAGAAGAGAGAGAGGAGTCTGCTCTTAATGCCAATCTCTTGAGGCCAGGGTCTAAGTGTCCCTATGAAAGGTCGCACCTGAGTTTGCACAGCATAAGGGAATTAAGTATTGCACAAATATGGGGGCCTTGGGTGCTTCACAGGTCCTGACATCTTTGTTAGATAGAAAGTTCTTCTCTACACTGGAAACCCACTTGGGCTTGGATCTGTCAGAGTGGTGGTCCTCAAAAGTCAGCAAGTGTTAGCATCATCCGATAGGCTTTTTCAAACCCAGATCCCCAGGCTCTATCTCTGGAGCTTCTGATTCATTAGCTTTAGGTTAGGGATTAAAACTTTGCATCTCTAGAAGCTCCCAGATGATGCCAATGGTGCCCATCCCAGGAGCTGGCCCATCCGATCTGGATATGTCTCTGAGAATTCACTTAGGGCAGCTAAGACCACAGCCCCCTTCATCCAAAGGACCTACACCAGATAAGTCTCATGGATCCACCACAAATGGGCTCACTTATGGTGTTTTCCTGTGTCTTTATAACTCTACCACTTGTCATGTTGCCACAGGAAGATGAGAGTAACTTGCATCTCAGTTATTAGACTGGAAAATGACACTAGAGTCTGAAATTTGCCTACAAAACAGATGGCCTAGATAACAGATTCATCTTTATACCTATCAGTTTGGTACTCATATTCTAGGATCCATTATTATTATTATTGTTATTATTATTATTATTTCTGCTCCTCCCTATCTCCCTTCCCCCTCATTGTCCTCCTCCTCTTCCCCTTCCTTCTTCTTCTTCAGCGAAAGATCTAGATCTAGGAATACCAATGTCTTTGCTGTTTTGTTTCAGACATTTTCTGGGGTCATAATGTAAACCTTTTTCAGCCTCCAAGTTGGAATGAAACGTGGATTGCATGGAATAGACTGTTGTCAGAAGTAGCAAACAGACTTCTCTGGTGAGGCCCCATGGGCCACCCACGGTCCTCCCTGAGCTGGCTGTTGAAGGTACAGATGAACAAGCCAGGAAAGCAGGAAAAGTATGAAGTAGAGATTCTAAGAATGCATGGAAGCCGTTTACCACAAATATCCTCTCTGGGTTGTCTGCAGGACACAAGCCTGGTGCTACATTCTAAAGGCAGCGAGTACTGACAGGAAAAAATTTTAAATGTCAAGCAAATTCAAAAGAAGTCAAGAAAATGGTTTCAACACAGTCTAATGGCATCCATTTTAAAGCATTAGGGTGAAAATGACAATTTTCTGAAAGTTCAGCTGGCAAATCATCTCTACACCAACAGTTTATCACACTGCCTCTCCGAAAGCTGCTTAGTTTATTCCCAGGGTCCCTCTCCACTTATTTCCAGCTGGCCAGAAACATGGACTTTGGGGCCAGTCCCGGGTTCGATTTTCGTGTGTGCCGTGTGACCTCAACTAAATGGTCATCCTCTGTGAGCCTGTGCTTCTGTATCTACTAAATGGATATAAGAAAACTTATGTCCTGGGAGCCTAGAGTAAACAAAGCATTCAAACACACAGCATGTAAGAAGCCTCAAATACAATGTTTACAATTTTATTGTGGTAAGAACATTCAACATGAGATCTACCCCCTTAAATATTTAAGTGTTCAGCGCAGTATTGTTAACCATACCATATACCATGTTGTTCAGCAGATCTCCAGAACTTACTCACCTTGCCTAACTGTAACTTCATGCCCACTGATTAGATCTGGCAATCTTGGGGCACCTGGGTGTCTCAGTCGGTTGAGTGTCCAACTTTGGCCCAGGTCATGATCTCGTGATTCATGAGTTCAAGCTCTGTGTCAGGCTTGGTGCTGACAGCTCAGAGCCTGGAGCCTGCTTTGGATTCTGTGTCTCCCTCTCTCTCTGCCCCTCCCCTGCTCACGCTCTATCTCTCTCTCTCAAAAACGAATAAACATAAAAAAACAAAGATCTGACAATCCCACCACTGGGTTTTTATCCAAATGAATTGAAATTGGATCTCCAAGAGATAGCATTCCTGTTTGCACTGCAGTACTGCCCACGATAACCAAGATGTGGAAATAACCTAACTGCCCATCGACACATGAGTAAAGAAAAGGTGGTATGTACATAGAACAAAATATTATTCAGCCTTAAAAAAAGAACGAAATTCTGCCATATGCAAGAAGCAACAACACAGACAGATATTAAGGATATTACACAAAGTGAAACGAGCCAGTCCTAGAAGGACAAATATTGCCATGATACGTCCATACTCTCACTGAAGTGGTCTAATGTGACCCAAATTCCAAAGTATGAAAAGAAGCAAACACGCCTCTCTATAAAAATCATTCCTTTACCAAACCTGCTTGAGATTTGTTACCCCTAACTGTTCCTATGTGCATTTTTTTCTTTGCTTTTCTCCTAACTCCCTTTTCTTCCTGACTCTTCTCCTTGCCTCAAAAGTTTCCAGGCACAGACTCCTACTTTTCTCACTGACCTGGCTTGTTCTTCCGACACCAGCTTCTGTGAAAGTTACAAGCCCATCTGAGCCACCAGGCCACACAGTCTGCCTCTTCCAGGCTTCCTGCCCCTGACTGTACGAGCAGTGTGCCTTGTTTGCAGTGAGTTATGCGGCTGTTGGAAGTCTCAGTGGAACGACTCCAGGTCTAAGAAAGAAAGTCCCCATTCAGAGGTGTTCTAGCCCATTCACGTTTGATTAATGATAGAAACAACAGGCAAGATCTGAAAAGATACTGTCACCCGCTTACCATGCCTGCCCTGCCCTACAGAGTCAGGCCTTGGGTACACAGCAATTAGGAGAAGAAACTTGGAGAACCCTCGTCCCACCTAACGCTGCCTCAGCTGCATTTTCTGAGCTGGCCATCAGTGCCGACCCTTTCTAACTAAAGGAAGATCCCGACTGCAAGTGACTCCCTCACTCTGTTATAAATGTTGAAAACTCTAAATCTACACTGTCTAATTCTGGATCAATAAATGTTGAATGAGGACATAAATCTCTGGGGCAGTTCATGCAGCTGTAATAACAACAGCAGTGGAATGATTAAAGATTCATAAATAAAATCCATTTGCTACTCTGTTCTTGATATCTGCTAAAGCTTTCATTTGAATCAACCTAGGTGCCAGTTAAATTATACTCAAAGATCAAAAATACACATATACACTCTTCATCATATAATATTGACACATCTCTTTATCTCATTTACTAATAGGGCGCATAACCAACGTTTGGAGACTACTGTTTTCAGTTGCCCAGACCAATTGCTGCCACTAGGTTGCCTACTCCTTCTCAATTCTACATGCTAAGATTTTAATAAAATGTTAGTGAGTAAAATAGTTAAAAGCAGGAGCAAAGCCGAACGCTCTGGGACTATTTTCCAAGTTCCTCGTTCCCTTGCAGTGCTGCCTTCCTTGCATCAACTTGGTGTGGCCATTTCCTATGATCTATCTGCAGCTGACACAGAGTTGCTGTCTCCCTGTTCTATCTTTTTAAATAATCTGTCACTTAAGACTATACTTTCAGGGATCATTTTTAGTTTGTTAAATCATGTGTCACCTAGAGTTTCCTTTATTTTTCCAGAAGGTAATCACCTGTGTTGCTCAGTATAAGAAAACAAGCAGGAATATAGTAGTGGTCAATTGTCCATAAACACTCCCAAGGATGTGTTCCAGGAATGCAAATTTCTTAGCATGCTAAAAACTAGAGAAAAACAGATCACTCAACTGAGTTTAGAAAGATGAAGAGTTGGGGCGCCCAGGGGGCTCAGTCAGTTAAGCATCCAACTCTTGGTTTTGGCTCAGGTCATGATCTCACAGTTTGTGGGTTCGAGCCCTTAGAATTCTCTCTCTCTCCCTCTCTTTGTCTTTCTCTCTTTGCCCCTCCCCGCTCACTCACTCTGTCTCTCTCTCAAAATAAATAAACAAACAAAAAAAAGATGAAAGTCAACATTTAGCATTTTAAAACACAGAAATTAAATATTGGGTCATGACTCTTAAATTACCAACATACTTGAAAAGCATCACAGTGGTGTCAGAAAAAGGTTCAGAGAAGCAACTCTGCAGGGCCGGCTGCAGGAAACATGTCCCATGCTTTTTAAAGCACTGTTTAGTTCTTACAAGGATGCTAGACAGTGGGCAGAGTCGGGGCTCAAAGCCCAAGTTTCTAAGTTGAAGACTCTCAAATCTTCCTGACAATCAAACTCCATCACAACAGAATGCACAGGCTGACTTTCTACCCCTCAAGTTTCCTTTCCCTGGTCAGCACCAGGAAGAGGTAAGACAGATGCATTCTTTTTTTTTTTTTTAATTTTTTTTTTCAACGTTTTGTTTATTTTTTGGGGGACAGAGAGAGACAGAGCATGAACGGGGGAGGGGCAGAGAGAGAGGGAGACACAGAATCGGAAACAGGCTCCAGGCTCTGAGCCATCAGCCCAGAGCCCGATGCGGGGCTCGAACTCCCGGACCGCGAGATCGTGACCTGGCTGAAGTCGGACGCTTAACCGACTGCGCCACCCAGGCGCCCCAAGACAGATGCATTCTGATGGCAAACGGGCAGGCAGTCCGTGAATGCTTCCCCCTGGCTGGTCTCAAGAGCCCTACAGACTTGAAGACCCCCTCAAGGTGAACAACACAGTGAGAAGGGGCACAGTCCATTCAAGGGAAGGAAAGGTGAGGCTACTGAGATCCACAGGCAGTAGGCGAAGGAGCCTGCAGAGGACTGGTCTACAGAACATATTCACAAATATCCATTTCTCTTATTTATTTATTTATTTATTTATTTATTTATTTATTTATTTATTATTTATATATTTTCAAGTTTATTTATTTTTGAGAGAGAGAAAGTTCACACAAGCTGGAGAGGGGCAGAGAGAGAGGGAGAGAGAATCCCAAGCAGGCTCTGCACTGTCAGCATGGAGCCCGACGCGGGGCTCAAACTCACGAACCGTGAAACCACGACATGAGCTGAAAACAAGAGTCTGACGCTCAACCAACCAAGCCACCCAGGTGCCCCAATATCCATGTCTTTTAAAAGACTGCAACAGAGAGCAGGGCTTGACCGGACCTATTTATTTCTATCCTATGCTCTTCTCAAATTCCACATGTCAGAGTTTAACTCAAAATTGCCTTGTCTTCTCATGGAGACTTTCTTGGTAAGTTTGGACAATTTTCCCTTTGCCTTTCCTGAGCACATCTCCTGCTACCACCCACAAGCATGCTTCTCCAGCATTTCTGAGCTCCTCACGGTTTCCCTAAAGCACCACGCTCCTTGGTACAATCGTGTGAATTATTTCACGTACCCGGACAATTCCCTTCTCTCCTCTAGCTAATTCCTGCCAGTTTGTCAGGACCCCACCGAGCATCATCTCCCTCTGTGGTCCTCTCCCACCGCCAGGCTGCATTCGCTGCCTGCCCCTCCGCCTCCTTCAGCACCTTGTGTATTCCTCCTGCCTATTCATTACTCTGACTCATTCACCAGATCACAGACACCTTCCGGGCAAGGATTGAGTCTTTTCTTCTCTGTATCTTTGATGGTTAAAGCAATGCCTTCCCACACTAGGCACTCGATAAATATTTATTGAAGAAATGAGGGTTTTGCCCAGACCCATCAAAACCAAATACAGTGCTTTGAAAAGTTCTGTCTCTCCCAGGTGTTGCCTCTCACGTAATTATAGATTGTTGTATCACACTGAGTAACAGGTCCACCAAAACACATTGAGTGTATCTTTTTGATCTTCCATTATCCGTCAGTCCTTGAATTGATTTCATTATTTCTAAATCTTTCCATTGAACTCTCTCCAAATTGTGTCTTTCAGCTACTAAAGGATCTAAAATATTTATGATATCTCTTTTAATCTCACTGATTTCTTTCTATAAGATATGGTAGTCCTGAAGCAGATCACAAAATCATCCCAGAGAAGTATTTTAGAGTTACTTTTTGCTGACAGAAATGAAAATAATAGCCCAGGTTGACTATACTCCTTAAAATTCAGGAACATGGACAGCTTTATTTATCTCTTTGTGGTTTTCTTGACAAGAGCGTGTATTACTAATTAGCTATCACTTATATAGTATAAAATTCCCTTATAAGTGGCACATTTATAATCCCTAATGTTATGTTCACAAAAAAACACAAATAAAAGCAATTGATTTCAACCCAGCACAGCAAATAGAGGTTTGATCATACATGAGATACCAGCAGCTGAGTTAAGAAAGAAAAACAAATCATAATCCTTATTTTTTTAAGAAACACAGTATGACTCCCTCAAAACGACCTTTCTTAGAAAAGCAACACATTCTGTTTTTCTTGTTTTGATAAATGCTATATCTTGAATGACTTTTTTTGCTGTTATTCATTATTTCTAGAGAGTTAGCAACCATCCACTTTGTTCCCTGAGTAGGGATATATAGTAGTCTATATAGTATATAGTACAGGCATATAGTAGTCTCCAGTAGGTCTGTATTTGGATGAGAATCTACAAGATGAGAAAGTAATAGTCTGAACAAGAAGGGGTTATTTTTCTCACATAACAAGTCAGGAAGTGGGTGGCCAAAAGATGGTTATTCTGCTCACTGATTGCTGTCAGGGACCTGTGCTCTTTCAAGATCTGCATCACCACCCTCAACATCTTGTTCTTGGCCCATCACCAATGTAGCCTCATAGTCACTATGGTTGGCATACATCCAGGCATCAAGAAAGGGAAGGACATTTTGTAGAGTCTCTCTTTTCTTTATCAAGAGTTTCCCAGGACCCCACCTGGGCAGATACCCACTAGAATGGGTAGAACCATCCTATCTCAACCCAACTTGTGATTGACTCATGGCCAGCTGAGTAATAATGTAATTATGGGACTGATGACTCATCATATTCAAAGGCTCTGCCCATGCTCAAAGGTAGGGAATTACACAAGGTTTATAGAGAAGGGGTTGGGAATCTCTGTGACCATTTTAGAATTCTGCCCACGAACTTCCACTTTCTTCTAACAACCACAATATCCAAATAGAAAACAAAGAAGTCTGGCACCAAGCCCTTTAGTGCCCTTGGCAGAAATTCAAAGTCACAAGTGATGCATTACAGATCTCTTCTGGTAATGTCATCTGAGTCCACCTGAATCAGCGGAAATGGGAAGATGCTGGGGTGCAGAAGCTTCTGGTAGACTCTGTCACAGGACTTTCCAACGGCATTCCACTGGACAACCAAAAGTGAAATTTAAAAACCCTTTCTAAACAAGCAAATTTCAGGGCACCTGGGTGGCTCAATTGGTTAAGCATCCGACCCTTGACTTTGGCTCAGGTCAGGATCCCAGGGTTGTGGGATTAAGCCCCACACCCCAAGCTCTGCACTGGGCACAGAGCCTGCTTAAGATTCTTTCTCCCTCTGTCCCTCTTCTGCTCACGCTCATGCTCTCTCTCCAAAAAACAAACAGATAAATAAATAAACAAACAAGCAAGCAAGTTTCTCCTCTCTCTGTTCATGGACACATGTTTAAGGAAAAGCTATTGAGCCACAAACTGGGTCACCATGTCAGACAAGTGAAACACACCACACGGCCTCATGGAGATTACATTATAGTGAGAAGCCTGCCCACCACCCAGAAGAGTAAACCAATAAATAAAACAGTAACAATTTATAATGTGTACTATGTAAGAAACTACTTGCTATGGAAGAAAACATGCTGAACTTTTTCTTGGACTTGCTACTGTATGCGGGTTGGTAGGCATCATGTCTTAAGCCTTATTTTGCCTTTCCAAGGTATCATCTAAGGGGCTTATGTTTTAAAGAAAGTGGATTAGGAAACTGCTCTATTTTATATCAAACCTGGATTAAGATCACATGGGCAGGGGTGTCTGAGTGGCTCAGCCGGTTAAGCATCCGACTTCAGCTCAGGTCATGATCTCATGGTTTGTGGGCTCAAGCCCCGTGTCAGGCTCTGTGCTGACAGCTCAGAGCCTGGAGTCTGCTTTGGATTCTGTGTCTCCCTCTCTCTCTGCCCCTCCTCTGCTCACACTCTGTCTCTGTCTCTCTCTCAAAAAATAAACATTAAAAAAAAATTTTTTAGGGGCACCTGGGTGGCGCAGTCAGTTAAGCGTCCGACTTCAGCCAGGTCACGATCTCGCGTTCCGTGAGTTCGAGCCCCGCGTCAGGCTCTGGGCTGATGGCTCAGAGCCTGGAGCCTGTTTCCGATTCTGTGTCTCCCTCTCTCTCTGCCCCTCCCCCGTTCATGCTCTGTCTCTCTCTGTCCCAAAAATAAATAAACGTTGAAAAAAAAAATTAAAAAAAAAATTTTTTTTTAATTAAAAAAAAAAAAGATCACATGGGCAGCCCCAGCAAGGATTCCTAAACAGGGCCATCTTCCTTTAGCAGCTGGTACCAGGTGTCCTTATATCTACAAGTGCCTGCACATATTCACTGCTAGACTTGGATGACTTTTCAGCATATATGGACGTGTACCTGATGATGCGTTTTTATGCCCCCTGATGGGGCACTTATGTGCAATTGTCTTCTGGTCATCACCACTGCACAAGTGCTGATAACTCATTGACTCTTCCAAGTCTTTTGAGTATCTGCTCTTCCCTCTTAAGTATTCCTTTCTGGGTATGGAAACCGCATTCTGACTTGAAAGGAAGAACTTGGATTTCCCTTCTCCTCTAACAAGACCAGATGCATATAGAGAATGTGTATTTTACACCATCTCAGTCACAAAGCGAGCGTAATGCAGGCATACCCAGCAGATGTCTTCATGGTTAACATTTTCCCAGTAGATGCCTGTTAACCTTTCGTACCCAAACTTCAGAGAATGTGCACATTTGTGAAGACTATTTTTGTTGTGTTTTAGGCTCCTTTTAGCATTTTCATACAGACCTTTGATTTTTAAGAACAGAATACTGACATTCAATGGAAGGCAGCTTCATACACGTGGGGTCTCAGGCCTACTTCCTCACTGCTGAAGCCTCCTGAGGTCATCTGTGATTCTCCTTAGAAAATACAACCCTAGGACGCCTGGGTAGCTCAGTTGGTTGAATGTCCCACTCTTGACTTAGGTTTGGGTCATGATCCCAGGGTTGTGGGATCAAGCCCCATGTTGGGCTCTGTATTGAGCATGGGGCCTGTTTTAGATTCTCTCTCTCTCTCTCTCTCTCTCTCTCTCTGCCCCTCTCTCCAGCTCAAGTGCTCTCTAAAGTTAAAAAAGAAGAAGAAGAAGAAGAAGAAGAAGAAGAAGAAGAAGAAGAAGAAGAAAACATCCCCTTAACTCACCTGCATCAAGTCCCTCTCTGCCATTCCTGAGCTCCCCAGATTCGGGGGCAGTGTGCATGTAGGGGGTGGGATCACACACTGCCTTAGTCCATCCAGGCACTTCCCTCACAGCAAACCTCTACACCTTTGCTGAGCTGTAGCAGCTACTAAAAAAATTACAACACCTTAGGACCATTCTCCAAGATTGCAAATCCTAACACAGGGAAGAAAGCTGGGCGTGGCTGCCTCTAAGGAGCCTTTCAAATTGATAGCAGTATTGCAAATGATCTTCACAAAAAGAAAGGGTAACACCCCCTCCTCCAGCTGTGGTTGGAGAGATAACTCCTTAATAAGCTCCAATTTTAAAGAAATGTGAAAAGCTAGGAGGAGGAGACTGTGAATTGAATTAAGAAGAGTAAGACCACAGGAGCTAAGGCTATAAAATGTACCCAAATCAATCTAACAAGACCTGGCTAAGTATGGGCATCAAAGAGTTGGAACCAATCGGAACAGATGCCCTTGCATGGTACAGACAGCATGTGACACTTACCTATGAGTGAGGAAGTGTTTGGTATTAAGGACAATGTCTTTAAGCTGGTGTATGAGGTATTCTTCTGCTCTATAACAAATAACCGCAAACTTAGTGCCTTCAAACAGTACACATTAGTACACAGCTTCTGTGGCTCGGGAGTCCAGGCACCCAGTGCTTAACTGCACCCAGTGCTCAGACTGCCACAAAGCTGCTTCTCAGGGAGCTGGTGGACTGTGCTCCCTGGAGCTAGGAGCCCCCTCCCAAGCTCACGTAGTGGATAGAATTCAGCTTCTGGCAGCTGCAGGACTGAGGTCCCAGGTTTCTCACTGGCTGTCAGCTTCTGGAGCCTGTCCTTGGTCACCACCATTTTGACCCTCTCAAAACACAGCAGTTTATTTCTTCACTGGCTGCAAAGAAGCTCTCCCCAGTCTGCTCCAATGGAGTCTTACGCGGCACAATCATGGGTACATTCCATCATCTTTGCCATAAGGTAACTTGACTACAGAAATGGAATGCATCATATCCCCAGGTCCCACCCACATTCAGAGGGCATTACACTATCACACCTAAACAGAAAGATATAACATAACTGAGATGGCACCAAAATGAAGGATGGTAAAAGAGATAGTTTAAACTTAGTTCAACATTCCAGACTCAGGTGACTATTCTAGGTCCATAACTGTTTACTGAAAGACTGTACCAAAGGAACCACAAAGAACCCCTCTTTCTGATCCTGCAATAAACTCTAGTTTCTAAAAGTCTAGAGTTGGCCAACCCTAAAAAAGGAAACCAAGTAGACTCAAAACCAAAGACTCATGAGTTAATTATTAATTCTCTCCCCAAATCTAAAACACAACACACAGATTTGTAAGCTCCTAAAAAATGTTGTGTTGATTACCAACAATTAGTACTGACTCACCAAATCCATTCCCTTCAGTCTAACCCATTCCTTTGACAGAGCTATTTAGAGAAAATGTTGAAAATACGGTCCCCATTGACTATAAGCTAGTTCACAGAGGTGTTTCTTATAGGGAGAAAGAAGAAATGCCATCTGAAATAATATGCTTTTTTTTTAATTGTGATACTCAGAAGTGGGTCAACCAAAATGAGAAGGATGTTAATCAGCATAATGACATTTTGCAGTGAGATGAAACACTTAGCACTGGCCTCTTCGATATTAACACTAATATCTTGGGGGCGCCTGAGTGGCTCAGTTGGCTAAGTGTCCAACTTGGGCTCAGGTTATGATCTCGTGGTTCATGGGTTCAAGCCCCATGTCGGGCCTGTGCTGACAGCTCAGAGCCTGGATCCTGCTTCAGATTCTGAGTCTCCCTCTATCTCTGCCCCTCCCCTGCTTGCACTCTGTCTCTCTCAACAATAAGCACATATTTTTGAAAAAAACTAATATTTTGAAGTGTTTATGGATTGCCTACTTTGGGAGCACTGGTCCATGATATAAAAGAGTGGAAATTTAACATCATTGCAATAGGCTTAACCAGTGGGCAACAGTGATTCAGTTGAACATCAATATCTTTAACCCAATGATATTTACCAGAGATCAAATCGAACTCCACATACGTCAAAACCCCAGCAGATAACTGCAACGTAAGGAATCCGTGGCTTACCACCATCCTGTGACAAACACTCACAGTTCTAGTTGACTCAATGCACAGTATTAATAAGCACCAACAGGGAGGGCACATAGTCTACAGAGAGTTACAATAGCTTATTTACCCCTCAAAGAACATTCTCTGTATCATCACCGTGTCCCATAGATGGTATGTGGTGCGGAAAAGTGTCTCACAGCCAAGTATGTGTGGAAAAGACACAGTCAAATACAGTTAAGCTTCCTTACTATGAGCCTTCCATATGTCACTGCGTATTTTGAATATCTAAGATTAGATGATACTTTTACAGAGAATCTCATACAACTAGATTCTGGAAAATCTCAGGGAAAAAGTGAATCACCACAGCCTCTGGCTGTCCTAATTAACGTGCAATGTCTATATTCTAAAAACTAAGAGTCAAAATGTCATCTTCCCTGGACACTAGACTTCTGGACTGCTCAATTCAAATCTCGCAGCCTGGCAAGTTCAGTTATGCTGACCAACAACAGCACACCTACGAGGGAAAAGTCAGATGAGGTAGGGGGTGCGTGCAGAAGAGTCATGCCTCTTCCTGTGTCACCATATCTGGTTTCAAGTTGCCTTGCTCACAAGACAGTCTTACGAGCCACAGAAGTCCATGGAATCCTCTTATGCCTTATGCCTTATGGTGAGACCTACTGACTCAATTAAACAATTGAATATGGCAAAAGTAACAGCACAGCACTCCTGAAAACAGGTTAGAAAAGTCTGTGACTAATACACAGAGACTGAAGATAGATTATCTGATTCCATAGAGCTAGAAGGCTGGAGGTTGAGGGATGACAGCTAAAAGGTATGGGGTTGGTTTGGAGGGTGGTAAAACGTTCTAAAACTGATTGTGGTGATAGCTGCACAAATCTGCAAATATACTAAAATCTATTGAACTATACAAATTGAATGGGTGAACTTAATGGTATATAAATTATATCGTATTTTTTTAAGTTCATTTATTTTGAGAGAAAGGGAGAAGGAGAGAGGGAGGGAGGGGCAGAGAGAGGGAGAAAGAGAATCCCAAGCAGGCCCTGCACTGTCAGTGTGGAGCCTGATGCGGGGCTCAAAAACTCACAAACCATGAGATCATGACCTGAGCCAAAATCAATAGTCGGATGCTTAACCGACTGAGCCACCCAGGCACCCCTGTAAATTATATCTTAATAAAGTGGGAACCCCCGCCCCCGCAAAAAAAAAAAAAAAAAAAAAAAAAAAACTATGACTTCTATCTTGCTTACGCTCTCTCTGGATCTTCTCACTTGCTCACCCTGGTGACACAAGCTGTCATGCTGTGAGTTGCCCTGTGGCGAAGCCCAAAGGGCCAGGAACTGGAGGCCCCGTCTGAACAACAACCAGCAAGGCGAAAAGGCCCTAAATCTTATAAGCCTGTGAGTAAGTGAATCTGTCCCACAACCACACCAGTGAGCTAGGAGCAGACCCTTCTAGAGTCAAGCCCGGAAGTGACTGCAGTCCTAGCCAAAATCACAGTTGTAATCTGTGAGAGCACCTGAAGCAAAGAGGACAGGTGAGTCACCTCCAGATTCCCGATACACGAGAACCTGAGATCAAGCCATTCAATTTGGGGGGCTGAAATACTTCAAAAGAGCCCTCTACTCCATTTTCTTTTGTGTTCTTTGCCAGATACCTTTTCAGCTTCTGGGAAAGAGCCTTACAAAACCTTTCCAATGTATGCTTCATATTGGTTTATTCAGATAATTCCCGTCCCCAGCCCTTGTGTCTCACCATCTCGCTCGCCTAAAATGTCCCGTCCCCCTTCAGCATGCCTACGATGCTGATATCTCCTTCAAGTCCTTGTATTTTCTATAAAAGACACAACCCATCTTCCAGCCACATCTTATTTCTGCCCCAAAGTGATTTTTCCTGACTGGAAATTTCTTCAGCACAAGTAGACTCACCGAGCATTTAAACCTTTCCATTTAAATCCAGATTACATATCTCATGCCAGCATTTATCTGTAGTTCACCTACTAGTAAGAGTTCTTTTAAACCACTTTTCAGGAAAAAATAGATGTTTGTTTCATCTACTACTCATATTTCTATATCAATTTTCACAGATCTACATTTATTTTATTCACCCTTTGCTATGTCCCAATTTTTATCTGCCCTTTTCAGTATCCTTTTTTCTTACAGAGCCAAGCAATTCCCATTTTTGTCCTTTCAGATGTTTATTACATTGCATTGTATTTTTTCACATATTTAACCTTGCCCTTATCCAACGGATAGTAGGTAAGATTTCCAATTGTCTCCTATATTGTAATATTATATTTACTTTTAGTTATTCAACATTGATGTGTATATTTTTAGTTCCCCAAATAACATTTAGGTTCACCCACGGTAACTATTTCATCATGGATCTTTTATATCTTCAAGTATGCAGTGCCCAGTACCTTTAAACTAATTTGTACTGGGGTGCCTGGGTGGCTGAGTCAGTTTAGCGACTGATTTCCACTCAGGTCATGATCTCACAGGTTTGTGAGTTCGAGCCCCATGTCAGCAAGAGCCTGGAGCCTGCTTTGGATTTTGTGTCTCCCTCTCTCTCTACCCCTCCCCTGTTTGTGCTCTCTCTCTCAAAAATAAAAAATAAAACATTTAAAAAGTAAATAAACTAATTTTTACTAGATTTACGACCTTTCATGGTCCAAGAAAGTTACTACAGTTTTTAAAGTCCTGAAGTTACTACCAGACATTCTGTAGCAAAGGAAAACTGGTTCTAGGTTTGGGGGCTCAAACTTACATGAACTTCATTTGACCCAAGATTCTTCTTTATCATCCTTGGATGACATAAAACTTAGGTGGAAATGTTCTTATAAATAAATAAAGGCTGATATAATAGAAAATGAATAGTGACGGAATACACTAAGAAGTTAACAAGAGGGGAAACATCAGGAAAACTTTTCTAGACTAACATATCTGAAGGCTGGCCAAGGTCACTGTTAACTAGTTTTGGACTCATCCATCCATTGTTCAAGGGAAACAGTTTACATTTTACTCCCATATACCCACGTGCTCAAGTGGTCTACAATCTGATTTATGCTTTGTAAGCTCAGATACATCGTAAAAGAGCTTGTCTGATGTGGTTCTAAAATAGAATACATTTTTAGAGAGCTGTTAATCAAATTTAAGCATAATTTGAAAAGACAATTATATGAATTTCTTTTGCATAGCTGAAGTTTTCCAGGGCTTGACTTACAATTTCATCTGTACAACGCCTTCCATTTAAATCCAGATTACATCCAGACTTCTCAAATAACAAATGATAATATAGATATTATACGTATAATAGAAGCCATTTTGTTCACAGCTAGTGTCTGTATATAAAATAGACAATAAGAAAAATGAATATAATATGCTAGTAAGAAAAAAAAAGAATAAGAACAAAATGGTTCTTTTTATACAGACACATGCATACCCAAGTACTGACTTTTCTCTCAGAAAATCTTCTCGAGGTTGAGAACACAACATCTCCTGACTGCTCAGTTTGTATGTCATATTCTTAACGACCCATAGCAAGGGCGTCATGGTGAAGAACAACTCTTCAACAAAGACACAATTCTTCTGGGCTCTGAGAAACTACACCATACTACTTACTGTTGTAGAAAATCAGTGGGGAACTCTGTGCTGTTTCTTTTACGTGCTATTTCCTTTGATGCCTGTGTCAATTCACACTGAAAAAATAAAGAAAAAGAATTCAAGATTTGCCTACATTCAACCTCTCCCCATGAAGGCTAACATTAACCAAATGTATTGTTAATGACTGCAGCATTCTAGAAACTCTTTATAACGCCTGCTGAAATTCACAAGATCAGCCTTGTCACCTCTGCAGACTTCCTGCCCCTCCACTCACCCAAACCTTAGCACCTACGAATCTCATGTTACAGTCACAACTGCCACATCCCAAAGTAGGAGTAGAAAGGGGATGTGTGATTTGTTAAACCTCAAGTTCTACTGATTTATGCTTTTTGGTTCTAGTGTGCAGACATTACCTCGTCCCAGAAAAGTGGCACACTGGAAAACTAGGTCTCCATGGAACCCAGATTCTGAGAAGCAGAGTAGAAGGAATGTGGCTATTCCTTCCAAGTGAAGTCCCAGTAGGTCAATAAAACACCCATACCTGGTTAAACTCTATAAGCTCTTATTTTTTAGAGGTCAAGGTCCTGTTCTACTTGTGAAGACATTGCATAACACTCAGGAACTAACCAGAAATGATAAACGCAGTTTTAATTCAAATTCCTCCAAAATTTTCTGTTCTCACTCTTAAACTTTCATTCTGCCCTACCATTCCCTATCATTTCTTTTCCTATTAAAAAAAATTATACTTGATTAATATTAGACATTTTCTTTTTTTTTTTTTAATGTTTATTTATTTTTGAGAGAGACAGAGACAGAATGTGAGTGGGTTAGGGGCAGAGAGAGAGGGAGACACAGAATCTGAAGCAGGCCCCAGGCTCCGAGCCATCAGCACAAAGCCCAACGCGGGGCTCAAACTCACGAGCCATGAGATCATCAACTGAGCTGAAGTCAGACGCTCAACCGACTGAGCCACCCAGGCACCCCAATATTAGACATTTTCTGCCGAGAAGTTTAATGTCGCTTAAATTGAGCAATGGGACGCCAGAATAAACAGCAGATTTAAACTCCTGCTCTGCCACTGCCTACCTGTGTGATCTTGGGCAACCATACAACCTCTCTGTTGTTTTTCAGTTCTCTCAGTAATATGGGCATAGTACTGTCACCTATCTCATGGAGATTTAAGGAGTGTAAACATGTAAACTACTTACAACAGTGCCTGACACAAGAAAGGCCACATAAGTGCTGGGGCTTAGATACCTATTCTAATAGGATCACTTCTTTACCTTAGTGTTCAAACCTCTTCTAGCTCACTTTTACCAGGACTACAAGATCATACCTGCCTGGACTCCCTCCTACCTTCCTCAAAAGTCCTTCTCAACCATGATAATGAGTCCTCCTCTACTCACCTTTAAAAGCAGGTGATGTCACAACAGCCTAAAACCTTTGGGACATAACAAAGGTGGTCATAACAGGGAAGTATATAGCAATCCAGGCCTCCCTAGAGAAGGAAGAAAGGTCTCAGATGCACCACCTAACCTTACCCCTTAAAGAGCTGGAAAGGTGCACCTGGTGATTCAGTCAGTTAAGCATCTGATTTCAGCTCACCTCATGATCTCATAGTTTGTGGGTTTAAGACCCACGTTGGGCTCTGTGCTGACAGCTCAGAGCCTGGAGCCTGCTTCAGATTCTGTGTCTCCCTCTCTCTCTGCCCCTCCCCTGTTCACGCTCTGTGTCTGTCTGTCTGTCTGTCTGTCTGTCTCTCTCTCTCTCTCTCGCTCTCAAAACTAAATAAATAAATAAAATTAAAGACCTGGAAAAATAACAGCAAATAAAACCCCAAACCAGCAGAAGGCAGGAAATAATAAAGATGAGAGCAGAAATCAATGCTATCAGGAAAAAAACAAACAAACAAAAAAAAAAAAAAAAACGAAAAAACACCAGTACAAAAGATCAATGAAACAAGGAGCTGGTTCTTTGAAAGAATTTAAAAAATTGATAAACTCCTAGCCAGTTTGATCAAAAAGAAAAAGGAAAGGATCCAAATAAATAAAATCAAGAATGAAAGAGGAGAGATCACAATCAATACTGCAGAAATACAAACAAAAATAAGAGAATATTATGAGCAATTATACACCAACAAATCGGGCAATCTGGAAGAAACGGACAAATTCCTAGAAACATATACACTACCAAAACTGAAACAGGAAAAAAGGAAAAAAAAAGAAATAGAAAATTTGAACAGACCCATAATCAGTAAAGAAATCAAATTAGTAATCAAAAATCTCCCAAAAAACAAGAGTCCAAGACCAGATGTCTTTCCAGGGGAATTCTACCAAACATTTACCAAATAACACCTATTCTTTTGAAGCTGTTCTAAAAAATAGAAATGGAAGGAAAACTTCCAAATTCTTTCTATGAAGCCAGCATTACCTTGATTCCAAAACCAGACAAAGACCACACTAAAAAGGAGAACTACAGACCAATTTCCCTGATGAACATGGATGCAAAAATCCTCAACAAGATACCAGCCAATCGGATCCAACAATACATTAAAAGAATTACTCACCACGACCAAGTGGGATTTAAACCTGGGATGCAGGGCTGGTTCAACATCTGCAAAACAATCAATGTGATACATCACATCAATAAAAGAAAAGACAAGAACCATATGATCCTCTCAATAGATGCAGAGAAAGCATTTGACAAAATATAGCATTGTTTCTTGATAAAAACTCTTAAGAAAGTAGAGATAGAAGGATCATACTTCGAGATCATAAAAGCCATATATGAAAAGACCCACCCTAACATCATCCCCAATGAGGAAAAAGAGAGAGTTTTCCCCCTGAGGTCAAGAACAAGACAGGGATAACAGACTCTCGCCACTGTTATTCACCACAGTATTGGAAGTTTTAACCTCAGCAATAAAACAACACAAAGGAATAAAAGGCATCCAAATCAGCAAGCAGGAAGTCAAACTTTCACTCTTCACAGATGACATGATACTCTATATGGAAAACCCAAAAGATTCCACAAAATAACTGCTAAAACTGATCCATGAATTCAGCAAAGTCACAGGATATAAAATCAATGCACAGAAATCGATTGCATTCGTATACACCAACAATGAAGCGACAGAAAGAGAAATCAAGGAATTGATCCCATTTACAATTACACCCCAAACCATAAAATACCTAGAAATAAACCTAACCAAAGAGGTAAAAAATCTGTACACTGAAAATTATAGAAAGCTTACGAAAGAAATTGAAGAAGACACACACAAAAAAAATGGAAGAATATTCCATGCTCCTGGATAGGAAGAACAAATATTGTTAAAATGTCAATACTACCCAAAGCAATCTACATAGTCAATGTAATCCCTATCAAAATAATACCAGCATTCTTCACAGAGCTAGAACAAACAATCCTAAAATTTGTGTGGAACCAGAAAAAAACCCAAATAGCCAAAGGAGTTCTGAAAAAGAAACCCGAAGCTGGAGGCATCACAATCTTGGACTTCAAACCGTATTACAACGCTGTAATCATCAAGACAGCATGGTACTGGCACAAAAACAGACACATAGATCAATGTAACAGAATAGACAACCCAGAAAAGGACCCACAAGTGTATGGCCAACTTATCTTTGACAAAGAAGGAAAGAATATTCAGTGGAATAAAGACAGTCTCTTCAGCAAGTGGTGCTGGGAAAACTGGACAACGACATGCAGAAGAATGAACCTGGACCACTTTCTTACCCCACACACAAAAATAAACTCAAAATGGATGAAAGACCTAAACGTAAGACAGGAAGCCATCCAAATTCTAGAGGAGAAAGCAGGCAAAAACCTCTTTCACCTCGGCCACAGCAACTTCTTATTCAATACATCTCTAGAGGCAAGGGAAACCAAAGTAAAAATGGACTATTGGGACGTCATCAAAATAAAAACCTTCTGCACAGAAAAGGAAACAATCAGCAAAACTAAAAGGCAGCTAATGGAATGGGAGAAGATATTTGCAAATGACATATCAGATAAAGGGTCAGTATCCAAAATCTATAAAGAACTTAATGGGGCTGCCTGGGTGGCTTGGTCAGTTTAGCAGCTGACTTTGACTTAGGTCATGATCTCATGGCTTGTGAGTTCAAGCCCCACATTGGGCTCTGTGCTGACAGCTCAGAGCCTGGAGCCTGTTTCACATTCTGTGTTTCTCTCTCTGCCCTCCCCTGCTTGTGTTCTCTCTCTCTCAAAAATAAACAAACAAACAAACATTAAAAAAAAAAAAGAACTTATACAACTCAACACACCAAAAACAAATAATCCAGTGAAGAAATGGGCAAAGAAACGAACAGACACTTCTCCAAAGAAGACATCCAGATGGCCAACCAACACATGAAAAAATGCTCAACATCACTCATCATCAGGGAAATACAAATCAAAACCACAATGAGATACCACCTCACACCTGTCAGAACGGCTAACGTTAACAACTCAGGCAAAAACAGGTGTTGGCGAGGATGCGGAGAAAGAGGATCTCTTTTGCATTGTTGGTGGGAACGCAAGCTGGTGCAGCCACTCTGGAAAACAGTATGGACGTCCCTCAAAAAATTAAAAACAGAACTACCCTACGACCCAGCAATTGCACTACTATTTACCCAAAGGATACAGGTGTGCTGTTTCGAAGGGCCACATGCACCCCAATGTGTAGAACAGCACTATCAATGATAGCCAAAGTATGGAAAGAGCCCAAATGTCCATCGATGGATGAACGGATAAAGAAGATGTGGTATGTATGTGTATGTATGTGTCTGTGTACACACACACACACACACACACACACACACACACACACAATGGAGTATTACTCAGCAATCAAAAAAATGAAATCATGCTATTTGCAAGTATGTGGATGGAACTAGAGGGTATTATGCTAAGTGAATTTCGACAGAGAAAGACAAATATATGATTTCACTCATATGAGGACATTAAGATACAAAACAGGTGAACATAAGGGAAGGGAAGCAAAAAGAATATAAAAACAAGGAGAGGGACAAAACAAAGGAGACTCTTAAATATAGAGAACAAACTGAGTGTTGCTGGATGGGGGGTCGGGGATGGGCTAAATGGGTAAGGGGCATTGAGGAATCTACTCCTGAAATCATTATTGCACTATATGCTAACGGACTTGGATGTCAATTAAAAAATAAATAAATAAATAAAGTTAGGAGTGCTAGATTGGTATTTCTTGGAAAAAAATAAAATACACTTGATCTTAGCCAAAAGGCCGAGAAGCGATTAAAAAATAAAATAAACAACACGAAATAAAAGCAGGGGATGTCATTTAAAGGCATTGTGATCTCATGCAGAGCAAGCCAGACTGACTGCTGAGCAGGCTAAGGCTGTGGTCAGGATAGCAGCAGGAGAGAGACATATTTGAAGGGGTAACTTCAAAGAGTTTAACTAACGAGGTGAGTATAAGCAGAGGTGTGAGGAGGGTTAAGGGAAGCAGGAAAAGGGTTAAGGAAAGCTGTTTCAGACGCACGGGAGCATTTGCGTGGTGTCACCCAAATGTCTCAAGGTCTGCCCTTGCCTCCTAGGGCATCAGCAGACTCCTCCTCCCTGTTTATTGTTGGAAGAGGGTCTCGGGTCGTGCTCATGTATAAAGTCCTGTGATTTCACATTGAGGACTTAGGCTGCTATGGGTCTCCAGCCCGCAGCTGATCAGCACTGCCCTCCTTGCTTTTTGCAGCACAGCTCTTATGAATGACAGGGCAGGACTGTAACACCACAGCCAGCGGTGCCACTTTTCACTGTTCTACTGAGTCACTGACCCATTCCCAAATGCCCATCGGTACCATCGCTTCTATTCAAAATCTCTCCCCGAACGTCTGGTCTGCCAGCTGCATTCTTGAGAAGCTGTTCTTCAAACTGGAGAACACCGGGAAAGTCCTCTCCCAGGGGGGCCCTGCCAGTTCTTCCTCATCACCTCCTCCGCCTTCCCGCTGGCCCTCACCATCCTCTTGGAAGACACAACAGCCTGGGCATCAGCACCCTTGTCGCTCTCACTTCATATGCTCAAGAACCAGGTCTGGCTGTCGTGGATGATACAACACAGCCCACGGCTTTCAGGCTCACCCACATCTGAACCCAGAGTATCAGCCCATCCCACTTCCCAACACCATGCTCCGTACTGCCATTTACCCAATTCTGGCCACACGGGCACTCCATCCATTTCCAAAACATACTGTGTACTTGCCATCTTCTCCTTCCAGTGCCATTCTTCCCTGGGGTCCAGAATCTCTCCCTACTGTCCCCGGCCCATTTGGCATTGGGGCTGACATCTCCCTTGTTATCTCTGAGATAGCAGATCAAACATCTCCATTCTCCACGTTAGTAACATGGCAGAAACCTTCAGTGCTCTATGTAACTGCAGCTCTCAGTATTTACAGAACTTACCCAGTTCTGCCCTCAGGGACAGACCCACCCTCAACCCACTGACCCCATTAGAAGTTAAATTCCCTCACGGCAGAGAGCACAACAGCGTCTTGTCCCCGTGGTGCTTAGCACAGAGTGGACCCTCCACATTTGCTGAACGACAATGCTGTGGTCACTCTCACCTTGAACTTCATATAATACTTTATAAACTCTCTCCTGCAGGGCTTGGCACTAAAGGTCACCAAAGCAGGGATTTTTCTTCAGAATTGTTCATTCTGTCTCCAAGCTTATACAATCGCAATGATAGTAATATAGTGAGTTGTCGATAAGTGTTTGTTGTATGAACAGGTGGGTGCATAAACATTCTAGGTCATCACATCAGTGAACTAGGTCAAGGAATAGCCAGGACTTGGTGATTATGTTCGCCATTTAGCACACTGCTACTCAAAGAGTCTGGTCTAAAAGCTGCCCACAAATGTTTTTTCCCAGGCCACGATGAGGCAAACATAGAAAGTGGCAGTAAATGTTTAGAGTATTTTACAGGAATGGACATTGTCACAACATCCCATCATGCGTTCTTGTCTCCTTGAACAGTGTGCACACCAGTCCAAATGTTATCAGTCTTTGAGGGGAGGTCATGAGGTGGATTGGAAAGTGAAAAAGAAAACCAACAAGTAAATCCCGTTCCTTCAGCACAGAGGGCTGGAGAAGCATCGTCTCACTGGAGAGCTCCTAAGAGGAACAGCATGGCTTTCTACCCCGACCCTCCTCCAGTCCTCACAGGGGCTACCCAGGAGACACTGCTTCTCCAGATATTCTTTGCCGTCTCCATCCCCCTCAGGGTAAGAAGGTTTAGGTGAATAATTATAATTGTCTTATTGTTAGCCCGTGGGACATGCCTCCAGGTACAATCAACCCAGGCATCATAGAAAGGAGCAGGGTGTAAACCGAGTGATAGAGGAGAGACCCACTGAGAAACGTATGTGTGTTCTCCTTGGTTTGTTCTCTGTACATGAGAGGACAGACAGATTTCAAACCACCTTCATTTGTCCATTCCTCTTATGGGATAGGCGAGGCACTAGAATTCACTGTGAAAAGACAACACAGGAAGAAGAAGAGGAGGAGAATGATCAACAAAAATCTAACAATAATGGTAGGCATTCTAAAGCTTTACTATGCACCTGTCACAGGGCTGAGGACTTCTGCATACTTACCTCGGTGAATGCACAAAGCCCCCCTGGAATGCAGGGGTAGAAGCCCAACACCGTAAGCAAGCTAGATGTCCCTCTGAGGCTGACCAAGGGAATTGGTTTTTGTTTTTAATTTTTTTTAATGTTTATTTATTTTTGAGAGACAGGGAGAGAGACAGAGCACAAGCAAAGGAGGGGCAGACAGAGAGAGGGAGACACAGAATCGGAAGCAGGCTCCAGGGAGCTATCAGCACAGAGCCCCACACGGGCTCAAAGACACAAACTGTCAGATCATGACCTGAGCTGAAGTCGGATGATTAACCGACTGAGTCACCCAGACTCCCCTTAATGAAATTTTGTAGTTTACACTAGAGTTCACTCTTTGTGGTGTACATTCTATGAGTTTTGACAAATGCAGTGTCACATATTCACCATTATAATATCACACAGAATAGTTTTGCTGCCCTGACATTGCTCTGCGATCCACCTATCCATCCCTTCCCCCGCCCCACCCCTGGCAACTACTGACTTTTTAATGTCTCTGTAGTTTTGCCTTTTGCAGAATGTCAGGCAGTTGGAATCACGCAGTCTTTTCAGATCAGCTTTCACTTCGCAATATGCACTGAAGCTCCCTCTGTGTCTTTTCTGGCTTCGTAGCTCATTTCTTTGTATCGCTGAATAATATTCCATTGTGTCGATGAACCAGTTTATGTACCTACTCACCTACTGAAAAATAGGTTGGTTGCTTTGCATTTTCAGCAACTGTGAATAAACGGACTTTTCATATCCCATTGGCAGGAAGACAAAATGTTACAACTACCTTGGAGGATAAGCGGCATTATCTAGCAAAGCTGAAGAAAATGTGTGCACATGGAACTCAGCATTTCCATCCCTGAGTATACACCATAGAGAAATGCATGCAATGAAACATACAGAAAATTGTTCGTTAACCACTTTGTGGAACAGTGAAAACTTCAAACAAACCACAAGTGTGCCAACAAGCAAATTGGAATGGGACACAGTTCTGCATGGGTCTCTCTCAAATTTCGGCACATCCTGCCAGCATCAGCACTGACAGCTTTTGTTCTGGACTCTCTGCTCAAGGGTGTTGCACCGTGAACAGCCTCAGAAGACAAAGATTGGGTTTCCCTGTGGAGCAAAGTCTGGGCAGACTAGCTTACTGGTCATTATAAAAGATTTGGGTTTCGTACGTTCAGGGCTCCTCTGTGGTGACTCGGACCCACTGCATGTACATAACCCTGCATCTCAGGCTCATTCTTTGTGAAATGTAAGCCAGAAGAGACTTCATAACCAGTTTCACATTTCCAGGCCCAGATATTCTGGAAGAGGCTTCTTTCATAACTGAAAAAGCCACAGTTTGTCTCAGAAAAATCAGTAAATCAAGGTGCTCTGTTGCTATGCATTTTTGTGCACCATTTCCTACTTATGGCAGTGACACTTTTCCCCCTGAAGACCTAGTTTTCTTCCAAAGCACTCACCCAGAGTGCCCTCACTGTGAGTGATCAGCAAACCTGTCTCAGCTTTGCTCAAACGACCCAAGCTGACTAGTTAAAACATACCTATCATTTCTGGACATTTTAATTTATGATGGTTCTTTTTAACTTAGGCCTGTTGGGCACTGTTACCAAAGTTAACTATACTTGCTAAGAGAGTAGGTCTTAAAAGTTCTCAGCACCAACAAGAAATGGTAACGATGGAGATGTTTGTTAACACTACGGGGGTTATCAGACTGCAACACGTAAGTGCATCAAATCAATTTAAGTTTGTACACCTTACACTTACACAGTGTTACATGTTAATGGTATCTCAGGAAACCTGGAAAAATAATAATAATTCATGCCTGTCAGCGAGTCTTTTATTAGAGTGGATACCTGCTTTGTCTCTCTCCTCCCAGTGATGAGCGTATGGCCATACTTCTGGACGTATACCCACCACGGTGACAAGAGTCAACTGACTGTGGGCCTCGACTTCACTTCTGGGACCCAGAGGCAGAAATGCAGAAATTGACCTGCCACAGAAACAAAGCTCCTGGTCTGGACTCCTTCTCTCTGTGTTCGTCTTCGTCTTCGTCTTCTTCGTCGTCGTCGTCTTCTTCTTCTTCTTCTTCTTCTTCTTCTTCTTCTTTTTTTAATATTTATTTTGTGGGGGAGAGCACAAGCTGGGGAGGGGTAGAGAGAGGGGGACAGAGGATCTGAAACAGGCTCTGCGCTGACAGGCTGACGGTAGCCGAGCCCAAGGTGGGGCTCAAACTCCTGAACCGGCAGATCATGACCTGAGCCAAGTCGGGCGCTCAGCCAACGGAGCCACCCAGGCACCCCCTCTCCGTTCGTTAACCACTTTGTGGTACAGTGAAAACTTCAAACAAACTACAAGTGTGCCGTCTTCCCACACTTCACTCCGTCCACGGCACAAAACCAAATTCAAACAGCAGTAAGTAAACCAGTCTTACTGTCCTGCTCTGACCTTTTGCATCGACACTAATCTTAACTTCTCTTCCTGCCTTCAGCCATGTTCTGTGAAGCAATAAATAGAACTAAGTGTCTTTTTAGGACGTTTTTATTGCGGCATATTTTTCCTGCCTCCTGCCACCTTATTATGTTATCTTGCCAAATGCCAGAGAAACATGAAACAGATGTTCCAAACAGGAGACATCACAGAGGGAATTTCCCTTCCAGCAACTGTGACAACGAGGCTCTCAGAACTCCACTTTGCTTGCGGTTGTATCATTCTGAGCCCTGAATGTACAATGCAGCAAGAGCTTAGTGCACGTGAAAAATGTAGGGCTAAGTTGATCTCTGTGGAGTAACATGGAATGAAAAAAATATACAGCTTGGCAGTTAAATAAAAAAAGGAAATTACAGGTCAAATGCCTCCAATTACAAATGCTATGTGATCGTGTTCAAATTTCTTCATGGAAATGAAAAAAATACGCGAAATGTTGTTTGGAATAAGTATATTTTTGCAAAGGTACTTTTTTCCCCTTGGGTGGCCTGGCTACAATGCATTTCAAATGAGTTTTCTATCTGACATACTTCACACTGTCGTTTTCCATACTGATATACACAAGAAGTCTCAGCCTTATACCATGTGAGTAAGAAGAACGAGAATGGAAATAAGGAATTTTTGGAAAACAGCAATTTACCAAGTCTTTCTTGGTCCATTAAATATATTTAAGACAAAGCCACTATATTACTTGTAATCTTTGGGAACTCTGAGCCTCTTTTTAGAAATATAAACAAGAATAATTAACAACATAGCTCATAGGCGTCCAGTTCAAGAGTGCACACTTAGCACATATTTTATATCATCTCTCTCTTAAGGCTTTTTAACTTGATGGTAAATGAGTGATTAAAATAACAAATCCATGACAACAAAAATTTTATGGCATGAAGTTATTAACAGATGTGCAATTTCAACAAGATTCTAGATGAGGGTTTCTCCAGCACAGCACCACTGACAGCTGGGGCTGGGTAATTCTACATCGTGGGGCTGACCTGTGCCTTTCGGGACGTATAGCAGCACCCCTGACCTCCACCCACGACATGCCAGGAGCACCTTCCCCTCACCCTCAATTAGAACAATCCAAAAATCTCTCCAGACACTGTCAAGTATCCCCTAGGGCACCCCTGCCCCTGGTTAAGAACCACTGCTCTAAATATAGACAGCACATTTAGCCACACAGACAAGGTAGAAGACAGAGCTGACATCTGTAGATGGCATGATAATGCAGGAGACAGGCGAGCCACAGCCATAGCAGTGAGGACAGTCCCAACAGGGATGCTACGGTGCAGCTGAAGATGCAAGTCCAGAAGCAGGGAAAAGCAGGAACGCTGGAATGTTCTGTACAGACTGGGAAGGTCTGTAGGCAGAACAGTAGAATAAGAACATGCACGTACTCTCACATGCGCACACACATTCTCTCATACATGTATATACGTGCACATATGCTTGCACGTGCACACACGCACACACATGCTTGTGCAGACACTCACCTTTTCCCTCTCACATATACCACACACACACATACACACACTCTATGGTCAGAGCAGTATGTAGCCAAACATATCATTTCTGAGGTAAGAGAGAGAGAGAGTTCTCCTCCAACAAAATTGAATAAACAAAGAATTCGATCAGCTAGGAAAAGTATCAAAACTCTAGCACTGGAACACCTACGAACCCAAATTAAGGCCTGTCAGCCAGTAAGTCTCTTCAAGGCATGAAGCCTTCAACCTCCTTTCTATTGCATAAGGGGTTGAGGAAGAATCATGAAGCATTTAAGGAAAGCCTGGATTGTGAAACAGAAACACTAAGATCAACAGAAACACTGGACACAACAGAAATGGGGATAAGTGGGGGGGGGGGTATTAAACAGAAAAATATCAAATTAACATGCTGAAACACATTTAAGAAGACATTGCATCCAAAACAAAAAATCAAAATCCTTCCCATAAGAAAGAAACACGTTTTTTTAAAATCAGAAAACAGGAGAATGCTGGAAAATTAAAAACATGATAGCCAAAATGATAAGATCAATCCAGAAGATGAAACTAATAGAAATTCCTAACAAATAACAGAGAAAATAGGAGAATATTTCAAAGAAGTAATTTTCTAAAGTTTCCCAGAATTGAAGGGGCCCATGCAGTACTGAAGAGATTGAATAAAATGATCATCCTGCACTTCTATGAGAAATTCTAGAAGTGATGATCTAATATGGCATGTTAAAAACAAGGAGTAATGTCTTCAAAGTTCTGACTAAAAACCTAATATTTATGCAAACTAGTGATGAAGTGTAAAAACAAGAAATTTCAGACTTGCAAGAACACAGATAATTTATCACCCTTGCAAACCTTATTTTTTTTTAATTTTTGAAATGTTTATTTATTTTTGAGAGATAGAGACAGGGGAGAGGCAGAGAGAGAGGGAGACAGGGGATCCAAAGCGGGCTTCCCACTGACAGTGGAAAGCCCAATGCGGGGCTCAAACTCACAAACCGTGAGGTCATGATCTGAGCTGAACTGGTGGCTCAGCTGACACTCAACCGGCTGAGCCACTCAGGTGCCCCCATGCAACCCTTCTTAACCAGGGATTAGCTATCACAAAATATGTCAGTGAACCAAGAAGAAAAAAAAGTTAAGATCCAAGAAACAATGGCACCTACTCATAAGAAGAAAGGAAGTTCCAGGGGGACACTGGGACTTTTATCCTAGCAAGGGATCAACTGGCTGAGGCAGAAGGATGGAGTGAGAACAAACAGGGGGTCTCTCCCGGTAGAAAGAAGAGCCTATGGACGTGATGAGGTCTGAGAAGGCCAGAGTGATGGACAATGAGGGGGAAGGTAAAAGCTGGAACCAGTAATGTAGGAGACCCTAACCCACTGCCCCTGTGCGGCAAGCTGAGGCAGGCTGAGTCTACTCAATATCAGGCTGGGGTTGAGAGGATGCTTTCATTCAGCTGAGAGATTACAATTTTGCTACTCGACTGTAATGCCTGAATTTATATCTGCTCAATGAAGAGCGATAGGATCATCAGGAATGAGAAGAGACTCAACACGGGACAGTTGAAAGGCAAGAACCAGAGATAAATGAAGTTGGATTCTATGAGCATCCTTCTGAAACCAATTCATCCAACAAACCAGCTACATGACAGAGCATAAAGACTGTTCTGTCACTTGTCTACTTGCTCCCAGGTCCACTCACACATGTCTGTGCCCTCCTCTTTACTACAAGGCCTTGCTGTTCAAACCATAGCAACTTCCAGGGGCGCCTGGGTGGCTTAGTTGGTTGAGCGTCCGACTTCGGCTCAGGTCATGATCTCGCAGTCTGTGGGTTCGAGCCCCGCATCAGTCTCTGTGCTGACGGCTCGGAGCCTGGAGCCTGCTTCAGATTCTGTGTCTCCCTCTCTCTCTCTGCCCCTCCCCCGCCCATCCTCCATCTCTCTCTGTCAAAAATAAATAAACATTAAAAAAAAAAACATAGCAACTTCCAGGAACTTGCTACAAGTGTGGTTTTCTAGCCCCATACCAGAACTATGAACAAGAAGCTGCATTTTATCCAAATTGGGTTGGGGTCTTCCAGTAGGAAGCCTTAATATATGTGTGCTTTTAATAAGATGCAGAGTTTGTGGTAATTTGTTAAACAGCACTAGATTATCTAGATAACTAATACAACAAACTAAGATTAGTGAAGAATTGAAAAGATGTACAAGAACTGACGTACAAGAAAGATGTACCAGAATTGGGAAGATGTACAAGAAGTAGTGAGGACAGGGAGAAGGTGAAGTATATTATCAACCCTCACAGAAAAAAGCCAGCAGACAGTGTCTAAATTTCCTATGTGTTGAAGGAGGAATCTAAAACTATTGTTTTAGACACAGAGTAATTAGGTAGTAAAAGCAGAAATAATTAAGAATGGGCCTGTGAATAGGGAGGACCAGAGTTAAGGACTATATTGTTTCACTATAAACTCTGACATTTTGACCATATAAAAATTCTACTTTTTAATTTAGCATTTATAGATCAATTGGATCCTACTATTGGCAGATATCCTAGGACCCAGTCAAAACAGGAATCTATATAATCTCAACTCCCAACCCTTTCTCCCATATGATTGTGGCTGGGTACACATTCCATCCCACAACACAGCCTATTCTACTGAGATGAAGCTCATTGTTAGAAAGTCTCCTTATGATGAATCCAAAAAAAATGTATCCATGTAACTTTCTTTTTTTTTTTTTCCCCCACAGGAAAATTCTACCAAACATTTATTTTTTTTTATATATGAAATTTATTGACAAATTGGTTTCCATACAACACCCAGTGCTCATCCCAAAAGGTGCCCTCCTCAATACCCATCACCCACCCTCCCCTCCCTCCCACCCCCCATCAACCCTCAGTTTGTTCTCAGTTTTTAAGAGTCTCTTATGCTTTGGCTCCATGTAACTTTCAAGCAAAACTCCCAGTTGACCCTCCTGGAGCCACAAGGACTACATCTCCTCTTATAGCCAAATGTCAGCCTTTCAAATCATGGACAACATCTGTCACTGGTCCCGCTACATATTCTTTAGATTAAAAGCCCCAATCCATTCAGCACTTCTCCAGATGACACAGTGCTCGGGTTCCTTTCGGCAACATCTACCACCCCTCAGCATTTCTTAGCTTAGTAGTGTCTGACTTTAAAGTGGACCCCACAGCACCCCATGAATGGCTTGATACGGGCAGAAAAAGTGGGACAACGACCCACTAGATTTGCCTAGAGGACAGACTATCTTAGGTGTAAGCACAACTGAATTCCTCAGGTCCTTTTCTCATGACCTTCTCTATTAACCCAACACTCCCTGAACATGTTCTATGTTTAAACTCAGTAGGAAACCTGCATTTCCCTGTTACATTTCATCAGGTTTTTGCCAATTATTTGAGGATTTTTTTCTAGTTTAGCAAATTTTTGTATAGTACTTCTTCAGGGACAGGTACTGAGCCTGTCACAAGTATTAAATCGCTTGATCTCTGTAACAACCCCATGCGGTAGGGGCTAAATTTACCAACATTTTACAGATGCATTGTTGTTGACTAAGACGCCAAGATCCCTTAGCAGCCAAGACTAGGATCACCTAGCTGCCACAGGAAGCAGTCTGTAGCCTGATTCTGCTACCCTGTGTATGTCTCACCTTTGTGTCATCCACAAATCCGACAAACAGGTCTTCCACGCTTGCCTCCAAAATGGAATGATTGAGGAGAATGAGACCAGGAAGACTCTTTTACAAGAGTCTGAAGAAAAGCTATGAACACACAACCAATTTTCCCCCCTGCAAGCCTTCATGGAAGGCCGAAGTCCTGGGGACATAACTGCACTGAGGTGTGTGATGTGGAGATAGTCTAGACACTTTGTTGGGTTCCCCACCCAACCAGGGGACATTTGGGGCTACTCCTGGCATCTAGAGTGTGGACCCTACTAAACATCATATAACGCGCACAACAGCATCCCCTTCCCAACAAAGAATGATCCAGCCCGACACATCAATACAGGTCTTCCTCAACTTACAGTGGGGGTTAAGTCCCAATAAGCCCATCATAAGTCAAAAATATCCTAGGTCAATAATACATATAATATACCTAAACCATTGAACATCACAGCTTACCCGGCCTACCTTAAACTGCTGAGAACACTTAAATTAGCCTACAGTTGTGAAAGATCATCTCACACAAAGCTTATTTTATAGTAAAGTATGGTTTATGTTGTGTAATGTATTCAGTAGTGTACCTAATGTGAAAAACAGAATGGCTACTTGAGTACAGAATTTTTTTTTTTATTTTTTTTAACATTAATTTATTATTGAGAGACAGGCCCAGAGCGTGAGCAGGGGAGGGGCAGAGAGAGAGGGAGACACAGAATGTGAAGCAGGCTTCAGGCTCTGAGCCACCAGCACAGAGCCCGACGCGGGGCTCGAACCCACAAACCGTGGGATCATGACTTGAGCCGAAGTCGGTCGCCCAGCTGACTGAGCCACCCGGGCACCCCAGGTACAGAATGGTTTTAAGTGATCTGTTGTTGATGCTCATGATCATGTGGCTGACTGGGAGCTGTGGCTCACACCCCCGACCCCCACCCCCATCAGCATCATGAGGGAGAATTTGTACTGCCAAGGTTGAGAAAGTCTGGTCTAGACAATCAATTCATATTAAAGTCAAATATATCAGAAGTTTTGACAGTGTGGGCCAACTGAGGAAAAGATCCATGTGAATTAGTGAAACACATCCTTTCAAGGAAATGTTTGCACACTGGCAAAGCGGAAAGACCAGTAGAGTAGACCCCAGGGTCTCGTCTAGCAGATCTATCCATGCCTCAGTTTATAATTTGCAATACTAGGGCATGCTTAGGTTGCTTCCCATTTTAAAATGCCATCGACCGCAACTTCATTATTTTCTAAATATGTAGGGTAAGCAGGATATTTTTAACGCAAGTAGTTGTTCCAAAATGCTCCGCGTTAATGACTAGTTAAGAGCATTATACAATTATCATTTCAAAGCGTCAGCCTAATTTCCCAGGTTTGCTTGTTTGCATTTTTATTACAATGTTTTCATGTAAACTAACTTCGGATTTAGTCTCTTTAGATAAACTTCAAATGTTATTTCTACTATGTCTTCTTAGTGCGTTTATGCTTACATAAATACTACGAAAATGATTTGTTTGCACACCAAACACCCAGCAGAATGTCACCAATTACTACTTTTTAATATTGTTTGGTGTGTATTTTTCTATAACGTTCATAAGAAATCAAAACTTGTTTCTTATATATCTAATTTCTACCATTATTTATTGGCTAAAATAATGTAAATAATAAAGAGGTAGGGAAAGAATCCATATCTTTTGTTTCCCTACAACCACCTGGAGTAACAGCCTAGAGGGATCAGAAATCCCCAAATCCTCTATATTGCCTAAGCCACACTTATAAGCCAGTGGTCAGCGAACTTCATTTTTTCTGATTCTCAGTGGCTAGAAGCCATTCTCTTAAGAATCACTTGGGGCGCCTGGGTGGCGCAGTCGGTTGAGCGTCCGACTTCAGCCAGGTCACGATCTCGCGGTCCGTGAGTTCGAGCCCCGCGTTGGGCTCTGGGCTGACGGCTCGGAGCCTGGAGCCTGTTTCCGATTCTGCGTCTCCCTCTCTCTCTGCCCCTCCCCCGTTCATGCTCTGTCTCTCTCTGTCCCAAAAATAAATAAAAAACGTTGAAAAAAAAATTAAAAAAAAAAAAAGAATCTCTTAGTCACATGGTGATTGGAAAATAATTTTTATACTTGATTTTTCCCCCCAAAAGGTCTCTAAGAAAGTGTTCTGAGGCATTACAGGACCATGATACCATCAATGTCTTCCAAAGACCGGAGAGGAGCACAACTGTAGATAATTCAGTTGGGTTTATGGATTCATAACAACCAGAAAGAACATACATCTTGGGAACCCATGTACATCTCAGTAAGAAGGTGTTAGAAAAGGCATTATAGAATACTGGACTGTGGTAAGAGATTTGGGGGAGGATTCAAGAAAGTGGGGCTTTGCTTTGAATTAGATGCTGTCAGCAGAGGAACTTGGGTATCTTGATGAATCTCATCTAGAAGACAGGACGTGAGATTGAAACTGTAATTAGTAAAAAAAATAAAAATAAAAATAAGTGGTCGCTCATATTAACCAAGAAAGTGGGATGTTTGATTCTTTTTGTGATTCAAAGAATATATTTTTGCCTATGTTCAGACCTGATGGCAGAGTAGTCTTTTTTTTGTTTTTGTATTTTCTTGACCATTGCGTTTGTGGAGTGGCCTTGTCTTATGCTGGTATTCTATGAAATTGTTTCTGTTCAACAAAAGCATACCAGGACTCAGCTGTGAATGTCAGGCTGATTGCCAGCTGCAGTGGCTGCTTTTCTCTTTCTTGATAATAATATTGCCCTACCCACCCCTAAGGAGACACTGGGTCTCCGACTGTCTAAATCCACTGGCTGTCAACAATCCATCCTCCACGCTGGTTCTAAAGAAAAAAAGTCTCTTGGAGACCTGTGTCATTCAAATATTTAAGTTAAAGCTTTAATTTAACTCTTCCCTTCTGACAGTTTATTTCTCATCTTGCTCCATTTCCCGAGGTGAATAGGGACTCACTGTAGACAGGCATCACATTCAAGATATTTAACAGTGGCACCAACCCATTAGATTGGATGCCACTTCGGTCTTGGGGGTTGGCTGTTATGCCCAGCTGCAACTCTTCAGTGGTTAGATTTTAGGTAGTCTGAGGCACCCTGAGAAGACACCAGGGCAAGGTGTGAAGTAGGGAGGGCACCTGAGAGCCGGAACAGTGGCTATTACCAACTCATCCAGAGATGCTTCAGTAATTTAACAACCTGGGAAGTTTGTTCTGGTAAATACCGCGAAGCATCAGCATTACCCTTTCTTGGAGGCAAATGACATTCGCCTTTGAGACTTTCTGGCATCAAGATTGACAGAAAAGATTTTATTTATCTCTATTTTGTAAAAGAATGACCCCATTCAAGTAGGCATTCCTTTACAATATGTTTGTCCTTCTGCATCATCATTTCCAACGTGGTTGGTTTAAGTGTTGTAAAGAAGAAATATTTATGGATGTGTTTTAAAAACCTTAAGGTTCTCTTTTACCTAAAAAGATACATTTGATTTTTTAAAAAGACATAATGTCTCCAGTCATGACTAAATGCATAGGAAATTCATACATATTACTAACTTGAAGATTACTAAATTGGCTAATAGTTAATTAATTTAGTCAAAACAACTTTTTTAAAAATGCAATCATTTCAACAACAGAAAAAGAACAATCCGGTAACAGCCAAGTCAAGTGTAAACAGAAGGGAAAGATGGGGATGTTACTGGTTAAGATCGTCTGCCACATTAGGAATTCCAACCATCTAGACATTGACCAACTCATCATCAATCTTATTACTCTTAGTTGAAAATAAAATTGATTTTTTAAAAACTAATATTAGCTATTACTTATTTTAATTGTTTGATTTTTTTAAATTTAAAATCATTATTGTCCAGACAAAACATTTCTTAAATATTAACTAAGGTTGGAGTGCCTGGATGGCTTGGTCAGTTAAGCTCTGACTTTGGCTCAGGTCATGATCTCGCAGTTGGTGAGTTTGAGCCCCGCGTCGGGCTCTATGCTGACAGCTCAGAGCCTGGAGCCTGCTTCCGATTCTGTGTGTGTCTCTCTCTCTGCCCCTCCCCTGCTCATATTCTGTCTCTCTAAAAAATAAATAAACATTAAAAAAATTGGGGGGGGGGCGCCTGGGTGGCTCAGTCAGTTGAGCGTCCGACTTCGGCTCAGGTCATGATGTCACAGTTCGTGGGTTCGAGCCCTGCATCGGGCTCTGTGTCGACCGCTTGCTCAAAGCCTGAAGCCTGCTTCGGATTCTGTGTCTCCTTCTCTCTCTGCCCCTCCCCCGCTCACGCTTTGTCTCACTCTGTTTCTCAAAAATAAATAAATGTAAAATGTTAAATATTAACTAAGGTTAGGCAATTATTTATTAAGAAAGTTCTTTTTTTAAGGTCATTTTTACCAGTGACTTCACGCCAACAGAATTAAAGTTCATCCTGATTACATATCAGACTGTGGGGTAAAGGATTTCTTAGTCACTTATGCTGTCACAGCCTTTTGAAACATTAAGAATTTTTGCTAAGTAATTCTTAACTTCTTTTCTAAAAGACTTTCAAACTTACAGAAGAATCACAGGAAGTCTAGAAAGTATTTCCATATAACCTGAGGAAATTCACCAGATGAAAACATTTTGCCCCATTTGCTTATTATCTGCATGTTTTCTGAATCATCTGTTTGAAAGTAATTTGCTGACCCTACCCCTGTCCCTAAACACTTCAAAGTGTGTTTTCTGAGAAGAGCATGATTATCAAATTGAAGAAATTTAATACTGATATATTATTATTGCCATATTCAGATTTCTGCAATTTTCCCAATAGTATTCTGTATGGAAATTTTTTTTCTCTGATCTACATTGTGTTTACTTTTCATGTCTATTTTATTTGCCTTGAATGGCATTGGCATTTTCCAAAAGTACAGGACTGTTGTTTTTTAGGATGCTCTCAATTTGGGTTGGCCTGATGCTTCCTCGTGATTAATTCAGGTTGCACACGTTTCAGCAGAAATGTCAAAGAAGTAAAGCTGTGTCCTTCTCAGGGCGTGACATCAGAATCAACCTGGCATTTGTCCCACAGTTGGTGGTGATAAAAAAATAAGAATTTTGGGGGCACCTGGGTGGGTCAGTCGGTTAAGACTTCGGCTCAGGTCATGATCTCACAGTTTGTGGGTTGAGCCCCGCATCAGGCTCTGTACTGACAGCTCAGAGCCTGGAGCCTGCTTCATATTCTGTGTCTCCCTCTCTCTGCCTCTCCCCTGCTCGCGCTCTGTCCATCTCTCTCAAAAATAAACATTAAAAATATTTTTTTAATAAGTAAGAATTTTCTTTTAATCAGGTTCATTAATGTTGCTTTTTGCCCATGTTGTGAAACAGACAACTCACTGACTTTGTAAAAAAAGAGTGGCTTGCATGTCATGACTCATTCTTGAAGATCTATGTCTCTACTGCATTTCATTTCTACTTCCCTAGAATGAGCTGGTTCTGCCCATTTATTTTCATTCCCCTTGAACAAAATGGGAAAGAATAAACAGATTGACACAGACGGTTGTCAGTGCGGTGATGACTACAACCGAGAACAGCTCTACAAAAATATCCAGCAGCTCGTTCAACTTTCCATAAGAAAGCCTGCCTGGAGCCGACATGCCAAAAGCAATTGGGCTTAGAGGATATTTTTAGAAATTGATTATTTTTTCAGCTTATTTCTGAAAGCAGACTAGCTGCCACAATGGAATACACATTAAACAATGCATTAATGACCTCCAATTTAGAGCCAGCTGCACTAAAAATGGAAAACAAAATCCTGCCCATAGATAGTCATTTTGCAAAGACCAATGAGAAAATCTTGAGGCTGTGGAGTCATTCGGTTCTGCTCTCCAAGCCCTATGTGGTAGAGCTAAACATAAAACCTTTCCCCAAGATAATTTTCATACCCATTGCCTAAATATCTCCCAGAAAGAAATTTTCACAGCTTCCATTGGAAATTGCTTCCAGAATCTCAGGATACTTCTAGACATGAGAATATAATTTGGGGCACCCAAAATCTCTCTCTTCATATTTTTTTCTTGTCTCAATCTGTGGAAAAGTAAGAACAACTGGTCATTCCTAAAAAGCATGGTAGTGGGAACACATGGGCAAGAGAGCACGGGGCCAGAGAGGAGAGTCCAATCCACTGAGTTTTTATTTGGAGAAATTTCCTTCAATCCCTACAAAATTCTCACTACAAACCTCTGGATCCTCTATTATAATCTTCATGAAAACAGGAAAATGTTTTCCCCACTGCTGTCTTCCTAGATCCCAACAGTGTTGGATACATGGTACTTTTTTTATCAATTAATGTTGAATGAATACACCAATGAATAAAAGTCTTATTTTGCATTCTAACGGTATTATTTGTGGTTACTTGCATTACAACTTCAGCATATTATATTAATGTACTCATTTTTCCCTTTTGTCAATACATTATTCATTCTACCATCATTCATTATGTCATTTATAGATGATATTAAATATGTTATCTTTACAGTATGGAATTTAATATGTTAATGGAAAACAAATAACCAAGTGACTGCCTGAATTACAAATCAGTGTTCAGATATTCTAGTCAGCTTCTCCTATATAACAAGCAAACACAAGATTTCAGCAGCATGCGATAATAAGCATTTACTAGCTCACAAGTCTGTGGGTTGGCTGGAGTTCGGCTGATCTAGACTGGATTCAGGAAGGTGCCTCTGCTGATTTCAGCTGGGCATGTTTACAAATCTGGGAGTGAGCTAGCTTGAGCTTGTCTTTCAAGCCTCATTACATCACGTCTGCCATTATTCCATTGGCCAAAGAAGTCATAGGCCAATCCCAATGCCAAGAGCATGGGCAGGTATGTTCCCCCCAATGAAAGCAAAGGGAGAGAACGAATATGTCTAGAAAAATAATCTAACCTATCACACTCCAGCAACACACGAACTGGCTCCTAGCTTTTTCCCACTTGTGAACTACAGAAGTGAACTTCGATCTTTCTAAAACATCATACTCTCTGTAACCTCCAGCCTCTTACACGTGCTATCCCTCTGCCTGGAATAATCTGCCACACTTTCCTCTCCTCCTTTGCCACAAGTTCGTCTCTATCATTGCCTGGCTAAGGCCTACTCATTCTTCCAAACTATTCTATTCTAGAAGCATCTCTAGACTCCAGAATCCAAGAAAGTTACCAACCCCAGATCTTTCCATATATCTCCATTTGGCACCTACCAAATGTTTGAAAATTGCCTATTTCTCTCTCCTCTTGAGTACGAAAATGTCTAAAGGCAGACTCCATCCTTATTCATCTCTGTGACCCCAGTCCCTAGATTAGCATCTGATATGCATCAAACACTCAATAAAGGTTTATTGGATGAGTAATTTGGATATAATGACTCATCCTTTGTGAAACACAAACACTGACCATACTACACAAAAAGTACTACCCACCGACATTTTCTCTTTACATATACTTTTCTTATTATACTTAAAAAATAAAAATCATTTTAGGCTCTGCTGATGGAGAACTATAATTCAAATACATGAACTCTGACTCAATATGAGCAATGTGTCCCATTCATCCATAGATAATATGATGTTCAATGGAATTTTCATAACACACAAAAAAATGAAGTATTTGGACCAAAACTAAGCTAGATGTTATAGTTTGAGTCCTCTGTGGATCGCAGTATATTTTTATATTTTAAAATATTCTCATTACATGGAGAGATTGACTACTCCAAATTGGAACTCTCAGCTTTATTCAAGTAACTTTCCTCCTCTGAAGCTCATACCTAACAAAACCCCTAAAGCAAAATGTCTCCCCAATGACTGAATGCTTAAATAACTAATTGCTTGTAGCAAATAAATGGTTTTCTGCTAATATAAATACAGTTTACATTTGTCTTTCACAGTCCTTTGTAAAAATATGAGCTTCTCATGCAAATTTACAGGCTTCTAGACTACATTTGAAGGGTTTATATATTTAGCATCACTGCTGAAAATAATCACTTCATCATAAATCCATTCATCAAAACCTAAACCAATTGCGTCTCTCCACTAGAATGTATCCATTTTCCCAATACTTCACAATAAGTTCAATGAACATTAAATTCACAGGGACAGGGGTGCCTGGGTGGCTCAGTCGGTTAAGCGTCCGACTTCGGCTCAGGTCACGATCTCGCGGTATGTGAGTTCGAGCCCCGCGTCGGGCTCTGTGCTGACTGCTCAGAGCCTGGAGCCTGTTTCAGATTCTGTGTCTCCCTCTCTCTCTGACCCTCCCCCGTTCATGCTCTGTCTCTCTCTGCCTCAAAAATAAATAAACGTTAAAAAAAATTTTTTTTAAATAAAAATAAAAATAAAAAATTCACAGGGACAGTGATTCTCAGAACATTCAGCAGTATATTCTGCCAAGTGTTTACTTAGACTTACAATATGATGATCCAGAACCCTTTGAGAGGGACTGTTAACTGGATTTCAACAATCCACTGTGCCTTCTAATCAATAACTAATTCATCGCTACCAAATGGCTTCTTCAGAGCACAGAGCCACAAAAGCATCCATGGAATGGAATGTCTAGTGCAGCGTCTCCATATGCTCGCTTAGCTCTTTAGAAAACCACTTGTGAATGGCTGGGAGAAATTATCAAGGACTTGTAGCAAGAGCAACTTGAGACAACTTTTCATGGTGCAGTGACTATTTCTTGTAGCTTTGGTTCTAATTTGATGATGTCCAGAGCCATGTTTGGTGGTCATATCATGGAAGGACAGTGATACTGGTATCTACTGGGTAGTGGTGAGGGATACCGTTTAACATCCTGCAATGCACAGGACAGTATCTCCCCCACACACAACAAACACTATTCCGCCCATATGTCAATAGTGCTGAGACTGGGAAACCTTGTCTTATAAAAAGTTAATAGATGCAAATTCTAGAACTGTAGAACTGTGTGGCCCAAGTACAGCAGCCACTAACCACTTGTAACTCTTGAGACCTTGAAATATGGCAATTCCAAACTGAGATGTGCTGTAAGTGAAAAATATACTCCAGATTTCAAAGACATAGTATGAAAGAAAGAATGTAGAATATCTTAATATTTTTATGATTAGATACTGAAATGATAATATTTTGATTATATCAGGCTAAAGAAAATACAGTGTTAAAATTAATTTCACCTCATGCTTTTTACTTTTACAAATGTCTATTAGAAAATGTAAAGGGTGCGTGGGTGACCCGGTCAGTTAAGCATCCAACTCTTGACTTCACTCAGGTCATGATCTCACGATTCGTGAGTTTGAGCCCTCCATCGGGTTCTGCACTGACAGTGTGGAGCCTGCTTGGGATTCTCTCTCCTTCTCTCTCTCCCCCTCTCCTGCTTGCACTCTCTCTCTTTCTCTCAAAATAAATAAATACTATTTTATTTTATTTTATTTTATTTTATTTTATTTTATTTTTTGCTGTGTTCCAATAAAACTTTATTTGCAAAAACAGATGGTAAGCCAGATTTAGCCTACTGGCCATAGTTTGCCAACCCATGTCCTTGACTATGGCCTTTTTTTTTTTTTCAATATATGAAATTTATTGTCAAATTGGTTTCCATACAACACCCAGTGCTCATCCCAAAAGGTGCCCTCCTCAATACCCATCACCCACCCTCCCCTCCCTCCCACCCCCCATCAACCCTCAGTTTGTTCTCAGTTTTTAAGAGTCTCTTATGCTTTGGCTCTCTCCCACTCTAACCTCTTTTTCTTTTTCCTTCCCCTCCCTCATGGGTTTCTGTTAAATTTCTCAGTATCCACATAAGAGTGAAACCATATGGTATCTGTCTTTCTCTGTATGGCTTATTTCACTTAGCATAACACTCTCCAGTTCCATCCATGTTGCTACAAAGGGCCATATTTCATTCTTTCTCATTGCCACGTAGTACTCCATTGTGTATATAAACCACAATTTCTTTATCCATGCATCAGTTGATGGACATTTAGGCTCTTTCCATAATTCGGCTATTGTTGAGAGTGCTGCTATAAACATTGGGGTACAGGAGACTATAGATGCTGGAGAGGATGTGGAGAAACAGGAACCCTCTTGCACTGTCGGTGGGAATGCAAATTGGTGCAGCCACTCTGGAAAACAGTGTGGGGGTTCCTCAAAAAATTAAAAATAGACCTACCCTATGACCCAGCAATAGCACTGCTAGGAATTTACCCAAGGGATACAGGAGTAATAAATAATCTTTTAAAAAAATAAAAAGAAAAATGTAAAATTACATGTGTGGCTCTTGTTATACTTCTTTTTAGACAGCAGTAGGCTAGGAATTCCTTCTGTTTCCTTGATAACACGCTGTCTCTACCCATGAAATGCACATTTCAATACTGGACTCTCAAAGTAAACTTCAATAAAAAAAGCATCCAGTTGCTGTGTCCATATAAGATTAATAGAAATGCCAAAGTATTTTATCAGATCAGAGATACATGGGCGGCAAGATGAAGTTTCCCTATATATATTGATTTACAAAACTGGTCACAGATGAAAGAACAGAGTCAAGGGGCTGTGCGTTTTTTCTTTATGCCCAAATGGTTAGAAATTATTCAGTAGCAAAAGGTCCCCCAGGTCAGACTTCAGGGGAAGACGGCACAGTAGGAAGATCCTAAGCTCAGTTCGTGCCACAGATACAACCAGAGAACCCCCACATCAGTGTAAATGACCCCAAGCCCGCAGAACAAACGCCACAACTAAATGTAGAAGAGGCCACATTGAAGATAGTAAGAAAGTGGCGATGCGGTGGGGAGCTAAGCCCAGGTGTGGCCACCTGAGGGAGGGAGCCAGACACATGGACGGGGTGAGAAGCAGACTATCACAACAGGGAACCTGCAGGGGGAAGAGGAATCCCATCCCATTTGGCTTTGCAAATGAAGACACCAAATTCTCACAACCAGTGGGACTGACAGCCTGGAATTCTAATAAGCAGGCCCAGCTCTGGGAGAGACAGGAGGGTTACAGGAAGCTGAGTCACTGCCCTTAAAGAGACAGACCCCTCCTGCAGCAGACCAGCGTGGGCCTTGCTGGCACCACAGCCTGCAGCCCGTTCTCCTGAGGACCTGTGCCCTCCTTGGCTAGAGCCCATCGAAAGCGGTGCCACCAGCCTGGCACTGTGCGAGCGGCCCCTACAGGGACCAGCACCACACCAAAGTGACTCCTGCCCCAGGGAGAGGGGGGTCTCCCTGCAAGCCGTGCCCACTGACGAAAGCTTCTCAGGGTACACACGGACAGAGTACTGCAGGTCAGTGCTACTGCATCTCTGGCAAACATAGAGCCTGCCTCAACTCAAGCTCAAGGTGGCCCCAGACTGGCCCACTAACAACACAGAGACCAAGCCCTTCCCACAACAGGCAAAGAGAGCCATTGCAGAAGATGGCACTGAAGGCAAATGCAGCTCAGCCATAACAGTAGGGCGCAGGCAACAGACACAGGAGACACATCAGAAGTGTCGGGTCCTGGTAAACAGGGGACGCTGCCTTGGAGGCCACCACAGGATCTTTTCTTCACAAGGATACTACTTTCAAGAGCAGGAGATGTACCTGACTTGCCAAACACAAAGAAACGGGGGCAGAGCTATACAAAACAAAGAGACAAAGGAATATGTCTCAAATGAAAGAAAACAAAATCACAGCAAGACAACTATGTGAAATAAAGATATGTAAAAATAACCATAAAACAAGTAACAAAATGACATCTCAATACTTACTTTTAATGAAATTGGACTAAACACTTCAATCAGAAGACACACGGTGACAGAATGGATGAAAAACAAGACCCATATATATGCTGCCTATAAGAGGCTCATTTCAGACCTAAAGACACCTGCAGATTGAAAGTAAAGGGATGGAAAGGCATTTATCATACAGATGGAAGTGAAAACAAAGCCAAAATAGCAATACTTACATGGGACAGAAGGCAGTAACAAAAGACACTTCTAACCATGAAGGGAACAATCCAACAAGAAGATATGACAATACTAAATATTTATGCACCCAGCATGGAAGCACCCAAATACGTAAAGCAACTAATAACCAACATAAAGGAAATAATCAATAGTAATACAATAATATTAGGGGACTTTAACACCCCACTTACATCAATGGAAAGATCATTCAAACAGTATCAAGAAGGAAACAATGGCTTTGAATACCATGTTGGACCAGATAGATTTAACAGATATATTCAGAACATCCCATCCTAAAACAGCAAAATATACATTCTTTTCAAGTACACATCAAACATTTTCCAGAATAGATCACTAATTAGGACACAAAATAAGTCTCAACAAATTAAAAAAGACTGAAGTCATATCATACATTTTTTTCTGACCACAATGCTGTGAAACTAGAAATCAGCCACAAGGAAAAATCCTGAAAGACTTTGGAAATACACGGAAGTCAACTCCCATGCTACTAAACAATGAATAGGTCAATCAAGAAATCAAAGAGGAAATCAAAATATACTTGGAGACAACTGAAAACAAAATTCATACACTTTTAATCAGACTTGCCAAAAAAGGGAAAAAAAGAGAGTGAGGACTCAAATAAATAATATCCTAAGTGAAAGAGGAGAAATAACTACCACCACAGTGAGACAAAGGATTATAAGAGAGTAAGTTATGAAAATTTATATGCCAGCAAATTGAAATACCTAGAAGGAATGGATGAATTCCTAGAAACATATAACCTCCCAAAACTGAATCAGGAAGAAATAGAAAATCTGAACAGACCAGTTACAAGCAGTGGAATCAAATCACTAATCAAAACACTCACCACAAACAAAACTCCAGGACCAGATGGCTTCACAGGTGAATTCCACCAAACATTTAAAGAATAGTTAATACCTATTCTTCTCAAAGTATTCCAAAAAATAGAAGAGGAAGGAAAGCTTCCAAATTCATTCTATGAGACCAGCATTGTCCTCATACCGAAACCAGATAAAGACACCACAAAAAAAAAAAAAAAAAAAAGAGAACCAGGCCAGTATCTCCAACGAACATAGATGCAAAAGTCCTCAACAAAATATGAGCAAACCAAATCTGACAACACATTTAAAAATCATTCCAGGCCCCTGGGTGGCTCAGTCAGTTGAGTGTCCGACTCTAGCTTGGGTCATGATCTCACAGTTGTGAGTATAAACCCCGCATCAGGCTCGCTGCTGTCAGCACAGAGCCCACTTTGGATCCTTGGTCCCCCACTCTCTCTTTGCCCTTTCCCCACTTGTGCTCTCTCCCTCTCAAAAATTAATAATCTTTAAAAAAAGAAAAAAAGAATTCACCACGATCAAGTGGAATTTATTCCTGGGATGCAAGGGCAGCTCAATACTTGCAAATCAATCAACTTGATACATCACATCAACAAGAAAAAGGGAAAAACACACACGATTATTTCAATAGATGGACAGAAAGCATGCAACAAAGTACAACATCTATTCATGATAAAAAAAAAAACCCTCAGCAAAATACATTTAGAGGGAACGTATTACATATTTCAACATAATAAAGGCCAATTAGGAAAAACATCATGGCTAACATCATATTCAGTGGTGAAAAACTGAAAGCTTCCCTTAAGGTCAGGAACAAGAAAAGGATGTCCACTCTCACCACTGTTATTCAACACAGTACTGGAAGTCCTAGCCACAGCAATCAGACAACAAAAAGAAATAAAAGGCATCCAGACTGGTAATGAAGAAGTAAAACTTTCATTATTCACAGATGACATGACACTACATATACAAAACACTAAAGACTCCACCAAAAAACTTCTGGAAGTAATAAATAAATTCAATGAGGTTGCAGGATAGAAAATCAATATATAGAAATTGCTGCATTTCTACACACTTAATAATGAAGTAGCAGAAGGAAAAATTAAGAAAACAGTCCCATTTACAATTTCACCAAAAAGAATAAAATACCTAGGAATAAACGCAACCAAAGAGGTTAAAGACTTATACTCTGAAAACTATAAAACATTTATGAAAGAAATAGAAGACAGCAAAAACAAATAGATATTCCATGCCCATGGATTGGAAGAACAAAGACTGTTAAAATGTCCATACTACCCAAGCAATCTACAGATTTAATGCAATCCCTATCAAAATACAACAGTGTTTTTCACAGAACTAGAACAAATGATCTTAAAATTTGCATACAACAACAAAAGACCCCAAACAGCCAAAGCAATCTTGAGAAAAAAAAAAAGAACAAAACTGGAGGTATCACAATCCCAGACTTCAAGATATACTACAAAGATATAGTAATCAAAACAGCATGGTACTGGCACAAAAACAAATACATAGATCAATAGAACAGAGTAGAAAATCTAAAAATAAACCCACAACTATATGGTCAATTAATCTTCAACACAGCAGGAAACAATATGCAATAGGAAAGTCTCTCCAACAAATAGTGTTAGGAAAACCAGACAGATACAAATGAAAGAATGAAACTGGACCACTCTCTAACACCAAACACAAAAATTAACTCAACTTGGATTAAAGACCTCAAAGTGAGACCTGAAAACATAAAAATCCTGGAAGAGAGCACAGGAAGTAATTTCTCTGACACTAGCCATAGCAACAGTTTTCTAGATATGCCTCCTGAAAAAAAGGGAAACAAAAGCAAAAGCAATCTATTGGGACCACATCAAAATGAAAAGCTTCTGCAGAGCAAAGGAAACAATCAACAAAACTAAAAGGCAACCTATGGGATTGGTAAGATATTTGCAAATGACACATCTGATTTGGTTTAGGAGCCAAAATGTATAAAGAATGTATACAACTCAACACCCAAAGAACAAATAATCCAACTAAAAATGGGCAGAAGACATGAACAGACATTTCTCCGAAGAAGATATCCAGGTGGCCAACAGGCACATGAAAAGATGCTCAACATCACTCATCAGGAAAATGCAAATCAAAAGCACAAACAGCTATCACCTCATACCTGTCAGAATGGCTAAAATCAGAAACACAAGAAACAAGTGTTGGTGAGGATGTGGAGAAAGGGGAACGCTCTTGCTCCATTGGTGGGAAGGCAAACTGGTGCAGCCACTCTGGAAAACAGTATGGAGGCTCCTCAAAAAACTGAAAATAGAAATATCATAGCATCAGTGATTCCACTATTGGGCCAATAGTTTAAAAAACTAGAAGGTAAAGAAACATTTGACCACAGGCAAATATTTCTGAAAGGAAAGCACAGCATCCAGCTTATTAAAAAGAATGACCCTGAGAAGAGCAGAAAAATTAGACAAATTTGTTAAACTGGTCATCAGACCTGAAATCTTCTATAAATAATACCACAAGGACAGTGCTGTACAGTAGAAGCCATGGTTCCCTTCTTAAGGATCCACTCAAAGACACAGGGCAAACAAATGGAAATATTCAATAACAGGTCATGACAATGAATGAGAGTACTCCAAAGGAGAGTTCAGAGTGAAAATCAGCACCATGGAGGGTAGGACTTGGATGTGGAAGTAAGGGCAGAATTTAGGCCATCAAAACAGACCAACAGTTTCATGGAGGAGACTCCAGAAAAGCAGAGTGAGCTGAAGCTCAGAGCTGAAATAGGCATGAGGTTTGCAACTGGGACAAGAACAAGAGCTCCCTCACTAAGGCTTTGCATTAATTTTGGCAAGAGTTCAGCAATGAGACAAACTTCTTTGTCTTAACGACTAGGAAGAGAATTTAGAACTTTATTCTACAGGCAATGGGGAGACAGGGAAAGCTATGGAATGAGAGAGACGGTGTAAGAAGAACAATATTGCAGGTTTGCACATGGGATGGAATGGAGAGGGAAGATATGGCAGAAGGACGTGTCATCAGCCCATAATGTGCAGTGTTGTTTCCCACACATTTTCCATAGTGACCGTACAATTTACATCCCCACCAATATGGCACAAATGTTCCCATTTCACCAGACCTTTGCCAACATTTGATATTGCTGTCTTTTTGACAACAGCCATTCTAACGGGTGTCAAAGCTTTCATATAGGAAATAAATAGGTAATGGGTTTCACACACTTACCTTGAAGTTTAATGAATATTTCCTCTCTAGCTTCTGAAATTGGGTATGTCACATGACATCATCTGCTCATCCTAACACCACGGCTGTAAGACTCCATCCACCTGCACACATAAAGGAGACTGTTTTATTGGTCTATTATTTATTGTCAATAAAACACTAAGCAATGGTATATTTAGCATTTTAAAATAAGTATGCCAACAATGATGCCTAAGAATTACTAAGCACCAAAATGATACCTGGTAAGGGTACTTAATATTTTGTTACAAAATACCCTATTCCCTAATCTTCAAAGACCCTGAGGCCAAGAGTGAAGCCAATCTAATTAGGAGACAGTAGGAAGTTTATCTTCCTTGGACAAAGAACAACTAATTAAAAACTAAAGATAATCAGAGACAATAACTTTTTCTGAATATTATTAAAAACTTTCTAAAAGTCCAATATGTTCAGAGTAGTATGCAAGCTTTCACATGACATGGAAGTTCAGTATTTCCACCATTTCCTTTGTGGAAATACAAAACATGAAGAAGAAGAATGAGTTAAAAAAAAAAAAAGTCAGCAATCCCTATTAAAATAACACAAGCATTCTTCACAGAGCTGAAACAAACAATCCTAAAATTTGTATGGAACCAGAAAAGGCCCCAAATAGCCAAAGAAACCTTGAAAAAGAAAACCAAAGCTGGAGGCATCACAATCCCGGATTTCAAGCTGTATTACAAAGCTGTAATCATCAAGACAGTACGGTACTGGCACAAAAACAGACACTCAGATCAATGGAACAGAACAGAGAACCCAGAAATGGACCCACAAATGTATGGCCAACTAATCTTTGACAAAGCAAGAAAGAATATCCAGTGGAATAAAGACAGTCTCTTCAGCAAGTGGTGCTGGGAAAACTGGACAGCGACATGCAGAAGAATGAACCTGGACCACTTTCTTACACTGTACACAAAAATAAACTCAAAGTGGATTAAAGACCTAAATGTAAGACAGGAAGCCATCAAAATCCTCGAGGAGAAACCAGACAAAAACCTCTGTAACCTTGGCTGCAGCAACTTCTTATTCAACACGTCTCTGGAGGCAAGGGAAACAAAAGTAAAAAAGGACTATTGGGACCTCATCAAAATAAAAGGCTTCTGCACAGCAAAGGAAACAATCAGCAAAACTAAGAGGCAACTGACAAAATGGGAGAAGATATTTGCAAGGGACAGATCAAATAAAGGGTTAGTATCCAAAATCTATAAAGAACTTATCAAACTCAACACCCAAAAAATGAATAATCCAGTGAAGAAATGGGCAAAAAATATGAATAGACACTTCTCCAAAGAAGACATCCAGATGGCCAACTGACACATGAAAAAATGCTCAACATCACTCATCATCAGGGAAATACAAATCAAAACCACAAGGAGGATACCACCTCACACCTGTCAGAACAGCTAACATTAACAACTCAGGCAACAACCAATGTTGGCAAGGATGCGGAGAAAGAGGATCTCTTTTTGCACTGCTGGCGGGAATGCAAACTGGTGCAGCCACACTGGAAAACAGTATGAACGTTCCTCAAAAAATTAAAAATAGAACTACCCTACGACCCAGCAATTGCCTACTAGGCATTTATCCCAGGGATACAGGTGTGCTGTTTTAAAGGGCCACATGCACCCCAATATTTAGAGCAGCATTATCGACAATAGCCAAAGTATGGAAAGAGCCCAAATGTCCATTGATGGATGAATGGATAAAGAAGATGTGGTGGGGCGCCTGGGTGGCGCAGTCGGTTAAGCGTCCGACTTCAGCCAGGTCACGATCTCGCGGTCCGTGAGTTCAAGCCCCGCGTCAGGCTCTGGGCTGATGGCTCAGAGCCTGGAGCCTGTTTCCGATTCTGTGTCTCCCTCTCTCTCTGCCCCTCCCCCGTTCATGCTCTGTCTCTCTCTGTCCCAAAAATAAATAAACATTGAAAAAAAAAATTAAAAAAAAAAAAAGAAGATGTGGTATGTGGTATGTGTATGTATGTATGTATATTATATATGTATATGTATACGTATATATGTATATATACATATATATACATGTATATATATATACATGTATATATACGTGTGTGTGTGTGTGTGTGTGTGTGTGTATATATACACACACACACACACACACCACAGAGTATTACTCAGCAATCAAAAAGAATGAAATCTTGCCATTTGCAACTATGCAGATGGAAGTGGAGGGTATTATGCTAAGCGAAATTAGCCAGTCAGAGAAAGACAAATATCATATGACTTCACTCATATGAGGAATTTAAGATACAAAACAGATGAACCTAAGGGAAGGGAAGCAAAAGTCATATAAAAACAAGGAAGGGGACAAAACATAAGAGACACTTAAATATGGAGAACAGAGGGTTGCTATAGGGGTTGTGGGAGGGGGGATGGGCTAAATGGGTAAGGGACATTAAGGAATCTACTCCCAAAATCACTGTTGCATTATATGCTAACGTGGATATAAATTAAACAATAAATAAATTAACTTTATTTTTTTTAATTTTTTTTTAACGTTTATTTATTTTTGAGACAGAGAGAGACAGAGCATGAATGGGGGAGGGTCAGAGAGAGAGGGAGACACAGCATCTGAAACAGGCTCCAGGCTCTGAGCGGTCAGCACAGAGCCTGACGCGGGGCTCGAACTCACGGACCGCGAGATCGTGACCTGAGCTGAAGTCGGACACTTAACCGACTGAGCCACCCAGGCGCCCCTAAATTAATCTTAAAAAATAGCCATCTTAACAGGGCGCTTGGGTAGCTAAAAAAAAAAAAAAAAAAAATCAATTTGTATAAAATAGGAAGAAAGTTAAACCCCAGACTTTAAAGTGTCAAAACAGCTGCCAATGTCACTGAAGATTGATCAGAGTGTGTTAGAGAAGATAGATAGGAGCAAACCAAACCACAGGGATCATGCAGTAGCTAGAGATGTGCCAACGAGCCAGGAAAAGCACACTTCACAAACACCAGAGGCACAACCAAAGCACAGGACTTGGATCATCTGTTTGCAAGAAGAGAAGTAAGAGTAAACCAGGAGGCAGCGAGAGCTTCCTGTACCAAATCAGCTTCCAGAAGCAGAAAAAGTGGATTAAAGGAAGGATCACATGGACAAAATATATTTTCTGGCATTGTTCTGTCTCAATGGCAGTGGGAAAAAGAAACTTAAATTGTTAACAAAGAAATTTTTTAAAAATCAGCCTTTGTCACTTGCTGAGAAGTAAAGCATAAATAAATGTACACATCAGATATCCTGGCACATCATCTTGCCTTCTTCCCACAAAAACATCCAGAAATAAAACATAAAATGCATACAGAAGTAGAAATCAACAGCTCTCTTATATGTAAATAACATAAATTAGAAGATATAATTGCAGACAAGGCACCATTTAAAATAGCAATAATAAATATAAAACGTCTATAAGTAAATATGTAAGAACTTTTGGAGGAATATTTTTAAGTTCTTCCAGGGGAGGGGAGAAGAAAATGTAAACATACGAAAGGCATTCCAAGTTGCTGAGTACAAAGAATCAACATCAAAATATAATTGTCTCTGAATCTGTCTAAAATAGAACCCAACCAATTCATTTTAGGAATCTGGTATGTTGACCCTAATTTTACAGGAACCATAGGTAAGTAAAAATAGTCACTAAAGGAGCCCCTGGGTGGCTCAGTCAGTTAAGCGTCTGACTTTTGATCTCAGCTCAGGTCTTGAGCTCAGGATCATGATTTCAAGCCCCACAGTGGGCTCTGTACTGGGCATGAAGCCTACCTAAAAAAAAGAAAAAGAAAAAGAAAAAAGAATAGCCAAGAAAAAAAATAAAGTAAATGAATTATAAGATGAAAGCAACTCAATACAGAATGGGCAAAGATTTTAACAAATACTTGATAAAAGATATTAAAAATGGAGAATAAGAACATGAAAAAGTATCAGCCTCATTAATCATCAGTAAAATGCAAAATAAAACCACCACGTGATACCACATATACCCACCCAGTATGCCAAACATTAAAAAGACTGATCACCAAATGATGCTGAAGATTAGAACAAGCAGAACTCTCACACATGTCGGTGGCAGTGTCGAAGAGTACAACCACCTTGGAGAAAGCATAGGGTAGGAGCTTCTTAAAGAGCTTAAACCCACCCTATAGCTGAACCATTTCCCACACATATTTGTCCCGTCCCCACAAAAAAACGAAAAGAGAACATATGGGCGACAAAATGAACTGTGCGATAATGTTCAAAACAGCCCTGGTCTTGGCTAATAGGTGAATAAATAAACCAAATGTGCCATATTCACACAGTGGGACACCAGACATCAAGAAAAAGAAACGAGCTACAGATACATGAAACAACACAGTTCAAGTCTCAAAAGCATCATGCTCCTGGGGCGCCTGGGTGGCGCAGTCGGTTAAGCGTCCGACTTCAGCCAGGTCACGATCTCGCGGTCCGTGAGTTCGAGCCCCGCGTCAGGCTCTGGGCTGATGGCTCGGAGCCTGGAGCCTGTTTCCGATTCTGTGTCTCCCTCTCTCTCTGCCCCTCCCCCGTTCATGCTCTGTCTCTCTCTGTCCCAAAATAAATAAAAAACGTTGAAAAAAAAATTTAAAAAAAAAAAAAAAAGCATCATGCTCCTGAAAGAAACCTTCCCCAAAAGAATGCACGCTTCGTGGAGTCAGAATAGCAGTGGGCTCTATGGGAGTGGGGATGGGGACTGACTAGCACGAGGCACGAAGGAATTTGGGGGCTGATGGTAATGTCCTGTGTCTTGATAAGAGTTTGGGTTACATAAGCATAAGCATGTGTCAAAACCCTATTCACTGTATGTAAATTTTAGCTCAAAATAAAAAAAGATACTATAAACAAATACTAAACCCTACGTATTAATGAGGCAATGCTAAACTATTTGGGGAAAGTATACTGATATCTCCAGTTTCCTTTAAATACATCAAAAAATATGATGAATTAGTGTGCAGAATAGATGGATAGATATGTGTTAAAACAAGGTTAGTAAACATTAATGGGAGAATCCGTGTGGTGCGTAATGGGTGTTCACTGTAAAATAATCTCAACCTTGCCACATGGTTGAAAATCTTATTTTTTAAGTTTTTATTTATTTATTTTGAGAGAAAGAGAGCGAGCTAGCGGGGGAGGGGCCAAAAGAGAGGGGGACAGAGGATTCGAAACAGGCACTATGCTGACAGCACAGATGTGGGGCTTGAACTCACAAACCATGAGATCATGACCTGAGCCAAAATCAGATGCTTAACCAACTGAGCCACCCAGGCGCCCCTGGTTGAAAACCTTTTTAAGAAATGTTAAAAAAAAAATGTACAGAAACGAAAAGAGTGAGGAAGACTAGCCCTGTAGCATGCTAAAACTTATTTATATTTCATATTTAGTTTAAGAATAAATAGAAAAAATTTCTATTCAGAAATAGAACCCCCTAAATATGAAAATTTAGTGCTTTTCAAGGGGTATAAACTTTCAGTTCCACAAGATGAACAGGTTCAAGAGATCTGTTGTAAAACACTGCACACTTACAAACGTGTTAAGAGGGTAGATCTCATGTTAGGTGTTCTTACACAATCAAGCAATTATGGAAATGTAATATATGTTACAGGTGACAACTTAAATCAGCAGAGAAAAGGTGGATTATTTAATAAATAGCATTGCAACAAATGGGCTGCCTCTGGAACAATATATTTGGACCTATGCCTCATACCCTGTGCCAGGGTAACTTGCAAACAGATGAAATATTTAAATATATATAAAATGTAGAAGAAAGTAATAAACTAAAAAAACCATAGGATAATTCTTCTTTAACACCAGAGGGAAAAAGTCCTTTCCAATTATGACCAAATGTCAAAAGTAATAACAATACTAATGAATTCAACCACATAAAAGCATGCTTAGGGCAAAACTATAATAAACAAACTCAAAGACAGATGACATGATGGAAGGAAACTGTAATATATCACACAGTTAATTGCTCCAATAAATAAGTAGTTCACAGATATAATTTCAGCAACCCAAGAGGAAAAACAAAAACAAAAACACAGGGAGATGATATGAACAGAGAATTCATAGAAAAGGAAAGACAAACGGCTTTTATCCCATGAAAATATCCTCAACCTCAAATATAGTAATTAAAAAAAATGTATCTTTGTGTAGTTCTAATTTGCATTTCTATCAGAAGTGAAAAAAGAACACTGTACAGTGTATAATTCACTTTCAAAAGGAGAGAAGCACATACACACATATATAACAACACATATAAAAATGTGTTTGTACATATTTTTTAAAGCTCCAGAAAGGAACACAGAAATAACAATATGGATGTTGTTCAGAATGACGGGGAGATTTTTTTCACAGTAAACTCTTTATACTTTTTGAATCTTTAATCATGTAGTTGAACTACCTACTAAAAAAATGAGACTTAGAAAAGTAAAAAGAATTCTACTGCAAACAAAGTATGAGTGGGAGACAGCGTGGGTTTTAGCCAAACTCTGCCACTAATTAACAGTGTGAACTTGGGCCAGTCTCTTAGAATCATTGACTCTTCCTTCTGGCTGCAAAGAATCTCAGAAAGAGTCTCATCCCTCCTCTTATTCTATAGAATAGAAAACAGAAACGCAAAATAAATTGCATGGCTTAGCAATGTCACATGCTGTCAGTTTATGGCAGAGCCACAAAAGCTGTCAATATGCCCATTTCTTCTTGTTTGAGATGGGAATTCTGCCATTAAGAGATGAAGAGACAAGCCATGTATGCTGGGGAATAATATCTGCAAGGCACACAAGTGAGAAAGGACTTGGGTCCAGAGTATATAAACAACTCTCCAAATCCAACAAGAAAACAAGCACCTAAAAAGATGCCCAACATCTTTAGCCAGCAGGGAAATGAAAATTAAAAACCACAGGAAGATTCCACTATGCATTTTTGGAATGGCTAAAACTTAAAAAAAAAAAAAATTACACCAGACAATGGAAAGAATATGGCGCAATTTGAATCCTTACACATTGCCTGTATACAAAATGCAAAAGGTACAACACTTTAAAAAACAGTTGGGCAGTTTCTTTTTTTTTTTAATGTTTATTTATTTTTGAGACAGAGTAAGAGTGTGAGCAGGGAAGGGGCAGAGAGAGGCGGAGACACAGAATCCGAAGCAGGCTCCAGGCTCCAGGCTGTCGGCACAGAGCCTGATGCGGGACTGAAACTCATGAACTGTGAGACCATGACCTAAGCTGAAGTCAGACGTTTAACTGACTGAGCCACCCAGGAGCCCCCAATTTCTTATAAAGTTAAACATTAACTCAAAAACCTGTACAAACATGTTTACAGCAGTCTTATCACCAAAAAGCTACAGGAAGAATCCAAATATCCTTCAATTACCGTACATCCACATAAAGGAATCCTACGTAGCCCTAAAAGGAACAAACTATTGATACATGCAACAGCCTGGATGCATCTCAAAGGTATAATGGTGAGAGGAAGCAGCCAATGTCACACAGCTACATCCCATTCATAGGCCGTTCTGGAAAAGGCAACATTAGAGGAATGGAGAAGAGATGGGTGGTTCCCAGAAGTGCTGGCAGGGGGAGAGGCTAATAGGGGGAGCAGGAGGAAATTTAGGGTGCCCTCGGACTGCTGTGTCTCGTGATTGTGGTGGTAGATGTCAACACCTATGCATTTGTCAAAATCCACAGAATCGTATACCACAAAGAACAGATTTTACTGTAAGTTTAAAAATAAACTTTTTAAAATGGAGTCTTGATGCACCTCATCTCTATGGCTCTTTCCATCTCTAAAGACAAAGCTTCTTTCACTGTCAGAAGGGTAACAATTTACTCCCAAAGACTAGTAGGGGTTTGTATTACATGTGACAAAAAAAAATTCTAATCATTTTTCTTTTGACAAAAGAAAACCAGAATAAGTATGAAATTCAAAGAGCAATGACATCGCGGAGAAACAGGAAGCCCAGGAAAGGACGTGAAAACAATGGTTGAGAACTTCATCTCACTTGGAACACTACACAAATAGAAAAGTATTCCCAAATTTCACCATTTAAAGTTTGCTATCGTATTTGCAAAGTCCTTTGTTTAATGTCTATTTATTTTTTGAGAGAGAGAGCACAGCGGGGGAGGGGCAGACGAGGTGGACAGAAGATCTGAAGTGGGCTCCGTGCTGACAGCAGAGACCCTGATGCAGGGTTCAAACTCATGAACGGCAAGATCTGATCTGAGCCGAAGTCGTACGCTCAACCGACTAAGCCACCCAGGCGCCCCCAAAATTTATTTTTATATAAAGGTGGAATCATTGGTTGAGCAAAGTCAAGAATTGCCTCTACATATCCTTTTGCGTCTCTCAAAGCGTGTTCCTGTGACTCCGGAGTGTCCAGAGAGATGCCATCCTTCGAGTAATTTCTTGTTTAGTTCTGCTCTTTCGTTCCATGAGCTTCAAGCAAAATGCCCCCTCATGAACTGTTTCTTACCTTTTTAGGGTTGTGTACCCCTTTGAGAATCTAACTGAAGCTCTGACCATATTTGCAGGGACTTACCCCAAGTCCATAATTACCCCTACACACACAATCGTAGTTACAATGTCAGGGGCTCAAGGACTCCCTGAGTCCTGTGCACTGCAGGATTCCAGGCATGTAGAGCATAGGCTCCTGTGGGGAATCCTGGGTTCAAATCCTGCCTTCCTGTATACTTCAGGAGGTCAGGTTCCCAAGAGGCTGACAAGGCTGTGGTCATAGGGTAGGAAGTATGAAGAGTGGACTTCAGCTTCCCTGATGGTTAGACATCTCTTCTCCATCACTCAGAGAGCTCTGGAAGCCTTAGCTCATTGTAGAAATGTAAGGTATTATTTTCATGTCATTACACTATATCCCCGCTACCCCCGGCGATAAGCCAAACCTTTTTATTGCTGAGGCATAAAAAATGCTAGGGGGAAAATACAAAGGCATTTATTTATATTATTGTAAGCTTTTTAAAAATGATTTCCCCTGAATAGGCTATTTTCTTCTTTTCTGTCTGGCTATTACCATTTTTATCTTCTGGTTGTAAAATATGTTTGCCATTTCTCTGAAAAACAGTGTAACCCTCTCCAATCCATCACACCGCCCTACTCTTACCAAGCTCCCAACTCGTCAGGAAAACAACGGCCTGATTAAACAAGCACAGCAAAGTCCCAGTGTCCTTAGGACGTGTGGGGAGCACTAAATGCAATCAGCACCATCTGCCACACAGGGCAAAGAGGCAGAGGAAACAGGAGTTTCTAAAGGAGAATCGCACACTTCGTGACCAGCAGCTTTTGTTAATGCTCTTTTCCAAGCAATTACATGAACTAATTTCTGGAAGATGATTTGATTCTTTCAGCCTGATGATTCAGTGAAATAAAAAACAAAGAGAGAGAGACAGAGAGAGAAAGGGAATCATCAGGTGATCGTTCTCCTGACCATAATTCAATCTACATAATCTGTGGGTTCCACAGAAGCAGCTATTGTGCGTAAAGTGCCCACTGATCATTTATCTTAAAATATTCAAGGTCAGATTAGCAGAACTGCAGTCCACAGCTTCTACCAGTCCTGTGACTCAAACTTCAGTATGAGAACTGGAGCTGAGTTCAACCTTATCTCTACTGCAGAGAAAACATCTCCAGCCTACACATTGTGACTTGGGATGGAAACTGCCTTACGTGATTGTTACTATATATATACGTATATACAGATATATATATATACACACACACACACACACACACATGCATATACACACACACACATATGCGTACTTATATATATGCACACACATCTATGTATAAGTACATCCATATAGAGAAATACACAAATAAAAACTTATAAACTCCTTTTAATACTTTCCTTAGCCATGGCCATGATTAAATCTTGGTCTAATCACCATCCCTGGTTCCAGTGTTTGTGGGATTTTAGGAGATATGTCAGTCAGCTTTTAAGAGCCTCACAACCTTCCAGGTATTTTGCCCAGCTTTACCAGAAACTTTCCAGGTATTTTGCCCAACCTTGATTATGTCCAACTCTTACTCCTCTGAGACGCAGGTGTAGCAGGTCTCTCTGCATGGCAGAGGCTCTACTGCACTGGGGCTCAGAAGGTTGGCACCTGGACCAAGATCCACACGACTCCAGTGTCTCTGAGCTGCCAAACTCCAAGCAAAGCCCATCTTCTTTCTGTCTGCTACACTTCCCCATCATCCTGAACACCAAGTAAGAAGCTCCTCATGGATTCATCCAAGGAGAAGGTTTAAACCTCCCAGACCTGGAAGATGGGGAACACGCTCCTCACACTGTCTTGTTCCAAAATGCTTTGCCTCACCTGGCACTGGAGAGGAACTAAATTGCCAGCGGCCAGGGTCAGGCACTCCAGCTAACTACTCACCCAAGACTGCACCAGACTCAAACCAAGACTCTGATATGAATATCACAAAGCCTACCCAGTGACCTGCCTAGGGAAGAAACCTCCCTACAGACCCAGAACAGAGTCTTGGGTGTTGGTTGTTAGTGCCAGGGCCAAAATTCCATGCTGTCGATTCTCTGCACCATCCATCCACTTGTCCTTGAATCCCTCCACTCTGACGTCACCAAATTCCACTTCAAAGGAATTGTCTTGATAATCATTTTGTTCAGAACCGCTCACAGTTTTTGTCATTAACTGACTTTCTCTTTCATGTCTCAGCTTTAATGACCCTGTTATATGTTTGTCTGGCTTTCTCTTTCCCCAGTCTCTAAATTCTAAGACACTGGTCTCTAAAATTAGGTGTAGCCCTTCTGATCTCCTTGATTTTCCCTTCATATGTATTTCTTGAAGAAATTTACCTTCCTCGTAGCCACCCAAATTTCCTCCTTGGTCTCCCAAATTTCTGCTTCAATACTTCCATGATCCCTAAAGCTCATGCCCATATATCCCAACTATCTCATCACCTCAAACTCGATATTTCAAAGCCAAACCTTCCACAGTCCTACAAAAACATTTCTTTCTTGATAGCCCCATTGGTTAACAACAGCAAAGCTTCAGCTTCAGAATTTTTAAATTTCCCTGTCCTTTGCTCCTATTTAATCAACTATATACTTAATTCCTTTTTTAACATGTTTTCTCCCTCATTCTCACTCTTCCTTCCTTCTGGAACTTTAAATAAATTTATGATATAACCATTTCAATTTATCTTCCCTGTCCTTCCATATATTTTCCATACATCTAAACTCTGAATTGCCCTCTGAGTGATTTTTTATACTTCTGCCTTCTAGCTCACTCATTCTCTCTTTAGCTGCATCTAATCTATTTACTCTGCTTTTGATGTTTTTAATTTCAGTTGTTTTATTTCATTTCTAGAATATATGTTTCATTATCTTTATATCTGCAAGGCCGATTATATTCATCTGCTCCTCCTTACTGATTCACTTTTCTATTTATTAAATTCACTATACTTATAATTTAATTATTCCAATACCAAAAGCTTCCTGAGTCTGACTCTGCCATTAGTGACTTCTGCTGATTCTCACTCATGGCAGCTTATTATGAGTGGCACTCTGCCCAGTTGTGTCTTTAGACCAAAGCTGTCTCCAGATATTTCCAAGTAACTACTGAGAGGTAAAATGGCTTTTGGTTGAGATTACTGTGTTAGACAAACATATACACACTTTGAAAATCCCCTAGAAGTACCTCTAATCTGTCAAGGGCTCCCGGATAACCTTGACATACACTTGTTTCTCTGTCACTATGTAACTAAACTGTAATATCTTATTTTAATCTGAGAGGCCAAATTGCATAAATTAGCACCACAGTACAGTGAGTATTATTGTCCTATTATTCCACTGTTAATAAATCCACTTCAGAATCATTCAATTTATTTTTAACCTTTTTTTTTTATTTTAAGAGAGAGAAAGCATGGGGTGCTCAGTCAGTTGAGCATCTGACTTCAGCTCAGGTCATGATCTCACAGTCTGTGAGTTCGAGCCCCACATTGGGCTCTGTGTTGACAGCTCAGAGCCTGGAGCCTACTTCGGATTCTGTATCTCCCTCTCTCTCTGCCCCTCCCCTGCTCATGCTCTGTCTCAAAAATAAATAAAAACATTAAAAAAAATTAAGAGAGAGAAAGCAGAGGAGAGGCAGAGAGAGAGTGGAGGAGAGAGAGAATCCCAAGCAGACTCCATACTCAGCACAGAGCCTGACTCAGGGCTATATCACACAACCACTAAGACCACAACCTGAGCCAATATCAAGAGTCAGATGCTCAACTGACTTAGCCACCCAGGCACCCCCAGAATCATTTTATTTTTCATTCACCTAGTTTAGCACTGGGCACAGGGAGGAGCTCAAAAATATTTCTCTGGTGTGACCAAAGGGAAATTTTACATTCAATCTTTTAAAATTTTTTATCACAATGATTACTCTATGTCTACTGGCTAATAAGATGACTCAGCAAATGGGGGTAGGAATATGAAAAAAGTCAACTTAGTTCTTTGCTTTGATTAAATCTAAGTATCTATATCATATAGCCAGCTTTAAACACCCAATTTTTAATAATTTAATTGATAATTCTAAAAGTGCAAATTAATAACACTATACTTGAACTACTTGAAAAACTTCATGTGTTATTTGGCTGGCTTTTAAACTTGAATCAAATTTTAAATAGCCTTCAAAAGTGTTAAGAATAGTTTTTTCTTGCAAGGAAGACAAACTGGCTGATGAAAATCAGTGGCTTTAGGTCACTCAGAAGTAATTAATCAAGAGATATTTGAATAAAAGTCATTAAATGGCTTATCACACAAGACATGATTAAGACATAATGATTATCAGTAAGCATAAATGTGCATAAATGGCCTAAAAATGTCAGTGACATTCAGTTAAATTGTAGGTACAACCCTTAGATACATTTCCCATCTGTATCTATATCTATACTGGCAATATAAGCTTGACTTTGGAAAATCACAAGCTATGTTGATATTTAAGTAGAGAATTATGTTTATTTATGTGTTTTAATTTAAATTAAATCAGACTTGGGACACCCGGGTGGCTCAGTCAGGTAAGTGTCCGACTTCAGTTCAGGTCATGATCTCACAGTTGGTGAGTTAGAGCCCTGCGTCGGACTCTGTGCTGACGGCTCAGAGCCTGGAGCCTGCTTCAGATTCTGTGCCTCCCTCTCTCTCTGCCCCTCCCCCACTCGTGCTCTCTCTCTCTCTCTCTCTCTCTCTCTCTCTCTCTCTCTCTCCTCTCTCTCTCTCTCTCTCTCTAAAGAATAAACATTAAAAAAAAATTGTGGGGGGGGGCACCTGGGTGGCTCAGTCGGTTGAGCGTCCTACTTTGGCTCAGGTCATGATCTCGCCATTCGTGAGTTCGAGCCCTGTGTCAGCCTCTGTGCTCAGAGCCCGGAACCTACTTTGGATTCTGTGTCTCCCCTCTCTCTCTCTGCCCCTCCCCTGCCTGCACTCTGTCTCTCTCCCTCTCTCTCAAAAATAAATAAACATTAAAAAAATTTTTTTAATTTTAAATTAAACCAGACTTTTCAAAGCATCATTGAATATATTTGATCACACTTCTCTTTTAGCTTTTTTTAAATATAGAAAATGATTCCTTAACACTAGATTTGAAGTATTTGTGTTAGTCACAAACATTTCCAGTAGTTTTCAGAAAGTTATGTCTTCAGTACTGAATTCTCAAATGTTAGCAGGTGTTTGAGGCATTTAAATTGGAGGAATTTACCTTTTAGTACACATCCATCGTGGCTTAATTCCTTATCCACATAATGCCCAACCTCTTAATGATCAGTTCCACTTATCCATACGTTTGGTGCCACAGACAAAACTAATCTGTTTAACTGTTTTTTTTTTCTTTCTTTGACCTGATGTTCCAGTATCACACTCATACAACAAAGAAGAAGAATGGCATTGTGGGAGAGGGAAGAAAAATAAAGACAGTCTGTTGAAACATGTCATGGTGGGGGGGGAGGGTGACATACCTGAGTGACTCAATTGGTTGAGCATCCTACTTTGGCTCAAGTCATGATCTCACCGTTCATGAGTTCGAGCCCCGTGTCGGCCTCTGTGCTGACAGCTCAGAGCCTGGAGCCTGCTTCAGATTCTGTGTCTCCCTGTCTCCCTATCTGTCTGCCCCTCCCCTGCTCACGCTCTGCCTCTCTCTCTGCTGAAACATGTCATGACTGTATAAACAACATAAGACAGAAGTCATCCAAAATTACACACAATCCTACCATCAACTGAAGCATTTAGCTGGAACCTCCTTATTTGCATCCTGTGGCCAATTTGTTCACAGACCTCTCTTCCTGGGCTCCTACCATGGTCTGATAAATTATCTGCACAAGGTTGTGCCCTCTCTAGATTTGAGCCTCTGTCTCTCTGTGATTATATTTCAACCGAGTTCTTGAACACCATCAGATAGCCCAGCGTTGAATGGATCTATCCAGGCTGCCCGTCCCAAAGTTGAGATTCATGAGCCTCTCTAGACCTGTGCACGTCCTGATTCCCATGGATCTCCATCTCTGGGGAAAGCTAGTACAAGAGAAGCAACACTGAAGTTAATATTCTGTGAGCCCATCCATGTTAGTCTAGTTGCACTTACAATATCAGCAGTAGAGAAAAACCCCAGAAATCCCTTAGTTTGCTGGAGGTGCCTGAAGTTTTGCCCCCACGTTTCCACTCTCTATGCCTCATCTGCCTATTTCAGTCAGACCTGATGTGGGTTCATGATCATTCTATCCCTTCAAATTGTCGGGGGATTTCACAACAATTAGTAGTTCAAGAAAAGGCAAGTCAATTGTATTGCTTATCTATCTTAGAAATGATCTCATTTCTAGAACTTGGATTCTGCTGTGCTCATTGGTTAAACCAAATCATAAATCCCAATGCCCTAGCTCAACCCTTTGGTCTCAGGCATTATCTTAAAAACCAGATTCTATTAAAGTTCTAAGATGTGCCTTCCATTTTTTCCAGGGGCTGCTGTCCAGTTTGACCCAGGCAAGTATTGCAGACCCCACAAATCTGTCCCTAATGCCAGCCTTTTTCTCTCCTTAGGTCTAGGAGATCTGGGCTTATATCCTGGCTGTACCACTTGCTAGTTAATCTTGCAATCTACCTAACTTCTTGAATGCAGACTCATTAATGTGGAATATTAATAACCATTCTGACAACATGGTTTTATTTCTAAAATCATATATAAAATAACATAGCTGAAACGCCTACTTCAGGGCCTAGCACATTACTGGAGTTCAATAAATGGTATTTTTATGTTCCTGGTTACACATACCAACATTAATATGAGAGCACTTTCTAAAGGACCAATGTATACTCCTAAGCAAGGTTTTCTCAAACTGTAATATGTGAAAGAACTGATTATTAGGCTTGTTAAAATGTGGTTCCTGACTGTATTAGAAGTTTCATTTGGTAATTGTACATGGAACCCAGGGACCTGCGCTTTAGAACACCATCCCCAGGGCCTTTTGATGTGTGTGGCCATAGTGTGGATCAGGAAGTCACAGAGGGACAATTTCCTGCCTCACCAAGGGATAAGAGGGCCTAAAAAGGCAGTGATGGTCACAGACATTGGCAGTGGCTTTTATATGTCCACAGACATTGGCAGTGACGTTTGTATGTTCACTCCTTCCTTATTTCTTCAAATCCTCCCCACGCATACTCCTCTGCTGTGCTATGCTTATGCTCTAAACACTGAACACCTGGAACTGGCTGGAATTTCCCATTTCCTGCTGCATTACCCACATCTTTGGGTCCCATTGCTTGCTCCACCCCAGAGCAGGGTCCTGCCTTTCGAGCAACTCCTAGTCCTTCCAGGGCCCCTGACCTCACAAAAGCAGGTTCCATGGCCATTAGCCCCATGCATTTTGGGGCCACATTAATTGAATCCTTGGTGATGTGACCATTTGGGCCTGCATGAGTGCAAGTTAGAGAAAACAGTGCAGGCATATGTTTCCAATATTTTATACAACTTCCAGGACAAATAAGTGTCTGCTCTTTGTGGCAAAAATCAATCTGTTTTACTTATGGGGGTTCCATTTATAGCTACCTCTTTTCTATCATTGGGTCTGAATGGCTATTTAAACCTATTATTGGACTCTTTACCCACTCCTATGATGTCCTGTCCCTCTCTCAGATGCCAGCCCTGGGCACTCATCAGCCAACATCATTCTGCCGAGAGTCAGAAAATCTTTATTCTCATCACAGCTCAAGTGCTTTTCATTTTTGTGACCTTGAAGAAATTCTTTACCCTCTCAGAAAGTGTGTGTTCTCATATATAAATAGAAATACTGTATCATTGACTTGTCATAAGGATTAAATAGAGATGCAAAGTACTCAGGGGGGCTTGGAATATAGTTAAGTGCTTAATGAAAGCTCTTTCCTCCTTCCTCTTCACTGGGTAAGAGCCATGCCATACTCTGCTTTTATTTCCCACCTCTTAGAAGTTCTGTGTCCTCTTAGATTTAAGGAAAAGACATCTTTCCAATTAAAAGGAGGGCCAGAGTGCCTTGAGGAAGTAACTCAATTTGCTTGAGCTCATCTGTCCACGTGTACACTGGCAGGAAGAATACCGGCCCCAGAGGGGCGACTGGGAAAATCAGCATGATTAACCTCTTCCAAAGAGCCCAACCAAGTACCAGGTCACAGTAGGTGCTCAATAAATGTTAACTCCACCCCTGATCCCCAAAGGCCAGAGCTCTAACTCTGCCTACCATTCCCACCATGATGTCCCATGCTTTCCAAACAAAATTAAATTTCCCTTCCTTCTGTGCAGCAGCTGAAGGAGGTATTTGGAGAAAAGCAATCTGGTGAAACAAATGTGTAGCATGTTATCAGTCAAGTTCTTTTACCCTCCCAGGGATATAAGCATTGTAAGAGAGGAACTCGTTTGCCCAAAGAAAGCTACCACTGGAGATACCGCCAGGCATGCAAGGAAGGGACATCTTGACAGTTCAGTCCAAAGGTTCTCCTTCCTCATCTCCTACTTCCCCCTACATCGTATGCTCCAGGTACATGATTCTGCTCTGGACTGAGCAAGCCCACTCCTCACCCAAGACCAAACTTTGTTCTAGTTTCCTTGGTTCTGACAAAGCTGGTCTCAATTTCTGCTTTCCTGGGAAGCTGCTCAATACACAAAACAAGTTGAAAAAACAAATAGTAAGGTCAGTTCCTTGCCTGAGGGTCAACAGAAAGCAGGGTGGGGTGTTACTTCCCAGTAGGCCCGAAGTTGGAGAACATAATACCCAGTTAATACTCCTCTGACTCACCAAATACTTTTTATAGTTTACAAGTAAACACTCACGTTGAACCACATGGTATGTGGTTCACGCAAACCTGAGTGCCTGCTCAACTGTATAAAGGAAAGAACACATGGATGAACAGCTGATAAATATTTCTAGTTTGGGGGCGCCTGGGTGGCGCAGTCGGTTAAGCGTCCGACTTCAGCCAGGTCACGATCTCGCGGTCCGTGAGTTCGAGCCCCGCGTCGGGCTCTGGGCTGATGGCTCAGAGCCTGGAGCCTGTTTCCGATTCTGTGTCTCCCTCTCTCTCTGCCCCTCCCCCGTTCATGCTCTGTCTCTCTCTGTCCCAAAAAATAAATAAACGTTGAAAAAAAAAATTTTTTTTTTAAATAAATATTTCTAGTTTGTTCATGTGCAGCAAAATAAGCCTATAGAGCAGGCAGAGGAAAAACAGCATCAGTGGGCCTTCCCACAGTTTGACTCAAATTGACTTTTTTAAAGTTTATTTATTTCTTTTGAGAGACAGTGTGTGAACAGGGGAGGGATGGGACGGGGGTGGTGGAGGGGGAAGAGAGAGAGAATCCCAAGCAGGCTCCATGCTGTCAGCGCAGTGCCCAATGGACTCGATCCCACAAACCACAAGATCATGACCTGAGCCAAAATCAAGAGTCCGACGCCCAACTGACTGAACCACCCAGGCGCCCCTCAGATTGATTTTAATTTGAAAGAGAAGGCTAGATTCCCTTTAAATATTTCACATATATATGGATAGATAGATGATTAGATAGATGATAGACAGACAGATAGGGGATATACATAAAAACAGTAACAGAGAGATATACAGACACAGGGACGGAGAGAGAGACAGAGACAGAAAGAGAGAGAGATTTGCAGACTGAAAGATCCAAACCACTTTGTTCTTCCTGATGTTGTTTACCTGACCCGAAATGCCCTCCCTCTTCACTCCCACATGCTCAGAGTGCAGTTATCGTTCAAATCCTGGAGTAAGAAGTCGTGGAGATAAATACTGTGCCAACTTGGAAATAAGATTAAGTTACAGCACTTCTTTCAAATTACGTAATTTCACTAATTAACTTCCTGCCTCTCTGTGCTCTACGTTAGATAAGATGCCATCACTGCAAGTTCTCCAGGATCTGGCCCACTGCACCAACAGTCTCCTTCCCAGGCCACCCCCTCCTCAAGACTTCCCACCAGGGGCAGTGTTCGCCTTGCTGCCACATCACCCACCCTCACCTGCACCGTGGTGAAGCCCACAAAGGTATCACCAGGTAGCTGCTAGTGCAGTGAAAAGAACACAGTTCTGAAACTTAGCACCCTAAGTTTGGACACTGGCTTCTTCCTCTACAAGCTGAGTGACCTGGGACACATTATTTAATCTCTCTGAGTCTCGGATTCCTTACATGTAAAATGTGGACAAAAATAATAATCCCTACTTTGTGGGGATGATGTGAGACTTGAGTCACATCATTTAGTTGAACACAGTGCTTAGAAGTATCCCAAACCATGAAGGGTCTCAATTTTACCGACTTGCAAGCAAACAGGCACACTCACCACAGGTTCAAGGATGCCGACCTAAGATACGAAACTCCTGGGGCAGAGACAAAGGACTCTATTACTCACAGCAACACTAGCACCCAGAGTGTCATTGATTGAGCCCATTCCCCATGCCCCAACTTCTACCAGGTGATGCAAAGGCCTGACAACACATAACGCATTGAGCTGCATTACAGGAGGGGAAACCAGAGCTTAGGGAACCTGATCTTTTATAATGGGCAGAATCCTGCCTGATCTGTGTCCTGGAGGGAGACATTATCTTTGTAACACTGGAGGGTAAGTTAATTTGCCTTATGCCCCAGAGGGAGATGTTATTTCTGTCTTCCAAGGTGTTCTCTACACAAATACCCTTGAAAAGATAGTCTGGAATAAAAGAGCACCCTGTGCCTCACTCGCAGAACATGGAGAAATACAACTGACCCCTCCAGAGTTGTTTCCCATTGAGACATACCTTGATAAATCTCCACTTGCTTCCCTTTTTTTGCTCTTGCTCTTGCTAAATCTCCTGCCTGAGATTTTCCTCTTCTTCCCTCCAGAGATTCAAAGACCTTGCTTCATTCAAGCACAAGTTAAATAACCCCTTCCTTGAAGAGCTTTTTCCAAATACTCCAGCATTATAAATTTCTCAGAATCCCCTCTTCTATTTGTGGTCTGTGTCATAAAAACAAGCCATTCTTTAATTTTCTAACTGCTCCAATAAAATTCAATACTCATCCCACCTATTTTTTTCTCAACTCCAAGTTCAGGAATATACTGTAGGGGGTTGCCGTAGACGCTGGTGGGGCCCCACCTATAGCCCCCTGAGCATTCTGGGTATAGATCAACCTAACTGGTCACTTCCTGAGGGAGTGACTGGAGTATGCATCTGGAAACCTGAAGTGCTAGAGAAGTCAAGTTCCACTCCCAATAGCCCACCACCAATGAGGGGTGCAAGGTGGTGTATAAATACCCCAACTCCCTTGCTCCTCAGGTAGATGCATGTCCTACACTGCCTCCTGGAATTCCAATGGGGCATTAAGCTCCAGTTACCCTCAGTACAACCTGGCTTCATGACACCATTTTGTGGGTGCCCTCCACTCTCTCTCTTGCTTCTTCATGCCCTTCCATCGTTTTCTGAGAGTACCAGCCCCCCAATAATCTACTTGCAATAAATCTTCATCTCAGGGTCACTTTCCAAGGGAACACAAACCAAAAGGGCATCAACAAATGACCATTCTTGAATCACACCTTGAAAATATTAAATATTCATTGACATACAGCTTTCAGTCAAAACCACTGTCATATTTATTATGAGGCACCAACTCCAATAATATCATAAATATTTAAAAATCATCCTTATGTTTCTAAAGAATAAAATAATCATATTTAATTATGATATCACTAGAATAAAATATGGAACCAAATGAATCTATATGTGAAAGTCACAGGAATATCTCTAGTTGAGAAGAGGCACTTGGCCCCAGAATACACCTGAAATGCTTCCAAGCATCTTGGCAATGACTTAGAGGTGCCCTTCCGGCAGTCCTCTGTGGAATGCAACAAGATTGGAGACACTTCAAGAATTCTCTTCATGGCACTCAAGTGCTACAGGAAAGGTTGACAAGGCCAACTGGCTCTTTGCCAGGGACTTCTCCTGCTCCCGGTACATCCTCATACATAACCCTGGGCTTTATGATGACATCAAATTCAGATTGAGAAAATGTCCCCCATCCCCTATCATGATGCCATGAAGTGCTGACTTGTTTTCCTGATGGTCAAAATGTATGGGTTCCTGGCTTGTAACGATTAAAAGGGTCAGGTTAACTAGCATGTGGTGGTCCCCAGTAAGGTATGAGAGGAGTCAAAGTCCTTTGGGCATTTAGGACAGAGCCACTGTACTGGGAGAGTAAGAGCAGCCTCAGAATGAAAAACAGCATTAAATGTTTGAAAGGCATGACAACAAGGCAACAAGAGCATCTGCCATTACTCTGGGCACAGAGCTCAGTCCTTCCCCATCACAAGTAGATTGGCACCAGTCCAAAAGGCTGTTTCCACCATGGAATGCAACACAGAATCCATTCTCAGAATAGAGCATGGAACATAACCCCTGAATCCTTCCCTTGCAGCTGCCCGGGGACCTGGCAGGATTCATGCCACTTGACCACATAACCTGTTGCAAAACGGCTATGGGAGGGGACCTTGACAAAGAGCCCAGTTATCTTATCCTGTTGACTTATGCAGACACTCTTGTTGTGTTCGTCCCAAAGGAGAAACTAAAGTAACAGGAAAAGGAAAGTCTTCCTTGCCAAGACCCTAGAGATCAAGTAACTAGCGTCAGGTAATCCAAGAAGACACAGAAAGCAGCGGGAAAATAGACGAGCACCTACCGCACTATTACTGTTACAGTCAGGAAGTTCAGTTTAAGAACAGGTCAGTTAAAGTGTGACTCCATGAGTCAGAGGCCCCAGTGTGTGAAACCAAAATCCTTCAGACCCAGATCCATCCTGAGCACCACAACAGGACCAGAGACAGTGAGGACTGGAACCAGGTGGGCCACGTGAGAGCTACAAAGAAAGAGACCACACTCGTATTAGGCTTGCTGGAGAGAATGATCAGTGCGTTTAACAGAACGTGGGTGCACTCTGCAAATAGTGACTATTTTAAGGAATTTGAAAGGTAAAGGGTAATTAAGTCTCAGCGTGAGCGTCACATCTGAGCTCACTTAAGGGGAAAGAAATCTCCCACAATCTCAGAGCAAGACTGTCTGGGAGTGGGTTACAAGCCCCAAACATAGAGAAGATGTTCCCTGGTGCCACACCACTAGCGGGACTGTGTCAGCCTGAGTCTGGAAGTTCTCATTTCCAGCTGTGAGCCTCCTATGATGGCCTTGCCCTGGCCCTTCCATCTCATAAATGCGAGTGTGTGGAGGGGGTGACGGGTGGAGAGAGCTTTGGCCAGGCAAAACCACCCAACACTTCCCGGATGCCAGGAGGAAAGCTTTCGCTCCCTCTGCCCACCGTGACATTCACAGCCTCCATCACGGTGTTAGGGCACCCCAGATCATGCCTTTGGCCAACCCATCCACATTTTCTCCCTGTACTCTGAAACTGTCACTGATGAGCTGCTTTTGAACTTGGTGGTGTAGGAGAGTTCCTAGCCAGACGCTTCCACTGTTCCATCCATGCGTGTCTTTGTCGTCTCTAAGGCTGCCTGGTCCCTAAAGCTATTCACTCTTCTCTCTGCAGATACAGTCAGACTACACTGCCCAGTGTGTCTTAGAGTCACATGTGGCTAAGTCACAAGAACAACAGTCACACAAAAGAAGGGTCAGCGTAGAATAGAAAACAGAGGGTGGTTAGACGACTGTTAGCATCTATCTGATTTCACAGGGCACTTTCAAACTTCCACACCTTTCCGAAAGTACATCCAGATACGCTGTCTCATGTTCCAACCAATAACTCTGAAGAATAGGAAAGGAAAGAAGCTGGTACCCTATTTACAGACAGGAAAGCAGAGGCAGGAAAAATCACTGACCAACCCAGGATTATAAAGTAATAGAGGCCAGGCTGCAGGCAGAACTCTGCTGTCCTGACAACTGACTTTTGTCTTATTCATGCTCACCATGTTATATTCAGTTTCTCCTAAAAATTCCCCATTATTGGTCAGCTTTATTATATTCATTCTTAAATTTAAAAAAATTTTTTAACTTTATTCATTTTTGAGAGACAGAGAGAGACAGAGCATGGGCGGGGAAGGGGCAGAGAGAGAGAGAGGGAGACACAGAATCTGAAGCAGGCTCCAGGCTCTGAGCTGTCAGCACACAGCCCAACGTGCAGAGCCGGACGTGGGGCTCGAACTCACGAACTGCAAGATCATGACCTGAGCTGAAGTTGGATGCTCAACCGACGGAGCCACCCAGGCGCTCCTCGTTCTTAAATTTTAATAATGTGGGCCACTGCATCTTATTTTATTCTATCTGTAATTACATAAAATGATACAAATGAAAAGAAGGCTTACACTCCCCAAAATATGTACCTAGGAGCTTTGAGGGAACATAACTTTAATCCTTTTAGGCAGAGCTTACGTTTACACATAATCCTTTATACAACGGCTACAGATGCTAAGAGGTTAGGGTTCACTGCAAGCGTACGTGTGATTCGGGTCCCAGCCCACGGTGTCCTTTTATCTGCCAAAGCCACCACTCCTTCCCTGAGGAACACTGAAACAAACACTTGACTGAATTCCCCCTCCAACTCAGTCACCTGTCACATATTCTCAAACCAACGAGCACCTCATGAGGCTACGTGTTGGCGAAGATGTGTAGAAATCGGAGCCCTCCTGTATTGCTACCGGTGCGAATGTAGAAGGGTGCAGCTGCTACGGAAAACGGTCTGGCAGCTCCACAAAAAGTCAGACACAGAGTTACCATGTGACCCAACAATCCCACTCCGAGGTACACACCCAAGAACAATGAAAACATGTGCACACAAGAGCTCGAACGCAAATGCTCACGGCTGCATGATTCATAAGGGCCGACCAAACAGTCATCAACTACTGAATGGATAAACAAAATGGGGTCTGTCCACACAATGGAATGCTAGTCGTTAAGAAACAGGAGTAAGGTGCTGAAAAGCTACAACACGGATGAACCTTGGAAACACGATGCTGAGGGAAGAAGCCAGACACAAAGGAACAAAGATTATATGATTCTGTTTATACAAAATGTGCAGAACAGTCAAATCCAGAGAGACGGAAAGTAGATTAGTGGTTGCCAGGGGCCTAGAAGAATGGAGAGATGGGGGAGGTGATGGCTAATGGGTATGCAGTTTCTATCTTAGGGATGATAAAATTGTTCTAAAAGTAGATTATGGTGATGGTTGATTAACTCTCTAAATAATGAATGTCAAATGCTTATAATAATACATGGCATGTGATTAGCACTATAAAGGTTATTAAAATAATGTCACAATATAATATTATTTCAATAATTATTACCCTTATAATAATTATTATTATTATATTTACTACTATGAATAATAATCCCCTGCCCTCCAAGTATAGTTTCCCTTAGTGTGGATCAACAGAGTGGGGCCCATGGTCCAAATATGACCGAGGGTTAGCAGGGTTTATTCTCCCGGCTTGTGTACACAGTTAGATTTCAAGAAAAACTATGTTGTTTAGAAAATAGGATTTGCCTCAGAACACTATTTGTAGGTCTTTGATAATAACCCACATTATAAGTTCTACTACTCCGAAAATGAAATCAATGTAACACAGAGCTGCCCACACCCCAAATGCCAACCTACCTGACCACTTAGAAGCCTCATGTTAGCACCTCTTTCCAAACTGGTTTCAATCTGTCACATATCTGCTACCACAACAGAACATTCTTCAGTCTCCTGAGATAATATGGTAATTGATGCTTGCATTTTTAAAGTGGATTGGGATATTTTTTTTAATACCAAAAAAAAAAAAAAACAGTGTTGGGGGCAAGGGAGGCCACTAGGAAGGGAGAGACACAGAGACAGAGAAAAACAAAGAGAGATGAAAGACATGGAGACGAGAGACAGAGAGATCAAACCTATGGAGAAAGAACTCACATGGGGCCCAATTTCTTTCACACATCCATGAATCCCCCTCGCACATGGGGCTCACACAACCTTCAAAGTGAGCTTTCCCCATGCTGTGTGGGAGAGATCAGCATTAAGACAACTGGATGTAAACTTTCCAGAAGAAAAGAAAAACAGGCACAAAAGAACACAAGCCTTTTTGCCTTTTCCAAGGAATCAAAAAATGACTCAAGAACAGCACGTCAAAATCAAAGATGACAGCAGCTTCAAAGCTTCTCCATAAGATCAAAGGCAGAGGAAGGGGAAAGAAGGCAGAATCTGAGACAGTGGGGAGAAGGGTCCTCGTAGCCAGTGTGAAGCCATAATAACCATTATCTCCAATAAGTTAACTTCACCCTTGACAGTCAGCTGTAGGGCTCTCCCAGGGAGCTTTGTGGAAAGGTCAGTAACAGAAACAAAAATGAGGCATTTTAGCAAAAACACTGAAATCAAATCCTACTGGCAGAAGTCTTCCAGGACATCACCTTGCCCTCTCTCCCCTAAAAAGACTGTCTTGCTGGACCTCACATATTTTATTTTTTGTAACATTTATTTATTTATTTGGGGAGGGGGGGGTGCAGAAAGAGAGGGAGAAAGAATCCCAAGCGGGCTGTGCACTGTCAGCACAGAGCCAGACGCAGGGCTCAAACCCATGAACCACGAGATCATGACCTAACCAAAACCAAGAGTTGGTTGCTTACCCAACTGAGCCACCCAGGTGCCCCGTGGACCTCCCATATTTTAAACTGAATTTGAGTAAAGTGCCCCAGAATCCAGTAACAGTTTCAGTTAGATCACACAGGAATTGTTTTCAAGTCAATATATTTATCCTTGTAGCATTTAAAAATGTGACTTTCCTACAACCTTCCCCAAGCGAGGGAAAGAAGCATGAATGCTAGTGAAATGTTTATTCTCATGATCTGATGACTGATCTCAGTATAATTGGTCAGAAACCACCTCTCCCTCATTCTGTTGCCATTATAAAATACTTCTCTCTCAATTTAACTCTTGTTCTCCCCAACACTGTGCTGCATAACACTGGAGTGTGGTAGTGGAATGGATTCCACATAATTAGTTCTACGTAATTGAGCAATAAGGCCTCGTTATGCATGAAAGTCATTGGGCCTCTCACATAGGAACAACTCAAGAACAATGATGTATTGTTCCCACTAACTGTGCAAAGCATTCCCTGTAGGACTATGTGTTCTTTTGCTTGGGAAACAGCATTTCCAAATGACGACTGGAGCACTGTTTGAGGGAATATTTCCTCTAAAGCAATCTCCTTCCCAGAACATTCTCCCGATTCCTCGTTTCCGAGGGGTTATGCGAGAGCAGATCGATAGCAGTTGAGAATATAGTATAGTCCCTGGCACATCATAGGTGTCCAGTAAAAAGTGGTTTTAAAATGATCTTTAGAAAACTTGCTGACACCGTTCTTTCAGAGAGAAAACGCAAGCCATGCATACTTCTAACCTCACCGTCTCCTCGCCTCTATCTTTCCTGTATATAAAATAGATGTTTCCCACTGCCTTCAGGACAGCCACATGATCCTGAAAACAGCTCTAGATACTTGAATGGCAGTTTCCACCTAAATAGAAAACTTCATTATTTTTTTAAATTTTTTTAACGTTTATTCATTTTTGAGAGACAGAGACAGAGAATGAGGGGGGAAGGGGCAGAGAGACAGGGAGACACAGAATCTGAAACAGGCTCCAGGCTCTGAGCTGTCAGCACAGACCCCGATGCGGGGCTCGAACCCACAAACTGCGAGATCATGACCTGAGCCGAAGTCGGATGGTCAACTGACTGAGCCACCCAGGTGCCCCAAACTTCGTTATTAAAATGCAGGCCCAGAGTATGCTAGCCTAGAACAACACACACACACACACACACACACACACACACACACACACACACACATTTCAACAAATACATAAATCCAAAGCAACCTTGTAAAGTGTTTGCACTTTTTGTAATGTATTGAATGTTGTCAGATCATACCAAGCCTTCGACTTTATCGATACCTGAACACTACCTACATGTATCTTTCCCTTCTTCAAAAAGGTTATAAGGACAATCTGCAAATCTGTAAATGAGCAAATAAGTGTGCACATAGTTCAGTGAGCATTTCTTTATTTATTCTGTATTGTTACACTCAGGCTATATAAAGTGCATCCAAGTTTGCCAAATCTCAAGCATTAACTTTTCATCTATGTTTTCCCTAAATGTTTTGTTCTAATGTTTGTTCCTCTGAAACAGGTTAAAGAGTTTAAAAAAAAAAAACTGGCTGATTTTTAATGCAACCAGCTCCACAAAAAACAGATGGTGTATAACCTGGCTAATTAGATAACAGAGGGAGAATCTCATTCCCTAAGTAAAACTGTCTTTTGAGTAAACCTTCCACATATCACTTAAACTAGCCATAAAAATGAGTCTTTGGGGAAAGGTTTTCCCCACCAATGTCATCAATCATGTCATTTCCCTTCTTTCTCTCATTCCCCTTCTGCCCTCATGTCGTTTCTTCCCCTGTTTATCTACCTAGAGAAATAGGAGCTAAGGCAGAAGGCTAAGAGTAGATAGGCAATTACTCTTACCTAAGCACAGGAACACCCAAACGCTGAAAACTTTGCCAAATGAATATTTTTCAGTGCCAAGCAAGTCCACGGGATGTATTTGTGCTAAATGTTGCAGTCTTGCATAGCTAAGAGAATGGACTCTGAACGACCATGCCGAGATACCAAATTCAAGACTCCTTCTATACTTTGATCCATGCTCCCCTAAATGCCAATCACCCACAAAGCACACCTGGAGGAGAAGCACCAGCTCGGCCCTGCACCACACCCTCTCTGAAATAACAGAGGCAGGTCACCCAGACCAACTCTTTAGTTCATTGCATCTCTGCATGAAAGTCACCTCCACAGACTGTCTGAGATCCCCAACCTACCCATTCATGTGGGACAGGCTATGGCAACTTATTTTCCAAGATTCTCCTATGGACAATTACACCAAATACCACCGCCAGAAACACATACCCACACATGCACACAAGCGCATTTCATTTTCTGAAACAGGGTGTGAGCCAACAATGAAAGGAAGAATCATTTCCAGGAGCAGTTTTGTAGACCACAGTGCATAGTTTTCTTCCTTTCCCGCCTGTCTGGGCTGGCTGGAAAGAAAAAGGGTGTCAACTTCTGAGCCACAAGTCCCTTAAACCCTCTACCTTTCATCACACCAAGAGAAACACTGAAAAATACAGCTCCGGTAAGGATTTAATTAAATTCCCAGCACAGGCCTCTGGGTTGTTTTTGTTTTTTGTTTTCTATTGTTTTTCCCCATTGTAATCTGGAGAAAATAGTTTCTTCTATTGCTTAACATTGATGACTCCTTCTGACTCCAGATTCTCTTCTCTCTTCAGACTGACAGCGCATGGCAGGCATAAACCTTGAGTTCTTCATCCATTCGGCTCTGGCTTCCAGGACAGTGCTGAGCCGAGTCTGCGCTCCTGGATTGTTTCTTTCTTTAAGCGTTGTGTTTGTTAATCAGTTGAAGGCCCCCACACGCCCCTTCTTCTACACTCATTTACACAAACACTGAGGTCACTGCCTGCTCTAGCTATTCTTACCTTGCCTGTGTTCAGGGCTTGCTTTTCCTAGATTGTAACGAGGGACTGCAATGCCTGCCTGGGGGTAAGGGTTGAACTCATTTTGTTAAGGTTCTGTGACTGACCTTGTTCATTAAATCCATGCACAGTCACCTACTTAATAACGTCCCGATCACATTTGGGGGAAGAGGTTGCCGCAGTGGCGTAATTACTGAATTTCCCCAAATCTGTACGTAAAAATGGACAGAACAACCAGACAGCAAAACCACGCATGTATTCACTGCAAACTCCAGGGACACCATATATCCATGAACCACAAACTACAAGGCTTGAGCATCGCTGTCTTTGTGGGAGGAAGCCAAGGAAAACATCAGGGATTCTGGCAGACCTAGAAACAGAAGAAACCCAACAGAGCCAGTAGATTTTCCCTAGCAAGCATGGTGGGCCAATTTGAGAAAAGCAGCTGGAATTGAGAAAAGTGCTGTTCAACTCGGTAACAAATGAGTGCAAGATCTCCATGCAAGTGTGAAGGGGCTGGGGCAGCCTGGCCCACACACACTCTTGAAGCTGACCCACCAGGTTCCCTCCCTTCAGGCCAGGGCCCCCACACAGGGAGTGGACTCCAAATTCAGCAGGACAGGGATAATAGAGACAGAAAAGAGTGACCAGCTAACTCATAATTTTCTTTAATTGACATAAAAACAACAGGACAGGGAGATCTATGAAGTTATAAACTATTCTGAATACAGCTACTTTTAAAAGTTGAGGAAAACTAATTTCATGTGAAAATGAATAACAAAAAAGGATCATAAGTAAATTTGATTTAAATTGATTATAAGGAAGGAGAATATGGAGAATAACATTCCCACAGACAAGCAAAGCAGGACAGCAAATACGTCCTTATAAACACTTGAAAACTACAATTTGCTATCTGACAAAGAGCTAGAAGACACTAACAAAACATGAAAATACAACACAAGTCAGAAACAAAACCTCTCAGAAAGCAGATGACAGAACTCAAGACAACTACCAATAAGAAAAAATTTTTCAGAAGTAAAGAAAAAAATGGAAAAAACACAAGAGAATAAACAAATAATTAATGACTTGTAAGAAATAAAGGATAAAAATGAAATTTTCAAACTCAAAAAATTTGAAGAGGTAAAAGGATTTGACCGAATGTGACAAATATTTAAATAGCAAAGAAGATCCAACAATGTTGACAATAAAAACCCCTAAAGAAGAAAGCCAAAACAAGGCAACAAATACTAGAAATCATAATTGAAGGAAATTTTTCACAATAAAGATTTGAAATGACATATCAAAACAGCAAGGAATATCCCTGAAAATACTGACTCTGAATAACCAACTGAAGATACTATCCTATAAAATTGCTGTATTTTGAAGAAAAAGAAAAGAATCCTATAGGTTTACAGGAAAAATAAAACAGAAAGTGACATATAATGGAAATAAAAACAGACTTTGACAGCAAGGCTTTATTCCAATAAAACTAGAGTAATAGAATTAAGATACTCAAGGAAGATCACCAAAGCTGATATCAACATAAGGCTGCTGGTAAACATTCAATAGAGAATTTCTTTCTTTTTTTTTTAATGTTTATTTATTTTTGAGAGACAGAGACAGAGAGTAAGAGGGGGAGGGGCAGACAGAGAGGGAGACACAGAAGCCGAAACAGGCTTCAGGCTCCCAACTGTCAGCCTAGAGCCCGACACAGGGCTCGAACCCACGAACCATGAGATCATGACCTGAGCCCAAGTCAGACACTTAACCGACTGAGCCACCCAGGTGCCCCTCAATACAGAATTCCTTCTCTACAAAAACATGTTGAGAGTTGAAAGGGAGAGAGCAAACCTTACAATATGACTTCAAAGATCTCATATGACAGCCAATATCAAGAAAGCCATCGATGACAGTGAGGGAGGTCAAGGTGAGGCAAGAGTCAACAGGAAGAGGCTCTCACCAGCCATAAATGAGACAACATGAACCAGAGTAAGAATGAAGATGGCAAAGGATGGAAACCTATCTGTTTCAAACCAGGAGTTCACAGTTAAATTTTTAAAAATTAATTGATCACTTTCTGATGGTTTTAAGAAAGCAATCCATGACCTTGAAAACTGATAAAGCTGAAGAATCGAGCATTTATCCTGCCCTTCCTATATGAGCTATACTGCTGTGCAATCAGAGGACAGATGAGAACAAGGCACTCTTTATGATGTTTCTATGGGCAATAAATGAAAAAATGAACGGACTTGGCATGTTAACATCTGCTTCCACCTCCCCCCGCCTCTCACACACACACACACACACACACACACACACACACACACACACGAAATCAATCAAAGTCAGATATCATTGTGGCTTCTGAGAATAGAACTCAATAGCACATATAGTCTTGCCAAACAGACCAAATGTGGGTCTGATCAGTCTCTGTATCCAGCTGCAGGAAATACAGACAATGGAGGAAAATACTAATCTTCACTATGAGTAAAGCTATCAGCCACATCCAGACTTTGGGAAATGCAACGGATCCAACAACCCAGGTTCCCTGGCAGGTAGAGTGTAAGGAACAGCAATGGCAAAAAGGAGTAGAGGAGAAAATTGTAGATTAAAAGCAATTTAAAAGACATCAAATTATAAAAGTAGACAAGAATTGTCATGTCTAAGGATACATATCTGGGGGGACAGAACTAGACAGAAATTGAAGACAGTAATCACTATAAAAGTTAGCACCATGCATCCATCCATGGAGGGGGGGAACAGAACGGGTATAAGTGGGAAGGGACACATACCAGAGCTGTTAGTGCCCCTGGATGTTCTATGACATGTGTCATATTTATAAGGGCGCTTGCCATATAATCTTGTGTGTGCACTTTTTGTGTGGTTTTCTGTACATATGTCTCATTTTACAGCGAGAAGTTTAGTTAAAAAGAAAAAATAATCATCACAATAATGGCCCAAATGATCCAGAAAAGGAGCAATCATACAGAGGTTGGAACGCAGCGGAATACCTGAAGATCTGGAGTAAAAGCAGATGGTGAAGAACACGGAGGTCCCGCATCTGGAGGCCAGGGTCAGGGGCCACGGAGTTATGGGCAAGGTTGTCCAGTGTAGTCGGAGATCCCAAATCCCGAGGTAGGCATTCTGGGTGAAGAGGGAGCACGTGGTATCCGCATGAGGCATCGTTAGCAAAAGCACCATGATTCAGCTCCCTGGGGACCGAGCCAGAGCTACAAATCACCAGCTGAAGGAAGGCAAGTTGGAGAAAAAGAACACAGAAGAAAGTCTTAAAATTACGGCTCCACCTCATCCACTGCCACACCAGTATTTATGGAAAAGAGGGAGGCTGTAAATATAAAAGCAATTTTAAAAAGAAAAGAATTCTTCAGAAATTAAGGTGTTTTTAAAGAGAACAGTGATTGTTTTTCCCTGAAGCACATGCTTGTGAAAACTCCCCTCGAGGGACCCAAGATTAACATCATTTACAGACCTGGTCTACAACATCTAACATCTTCCCTTTCCTCTTCTGGATACAGATGGCATGCCTTATGAGCTCAGGCCCTCTTGGCCTCATCTGTCCCTAAGGCTGTCAGCCATTTACTGGTGTGGCCACCACTGCAGTGACCAATGGGGGGTGGGGGGCAGTCTCCGGCTCACTTCCTATGAGCACAGTTTGCCTTGCCTCATGCTGCATGGGGCATCCTTAATTCCCCTTTGCCATGTAAGATAAACATATTCACAGTTTCAGGGCATCTCTGAGGAGGCCATTATTCTGCCCCCACATTCCACTTTCCCTGGTCTCTGTGCCCCTAGGATTTCTCTCCTAACAAAATTTTTCTCATAAGCGATTTGCTAGTCTGTACTTCCTAGACAATCTGACCTAAGATGGTTGGTACCAACAGTGGGCCCCAGAAAGCAGACCCTCAGAGAAACAGGGGCCTGATCACTGGCCACACATAGGATAGTGGTTGTTCCTGGGATGTGCGGGCATCACAGCGACTCACACTGCACCTGTGGTTAATGACGGGGAGGCATAGGTGGAAAGTGAGGTTTGGGAAGATGACAAGAGTGGTGACAAGGAATAAGTGCAGGAGGAATTCTCTGGATGGCATCAGAAGCTTTGCAAGAAATATGCTCAGGGTAGCCATCCACCAATTTAAGGTACATCTTCAACAACCACAGGGCAGATTATATAGAAAATAGAGTCCAAGTTTTCATGTTTCAAATGGTAGAGATGCAAAAGACACTGAACACGCAGCCTGACATCAAAGTCAGAGACAGACCTTTAATGAGAAAAGAATGGGACTCTGAGACAGAGTGGGGGATGTCTACCAAGACCCGCATGAAAATCTTAAAACCCCAAGTCCCTCCAGCACTCTGGGATCCCAGAAGCTGCCTCGCTCCCTGGTGTCAGAACCTTGCCTAGAGACCTAACAATGGCCATAGCTGAAGGAGGTATTTTGCCAGATGTTCTTGGTCTTCTTGATGTTGGCAGGTCACCAAAGTTTGTACAGAGCCTTCAAAGGTTCCCTCCACCAGCCTCCCCGCTCAGCCATATGCCTCTCTGGGAGGTCTGGGCAGGCGGAGACGGGTCCCTCCTGGAAAGCACTCGTATGCACACCTCCTTTTCTCTCCCTCTCGGGCACCATCAAATATTTTCTAGTTTCTTGGGAGAACCATCTCCCCTCAAGCCACAAACTTCCCTAAATTTTCTGTCTAGAAAGCATCCTCTATCTTCCCTAGGATGTTTGGCTCCTGACAACCAAAGCCAAGAAGAAACCTTCTAGTTATTTTCCGCTTTGTGCACTGAGGCAAAGCTGCTCACAAGAACCTCACAGAGGCAACGTGCAATAGGATAGATAAGGGAATAATCAGGAGGGGACATACAATTTCAAAGAATATGGACACATCTCTGTAAAAATAAGTTACAAAGTGATGGAGCCACACGTGCATCCAGGAGAGGGGCATAATTGCCTGTCAGGGCTAAATTCTGCATGAAGACATGTAACCCTAAATATTGACTGGACTGCACGCTCTGGAAAACAGTGTGGAGGTTCCTCAAAAAATGAAAACTAGATCTACCCTACAACCCAGTAATAGCACTGCTAGGAGTTTACCCAACGGATACGGGAGCGCTGATGCATAGGGGCGCTTGTACCCCAGTGTTTATAGTAGCACTTTCAACAATAGCCAAATTACGGAAAGAGCCTAAATGTCCATCAACTGATGAATGGATAAAGAAGATGTGGTTTATATATACAATGGAGTACTACGTGGCAATGAGAAAGAATGGAATCTGGCCATTTGTAGCAACGTGGATGGAACTGGAGAGTGTGATGCTGAGTGAAATAAGTCAGGCAGAGAAAGACAGAGACCGTATGTTTTCACTCTTATGTGGATCCTGAGAAACTTAACAGAAGACCATGGGGGGGGGGTGGGAAAGTTACAGAGAGGGAAGGAGGCAAACCATAAGAGACTCTTAAATACTGAGAACGAACTGAGGGTTGATGCGGGTTGGGGGAGAGGGGAAAGTGGGTGATGGGCATTGAGGAAGCCACCTATTGGGATGAGCTACCGGGTGTTGTATGGAAACCAATTTGACAATAAATTACATTTAAAAAATACTCACTGGACTGCAAATACCGACTTGTCATGTATTTTAAAATAGGATGTCATAAAGCAAAACTGAAGGAGAACCAATTCATGCAACTCATCACAACCTTGATTCTTTCCTGATAATTTCTGAAAGACTCGTTCAAATAACACTGGTCCAGGGGCGCCTGGGTGGCGCAGTCGGTTAAACGTCCGACTTCAGCCAGGTCACGATCTCGCGGTCCGGGAGTTCGAGCCCCGCGTCAGGCTCTGGGCTGATGGCTCAGAGCCTGGATCCTGTTTCCGATTCTGTGTCTCCCTCTCTCTCTGCCCGTCCCCCGTTCATGCTCTGTCTCTCTCTGTCCCAAAAATAAATAAACGTTGAAAAAAAAATTAAAAAAAAAAAACAAATAACACTGGTCCAAACTCCTCTAATTATTACTTGGCTCCATGGAATGACAAGGGCTCACACATCTTTCAGGTGAATTTTTTGATCATCCTGTCTCAAAAGTATGTCAAAAATCACGGCTGGAAAACATTTGTAATACTCAAGCAAGGCACATATTTCTGAATGGAAACAAAATGTGTATATTGGAAAAAGATTTTTAGAGACCCCACGTAAATGTACATCTTTAGCCTGAACAACTGAATCCTTGTCATACAAGCATTTTGCATATACATTGTTATCCTGGAACAACACTATCCCAGGGAGGCATACACAATTTACATTTACATGCCTAATATTTACATGCCGGCCTGAACATCTATCTAACATCAGGCATATTATATGAGCGTCCCAAAATCCAAGCTGCAAATATAAATCACATTTTTGATACAATAATTTTTTCACAGCCAAAAAAGCAATCATCCATTAGCTATCAACTTAAAGAGATTTTAGGGTAATCCCAATGCCCTCAACCATCTATTATGGCCGCTAAGAGTTGCAGTAAATTAGTTTATCTTTGGTGCAAAGTCTCATATCATCCATGAAATAGTAGAAGTTGATCTCTTTAACAATAACATAACATAACATAACATAACATAACATAACATAACATAACATAACATAACATAACATAAAATAGAAGTTGGAGGCTTCCCAAAAGCCTTCACGAAGGTGCACTGGAAAGCTCGCCATCTGGAGGATTCTTTTTCCATGCTCTCCACCACTTGAATCATCCTGCCTAATAAACAAGCATGACTGATCAAAGTCCTGCAAGGAGAGCACAGAGGGCTCCTGAGATGTGCCTGAGATGAGTGAGAAGGTAAGAATCCCCTGAGAGGCCAACCAAGATGAACTTCGCAGCCCTCAAAAAATAGAAAATTGACACATTTTTGACCTATCGGCATACATTCAACTATTTTTTAAACAGAGGAAATTAAATTTTTTTTATCAGTCACACTTGACAATTATCTGGAAATACTCCAGTTACAGCAAATCTCAGTCAAAGCCTCCTTGTATGCACCAAACAATAAGAACTTCAGCCAAAAACAAACAAACAACAACAACAACAAAAACCACTGTATTTGGGGCAACAAGAGCTGAAACAGAGCCAGTCTGCCTCTAAACTATCTAATCTATCTCATTATAGACATAGGATTATCTGATATCTTCCTGTGTTGTTTACCTGGAATAAACTAAGGAATGGGTTTAAATATATTGCCTTTAATGCACATAAAGGGAAAATAAATCTGAATATCTTAGAAAGAGATATATACAATCCGGGTGGATATCCCACCAATACAGATAAATAGAGATGACAGAGACAGATAAAGACAGAGATAAATGTTTCCAAATTTCACATTAAAGTTTCCAACTTTGGGGCACCTGAGTGGCTTAGTCAGTTGAGCATCTGACCTCGGCTCAGGTCATGATCTCACAGTCCGTGAGTTCAAGCCCCATATCGCACTCTGGGCTGACAGTTCAGAGCCTGGAACCTGCTTTGAATTCTGTGTCTCCCTCTCTCTCTGCCCCTGCCCTGCTTGTGCTCTTTCTCTCTCTCAAAAATAAATAAGCATTTAAAAAAGTTTCCAAACTTGACTCTCTTTTTTTGCTTAATTTAAAATAATTTATCCATACATCACATATTTGTCTGAACACAGTGTGAATCTAGATTCTAGGCATCAGATAAATATTAAAGGAACCAAAATTTTCATTCTGCACCAACACAAGCCAGAAATCATTTTTAATAATTTACAATGCAAGGAACAAAGAGCTTTTCCATTTCTCTCAGTAGAAATTCTCATCTATTAGCCCTTTCCCACCTCAGATCCTAAGCTCTCCTTCCTTCTCATGCACCTTGACATACATGTGAGAGGTAAGCATCAGTTGTAAAGCCAAGAAACACATCTCCACCATTAATGTAGCTGGGTTTGGCCAAGAAAAGCCACCAAGCTGGTGAAATATGTAGACAGAGCTTCAATAAGCAACATCATTTGAAAGCAGAGTACATTGTCCAATGCAAAATTGGATGGCTACATAAAACAAACGGATTGTGTAAAGATTTCTTGTCGATACCCAATGGTTTACAATTCTGAACGCTGGATCTTTGTTTCTTTCTAGCTATCCTTCTGTCAGCCTTGCTCTCTTTTATCTTGTGTTGCCCAACCATGCTGAATTTTTTGCCCTGCCTATTCATCCCCTTTGCACATGCCAAGGGATTTTGGTCTTCTGATGCTTTCTCTTTGCCAACATCCTGTTTGGATTATTGATAGAGAGGCTGGATCTTTGGAAAGCTCTCATCTTTGAAAGAGTTGTCAAGCTGCAGTTTTGCAAACTGCAGAGCACAAACACTTCAATATTTATGCTCCTTCTATCGACACTGAGTAAATTAGACTCTGGAATACCTGCATTATCCAAACCATCTGCTTCACTGCATTTTTTTAAATGAGTAGGTGGGGGGAAATTATGGGCATTTTCTCTTATCTCTTGTTGCCAGGGAGACGACTTTTTCTTGGTAGGGATAATCCTAGAATCTCAAAAGAGCTAGGATGCAACCTTCCTTCCCCTCTTTCTTCGAATGAAATCTGTGTCTTCCCTGCAGAGAGCTTTACACCGGCTACTCAGTCTCCGAGGACATTATAATATCCCAAGCTAGTCCAAAACATGCCGGGCTGAATTTTCGCTTTGCACTTCCACGGTCAGCCGGCACCAAATGGAGGGGTCCGCAAAGTTTGCCTTAAAAAAACAAAATGACTGTTTTATAAAGGGTTATTCTGTCATTTGGGCCCATAAAACTCAAGGGAAGCGAAAAGATCCACTCTGCCCCATCGGACTGAAAGCCGTACTGAAAGAACCCCTTGTGTGATGAAGACAAAATAAAAAATAATTATGTTCAGTTCCATGGGGCTTTCTTCCTGAAAACATAAAAGAGAATCTGCAAGCAGAGGGGGAAACTGCCCACGGTGTTCATATCCTCGGGGGTCTTGGAAAACATCATGCCTCAGCGTATGCAGCCTACATGCCACTACAGGAGAGAACACACTTAAAAGAACTTGTGAGGGGCGCCTGGGTGGCGCAGTCGGTTAAGCGTCCGACTTCAGCCAGGTCACGATCTCGTGGTCTGTGAGTTCGAGCCCCGCGTCAGGCTCTGGGCTGATGGCTCAGAGCCTGGAGCCTGTTTCCGATTCTGTGTCTCCCTCTCTCTGCCCCTCCCCCGTTCATGCTCTGTCTCTCTCTGTCCCAAAAATAAATAAACGTTGAAAAAAAATTAAAAAAAAAAAAAGAACTTGTGAAATACTGTGTTTGTGGATCATGGGTTTGCTTGCTTAGGTGGAGGGTAAATCGCCAGTAGCACATTTTGTACCAGGAAGGCGACTGTGCCCAGAACAGAAACTGGCTGCGGACAAACAAGTAATTTGCATTCTGCTTTTGCAGACAATCGTATTCCACCCCCAACCCACATCATATTTGCATAATTCGTTTATGAAATGCTGTTTTTCATTCTCTGGAACCCACAGCTGCCGCTAGGGGAATGGGCACGGTCCACACCCAGCTTCAAATTCACTCCTGCATAATGCTCAATGAGAGGATTTTTGCGCACAGTTAAGAAGGAGGCCCAGATGCTCAAGGAAGGCAGGCCTTGAAAGACTTTCTGCCTTCTGCTTAGTGTGACATCCAAGAAAGCATGGCAAAGAGACCCCAAGAACCCCAACTGGTGATGGCAAAACAGTAATCATTGATTTGGGGGTTAGAAATGATTGAGAAAAAAACTTTACCTTGATTCACAGGGAAGCAGGAAAATTAGTGCAAAGGGGACCTGAAAGTTTAGCCTCAATTTTTTTTTTTTATATGAAGTTTATTGACAAATTGGTTTCCATACAACACCCAGTGCTCATCCCAAAAGGTGCCCTCCTCAATACCCATCACCCACCCGCCCCTCCCTCCCACCCCCCATCAACCCTCAGTTTGTTCTCAGTTTTTAACAGTCTCTTATGCTTTGGCTCTCTCCCACTCTAACCTCTTTTTTTTTTTTCCTTCCCCTCCCCCATGGGTTCCTGTTAAGTTTCTCAGGATCCACATAAGAGTGAAACCATATGGTATCTGTCTTTCTCTGTATGGCTTATTTCACTTAGCATCACACTCTCCAGTTCCATCCACGTTGCTACAAAAGGCCATATTTCATTTTTTCTCATTGCCACGTAGTATTCCATTGTGTATATAAACCACAATTTCTTTATCCATTCATCAGTTGATGGGCATTTAGGCTCTTTCCATAATTTGGCTATTGTTGAGAGTGCTGCTATGAACATTGGGGTACAAGTGCCCCTATGCATCAGTACTCCTGTATCCCTTGGGTAAATTCCTAGCAGTGCTATTGCTGGGTCATAGGGTAGGTCTATTTTTAATTTTCTGAGGAACCTCCACACTGCTTTCCAGAGCGGCTGCACCAATTTGCATTCCCACCAACAGTGCAAGAGGGTTCCCGTTTCTCCACATCCTCTCCAGCATCTATAGTCTCCTGATTTGTTCATTTTGGCCACTCTGACTGGCGTGAGGTGATACCTGAGTGTGGTTTTGATTTGTATTTCCCTGATGAGGAGCGACGCTGAATATCTTTTCATGTGCCTGTTGGCCATCTGGATGTCTTCTTTAGAGAAGTGTCTATTCATGTTTTCTGCCCATTTCTTCACTGGGTTATTTGTTTTTCGTGTGTGGAGTTTGGTGAGCTCTTTATAGATTTTAGATACTAGCCCTTTGTCCGATATGTCATTTGCAAATATCTTTTCCCATTCCGTTGGTTGCCTTTTAGTTTTGTTGGTTGTTTCCTTTGCTGTGCAGAAGCTTTTTATCTTCATAAGGTCCCAGTAATTCACTTTTGCTTTTAATTCCCTTGCCTTTGGGGATGTGTCGAGTAAGAGATTGCTACGGCTGAGGTCAGAGAGGTCTTTTCCTGCTTTCTCCTCTAAGGTTCTGATGGTTTCCTGTCTCACATTTAGGTCCTTTATCCATTTTGAGTTTATTTTTGTAAATGGTGTGAGAAAGTGGTCTAGTTTCAACCTTCTGCATGTTGCTGTCCAGTTCTCCCAGCACCATTTGTTAAAGAGGCTGTCTTTTTTCCATTGGATGTTCTTTCCTGCTTTGTCAAAGATGAGTTGGCCATATGTTTGTGGGTCTAGTTCTGGGGTTTCTATTCTATTCCATTGGTCTGTGTGTCTGTTTTTGTGCCAAGCCTCAATTTTTAATGTTAACTAACCTGTACAATAACATGGTACACAATAAATGCCATGTAACGACCAGTAGGGTCTCTCCCACAATAAATGCCACGTAATGACCAGTAAGCTCTGAGACCCTTATACGAGGCTTACTAACTGGTTTGCCTCCATTATTACCAACAGCAGTTTGGTGAGTGTGTAAAATTATTACTGTGCCCCAGAAGATACGGCTTTATGTATCAGAGCAACTCAGCGGGCCAGCTGCAGCCACACAAGCTGGAAGCCTGCTAGAAATGCACACCCACGGGCTCCACAACAGATGTGCAGGATCAGAGTCCACGGGAGGGGGTGTCCAGGCGTTAATAAGCTGGCCAGGCGAGGTTGAGGCACAGGTCTGAGCACCACTGGTCCGGGTTGTTTGGGCCCTACACCACAAAACCTCCCATGCCCTCATTCATGTCAGTAATTAGCTACCTCTCTCATCATTGAATACAGAGACATTTCATTTCTAGTACCGTGTAGATGCATTCGCATCACAGAAATATAGACCATATTATCCAAGACCCTATTTAAATGCATTAACTTCATAGGCCATAATTTACTAAATCCTTGAAGCAGACCAAAAAAGAAGGAAATATTAAGAGGAAAGGTAGGAAAAATTATTTAGGAAATTATGCTGCCATTAAATATAGTATTTGAGAGGAATGTGTAAAAATATGAAGAAATACATTATAATATTAAATGCAGAATACAGAATTACATATTTACCGTAATCACACTCTTAGGTTATACATTTTTAAAAGGACGGGAAAGACAGTCACTAAAATGTTAGTAGTCAATGTCTCTGGGCGGTAGAAACAACAAACGATTGTGTTTCACCCCTCTTTTTACCGTGTCTGGTTTTCATTGTTTTGATCATAACACGATGAGAGGTATTGCTTTTTTTCTTTTAACCCTTATTATTTAATGTTTTTATCTGTTTTTGAGAGAGAGAGACAGAGCATGAGCAGGGTAGGAGCAGAGAGAGAGGGAGACAGAGAACCTGAAGCAGGCTCCAGGCTCTGAGCTGTCAGCACAGAGCCCAACTCAGGGTTGGAACCCATGAACTGTGAGCTCATGACCAGAGCTGAAGTCAGACCCTTAACTGACTGAACCACCCACGTGCCCCGAGGTATTGCTTTTTTAATGAAAAATATACTTTAAACACACATTAAGGCAGGACCAGTCTATAAGTGGCTAACACAAAGATAAAACAGTAATGCTATTTGTCACCCTCAAGTTCTTAATCTGGTTGATATACTCCAGATGTGAAGCATTGCCGAGTCTCTCCTGGATTTGCTACTAACAGATAGATATAGTGATACTATTTTACTAGGCCATCTTGTAGAGCACATCACACACATTAAGAAATGGTCCTGACAGCCTAGAAATACTCTGGTAAAATACATGTAACATAAGGGGTGGTTTGGGAATCACATAGATGTCTAAACAGGTTTCATTATAAAAAGGAGGACCCATTGAGGTTAAGACATCCGTACATAATTCATCCCTTCCTGTCCTCCTCTCTAGGCCTCACCCACTACCTGAAAGTGACAGATAGGTGGGGAAAACCTAGGAAATACAAGTCCAGTGATTTCTTGACTAGGTCTCTAGCTGTAGATGTGCTTTCAGCTGAAAACCACCCCAGTTGCTTCTACCCTTCAAATCTTGCAATCCCAGAAAGGCAGGCACCAGATGGATATTCAGAAAGATAGGAAAAGTTATTCTGCAAAATGTTGACTTAACCTTGGAAATGTCCTCTTGGCTTCCTCAAAGGAGACCATCAAAGGATTAGAATGGGCCTAAAGTCTGGGATCTACTTACTCTGGGTCAACTGTCAACCCTTGATTACATTTCAGTCATTAGCAATATGAGAACGATACCTGCCTTACAAAGTCATTGTTAGTACAAAGAATGCAGTGTAGGGGCACCTGGGTGGCTCGGTCGGTGGAGCATCTGACTCTTGATTTTTGCATGGGTCATGACCTCACGGTTCATGGGATCAAGCCCGGCATCATGCTCCATGCTGACCACACAGACAGTGCCTGGGATCCTCTCTTTCCCCCTCTCTCTCTGCCCTTCCCCCTCTCACACTTGCTCTCTCTCTCTCTCAAAATAAACAAGTAAACATTTAAAAAAAAAAAAAACACATACACATACAAAGAGTGCAGTCTGTGCCCCAAGCAGTGGATATGGTTTGGGGTAGGGGCATCCTAGCAGTAGTAGTGAATATTATCTGACTTAGGACAGGAGTCTACCCCTCCACTTTAAGGGACCAAAAGGGAGAAACACCTTGCCAGTAAGCATATAAACTGGTATCCCCTCCTAGGAAAACAATTTGGTGCCATCACTCGCCCAGCTCTTCCAACCTTGACTGTGATCCAAGAGAAGCTTTGCACAGGTGTGCAAGGATTCCTGACTGAGAATACGTCCTCAGCAGCATTGTTTATAAAACCCAAAGTCTAAAAACAACCCTGATGTCCTAAGACAGGAAAATGGGTAAATTATCATGACATAGCTCCCCAAAGAGATACGTTATGGGAGTCAAACTGAGTGAACGAACGACATCTTACAAACACCTCAGAAATAAAGGTTGAGTGAAAAAACCAAGTCCCCATAGGATATTCTTTGTATAAAATATATTTAAAAAAAAAAAAGCAAAAGTAAACTACATATTTAGGCATACAGATGTGTGTGATAAAAACAGTGAGAAAGTCAAAGCGAGGGAATGAAAAACCCAAACATCAGACTTTTAGGTATTTGAAGGGCGAGGAGGCAGAAAAGATAAGGAAGCACAAGTGGTGTAAGTGATTAACAATGTGCTAAGTCTTGGGTTCAGTGGCTGCTCGATGTATTATTTAGGGAATGGAATAAACCAGAGCTAAGGCCACACACGGACCAGTGATCACAGCATGCCTGATTCCTCACTTGAATCCTGCGTAAATGTGACAAAAGATGGACACGACATTTCCTGTAAAGGGTGTCCCTACACTTAGAAAGAAACAGAATCAGGGGCGCCTGGGCGGCTCAGTTGGTTAAGCGTCCGACTCTTGGTTTCAGCTCAGGTCATGATCTCATGGTTTGAGCTCAAGCCCCCTGTCAGGCTCTGCCACTGTAGTGTGGAGCCTGCTTGGGATTCATTCTCTCTCTCTCTCTCTCTCTCTCTCAAAATAAATAAATCAATAAATGAACCTTAAAAAAAAAAAGAAAGAAAGAAAGAAAGAAAGACACAGAATCAGAAACAGAGTTTTTTTTTTAATTTTTTTTTTAACATTTATTTATTTTTGAGACAGAGCATGAACGGGGGAGGGTCAGAGAGAGGGAGACACAGAATCCGAAGCAGGCTCCAGGCTCTGAGCTGTCAGCACAGAGCCCAACGCGACGCTCGAACTCACGAACCGTGAGATCATGACCTGAGTCGAAGTCAGACGCTTAACCGACTGAGCCACCCAGGCACCCCAGAAACAGAGTTTAACAGAGTAGTTAAGAGGGAAGAAAACAAGGATAAAGAAGGGATGGAAGTCCAAGCACCTACAGCAAAACAAAGGGTCCTGAGCAGTGTCTTAGCCCTGGAGGAAAAGCCGCGAAGAGGAAGGATGGTGGGTGGGAGGCTGAGAAGGAAGGAAATAACAGGTAAGAAGTTCACCATTCAAGAATCATCAGGCTGAACACTGGAACACTCCCACAACGATGTAATGCCAGCACTTGGAACTGTCTACCGAGCTCGGTATGAAGTAATTCTCTGAAGATGTCTTACTCCCATTAACACCTATACTTCACATGTATTTGTTTTTATTTTATCTCCATATCCTCACTTTCCTTTGAAAGAGAGGGGGAAAAAAAGAATCTTAACATCCTAAAAGAAGCTGTATCACTGCCAGAAAAAAAAAAAATAAATAAAGGGTTGTACCAAAATAGTAATAATCTTTGCACTTATTGAGCAATTACTGCATACCCCACATGCTGTTAAGTGCTTTCGTTTGTGAATTCATTTATTCTTGCTACACAGAGGCAGGGACTCTCAGCATCTCTTTATGCTTGAGCTGGGAAAGCCAAGACACTGGTTAGGGAATGACAGGTTAGATCTTTTTGAAGACGGCCTTTCTGGCTGAGTTACCTGCTGCTCCAGCCCATTTTCTTATCTGCCCTACAGCAACTGGGACAGGGAGAAAGTCAGCTTGTAGGTCCCCACTTCACCCAACTCCCTGGCAATATTCTGGGCAATTCCAGCGGTACCCAGGGCTGTCCTGGCTGCCTGGCACCTTCTCTCAATCAGAGGTGGCCAGGAACCCAAACCCAAAATTGAATGGGAAGGGAAACAGTAAATAGAATTCCCCCTCACCTCTTTGCACTGGCAAAGCATCTCTCTCTCTCTCACTCACGTCTCGCATGACAAATGTGCATTCCGTGGCTTTCACGCACATGACAAATGTGCATTCCGTGGCTTTCGGAGACCTTGGATTCTCCACAGAAATGTCTAAACAGTACATGTTCAAGGATGTAAGGCTCCAATTAACACAGGCACTGATTACTTTGTCATTTGTAAAGGGAGTCACTTCTTTTCATCAATGGGGTGAGAATTACAAAGACTCCATGCCTTGGCTGAGGCCCTGACAAGCCTTGGATGACTGTAATTCTCCTACAAAGTGAGAACGCCAGAATGTTAGGATCCTGGTGGGCAGGGTAAAAATCCTGATGCCTATGCCACATCCCAGACCATAACATCATAATCTCTGGGCAGGCAGGGATAGGGACCACGCTCCCTAAAATGACTCTAAGCTATCATCACCCAGAAACTTGGGAAGAATAAAACAAATACAGAGATAATAACTGGGAAAGAGCTGGCAAATTTCCAGATGGTTTTCATTTACAGTGAAGTTAGGAGAACAAAATCAGTTATCTCTATGTACGACAATGCAAGTTTTAAATTTTGGTTATAGGAGTATTACACACAAATAGCACTTACTAAAAAGAGAGATTTCATTTTGTTTCTTGGCCTAGAGCAAAGATTTCCACAAGAGCTTTCTGCCCTTTGTTATTTGTACAAAGGCATCACTGAGCATCAGAAAGGAGTCATTGCTCAAATGGGGGCCCTCCCCATGCCACCCAGCCACCTCTTAGGAGGATGTTTCTATTTATGGAACTGGCTTGTTTTGAACTTCTATGTTTCCTATGAATGACTGTGTTATCTCTATTAGTTTTCTAAAGAGAACAGAGAGCGCCTCTAAAAATGGTTTAGGTTGCTAGAAAAGAAAAATAACCATTTTCCCCAAAATTTACATTACAAATTACATTTCAAACCCAATCGGAAAGTCTGCTTATTTTTTCGATTCAAATTCCATCAACTCCTTTCCAGAAATAAATTAAATTCTAGTTCTGTGCTCAGCTTTAAAAAAATCTTTCCAAAACAAACCAGGGAGACACTTCTCATAACTATATCCTCATTATATATCTACCCCATCCCCCTATATTTAATAAAAAATAATTTAATACATATTTATACATTGTATATGATATTTCTATGTATCTAGTTGAAAAAGATATACCACAAATAAGTTACCTAGTTATCTGGGTGTAACTGGGTAACATATATATGTAATTGTGTACATTATGTATCTATACATATAATACATTAACTATACTTTTACACTTTGTATTTTTAATATATCATTATATTTATGTAGCTATGTTTATGTGGGTACACTGGTACACATTTCACATGTTCAAAGTGATTCCAAGCAATGAAATTGAACATTTGAACTCAGGGGATTACTTTGGGATCAGGGACAAAGCTAATTGAACCTTAATTTAATCTATTATCTCAAGATGATGATGGAGCGTTGTATCCGGTACAAAACAAGTTAACACTAAGTACTTAAGAAAGCTCAATTTTGCAGAGTTTCACAGTTATTTACTGAGCCTGCTTATTAAATCCATCTAAATCCCACTGTGTGGGGGAAGGTTCTAGTATGGCTCAGGCAAGGCCTATCTGGACCAGGGTAAGTAGCACTCCCAGTGGACGCATGAACTGTCTTCACCACCAGACAACAGCGCAGAATACAGAAATAGATCTCACAGCCAGGCTGTGTCCATTTCATTGGTCATTTAATGCTGCCGGGACTCATTCAATCATACTAATTCACTTGAGAAGTTGTGTTTCCAGCAGGCTTGTAGAATTATCTTCAATTTGAACTTAGTGGGGTAGGAATCAAAGAGCTTTTCCAGTGCCTTCTGGTCATTTCCACACCATCTTATTGTTCCTGTGTGGTCAAGCTAGTTGCTGGCCTGCCTGGGGACACTCAGATACCCTCAGATGTTTATTGATGCCAGGACTGATCATTCAGGTCAACTAGTAAGACCTCTCTTGTGAGCCTCACAGCAACACTGGTCCCTTTGTCTAAAATTGCAACATAGGGGCGCCTGGGTGGCGCAGTCGGTTAAGCGTCCGACTTCAGCCAGGTCACGATCTCGCGGTCCGTGAGTTCGAGCCCCGCGTCGGGCTCTGGGCTGATGGCTCGGAGCCTGGAGCCTGTTTCCGATTCTGTGTCTCCCTCTCTCTCTGCCCCTCCCCCGTTCATGCTCTGTCTCTCTCTGTCCCAAAAATAAATAAAAACGTTGAAAAAAAAAATTTTTTAAATTGCAACATAGCCCAGCCTGTACGCGAGTCCACTGTCCCCTCACCCACCTTACTTTCTTCTTGCTTCTCTTTCCTATCTAACATGCTGCCGGGTTTACTTATTGTTGTTTATAAAAAGGCACAAGTCACATAATACCTTGTGGATTTTTCTGACTTCCCTGCTAAACTCTAAGCTCCATATGGACAAGAATTTGAACTGTTCCCAGGTAAATGACAAGTGCTGAGCGCAGTGCTTGACAAACAGCAGGTGAGTGATAAATATTTGATTACATGAATAAACTGGAATGCAAACAGATTGATCAAGATATAAAGGCAGGAGGGTTAGAGGACAAGGAGAGAAAAATAGATCTTGAATGTTCAAATGGCTCAGCACCCAAGTCAATTTGTTTTCAGGGTGAAACTGAGCCTCATTATTCCTTTCAAACTTGCAGGCCATTCCTTTATCATATCCACAGAATTTCCAGAAGAAGCATGCTTGGGTGTAATCAGATAACACATCCAATGCCCCCAATTACCCTGAAATCTTGCCAGAATGAGAAGCATTATGGTTTTTTTTTTCTTTGTATTTGAACTGGCACCGGTACATGTAAATGTGGAAATTGATTTTATTTTAAATGTAGTCACGTTTCCCAACCTCCTGCCAATGTTTCCATCATCGGTTACCAAGCAGGCTTTGCAAGCCGTCCGTACAGTGGTGTATGTTTTGTTGTACTTCTTATACAGATTGGCAGAATGTCTCCTACTTATTTTACAAGCTGTGTATGTTTTTGTTCCACTTGTTTTACTCCATGATCTAAGGCAGAGGTTGCCAAAGTTGTTTGGTAAAGGAACAGGCAGTAAATATCTTAGGTTCTGCAGGTTAACACTGTCACTGTAGCAACTACTCAACCCCACTGCTGCTCTCCCAATGCAGCCACAGGCAATATAAAAACAAGTGGGGGTGGCTGCGTGCCAATAAAACTTTATTTTACACAGTGGGGGAGAGGGGCAGAAGGAGTGACAAAGAGAATCTCAAGCAGGCTTTATGCCCAGTGCAGAGTCCAGCATAGGGGCTGGATCCCCCAACCCCAGGATCACGACCTGAGCCCAAATCAAGAGTCAACCAACTGAGGGGCACCTGGATGGCTCAGTCTGTAAGCGTCTGACTCTTGATTTCAGCTCATGTCATGATCTCATGGATCATGAGTTCGAGCCCCGCATCGGGCTCTCTGCTGACAGTGTGGGGCCTGCTTGGGATTCTCTGTCTCTCCCCCTTTCTCTGCCTCTCCCCCACCTTGTGCCCTCTCTCAAAAGAAACAAATAGACTTTAAAAAAGAGTCAATTGGGGTGCCTGGATGGCTCAGTCGGTTAAGCGCCGACTTCGGCTCAGGTTGTGATCTCACAGTTCATGAGTTCGAGCCCCACGTCGTGCTCTGTGCTGACAGCTCAGAGCCTGGAGCCTGCTTTGGATTCTGTGTCTCCCCCTCTCTCTCTGCTCCTTCCCCACTTGTGCTTTGTCTCTCTCTGTCTCTCAAAAAGAAACATTTAAAAAAAATTGTTTTAAAGAGTCAACCAACTGAGCCACCCAGGTGCCCCAAAACTTTACTTTTTAGACGATGAAATCTGACTTTTATATAATTTTCACATACGATCTTTATATAGTATTTTCTTTTGGTTTTTTCAACCATTTCAAAATGCCAACTCCATTCTTAAGCTGTGGGCCATACCACCACAGGCAACAGGAGGGGTGCAGTTTGCCAACCCCTGGCCTAAAGAATTTCTTCGGGGGGTTCTTAAGCTTGAAAAGGTACCTTCCAGATCTTTCTTTAAATTCCTATCCCCAAAGTGCAAATTACCATGGAAAGTTCTCTGCAAGCCCAAAGACTGAAGCTGTTAAATGAACTCATGGTACAGGAAACCAGATTCTTACCAGGGATTTAAGGTTCACATGTTGATGTTAGACAACCAACACTTACGCATAATCCCCTCTGGATAATAGGAGCAGGTGGCCACATACACCCAGTGAGCCCCAACACCCAGTGCTCATCCCACTAAGCTCCCTCCTTAATGCCCATCACCCATTTAGCCCATCCCCCCCCCACACACACCTCCCCTCCAGCAACCCTCAGTTTGTTCTCTGTATTTAAGAGTCTGTGGTTAAGCATCTGGCTCTTGATTTGGGGTCAGGTCATGATCTCACAGTTCGTGTGTTTGAGCCCCACGTTGGGTTCCACACTCACAGCACGAAGCCTGCTTGGGATTCTCTCTGTTCCTCTCTCTCTCTGCCCCTCATGCCTGTTCTCTCTCTCTCTCAAAAGTGAATAAACTTGGGGCGCCTGGGTGGCTCAGTCGGTTGAGCGACCGACTTTGGCTCAGGTCACGATCTCACGGTCCGTGAGTTCGAGCCCCGCGTCGGGCTCTGGGCTGATGGCTCAGAGCCTGGAGCCTGCTTCCGATTCTGTGTCTCCGTCTCTCTCTGCCCCTCCCCCATTCATGCTCTGTCTCTCTCTGTCTCAAAAATAAATAAACATTAAAAAAAAAGTGAATACGGGGCGCCTGGGTGGCGCAGTCGGTTAAGCGTCCGACTTCAGCCAGGTCACGATCTCGCGGTCTGTGAGTTCGAGCCCCGCGTCAGGCTCTGGGCTGATGGCTCAGAGCCTGGAGCCTGTTTCCCATTCTGTGTCTCCCTCTCTCTCTGGCCCTCCCCCATTCATGCTCTGTCTCTCTCTCTGTCCCAAAAATAAATAAACGTTGAAAAAAAAAAAAAAATTTAAAAAAAAAAAAAAAGTGAATAAACTTAAAAATAAAAGAGTCTCTTATGGTTTGTGTCTACAGAAGTGTGAAATGTTCCTTTCCCTCCATTCCCACCACCTTTGTGCATTTCTGTGGCCAGGGCCCCATCCAGTGTATAGCCAGCTCCTTGAGGGCAGAGCTCCCTGAGCCCTGGGGCTCTGCTCAGTATCTAAGATGCCCAGTGCATTCTCATTGAATGCCATTTCCTCACTTTAGTCAGAACTGACAGAGTGCTTCCCAGTGCAGACAGAAGGAAGCTTTCTAAAGCTTGTTTCATTGAGAACAAATACAAAAGGATATGATCATTTGGGAGGGTGTCTGGGACTTGGGCCTTTTTGTATATCACTGGCAACTTGGAGAATGGATTCACAGACTGGACAGACAAAATGGGAAGCTACTGCCGAAAGCAAAATCCACACTGGCATTATAAAATGATTCCCCTTTCTCTGTCTCTCCTCTCTGTCTCTATGGCTTGCCATCACCACCACTTTCCCAAGGGCCCCAAGCCCTGCTGTCAGCGATGGTGAGTGTTGAGGCTTCAGTCAGGATGGCCAAGTTCAAAGGCAGTTGCTACAGGTCATACTATTCAGTGATGGATGGACCCTGAGATCCTCTCAAGGGATGCACACCTACACCCAGCCTCGTCCAAACACATTTCTTCCAACAAGAGTATCTTCAGCCAATCACACGGAGGTGTGGTTAGAACAGGCCTGCTCCTGCAACATCCCTCTCTTCACGTTTCATCCTGCTAGAGGCATTTTTTCCTTCCATTTTGCCCAAAGTGGTTCACTGCGCTGACCACACTCGAAAAAGTACTTGGGGGTTCTCCAAACTTTTTTTGAACTGGAAAATCATGCTGTGCTTATTCTGCCCCTTAAATAGGCTAAAAGAAAAACCACTGAGTAGGGGCCTCATATCCCAACACTGGTCAAGTGCTGCTGCTATCTGCAGAGTAATGGAATGACTGGTGCAACACTGTGGGTTGGCTCATGAACTGCAAACAGTGGTCCTGGAGCCCCTGTGAGCTCCTGTGGTCTTCCATCTTGGAAAGCGTTGCCAGTCACGGGCTTCCCCCAGTGGAAGAGACTCTGCTCTGCTTCCCCAGTGGAAGAGACAGAATTCTGAGATGGTCCCCAAGACTCCCACTGCCCTTTTGTACAGCCCTATATAATCTCCTCCCTCTGATACTACCATGGGATATCATCCCCATGAGTAGGTCATGTCTCATTACATGGCAAAACTGAAGGGACACTGCAAGATTTAAAAATCCCTAATCAGCTGACTCTGAGTTAATAAAAAGGGAGATAAAATAATCAAGCCATGAAAAGATACGAAGGAGTCAAAAACGCACATCACTACGTGAAGGAAGCCAGTCTAGAAAAGGCTACATACTATACAATTCCAACTATGTGACATTCTAGAGAAGACAACATTATGGAAAAATTATAAAGATCGGTGGTTGCCAGGGGTTTTGGGAGAGGGAAGGATGAACAGACAGAGCACAGAGGATTTTTAGGGTAGTGGGCTATCTGCACGATACTTAATGGTGGACACATGTCACTGTACATTTGTCAAGACCCACAGAAGGTATAATACAAGAGTGAACCCTAATGTAAACTATGGACTTTGGGTGATGGCGTGTCACTTGTAACAAAAGTACCACTCTCATGTGGGATGTTGACAGTAGGGGAGGCTATGCATGTGTGGAGGCAGGGGACATAAAGGAAATCTCTGTACTTTCCCCTCATTTTTTCTATGTACTTAAAATTTCTCTAAAAAATGCAATCTATTTTTTTTTTAAAGGAGGTAATCATTGGCAGACCTCACCTAATCTGGCTAGCCTTACAAAGAAGGCCTTAGCTTTTCCTGAAAGCAGAGACTTCTGGCTACAGTGATGTTTTTTGCTGACCTTGAAGAAACAAAATGTCATGGGTATCTCATTAATTCTACGAAGAAATGAATTCTACCAACAACTTGGGGGAGTGTGGCAAAAGATCCTTCCATAGTCCAGTCTCCAGATGAGAACACAACCAGCCAACACCTTGTTTAGAAAGTGAGACCCCCCTAGAGGAGAAAGCAGGAAAAGACTTCTCTGACCTCAGTCGTAACAATTTCTTACTTGACACATCCCCAAAGGCAAGGGAGTTAAAAGCAAAAATGAACTACTGGGACCTTATGAAGATAAAAAGCTTCTGCACAGCAAAGGAAACAACCAACGAAACTAAAAGGCAACCAACGGAATGGGAAAAGATATTTGCAAATGACATATCGGACAAAGGGCTAGTATCCAAAATCTATAAAGAGCTCACCAAACTCCACAACCAAAAAACAAATAACCCAGTGAAGAAATGGGCAGAAAACATGAATAGACACTTCTCTAAAGAAGACATCCGGATGGCCAACAGGCCCATGAAAGGATGCTCAATGTCGCTCCTCCTCAGGGAAATACAAATCAAAACCACACTCAGATATCACCTCACGCCAGTCAGAGTGGCCAAAATGAACAAATCAGGAGACTATAGATGCTGGAGAGGATGTGGAGAAACGGGAACCCTCTTGCACTGTTGGTGGGAATGCAAATTGGTGCAGCCGCTCTGGAAAACAGTGTGGAGGTTCTTCAAAAAATTAAAAATACATCTACCCTATGACCCAGCAATAGCACTGCTAGGAATTTACCCAAGGGATACAGGAGTACTGATGCACAGGGGCACTTGTACCCCAATGTTTAGAGCAGCACTCTCAACAATAGCCAAATTATGGAAAGAGCCTAAATGTCCATCAACTGATGAATGGATAAAGAAATTGTGGTTTATATACACAATGGAGTACTACGTGGCAATGAGAAAGAATGAAATATGGCCCTTTGTAGCAATGTGGATGGAACTGGAGAGTGTTATGCTAAGTGAAATAAGCCATACAGAGAAAGACAGATACCATATGTTTTCACTCTTATGTGGATCCTGAGAAACTTAACAGAAACCCATGGGGGAGGGGAAGAAAAAAAAAAGAGGTTAGAGTGGAAGAGAGCCAAAGCATAAGAGACTCTTAACAACTGAGAACAAACAGAGGGTTGATGGGGGGTGGAAGGGAGGGGAGGGTGGGTGATGGGTATTGAGGAGGGCACCTGTTGGGATGAGCACTGGGTGTTGTATGGAAACCAATTTGACGGGGCGCCTGGGTGGCGCAGTCGGTTAAGCGTCCGACTTCAGCCAGGTCACGATCTCGCAGTCCGTGAGTTCGAGCCCCGCGTCGGGCTCTGGGCTGATGGCTCAGAGCCTGGAGCCTGTTTCGAATTCTGTGTCTCCCTCTCTCTCTGCCCCTCCCCCATTCATGCTCTGTCTCTCTCTGTCCCAAAAAATAAATAAACGTTGAAAAAAAAAAAAAGCCACCGGGCTCTCTCTAAAAAAAAAAACCAATTTGACAATAAATTTCATATATTGAAAAAAATAAAAAATTTTTAAAAATTAAAAAAAAATTAAAAAAAAAAAAAAGAAAGTGAGACCCTGTCACACCCTGAGCAAAGAGCCCAGGTAAGCCTTCCTCAGACTTCTGACCGAAAGAAAGAAAGAAAGAAAGAAAGAAAGAAAGAAAGAAAGAAAGAAACAATAAATGGGTATTGTTTTAAGCTACTAAGTTTCTACTAATATATTATGCAGCACAGACAACACACCAGCTCTAGCAAATACCCAATAATAATAATAATAATAATGACAATAATGATGATGATAACAATAATATATTGTACTTCAGTGTTTATAAAGTACTCACACTAAACTTCTTGGTTTTTTTCACTGGCTCACAATTCCAATCTCATTCAGTTGTAGAATGAAAATAACATAGCGAGTAAAAACACAAGCAGTGAAATTTTAGGGACCTAAGTTTGAATTGTGCATTGCCTGCTTTCTTGCTGTGAATCCTTTTGGAAACTTACCCCTGTGAACTCTGTACAACAGAGATGAGAATACCTTCCTGATAATACTGGTTCTCAAACTTGGCAAAACCAAGGTATGCAGCCATGCAGCTTTCCAAATGCGGAGGCCCATCCTCCCCCAACTCCCCCCATCCCCCGACCTCCCCTTAGGGATTCTGATGTAATAGTAAAGAGTGGGACCTGGACACTGGGACATTTATAAGCTCCCCAATGGCTCTTCGTGGGCAGCGAAGCGTAAGACTGGTTGCCTCGTAGAGCTGTGGTGAGGAGTAAATTAGACAGTGAGGACTTCCGATGGTGACTGCGCGTGGAAAGTGACTTACTCACCCCTGGCTGGGGGTACAGAAGCTTAAGGCCGGAGAAGTGACTGGCCTGAGCTCACACTCTTCAGTAGGAGCCTTAACACCCACATGTGGCTCATCCTATCACAGAAGGATCCACAAGACCCCCCGACCAGACCCTCTCTCTAGGTCTCTGTTCCTTAATTTTGTACAATCCCAGTTCCTTGGGAAGTAACCCGTGGAACATGGGTCAGTACACTGGAGCATGTGGGCCAAATCCTGCCATAACCTACTGTGGGGAAAAAAATAAAAATAAAAAGGAATAAAACTGTATTGGAAGTGGCCCTTTCATTTATGGCTTCTGTGCCACACAGCAGAACTAAGTAGTCATCACATAGCCAAAAATAATTCAGTATCTGGCCCTTGACAGGAATGCTTTGCTGACCCCTGCAATAAACAATAATCAAGCTCATGTTTTATCACAGCTGATGACCTAACTGGTCTCCATTTAGTCAACGCTGATTTTCCCGGCAAATTACAAACAGGATCTACCTGACAAGGTAAAACGCTTAACTTCACAAGAAAACAGACAGAGGCCACGGGAACTGTTGGACTAGCTCAGACTGTATGGCCCCTTAGGAGCCAGGGCATAACTGGAATCCAGATTTTCCACCTGCCATACTGTGCTACCTGAAACACACTGCAATTTCACTTACATAAAACAGCCACTCAAGGGAGAGGTTGGAATGGAGGATGGGGAGGCAATTTCACTTTGTTTTCCATTTGTTTTAACATTATGAAGCCACCAATAATTTGAATGGACTGGGATAAAACCTGTGCAGGTTTTAGGAACACGAGAATCACTCTTTGGTTAGCTCCTGATTCCCCGGAATGACGTAAACAAACTGCCTTCTGTTGTTCTGAGAGGGTCTAACAGAACAGAAGTATATATGGGAAAAGCACTGTGTTTAAAAGCTTTAAGGGACTGCACTTCATTCTATTAAACTGCAAATGGGTAGAAATTCAGCACCCAGTGAGCTCTGTTTTAAATTAAAAGATTTCTCCTTGTGTTATTTACCCCACCGTTCCAAGTGGCATAAGCCTTCCCGGTGCGTGGGCAAGTGCCCAGCCAACCAAAGATTCTGACATAATAAGGAAGAAATCACCTCAGGAGCTGTTTTTCTTTCCCTGAAGTCTCTTGGCTGCTGGTTATCACACTGCAGATATTTCCCGGGGCCAAAAATTATTGAATTTCAAAAAGACTTTTTAGATCGTTATTCTTCTCAATTGCGGCATTGCTAGGTTCTCTAGATACGTTTAATTTTTAAAAGTATATTTCAATGAACCATTTAAGAAAAAAACACTTGCTGAGTTCCCGCTGCTTATCTGTAGCATGAGGGAAATGAACTGGGTGGTCTACGAGGCCCCTTCCCTTTCAAACTAGATGTGAGTATGTCCTTTTTACTGACTATATTCATCTAGATACACAAAACCAAGACTGAGCAGTGCCCCAGGTAAGGAATAAAGGTGGTGCAGTCAAGTCCGTGTGCTACATATATTGCGTTATGCATATTCTATGAGCTCAATTGTTTGCCAAGGATGCTACATCATACAAACAAGATGAACAGCTGGTCCTCGGTCCTAAGGAGTAAACAGTCAGTCGGGGAAAGATAACGCCGAAATACACAAAAGTAAGGAACAATTACCTTTGAGATACAGAACATACATGGAAAGTAAGTTCTCAGTCACTTAGATTTATTTGTTCTGTTAGCAAGAAGAGCCCCATAAAAATTTTGATCTGCTCCAAAACAAAGAAAAAATGCAACTTCAAAGCTTCCGAGAGTTGTTTTTGGTGCTAAAAAGTACACATAGCATGATGATGTTCTCTTTAGGATGCTGGCCAATGGGTGTGTTTGGAGGGATAAGGAAGGAGGGTTATCCAAATGTGGGCCCAACCCTACTAACAGGAAGAGTCTGGGGATTGCTCTGTTCTGTCTACTGAAGCAGTGAGCATGTGGGGCTTGGCATGGCAAAGTCAAGTATTGTCTATAATGCATTCCTTTTCTATTGCCATGTAACAAGTTACCATAAACAAAGTGACGCAACACAACACAAGCTCATTATCTTACAGTTTCCATGGCTCAGGCGTACAGACACAGGGGACCTGAGCCCTGGGCTCAGGGTTTTACCAAGCCACAGTCAAGATGTGAGCCAGGCTGTGGTTTCATCTGAGGCTCAGATTGTTGGCAGAATTCAGTTCCTTGTGATCGCAGAACTGAGGCTCCATTCTCAGCTGGCTGTCAGCTAGTGACCACTCAAAGATCCTATAACTGCCCACAATTTCTTGCTACATGACCCTGAACAAGCCCCACCTCACACTCCCAATCATTCCGACTTCAGGGAGGGTCCAATTCCTTTTAAGCTATCGCCTGATTAGGTCAGGCCCACCACGACAGTCTCTGATTTAACTCAGTGTCAATAGATTAGCGGCTAAATAGCAGAAGTGACATCATATAAGACCCACAGCTCTGCTCATACTCAAATAGAGGCAATCATATGGGAGGCTGCACACTAGGAAAGCAGAATATTGGAGGCCATCTTAGAATTCTGCCTACCATACATATGGGGGTCCTGGGAGAGGGGAATACAAGGGCAATTACATGTATAGGTCCATTTCTGTTCAGAGAAGAGTAAAATAGTTGCCCTTAGTTGATAGGAATTTGTAAGTAATGAGGACAGAGTTTGTATAAAATGGGTGAGATCAACTTTTAGATGAACTTGAAGCTAGGCAGGAAGTGGATATAATTCCAGGAGCCTCAGGAATGCAACTACCAACCTGGTGCTATTCAAAGTAGGGCCTGTAAGACTTGTAAGACACATAAATCCTCAGGCTCCCCACCCCAGACCTACTAAACTAGAATTTCTGGGGTGGGGGTGGGGGTGCCACAGTCTGTTTTAACAACTTCTCTGGGTAACTCAGGTGTTCACTCAGGTTCACGAAGCACTGTGTTAGCTTACCCTATGTGTTTGGGTTTTTTCCTATAAAAATGAAGACTAGACATATCAGATAAAGGTCTAGTATCCAAGAACTCACCAAACTCCACACCTGAAAAAACAAATAGTCCAGTGAAGAAATGGGCAGAAAACATGAATAGACACTTTTCCAAAGAAGACATCCAGATGGCCGAAGGACACATGAAAAGATGCTCAACGTCACTCCTCATCAGGGAAATACAAATGAAAACCACACTGAGATACCACCTCACACCGGTCAGAGTGGCTAAAATGAACAAATCAGGAGACTATAGATGCTGGCAAGGGTGTGGAGAAACGGGAACCCTCTTGCACTGTTGGTGGGAAAGCAAACTGGTGCAGCTGCTCTGGAAAACAGTGTGGAGGTTCCTCAAAAAATTAAAAATAGATCTATCCTATGACCCAGCAATAGCACTGCTAGGAATTTACCCAAGGGATACAGGAGTGCTGATGCATAGGGGCACTTGTAACCCAATGTTTAGAGCAGCACTTTCAACAATAGCCAAATTATGGAAAGAGCCTAAATGTCCATCAACTGACAAATGGATAAAGAAGATGTGGTTTATATATACAATGGAATATGACTTGGCAATGAGAAAGAATGAAATCCTGCCATTTGCAGCAACGTGGATGGACCTGGAGGGTATTATGCTGAGTGAAATAAGTCAGTCAGAGAAAGACAAATACCATATGATTTCACTCATATGTGGATCCTGAAAACTTAACAGAAGACCATGGGGGAGGAGAAGGGGGGAAAAAAAGTTACAGAGAGGGAGGGAGGCAAACCATAAGAACCTTTGGATACTGAGAACAAACTGAGGGCTGATGAGGGGTGGGGGAGAGGGGAAAGTGGGTGATGGACATTGAAGAGGGCACCTATTTGATACCCACTGGGTATTGTATGGAAACCAATTTGACAATAAATTGTATTATTTATTTATATTATTTATATATTTTTATATATTTATATATATTATATTATTTATAATTATATTATAAAAAATAAATAAAAATGAAGAGTATACAAAGTACTCACAGTGATCTTGACTATGAGAAAAGAGTCCTATGACATCTAAAGGAGATCAAGACTTCCCAAACACACAAAGATCAGAAGGTCAAGGTTACAGAGGACTGGAGCCCTAAACAAATATGGTCAGACCCAGGTGACAGGAGTTATGCTTTAGCCTTATGACACACATCAACAGAGCATCTACAACCAATAAGGAACTCTCAAGGAAGCCATATATAAATTCCTACCTTAGGATCAGCCCAGCCAGTGGAGAATGAAAACTCTTGGTCAGTCTGATGATTTTAAGAACAGAAGGTCAGCTACTCATCTAATGAACTGTATGTAAGTGTACCCTGATGTTGACCCCTAAGTACCATTTAATTGGAAAATCCTTGCTGCTGGGACTGCAGTGACACAAAACAGTCATGTGACAGTCTCACAGGGGCAGGAGTCCAAGTTAGAAGCAACTGACTGGTGGTTAGAAGTTGTGCGGCTGGCATCTCACAAACCTGGAGTGGAATCCCAGCTTTCCTACTGGTCAGCCTCTGTAAGTCTCATTTCTTCTCATCTACACAAGGGTGACAATACAGCACTATCCATAGTGAGGATTAAGTAACTCAGGCACCACAACCCAATTAAATATGTCCAAAGGATCTGAATAAACATTGCTCCAATGAAGATATACACATGACTAACAAACACATGGAAAGATGCTCAGCATCATTAGGCGTGAGGAAACTACAAACCAAAACCACAATGAGATAGCACTTCACACCTACAGAATGACTGTAACAAAACAACAGATAAGAATAAGTGTTGGTAAGGATGTAGAGAAACTGGCATCCTCATACATAGTTGATAGGAATGTAAAATGGGAATGGTTTGATAGTTCCACGAAAGGTGAAACATATGACCAAGGAACAGACTCAAGAGAATGGAAAACAGATGTCTACACAAAAAAACTACATATGGATATTCATAGAAGCATTATTCATAAGAGTCAAAACATGGAAACAACTCAAATGTCCATTAATCCATAACTGGATAAACAAAATGAGGTCTATTCATGCAATGGAATTCAGTTCAGCCATAAAAAAAGAATAAAACAGTGATACTTACTACATCACGGATGAACCTTGAAAACAGAACACTGAGTGTAGGAAACAAGTCACAAACGACTCACATATCATATGCTTCCATTGTATAACTGTCCAGAACAGGCAAATCCATAGACAGGAAGTCAGTTAGTGACTGCCAGGGGCTGAGAAGAAAGGGGAATGAAAGTGACTTTTAATGGAAATATTCCAGAATTAGATTGTGAAAATTTTGCAAAACCCTGTGGATATACTAAAAACAACTGAATTATACCTTTTAAAGGAGTAAATCTTATGGTATGTAAATTGTACCTCAACTTCTTTCTTTTTTTTATTTTTCAACGTTTATTTATTTTTTTTGGGGGGGGGACAGAGAGAGACAGAGAATGAACGGGGGAGGGGCAGAGAGAGAGGGAGACACAGAATCGGAAACAGGCTCCAGGCTCTGAGCCATCAGCCCAGAGCCTGACGCGGGGCTCGAACTCACGGACCGCGAGATCACGACCTGCCTGAAGTCGGACGCTTAACCGACTGCGCCACCCAGGTGCCCCTCAACTTCTTAAATAAAAAAAATCCACAAACATAGACCTTATCAGTGTCACTAGCACATAAACAATGAATAAAAGCTATCTTAGCAAAATAACAAGATAATGAGAATACAAAATGGTGCAGCCACTGTGAAAAACGGTATGGGAGCTCCTCAAAAAATGAAACATAGAATTACTACATGATCTAGCAATTTCACTTCTGAGAGGATTCCCAGAGGAATTGAAGGCAGGGTCTCAAACAGATACATGTATCGTGAAAAGGTGAAAGTAACCCAAATGTCCTTCAACAGCTGAGTGGATAAACGAACAGTGGTCTATCCATACAGGGAAATGTGCTTCAGCCTCAAAAAGGAAGGACGTTCTGACACCTGCTACAACATGGATGAACCTTGAGGACGTTATGCTGAGTGAAATAAGCCAGACACAAAACAACAAATACTGTGTGACTGCACTTACTGAAGCACCCAGAGTAGCCAAATTCATAGAGACACAAAGGTAGAATTATGGATGCGAGGGATCAGAGAGATAGGAATGGGGAGATTTTGTTTAAAGGGTACAGAGTTTCCCCTTGAGAGGATGAAAAAGTTCTGGAGAGGACGGTGATGACACTTGTACACAATGTGAATGTACTTAATACCACAGAACTGCACACATCAAAATGGTTAAAATGGTAAATTTTATGTTGTATGTAATTAAGCACAATTTTTTAATTAAAAACAGAGATAAATAGATGGAATACTGTGGATGAAGGCTATAAAATAATATCTCCTGTAAATTCTCAGCAATGAAATAATAATAAAATACCATTATGCTTGTCTTTAAAAAAAAAAATGAGAAATTACACATCCCATCACTGCAGTGGGCCAAGGACCATGACGCATTCACATGAACATCACTGATGCCTCCAGGATTAGGGCAGGGGCAGGGGGTAGGAAGGAAGCTGAGGGATCCTCTTTGGGACTCACTGATGATCTCAGCTTTCTGGGGAGAAATCATGTTCCATCTTAGCTATGAAATGTTTGCAACACCAGCTTTTCCAAAGCAGCCATCTGGGCCGCGTTCCCCGAAGAGATGTCTCAGGTATCTTTGGCACTGAATGAATCAAGCTACACCGAGAAGCAATCATCAGAGAGAGGATGCTTTTCAGAGAGCCAGTGGCCACCTGTATGCCAGACAACACATTTTGAAAGGCTGGAAAGAGCTGTCTAATCTGGGGTTAATGAAGTCTTTGAAAAGATAACTATACATTGTCAAGATGCTAGGCGTTTTCATAGTAAGCGCTAGCCTAGAATGAGTCGTGATTTTTCTTCATCGAAATGTTTATCTGGTCGGCCTGCTAACAGTTGTTATTCTTCATCAAAGAATTTCAAAAACTGCTATGCATGCAGAACAAAATAATGATAATAATCATTTAAAGTATTCACAAAAATCCTAATATTCCCAAGAGAAAATATAATTATATAAGAGTTCTGCTCTAGTATTCTTAGTTTTATTTCACCAGACGCATAATACCTCTTTGGTTTGATTTAATACCTCATCTAATATCCCAAGAGAAATTTGTGTAGGAAAAAAGTCTCATGATGCACACCTGCTATTTATTATTATAATTTCTCATAAAAGTCATAGAGCTTGCACTATTAACTTCACAAAAGCAGTGAAAAGACCAATAAATGTTGAATATGTCTCCAGAAGATAATAAATACACAGTGAAAAATCACTTTTTAAATTGTTTTACCTACTTCATATCCAAAATATGTGTTTCAAATTTTTTTCATTGATTAAATAAATTTCTATATCAAATGGACTCCATCTAATTTTTAAAATATGACTTAACTTCTGGGGCACGTGGGTGGCTCAGTCGGTTAAGCGTCCAACTTCAGGTCAGGTCATGATCTCACAGTTTGTGAGTTCGAGCCCCACGTCATGCTCTGTGCTGACAACTCGGAGCCTGGAGCCTGCTTTGAATTCTGTGTCTCCCTCTCTTTCTGCTCCTCCCCCTACTCATGCTCTCTCTCTCTCAAAAATAAATAAACATTAAAAAAAATTAAGATAGGACTTAAGTTCTAGTTAAATATTTAAAATTTAACCCGTGCATTTATATCTGCCCTTTCCCAAAGCTTATTAAAATGAGAATAAATTTTTAAATACCATATTATTTCACTTATATGTGGAATTTAAGAAACAAAACAAATGAACAAAGGGAAAAAAGCAGAGGCAAGCCAAGAAAAAGACTCTTAGCTATATAGAACACACTGATGGAGGTGGGTGGAGGGATGGGAGAAATGGATGATGAGGATTATTAACAAGTGCACTTACCATGGAGAAGGCTAACGTAGAGAATTGTTGAATCACTAAATTGTGCACCAGAAACTAATACGACACTGTATGTTAACCATACTGGAATTAATATTTAAAAAAGAGAGAGAGAGAGAGAGAGAGAGAAATAAAAAAATAGAAAAAACTGTCACAAGGATTTAAAGAACAGAAGAGACAATATCAGAGAAGAGATGCCAACAAAGGTTTGGAAGCTGGAAAGCATACATGAGTGGTTAGCAGGGCTGAGTAAGTTGAATGCCTAAGAAGAGTGGGGACGAGGAATGATCAAGCCAGTTCCTACGTCATAATCCCAGAAAGGTCCAGAGACAAGACCTCTGATATATAACACAAAGTGTTATATTTCAAGCGCCAGATATCAGGAGGCAGGTGTGGGACTGAAAACCAGGGATGAGTTGTAGGTCAGCCTAGAAAGATCGGCCTACACATCATCTCAGAGTCAACATACTTAAAGCCATAACCCACGTTCTCAATGCCAGCTGCCTTCCAGCCTATAACTACTGCACCTCTATCCTTTTGACGACCAGGCTCCAAGACCTTCAATTATCTGCCAAGTCCACAGAGTCAGAGATAGTCCTGCAGAATTTTTTTTTCCATGAAAGGTCTCCAGGATTGTGGTAGCCAGCCTCCAAGATTGCCCCCAGTGGTCTTCCTGGTAGTCACAACCTAGAGCAGCCCCTTTCCACGTTAAATCAGGACGGACTTGACTGACCAGTTCAATAGTGCAGCCATGTTCCAAAGCCAGGGCTGCTTTCACTGTGAGCTCTTTTTTTTTTTTTTTTTTAATTTTTTTTCAACGTTTTTTATTTATTTTTGGGACAGAGAGAAACAGAGCATGAACGGGTGAGGGGCAGAGAGAGAGGGAGACACAGAATCGGAAACAGGCTCCAGGCTCCGAGCCATCAGCCCAGAGCCTGACGCGGGGCTCGAACTCACAGACCGCGAGATCGTGACCTGGCTGAAGTCGGACGCTTAACCGACTGCGCCACCCAGGCGCCCCTCACTGTGAGCTCTTGAATTGCTTTTCCTGGAGGTAGCCAGACACATGTCATGAGGACACACTCAAGCGTCCACATGGAAATCATATCTAAAAAGGGACCAATTTGCCAGCACCCAGCTGTGAGGGAGTCATCTTGGAAATCGATTTCTCAGCCCCAGTTGAGCCTTTGGATAACTGCAGGTGACATCAGTCATTACCCTCTGCCTCTGTTTCTGTCCTGATTCTCAATATCCTACTAGACCAGCATCGGCTATAAGTTAGCTCAACTGTTGTTCTGTTTTTTTTTTTTCTTGTCATTTTCACATATAATCACAGAAAGGTGCAAAATAGTTTATAGAGTCCCGTGTATGTTTCAGCCACCTGCACCCAATGGTGACATCTTATATAACTATAGTGCAATATCAAAACAGGACATGAACAAAGCAAAAGGGAAAACTATGTCTTTTTTTTTTTTAAGATTTTATTTTTAAGTACTCTCTATACCCAACATGGGGCTTAAACTCACAATCCGGAGATCAAGAGTCATACGCTCCACCAACTGAGCCAGTCAGATGCCCCAAAAATTATCCCATTTTACCTAAGCCTGACCGAGTAGCTTAGCTATGCAACTGTCAGCAAGATACCTGTTATCTCGGAAACTCAGTTTCCTCATCTATAAAATGGGGATATTAACTCCTGCTCCAAAGGTTTGTGAAGAATTGAGATATTCCTAAAACATCTAGAACAGTGCCTGGTTTGGCACAGAGAATACAATAAATGGAAGTTTTTGTGATTATTCTATAGATTTCACAATAAAAACAAATAGTTCTCGACTCATATATACTGATTATCACTTTCTCTATGAGATCAGCAGAAATAACACTGGGTTTTTCTTTAAAAAGTTCCACAGTACTTGGGGCGCCTGGGTGGCGCAGTCGGTTAAGCGTCCGGCTTCGGCCAGGTCACGATCTCGCGGTCCGTGAGTTCGAGCCCCGCGTCAGGCTCTGGGCTGATGGCTCGGAGCCTGGAGCCTGTTTCCGATTCTGTGTCTCCCTCTCTCTCTGCCCCTCCCCATTCATGCTCTGTCTCTCTCTGTCCCAAAATAAATAAAAAACGTTGAAAAAAAAAAAAAGTTCCACAGTACTTGACATCATCAAGACCTCAAGGAAAAATAAAACATACTTCAAACACACAGGAAGAAAAGGCAAGTGACCTACCAAATAGAAAAAAAAAAAAAACCCAAGTTTTCTATTTCTCTGTAACAACACTGAAAGCCAGACAATAAAGAGCAACAAGAGGATGTTTTCAAGGAAAAAACGGGAGATCCACACAAAATCTAGTCATGAGACTACTCAAGCAAAGAGGCAATAGAGATATTCTCCAGCATGAAAGAGCTCAGAAAACACAGAAACCCATGAGGCCTTTTGATAAAACTACCTAAAGATGACAAATAAGAGACAAAACTAAAACCTGAAGAATGGAGAACCTTTGGCCAAACAATGGACGATGAGCAGAGAATCCATTTAAACAGAACTAATGTCAAGCAATTGTGAAAAGCATGGTCACAGAGCATAATGTCACTGTTATAAATAATCACAGCATGAATATAATATAATATAATATAATATAATATAATATAATATAATATAATATAATATAAATGGAGAAAATCAGAAGGGAAAATGGGAAACATATGAAATTACCAATGTCCTCAAATTTCATAGCAAGCAGTCAATATTATCTAAAATTGAAAACTGTAATTCAAAGATACACAATGTCTTCAATAGCTTCATGTTATTCATAATCTACTTCCTTAATCTCAGATCAATATAATAATCTTTCGCAGGAAACACACACACACACACACACACACACACGCACAAACATATTTAAAGTTTAGTATTTCTGGTTCCAAATCAGTTTCATTCCTTCTTGCTAAATTAAGTGAAGTTAATTTTAATACTTTCACAAAATTAGAAATGAACACATATTTTGGTACAACTATCTGTCCATCTTCAATCCTTTCTGGAGATGTACTTTGAAAGGTGTATTAAAGTGATAGCTATCCGGGGCGCCTGGGTGGCGCAGTCGGTTAAGCGTCCGACTTCAGCCAGGTCACGATCTCGCGGTCCGTGAGTTCGAGCCCCGCGTCGGGCTCTGGGCTGATGGCTCAGAGCCTGGAGCCTGTTTCCGATTCTGTGTCTCCCTCTCTCTCTGCCCCTCCCCCGTTCATGCTCTGTCTCTCTCTGTCCCAAAAATAAATAAACGTTGAAAAAAAAAAGTGATAGCTATCCAACAGGGATAATATTTATGTCTACTTGGTGGGGATTCTGGGTAGATTTTTATTTTAGCCTTTGCCAGTTTCTGTATGAATATTTATAACAAGGATGTATTCTTTTAATACAAGGAATCAAGTCATGACTTGTTTTGTTTTCTTTTTTCTGTAGCCTTTTCTATTCTATTCCCAGTACTGCTCAAATGATGTAAACCAGAAAGCAAAGGCATCTTTGACATGATTTATTCATGTTGTCCATCTATGACAACCCACTCAGCCAGTAAATGTCTACCCAACTTGCTTCCTGCTACATATAAACATGGTCATAGGCAGCTGCGGGAGCATCATATAAGAGTCCAGAAGGAAAAGTCTTTAGTGAGTGGTTTGAGTATGGGCTTTGTTTTCACTATTTGAAAGCCTATTTCAAGGTCTCTATCACCACCCTTGCTTCTACAGATATTTGAATTGTACCCTAGAAAATAATTCTGAGATCCTGGATGAATCCATTTTCTTGCCTTTTCTGCTTGTACACAAAAATTCTGTTCTGAAACTTACAGCAAATAAGTTGCTTTTCTTTCTGGTAAATTCTTGGTTAATCTTCATATGAAAATGCTCTACTTTTGGAAAGTTCACAAGATGCCCAGTACCTGTGAATAAAATTCAATTTCAATTTATATCTGTTATCAACAAAACTGAAATTTTCCTCCAATGTGGCAGAAAGGGTGTATTTCCCACAAGGTGCTGAGTCACGGTTGTATTTCTGTCAGGGTTGTATTTCTGTTGCTCTCCTGGAACAAGCGAGAATTGCTGACTTCCACAGAACCCAGAAAGGATGGCTCTGCATGGCTGTCAAATCCAAACCAACGTGTGGCACTTGGATAATAAGCCAGCATGAGTCTGAAAGGACTCTGAGCTAAATAAAATCTAAAACCAGTTAATAATGGAAGTCTACGTGATGTGTTTCAGGCAATTCAGAATCCAAGCATGAGTGAAAACCCTTGGAAACCTAAGAAGAGAGAGAAACTCAAATGTCTCACCACTTTGGGTAGCTTAGCAGAGAAGCCTCAGCAGAAAGGCAGGCGGAAGGTATGGAAGCTGTGCTTTCCAACAGCGCACTGTTATGGGGGGCTCCCATGAGTAACGTCAGCCCTCCCATCTCCCTCTACATCTGTAGAGCTGCAGAGTTGTGGAGCCCCCCACAACGTGCACCTGCTCAGCACTGCCCAGCTAAGCACCTCTGTATAAAGCACAGGGCCTCAGCGCCATGCGCAGCTGGGACTATGGTCCCTCGTATGACCTGATAAACATCCACGGCCACACATGGTGCTCATCGTGTGTGCACATGTATGTGTGTGTGTATGTGTGTGTGTGTGTGTGATGCTAAAATATTATTTATGTTTGAGCAAAAGTTCAGGTTATTTCTGAATGCTTCATGAATCCCCCAAAAGAATTTGATTATGAAGGTTAAAAAAGAACTTCATTATAAGGCAATTTGTGCCTGGTGCCCCCTCCAAAAAGCCACAGGAACCATGTTAAGTCACACTCAATGTGTTTCACAGGGGGTGGGGGGGATAGGCTTTTGTTTAATCTAGACTCAAAACACATCTCTGATGCATCAGCATCTGAACATAATAGCTTAGCATGTAAATGTGTGTGTGTTGGGCACATGAGCGCTTGGCTACATCTGAGAAGGAAGCAGAATGTATCTTTCTGCCTCTTTTTCATTTCCTCCCCTAGTGCCAGGGACCTGCCCAGCACCGCCCTCAGGAATCCATGCCCTCAGGCTTTCTCCCCCTGTGGAAATGTTACCTCAGGGAAGACTCTGAAAACAGCATTCACATGAAGCTCTAAGTGCCAAATACTAAGTATTTCCAGGAACAGGTTGCACACACATCCATCTTCTCTATTAAAGCAGTGAGATTTTTTAACTGCCCAGGCGAGGCTGTTGCACTAAGCAAGCTGCTCAGGGGACCCAGGAGGCCTCCTTCCTCCTGGGGCTGGCCTGACAGGTCCATTAGCCCAAGTTGCAAACAACGCAGTTTATCCCTTGATCCGCAGAAGTGATTCCCAAAATTCATGTGTTCTGCAGGCGTCAACAGGTATTACCCCAGATAAAGGGATCTGTGGTCAGATAATTTGGGGAGATGCAAACAAAATTAAGTGCATGTCTCTACTGCCGACTTTCTGAGTGTTAAATAGGCTCAGGTGCATTTAGAAGCTTCAAGACAAGAATGTGTTCCTTGAAGCTTCTCGAAATTAATCCCTCTTAGCTCTAAGCTTTGAAACACAGATCTTAGGCAATAGCTGTACCATTCAGATACCCAGTGGACATAAGAGTCGTCCATGGTAGGCATGGAGTGCACAGAGCTCATGTCCCTTCAAGAGAACGTGCTGCTGGGAGCAAGCACATGTGACAGTTAACACCTACATATTGCACCTGGGTTCAACACAATACCACACCACAAAGTCTTACAGACTGAGTGACTTATAATCAACAGATTTATTTTTCACAGTTCTGGAGACTGGAGAGTTCAAGATGAAGGCATCAGCAGATTTGGTGTCTGCTGGGGGCCACTTCCTGGTTCTTGCTGTGTCCTCACAAGGTGGAAGGATGAGGGAGCTCTCTGGGACCTCTTTCATAAGGACATTAACGTCATTCCTAATGGCTCCACCTTCACGACATCATCACTTCCCAGAGGCCCCACCTCCTAATACCAACACAATGGGGATTCATTTCAACTCAGGAATTTTGAGGGACTCCCAACAGCCTGGCTAAAATTTTCTTAGATCTACAGTGGGCTGAAACTCTTCTTATACAAAGCCTCATTCTCCCCTCTCACGAGACTCAGACCTGCATCTCCGTCTAAAGTCTCGCCCTACCCTCCGCAGCACCCTAGCCCTTTCTCCTTCACTGGTATAATGGATCCCAATGGTGGACAGACATGTCTACCTCGGATCTGCAAATATGACTTTATCTGGAAAAAACGGGGTCTTTGCAGATGTTATTAAGGATAAGATGTTATGCAAAGACCCCTTTGCATCTTGCATCAAGATTGCATCTTGAGATGCAATCCTCAGAGATGCAGCATGACCGGTGTCCTTATAAGAGGAGCAGAGCACAGAGAGACCCAGAGGAGGCATAAGAAGACAGAAGTACAGACTGTAGTGATGCTGCCACAAGCTGGATCCCCCTGCGGCTACAAGAAGCAAGGAAGTATGTTTCCCTTAGAGCCTGAGGAGTCAACACAACCTGCTGACATCGGACCTCAGACTTCTGCTCTTTAGAATTAAGAGGGAATAATTTAAGCCACTGAGTTTGTAGTAATTTGTTACAGTAGCCGTAGGAAATGAGCACAGATACGTCCTCCAATAACGACTTGTGGGTCTAAGCCTATTCTGGTATGTGCTTCTTGAAGGACCGACACTGACACAGGAGCTTCTTAAAATTCAGAGTCTTGGGCCTTGGCCCCTACACTAGCATCAAGATTCTGATTTATCTGGTCAGGTCTGCACATCAGTGTTTCTCAGTTGTGGCTGCATATAGAACCACCGGGAGAATTTTTGTTTAACTTCCTAATGCCCAAGCCACACCCCAGACCAACTGAATGAGAATATCTTGGGGGCAAAATATCTCAGTATTCTTTGAAGCTCTCCAGATACAGCCAAGTATCTATAGAACCACTTCTGGTTCTCAAATCCAAGCATGCATCAGAACCATCTGGAGGGCTTGTCAGAACACAGACTTCTGAGCAGTGCAAGTGAGCGGGTCTGGGGTGGGGCCCAAGAAGTTGCATTTCTAACAAGTTTCCAGCTGCTTCCTATGCTGCTATTCCAGATAGCAAACTCTGAGAACCACTAAGCTAGAGGACGACCCCAACCACACATTCCCCTAAAGAATTCTAGAATACCAACATGTTATTAGCTGAAAAAGGTTCTCTCTCTCATTGTACAATGAGCAAACTAAGACACAGAGAGGTGAAATGACAACCTTTTCCATGCCCACACCCCCACCCCGCTATAGACTGAATGTTCCTGTGCCCTCAAAATTCCCATGTTGAAGCTTAATCCCCAGCTGGAGGGAACTAGAAGGTTGGCCTTTGGGAGGTGATTAGGTCATGAGGATGGCACTGGCTTAGAAATCAGGAATGGGATTAGTGCCCCTATAAAAGAGACCCCAGAACCTCCCTTGCCTCTTCCATCATGCGAGGACACAGCAAGGAGACGACCATCTATGAAGCATAAAGTGGGACCTCTCCAAACATAGAATCTCTGAGCACCTTGATCTTGGACTTCCACCCTCCAGAACTGTGAGAAATAAATGTCCACTGCTTTCAAGCCATGCAAACTAGAGTATTCTGTTACAGCAGCCTGAATGGAATAAAACACCCTCCACCCCCTGAAAATTCATCCAGATCATAGATCTGGGTGTTGAGCCAGAACTCGCTGATTTAATGACACTAAATCTGCTCACAGAGCTCGTCCAGCTTTCTGGTTTCTTCTAAACACAGCCCAACAAAACAGAGCTGGGATCCTACACAAAAATAAATTAAAAATGAATGGAAGACCTAAATGTGAGACAGGAAACCATCAAAATCCTAGAGAAAACATGCAGCAACCTCTTTGACCTCAGCCGTAGCAACTTCTTACTAGATATGTCGCCGGAGGCAAGGGAAACAAAAGCAAACATGAACTATTAGGACCTCACCAACATAAAAAGCTTCTGCACAGTGAAGGAAACAATCAACAAAACTAAAAGACAGCCTACGGAATGGGAGAAGGTATTTGTAAATGACATATCTGATAAACGGTCAGTATCCAAAATCTATAAAGAACTTATCAAACCCAAAAAGCAAATAACCCAGTTAAGAAATGGGCAGAAGACACGAATAGACACTTTTCCAAAGAATGGGGTAATGGACACATGAAAAGATGTTCAACATCACTCATCATCAGGGAAATACAAATCAAAACCACAATGAGATACCACCTTGCACCTGTCAAAATGGCTAAAATTAATAACACAAGAAACAGTAGGTGTTGGCGAGGCTGTGGAGAAAAGGTAACCCTGTTGCACTGCTGGTGGGAATGCAAACTGGTACAGCCACTCTGGAGAACAGTATGGAGGTTCCTCAAAAAACTAAAAGTAGAATTACCCTATAGCCTAGCAATTGCACTATTAGGAATTTACCCAAAGGATACAAAAATACAGATTCAAAGGGATACAAGCACCCCAATGTTTATAGAAGCATTATCAACAACAGCCAAACTATGGAGAGAGCCCAAATGTCCATCGACTGATGAATGGATAAAGAAGGATATTTGAGATATATATACTGTGAAATATTACTCAGCCACCAAAAAGAATGAAATCTTGCCATTTGCAACAACGTGGATGGAGCCAGAATGTATTATGCTAAGTGAAATAAGTTGGTCAGAGAAAGACAAATACCATATGATTTCAATCATATGTGGAACTTAAGAAATAGTACAAATGAACATATGGGAAGGGAGGGCAGAGGAGAGAGAGAAACAAACCATAAGAGACTCTTAACAGAGAACGAACTGAGAGTGGGATGGAGGGAGGTGGATGGGAGATGGGTGATGGGTATTGAGGAGGGCACTTGTTGTGATGAGCACTGGGTGTTGTACATAAGTGATGAGTCCCTGAATTCTATTCCTGAAACCAATATTGCACTGTATATTAACTAAAATTTAAATTATTCATTCATTCATTCATTCATTTATTCATTTATTCATTTAGAAAAATAGAGCTGGGATCAATGGCAAAACAAAACCTCCAAACATGCAGTGATGCAAAGCTACATCTCCTGGAGGAGACGCCAAAGGCCTGTAGTGGATCGTAGCATGCATGGAGGTGAGTGGATGGGTTACCGCTGCCGAGGACTATCTTGTTTCACTTAAAAATCGAACTTATCACCCTCCAGTTCAGTTCTCTGCCACCCTAATACATCAACTGTGAAAATTAAGCAAAGATGTCTTACTTTATTTTAATGTATAGATTCTTTTGAAGTGCAAGGAAATTGCCCAAGTCTAATCTGAAACTCTAATCTGAACAGGTGAGGACAAAATGTAATTAATTTTTGTTCTTCTAAAAGTCCTGTGGGTGGGAATCCTTTAATCCTGAGCAATTTATACTCAGAAACACAACCTGAAATGACTTTGTCTGTCTATTTGGTCCTAAAGGTGCTGTATCTTTTTTGGTAAAAATACCAGCACTGAGCTTCAGCTGAGCTCAGTGGTACTGAAGCTTGCTGCACCTAACACCAAAACAAGTCTTTAAGATGGACTGACTCTTTGGGGAGGTAGGAAGGAGGGCCTGTAGAGCACTGCTGAATCCACAGGATGTGGAAAGAAAAGCTGCCTGGCTTTTTAACTGAATTGTCTAGGACTTTAGCATCACCTCTATCTCTCCATTTAAACTCATGACTTATGAGGAAGACACATCTAGGGAAAGTAAGGCCTAGGAAACTTTCATTCTCAACACTGCTGTGCAGAAGGGACAGCTCACGATACTCCCCCTAAAGAGTGTGTCTCAGAGCTTGGAAGGTTAAGGAGGCAAGCTGTTTCGTCTCACAAGGAGTAACATGAAGGACTGAGGAAAGCAAAGAGCTCTTTTATCAAGTAATATAAATCCTTATGACTAATTTACTAGCGTTGTAATCTCCAAAGAGCAAATTTGTATACTTGGTGAAATTTGTTACCATCCAAACTGCCGCAAATCAGCCATTGACGGATGTTTCTGTAATGAGAGAAAAGCAGGGATGAGAGGCAATTTCTACAAGTCCTGCAAAGAAGGAACAAATGACCAGGGCCCCCCACTTTGGACATCTGTCACTGTTTGATCCCGGGCAGGGCCAGCAGTGACAATGTTTTGATATTCTGAGAAGTTCTTTCAGTGCCTCGGGGAAGCCTCTCTGGCAAACTGGGCAGAATATCTCCAGGGATCTGTGAGAAGATCAGCAGGCACTCACCGAGGCCTGTTTTCTCATCAACAAAAGGAAAGTAATGTATGTCCTGGGCAGAAAGGCAGCAACTTGGGACCAGTGCACCTGGCGAGGCAGGGAGGTGAGTGGGAAAGGATGATAATGACGATGGTGACCATTTATGAAGCCAGACAGTATGCTGAGCACGTCCGGGGAACTGTCTCATTCAGCCCTCTAATGACGCTGTAACTTACAACGTACCACTATTTCCATGTTTCAGTTGAGGAAATTAATGCACAAAGAAATTAAATGATCTGCCCTAGGCCACACAGACTGCCAGCAACTTGTAGAAGCCAAATGAATACTCAGTTTGATATGATTCCACAATCCACAGCCTTAACCACAAGAGTCAAAAGCCAGCCTGTCCTTTCCCACCTTGCTCTCGCGGTTACTCCCAAAAGGAGTTAAGGCAACTCTTTTAAGAAACACTATTTTTTAATTAAAAAAAAAAAAACATGAAAAGTGAGAAAAATGGAGTAGAGAGAAAAAATAATCAAATGTGTATTTGTACCCAGAGCAGGGAAATATACCCTTGCATTTGGGATCTCTTTGCGATTTTATTCTCAAGGTTAAACATTTGTTTAAATAATGTCTAGACTTCAAATAGTTGGGAGATGGAAGTACTTTCTGTGTTGTGAAATGAAATACATGCAGTTAATTTGCACTGGTAAGATGCAAAACATATAGTTTCATTTAACGGTCATTAATATTTGAAATAAAAGCAGATACCTTTTTTAAAAAAAAGGCAATTTGGGGCGCCTGGGTGGCTCAGTCGGTTAAGCGTCCGACTTCAGCTCAGGTCACGATCTCACAGTCCGTGAGTTCGAGCCCCGCGTCGGGCTCTGGGCTGATGGCTCAGAGCCTGGAGCCTGCTTCCAGTTCTGTGTCTCCCTCTCTCTCTGCCCCTCCCCTGTTCATGCTCTGTCTCTCTCTGTCTCAAAAATAAATAAACGTTAAAAAAAAATTTTTTTTAAATAAAAAAAGGCAATTAGGGGCACCTGGGTGGCTCAGTAGGTTAAGTCTTCCGACTTCAGTTCAGGTCATTATATCTCACGATTCGGGGGTCCAAGCCCCTTGTCAGCCTCTGTGCTGACAGCTCAGAGCCTGGAGCCTGCTTCCAATTCTGTGTCTCCCTCTCTCTGTCCCTCCCTTGCTTGTGCTCTGTCTCTCTCTCTCTCTCTCTCTCTCTCTCTCAAATATAAATAATATTTTTTGAAAAGGCAATTAGCTTTGGGGATCAAAGCAGAAATGCTGTATTTCTTAATCTTTCTTCCTTGCTTCACATACTGGAGATGGTCTTTAGCCAAGGAAGGTGGTAAAGCCTTTCCACAGGAAGCTGGTCTCTATTTTTATACATATCACAGTCCTGAAAATGTATACCAAAGGTCATATGCCAAAAGTGAACAAGTGAACAGCAGTCCTACACAGCATATACAAAACAACCTCTATTCTTTAGAGGTGAATTCATAAAGTACTGTTAAACTTTATCCTGCTGACACGATCTTTAGCAACATATTTTCAGTATGTCGTACATGTTCATTAAATTGATTTTCTTTCATAATTGATCATATATTCCACCAGCCTAAATCTGATGAGCATCTGATGGGGGTTAACGATTCACTACTTCTGACATGCCTAAATACTTTCATTTTGGTTGCAAGTTTATGTTTACATATCATGTTCATGAAACCTATGCCTCTTATCATAGTGCTAGAACTTCCTTTTTCTTCCATTTACATTTACAGAGAAAACAAAGAATGCAATATAAACAGAAAAATAAACATACCAAAATACACTTCTACACCAAGACAGCCAACGTGCTGAAAAGGAACCAGCAGCAGCAAGGGGCACCCCCTCGTTACAACCAGAAACTTCCATTCCTCAGCTGACATAAACAAAATGCAGTATCTAAAAGAAACTTTAAGAATGTCCAAGTATAATCTGCAAAAACACATGATGTTTAGGAATACCAAATCAATGAAAGGCGAGGACTACTTATATGATCATTACAACACCCCTTGGCATTTACAGAACAAGCATTATTTTCCTGATGCTATAAGGAAGGAAATGATGTAAAGAAAAGAAAACCAAGATTTAGACCCGTGAATGAGGAAAGCATTCCCTAGAAACATTTGCATTCAACTAATGAGTTGATTTACACTACAGACATTTGTTGTGGGGGCTGCTGTCTGCGCACCGTAGGGTCTTCTGCACCATCCCTGGTATCTACCCACTAGATGCCAATGGCAATCCCCCGCCCCAGCTGTGACATCCAAAAATGCCCATTGTTGAATGTCCTCTGGGTGTGAGGGGGTCAGTGAGGAGGCAAAATCATCTGATCCAACCCACCCCAGCGAGATTCACAGACTTAGATGATCAGCGTCTTTCAAGTCCAGAAAGAGCCTGCACACACATGGGTTTGTTGGAAGGATTCAAGTATACAGAATTGTAGCCCAATTTGTTTCCTTGCCTGTGCTGTGCACAAATAAGCCAATATTTATCAAGACCATAAACCTACTCAACCTATCTCTCCAACCTGATATTTGCTGGAATTAGAACTATATCACCAACCTCAGATGCCCATGTTGATCATATGTGTCAAATTGTTGGTCTCCATCAGTGATTCATGAAATTAGAATTGTGTCAAAAGTTAAAACAACAATCCTCAAATTTTAGTTAAATAGTCATTTAGCAAATTAAGTGTTCTTTTAAACTCCTTCAGATGCGTTTACGAAAATTAGAAGTCACCTAAAAGATAGGTAACAGAACAGTAATTAATTAAAACACGGTACATCCTTAAAGTAGAATTGTATATCTCCATTAATTATCATATTTTTGAAGAATATATGATTACACCGGAAAATGCTGAGGACACAGTGATAAATGAATAAATTAGTATTTATAGTTATATAAAATATTTGCATATATCCTGTTCAAAACTTATGAGCATAATGTTATTAGTCATTATCACAAGGTGTTAAGATTTTGGTTTTCATTTTCCTCCTTTGTTTTTATTTTTTAAATGCTCTTCATTGAACAGTTAACTGTTTTATAGTTTAAAAGATCCATTCTTAATTTATCCAAAATAAAAGTCAAAAGTTGATCTTACATGTTCCCTTTTTCTTACAAAAATCAAGGGTGTTACATTTATCAAATTGTGATTTTGCTCAGAGAAAGTGGCTAAGATATGCCACCATCATGCCTATATTTGCACATCAGAACTAATTCCTTCTACCCATAGTACCAATGGGAAAACACAAGGCAACACTCTTCACTCTAAATATGGAGTCCCTCCAACTGTCTTCTCTTTGACCATGGGTGACAAATACTGGTACTGCTTTGTAGATCTCCAATATCAGTGTCTACATCAAAAGCCCAAGGGACAAAAATCGCTCCAAAGTGAACTCACAAGTCAGAAAAAGTCCAAGACATGAGGAGCATTTTTAAAAGACACTAAGATACATGACTTAGAGTGGGTGGCCATGAGGGCTAGAGGGAAAGTGGCAAGCTTGATGAGGATGCCGGGGCCCAACTAGATGTATGCAGCTACATCTCTCCTTACCTTCTAACCTGCAGGTAAGAGGAGGGTAAGAAGTTCACTGAAGGTCAACTCCAAGGGCAGAGGTATGAGGGAGGTGCACATGAGGGGGCTCCAGCAGATGGCAGTAAAAGCTAAAACAGGCATGCAAATTAGCTCAGGTCTACCAGGCAACAGGTACAAAAGGAAGGTGAACCATCTCTTTATCATTCTCCAAGAGTCGCATTCTTACCCATAAAGGCATCCATACATCTAAACCAGAAAGACAGAAACTGACTTGGAATGAGGTACATGGCAGCCAGGAATGAGTTTCATTGCCATGGCCAACACCCCAACCTTTGCTGTGACTCCTTATAAAAGGGGTGAGTTTGCAATAACTCAGTGGTACCCACTGGTCCTTTCACTGTCACCGGGGAGGCACGAAAAAGGTTATAAAGGACAGTTTATGACATGGTGCTACTTGTCTCCGATGCAGACACAAAGCAAGTGAATATAGGTACCCACATGAATTTAAGAACAAGAATTTCCTGAAATTGAAGGCAACAACCCAAAATGCCATTTGCAGAAGGCCAGAACATCTCCTTCTAAAGCATGGTTTAATGCAAAACCTACCAGTCAGGAGGCCACTAGCCTTCATGGTCAATTCACTGGGTGATCTTGTCAAATGCTCAACTCCTCTTGGGCTCATTTTACTCATCAATAGAACAAAGATCTTGGTGAAGATAAAATTCAAGATTCTCTCCAGAGCTGAGATTCTAGGATCCCATAAATTCTTTACCTCACAGATGTATCTCTGTCTGCATGGGACCAATGAGGTCAGACAGGATCCAAATTCAACTCAATTCACTGAATGCTGTACCAGTGTTGAGTGCATCTCTCTATTCAAAGTGAAAATCATGGCTTCCGACACCAGAATTCTGACACTTTCCATTCGTCAGTGTGTCCCAGTGTAAGAGCGTAACTCATTGACTACTCCTTGGGTATTTGGCCTTATGTTCAGACAACCATGTTGTCTGACCTGTTTTGCCATTTTTGGAAATAGTCTTATTTGATGAAATACAGAAGCTCTCCAAAGACTGTGGTACAAGAACACAGCAACAAATGATGAGTTTTCCTACCTTGTTTTTCCAAATCAGTGTCAAGGTCAGTAAGAAATAAGCTCGGCACTCAACAACTCTTAGCTCAGGTACCATGGTCTCTAGGAAATGCATTCCCAGGGCCAGCCAGGGCTTGGTTTCATTTCTTCCCCTATAAGCAAGGAGTGGAGGAGGTGTGTTTTTGGTTTCAGAATCCTGTTTGGCTGGTTGAGAACTCCACTTTGATCATTTTTATTCTTTCTGCTATATTATTTCTTAAAAGCAACGCTCTTTGCATCTCATTTTGGGTCTCCACTCATACTGATCAAAGATAATGACATTCTTAGCGAGCAAACGATACCATTTCCCAGCTCAGTATTTTTCTAGGACAATTTGTTAAAGCATATTTTAGGGGAGGCTAGGAAGTGGGGGAAGCACTCCAGCTCACGTTGCTGTGGCAACTTCTACAAAAGCTAACGGTACACTTGCTTTGCTTCTGAGCGCAGTTTTACTTCTTAAAATAACAATTTTCATGGTGCAGAGATGTAATTAGCCAGGTCTGTACAGGGGGAAGATTTTTTTTTCTGCTCTCTTTCATAGCTGCTGGAAAGTCAGACTGAGACGAGGCCTTTCACAGATACAATAACCAGAGTTTCACCAGCTATTCCGGGTGCAACTAGAGGAGTGATGTGTGGTGTGTTTGAAGGCACCCTACTCCGCAGATCAGCAATGTTAGCCGTCTGCTAGGACTACTGAAGACAATCATTTGGGGGTGAGTGGGGGTGATCACCACAACACAGTTGTCAGCACACTAGCCAAGAAAGTTGCCCGGCAAACATGGTCTAGAACACTCTACGTGGTTCATTCCTTTCGTGGAACCCTTTTAAATTGGCTGCACAAGTTATGAAACTTTTCAGTGTCAGTCTCAGACAACTGTCCGACATAAACAGGTACAGAGCATTCTCTGCAGGCCAGTGGGAAATGCCCTACAGGCGGTAGCAGGCAGACACTGCCAGCAAGGAACATGGTAATTGCGATGCCAGCCCTCAGGGGCTTCATCATAAATGGAAGAAAAGTGCAAATAAAAGCACCACAGAAATATACATCCACTTCCTCCCCATCTACTGTATCCATCACATCATTGCCAAGGAGATCTTTCCTTCTCAGGAATCAACAACAGACTCCCACTGCCTGTAGAATAAAACTGCATTGTCCACATAGAATTCTCAGCCTTCTTCCACGTGGCCCAACCATGTCACCACCACTTTTCTTGTGCAACTCTTCCCCAACATACACACCCCTTGGTCTCCAAGGCCATTTGACCATCAGTTGTCCTGCAAGTCCCGCCAGAGTTTGCACCTCTGCCTGCCACCATGGTATTTCCACATCGGCCTTCCGTGTTGCCTTTAGACCTCTCCAAATGGGCAAATCCTTCTCAGTCTTCACAGACCACGCTTTTTCCCAGAAGCCAACTTGATACTCCCTCCCTACACACTCTGCTTTGACTTCCGTTTTGGTATTTGTCATCTACTTATGTGCATGCCCTCTCCCCTCCCTGCTACTATGAGTTCCCTGAGGGTAGACAGTGAGCCTTTTCTACCCCACATTCTCCCAGAACTTAACTGAGTGGTCTGCACAAAGTAACCCTCTTAAAAGTACCCATCTGGTGCACACGCATGTGTATGATGAGTGCCTAACCTAAGACCCAATTAAGCTTGGGCCGTTGTGGGGAAGACTGGACCGGGTTTGCGGTCAGGTGGAGCTTATCTAAGATTAGATGAAGGAGGTATTTTGAGCAGTGTTTTATTTTTTTAAAACGTTTATTTATTTTTGGGGCGCCTGGGTGGCGCAGTCGGTTGAGCGTCCGGCTTCAGCCAGGTCACGATCTCGCGGTCCGTGAGTTCGAGCCCCGCGTCGGGCTCTGGGCTGATGGCTCAGAGCCTGGAGCCTGTTTCCGATTCTGTGTCTCCCTCTCTCTCTGCCCCTCCCCTGTTCATGCTCTGTCTCTCTCTGTCCCAAAAATAAATAAACGTTGAAAAAAAAAATTTATAAAACGTTTATTTATTTTTGAGACAGAGGGAGACACAGCATGAACGGGGGAGGGGCAGAGAGAGAGGGAGACACAGAATCGGAAGCAGGCTCCAGGCTCTGAGCCATCAGCCCAGAGCCCGACGCGGGGCTCGAACTCACGGACCGCGAGATCGTGACCTGAGCTGAAGTTGGACGCTTAACCGACTAAGCCACCCAGGCGCCCCTTGAGCAGTGTTTTATAGAAGAGAAAGAATGTGTTGTGGCTCCAGACACAGGGGACCAGCATGTAGAAAGGCTGGAAGGCAGGAATGGAGGAGTCACATGGAAAGCTGGTTTGCCTGGAATGCCAATTACTAGCTGATATGTTAAATGCATTTGAGGATAATGAAAGATGATTTTTAAAGCATCCTATTCTATTTACCTTTCTTTTTATCACAAAGATCACATATTATAGAAGGCATCAGGGCTTTGGAGCCGAGCAGCCTATTTATAAAGCACACTTCAACCGCTCACTGTGTGACACAAATGACTGAAGGTCTGCAAGCTTCAGTCTTCTTATCTGCAAGATGGGAGCAGTACCTTGTAGTATGGATTAAATGACACAGAGGACTTCCCTGATGCTACACATAGACAACAAAAATTTATCCATGTGTTCCCGTTTTGTGTTGTAACTTAACACACAAAAGAATTTAACTGCAGCTCAAAGCAAAGGTCAATGACATCTGCACCAATTAAAGAAAATTCCTTTCCTATCTTAAATGCCTCTTTTACGGCTCTGTTTCATAGTTAAAGTGGTGGTTATGAGCTTCAAGGAGACTGAACCCATATTGTAATTTATAGGTGCAAGCTCAGGCTGCCCTTGGGGCCAAAAAAGGTGTTCAAAATTAATGGTCACACTGGACATAGTGACTCAAGTCCAAAGAACAGAGTATGGGAAGGGAAGGCACCGTAACTTCACAGCTCAGAAGTACTTGCTAAACAAGGGAACAAGGTCAACATCACTAACGATGACTGCTGTGGACATGATGGACCCCTGATATGGTAGGAGGGGAAGGGCACTTGACTTCTGTGGTATAAAGGTGGGAGGGGTAAATAAATGCAAAGCACTAAGCTTCAAGTGGTTGATATGTGAACATATGAATCTGATCATTTCCACAGTGGTGGAGTCAACAATTACCTTGGACTGGAGACAATGCAGAGAAACAGTACAAATGAGATTGTATGGGGGGACTTGTAGAAAACATCTGCAGAGGAAAGAGGGACGTCCTGTGCACCATAGGACATTGAACAGCATCCCTGACCTCTCCCCACCATCTGGCATCCCCCCCCCCCAGGCATGGCAACCAAAAATATATCCAGACATTGCCAAATGTCCCCTGCAGCTAGGAGGAGGGGCACATCTGTCTCTCTCCCTCACACTTTTACCTGGTTAAGAACCACTCATATAAGAAAACTGGTCTGCCCAATCATGATGGTCAATGTCATGAAAAATAGACAACTAAAAATGAAGGGTGAAAGGTGGGGAGACTATTCTAGGTAACATACAATAACAAAAGGCATTCTGGACACATGACTAACAACCATTTCCTAAATGTAAACACAAATTTCACTCACAGATGTTCTACTATGCTAACAGCTCATTAGAGCAGTCCTACATTTTAATGGACATACCATTCCCCTCAGGGCATCCCTAAAATGCAGCTTCCAAATCTGGAGGTCTGGGCAGGGCCTGAGCATCTACACTGCTAACGAGGTTCCAGGGGCTGCTCCCTCAGGCCACCCCTGGCCCACATCTAAAGTACAGGGTCACTGGAGGAAGTTAAATCTACAGATAGAGAAACAGAGAATTGGAATTCCTCTTTTCGATAAAGTGGTGCTTAAAAACTGGCTTTTTTTTAATACACATATGTTAAGTTGCTGATCCTTCTGTAGTGGATGTGTGATTTTAAAAGAGTATTTGAGGGGCGCCTGGGTGGCGCAGTCGGTTAAGCGTCCGACTTCAGCCAGGTCACGATCTTGCGGTCCGCGAGTTCGAGCCCCGCGTCAGGCTCTGGACTGACGGCTCAGAGCCTGGAGCCTGTTTCCGATTCTGTGTCTCCCTCTCTCTCTGCCCCTCCCCCGTTCATGCTCTGTCTCTCTCTGTCCCAAAAATAAAATAAACGTTGAAAAAAAAATAATAAAATAAAATAAAAGAGTATTTGAGAATAGAAGTGCCTTACTGCTCACCTACTCTGACTGATATTTCTTTTCTTCTTTTTCAGGGGATGAGAACGGCATGTTTATTATCTAGAAGAAGTAAGCACCTATCTTTAAATTCAAGATAATCATCTGTATCAGTATTTAAAGTTCAAATATTTGGAAAGTGTGATAAAATTATCAAAATAATTCCCACAAATCACCAAATTTTTGTGAAGTTTTTACTCTAAAATATCTTATTTATTAAAGAAAATCTGGGGGAAAACACAGAACAAAATGAAGCCACAGCTACATCATTTAAACCTAATTGCTACTGAACTTTTTAAATATTTTATTCCAGACCTTTGCTACATGCACAGGTTTGTTGTGTTTCTTGTCATATAAAATGCTGTATTCTTTTTATCAGAAACTTCACAAACATAATAACTCGATAATATTCCATAATCACATTTAATACACCATCTTCCAAAGTGACAGAGCATTAAGACGGAGCTTTCTTCAAAAACTACCCACAGATCATTTGATCTGTCTCACTCGTCTCTGGTGTGTTGATCAGAGCCTAATGAAACGCTGAAATGATTGCAATGCTTTTCTCCTTCTCGTCCTGAATTCTCTTGAATTGGAGCACCCCAGTGGTTCTAGCTGCAAACTCGTTGATAGGCGTGGTGTCAAACTGCCCTGAAGTGTTCACAATGACCCTCCATTATGGAGAGGAGTGAGGTGCACCCCGGTTAATTAAGGCAATGGGCCAATATGCCCTCGTGTACAACTTGGCTGTTTGGGTGGCTGGTTCATTTGCTGCCCCTTCTGACTCTTGAAGTTGTGGGGCATCTCTGTATCCCAGCCAGCTGAAGCATGGGCACTTCTCAGAATCTCCAAGCGGGCGATTTCCTCACCATGTGCCCACCACTCCATACAGCACCTTTGTTTTTTCTTTTCTCAATTTCCTCCTCACTCCCTGCCACCAGATAGTTAGCTCTCTGTGAATCCTGTTAGATGTTCACCTTAACGGCAAGGCTTTGAAACCAGGTTCTGAAAGGCAATGTAGTTTCAGGACCAAGCAGCATACATTTGTTTAATATAGCAACAAAACACAAGAGTGAACCAGGCTCTGCCATACAGACCATGCTGCTGACCCTGGGCCAGGGCTGGTGGGGAAAAAAGGAAGCGACGCACTCTCTACACTCAACAAATTTTTAAGAGCAAAACCCATACCCCAGAGCAAATCCTGTGAGAGTGTATGTGAGTAAGAGCCTGGTTATAGGACAGAGACCCACAGATGCTGTTTGTTTCTTGTTTTAAGGAACACTGCAGAAAATATCAGGGCAGACTTCAGAAAGGTAGATTCCCAGTTTGGGTGTTTAAAAAAAAACAGGGCTGGGGTAGAAAATGGGGAACATTCAGGAAATAATACCGGAGTACTTCCTCAACTTTTTAACTTCTGTTCCTTCCCTGAACTATCTGGAATTGCACCACACTGGGTGGTTCTACCTACCTGGCACAAAATGCACCTGTGCATCAAATACAAATGAACGGGTATCTATCTGCTTTTCTTTGCTAAATGAATCGGTTTTCTTCATTTTTAAAACTGGTAGAAATGAATTGTCCTCTTTCCACCTAAAGAGGGCAATCCCAGGTCATGTGGACAAGGCGTCCAAAGTGCCAATAGTCAGCCTGTTTCTCGCTGGCCCAGGGGAGGATGGCCCACCTGGCACAGGATCACCTGGGAGCTTGTTCTGATGTGACTGACCTGCTGAATGTGACTCTCGGGCAGGGGCCAGAGAATATGCATGTTTAGCAAGCTCCCTTGGGGATTCTTGTGCTGAAAAGGAGGACTACAGGTTTCAATGTCTGGAGAGGAGATCAACAACTATGGGGCCAGGTGTCACAAAATGCACCTCAAAGTTTCCGAGCGAGTAGAAATTGCCCATGGGTCTTTAGAGAAAGCCTCAGGTTAGAGGAGTGTTTGGAGGATCCCTACTAGGGTCTGCAAATAGCATATCTCCTGTATCACAGATGCGATAAACCCTTTTCGATTTGCTGACTGCCTCGTAAGAAAAGACGGGGGGAGGGAGAGCAGGGCCATGGGAGAAGGAGAGAAACGCACTGAACCCAGCCATCTGCAGAGAATACACGGTCACCTTCACAGCCCTGCCCTGAGGGGAAAGTCCTCTGCTGAACGCTTCACTCTTCTTGGGCTTGTGACAGGGACAAGTCGGTGGATGGTCTGCTCGTTAGCAGGCTGTTTCCCGAGAAGGGAATACGAAGGAGCAGTTAGGAGCGTTGTCTTACAGCAATCGCAAAAGGCTCCACGAATGGGCTGAGAAACCCAGCCTGGTGGCGTCTGTGTGAGAGGGAGAAGACAGTGATGCTGAAATGCCACCTTGAAAATGTAGAGCTTCTTCACTTTTCTCCTAAAAGAAGCTTCTCACAGGAATTACATCAGGAACATATGTTGGGGGGGGGGGGAGGTAGCTTCCAATTGTAGGGTTAGTTCTTTGGAAGAACTTCCATTCTGTGGGAGATGGGTGTATGGTTCCCGTATAGAAAAATTTAAACAGGAGCTTCTGTTCATTTTTTCACAGGCCAAGCTGCTAACAGGCGGTGGTTCCACATGGCCTTCTCTGCAGCTGCCCGATCTTGTCTGCCTGTTGTAAGGACACTCTCCCTGGGGGTAAGGCCCACCCTTACCTGCATAACTGCGTCTCAATCCTTACCTTAAAACCTGAATTACATGTGCAAAGAGCCTGTTTCCAAAGGAAGTCACATTCTGAGGTTCCGGGTAGACATGAATTTGGGGGGGCCACTATTCAACCACTACAGAAAGGAGGGTGTTTGTGAAAAAATTCACTACATAAAAGGAAAACTTCAGGTTAGGTATAACTGGTTTCTTCTTTAAATGTTTGGAAAAATTCACCAGCACACTTAACTGGACCTGGAGTTTTCTTTGAGGAAAAGTGTTCACCTGTGGATTTCATTTCTTAAAAACATATAGTACAATTCAAATTTCCTATTTCTTTTTGTGTATTCTTAGAAATTCATCCTTTTCAACTAAGTATTGACATATATTGGCAAAAGGTTATTATTTCCACTTGTTTTATTTTTAATGCAGGGCAGAGGTTTAGTTCTATCCTCTTTCTCATTCCTGAACTTGGTTTCTTCTGACTCCTTTTCTTTTCATGATTAGTTTTCCCAGGGATTTATAAACCTTATAAGTGCTTTCAAAGAGCAAGCTTTGCTTTTCAACTTTGGCTTTCTTGATTTTTCTGTCATGCTTCTGTTTTCCACTTTATTCATTTCTGTTCTTATCTTTATTCTTTTCTTCCCCTTTGAGGTAATTTGCTGTGTGAACTTCTGGAGATGATGTTTAGATCCTTGATTCGTGGCATTTCACCTTTTCCCATGCGTGCATGTAACAGCAAACATGGTCTTCTGTTCATGGCTCTTACCCAATGCCATATCTTTGGATATGGCATGTTTTCACTGCCACTCAAATATGTTCCAAGTTCCATTCCAACTTTTATTTTAACTTATGGACTGTTTAGAAGTCTACTGCTTAATTTCTTTTTTTTTAATTTTTTTAAATGTTTACTTATTTTTTGTGCGAAAGAGAGAGACGGCGCGTGAGCGAGAGAGGGGCACAGAGAGAGGGAGACACAGAATTCGAAGCAAGCTCCAGGCTCTGAGCTGTCAGCACAGAGCCTGATGCAGGGCTCAAACACACAAACCGCGAGATCACGACCTGAGCCAAAGTCGGACGCTTAACCGACTGAGCCACCCAGGCACCCCTACTGCCTAATTTCTAAATTGGGAAGTTTCTAGTTGCCTTTTGGTTGTTGATTTCTAACACACTTCCATAGTAGTCAAGTAATATACTCAGTGAGATTTTACTCTTCTAAATTTGTTGGTACTTTATGAGTCAGTGTATGGTTGATTTTGGTAAATTTTCTATGTGCACTTTGAAAATAATTGTATATTTTGCAGTTTGAGCTATAGTGTTTTATATATGTCAATTAAGACAAGTGTGTTAAACATGTTTAAGTGTTCTCTGTTTCTGATGTTTTGTCTACTTATTCTTTCAGGTATGAAGAGAAGTGTATTAAAATTTCACACACACAAAAAGGCAAATATCTCTAGTAGAGAACTGTGCTGCCTCTTCCTTGCCAACATTGAGTGTGAACACAGTCCTGTCCCCAGTATGAAAGGGCATAGAGCAGCTGACTTGGTTTCCAGAACTTGCCATATCCAAGAGCAAGTCAGGAAAAGGAGCCTTGAAAGCGCTGACTCACAGATGGTGACTCAATTTGCCTCTGTGTTCAGTCACAGTAAAGGAAGGAATCCCAGCATGCCTGACAGCCACCATCTCCTTCCGTCCAAGGATGTGGACCAACCCAGGGGCAGGGAGCCACTGCACCACACTCCCCAAGCTGCCAATGAGCAGGCCCGAAGCCCAGGCCACACAATTCTCTCCCTGCCAGCTTCTAGTGTCTTCTGGCTCCTAGATCCTGCACATCCCTGCCCTGCAGCACCTCTCACTTATACCTGAGACTTTCCTTGTCCCCAGCTAACTTACCTTCCCTCTTAGATTCTGAAGAGAACCCTTGAGTGAGCATTTTGTTTCTAGATGCTTCTTTCAGCAGAGGTGAAAGGTTTGGAACTTTGTTGTGGCATTTTATATTTATATTTATAAAAATACATATATTTATAAGGTAATAATAAATATATAACATATACCTTAGATCATTCTTTATAATTATATAACAAGAATATTATAATAAATATATAATATATATATAACATAGAAATAGTATCTAAATCACATAGCGTGTATATCACATATATATTACGTGTGTGTAAATATCATATATTATGCATGTAACATATAATTATATACATATACAATATTATAAGTCTTACTATAATATAATTGTATAACATAATTATTGAAAATTATAAATTATAAGTTTATATATGTTTGTATTTATTCACATTTTAATATATAATTATTCACATACATTTACACATCATACAAATTTATATACCTATATTAAATATATTGATTTCTATATTTTTATGATCCTTTATATAAAGATTAACCTAATCTATGCTGGACTACTGTCATGCCTTTTCTGCCGGTTTCAAAAGAAATTAAAACATTTTCATGGGCCACAGGCACTGGGCTTCCCACACTAAGAAGTCTGTGCTGCCTCTCAAAACTGTTAGGGAAGTATGATACTGTGATCCAGGAGGTGAAATAAGTGGTTATTCTGCCCTTGAAGAGAGGAGACATCATAAACTCGGCAGGACAGCATGCGAGGCCCTGTGGGAACTCAGTAAATGTTTAATGATGATCCTTGATGTTATTTATCTCCATGCACTTTTATGTGGCTCACTTTGAGATGTATTATACCCCCAAATCCAGGGAAATTAATTGAATTTCTCTAAGAGTTCAGGTACACATATCACCAACAGACAAGTACGGGGAAAACCCTGGGGAATTTTGTCCTTCTCTCAATAGAAAAGTGAGCTTCACACAGCCTGATTTTCCCTTGTTAGAAATCACCCTGCCCCATAGCAGCTGTTGATGCTATGGGCACAGGACTGTTTATCCGCACAGTTTAGAGTTAGGAGCAAATCTGGAGGATTTAATTCTTCTATTTCTGTAGTGGTATACAGAATCCAATAAAAAATGTGAAATAGAGTGAAAAAAATCCTCAATGGGTGATTACGTTCATTGCCAATGATTTATCACTGGTTGAAAACTGACTGATCTTCATCATAGTAACATAGTGTTTGCCATGGCATTTTCTTGCCAAGAAAGGCAAGAAAACACAGGAGCAAGGGTTGTCTCTGAAAGAAACATGAGGTTCTTCTACCAGAAATGATTTCTGCTTCATGTGGGTTTGGGAGAATAATTTCATATATCAAAAAGAGAGAGAGAAAGAGAAAGAAAAAAGACCATATTTTGGTTTCATGATTGAATTGTTTTCTTTCCCAAATAGAATATACTCAAATATTTTAGGAGAGCTAGCTCATGTGAAACCAGAAAGAAAAAGGCTGGCTGAGATGACAGACTCCTAATATTCCTCATTGTCAATGGGAGGGATAGCAGTTTTTCACTTGCCTGAATGAAAATGGCGACCACAACAAAGCCACAAAGAACCTACACTAGTCCTGTTATTACCTACTCCTCATTTCAAATGAGAAGACGTTGGAATTTTCCATGAAAGGTCAAGGGTTTGCAGCATCGTTCCACATAAACACCTGACATTGCCCATTGGTGGAGGATTTGGCAACTGTGGTTACAAGCTGACCTATAATTTCTTTGTTCACCTTTAGCTGCAATGCTGTCAGCCCCCATGCAGGCTTATCCTGGGACAGAAAGACTTACTCTTGGTTTCCTTCCCCTCCTATAGTATATGTACAAAGAGGCTACAGGAAAATGTAGTGATTTTAAAGACTCTGAAATTACAGTACAAACCGCAGATAATTCTGTATAAGTTTCCTACTGCTTCTGTTACAAGTTATTGCAAATTTAGTGGCTTACAGCAACACAAATTTATCACCTGTAGTTCTGGAAATCAGAAGTCCTGAAATCAAGATGTCAACAAAGCTAGTTCCTTCTGGAGGCTCTGAGAATCCACTCCCTTGTGTTTCCCAACTTGCGCAGACTGCCTACAGAGTGGGCTCAGGGCTCCTTCCCCCAGCTTCAAGCAGCGGTACAGCATCTTCAGCTGCCTCTCTGAATCTGCTTCCACCGTTGTGTCACCTTCACTGACTAACTCGGTCGCTTTCCTGTAAGGACCCTTGTAATTCCATTAGGCCCACCCAGATTCTCCAGGATAATCTTCTCTACGTCAAAATCCTTAACTTCACCACATCTGCAAAGTTCCCTATTCACAGGTCCAGAGAATCAGGACATGGACATCTTTGGGGGACGCATTATTCTGTCCACCACACACAACAAAGAAACTGCCTACATTTCTCAAATTTGAAGACTGGTAACAAAAGAATCCTCTAGGTTGTTCATCCACACACAGACCAGAGGGGTGAATAAGAGATGACTGTGCCCTTCTAAAAAGATGAGCAACAAGGAATGTATCAGTACTAAACATAAACTGAGTTCCTGGGGGTCGTTGAAGGCAGCTAGCACACACCCTCTCTGAGGCAGGGGCTTCGCACGGAACATTGTGGTCAGTCTGGTGGAAGATTTTAGCGACAGTGACAAATCTCATTTCTATACTTACTGGAGATTTACTCCCTCAGGTGGGACTATTACTTCTAGTAATACTAAATCCTAATCTCAGTGGTTTAACACCATGATGGTTTATTTCTCATTCATGGAATGTCCTAGGGCCAGCTCTTCTCTGGGTGACTTGGAGTGCCTACAATCTATGGCTTGGCCATCTTCAGCATGTAACTTCGGGAGTTGCCATGCTTATCTAGATACAACCAAACAGGCAAGGTCACAGGAGGACTTCATCTATCAGTCCCATGTATACGTGACTTGTATTCACATTCCGATGATGGAAACTCAGTCATGTGATCACAGCCAAATGCAAGAGAGGCTGGGAAATGGGGTTCCCAGGAAGAAGAGGCCATTGTGATCAGCTAGCTAGTTGTTGCTGCCCCCGTGGGTGACTGGCAGAAAGCCTTCTAAGCAACAGGAAATAACAACAACAACAACAACAACAACAAAAACAGAATATAAAGAAGGTAGACGCATAAGGAAGAACGTGCTGGCCAAATTTACACTCACTCCCCTTCACTCCCTATTTCAGGAGGTTCAACTACAGCCACGTGTGCCAAAGCTTCTGTGAGATATGAAAAGCTCAGCTTGTCATCTCGCTGGATAAGTCCACGTGTTCCAAGGACCCACTGGAATTGTTGCCTTCTGTGTGGATGCTGTGTCAGCCCCCAACCCTGAGAGGCCCTGGGGTGGGGGGGATGCTGAGAGGGAAAATGTAGTCTCCTGTACAGGAGATCTTAATAAGCATTGTTGGCCTCTAAAAATCTGCTTTGCAGCTAAATGGCTTCATCATACCTCACTGAATTTCTGGCTCCCTTTTCTGGAAGTTTTATATATAAGATGACCACCAGCCCTAATACCTACAGAATCCTTGCAGTCAGCATATGCTTGGGAAATAAAAAGAAACTCTGTTGTTAACTCCAAAGAACAATCAACACCTGGAAAAAAAAAACAAATCATTCTCAGGGCTGTGAAGAATGCCTTAGCTATATCTGGCAAAGAAATGGAAGGGTCTGCATTCAAATTGGCAGAGCAAACTTCCTGCTGAAAGCCACAGGGTGATCCCCAGGGCGACATACATTCCTGTCAGCGAGAAGAGCCACGGACAGTGGTATAAATGAATTTCCGTTAGTGCCAATGATGGAAGCCATCAGGAAGGAAACTGCACTGCCAATTGCTTAAACACAATTCCAAAAGCAATTTTTAGTGCTTGAGCAGAGGAGTGCTTTTTCATCAGGTAAGCTTTTGTGAATTGATGCCAAGATTGAAGCAGCAACTTCAGTGGCATATTCTGATGGCATTTCCAAATTATCTGACGTTGTTAGCAATACATTCGATGCAGCCTTGCCCCTCCGCATCACAAAGCACTCTACAAGCACAAACTCATTACTCCACCCCATACGACTGTGAGGTAGGTGGGCGGAAAGTTGTTATTTTCCTTGTTTCACAGATTTCTAAAGAATGTGAGGGTGCAAAGGGCTGACATGTGTTTTATTTTTGAAATCACGGAGTTGCTATAGTGCCAGCTCCAGTGATGGGGGAAAAGGAGCTATAACTGAACATATTTCCATTCAAGGCTCATCTCCTCATTCTTTGGATTCATGACAATTCAAGTCACATAGATAGCATTTTATAGTCCCCAGAAGAAGGGTGAGCAGGCCTGTCAGCCTCTGAAGACTGGCACCAGCAGACCTTGAAACCAAGGCAAGGGGAAAAATTATAAATATTCTTTATGCCTTTGAGGAAAAATGTGTGTGAGAAATAAGAGAGAAAGCGAGATTTCCCTACGTTCCAGTTGGTGTAGAGCAGACCTATGAATAATCTAAGAAGGTTAGACGCATCGCATTTTAGCAGAAGGCAGATGGTAAGGTTGAAGTATATTATTAGAATGAGTGTGTATTCATATATGTGCATGCACATGTAGGTGTGTGCACACATGCGTTGGCAGCCATTTAAACTTACTCTGTTATGGACTATCTAACTGATCCTTATTGCACAAAACATTTTCTTCCAAAAACATTAATTTAATGTGACAAATGATTTTCCCTCAAAAGTATTCTTTTCATCATAAGTCTTATCTTCTGTTACAGTTACTAAGGTAGCATAACAAATTATCCCAAATTTGTTCACAAATCTGTAGTTTGAACAGGGGTTGATGGAGACAGCTCATTTCTGCCCCTCCTGGTTTTTGCTGGGGCAACTCAAAGGCTGGGGACTGGAATCCTCTGGAATCTTACTCCTATGTTTGTAGATAAATTCTGGCTATCGGCAAAGATCTCAGCTAGGACTCTTGGTTGCACAACTTAGACCTGGTCTCTTCATGTGGCATGGGGTTCCTCAAACATGGTGGCTGAGCTCTAGGAGCGAATGTTCAGAAAAACAGGTGGGAACCATGTTGGATTTTATGGTTTAGCCTAGAAAGTCACACAGCGTCATTTCGACAAGTCTATTTTCTTTTTTTGTTTAATTTTTTTAATGTTTATTTATTTTAGAGACAGAGAGACAGAGCACAAGTGGAGGAGGGGCAGAGAGAGCCGGAGACAGAATCTGAAGCAGGCTGCAGGCTCCGAGCTGTCAGCACAGAGCCCGATGCGGGGCTCGAACCCACGAACCATGAGATCATGACCTGAGCTAAAGTCAGACACTCAACCAACTGAGCCACCCGGGAGCCCCTTGACCACAGTCTATTTTCTGAGGTGGTCATAAAGCCCTGCTCATCTTCAGGGGAGAAGAAATAGATACCACCCCCTGATGAGGAATGGCAAGGTTACAGAAGAGCATATGGGACCAGAAAACTTGCTAGAATCCATAGTCTCCACTTTGCCAACTCACAGGGAGGGTGGTTATCTAGAACATTCTATTGCATCTCCAAGACACAAGTACTTGGAGACAATTGTGGAGCCACCAAAAGAGATATAAACATCATCCAAAGCTCCCTTAGCACCCACAAATCATAAGAGTAAAGGAGCCCCGTGAGGGGAAAAAAATGTTATTTTTTTCTTTACCACCCTCAGCATTATCACAAGGCAATTCAATCTCAGATTCAGTAGAAAACTTAGCATGAAAACAGATATTGTTATCTCCCAAGGTATGTCCAATGTCCTTGTCCAAAGAAATTAAAATGAGACATTGCAGTTTGTTTACAAACCAGTATTTCCTTTCTTGCATGCTCACATTAAAGCACTAGAGCAATGATTTTTGATTTGTTATGTGCTAAATATTTTAATTACATTTTGCAGTAAGCAACATCCCAGAAAAGACGAATAGTCAAAGACAAAGGTAATTAATTATTGAAGGTAACCATACTAATATATGCATTTTTCATAGTGGAAATAATTATTCTCAAGACAACTGTCTTTTCCCTTGTAAATTAGGACATCTCTCCCCTAATTAGTTGAAATTGCCTGTAGGAGATTATCACCACTGAGCTATGGAATTTCCTTCAGCAGGTAACTCCAGTTTTCAGAATGAGGACTTTAAAATAGAAAGCAGAGTGTTGGCTGGGTTTGTTTCTGCTGAGTGGGGTGTAGAATAAAAAGTATAACTATCTATGATTATGTAGGGATATGTACCCTGGGATATGTAGGGATATGTGTTAAGTGGAACTGTTCACTAGAGTAGACTGGACAAAATACTGGTACAAATGTCTTTTTCTCATCATACTACCACATTCTACCAAGCCAAAACAGCTTAGGGTAAGATTTCAGGGTTTCTTTCCTGTGTGCCAAGCTGTAGACCATGCTGAGATCACAACCAAGAAAGAATTAGCCACGTGTTCACTCCCAGAATGGGCCACTTAGCAGGCTGCTCAGGTAACGTTCAATCTAGATATCTACCAGGTCTTCTTTCTGCTCTTGAAGGCATAGCAGCACTTCTCCTTGAAAACCCCAGTTAGAGCAAAAGGATGAGTAAGACAGCTTCAGTCCATTTGTAGAAACCAAATAACCCTTGGCCTGCATGTTCTCAGCCCCAATCATCACCTCTGGTGGGCTCTGAAGCCCACTGAGTTGTTAGTCAATTCAGAGTTCATTGATTCAAGAGAAGGAGAAGGAGAGGAGGAAAAAGAAGGGAAGGAGCGAAGCCAAGCCAATTCATTGGCATCACACAACATCTGAGGGCAGAAACTGCAGGGTCCCATGAAGGCAGATGGTAAGGCAGAAATATATTAGGATGAGTGTACATTCATATATGTGTGTGCATGCAATGCTAAACTTGGACTATACCCAGCCAAACTATCAATCCATAACATGATAATAATTTAAAAACTTCCCAGAGAATTAATAAGTAGTGAATAAATGGTTGCCACTGTGGTCTGATTTTTTTTTTAAGCAACTGTTTTGGAATGCAACTATTCACTCATTCCCCAACTATGTACTAGGTGATTACAAATAGTCCCCAACTTGCGATGGATTGACATAACATTTTTTTCTACTGCATGATGGTGCAAAAGAGATCTACATTCCATAGAAGCCATACTTGGAATTTTGAATTTGGATCCCTCTCCAGGCTAGCAATATGCAATACGATCCTCTCTCATAATGCTGGGTGGTGGCAGCGAGTTCCAGCTTGTCAGCCATGAGATCGTGAGGGTAAATAACCAACACACGGACCACCATTCTGTATCCATATAGCCATTCAATAAATTACATGAAATGGTCAACACTTTGTTATAAAATAGGTTTGTATTAGATGATTTTGCCCAACTGCAGGCCAATGTAAATCTTGTGAGCATGTTTAAGGTAGGTTAGGCTAAGCTATACTGTTCAATAGGTTAGGCATATTAAATGCATTTTCAGGGCACCTAGGTTGCTCAGTCAGTTAAGTATCTAACTCCTGATTTTGGCTCAGGTCATGATTTTGCAGTTCATGGGATCAAGCCCCACATCAGGTCCTGCACTGACAGCTCAGAACCTGCTTAGGATTCTCTCTCTCTCTCTCTCTCTCTCTCTGTGCCCCACCCCTGCTCTATCTCACTCTCTCTCTCTCAAGATGAATAAACTTTTTTTTTAATGTATTTTTGGGGCACCTGGGTGGCTCAGTTGGTTAAGCGTCCAACTTTGGCTCAGGTCATGGTCTCTTGTTCCATAAGTTTAAGCCCTGTATCGAGCTCTGTGCTGACAGCTCAGAGCCTCGACCCTGCTTCAGATTCTGTCTGTCTATCTCTCTCTCTCTCTCTCTCTCTCTCTGCCCCTCCCCCGCTTGGGCTCACTTGCTCTCTCTCTCTCCCTTTCTCAAAAATAAATAGGGGCGCCTGGGTGGCGCAGTCGGTTAAGCATCCGACTTCAGCCAGGTCACGATCTCGCGGTCCGTGAGTTCGAGCCCCGCGTCGGGCTCTGGGCTGATAGCTCAGAGCCTGGAGCCTGTTTCCGATTCTGTGTCTCCCTCTCTCTCTGCCCCTCCCCCGTTCATGCTCTGTCTCTCTCTGTCCCAAAAATAAATAAACGTTGAAAAAAAAAATTAAAAAAATAAATAAAAAAATAAAAAATAAAAAAAATAAATAAACATTAAAATTTTTTTAATGTATTTTCAACTTAGGATATTTTCAACTTACAATGGGTGTATCAGGATATAACCCCATTGCAAGTTGAGGAAGATCTGCATACAGTGATAGAGAAAGTGGGCATCAGCCCTGCCTCATGGAACATACATTTCAGTAGAATTACGTAGTTTCTGCTTAAAGTTATTTATGGAAACAGAGATCAAGTGTATGAATATTTATTTCAAACCAATTGGCTGTAACTTGTGTTCAAATTGCTTGGCAGAATTTTCTCTCAAGTTGGTTTCAATGTAAAGACCCAAGGACTGCTGGAGTCAGTTCCAGTTTTAAAAATCTTTTATAGAATATCTATTTTTTTTAACAAGATGTAATCTCTTGCAAAGCAACGAGCAGAATGCTAGAACACCTGCAGGCTGTCTTCCTACATCAATCCTGCTGCAGGATAATGGAAGAAGAGGAAGCTTTCAGATCCAAGGCTTACCTGGCTGGAGCTCTATCAGGTTAAATGAATGTGAATAAAACACAATGTCAAACAAACAAAACCAGAAGAAAAATAGCATGTGCTGTATGATTCTGTTTATGTGGTTCAAAACAGGTAACACTAACCAATGGTAACAAAAATCAGAAAAATAGTTACCTTGATTTCAGGAATATGACTGAGAAAAGGGCATGAAGGAATGTTCCAGCGTACTGGAAATATTCCATAATGTCATCTTGGGGGTGTTTACACAGGTTCAGACACAGAAAAGGCCATAAGGCTATATATACACTTACAACCTGTGTACTTTATCGTGTACATGTTGTATCATAGTGGAAAACATAAAGAATACTGAATGAAGGCAGACTCTATGCACTGATAGTTCCAGAATACACTGTTCAGCGAAAAAGTGAAATGTAAAGTAATATCTGTAGTACGTTATCTCTCATTGCGGAGAGAAGGGGATGTAAGAAGATATTCACGTATTTATTCTTGGATGCAAAAGAAACGCAGGTCAGATAAACAGTAATTTAATGTGACTGGCTACCTACCAGGGGTGGGTGGGCATGGAAAAAGGAGGTGAATGGAAATGGGGTAGAAGAGTTGGGGGGAGCAACATTTCTCTGTATATATCTTTTTGTATAGTTTTGACTTTTAGAACTAGGTTAGTGTTTCACTTACTCAAAAAAATTAATAAATAGCTAAAATCAACCAAGACAGTGGTGGCGATGTTGGGGCAGGAACCCAAACTGGAATTCAAGCAGTACCAAATAAGCTTTCACTCTATGACAAACAATAATGTAGACACACAGAAAAAAGGAAAGAAGTTACCTAAGTAAAGTTGGAAAACAGCATTGTGACTAAATGCTCTAAGGCTAAAAGATAAAAAAGAAAGGTGCACATATATTGTATTCTACTCAGTACATTTTCTGTTCAAGAGGTATGTGCTAGTAATTTTGAATATTTGAGCAAATTAGTAAACATGTTGTAAATAATGACAAACAAGTTTTCCACTGTTGGAGAAGGAAGTTACAAATCAGGAAGAAGAAAATGAACACTGTGATATTAGACTTGAATCAGACATGTCAGTATAAACTCAGGGTCCTTAGCATATAAATAGATGGCTGCTGACATGGATGAATGTATGTCTATGTGTGCATATTCATATATGTACTAGGAAATACCTCTGTTCTTTCAGAGGGCTAAGAAGCAATGGTAGCAATGAGTACACCTAGCAGGCAGAACTTGGTTTCTAAATCCATTCTCCGGTAAAAGAAACCAGGGCTCCTTGGAGAGACAGCTTATTGTGAAACTGAACTAGTGAATAAGATATTCTAGGAACATCAGGTAGTACCAAAAATTAAGGAGTGATGGAGGCAAGGACTTCTGCAGGGGATGGTGGAGTAGGAGGACCCTAAGCTCACTTCATCCCATGGATACAACTAGACTAGAAGTGTAAATAACCCAGCAAACAACCAAAAGACTGGCAGAACAGACTGACCACAGCTATATGTAGAGAAGAGGCCACATCAAAGAAGGTAGGAAGGGATGAGACATGGTCAGGAGCTACACAGACCCAAGGGATGAGGGACTATGTAAGGAAGGGAGGAATGGCTTGGGACAGAGAGAGGAGAGAAATACTCTCACACCAGGGATCCTGCATGAGGAAAACAAATCCCTATAACATATGGCTTTGAAAACCAGAGGGGCATAATTTTATGGGTTCTTACAATCAGCTGGACTTACCACCTGTAACTTTAAAAATCAGTAGTCTCAGCTCTGGGAGAGCTGGGAGGGTAAGAGGAAACTGAATGCCCACCCTTAAGGAGACAGCACACCAAACAGCCCCTTGGAGTTATAGCATAGAAGCAGCAGTCTGAAAAACACCTGGGGTATACAAAAGGGAGGTTTGTTTACTAATCTTAGAGATAAGCTGAAGGGGCAAGGATCTTTGGGAGACTTCCCCTGGAACAAAAGAACTGGAGGATGCCATTTCCATCCCCCGCCCCTGAGCCTAGACACAAACACCTGTAAGAACCAGCAGACCACCAACACTCGGTGTGTAACTTGCTAACTCTACCTGCCCTGGTCCCATATTCTCCTGCACACCTACTCTGTCCAATATGCCCTTGGCCAGAGCCCATCCAAAGCGGTACCATAAGCCTGTCAGTGTGTAAGCAGCCTCTACAGGGACTAGCACCACTCCAAAATGACTCATGCCCCTGTAAAAGGGGAAGATAATGACACACACCAGTCTAACTGTTGCCCAAGAAGCAGGCTGGGGCAGACATCTGATCTGATTGCAGGCCCCATTCAACAACAAAAGCAAATCAGGGAACAACACAGGGAAAGCACCCTGCAGTTCAGTGCGACTACATGGTCTAACTCAACTCAAGCCCAAGGCGGCCCCACACTGGCCTACGAACAACACAGGGACCAAATGCTATGCACAACAGGCAAGAGAGCCACTGAAGATGACTGCATTAAAGGCAAACGCAGCTCAGCCACAACAGTAGGGTGCATGCAATGCACAGAGAAGACACCCCTTAAGTGTCAGGTCCTGGTTAACAGGGCACATCACACTGCAGGACACTACAGAACCTCTTCTTCAAAAGGCCACTAATGTTAAGAACAGGAAATGTAGCTGACATTCCTAACACACACACACACACACACACACACACACACACAACAATAAACACAGAGAGTTAGATAAAATGAGGAGACAGAGGGATATGACCCATATGAAAGAAGACAACAAAATCACACAAGGAGGGCTAAACAAAAGGGAGATAAGACAATAGAGAATTTAAATTATAATTCTAATAGAGAATTTAAGGTAATGGTCATAAAGATACTCACTGGACTTCAGAACAGAAGACATCAGTGAGACCGTCAACAAAGATAGAACCACAAAAAAGAACCAGAGATGAAGTACTCAACTGAAACTTAAAATACACTAGATGGAATAAAGAGTAAACTAAAGGAAGCACAAGAACAGATCAGCAATCTGGAGGACAGAGTAATGGAAAGAAATCAAGCAGAACATGAGAAGGAAAATAATAATAATAATAAATGGAAATAGACTTAGGGAACTCAATGACACCATCAAGTGTAATGACTTTTGCATTATAAGGATCCCAGAAAAGGAAGAGAAGGAAAAAGGGGTAGAAAATTTATTTGAAGAAATAATAGCTGAAAACAACCCAAAACTGGGGAAGAAAACAGAAATTCAGATCCAGGAGGCACAGAGATCTCCCAACAAAATCAACCCAAGGAGTTACACAGCAAGATATACAGTATTCAATGGTAAAAAGTAGTGATAAAGAGAGAATTTTAAAAACAGCAAAAGAAAACAGTTTCATACAAGGGAAACCCCATAAGGCTATCGCTGATATTTCAGCAGAAATTTTGCAGGGCAGAAGGGAATAGAATGATATATTCAAAGTGCCGAAAGGAAAAAGACCTTCAGCCAAGAATACTCCATCGAACAAAGCTATCATTCAAAATAGAAGAAGAGATAAAGCATTTCCCAAACAACAGATAAAGGAATTCATGACCACTAAACCAGCCCTACAAGAAATATTAAAGGGGACTCTCTGAGTAGAAAGGAAAGACCACAGCAGGAGTTAAAAAAAAAAATAGGGAGCACAAAGGCAGTAAAATTGACTGTATCTATAAAAATCAGTCAAGGGATTAACAAATTAAAACGATGTAAAGTATGACACCATATACCTAAAACATGCAGGGATGGAGGAGTAAAAAATGGGTTCAAACATAAGCGACCATCAATTTAATATAGACTGTGATATGCATGTGTTATATACAAACATAATGGTAACCACAAATCAAAACTAGAAATAAATATGAAAAAAAAGAGCAAGGAATCCAAGTATATCACTAAAGAAATACAGCAAACTGTGAGAGAATGGAGCAAGAAAAGGAAGAGAAAAGAACTACAAAAGCAACCATAAAACAAGTAACAAAATGGCAATAAGTATATACCTATCAATAATTACTTTTTTATTTTTTTAATGTTTATTTTTGAGAGAGAGAGAGACAGATTGCAAGCAGGGGAGGGGAAGAGAGAGAGGGAGACACAGAATCTGAAGCAGGCTCCAGGTTCTGAGCTGTCAGCACAAAGCCCAACACAGGGCTCAAACATGAACCATGAGATGATGACCTGGGTCAAAGTTGGCCACTTAACTGACTGAGCCACCCAGGTGCCCCTAAAAATTACTTTGTAATTTTTTAATGTAAATGGACTAACTGCCTAATCAAGACACAGGGCAATGAAATGGATTTTTTTAAAAAGCAATACCCATCTATATGGTGCTACAAGAGACTCATTTCAGACCTAGAAATACATGCAGATTGAAGGTGAAGGGATGGAAAAGCATTTATTATGCAGATTAATGTGAAAAGAGAGCTGGGGTAGCAATGCTTTTATCAGACAAAATAGAGTTTAAAACAAAGACTCTAACAGGAGACAAAAAGAACACTATCTAATCCAACAAGAAGATATAACAACTGTAAATATATGCAACCAACATGGGGGCACCCAAATAATAAAGCAACTAATAACAAACATAAAGGAAGTAATCAATGTTAATATAATAATAGTATGAGGCTTTAACAGCCTACTTACATCAATGGACAGATTATCCAAACAGAAAATCAACAAGGAAACAGTGGCTTTGAATAACACATTGTACCAGATAGATCTAACATATTTATTCAGAACATTCCATCCTAAAACAGCAGAATACACATTATTTTCAAGTGCACACATGGAACATTCTCCAAAATAAGTCATACATTCGGCCACAAAACAAGTCTCAACAAATTAAAAAAGATTGAAGTCATAACTATGCATCTTTTCTGACCATAACACTATGAAACTAAAAATCAACCACAAGAAAAAATCTGGAAAGGGCACAAATACGTGGAGATTAAAATAACATGCTACTAAACAATGAATGTGTCAACTAAGAAATCAAAGAAGAAATTTAAAAATACATAGAGACAAATGGAAATGAAAACACAATCATCCAAAATCTCTGGGATGCAGCCAAAGCCGTTCTAAGAAGGAAGTTTATAGCAATACAGGCCGAACTCAAGAACCAAGAAAAATTGCAAATAAGCAACATAACCTTACACTTAAAGAAGCCAGAAAAAGAAGAAGAAACAAATCCAAATCCAGTAGAAAGGAGAAAATAATAAAAATTACAGCAAAAATACAGAAAATATAAACTAAAAAAAAAAAAAAACATTAGAACAGATCAATGAAACCACAAGCTGATTCTTTGAAAAAAAAATCAACAAAATTGATAAATCTCTAGCCAGACTCATCAAAAAAGAAAAAGAGAAAGAGAGAGAGGACTCAAGTAAACAATATCAGAAATGAAAGAGGAGAAATAACAACCAACACCACAAAATACAAAGAATTATGAGAGTATTATGAAAAATTATATGCCAAGAAATTGAAACACCTAGAAGAGAATGGATAAATTCCTAGAAACACACAGCCTCCCAAAACTGAATCAGGAAGAAATAGAAAATCTGAACAGACCAGTTACCAGCATTGAAATCAAATCACTAATCAAAACACTCAAAACAAACAAAACTCAGGGACCAAATGGCTTCACAGGTGAATTTTACCAAACATTTAAAGAATAGTTAATACATATTCTTCTCAAAGTATTCCAAAAAATGGAAGAGAAAGATTCCAAATTCATTCTATGAGGCCAGCATTGTCCTGATACTGAAACGAGATAAAGACACCACAAAAAAAGAGAACTGAGGCCAATATCTCTGATGAACATAGATGCAAAAGTTCTTAACCAAATATTAGCAAACTGAATCCAACAATACAAAAATAAAAAATCATTCACCACAATCAAGTGAGAGTATTCCTGGCATGAAAGGGTGGTTCAATAATTGCAAATCAATCAACATGATACATCACATCAATAAGGGAAAAGATAAAAACCATATGATTATTTCAATAGATGCAGAAAAAGCATACGACAAAGTACAACATACATTCATTATAAAAACCCAGAGCAAAGTAGGTTTAGAGGGAACATACCTCAATGAAGCCCATAAATGAAAAACCCACATCTAACATCATATTCAATGGTGGAAAACAGAGTTTTGGCCCCTAAAATTACAAATAAGACAAAGATGTCCACTCTCACCCCTTTTATTCAACATACTACTGTAAGTCCCAGCTACAGTAATCAGACAACAAAAAAGAAATAAAAGGAATCTTTGGGGCTCCTAGGTGGCTTAGTCAGTTGAACATCCAACTTCGGCTCAGGTCATGAATTCCCAGTTTGTGAGTTCAAGCCCCATGTTTGGCTCTGTGCTGACGGCTCAGAGCCTGGAACCTGCTTCAGATTCTATGTCTCCCTCTCTTTCTGCTCCTCCCCCACTTGCACTCTGTTTCCCTGTCTCTCTCAAAAATAAGTAAAGAATAAAAAAAATTTTTTAAGGCATCCAAATTGGTAAGGAAGAAGTAAAACCCTATTTGCTTCTAATTGCAGATGACATTATACTGAAGAAGATGACATCAGTCATTGGGTTTATATAGAAAAAAAAAGACTCCACCAAAAAAACCACTAGAAGTGATAAATGAATTCAGTACAATTGCAGGATACAAAAATCAATATACAGAAATCCATTGCACTTCTGTACACTATAACAAAGTAGCACAAAGAGAAATAAGAAAACAATCCCATTTACAATTGCACCAAAAATAATAAAATACCTAGGAATAAACTTAACCAAGGAAGTAAGAGATTTGTACTCTAAAACTGTAAAACACTGATGAAAGAAATTAAAGACAACACAAAGGAATGGAAAGATATTCCATGCTCATGGATTGGGAAAACAAGCATTGTTAAAATGTCTATACTACCTAAAGCGCTCTACAGATTCAATGCAATCCCTATCAACAGCATTTTTCACAGAACTAGAACAAATAATTCTAAGATTTGTATGGAACCACAAAAGACCCCAAATAGCCAAATAAATCTTGAAAAAGAAGGATAAAACTGGAGGTATCACAATCCTAGATGTCAAGATATACTAAAAAGCTATAGTATCAAAACAGTAAGGTACTAGTACAAAAACAGACACATAAATCAATGGAACAGAACAGTAGATCCAGAAATAAACTCACAATTAATCTTCAGTAAAGGAGGCAAGAATATGCAGAGGTAAAAAGACAGTCTTCAACAAATGGTTTTGGGAAACCTGGACAGCTACATGCGAAAAGAATGAAACTGGACCACTTTCTCACATCATGCACAAATATAAACCCAAAATAAATTAAAGACCTAAATGTGAGACCTGAAGCCATAAAAATCCTGGGAGAGCACAGGAAGGTAATTTCTCTGACACTGGCCCTAATACCAGTTTTCTGGATATAGCTCCTGAGGCAAGGGAAAGAAAGGCAAAAATAAACTATTGGGGCTACATAAAATAAACAGCTCCCATGAAGCAAAGGAAACAATAAAACTAAAAGGCAACCTAGTGAATGGGAGAAGATATTTCCAAATGACATACCTGATAAAGGGTTAGAATCCAAAATATATAAAGAACTGACACAACTCAACACCAGAAAAAAACCACAAATAATCCAATTAAAATGGGCAGAAGACATAAACAGACATTGTTCCAAGTACACATATAGATGGCCAACAGACACATGAAAAGATGCTCAACGTCACTTATCATCAGGGAAATGCAAATCAAAACCACAATGAAATAGCACCTTACACCTGTGAGAATAACTAAAATCAAAAACAGAAGAAACCAGTGTTGGTAAGGATATGGAGAAAGGGGAACCCCCATGCACTGTTGGTGGGTATGAAAACTGGTACAGCCACTGTGGAAAAAAGTATGGAAGTGCCTCAAAAAAATAAAAATAGAGTTATCATATGATCCAGTAATTGCATTACTGAGTAGATATATGGATATGATAGATGATAGATAGATAGATAGATAGATAGATAGATAGATAGATAAATAAAGTAGATGATGATGATGGATGGATGGATGGATGGATGAATGGATGAGCACTGCATGTATGTATGCATATTATCATTGGAAGAGTCAGATAAAATTCTTGGGAAGAGTCACACCCAACTAATAAAAGGCTGACCCACCACCCCAATCAAAATTATTATATTAGGAACATTCACGCATTCATTCATGAAGTTACATAGCATATATTCATTTAAACACTCAAGAGTGCCCCAGGTCTAAAAGCAAGAAGCAAAACCAATTCCCTGTTCCATCAAAATTACATTCTAATGGAGAAGACAGAGAACTGAATAAAAATATATATTATGACAAGTTGAGATGAGTGCTGGAAGAGAAAGAAAGCACAGGAAGGGGAGAGAGACTGCAGAGAGAGGCTACCTGAGCTATAGTGGCCAGGAAAGTCCTGTGGGGAAAATAAAGAGCTGTGTGAACATCTGGTGGAAAGAGTTCCAAGTCAAGGACACTGCGAGTGCAAAGGCTTGAGGAGTGGAATAAGCATGGCGAGCCTGAGGAACCAAGAGAAAGGCATGGTGCTTGCTCACGTTGAGAGAAGAGAACAGTATATGACAGACAGTCGGCGTCTCCATAACTCTGGGTGTGGTAGGCCAAGGGATGTGCTATACATCACCAGTGGATGTACACACACATATCATCACGGAAGGACTCAGACACAATTCCTGGGTAGGCTGACTCAGGAAGCTGCACAAACCCCAGGAGGAAGCCAGCCTCCTGTTTTATCTCTGGAGTGCACAGGTTCCTAAAGCCCACTCGAGGCAGCCCATAAACATGAGTGCACAGGGCTCTAAACTTTGGCCAAGGGAAAAGCTCTTGGTTGAGTGAGACTCCCTCCAGTCGCAACAGACGTTGTTTTTCCTCGCTCTCTTTTTCTTGCTCTTTACGTTTGACTTTCTAACATTACTTTCAAACAATGCATCTCTGTGTAAAAGGTTCAGGGCCAGATAGCATGAAAAAAGAAAGCTTCCTCTATCTATAGGCCCAGATCTTTGAAGGCACTAATGCTCACAGATCTCCGTCCTTACCTGCAAGTGGCAAAGGGATGGGAGGGTGGAGCGAAACCTACCTCCCAAAGCATCCAAAACGTATTTAAAGCTATTTTGGAGCCAAGGACATTTTCCTGAACCTGTTCCAAGCTACAGTGAAGACGCTGGCGCGTGATATTTTTGCAAAATATGCAGGTTCAGAAATTGACAGACGTTATGCTGACGTCAAACATGAAGAACCGTTTTTGAATCTTTGTGGCAGAAAGCTGCTATCTACAAGCCAAAAATAATAGCGTAAAGAATCATAATAAAGCAAAGCTGGCATGAAACTTTTCTTGAAGAGAGCCAATTTTTAGTTTGATAAGCAGTGACTCTTGGAACCCAAAAGTAAAATAAATTCCCACCCACACAATCGGCATTGTTCCTCTCCTCCTCATGCTAATTTTATCTCACACCTCAACGACATACAGTCATTTTTTTTTCCTATTACGAGTACAAGGTGTTCATTCTAAAAATAAGTTGCCTACAGTTGATTCCATAAACAGTTTCTTCCTAATGAGTGCTATTTTTCAGGACTGTTGCCTTACCTGAAGTCATAGTAAAGAATTAGAAATATTCTCTCCCAAAATTCTCGAGCTGTGCGTGTGTATGTTTGTACACACAGTCTTCATGACATGAGAGTTAAATGCCCACTACCTCTGTTCAAATACATAATCAAGTATTTCTACAAAGAAAAAATAATAATCAAATCTGTTTTCTGCATGCTGATCAAGAGCTACAAATTCCTTTCTTACCCCTAATCAAGGGCCACGCACACTAAAAACTCATCAAATCCAAACGCCACTCAATCAGCTGGTATTTTTAAAAACTGGGCTGTACATATAAACACACCTGATAATTCACTGAAGAACACAATACAAAACGTTCAGGCATACAAGTATTTTTGGAGTGTTTTGGTTCCATTGGGTGACCAGTCACCTGAAAGAACCAAAGCAAGAGGTAGAAAATAAGGGAGAGCAAAGAGGGGAGGAAAGAGAGAGACAGTAGAGAGCAGAGGTAGATAAACCCAAGCTCGCATGGGAAGCCCCTGCAGTGCACGTTACAACAGAGATTACTGGGCCCACTGCCACGGTTTCTGATTCCGGAGGTCGGGGGTGAAAGCGGAGACTGAAGCTCTAACAAGCTCCCAGAGGAGGCTGATGTTGACCCGCTGACCAAACTGAGCTGTGATGAGAAAGACTAGAGGGATGAAAACAGGAGGAAGGGAAAGATGGAGGGGGAATTCAGGAGGGCAATGTAAGGTGAGGCAGGGGACACTGTGGGAATCTGTCACCACCTTGGCCCACTGAGAGGGCCAGGGCAGAGTATAATAATCAACTCTAACAGACCTTGTGAGTTGGTGATCCTGCCCTTCCACATCCTGGGCTCCGTAATTAACTCCATCCTGGCCAGTGAGGAAGCCATAGGACAAGTGAGGCTTCTAGAAAAGCTGCCCACTGGGCCCTCTGTCCCTTTCTCCTTCTTCCTGCCCAGAGACCTGAGCCAGGAGATGTAGTCGTCATTCTAAGGCCATGTAACCATGAAGACAAAGGCGTCCTTCTGTGCCAGGTAGAGCAAAAGAATGGAAAATGCCTTTGCCCCGATGGCATCATGGAACCGTGGTTCCACCATGCCCATCATGATGTCCTACCCCCCGTCTTCATGACGAGCAAGGCAAAAACCATCCCTCTCTGTGTATACCCTGACCGTTGGGTTTTCCATTGCCTTCAGCTAGATGATCCCAATTAATATAAAACGAGCTAGCTACTTATTTGGTGCCTGCCATGGTGTGACTACTATACATGGATTATCTCAAATAATAATGATTTAGAGTATGCACAAAACTTCTGACTGCTCTGTGAGGATGCATTTAGAAATATGTTACGTTCCGACTTGATTCCAGCCACAGAAGCACAGAACCCCAATGCAATAGACCCACAGGCAATTACTGGACCATAATGGTCCTGTTGGAGATGCAAGCACAGCCTGTGGGGGAGAAACCAAGAGGGCCTCCAGACCAAAACAGGTGGACGGAAGGACCAGGAAGGCTTTTTGGAGGCAGAGATCTCTAGGCTCACTATTGAAGGATGAATAAGAATTGAGCATTTCCTTAATGCTTTTAATGATTTCTCTTTGGTTTGTTGTTGTTGTTGTTTAATGTTTTACTTATTTTTGAGAGAGAGAGAAAGCATGAGTGAGGGAGGAGCAGAGAGAGGGGGAGACACAAAATCCAAAGCAGGCTCCAGGCTCTGAGCTGTCAGCACAGAGCCCGATGAGGGGCTTGAACCCACAAACCATGAGATCATGACCTGAGCCGAAGTGACACGCTTAACCGACTGAGCCACCCAGGTGCCCCATCATGACTTCTCTTTGAATGTGACGGCAATCACAAGTCAAGAGGAGACAGGGAAAGAACATGTTCTCTGAACTATGGCAGCAATGGAACAAGACGCAGCCAATGAAATGCACACACAAGGGGCTGCTGTGTGGATGGTGGTAAGGAAAAAACACATCTGGTCTGTACTGGCAAGTCTATCACAATGAGCAAATCGTGCCTCCCAAACTCACTACCACTTGGGGCTCGAGCCAGGCAGACCTCACGGGGAAAATGATCCTGAGGCCATCCTTCTGCCAGCAAGGAGCTGCCAATTGGACTTTCTTGCCATGCCACGCGAGAGCAGGAAGGGACTCCCACCATGCAGGAAACCCGTGCAAACAATCTAGGAGGTTGGCATTTTCATTTCAAAAGTCCTTGGGTTGAGACTGTCCTAAAGAGTGGTGATAACCAACAGGGAAGCTTGGAGGGGAAAGATACGGAGCTCCCTGGTCAATGCGGAAATGAGTACAGACGGGCTCATCTCAGACCCCAGGAACATGGCTCTACTCAGGGCGAAATGACTTCATTGTTCATCTGAAATTTGGCTGATTGATCAGGCTTTCAAATAACTTTATAATTTTTAAGTTTATTTATTTATCTGCAGAGAGACAGAGCACAAGCAGTGGAGGGGCAGAGAGAGAGAGAGAATCCCAAGCAGGTTCTGCAGGGTCAGTGCAGAGCTCTGCATGGGGCTCTCAACTCATGAAACTGTGAGATCATGACCTGAGCCAAAATCAGGAGTTGGACGCTTAACCAGCTGAGCCACTCAGGTGCCCCTTAAGTCACTTTAAACTGTAATTCTTCACTAGCCCATAGGTTATTAAACAACATATATCCACATACTATTTCATTATGATAAAGGATTCCTTCATAACTATTTTAATGCAGTTGGTTACCAAACAGAATGAGGCTCTTGATGGAAAGTCCAGTGACATATTCTACAAGAGACACAGCAATTTCCAGCCCTGATTATGGCCCAGTGTCCACAGAGCAGTAAATTCTTAACTCTTTGCCCTTCTGCTTTTATGTTGTTACTATTTTGTTAACTACATCTTTTAAATTAATTGCTTTTTTTTAAGAGACTCTTAAAAACTGAGAACAAACTGAGGGTTGATGGGGGGTGGGAGGGAGGGGAGGGTGGGTGATGGGTATTGAGGAGGGCACCTTTTGGGATGAGCACTGGGTGTTGTATGGAAACCAATTTGACAATAAATTTCATATATTGAAAAATAAATAAATAAATAAAAATAAATAAAGTAATTAATTGCTTTTCTTAAGTACAAGTGAAATGGATGCATGCCAGTGAAAGAATAACAGTCGAGGAAAAGGTTGAAGATTTTGAATTAGGACTAAATTTGTGCATTGGCTGGGAGAAAATACTCTTACTTGTCAATAATACCAAAGTACATTTTTTAAACCTAACGTTGAGAAAACTGTGTAACGCTCTATTCTGTAACACTCTTAAAAGCAAAGACCTTATGCCCACAGCAGAGACTTGGCTAGAGACTTTAGTAATTGTCTGAGCATCATGTTTCATTTTTGAATCTTAAAAAACAAGAGAAACAATTTAGAGACTCATGTTGCATTTCATCCCCCCAGCTATGTTACTAGATTGCATCAAATCATGGGGGAGAACATATCTACCTTCCTCCACGATGGCACACAGTAAAACAAGCAAAGGACTTGGAAAATTGTTACAAAATGCTTCTTGATAAACTAGGATTCCTTTACCGGCACTGTATTCCTTATGTGAGAAAATTTTGTTCCTGCCCGGAGCACCTGACTTCTAACACTGATTACTGGCTATCTCATCCAAATAGAGCATCAGTCGCCCTGAAAAGCTGGGGCAGGCTGGGTAGATGTGTCATTTATTTGCTTGTCTGTCTGTATATCTGAAGACTCAGAGACAAGTTCTAAGAACAATAAGATATTGGAAAGTAAGGAAGTGGGCTTTAATATTTCATATTTAAATTTTAAAGTTCTAAATAATTTAACATTATTATTTTCTACCATTGACATCATTTATAATGTGCCAGGAACCAGGATAAATGCTTTACATATACTATGATTCTCAATCCTTAGAAAACCTGGTAAGGTCAGCATTGTTGCCCTGTCTTCAAGGACAAACAAACAAAATAAGACAGAGAGGTTAATTCCTTGCCCAAGATCACGCAGTGAATGATGGAAACATGAGAATGCCAACCCAGCTGCGTTTGATTCTAAAGTTTTGGCTTGCAAGTGACATTTTATATGGTTTCTCATCATCTTCACCCTGCATAAGCAAACTCCTTGCCCATGGGTCAAAACCAGTGCACACTGTGAAATGGGGGTGGTGGCGGGTGTGGGATTTTGTGTCTGACTCTTCCTAAGCACATACCCTATCAGCCACAGCTAATTAACTGAAGTCTCAGTTACCCACCTCTCAAACTCTGTAAAGGAGCAAAGAGATCTATTATATGCAGAAAATCTTCATCCTAATGTAATCATTAGCTTCAAGAGGAAAAGGAGTTGTAATTCAAACTTTGAAAGCAAGGAGTATGTGATGGTTTGTGGCATTACAAGATTGTATTCGGCTTGTGAGGAAAAAAAAAACTGCTACCCTGTTTTAAGTGTCAGATGAAAATTGTGTCGCCAAACAGAGCCTGTTTTACATTCTAGAAACTAATGTGTTTTGGGGGGAGCTTTTTTTCAACCATCATAACGTACGCCTTGCCAAGTGAGCTCTCTCTCTTCAATAATATTCAAAGCTCAAGCAAGCAACAGGACAGAGAGTGTTCTGTCCCTGAAAAAAACCAGCCAGGCATATTTTGTTACCAAGAGAGAAAGGAAAAACAAGAGAATATTTTGTGCAACAAAATTAAATTGTGAAAGATCCAAATGTAACACATCAAGAGACTCTATCTGTAGGTGGAATTAAAAACAAAACAAAACAAAACAAAAAGATCAATTCATGCTTCGGCTTCATCAGGGGCCATTCACTTTTCTTGTAAAAGGTATTGATCTGGGCTCACAGCTACAGCAATCAGACTTCCATTATAGCCAGTATTTACAGCTGAGAGTTTGCTTCATCTTTCCCAAACCCTGCTCCCCAAAAAGTTCAGTAGGAAATAACCCTGATATCAGGAGAATACAAATAGCTTTCCTGATACCAGGCACAATGGCTCCTTTTTACCTCACCCACAGTGCTGTGCTGTGCACCTCCAACACTCTGCAAGCAGGCCCCCGAGCCCCCCACCTCTTCCTGCCACGGACCCCTTGCTTATGTCATTACAGCTTCACAGCAATGAAAGTCCTTTCTCAAAGGACCAAATCCCAAATGTGCCATAAACGGCCCTGGCTGTGGAGCTAATCAGGGATGGCAGCTCATGGAAACATCTTTAAAGAAGTCCTCAACATAGCATTTAGTCTTCTAACATCGCATATGATGTACTTCTAAGTTATTGCCATGCATGGGCTCTCTCCCTCCGCCCTCTGCTAGCAAACAAATCCACGATCCTGGAGGATCTCGGTATCTTTTACTCACTGATAAATCTATCCCAAGTGATAGCACAGGCCTGGAAATTCCAGGCAATAGGTGCTCCAGAAGGATGTGTTGAGTCAAGATGTGTTACATGCATGAAGACTTCCCATTTTTAGTGTACGTATTTTAAAAAAAAAATTTTAACATTTATTTATTTTTGAGACATAGAGAGAGCATGAATGTGGGAGGGTCAGAGAGAGAGAGGGAGACACAGAATCTGAAACAGGCTCCAGGTTCTGAGCGGTCAGCACAGAGCCCGACGCGGGGCTTGAACTCACGAACCACAAAATCATGACCTGAGCCGAAGTCAGACGCTTAACCCCTAGTGTATGTATTTTAGTATTTACTATTTACTATTTAGAAGTGCTGCTTATAATCAGAATATAATCATGTCCCCATGGGAAATTATGATAGCTAAGACTGCAAAAAGGAAATAGGAGAAATAAAGAGACTGCTACTAAGATCAAGAAAATATGCCATCCTCCATCCACATAGCAGAACAACAGATGAATGAGTGAAAATGATCAAGGTCAAATCTCAAGGACAGATGCTTGTACTGCCTTCATGCAGACAATATCTGGGATCAGTGGACCCTTTTATCAACCCCACAGAGATGGCTACACCTGGCATGATCATTCATTTCTCTTTTCCTTTTTTTTTATTTGAGAGAGAGAGAGAGAATGCATGCAAGTGGGGGTGAGGCAGAGGGGGAGAGAGAGAGAGAGAGAGAGAGAGAGAGAGAGAGAGAGAGAGAGAGAAAATCTCAAGCAGGCTCCATGCTCTTCACAGAGCCCAATGTGGGGCTCAATCCCACAACCCTGGGATCATGACATGACCTAAGTCGAAATCAAGAGGTGGACACTCAACCAACTGAGCCACCCAGGTACCCCAATCATTCATTTCTGTACAAGTGTAGAGCTGACCCTCCAATATTCTTTGGGTTTTGAGATGACAACTTTCTCTACTTAACGGGATGCTGCTCATAGTGTAGGCATTGTCAAGAACATACTAACAAAATTAATCAAATGGTAGAGGACTGTTTGTGTTTCTGGATCTAGTGATAACATCTTTATCTTCACATTCTTTTTTTTTTATTTTTTTTAACGTTTATTTATTTTTGAGAGAGAGAGAGAGACAGAGCATGAACGGAGGAGGGGCAGAGAGAGAGGGAGACACAGAATCGGAAGCAGGCTCCAGGCCCTGAGCTATCAGCCCAGAACCCGACGCGGGGCTCGAACTCACGGACCGCGAGATCGTGACCTGAGCTGAAGACGGACGCTTAACCGACTGAGCCACCCAGGCACCCCTATCTTCACATTCTTAATAATTCCTTGTTGCCCCCAGGATAGGAGCTTATTTCTTTGTGTGGCAAACTTTCTCAGCTCTCCAGAACATTCTGTAGCCATCCATCTCTGTAGCTGAGTTTTCAGATCCTATCCCCTTCCAATCTTCCTCCTTCCATGATCTTTAAATATGGGGCTCCATCCCCCCAGTGTTCATGAAAAACTGAGAGAAAAGCACCATTCAGTCTGTCAGATTTTCATACTCCCTAAGGTCAGTCTTTGCCCAAGAAAACAAGGGTAGCAAATAAACACAGGAAAAGATGCTCAGCATCTTTAGCCATGAGGGAGGTACAAATTAAAATCACGATGAAAAAAAAAAAAAAAGGAAAAAATCACAAGGAAATGCACTATGAATTGGGTACATTTTTTTAGGTGACAATACCCACTGCTAGCAACAGTGTGAACAGCCGGGACCCTCCCACATTGCTGGTAGGAACCTAAAACAGCACAGCAACTGTGGAGACCAGTTTGGCAGTTTTTATGAAGTTGAACATGCACTGACCATATGATGCAGCAATCACACTCCTCAATATGTATACAAGCGAGATGAAAATGCACGTCCACACAAAGGCGTGGCTGCAAGTGCATATAGGGACATTATTCATAATCACAAACTTGGAAACACTCAAGTGTTCTTCCAGTGATGGAAGCTCTGGTAAGTACCTCCATACGAGGATGTCACTAGCCAGCAAGAAAAAGGGAAGGACCACAGATGCACACAAAGGATGGGATGAACCTCAAAGGCACTGTGCTAAGGGAAAGAAGTCAGACCCCAAAGCCTCCAAATAGATGATTTAGTTTATATGAGATTTTGGAAAAGGCAAAACTATGGACAGAAATCAGATCAGTGGTTGCCAGAAACTAGGATAGGGAGGAGCACAGACTGCAAGGGTACAAAGGAAAGGGGGGGGGGGGCGGGGTGACAGAACTAGTCTATCAGGATTGTGATGGTGATCACATGGCTGCACATGGTTGTCAAAACTCCCCAACTTATCGATGTAAGCTTAGCATATCGATATACATCGATAAAGCTTAGCATAGAAAATAACTGATCAATCAATAGAAACACCAGTACCTTGTCATAGGCCATAAGGCTCACAAATATTCAAGCTAGAGCTTGCACTCGCAATATGCTTGTCTGTTTATTTACAAATGATCTACCAGTACCCATGTCTCTAAGTAATGTCTCACAGCACAAGAATGTACTTAGGAAAATACCTGTCATTAATGAACTTGGACATAAAACCATATTTCCTACAGTTTTCTTGATAATTTTGAACTCGTTTCTTTTTTTCTCAAGTCTTGTCAGATCTGATGGGCACAATGCTGTGATGTCACAATGGGTCAAAGAACAAATACGAGCTAACCATTTTCTTGTGGTTCGCTTGTGCATGAAGGATTACTCTTGACTTTGGTAGGTTGTGTGTAGCTGTCTTTTCAGACGTATTTTTAAGCTATTCAAATATGCTTTGGGGTTAGTTTTAGATACAACGTAATCTCTAGATTTGCTTACCCGCATGTGGGTGAGGTGTGACCCATGCCAGTGTTTTGGTTATTCTCCGGTCAGATTCTCTCTCACCCTGCTTCTGACTCGGGATATGTACCACACACGTTGAATGTGAGCTCCAGTATTGATCTGTACAGATGTCAATACTGCTAAAGACTTTCTGATACATTTACTTTTCATTCCTTTTTTTTTTTTACACTTACTTTTTATTCTTTTTTTTTTTTTAATTTTTTTTTCAACGTTTTTTTATTTATTTTTTTTGGGACAGAGAGAAACAGAGCATGAACGGGGGAGGGGCAGAGAGAGAGGGAGACACAGCATCGGAAACAGGCTCCAGGCTCCGAGCCATCAGCCCAGAGCCCGACGCGGGGCTCGAACTCACAGACCGCAAGATCGTGACCTGGCTGAAGTCGGACGCTTAACCGACTGCGCCACCCAGGCGCCCCACTTACTTTTTATTCTTAAAAAATGTTCTAATACTTTCTTCCCATGTGCAACAAGCTGCTATAAACATCCTCTTTGGAGATTTATATCCATCCACTGTAGAGATCCCTATTCTGGTTGGCTTCTTCTCCTGAATGTACTTCAAGATCTTCTACAAATTCCATGTCTTTGCCACGTCTTATACATCTTGTTGGACCCATCAAATGTGACATGCATTAGTCATGCATTGAACTAGCCTTTTCCCCTTTATCTTTCCATTTACTGAAAGCAATCTATTTCTCCCTGCTATTATCATTCTAGGACATTTCTTAAGGAATGATATTTCTAGGACACTTCCTTAAGAACAACATTTAATGGAAATCCTTCAGTATATTTTTCGGGGATTCGAGAAACAAGTGTGAATAGTCTGCAGGCCTCTTACGCATAAGTAATGCCTTTAGTCCTCCCTTTCGAGGCTAGAAGTTTTTTCAGTTTCCTTTCTTGTCACTTAATGGAGTGTCGGGGTTCTGGCCCTCCCGTTTTGTTTGATGACCTTCATTGTGCTGTGCTCCTTCAAACTCAGGGATGCCTCCATGGTCAGCTCCTGACAGGCCCTATTTGCCACTTTACATTGTTATGTTTAATCTTTAAGTTTTCTGTTTAATTTCTAAGATGTTTTGCTGTAAGTCTGAACCCGTAAGTATAAAGTAGGGTTTCTCAACTCCTCACTATTGATATTTGGGGCCAGATACTCGTGTGCTATCAAATGCCATCCTGTGCGTGTATGCTGGTGAACAGTATCCATGGCCTCTGCTCACTAGATGCCAGCAGCAGCCCTCCACCCAGCTGCGCCACCCAAGAATCTCTGCAGACATCGCCAAATGTCTCCTGGGCAGGGTGACCACCCCCCGTTGACAGCCGCTACTATAAAGTGACCCTCTCCGCTTAAAAGAAAACCCTTGGAACCAGCAGCTTGGGCTGCTATAACCAGTGAGAATAATGGCTCCGTTAAATCTGCCAACAAGTTGCAAGTAACACCCAGCAGCCAAAAAATTTCTTAGCAGAAAGTACTCTAATTCCTAGAGAAGGTTAAGAAATTCTTCCTTCCCAACACGGGTGGGCGTGGAGAGATCATTCCACTTCTCTAGAGAAGTGTCATCCCTCACAGAGGTGAGAGCTGCCCTTCGTCTCGACCTGCAGGGGCACAGGCAGGCTGTGCCCAGACCCTTCACATTTTCCACATTTGAACAATGGGGATGATATGCCTGCGCCTACCTCACAGAGGCAATATGAGGATTACATGAGTCAACACAGCTAGGACATCTCAAACAGTGCTACTTCACAATAACTGCATTTATAAGGAGTAGCTCTTTACATCATTATAGCCAGAAACTACCATGACTCCCACACTTTTTCATGCTCTCATTTCCTATCAGCTAGTATTTACAAACATTCTCTACAGATATTCTGCTAAACCACTGTCACTGCTCCCAAGAAGGTTACAGCCCATAAGGAGACGATGTTGACGAAAATGTAAACAAGACAAGCCACCACGGGGAGCCTGGGTGGCTCAGTTGGCTAACCGTCCGAATTCAGCTCAGGTCATGATTTGTGGTTCAGGAGTTCGAGCCCTGCATCGGGCTCTGTGCTGACAGCTCGGAGCCTGGAGCCTGTTTCCGATTCTGTGTCTCCCTCTCTCTCTGCCTTTCCCCTACTCACGCTTTGCCTCTCTCTCTCTCTCCCTCAAAAATAAATAAACACTTTTTAAAAAAAGATGACAAGGCACCAGAGGGATGCACTCAAGTATGTCTAGAGCAGGGAGGGCTTCTGGAGAAAGTGATAGTTGAGCTGAGACCTGAATGACGGCAGACAGTTTTCCAGGGGGGCAAGAAGAATGGAAGGCATTTCATTCAGAGGTGAAAACAGAGGCTCAAAGTCCAAGGGCACAAGGTAACGTGACATTTTTAGGAAATTAAACTTCAAAATCACTGTCAGTGAAAATGCAGTCAAGAGATTTGTGGAAAATGAGACAGAAGAGCAAACTGGGGCCAACTCGTGACAAGCCTCCCATGGAAAGTATAGATTTCCCAGAATGCACTGGGAGCACAAATGTCATGGGAGGTTAAAGGCTGATTTGTGAGAGGTGCAGGGTCAACTGAGACCATGGGAAATACTAGGTCAAACCTAAATGAGTTCTTGACTTCCGGATTTCCTGCAACATTTAAAATGCCAAAGGTGGTTATAAGTTTCCAAAAAGAAAAACTGTGAGAAGCAATTCCCAAATAGGCAACAATCTCATAAGAAGAGGGCTCTGAAAGGGATCCAGACTGGGAAATATTGCTGAGCAAATGAAAAGACATTAGAGACCGTTTAGATAAAGGAATTTCACTGTCAGATCTCCACATGAGAAATGTCACTCTAAGCTGACCAACACGGATGGATTAAATGGAATGGAGCAAACCTGGAAGCAGAAAAAAATAGGGAAAGAGATCCTTGCAATATTCCAAAAAGGAGAACAACAGGCCCAGTCAGGGCCCTGGGCAGTGGACAGCATGGAATGCCTTGGAGCAGTATTAGGAGGTAGGAATGATGTGCGGTGGGTAGTGAATGAGTCGTGAGATAGTACAGAAATACCAGCACATTTCCACCTGAAGTGTAGGTGAAATGGTGGAACCACTCACCAAGAAAGAAATCATAAGAAGAAACCTGCCTGAAGACAAAGTCAAGGAGTAGCATTCCAGGGCACTGTGTTTGAGGTACATGTGGATTATGCAGTCCGCACCTCAGACTACAGATAATAGTTCAGGAGCCACCGGTAGAGAAGTACACTGAACCCACTCGCAGCAAGAGGGCTGGCTGGAGAGAGTGAACAGAGAAAAAGGAGGAGGTGATGCAGACCAGACCTGCAGAAGAACACCATCTGCGGCACGGACAGGAGGAGAGCCTGCAGAGCAAGTTGCGGACGAGGTGAGGTGAGAGAGCAGAACACGCTGTCATGTGGGCCACTGATTACAAAGGAGGGAATGGCTTCACACGGAGAGAGGTGAAGTGAGGGAGAGACACTGCAGATCCCACACCAGACGCTTTGACAACACCCGTCCAGGAGAACAACGTGGGAGCCCTCAGTGGATCTCAAACTTGAGCCTGTATCAGGATCATCCGGAGGTTTCTTCAAACCCACACTGGGGGGCTGACCCCCAGAATTTCCAACTCACTAGTTACCAGATGATGCTGATGCCACTAGAAAGCACCACTTTGAGAATCCTGGCTCTCAGTAAAGGAATCCAGAACTTTCCTTAGAAATGAGGGTTGGAGGGGCGCCTGGGTGGCGCAGTCGGTTAAGCGTCCGACTTCAGCCAGGTCACGATCTCGCAGTCCATGAGTTCGAGCCCCACGTCAGGCTCTGGGCTGATGGCTCAGAGCCTGGAGCCTGTTTCCGATTCTGTGTCTTCCTCTCTCTCTGCCCCTCCCCTGTTCATGCTCTGTCTCTCTCTGTCCCAAAAACAAATAAACGTTGAAAAAAAAAATTTAAAAAAAAAAAGAAATGAGGGTTGGGGAAAACATAAATGTTTCATGGTTTTCTCTCTCAGGCCCTCTGATTCTAGAAGATGGGAGTACTTCATTTTATCACATTCTCATTCCAATTTCACGAGCCCAAATCTATCACATTTCACCAAATATAGGAGGGTATCAACTGTAAGATACATTCTTCATTTACGTAATGCTAAGAAGGAGAAAAGGATACCAATAATTATGAGATGTGGATTGTGAGAGGCACTCTGATTTTAGAAATATGAAATCCTGCAAAAATGTACATTTTAGATTTGGTAAAATGTGGCCAGTCTTCTATTCTTGGGCCATGTTGGAAAAATCTGGGCAGAAGCCTGGGCACCATCAGGAAATATGATTCTGTGTCTCCCCTGCTTTTCTTCTTGTGGTATACACAACATATCAACATATACCTACCAGATCTAAGGCTTTGCTCCTCTTGAATAACTGGGCCCTTCACCTGTGCCCTTCAAAAGGATCTAACCCCACATCCCCCCAGTTCCTCAGAAGCTCTCAAAACTCACATGCCATTGTGCAAGGCCATTTCATGAGTCCTGCATTTCCCACATTTACCAAGGACTATCAGTAGCTACAGCCAGAATGTTCTAGCCCAGATAGCCAACTATATAAAAGATCCATTTAAGAAACGCCATTGCCATACTGGGCAAAAGTTCAAAGAAAAAAAACACCCTAACACTACTTTTTTCTCCTCATCACCAGGAGAAATCCTCCAAGTACTATACATGATTAACTCATTATGTCTTATAAACAATGGCTGCCATTTACTAGAACCTAACTGCATGACAGATGTTTCTACCTATATGTACTTTCTCAAAAGAACCACTCAATACCTTGATATTACTGATGTGAATATAAGTCTCAGATGGTACTACAGCCAAGATTCAGCAAATAAAAAAGCACTGATTTCCATAGCACGAAATTTTTTTAAGTTTAGTTGTTAATTTTGAGAGAGAGAGAAAGCACGAGTCGGGGAGGGACAGAGAGAGGGGAGAGAGAGAGAATTCCAAGTAGGCTAGGGACTGTCAGCACAGAGCCTGATGCAGGGCTTCAACTCACAAACCATGAGCTCATGACTTGAGCCAAAGTTGAACGCCCAACCGATTGAACCACCCAGGCGCCCCCATAAAATTTTTGCGCACAAAGCTATTTGAATATTCTCCAAGCCTGATACTGGCCTGTGTCCACAGACAAAATACTTCAGCAAAGCCAAAAGCACAAGTGACCCTTACATCTTTTGTGGTACCTAAAAAAAAAGTCTTTTATTCCAGTACACAGGAAACTCCGTGGAAAGTCAAAGCAAAATAGTGATCTCTATTCTTTCAGGGATCTTATAGCACTGCTCTCTCTTTCGTGAGAATTCTGCTTACCCCCTTTGCACCCTCTGCTCTTGGAAGTGAACGTTGAAGATAATCTGTAAACTTCTTTTTTATTTTATTTTATTTTAGAGAGAGAGCACAAGCGAGCAGGGAGAGAGGGATAGAGGAAGAGAAAGAATCTCAACCAGACTCCATGCTCAGCACAGAGTCTGACGCAGGGCTCGATCCCACGACCTGGGGATTATGACCTGAGCAAAAATCAAGAGTCAGATACTCAACCAACTGAGCCACCCAGGCAGCCCAGGAATCTGTCAACTTCTAAGGGACATCCCCAAGCCAGGTATTTCTGGTGGTGCCACGCTACAATAAATAACCATAGTTTTATCTCCAACACACTCTTGTAAGATGGAACATTTTACCTACGTTTTACAAAACATAAAAATGGCTACATGGAGGTAAGCCGATCAGAAACAGAGCTGACTACGAGTCTATCTGTTGAGACCCTTGTTGGGTCTAACCCTGAGGCCACACTTCCTCCCAAGGGACCCACACCTAGAAGTAGCCACAGTTCGAATGTTCTTACCCAGGCAGCTCCTTACAGAGAGGGCCAACCCATGACATACCATTAACACAGCAGACAAAAGGTCAACCAAAACAAATGCCTTATACAAACAGTCACCAACATAAAGTCTTTTTCCTTAGGAGGGTGCTTTGAAATGACAGGCGGGAAACCTGATCCCTACCTGAATGTCCCGGGAGAGAGTCCAGTAGTAGCAAATCTTCCAAGAGGGTCAAAATTGCCTGTTATTTTTAAAACCTGAAACTTAAAATAATTCCAGACCCCTCAGCCACATGTTGCAAAAACTGCCAGATAAGTTATACACGTGGAATTGATTCCAACAATCCGCCAAAGAAGGGGGTCTCTCAAATCTGGCAACGTCCATTTCCATATGGAAAGAATTACGGGAACTGGGCAGAGATGGAGAAAGTGGGGAGGAGGCAGGGAAGGCTGGTGAGGATTCTGACGAGCTGAACCAGTTTGCACCATCAAGCAATCAAGCGTGCAGTGTCAACTGTTATCAGAGCAGGAGTCACTCCACGTGCCTGAAGGAAAGCTCAGGGAAAGCTCATTTCATCCTTTAAAGGTAGTTCCACACGTTCGGGGTTTTTGTGGTGGTTCTTGCTCTGGCTCGTGTTCTGTGTGTAAGGGCTTTTTTTAACCTCTCCCAAATCTGAGAGTAATTAGTCTTTTGTATTTGAGCTCTGGTATTTGGAAAACGCATCATTATTAATAGGTTGAGTCTGAGCTACCTGTAGGATTTCAGTTCTCCCACATGTGGGAAAATCCTGACCCAACATCTGTTTTCCAGTAAGATCTTGTTTTGACACAATTTGATAAGTACATTTGTGTTGCCCCCAGGTGTTGGAAGGTCGAGCAACAGATCCAAGGTCATGCAGAAAACGAGGCTCCCTTTTAATTACCTGGATCCTTCCTGGATGGTTTCAAAAGTAAATGGATTCCAGGAAGCTACACAAGAATGAAGGCATTGCAAGAATATGCAAGTTTCACAGGTTTGGTTGGTTGGAAGATATTTCTAAATAAAGAATCACTCCTACAGTCTGCTTCTGAGTTTACATATAGCTTTTCAGGTTCTCTCTGAAATTCTATAAAATTGTGCAGCTCATTGGAATCATCACCAGCCTTCCCCAGTTCATGTCAATTGCCAAAGCTATTTACAAAAAGCAGATGCTATCGAAATCCTCCATATTCAACGTGTGCTGTAAGGGTGAACAGCAGCAGCATCTCCTGGGAGCTTGTTAGAAATGCAAAATCTCTCTCCCTCACCTCTGAAAACCACAAACTTCATTTTAACAAGTTCCCCGGGTGATCTGTATGCACTGATTAAACCACTGGACAGCAAACTATGGGTGTGCAAACCAAATCTGGTCCTGCCTATTCTTGTAAATAAAGTTTTATTGAGACACAGCGAGAGCCATCAATTTGTCTATGCTTGCTCTCACACTATAATGACAGAACTGAACAGTTGCAAATATGTACTCCCTGGTGCTTTACAGAAAATGCTTACTGAGCCTCGATCTGAACCTTTATTGTTGGTGGAAAAGGTGCTGATGCTAGACACATATACCTGCTAAAACCACAGCAGGAAGGTATCATAACAATAACGGAGACAGTCTTGTTTTGTTTTGGTAAGAGATCTGCTTGGCCCATCAGGTAATGAAAATCAACAGGGAAATTTCTAAACCTCATTCAAGTTAACTTCACCAATGTACAGCACCATTTTTTGCCCTGTGGACCCTGCCATGGAAGCACAGTGTCTGTCCTTATGAAATTCACAGGCAGAGACGTAGCTAGTGTGAACCTAACATGGCACCAGTTGTATAAATCATGAATGTATTAGAAGGACACAATTTTTTTTTTAATTTTTTTTTCAACGTTTTTATTTTTTATTTTTGGGACAGAGAGAGACAGAGCATGAACGGGTGAGGGGCAGAGAGAGAGGGAGACACAGAATCGGAAACAGGCTCCAGGCTCCGAGCCATCAGCCCAGAGCCCGACGCGGGGCTCGAACTCACGGACCGCGAGATCGTGACCTGGCTGAAGTCGGACGCTTAACCGACTGCACCACCCAGGCGCCCCAGAAGGACACAATTTTTAATGCAGAATTCTGCTTGTTTAAGCTACATGTGAAAGAGTTAAATAGAGACCCCTGGTGAAATAGCAGGTGGGGAGCTTTTAGCTAAAGCAGACACTGCTGCTTTAGGAATGTTTGATGGGCAGATTCCATCTCTCCACATCCTCATTCTTTTCCCCTCCCTCTGCCTTTGCCCAACACTTGATTTTAAAGTCTACCACCTGCAATTCCTGGGCTGCAAGGCCTCTGATGAGAGGCCACCTACGGTTTTGACAGAAATGAGAAGACTTTCAAAATGAGTCCCACCTCCAGGGCCTGCCCCACATCACTCTCAGAGAAGAAACCTGGCCTACGCAAAACACACAGGCTCCTACTTAGAAGAGCAGCAGCTGAGAGATAAATGAAGGGGGAGGGCCCTAAGGAGAAGATCCCAGTAACACTGGGGCTGAGACCATTGCACAGCCACATGCGTGGTGTCTTCCAGGCACCTCGCTACCCAACGTCACAGCCCACACTTAGCCTGGAGATCCTGCTGCTACCCTAAGGTTTCACTGTCTTTGCTTATATGCCACTGATCTGCAGGGAGATCAGCCTTTCAGCAAACTGTAGATGACCCATCCTAATGTATGGTTTTGGTTATTCTCAAGTAGTCATTGCTTTAGAAAAATCACAAGTGCTAAAGAAATAATTTTAATTCTAAATTTTAAAACTTTGAGAGTACCAGAGTCACAGAACTCACACTACAACTTGGATGAGCGGCAAAAGTTCTGGGTGGTTATCCATAAATAATCACACCTCCCTCTCATGACAAGCTCTCTCCTCTAACTCCCACTGAATTAGCAAACAAAAAATTACCTTTGTGTCCAATCCAGTGCAAAGAATAGTCGTATCCAGTAATCTATGCCAGTGATTCCCAAGACGTGGTTCCAAGCACCACCTGGGAGGGGGTGGGAAATGCAGAGTCTCGGGCCCCACCCCACACCTGCTGACTCAGAAACCCCAGGGGCAGGCCCTGCGGTCTGTGTTTAACAAGGCCTCCAGATGATTCTGATGCATACTCAAGTCTGAGCACCACTGATTAGACAATCCCTTTAGGTACGCAAAGGTGCATTAGAGACCATGTTCCTCCCTTTGATTGTCCCCTTAGTGTGTGTGTGTGTGTGTGTGTGTGTGTGTGTGTGTGTGTGTGTGTGTGTGTGTGTGTGTGTGTGTGTGTGTGTGTGTGTAGAAAGTTTGGAGGCTCTTGGGGATGTCATATCAGCAAATGAAGGGCCAGATCCATGGGTGTTTGTCCTCTCCCTCTGCCCTCCAATGTCTGACCGTCTCTCATCCACCTGGTATTGCTTTCTCAGCAGACATTTGAAGCTCAAATATTATTTAGAGCATCACTCGGCAAACTTTGTCTTCAAAGAATCAGACAGTAAACGTTTTCAGCTATGACAGCCATACAGTCTTGGTCACAACAACTCAATTCTGCTGTTGTAGCACAAAAGCAGTCACAGACACTATGTGAATGAATGAGCATGGCTGTGTTCCAACGAAACTCTATTTATAAAAAAAGGTAATGGGGCAATGTGCCAACGTGGCTCACAGGTTGTAGTCTGTTGAACCCTGAGTTAGAGTAACATGAGTTGCTATAACGAATAAGCCCACAGGTCTCGCTAGCTCCTTACAAGTTTACTCTTGCTTCTGCCACAATCCAATGCAGTTGTTGGAGGGTCTTCAAGGATGATCTGGACACCCAGAATTCGTTCCCCTTGTCACTCTGCTCTCCCTTGCCTCTTCCCAAAGGGACACTTGTGTCCCATCAGCAGGGATTAGTCACTACACCCGATCTCAAGACAAAATAGTCTGAAAATAGATGCCCACTTCTCAGCAACATCTCTACACTAATGGAAGGGGAAGTATGGATTTTGGTGAACATTTAGTCATTCCTTTCACAAAGGGTGAAACCGGGTAGCGCCTGGAGGAAGATAAGATGTTAAGGAGGAGCTTTTGTAAGTTGAATTTGATGTGCATGTTTGCAAAGACTGGGGAAAGCAAGCCAATTTGCAGGGACAGATGGAGAAGTACAGAAGTACAGAGGAAAGAGCACCACTTGGGGCCTTCAGTTCTTACTGGCAGGTAGGCAAGGGGGTTGAGGAAGAAAAAACATAGGACATGTTGCTCAGAGAATAAGATGTAGGAGTTTGCAACTTCCACTCCATTGACATCAAGCCTGAATAGCAGTGGTACTAAGATGAACTGGAAAAGGCCAAAAATGGGACATCAAGATTTCAGAGGTTGAGTCTCTTTCTGAGCAAGCTTGTGATAAAATTCCATTAAATAATGAACTAGGCTTTCCTTTTAATCTGACTTCAAGCCAACTTTTGCCCATGGGCCAGTCTTACTCATGGCTACAGCGTCTTACCACTCACCAAGAATGGAATCAAAGGGACTAGATAGGTCCACCATCCCCAACACATCCAATACCACTGCCCAACTCATAAATTTTCTGATTGTCACTCCTTTACATTGGAATAGCTGCACAGTGAAACTCTCAGTCTTTTAGAAGATACCAAAATATATCAAGGTTATATGATCCAGCAGTTGTGATCCTTGGTATTTTCTCAAATGAGTTGAAGGCTTATGTCCATAAAAAAAACCATGCACACAATGCTTACAGCAGCCTTACTTGTAATTGCCCAAAGGTGAATGAGTAAATAAACTGTGGTCCATCCAGACAACAGAATGGTACCCAATGTCCAAAACAAATGAGATGTCAAGCCATGAAAAGCCATGCAGGAAACTTAACTGCACATTACTAAGTGAAAGAAGCCAATCTGAAAAGGCAACACACTGTATAATTCCAATTCTATGACATTCTGGAAAAGGAAAAAGATCAGTGGTTGCCAAGGGTTGGAGGGAAAAGGGAGGGATGAATAGGCAAAGCACAGAGAACTTTTAGGGCAACACATGAGAATACTAGTGAAAATACTCTGTGTGACACAATAATGATGCGTACATGTCATTACACATTTGTGCAAACCCACAGAATGTACAACATCGAGTGAACCCTAATGTAAACTATGGATTTGGGGTGATTATGTTTCAGTACAGGCTCATCAATTGTAACAAATGTACTACCCTGTAGATAACTGATAATGGGGGAGGTCATGCATGAGTGTGGGCAGGGGATGTATGAAAAATTTCTGTACCTTCTGCTCAATACTGCTGTGAACCTAAAACTGCTCTAAAAAATAAAGTATATTAAATGTGTGTGTGTGTATCAATCTTTTCCATCATTTACTAACATGGACATAATTTTGTTATCTGTCACTAGAAGACTGGCCTGAGGAAAGGAAGGTGAAGTCCCTCGTGGAAGGCAAACAGAGACAAAGGGAGGCTGGGGGGCACTAAGACAGATCCCTTGCCCTCCATCTCTGCCTCAAGTAAACCCTACACCAGATATTGGCATCAATGTTTTAATCACTTCATAGGAAGCTGCATTTGGAGTCTGTAAAGAAAGAAGTGATATAAGGGGTGCCTGGGCGGCTCAGTCAGTTTGAGCGTCCGACTTTGGCTCAGGTCATGATCTCATGGTTTGTGAGTTCGAGTCCCGCATCGGACTCGGTGCTGACAGCTCAGGGCCTGGAGCCTGCTTCAGATCCTGTGTCTCCCTCTCTCTCTGGTCCTCCCCTGCTCACAGTCTGTCTCTCTCTCTCAAAATAAATAAAGACTTAAAAAAAATTAAAAAAAGAAGTGAGAGAAAACCTTCATGGCCTGTAGACAGACACTCCTTTTCAGACCATTGTATTTGGACTCTTGTACAGTTACATATACCAAAGGCCTTTGCCAAATGCAACTCTGGATGCATGACAAGTTGTATTTTGAAAAAAATCAGATTTGAATTGCACAAGCTCAAATAAACCAGTAATAAGCCAAATAGCCTGTCTCTTGGAGAGCTGGAGAAACAGAAGGTCAGGAAAGGAAATCATAAAATAAACAAATCACCGCTATGAAAATTTATATGGCTCACCCCACCTCTGCAATAAGAGTTCAAAATAGAAATGCTTACTCCTTAACACTGGTTATTATAACAAGATGTGTTTAATCGGTGAGTTTGCCGGATACTATTATCCAGCCATGCTGTGTACTTTTCCATGATAGATCTGAAACATCCACAGTTTCATTTGTGGCCTCCTCCTACACGCCAGATACGTGAGAGAAGATCTCATTTAGGTGATGTTTTGTCTAGAGCAGCTTCATAATAAGGCAGATGCCCAGGATGTAATGTCAAACACTCCTATCCAAAAGCACAGCGCTCACGACCTGGAACTGGGTAAACAAGACAGAAACGGAGATGATTTGTGTTCATGCAGGACGCAAGCAGAAAGTGCTGCTGCTTAGCCAGCACACACCAAGCAAAGCGCCTCCCTGCCAGCACCACCCAGGGCACCACCAGGAGCCGGGGGGTTGCACAGGAGGGGCCGTGGAAGCCTGACCCCCTTGCAGGGTGTCGTCCTCAGACACGCCGCCTCGGGCAGTTGGAGACTCAGAGCACGATGGCCATGCGGCTGCAGTGTCCACACGGTGCAGGAAGTCCCGGCGAGCGCAGAAAAACTAAGTAAAACATGCAATCCTTCTCATGAGACAGTACCCGCCATTCCTAGGGCGCCAAAGAAGAACCAACCAATCAACCAAAACAAACCAAAACTTTAGTTCTGTAGATCATTTTCCCCTCACTTTTGTTTTCTCTGTTTTTCATTTAAAAATGTCCTCTTTACCCAGAGAAATAATTGATGATGAAAATTTGGTATACTTTACAACCGTGTCTAAAAGAGAAAAGAAGTGGGGCACCTGGATGGCACAGTTAGGTTAAGCATCCGACTTCAGCTCAGGTCATGATCTCTCGGTTCACGGGTTCCAGCCCCACATCGGGCTCTGTGCTGACAGCTCAGAGCCTGGAGCCTGCTTCACATTCTGTGTCTCCCTCTCTCTCTGCTCCTCCCCTGCTCATGCACTGTCTCTCTCTCTCTCTCTCCTCCACAAAAAAATAAACATTAATAATTTTTAAAAACATATATATGTCTTTAAAAAAGAGAAAAAGGGGCCCAAATGGATCTCAGCTTCTGTAAATTCTGACTTTTCTCAAAAGTAACTCACTGCAATTTGGAGAGGGTAGATTTTTTTTTGTAGTCTTTGATTGTAAAGCACAATCCCATTTTGCTGACAGTGGACTTATATTTATATTTTCAAATTTAAAAAGGTTATATGTACAAAAGAAAGTAGAAGGCCTTAATATGACCAAGAATTGTTCCTGGAGCTGTCTCAGTCTGTAGAGCATGCAATTCCTGATGTCAGGGTTATGAATTCAAGACCCACGTAGAGCACTGAGCTTACTTTGAAAAAAAAAAAAAAATGATTCCCTTTTAAACAGAATTAAGGAATCCTCCTGCCTGGTCAATATTTTTTAAGGTGCTTCCTAATTTTGCTTCTCCTCCCCTGGCTATAAAATTTGAAGTCAGCAAAAACTAACTCTAGAATAAAATTCTAGGTGAAATTTAAAGCAAAATAACATAAAAAAAAAAAAACCCTCATATCCGTTTCCCAATACAGACATGGATAGACATAAATAACACTCCGTAAAAACCACAAATCAGGAAGAATGCTTAGTTCTCTTACAAAGGAATCACATTGTTGATAATATTTATCAACAATGCCAGAGAAATTCCAAGGTCATTGTATTAGTTTCCAGGGACCACTGTAACAAAGTAGCACAAGCTAGATGACTTAAAAAAGAAAAAAGAGAAAAAGAAAAAGAAAGAAAGAAATTTACTCTCACATTTCTGGAGGTCAAAAGTCCAACATCAAGGTGTTGGGAAGGTAACTTCCTGGAAGCTAGTCTCAGCCTCATGCATAAGGCTCCCCCAGAAGCTTTTCCATCCCCACCCCTTTTCACCCAAATCCACCCTGCATTTCCACTACAGTGAGCCTTTGCTCAAGCCACTCCTCAACTTGAAAATCTTGACTTTTCTTTACCTATTAAAATCCTTGAAGAGTCAAAGACGGTCCTCCGAGGGACCTTTCCCATCCACCTGCCCGTAATTCTCCCTTTCCAGCTCTCTGCTCTCTTTGCGGATTACCCAGCCTGTGTCATGGCTACCTCTCTGCCATCTGTGCTCCTGACCACAACGGAAGTTCCCTCAGGCCACAGCCCTGTAACCCCATAAAACTGAGCTCACAATGAGCACTCAGAAAATACCCATTGGCCAACGGAATGAAGCAACAGATGAGTGTTGTTTGAAGAGTCTAATGTGATTATTGAGCTCACTGAAAATAATGACACTTTCTGAGAAAAATATTCACGATTTTTGTCCTCAGTTCTTGGTCTAGGCATGGAGGGAGGATTCAGTAGGATAAATCAGCAGATTAATAAAAGTGGCCAATTGACATCTATATGGGAAGGGGCCCCACCCCTTACAGTGACTGTGAATTTGGAACAATGCATTTTTAGGATAGCTCTATTCTGGAGTGCATATCAGCAATAGGTATTCCCACGAAAACAGAAGTTCACGTGACAGCAGCCAGAGGATAGTTGGAGGAAAAACGTCAAAACATGACAGCATACATCTAGAATTCCTTTGATACTAAAGAGGTTTTAGCAAGTTCTTGGAACTCATAAAATATCACCAATCTTCGAAATGTTGGAGGGGGAAGACAGTGATCCCATATTTTCCTGCTTCTCTCTGCCTGCAGTGTCCTGCCTACTCTTCCCTGTCTTGCAAAATCTCATTTTTTTTTTAAGCAAGCAAAATCTCAGTGTTTCAAACTGCAGCTTGTTTCCTGTGCCAGTCTGGACTATCACCTGCCCTGACCAAAACAAATTTCTCGTGCTTAAAAGCTACTCCCCTAATTCACCGCTTCCATTCCCAGATATCTTGTTCTCATGGTTCTGTTTTAAATGCCTCAGCTTGATTACAAGCTCCTTGAAGACAGAGACTACATTACGGGTCTTCGCAGCTTTCTAGTATTTGTCACGCATCTTTGTACCTCTCCTTACTCTGAACTGTTTCCAACTTCAGTTGAAAGCAAAAAGTAAAAGCCAGAAGTTTTCAACACAGTTAAAAATCTCTCTACCACCCTCCTCCCACACCCCCATATGCTTCAAGAACTGCTGAGCGAATCAGACTATAAGTCTGAGGCAACAGAGCCATTTCTCCACTGCCTTAGCGGAGCCAGCTAGACCGGGTCAACAGCATCAAAGACAAAAAAAAAAAAAAAAAAAAAAAAAAAGCATGATACATAATCAAGTGTGCAGGCTAAAATCTGCCACTAAAGCAAAGCAAAGCTTTCCAATGACAAAGTTACTTAAAATCCTATTTTTAGGGGCGCCTGGGTGGCACAGTCGGTTAAGCGTCCGACTTCAGCCAGGTCACGATCTCGCGGTCCGTGAGTTCGAGCCCCGCATGGGGCTCTGGGCTGATGGCTCAGAGCCTGGAGCCTGTTTCTGATTCTGTGTCTTCCTCTCTCTCTGCCCCTCCCCCGTTCATGCTCTGTCTCTCTCTGTCCCAAAAATAAATAAAAACGTTGAAAAAAATAAAATAAAATCCTATTTTTATGTCTGACATGTAATTATTATTATATAAGCTGGTTGAGTAAATTTATACTTTTTTTGAAATATAGTAAAAAAAATTACAACTGTAATATTAACTGTAAATTATTTGGAAGAATAGCGGGGAGTGAAGCATTCTACTCCAGTACAACGTACTGAAAAATTGATGGTAATGCTGCACTCAAAGGTGAAGATTACATTTGTTATTTGTGTGTGTATACACACATACACACACACACACACATACACACACGTATATACGTATTACAAAGTATATGTGCACGTTGTGTGTGTTTATATATATGTATACCCATATACAAACATATACCTTAGTTACTTTGCTTGTTTATTTCAGATCAATTTTATTGTTTGGATTATCAGAGTTTGGGCAGTGGCTTCACTTCCCATCTTTATAAAACCTGAAACATGAGTCTTTGAGAAATTCCAGTTGGGTTTTCCATAGGTGAACCTCTTATTCCCACAGTTTTGTTTTGGGTGGGTTTTTTTTAGGGGGAGGGTTGTTTCTGTTTGTGTTTTTGTGTTTTTGTTTTGTTTTGTTTGTTTGTTTTTTAGAAAGAGAGTGTGGGCCAGGGAGAGGAGCAGAAGGAGACAGAGAATCTCAAGCAGGCTCCACCCTCAGCACAGAGCCCGACCTGGGGCTCAATCCCACAACCCTGGAATTACAACCTAAGCCAAAATCAAGAGTAAGACACACAACCCACTGAGCCATCCATGTGCCCCCCTCCTTTTTAAAAAATACTTGGAGTTGTCTCTGTCTTGGATCCAATTCTCCCTCCCCGCCACCTTACAGAGTAGCCAAACCAGTCAGGGTTTTATCCATCCTTGTTAGGTGAGTTCATGGCCTTCCAGAAAAGATGTCTGTGTATTTAGAGTTTCAGCCATGAGATAAATGAAAAATGCTAGTGACAACGGGTGACAATTTCAGATTTATATCAAGAAGCCCACAGTGTCTTTTGTTGGTATAACAAGGTAAAGTTAAAAAGAACAAGGAGGGGCGCCTGGGTGGCTCGGTTAAGCGTCCGACTTCAGCCAGGTCACGATTTCGTGGTCCGTGAGTTCGAGCCCCACGTCAGGCTCTGGGCTGACGGCTCAGAGCCTGGAGCCTGCTTCCGATTCTGTGTCTCCCTCTCTCTCTGCCCCTCCCCCGTTCATGCTCTGTCTCTCTCTGTCTCAAAAATAAATAAACGTTAAAAAAAAAATTAAAAAAAAAAAAAGAACAAGGAATACCACAAAGCAAAGCAAAAGACAGGAATACATTAAGAGTCCAAAAAATGAAGAAGTCCTCTGAAGGAGAAGGACCATGTCTAATGAAGGATGAGGTTATGTTTAGGCAGGCAACCTTGAAATTAAGAAAGCCAACCACGTACCCCTTCCACATATAACCTAACTCAAATTACCCCTGATTTTTATTGTAACCATCACTCCTGACTTCAGTGTTCTCCATTAGAGAAGTATAGTGAACCCAAGTTGTAAAATCAAGAATGCATCCCTCAAAATGCATTTGGCTTTACATGGCGTCCCCGGGTCTCTCTAGAATAGAGATATGCAATGCTCAATAAGGTGTACAAATACCTCGATGTGGCTTTATCCCCAAATGCACACTCAACCTCCCCTTTCAGACAAATCTCACCTTAAACCTTCTGTGCCAGGAGAAGACAGCAGTTCCCATGCTCCGGATGGTTCACCAGCCCAGCTCCTCTCAAAGGGCCTCCCTCTTAGGAAAATGCAGAAGAGCCAGCTTGTGGTGCAGGAGCTCTGCGTCCAGGCTCAGCCTCCTGTTCCACAAATGTCAAGTTCACTGGTTCTCTGACTCATTTGGGCTCTTCGTTTCATCTCCCCCAAATCACTTACTGAGCCATTTGCTTGACAAGCTGTTTTGGACCAGTCTCAACACATTCTGGGCAGGAGTCTGGCATCTACCCCCCCAGCATCACCCATCACCACTGCAACTGAGGACCACTCACTCTCATGCCACCCAAGGCCAAGGCCAGGACAGATGGGAAAAGAGGCTATGCAGCTGCCCAAGGATAAATCTCCATCATGGCTTTCAGCCTGGAGTGATCAGAACTGGCATGGTCCTCTTTTCAGACTTCAGCTTCTGTACGCTCTGATGATCTCTTAGAGCAGATAAGCCCTGTTGCTTCAAAAAACAAAAAAAAAAAAAACCAGTATGACAACAACACACGTGCATACACACACACACACACACACACACACACACACACACACACACACTTCTCTTTCCAACTAACCCCCAGAAAAGTACAGAAGCCCCTCTGGACCCCAGAAATGATGAATGTATATTTATGTTCCATTTCAGTAGGATGACCTTCCACATGATTCTGACCTTAACAGCTTTAGGATAATAGAGAGAATTTGCAAACTCTACCCTTAGCAGGAAGGTAGAAAGCTCCACTATGGGGCACAGAGGTGTGTCTCTGAAGTCCTGTGGATCTTCAAAAAGATCCTGAGAGAAAGCGCTCCTGATCCCCTGTGACATGACAATACACATGGCTGTGTTCACAGTCCCCTTTGTTCCTACAAACCCCAGGGTCCCTGAATAAACAGCTGAAGAGCTTCTTTTACAGGAGATCATTTCTCACTTGTAACAATTTAGAACACCTTGAAGTTGGCTTTAAAAAATAACTTTGTTTCGTTTTTGAATTTGACTATCACAGTGGCAAACCTTTGATGAATCCCCTCATATCACTAACTTCAAAATCATCTTGCATCTTTCAGAAAGAATCACTCCCTTAACTATACAAAAAAGTAAACATGTGGGGTTTACACAAGTGGACAGCGCCACTATTCACGATACCCAAAAAGTGGAAACACCCCAAATGTCTTCTAAAGAATGAGTGGATACACAAACTATGGTGTAAATATACAGTAGAATACTATCCAGCCATAGAAATGCATGAAATATTGATACGGGCTACCATGTGGATGAACCTTGAAAACATGATGCTCAGTGAGAGAAACCAGACACACAAAGATAAATATTGTGTGATTCCATTTACATGAAAGACTTAAAAGAGGCAAATCCATAGAGACAGAATTGTAAATTGTAAATTGATAGTTGTCAGGTTTGAAGGGAGGGGAAAATGTAGCCATGGCATTTAATTTTGGAGTGATGAAAACGTTTTAGAACTAGACAGAGAAGGGGCACCTGGGTGGCGCAGTCGGTTAAGCGTCCGACTTCAGCCAGGTCACGATCTCACGGTCCGTGAGTTCGAGCCCCGAATCAGGCTCTGGGCTGATGGCTTGGAGCCTGGAGCCTGTTTCCGATTCTGTGTCTCCCTCTCTCTCTGCCCCTCCCCCGTTCATGCTCTGTCTCTCTCTGTCCCAAAAATAAATAAAAAAACGTTGAAAAAAAATTAAAAAAAAAAAAAAAGAACTAGACAGAGAAGGTGGTTGCACAACCTTGAGAATATACCAAATACCAACTGTTCACTTTAAAATGATTAGCTTTATTTTTATGTGAATTTCACCTCAATTTTTAAAATTTTTTTTAATGTTTATTTATTTTTGAGAGAAAGACAGAATATGAGCAGGAGAGGGGCAGAGACAGAGGGAGACACAGAATCCAAAGCAAGCTCCAGGCTCTGAGCTGTCAGCACAGAGCCTGACATGGGGCTCCAACCCACAAACCATGAGATCATGACCTGAGCCAAGGTCAGACCATTAACCAACCAAGCCACCCAGGCATCCCAAGTTCATTTTTTTTTTAATGCATGATTTAAAAGGTATGAAATAGATTTTGCTACATTGTCTTTGTCCTATAAGAATCTATGTTTTCATTTTTGGGTTGAAACTATTCAAGACACCTATAAAATCTCATGTTGTGTCACCTTTTTAAATGCCTCTTACAGGATTCTAAGAATAAGTGCATACATACAGGATTCTAAGAATAAGGTGCCCTAACCTATGCATATAGGAACCAAAAGGCAAAGAAATAGTTGCAGTTTATCTACCCAACATCAAATAAAGGAAACAGCAATTAAGACACACAGGTGGCCCATTACGGGTGCATTCAAGCAGAGGGATTTGAAGTTTTGCCAGGTAAAGAAACTCTGAAAGGGTAGCCCCAGGCTACTGGAAATACAGTCTGTGGAGACCAGCAGCATCAGCATTACCTGGGCACTTGTTAGAAGTGGAGAGACGGTCTCAGCCCCGCCCAGAACTACAGGATCCAATTCTGCATTTTAGCATAATCCCCAAGCATCCCCATTATCCAGAAGCAGTCCATGCCCCTCTACAAACAGCTGTGTTATTTTTTATTAAATTTTCATTTTAATTCCAGTTAGTTAACATACAGTGTTACGTTAGCTTCAGGTGTACAATACAGTGATTCAACAATTGTATACATTAGTCAGTGCATATCACAACAAGAGCACCCTTTAATCCCCATCACCTACTTAACCCATCTCTGATAACCATCAGTGCGTCCTCTAGAATTAAGAGTCTGTTTCTTGGTTTCCTCTCTCTCTCTCTCTGTCTCTCTGTCTTTTCCCTCTGCTCATTTGTTTTGCTTCTTAAATTCCACATATGAGTGAAATCATATGGCATCTTTCTCTGACTAACTTATTTTGCTTGGCATTATACCCTTGAGCTCCACGCATGTTGTTGCCAATGGCAAGATTTCATTGATTTTTAATAGGCAAATTATGGAAGCAGCCCAAGTGTCCATCGACTGATGAATGAATAAAGAAGATGTGGTGTAGATACACGATGGACTATTATTCAGAAGTTCTGTTATTTGCCTTCAACAAAAAAGCCTCTACATCCACACAAAGCTGGCAGCACCCATCCTCTGCTCCCTCCAAGTCACCTAAGAAGACAGTTCTATGCTTCACCCCCATCGCCAGACCCTTACAAGGGGCAAGACTCTGTCAAGCACAATGACACAACGTGGGGACCTGCACAGGATTTTCTAACCTAATCTCCACCAACCAACAAAGATTTTCTTCTCCCTAAAAGCACTTCCTTCTGTGTCCTCTGTCTTCCCCCACTGATAAAGAGACCAGTTAGGTCTACTTCATGCCCTCTTATTCACAATTCTCACAGGTAGGGTGGAAAGGATTTCCTGATGGATTGGGGTAGGATGCAGGGGAAGACAGACACAAGGCTTTGGGCCCTCCCTACTAGAACAATGGTGTTTCCATGCTGACATGGAAAAAGCAGTAAGAAAGGCAAGTCTGGTAGAGAAAACCGAGTTCCCTCAACAATGCTAGAGTTAAGTGTGTGTGCTCTGCCCTAGAAGAGTCTCCACTCATGATAAGTGGCCCCTGTGTCCTCTCTCACAGCGGCTCTATGTATGCTGACAGAGGGATCACAGTCACTATGACGCATGCATGTGCAAACCTGTAAACGTGGGAGTCTGCCACCTGATTACTGCACGTAAAGACCCTTGGGACTGCTTGTGGTGGCAGGGACTCTAGGGAGACTCTAGAATGCTTCGTACTAAGTGTCAGGTGCATATAATGAAACAAACTGCTTAGCTGCTCTGCAGTCACATGATTTGACCTCAAGAAGGTTACCACAACCTTGTGTTCCTTCTATCAGGAAGTAAACCAATTGGCATCTGGAAAAACAAAGTGGTACCTCTTGAGAAAAAAAGAAAAACAACTCAGTTTTTGCTTCAGTAGAATAGATGCGATAACCATGTGTGTGTGTATATACGTGTATATTATAAAATTGTTATATATCATATAATTATATAATAGGTAACCATATAACATACTTATATACAAATTATATATTATATATAAAATACATATCTTTGCATTTATTAAATTTTACATTCTTATAATACATAATACTATTATATTCCATGTAATAGTTATAGAATTCTATAAATATTAATTTCAATATAAAATGTTAATGATCATACATTTATACATATTCTATAACACACATTACACTATTATAGAAAATAATTATATACCTTATATAATATATAACTATGTATTTTATATAATGTACATTTATATTCTATAATCATAATGCATATCATAAAATATATATATATATAATCTGTATGATCATTAATTTTTTTTATTAGTATATACAACAGCCTTAAAAATTACCATAAAATGCATGCAGGTCCCAAATTAATACATGACCCATCATAGCCAGTCTGCTCTCTTAAGCCCCAGGCTAACATGGAGTTGTCCTCAGTGGACATTATGACCTCATTCTTGAACTGGCTCACATTCTTCACCTACCCCCAGCTTTCCCTTTAGGTCACAGAAACATGCACCCACCATCTATCTTTATATCTTTTAAGTGTGTTTGGTGCTATTAGTCATCCATTAACTTGAAAGTTAAAAAATATGCAAGGAAAACTGGACAGAGACTTCATCTGAGTACCATGAATGGCTCTCAAACACAGAACCCAGTGTAGAAGGGAAACAACCAACCAGCAGATGAGGATTGGGGCACAGACCACTAGATGTGCTGGCTCAGGAAGGTCCTCAAAAGTAACCATGAGCAACAAGCCAGAGGTCTGGAATGATTTTGGATGACCAGACATACACAGGGCCAAGTGTGACTGAATGGTCACTAAAATAGGAATTGTTACTCTGCGGGCAACAATTTGTTAAGTATATCCTATCTTCACAAGCTGAACGTGTATTAGTCAGGGTAGGCTAACTGCTGTAACAAACAGTCCTGATGGTTTCACACAACAAACACTTCTTCCTTGCTCACACCACATTCCAATGTAGAAGTTCCTGTTCTGACAGTGCTCCTGTGCACCTCTCCCTTTTCCACCTTGTGTATCTTCCAAATTCTGGGCTACAAAAAAATTGCCTTCCGGATACACCAAGGGGAAAAAGAGAGATCACGGAGCATTGTACATGAGACTGTTAGGGGCTAGGACTGGAGGTGACATATGTCATTTCAGCCACATTCTACTAGACAGAACTCAGGCATATGGCCATCCCACATGCCAGGGTAACTAACTAGGAAATGTGGCCTAGCTGAGTGCTCAGGAGGAAAGGGACACAGGTGAAGTGAGCCTCCGTCACAGACTACCAGGTAGGGACCACAAAGACAAGTAGATCGGGTAGAAAATAGTCATGGGGTAAAGACCTTCTGAGAAATGGTTTTACCCAGTTAGGGAATGTCTTTAGAACTACCACCATTGTCTTAACCCTGGGCTTAAAATTATAAACAACAATAAAATAATTATGTTGGGAGAATAAACTAAAAACAGCTAACCTCACGCTAGGAAACATGATGAACTGTGATGAATTGGAGCTACAGATGTAGTGTTAGCTGCCAATCCCATCAAAAACAAAAGTATAAAAGAAAACTTTAGGTCCAAGTGCCTAAGCAAGTATGCCTGATCTGGCATCGATTCAGACCCACTTTGTCCTTTAACATCTTTATTCTCCAAGCATTGTCTTTATTGCCAGGGGGTGGCAAAGTACAGCCCACAGATACACCCTGTTTTGGTATGGTCCCAAACTATAAATGGCTTGTACATTTTCAAATGGGCTGAACAAAATCAAAAGAATCATAAAACATCAAGACTCATTAAAATTAAATTAAATCCAAATTTCATTGTCCATATATAAAGTTTTATAGGAACACAGCCATGTTCCTCTATTTAGATGTTGTCTGTAGCTGCTTTCACACTACAACAGCAGAGTTGAAACCTTGTAACAGACTGTATGGCTCGCAAAGCTGAAAATATTTACTATCCGGCCCTTTACAGTAAAAGTTTACCAACCCCTGGTCTAAGCCAAACTGGCTACTTTCTGCTGTCAAAAACTGTTGTCAAATACACAATGTTTTTGCTTTGCAGGATGCAGTATGTTCGATGTTCAAGCTTTTCAGGGTTCCTGCCGAAACCAAGTAACAGGTTGCCAATTCTTCATCTACTTCCCTTCCTTTTGCTGTTCCTATTCATCACTTCACACTACACAGCAATCTCAGTGTCTATAGCAGCTACAGTGACCAAAGAGGATAGGAACCCCCTCTGCTTTTCTATGCATGAACTGGGAAGATTTTGCTATACCTCCAAAGCTTCAAGCAGAAAAAGAAATCCTCAGCCCTCGGAGTGATCTGGAAGATTTCCCACCATTTCTTCCAAGCGCCTTCCTCCGTGACTACTTTCTACGTCTCATTTATAAACACCACTGCTCCCAGCGATAGCAGCTGGGATTCAAAACTACTTCTCTGCTGGCGATTTATCATTTCACAATTTTATACACACCCTACATCAGCTTCCTAGGGCTGTCATAACAAAGTCAAAGCCAGCATTTACTCAAGTCTGTCTGAACTCAACGCCCGAAATAATTCCCACTAGCCCATCTTTCCAGCACTTTCTCTGCCCCAGGAAAAAAGGCCATGAATCTAGATACACCACTGGATATAGATCTACGTGTTCCAAGCTACATTTTCTGATCCATGGATCCTTTTTCTCTGCCCAAAGGGTCTACTTCCCTCTGCAATTTTCATCAAATCCAGACTTTAATTCCTAAACTCAACCTTGTTTCCCATTTACTCTTATTTATAGGGAACATAATTACATGCAACAATGCTGCAACTAATAAAAACTTTACATCAGCTGAAGTTTTGTAATTCATCATATTTTTTTCCTTACTGGTTTTAACCCATAGCCTGCCCAGCAGACCCCTCCAAGCTGCCCAGATCCCCGGGCTTGTTTCTGCAGCCCATTGTTACCCATCACAGGCCAGGTACAACTTCCTGGCTGCCTGGCGACTCAACTTCCCATATCAAACTAGTTACATAACTATACTCTGGGCAACTTTTGCTGTCACTGGCAACCGCCTATAATTGGATGAAGCCACGTATTCTTCATGAATTTTGGGTCATTTTTGCTCTTCCAACCATGATTTACAAGGGGTCTACCAAAAACTAATCTTTCAGTTCTGTAAATTTCCACAGTGCCATTCAACAATGGGCAATTACTTGATATAAACAGTAAATACAATCCTCAAAGCTTCAAGGCATTTTCCACAAAAATTTATTATTAAGTAAATATACTACCCTGCCTCCCCCCCACCCCCCGCAAAGTCATGAGCCAACTCCTATTACATAAAGTTACAAATTCTACTATGAAGTGATTACTCCTTTCGTGGGCATGTGGGGAGGGAAGAAAAAGAGAAAAAACATAATATTAGCTGCTAAAATCCAGAAACTGGAAGTAATGTAAACAGCTACCAAATGGTCGTCACATAAAATAAAGACCACACATTTCATAATTTAGCCAAAAACCTAATCCAAGTTAACTTATAACAATGAATTAATGGCACAGATGGTTGTCATGGTGACCTCATTTTGGCTTTACATAATCTAGATGTCAGATGATGCATATGAGATGTGACATTAGAAAATTGCTGAAATAATGAACAGTGAGCATGCTTTAGAGTCCTGGCATCTTTGACCTTCTTAAATTTAAACTACCTTTTAAATCCATCTGAAAATATTCAAGACAGCACTTAGGCCTCTTGATTTATGCTAACAATTTGATTGTCTTTCCCTTCTCTTAGCAAAGCTAACCACATTTGAATATACTGAACAGTTTAACCACCGCAACAGATTTCTGATCAAAGCAAGTGTGAAATCATTTTCCCAGCTTTGTACAGCAAAATTCTTTATGCAAGTAAGTCAACAATACGGAGAGGAGATAATGCAATTCAAAGGGCGTGAAGACAGGGCTTACAGAAGAGGCATTTGCTAATATTATCATGTGAAATTTGTTTCTTTTGTTTTCTTAAGTCTCAGCTGGGAGGCAGCAGCAACTGAAACAATGTTCTCCCAGCATAGCTAGGTCTTTAAGATGCTTTAGAGAATGAAATTATTTTCTAATCATGAAATCCACTAGACTGTGGAACAACCTAAGAGAACTCACAGAATGTCAGCAGGTTTGGGTCATTTTGAAGTTAACACACTGGGGAGTATGGGGTGCCCCAAATTAATTCACTTAAGGCCACTACTGGAACTAAAACAAGTGAGCAGTCCTGAGATGAGACAAGAGAACACAGGAGCCCTACTTCCTGGCCTCCTGGTTTAGTAGCTAATGCAGATACAATAGCTGAGGAGCTTCCCAAATCAGGGAGATGAGACACACTGGGGGAGAGTAGGAAAAGTCTAGAGTTTGTAGTACAATTAAAAGTATTCATTTGTAAAATCTTCTAAGCTTTGATTCTCAAAAGAAAGGTGATCATCAATAATTATAATCCTGACTTTACCCTGTGGTAAACTGCAAGACTTTACCCCAAAGGCAGAGAGGTGAAGCATTGATAATCACATGAATGGGCCTATCCTGATACTCTACTGCATATCCTCCACTCAAGCTTGAGTACATATAGTTTTCCTCCTGCTCAACCTTGTGGTCTCAGGTTAGGATAATACTGCAGGAGAAAAGGAAGAGGCCTCGGGGTCTGCAAAGAGTGTAGAGGTCGCCTTTGAGCCATAGCCCAACTTTAGCCCAACGTGAATCGGCAAGTCATGGAGAGCTCTCCAAACACAGAGGGCAGCCCCACGTGACACAACGTACAGTTCTTTTTTCTTTTAATGTTTATTTTTTTTTTTTGAGAGAGAGAGAGCGCACAAGCAGGGGAGGGACAGAAAGAGAGGGGGACACAGAATCTGAAGCAGGCTCCAGGCTCTGAGCTGTCAGCACAGAGCCTGACCGGGGGCTCCAAGTCACAAACCACGAGATCATGACCTGAGCTGAGGTTGGAAGCTTAACTGATTGAACCATCTGGGTGCCCTGACAAATTTTTAATGTATTTAAAGACACAAGTCTTTGAAGACCTTCTTTGTCTGAAAATGTCTTTTTTTTTTTTTTAAGTTTACTAACTTATTTTGAGAGAGAGAGAATCCCAAGCAGGTTACGCGCTGCCAGCACTGAGCCCAATGTGTGGCTTGAACCCACAGAACCATGAGATCATGACCTGAGCTGAAACCACAACGGAGCCACACAGGCACCCCTCAATGTACATTTCTAACAACTTTCACCCTTTCCACCTTTCCAAAGCTCTGATTTAATTAAATCAGCCAGTGGGAAGATCTGTGATCCTGATTACTAGCTCACCTTCAGACCCTAGCTTTTGATTCATACTCTCTGGTGTTTTCTTGCTACACATTTTCTTTTTTTTTTTTTTAATTTTTTTTAACGTTTTTTTATTTATTTTTGAGACAGAGAGAGGCAGAGCATGAACGGGGGAGGGTCAGAGAGAGAGGGAGACACAGAATCAGAAGCAGGCTCCAGGCTCTGGGCCATCATCAGCCCAGAGCCGGACGCGGGGCTCGAACTCACGGACCGTGAGATCGTGACCTGAGCTGAAGTCGGACACTTAACCAACTGAGCCACCCAGGCGCCCCTACATTTTCTTTAATACCTGTATGATTACTACACATTTTAGATTCAGATGGGAGGCAGTCTGCCTAGGTTAGAACCTCAGCTTCCCGGTTACTGTGTGGCCTAGAGGAAGTGTCTTAACTTCTCTGAGCCTCAGTAAACAGAGAGACCCTTAGTAAGGACATCAAGGTGGGGCTAAGAATGGAGAGAACCTGAATCAGGACATCACGGGGGGGGGGGGGGCTAAGAATGAAGTGTGAAGGTGCAAGGAGAGCAGTGAAACTGCCTGGTATAGGAAACAACCAAAAAACTGTGGGGGCTTCTATTCTCATCTTTCCCAGCCTGTACCATGACTCATCTATATAACCAACTCTAATAAACTGACCTCCGTGGACTCTAGCTCCTTAAAGCACTCAAATCAGCCTCGGCTGTGTTTCCATGGCTGTCTCTACCAGCCCCATACATAGTTTAGAGCCTTCTTGGTCCAGAGAGTGCTAAGCAGAAACAGAGGGAACATTATGGTTTTACATTTAAGAAGACGACTTAGTAAGAAAAAAAATTTTTAATGGGAATATAAGAAAAACCTAAAGAGTAAATGTTATAGCTATACGAAAGACACAGTTACGTATCCAGGTTCATACCATACCACGTTTTCATCGGGTTGTGTGAGAGGGATTCATAACCATTAGATTAAGGAGGAAGGAAGAGAACACAGATGGAAGGGTGGGGGGATAGCTAGAAAGGAAACGAAGGGGATGGAGAGGAAGAAGGAAAGGAGAAGAACCAGAGAGAAGCAAAGGAAAAAGAAAAACTACCTTAAAGCTTCAGTTGGTCTGAGCAGTTACGTTCTGTCCTACACAGCAATGTGCCCTTGTTCCCACAGTCTGAACAGCAGTAGGACACCTGAGGGTCTAGAGATACACGGAGTCAGGAGCACCTCCATCCTGGGAGCTGCTGCCCTTGCCATGAACCTCCAACGGTGCCCCGCACCTCCCTTCCCACAAGCCGTGGACGGGCTCCCCGTGCCACCCTTCCCACGAGCCCCAGTCGGGTGCCCACGCTGCCCTTCGCAGGAGCCCTGCACATCTGATAGCTGAGTCCTGCACTCTGGTCTCCAGGCAACAGATGCCTCCTGTTAAGAGCAGGGACAAGCCTGATCCCAGAACTGCCACTCCTCGTCTATGGCGTTTAGTTTAAACAACCTCTGCGCTCCATAATCAGTACGCTCCTCCCTACCCTTTAACTGTGAAGCTAAGAGTCTAGTGTTTGGAGACTCCAAAATGCTGTGATTATATACAAACGTCACAGTGACAGGGGGAACACAAACAAAACCCAAACTACAAGAGTGGTTACCGCAGGTTATGTATGGTGGGTAAACGTGAACACACAAACAGATGTGTGCACACACCTATATGTGCACGTGTGCCCACACCACCACACGTGTGCACATACACGTGTGCTGGACCGCTACGTACATACCTGCAATCCCACAAGCACACGCATGCATACAAACATGCAACACACCCATGCCTGTGCATGCACACACAGTTAAATTAATTAAACAAGGGAGACATCAGATTCAGGGGGCTCTAATGGCCTAGCAGCCTGAGTAAGCAAACCAAAATGTCAGCTTGTAAATGCCTCAAAGTTAAAAAATTTTGATTTTATGGGGCGCCTGGGTGGCGCAGTTGGTTAAGCGTCCGACTTCAGCCAAGTCACGATCTCGCGGTCCGTGAGTTCGAGCCCCGCGTCAGGCTCTGGGCTGATGGCTCAGAGCCTGGAGCCTGTTTCCAATTCTGTGTCTCCCTCTCTCTCTGCCCCTCCCCCGTTCATGCTCTGTCTCTCTCTGTCCCAAAAATAAATAAACGTTGAAAAAAAAAATTTTGATTTTGTAACAACAACCTATCAACAACCAATCACAAACTGCCAACTAGGCTTGAAGCAATAGCCAATCAATAGTTTCCTTGATTTACTTCTGCCTTTTCTTAACCAAAATCTCTCCCTGAGGTCCTGTCAGTGGAGCCCTAACTACTTCCAGCGTGCTACACTTGATTAGAAATGCTTTTTGTTCAAATACTCTCTTAAAATGTTTAACACCTCTCAGTTTATCTTTTAAGCACACATTCATATACACAAGACACACAGACACACTCATATACACACACGTACATATACAACCACACATATTAGTATGGTGAACTCTTCCTCAACAACTGACAATTGAATGGGCTACAGACTTCACAGGCTTCTTGCAAGGCAGAGGTCACTGTTTAAAATAGTGAGTTGAAGGGGCCCCTGGGTGGCTCAGTTAAGCATCCAACTCTTGGTTTTGGCTCAGGTCATGATCTCATGGTTCGTGGGTTCAAGCCCTGCATGGGGCTCTGCATGGGGCAATGCAGAGCCTGCTTGGGATTCTCTCCCTCTACCCCTCTCTCTCTGCCCCTCCCCCACTCCTGCTCGCTCACTCATTCTCTCTCTCTCTCTCTCTCTTTCAATATAAATAAACTTTAAAAACAGCATACTGATTGAGGAACGGGTGCCTGGGTGGCTCAGACAGCTAAGCGTCCAACTCTTGATTTCAGCTCAGGTCATGATCTCACAGTTCGTGGGTTCAAGCCCTGAGTCGGACTCTGTTCTGACAGCATGGAGCTTGCTTGGGATTCTGTCTCTCTCCTCTCTCTCTGCCCCTCCCCATGTTCTGTCCCTCAAATAAACTTTTAAAAAACAAAATAAAATTAAAATAAAATAAAATAAAATAATAAAATAAAATAAAATAAAAGTGAGCTGAGGTAACAACATTTTAAAGACTGAGACTTTGAACTTGGTCCTCCAGTATTCCTTGGTTACTGATCACTGCCCTGTGATGAGTCATGGGGGGTGGTAGACGTCACGTGTTCTCTCATCCCAGTGAGGGCCTGGACTTCTCAAGCTGCTACGATGCACAAGGAAGCTTTCCACAACTGGAGAGCGAGTCAGAGGAAAGTGGTGTGTGCATCTCCCACATTAACCTTCCACTAACGTGCTGACCGTAACTGAGCATGCAAACCCAGACCTCATGTATTCCGAGGTGTGCTCCTGGACCAAAGGGACCAGTCCTGCTCTCCCTGAGCCAAAACTAGAACAAGAAAACAAAATTCCATCACTTGAGAAAGCAGTGAAGGGTACCTCCTCTCCTCCTGTGTGCCCTTGACATCAGGAAGCAGGTCCTCCTGGCAGGTGGGCAGGTGCCCAGGTGGGGCCCAGGTGTGGGTTAGAGTGGGAAGAAGGAGGACAGCACATTCTATTACCCAATTCCCCATCTGCAGGCCAGAGTCAGCCCCACTGGATGTGAACTAAGAAATCGTCATTCAAGGGGCGCCTGGGTGGCGCAGTCGGTTAAGCGTCCGACTTCAGCCAGGTCACGATCTCGCGGTCCGTGAGTTCGAGCCCCGCGTCAGGCTCTGGGCTGATGGCTCGGAGCCTGGAGCCTGTTTCCGATTCTGTGTCTCCCTCTCTCTCTGCCCCTCCCCCGTTCATGCTCTGTCTCTCTCTGTCGCAAAAATAAAAAAAAAAAAAAAAAAAAAAAAACGTTGAAAAAAATTTTAAGAAGAAATCGTCATTCAAGAGTTCCAGGAAGCCTGAGGGGATCAGAACCCTCATAAGCACACTGTGCTGCTCCTGTCCCTTCAGGTCTCTACTCTTCCGTAGGTGTACTACCGAGACAAACTGTGCTCTCAGGAGAGTGACACCGGTGAACCTGCCGGCGGTCTCCCGGTTGTCTGGGTGCTGCAGCAAACATCTTTAACATCCCTATTACAATACGCATCTGCAGGGTCCAAACAGGAGAGGAGGGGTGAGGCAGGGTCCCCAAGGAGACAGCTGGGCAGGAGCTTCAGACGGGCTTCTGTTTCTTATTTCTATCAGACAAGTTTAAGTAATTGGACAAATCAGCTTATAAATGAAACCTAATGTTCAAAGCCAACTGTTGAAAATGAGAGATTTTCCTTCTGTTTATTGGTATGGTTTTAACCCAGTGAGACAGTGAGAGAGTTATATCCACTTAGTCCTGCTGTCTAGCATCCATCCTTCTGTGAGGTTTCCAGTTGACTTTAACACCATTTTTGATCCACATCGTCAAAAGTTAACAAGATGAACTATAGAGATGTTCATTAGGGGTTAACATTAAGTTGTGAGCTTTCGTCAACAGAAAAAAGAAAAAAAGCCAACATATGGAAGCATTGCGTTTCCAAAATCACGGGAGCATGTGCATGTGTGTGTGTGTGTGTGTGTGTGTGCGTGTGCAAAATCCCCTGGGGTAACACACTGTTTCTATACTTTCTCATTTCAGGGACGACAGGAAAGATTATATTTCACTTTCATCTTGTCTGCCCAAGGAAGAGATCATTACATTTTAACAATAATCAATAATCACAATGAAAAGATAGTCTGTACTTACCAAACAAGGTAAAAATTTAGAGTAACACTGGTGTAGTCCCTGGCCCCATTTCTGTGGTAATCATGTTAAGGGAACGTGCTGTCATTGTGATCGGATTAGGTTAAATGCCAGCGGAGGTTCATGGGGCTCGGTTTCTATTTGCAATGCACCGTGTGCTGTTCGACCTGTCCCTTACAACCGCATTCGTGTTTGATAATGCAACACAATCATCTATCACGATCAGGATGAAAGTAGAAGAGAATGGAGGAGGTGCCATGGAACTCTCACTCAACCCTTCTGATAACCTTGTATCTCGCACCTCACAAAGGAGCAGAGTGGCACATCAGGAACATGCTAGGGCCCCACAGAGCCAGGCCGGATGCTTACCCACTCAGCCTGCCTCACCCACGTATATATATAACACCTGCAAACCTGTTACTGTTTGTGGATGAAAACACACAATTTCTCACCTAACAGTTGTGTGTCTCCCTTTTGGTTCCTGGGCAGGGCTCTAATGGCGTATCTTTGCAAGTATAAAGGAAGCACACCTCACCTTCCAAAGTACACAGCGGAATGAAGGAGACCTCATACTCAATTCCAGCAGGCTCCACGGCTTCCCAAAAATTGGCAGCCGTGGCACCCTTCCAGAGCCTCACATAACCTCAGGGGGGAAACATTTGGCTCCTTGACGAGGCTGAACTTTCCCATCTTTAAAAATTCTATTATATTTTTTACATCAATGACATCTTAAAATATTATTTTGCCTTTTTTCTTTGAGTTTGCACACCACTTCTCATTTTCCCAAATTAGTAAGGACCGAAGTACTGAAAAAGTGCTGAAAGGTACTTATTTAGGTCCCAAATGGGAAATATCATGCGGGCACTTTTGTAGCACAGATGTGATTGTGGCCCAGCAAAAGGGCAGGGGCCGCCGCGGGAGCTTCTGGAGGTTATGGCTGGGCCCTGAGCGATTATGTACTAGTTTTCTGCTGCCCTGTCACAAATTGCATGAAAACTTACCGTAAAACAATGACAGGTATCTGCCACAGTGTCCCTGGACCACGGGTTTGGGAACAGCTTACCTGGGTAGTTGTGGCTCAGGGTTTCCCGGGACGTGTCCGCCAGGGCTGCGCTCATCTGAAGGCTTGGTGGGGGCAGGACGAGCCAATTCCAAAATGGAATGTGGACAGAGCTAGCAATCTGGTGATGGCTGTTGACAGGAGGCCTCAGTTCTTCACCACAAAGATCTCTTCACGAGGCTGCTTAACTGTGTTCGTGACAACTGTCTTCCCCAGAGCCAGTGATCCAGGACAGAGGAAGGCACAACTGGCAATGCCTTCTATGACCTAGCCTCCAAAGTAACACCTCGTCGTTTCCATGTTCTCTCAGTCATAATATCGTACTGGGCAGCGTGCATCAAGGTGGAGAAAAGCGCACGGGATGCGAATATCAAGAGGGAAGAGTTAAGGGCCCCTGGGTGGCTCGGGTGTTAATCGCAGGACTTCAGCTCAGGTCACAATCTCACGGCTTGTGAGTTCTGGCAACATTGGGCTCTGTGCTGTCAGCTCAGAGGAGCCTGGAGGCACGTCAGATTCTGTGTCTGCCTCTCCGTGCCCCTCCCCTGCTTGTGCTCTGTCTCCCTTTCTCTCTCCCTTTCTCTCAAAAATAAATAAACAGTAAAAAAAATTGTTTTTTAATTAAAGGGGCTCCTGCATGGCTCAGTTGGTTAAGCATCCAACTTCATTTCAGCTCAGGTCATGATCTCATGGTTCGTGGATTCAAGCCCCACATCAGGATCTGTGCTGACAGCTCAGAGCCCGGAGCCCGCTTCAGATTCTGTGTCTGCCTCTCCCTGCCCCTCCCCTGCTTGTGCTCCGTCTCTCAAAGATAAACATTAAAAAACAATTTTTTAATTAAAAAAAAAAAAAGAGGGAAGAATTACTGGGGGCCATCTCGGAGGCAGACTACCCCAGTTTCCCAGAAAACGAAGAGAAAATTTGCCAGAAACCCATGGTCATGCTGGACCCTTGATGGAAAAAGCAGGGTCAAGAAGGAGTCTAGGGCTTAGAAACTGGCTCACGGGGTACCAGGATGGCCACCAGCCCAAATGTGAACATCCACAGGTGCATGGCAGAGAGTCCACGATAACGAAGACATCACAGATGGAAGGCCGTCCGTCCAAGCCTTCAGTGGCGGAACCAGCTAGAGATTCCCAGTCAGAAACGCTTGGAGTCAAACAGCAGTACAGTCGTTCCAAACGGGTCACTTGGGGCAGAATTGCAGGCAGCAGCCGGAAGGAGAACCCACCCTCGAGAAAGGAACCGCTTCAGGGTAGGTCTCCGGGCGGTCAAGCGGACGAGGGAGCCGAACAGGAACCCACACTCGCGTCAGAGCCTAATGCTGCGCGCAGTGGCCCCGCAGGTGCCATGAGCCTTCCCCGCAACACTGGCTGCGGCGCGAGGCCCACCTGCACGAATGCCACAGCCCGTTCCTGCGTGGAGGCAAGCTTCCTGCCACGGAACGCTCTGGATCTAGAGCTCTCACAAGAAAGCCAGCCAGCGCCCGCCAGCCTCCGGCCGCAGTGCATCCAGCCGCCGCCACACTGTGAAACCAGAAGCCTGCCCTCAGGCGACGCTCCACCACAGGCGGACTGTGCGGGTAATCGCCCAGGTCTGTGGCGGCCTTCAAAGCTAGCTGTTCGGGGCTCCTCCCTCGGGTGCAGGTCTGGAAAGTTGGGGCGTAGCACGTGGGGCTCCAGGCCTCCGCCCCTCAGGGGGCGGCGCCAGGCTGGAGCCCCCGCCCCCAGGACGGAGGGTGGGTTACGGCGACCCCGAGTCCCCTACTTCCGGGCCAGGCCCATCTCTCCGCAGTGCTTGCCCTGGGGTGGCAGGGCCGCTGCGTGGGCTGTGAGGGGCGAGAAGGGGCAGGGAGGGCGCCGGTGACCCCCAGAGCGGCGCCGCCACCTTGGACGCAGGACGCTCTGAGGGAGAGAGAGCTTGAGGCCGCTGAGGCTGCCGGGAGCCGAGGAGGGCCCGCGCGGCCGGCCGCTGAGGCTGCCGGGAGCCCAGGAGAGCCCGCGCCGGCCGGCCGCTGAGGCTGCCGGGAGCCGAGGAGGGCCAGCTGCAGTCGCAGGCTGGTTTCTCAGCGCAGCTTGCCGGGGAGGCTTGCTACCTGGGCTGATGGAGACTTGCAGTTTGTCACGTAAGCGCAGTCGGCTCGCAGGTAGTGGCTGGCGTTCACTGAAGGGCGGCCGGTTCTGGAATTCTCGGGGACTTGCACTGGCTCCGGCCACATGGTCGCTGTCACTCCAGAAGTGGTATCTGTGTTCCAGGCGGAGGCAGAGGGAAGAGGTCAGCGTGCAGGTCCTTGATCCCTTTGGTCAAGAAAGCAGGTTAATACCGCCCCCCACCCCATTTGATATGTACAAAGCAAAATCTTACAAAAACAAAACAAAAAACAAAAAAAAAAAAACAGGCTCTAAGAAAACTCCATGTGGCACACGCTGAGCATCCCAGATTCCATTTCCTCCTTCATTCTTAAGAAGAGCCGTGTGACTTAGTTTACCACCATAATGTGCTCTGTTAAAATATATACATCTTGCGAGACTCTCTTGAAGCTGTAGGTAGCCTTGGGATATCATTCCAGCTAATGAAACTTAACTAGGAGACTCCTAGAGAGTGTGGGGAAAGTTTTAGCTTTCTGATGAAGACATCTTTCCTTCCACCATCCCTCCTTCCTTCCATCCTTCCTAACCCTCTTCCTTTCATCCCTCCATCCCTCCTGCCCTCCACCCCTCCTTTCTTCTTTGAGCCTAAAACATATACTTTTGGGGAAGCCATCTTGCAAGTAGGAAGCAATGAGCAGGAGGATTAAAAGTACAAGCTGAATGGGGCGCCTGGGTGGCTCAATGGGTTGAGTATCCAACTTCGGCTCAGGTCATGATCTCTCAGTTTGTGAGTTCCAGCCCTGCGTCGCACTCTGTGCTGACAGCTCAGAGCCTGGAGCCTGCATCGAATTCTGTGTGGCCCTCTCTCTCTGCCCTTCCCCTGCTTGTGCTCGCTCTCGCGCTCTCTCTCTCTCTCTCTCTCTCTCAAACATAATTTTTTTTTTTTTTTTTAAAGTTCAAGCTGGAGAGAGGAAGGAGACAGTCTGGGATACTGGGGAGAGTGTGAAGTCACTGCAGCAGCCTTGGATTATGTCTGGATCTTTTATAATGTGAGAAGAAATCAATTCCTGCTTAGTTAAAACTGTGTGTCGACTTTGTCATATCCAACCAAATCCCGTCATAACAGATATGGTTAGTCCTGTATTGTCCAAACTCATTTGGACACAGAAACTCTTTTGCCTTGTAGAATCCTTAACCACATTCCACAGAATTGTTGTTCTGTTGGGCATATTTTAGGGAAAGACTGAACTGGTAGCATTAGAGTGGATTTAAGTGAGGAAAAGGGGGCAGCTCCTCTACCAAGATGTTTCGAGAGCCTATGTGCTGCTCCTTGGGTGCATGGAAGGGGTACCAGGGAGAAGGGAGTGAGCTTTGATAGAAATGTTACCATAATTGAAAATAGCTCAAAGAATGAGAATCAGAAGTCCTGGAAGCATTACGTCAAAAGTACATTACTCATCTTTATCTTCAGAACACAAATATTTTCAATATTATGCCCCACTGTGAAATTTATAATCTAGTTTTCATTACTGATTTGCATTACTAGCACAGGAGTTGTAACTTAAAACATCTTCCACGAATGAAATATACTTCCCAGGTGGTTGCTGCTCCTGCCTTCTTCCACCTACAGTAATTCAAAATAAGCACCAGCTCTTTATGATTATTATTTGATGAATTCCAATGACATGTAAGTCTGGGAGGCACTGTGCATTTGCTGAGAAGAAAATAAGGGCTTCAGGGTTGTCCTGGAGCTATGCTGTCCAAGAGGGTAGCCACTGGCCACGTGCAGCTTTTGAGAACTTGAAACATGGCGAGCCTGAATTGAGAGATGCAGTAAGTATAAAATACACACAGGATTTGGAAGATTTGGTATGAGAAAAGGAATACAAAATATCCATTAATAATTTATTTATTGGGGCACCTAAGTGGCTCAGTCAGTTAAGCATCTCATGATTTCAGCTCTGGTCATTGTCTCATGGTTCATGGGATCATGGGTTCATGGGATTGAAGCCCACATCAGGCTCTGCACCAGCTCAGAGGCTGCTTGAGATTCTCTCTCACCCTCTCTCTCTGCCCCTTCCCCACTCACTCTCTCTCAAAATAAATACATAAACTTAAAAAACTTAGTTTTATTTATTTATTTATTTATTTATTTATTTATTCATGTATTTATTATGTGCTAAAATGATATTTTTGTGATGTACTAGATCAGTGGCCTGTATTATTAAAATTAATTTTGTCTGTTTTTTATCACTTAAAAAAATTTTTTTTAATGTTTATTTTTGAGAGACAGAGAGAGAGCGTGAGTGGGGGAGGGGCAGAGAGAGTGAGGGAGACACAGAACCCGAAGCAGGCTCCAGGCTCCGAGCTGTCAGCCCAGAGCCCCACACGTGATCATGACCTGAGCCGAAGTCGGATGCTCAACTGACTGAGCCACCCAGGCGCCCCTTTTTATCACTTTTTAATGACAGTGCTAGAAAATTTTAAATTACCACTATGGCTGGCATTAAGGCCAGCATTATATTTCTATTACATGTGTTCTAGACACTCTTGTCCCAGTATTGTGACCTTTTGAGGGAGTCTTTGGGCTTCAGTTTCCCCAGCTATAGAATAGGGTGATTGCTCCCAGTTTTGGATCTATGAATTGTAAAATGTGTGCATTTCCTCTTTCCTTTTTTTGTCTTTTAAGGAAAACCGTCACTTGAATATTTTCCTGGAGAGAACACGGAGCTTGGAGTTAGAAAGCCTGGTTTGAGTACTGTTTCTGCCACTCCCTAGCCAAGTGACTTTGGATAAGTTGCTAATTTTTTAGTATTAGTTTCACATAGGAAGAACTCACATTTGAAGCGTTTTAAAGAAAATCCTACCTGAATGTGAACCTGGCTCTGAGTAGACACATGGTTGTCTTGAAAATGAAGATATTCATTTACAGACCCAGAAAACAGTATATAGGAAATATATTTGACAAGATAGAGGAACATTTTCCCAGCAGCTTACAGCCCACAGCCTAAAGTATAAAAGTACATAAAATGCCTCCCACAATGTCCACATTAGTTATTTTCAATCATTCTGCTGAAGGCTGAAGCGATTAGTACTTAGGTCCCCAGCAAGAAAGGAATCTCTGTAAGAAAACAAATATGTGCCAAGTGATATTCAGGAACTGAGAATACAGTTGGAAAAAAAATCAAAAACTCAAAAAAACAGTCAAAAAATCACACATGATTCCTTCCCCTCATGGTGCTTATTTTTCAGCAACTACAGAAGTTCCAGCATTACACAAATCTGTCGATAGCGATTGGGAACAGAAGGAGCAAGCACAATAGATGTGCAGGTGTCAACATTTCTATAAACACAACAGAAAGTTCCTGTTTAAAGTTAGAACTTTTGGGGCGCCTGGGTGGCTCAGTCGGTTAAGCGGCTGACTTCGGCTCAGGTCATGATCTCGCAGTCCGTGAGTTCGAGCCCCGCGTCGGGCTCTGTGCTGACAGCTCAGAGCCTGGAGCCTGTTTCGGATTCTGTGTCTCCCTCTCTCTGACCCTCCCCCGTTCTTGCTCTGTCTCTCTCTGTCTCAAAAATAAATAAACGTTAAAAAAAAAATAAAGTTAGAACTTTTGAGAAATTATATGCAAAATGTCTACGAATTCTGCCACACATTTATGTCCTGTGATACAAGTAAGTGGCAAGTCAGGGATGGACAAATACAGGATGACTAAGAAGACGGAAAAGGTCAGATGACAACAGAAACTCAGAGTGATGCTAGGAGCCAAATGACAGGAAAGTCTGGGGATCCAAAGCAGAGAGCATAGGTAGGGCTTGGGGCAATTTCCTGAACTTGGGCTTTAGTATGAGTTTTCAAACATTGGAGAGCAGTGTCCCCAAGGTCCAAACTTGCAGGTTCAGCTCAGGAACCAACAGGTCACATCAAAAGCCACTCTCTAGCTGTACCTGGATGGTCTTCCTAAAATTCTTTACACGTTTACACTTTATCTGTTATTAAACCACTGGCAATGTATATACTGTCACCATTCATGTCACTCAAGGAATCACCTTTTGGTGTTTATAAAGAATCCAGTTACAATCATTGACTCATACATTTTACAGAATACAGACTCCTGGGGTAGATGTAATCAGACACATGCAGTGTCCTGACCACTTGGAAGTAGAATGGTGCCCAGGCAAGCCCTTTCCCTACCTTTCTTCATTCATTCAATACATACGTATTGCATATCCGTGTTATGGGTTGAATTGCGTCCCCCCAGAATTCATGTGTTGAAATCCTAACCCCCAGTACCTCAGAACATGACTCTATTTGGAAATGAGTCCATTTCAGGTGTAATTATTTAAGTTAGGATGAGGCCATATGAGGGCTGGGGAGGCTAATCCAAGATGACTGGTGTACTGGGAGCTGAGATGGAAATGAATAAGATGACTTCAGATGGTGATCAAGGACAGCCCTTAGACACACCGCATTATAGGTTCTTCTTCATTTTACTTTTTTCTTATTTTACTTTTATCTTACTTTATTCACAAAACTGTGAGCATGTAAAAACTTAAATCAAACTTGGATAGCTGCGGTGCTGGTATGCATTCCATTCCAGGAATGAATGGCCAATTGGCATTCGGAATCTCCCATTACAGAACCTCATACTTGTAATCCAATCCTACTTCCATTTTCCTTCTTCAGTGCACATGGTCACTCTCCAGTAAGATGCCTTTTAATCAGCAACAGTTCTCCCATATTCCTTCTATATAATATAAAGTTATATCTTTACCGTACAAGTCCATAAAGCCTCACCAGACATATAGCCTACTTAAGCAGGCTGAGAAAAAGAATGATTTTCATTGTATATCATTGGGCATTTTTTTAAAACTTTAACAAGAGTAGAGAATTACGTGAATGAAAAGTAAAAGTAGAAAGCTGGGATGAATTATGGCCACCATGCTGGCAGTCTCAACAGGAATGTATAAAGGTGTATGTTATGCAGGACTAACAAATGGATAAAAGATATTATCATGAAAGTAGAGAAGTGGCTGCCTGGGTGAAGATGCTTGTGGAATCTTTTATGGCTTAATATGAACACAGCTTTAGAATGTGTAATATAGTCAATGTCAAACTGAAAAAAAAAAGTTTATGATAATACAATTTGACTATTCATTTTTTCCCATTGCCTCAAATACTTCTTTACCAGAAAAAAAAATTTTTTTTCTGTGTATGGTGATACATACTAGATAGACGTTGGATGGATGGATGGATGGATGGATTCATGATAGATGGATGGATAGATAGATAGATAATGATGGATGGATAGATAGAGAGATAGAGATGGACAGATACAGATAATTGTATCCTAGGAAACAAGGTCGAGAAACCTGGATTATCTAGTCACTTTTTCAAACTGTCTTCCCCAAGCCCTAATGTGCCTCTTTCTCTGAAGGGACATTTGCCATTTTGCCAGGACAAGTCTTCATTATTCTTTTTTTTTTTTTTCCATTGTTCTTCATGGTACAGAGCTACCCCAGCACCACAGGTGTTTGGCATCCCTGAACCCTGCCAAGTGTACCTTCCAACCCTCAGTCATTAGGATGACAAACACATTTCCAGCACACTTCGAGCTCTCATCTTAATTCAGCAGTTGCCATCAAGTTAGCCAGCAGGTTTTCTAGTCTGCCCAATGCTATCCACTCAGTGTTGCAGAAAAATCTGGATTGGGTGGCAATGCATAAAAATGCATTGTTTTCCATTCTGCATTGCACCCAAATGCCTGGCCATCTTGAATAACTGGAATATCTACTAGCAACTAGGCCCACATTTCCACATGGCCATGGTCTGGGGGGCTGCTAGCTCCTCCCCACTGTACCTGACTTGTTTCCCTCTTTAAGGTACCTTCGTGGCCCCTAGTGCATCTAGCTTAACACCTAATTCCCATATTCTGCCTTTAGAGCTGCAGTTGACCACTGATGCCTGGGTCCCCACAGATTTGATGGACTTCTCTGGGATGAGGCCTGAGAAACAGGACTTTTTATAGCTCCCCAGATGCTTAGAAAGTGCAGCTAGAGCTGAGAACCCTGCTCTAAAGCCTTGTTATTCAAAGTGTGCTCTGTAGATCTGGTTATTCCCAGGGTCCATGGGCAGATAGCATCAGCATCACCCAGGGGCCTGTTGGAAACGCAGAACTTCAGGTCCCAGTCCTGACAAGGCTGTAACAAGATCCCCTATGACAAGGTGATCTGTAAGCATGTTAAAACAACACCAACATAAGCCCTTTCTCCTCTCTTTGGCAAAGCAGTCATTCCAATGGCTTTAAACAGCACCTCCACATGGATGACTCCCATGCAAACCTTCCCTGGTACATTATACTATGTTTATACTATGATTACATAAAACTGCCATGACTTTCCATTCAGGCTTCCTGCTGGTTCTGACTTTGGGAGCTGTGCTTATAATTTGGAGTCTCCAGGTTCTTCTCTATTTCCCAGATTCACTGAAAATGTGTCCTGTAGGTTGCTGTTGTTTTTCCTTGTAACTGTGTAAGTTTTCCAGAAGGAGACAGTTCAGAACTAAGCTTCTGCTGTGCTCCTATCAGAAACAGAAATCACTTTTTTGGACTGAAAAAAAAAATAACGTATGATTTATTCCCTCTCTCCTGTTTTTTCTCGTTCTGGAATTGCTTTTGTTTATGTATTGGGCTTCCTCAAATGGTCCTCTAATTTTCTTATCCTTTCTTGTTATCCATTGTCTTTTTTTCCTTCTACTTTCTGGATATTCCTTAATTTCATTTTCGGTAGGAAGCTCTTTCTGTGCTCATCCATATTCCCTTGACACATGCATTTTCATGTCCCCAAGACTGTCTTCCAGCTGCCAACACCTAACAAGTGGGGACTTTCTATGGCGACAGTATCCCACTGGGCTCTTATGAGCAGTGAGCTATAAATACCGAGGAATTATTCTGCCTTGGGAACAGCCTCCACCTAATGACTGATTGGCTTTTTCCACTTAGCTTATTTCCTTGGAGATACATCCATGTTGCTGTGACTATAAACAGTCTGTTCCTTTTTATTGCGTAGTATTATTCCTTTGTATGGATGGACCACAATTGGCTTAATCATTCATCTGTTGAAGGACACAAGAAATTGGAGCTATCACAAATAAAGTTGATGTATGGATATTTGTGTGAACATAAACTCATCTGTCTAGGACAAAATCCCACAATGGCAGTGATTGGGTTATATGATATTCGCATGTTTCATGGTACCTGGTTTTTGAGCTAGAGGGCTTTGGACGTCACCTAATGGTAATGAAAACTATTCCCAAACTTTTGGACAGATAGGATGCAATCAGAATGTTACTATATGAAAAGTAACAACTTCATGCAATATGGAAATTAAACTGGACATGAAAGGTTCAAGCAATACTGTCATGATGAGGAGAAGGATAAAGGAAGTGAACAGAAGAGAGTCAATGGGAGTGGACAAGAGAATTGGATCCAGGGGGCAAAGTTCTTTGGAATCTTACAGGGTTAATTCCATAGTTGGAAAAGGATACCCTTGTAAAATATGACCCTGTGGTCCTCTTCAATCCCCAGGGGGATGTTTGAGGAGAAATATAAACAAAGCGAAACAGAAGAGAAAGTTGTGCTTAAATTTATTTGTAATGTGTCCATTTAACATTAAAAACTATTCCTATAAAGAATACTGTGGCTTAAATAATAGTGAAAAATCTCCACCTCATTTTCTTTTCCTACATGCAGCCTCTCTGTACTGCTTTTAATAAAATAAAGCATGATGTGCTTCTGTGGGTAAATTATGATTTTTCCCTAATATATTCCAATTCAAACTATTTTCAGAGAGCCCAATCTGAAAATTGCTCTCATATCTATAAAAAGCACATGTATTTTGAGAAATAAAAGATGAGAAACAAGAAGAAAAAGATACTTAAAAAAAAATTCTACAGCCGGTCTAGTTACAGCTTGAGCCAAGAATCTGATGTCCTGAGAAAATAATTCTCTCCGACAGTTTTAGAAAAGGAAGAACCCAGATAAAAATAAGCCTCTAGCAAATGGAGCCTGGACAAGAATCTATCCCCTCCAAAAAAAAAATCTAATTAAAAATATATACCATCTCACTTGCATACCTTATTTTGGATCCCTTAAAGATAAATTATTATTAAATCTTTTCCAAGAATTGCCCAACTTTAGGGGTGCCTGGGTGGTTCAGTCGGCTAAGCGTCCAACTCCAGCTCAGGTCATGATCTCACGGTTCATGGGTTCAAACCCCGTGTTGGGCTCTGTGCTGACAGCTCAGAGCCCGGAGCCTGCTTCAGATTCTGTGTCTCCCTTTCTCTCCGCCCCTCCCCACCCCTGCTCTGAAAAATAAAATAAACACTAAAAAAAAAAAAAATTGCCCAACTTCATCATAACCCCCTATGTCTTTGTAGTTTCTTATCACAGTGGTAAGGTTGAGGGTGGGTAGCGGGGGCGTATGTTGTTTTGTTCTGTTTGTTTCTTCACGGCAGATCCTGCGAGATGGAAAGCAGCCCCAACTATTCCATTTTCCAAATTTGGATGTTCAGGAAAGCCAGTTTCAATAAAGAAAAAACAAGCAAAACACACAAGGAAACAGAAAACCTGAAAAGATACATTTGCACCCAGTTGTGTAAAGCCAGAGGGATGACACCATTGATGAAATCTGGTGACATAAAACACCTGTGAGGAAAGCCAATCACAGACACCCTGGACTCCTGTGGGTATTACTTTCCTTCCATGAATCTTCTTCTCCAACCACCTCTTTCTCCAGGTTGTTCCTCTTCCCTCCTCCACAAGGAATGCGGGGTTCTGTTCCAACGATGACTTTAACGAGACGTGAGGCCAAGCTTCATGTGGCAGAGCCACCTCAAGACTCTGAAGCCCCTTCTCATGAAGCTGTACTAAGTGCATTTCCTAATACTCCAGAGCAGGCAGTTTGGGTTTTTCTGCTATCTTTAAAAACATCGACATACGCCTTTTAAAGCTCCCAAGGCTAGAGAGACTTCATGGAGTCAGATACACAGTAGAGTCCTCTAACTTGCTTGTAAATCCTGAATTTCCCAGATTCTTTTCCATGTGAATACGTTCATTATCAAACCGTAGCACATACAAATGTATTCTGTAGCTAATGACCTGTTTACTTGAATTGCCATTACAGGCATTAAGGCCCTTAAGTATGCATAATTTCCAGCCAAGCAAAGGAGAAAAAGGATCATTCCAAGCTTAAGAATAATTGCATACATAAAATTTTCATATCTTTATCCATTTAAGGAGGAAATTTCTTGAAAACTGCTCTTCCAGGGTGACTGGGTGGCTCAGTCAGTTAAGTGACCAACTCCTGATTTCAGCTCAGGACATGATCTCACAGTTCATGAGTTCAAGCCCTGCATCGGGCTCTGGGCTGACAGCATGGAGCCTGCTTGGGATTCTCTCTCTCCCTCCCTCTCTCTGCCCCTCCCACTCTCTCTCTCTCTCTCAAAGCAAATTTAAAAACTTTTTTTAAAATGCTCTTCCAGGTTAGAGTGGGAGAGAGCCAAAGCATAAGAGACTCTTAAAAACTGAGAACAAACTGAGGGTTGATGGGGGTGGGAGGGAGGGGAAGGTAGGGGATGGGTATTGAAGAGGACATCTTTTGGGATGAGCACTGGGTGTTGTGTGGAAACCAGTTTGACAATAAATTTCATATATTAAAAAATAATAAAAATAAAATAAATGAGAAAAAAAACTATTCCACAAACAACTTTATAAAGATATCTTCATCTGAAAACACTGACATTTTTGCTTGTAAGTCACATTGTTGACATTCCATAGAAAAATAAAGGCACAGCAAATATATTACAGAGTGCTATTAAGTAGAAAGCAATAAATGTGAAAGGATGGCAAGTCAAAGTTATATATTAAATAACTAATTTTTATAAAATTAGAGTATACTTTTTAAGTAAATACATGCCATGTATTATAAAAGTAGTAATAAAATTGCATATTAAATATTAAAAAAATAAATAAAAATAAAAATGCTCTTTCATTCAAAGGCAGAACACATTCATACTTCTCAAACTGGCTGTATTTGAATTCATTGTTTTGAACCTTCAATCATTTTTCTCTGCTGTTCCTGTGTTTAAGTATGTTTAAGTAGATCATGTCCAATACTGGTATTTTACTGAAAACTTCTAAAATGTGGGTTAAAACATGTAATGTAAGTACATGCACCATGGTAACCAGCCTTCAAAATGGACCCAAATGATGGTAACCAACTGGAGTTCATACTCTCATAATCCACTCCCACACCGAACCAGGACTAGCCTTGCACCAACAGAACACAGCAGAAATACTACTGTATGATTTCCAAGCAGAGCCCATAAAAGGCATTAAAGCTTCCACCTTGGTCTTTTGCAACACACCCATTTGTCAAACGCCACCCACCATGCTGCAAGGATACTCAAGCAGCATGTGAAGACACCATGTAGAAAGGGACTAACATGTCAGACAACTGAGGGAGCTGCCTGGAAAGGAGATCCCAGCTCTAGTTAAGCCTTCAGGTGCCTGCAGCTCCAGTCAACAACTGACTGCAACCTCCTGAGAGATCAGAGCCACAATCACTCACCTGAGCCCAAATTTCTGACCCACAGAAACCCAAGAGATAAGGAATTATGACCAGGGTGCCTGGGTGGCTTGGTTGGTTAAAGCGTCCAGCTTCGGCTCAGGTCATGATCTCACCCTTTGTGAGTTCGAGCCCTGCATCGGGCTCTGTGCCGACAGCTCAGAGCCTGGAGCCTGCTTCGGATTCTGTGTCTCTTTCTCCCTCTCTGCCCCTCCCCCACTTGTGCTCTGTCTCTCTCAAAAATAAAGAAATACATGTAAAAAAAATTAAAAAAAAAAAGGGTGGAAGGAGCAGACTACTTTAAAAAAAAAGAAAGAAATTATGACCATTGTTTTAAGCCTCTACATTTTGGGGGTAACATGTTACACAGCTCTATTAATTTGAACACACACACACACACACACACACACACACACATATATACACCAAGCACAGATTACCCAGAAAAGGACTCAACTCCAACAGGAAAAAAAACTTTTTCAAGGTATCAACCCTTCCCGCAGATTATTCAGTGGATCACATAAAATATTTTTTTGGGGGGCGCCTGGGTGGCGCAGTCGGTTAAGCGTCCAACTTCAGCCAGGTCACGATCTCACGGTCCGTGAGTTCGAGCCCCGCGTCAGGCTCTGGGCTGATGGCTCAGAGCCTGGAGCCTGTTTCCTATTCTGTGTCTCCCTCTCTCTCTGCCCCTCCCCCGTTCATGCTCTGTCTCTCTCTGTCCCAAAAATAAATAAAACGTTGAAAAAAAAATTTTTTTAAATATATTTTTTGGGGGGGTGGGGGGGCCTGGGTGGCTCAGTCAGTTTGATGTCTGACTTCAGCTAAGGTCATGATCTCACAGTTCATGGTTTTGAGTCCCACATCAGTCTCTGTGCTGACACCTCAGAGCCTGTTCAGATTCTGTGTCTCCCTCTCTCTCTCTGCCCCTCCCTCACTCATGCTCTGTTTCTCTCTCAAAAGTAAATAAACATTTGAAAAATTAAAAAAAAAACTATATATATATAGTCTTTAAAGCATCAAAAACCAAACATGGATATTTTGCACATCAATTAAATTTTTTCTTCTTACAACTACTGTACCTCTTGCTACAAAGTTCCTTTTTCTGATTGTATTTTGATCAAGGGTGTAGAGATAGTCTATATGGCTCTCCAAAATTTTCCATAACTGTCTAAATACAGTTGCCAACAACCTAGGTCAGTTATGAAATTACATGATATGTAATCTAATTGACAAAAAAATACTAAATTGAGACTAGAGTATGATTTATTTTTTTTTTCTACAAAAGAAAGGTTCAGAGCTTAATTGAATTGGAGGGGAAATATTGAGATAAAATTTTAAATGGTCTATCAAATATTTGCATTGAAGAAGGGTTAAACTCATTTTTTTTTCTTTACTTTGTATGCAACAGACTGAATATTAAAAGGTACATTATGAATAACACTATACTGGATATATGCCAAGCCCTCTTAATTTTTAAGAAACAAACTATTTCTTTCTTTATAAAATCCTATGAACCGACTTGCTGTACCTTGCTACATGTTTCCAATCTTGCTACATCTACACCAAAATGAAATTCTTATCATGTTAGCCAACGTCTTTTAGCCAAATGTATCCAATTATATTCATGGAATCAAATGTATGAGAGCTCACAGATGAGTGGAATAACTCAGTTCATGAAATTATATGGGCAAATCCAGTATTCAGATGGCCTCTAAAGGGAACACAGCCTGTCATGCACAATAAAATTTAAAACAAAAATTAAGAAGGTTCCCCCACTGTAGCAGGGAATTTCCCAAGCATGGAAAACTGCCTTCTGTATTCTGGGTAATTACCCAAAATATAAAATGTCTATTTAATAGTCCTTTCTTCACCCAGACATTTCTCTGCCCACAACCATCACCTTCTTATCCCCAAGCGCACTCTCTAATTTTACAAGGAAATATCCTGGGGCCGGGGGGGGGGGGGATAAAAGGAAGTAAATTTAGTCAATAGCTATTCTGTTTCCTTGTATTTCTAGATTTTATTCTTTACCTCACAGGGAAAGAAATGGCACCAATTGGCTTTTTGTTTGCCTTTTATTTTTCACGTTAACTGAGCATTTTCTAAGACCTGATTACTGATCTAAGCATTCAACTATTCCATTAGCATTACTCATTCAATGCCCAGTAACCATGTGGGCCATTCCCCCCTTTCACTATTAGGAAACTGAGACTGAGAGAGAGTAAAGGAAGTCTGCCCAGCCCATAGAGTTAGTCTGCTGCAGGATAAGAATTCAGAACCATGAGGTCTGAGACCAGAGCCTATACCCTTAACCACTGCTCTGCATCCGTGATCATTTTCACACACACAAAAAGGCACCTGTTATCAGTAGCTTTATCAACAGGTATTTTATCATCTATTCGATGGGGTGGAACAAAGTAGAATTCACAAGAAACCTGGGATTCCCCTGCACAGGTGTTGTATACCTTACTCCGCATCCCTCAGACATCGCAGAAGCCCAACAGACATGGCAGTGACACTACCACACGTGATTAATGTACAAAGAAGTACATCCAAAGGGGGGTTTCCTGACTTACAAGAGTATAAGTGAAAACCCAAGTACCTGTCCAATTCAGCTACTGCAAGAGATTCTCAAAGCAGAGTGCCTTTTAAGGAAATGTGTGTGGTCACAGATTTGGACTGATGGATTGGTAAGAAATCAAGCAGCATCAAGACAGGCTGAGTGAGCTGTTTTAGTCCTGTGTATTCCAGCCCTGTGTATTCCATTGTGCACATTCTTGTTTTCAGTTCAAAGTTTTCAGGTCAAAGACACAGTAGCCAATGCAAAATTAGAATCAGGGGTGCCTAGGGGCACCTGGGTTATTCCGCTGGGTCAGTGTCCGAATTTGGCTCGGGTCATAATCTTGCAGTTTGTGGGTTCGAGCCCAATGTCAGGCTCTGTGCTGACAGCTCAGAGCTTGGAACCTGCTTTGGATTCTGTGTCTCCCTGTCTCTCTTTGCCCCTCCCCCACTCACGCTCTGTCTCTCTCTCTCTCTCTCTCTCTCTCTGTCTCTGTCTCTCTCTCAAAAGTAATTAAATGTTAAAAATTTTGAAAAAAAAATAATCAGGGGTGCCTGTGTGGCTCAGTTGGTTGAGCAACTCTTGATTTCACCTCAGGTCATGATCTTGGGGTCATGGGATCAAGCCCCACGTTGGGCTCTGTGCTGAGTGTGGAGCCTACTTGGGACTCTCGCTCTCTCTGTCTCTTTCTCTCTCTCTTTCTGTCTCTTTCCTCTGCTCTGCTCTGTCTCTCTCTCAAAAATAAAAAATAAAAAAATTAGAATCAATTCCTAAAATAGAAATCAATCCATGGAAGTCGATAGCAAATATGTAACTAGGGAAAACTTAGCAATTTGAACATCGGGAAAGTGACCTTACTTTGCTAATGGCAAGCCATGTTCTAGAAACTGTGGAAGAGTGAAAAATAAGTTCATTTGCTTTTGTGCTAGACACTCACCAATTCATCACTACAAACATTTATGAAAACTCACAGAGAAAGGAATTCTAATAAATGTAAGGAGTAAAAAGTGATCTCTGAGGAACTGTCAAATCACCAACCTGCTGTAAGGATAAGGGAGTCTGAATGAGATCAATACACCTAAGCATAAAATAGACAAATCCCGTAACTGCTTGCCAAGGTAAAGCACCTTTAGGTGAATAACAATTATGATGATGATGATAGTAATAAAAATATCTTCTAGGGTTTATATACATTTCTTTTTTTTTATTTTTTTTTAAATTTTTTTTTCAACGTTTATTTATTTTTGGGACAGAGAGAGACAGAGCACGAACGGGGGAGGGGCAGAGAGAGAGGGAGACACAGAATCGGAAACAGGCTCCAGGCTCTGAGCCATCAGCCCAGAGCCCGACGCGGGGCTCGAACTCCCGGACCGCAAGATCGTGACCTGGCTGAAGTCGGATGCTTAACCAACTGCGCCACCCAGGCGCCCCTATATACATTTCTTGAAAAAAATTACTTCCTGAGAAATCATCACTGAATTATATTTAACTATAATATACACTACAGTAGACTTTTGACCTGTCTGGGTTTTTTTCCAAGATATCTAGTCCAGTATGCAAAAATTTATTTTAAAACCTTAAAGGAGCGTGTAGGTGGCTCAGTCGATTAAGCATCCAACTCTTGAGTTCGGCTCAGGTCGTGATCCCATGGTAATAAGATTGAGCTCTGCATCAGGCTTGGGAATCTCTCTCTCTCTCTCTCTCTCTCAAAAAAAAAAAAAGTAAATAGGGGAACCTAGGTGGCTCAGTCAGTTCAGTGTCTAACTTCGGCTCAGGTCATGATCTCACAGTTCGTGGGTTTGAGCCCCATGTCAGGCTCTGTGCTGACATCTCAGAGCCTGGAGCCTGCTTCGGATTCTGTATCTCCCTCTCTCTCTGCCCCCACCCTGCTTGTGTTCTCATTCTCTCTCTCTCTCTCTCTCTCTCTCTCTCAAAAATAAACATTTTTAAAGAGTTATAGTTCAGACTTTAAAGAGCATTAATGCAGTTATATGATTTTTTAAATGATGAATCTGGAGGTTAGACAAGTTGCCTGAATTACCCAAGGTCCTACCATCATTTTGTTCACGTCTTTGTTGATTCACTCAGCAAATGCAATGTAAGGCAGCAATCATGCTGACAATGTTTATACTCAGCCTGTACAGGCTGTATCACTGTTAGTCAATGGCAAAGCTAATATTAGATCCAGATCTTCTCACTTCAAGTCAAAGTTGTACAGAAAAAACAAAAGGTACCTGTGTCCACCCAAGTGGGTAACCAGTCTGGGTAATACCAGACGGTATTAATAATCCCTAATAGCAATGCATAGAGCCAAAGCACCATCACCATAGCTCCCATTACAGAAGCCTAAATTATCCCAACATCCATGAGCAAGTCTGGTATTTTCAGAAACACTTAACAGTGAGTTCTGGAAAAGTAAAAGCCATGCCTCGTCTTCAAGCTGATAGCATGTGGCATAGTAGTCAGTTACCAAGACCAGAATATGTGCTCAGTGAAGACTGCCTGAATGAGTCAAGAAAGTTTGTGTCATTCTGCAGGCACTTTCCTCATCCTTTTTGACAATGACCTTAGGAAAGAGAGAGGGGGAAATGAGACTAATAGGGGCAGAAGGAAAGGTGAAAATGGCCAATATTCAGAGAGGTACAACTACCCAAAACAGGCAAGTAAGGACTCTGATGGAAATGAAGTCATATTCGTGGATTTAGGAAGATCAGCAGATGAGATTTCAAAGGTGGACGGAAAAGGAAGCACAGACTAATGCCCTAATCAGAGACATTGCTGATCTGTGCACATTGGGGCCTTGCAGACTGAAAAAGTTAGACCAATGCAGACATGCAGAAAGCAGAGACTAAAAAACAAACAAACAAACAAAGGCCCATTCTAGCTGGAACTCAGAGCATCACTAATTATTGGCATCCACATTAAAGACAAACAGGAAGAAATGAGGCTAAAAATAGCACTCACAACAATTCAACAGCACAGTGAATACATGTAACGTTGATGCCTCAATAGTTGCTCTTTGTTAACAGAAGTCATACCTTCATTTGTCACCAGCTGGGTTTTTTTTTTTTTTTTAGATTTTTTTTTTAAATTTTTAACGTGTATTCATTTTTGAGAGACAGAGGAAGACACGGCATGAGGAGGGGAGGGGCAGAGAGAGAGGGAGACACAGAATCGAAGCAGCCTCTAGGGTCTGAGCTGTCAGCGCAGAGCCCGACACGGGGCTCAACCCCACACACCGTGAGATCATGACCTGAGGTGACGTAGGACACTTAACCGACTGAGTCACCCAGGCACCCACCAGTTGTTTTCTTTAGCATCCCTTCTCGCATGTCTGTGTTGGTCTAACTCTTTCGATTGGTAAGCTCCTAATGTGCAGACATCAGCAATATCTATGAATGGAAACACATGTTGGGAATAAAGGAAAATAACAGGTGGATGGGAAAAATAAATTAGACATCTTGGGGATAAAAAAAAAAAATGTCATTGAAATTCAGAGACAGAAACGGCTCTCAGCTGAACACAGCCAAGAAAAGAAATTGCAGTTAGAAGTTTGCATCAAGGAATCTACCAGAACAAGGAAGCTTAGAGTTAAAAATTAGTTTAAGCAAAGGAATATCAAGGGGTTCCAACACATATCAAACTGGAATTCTAACAGAAGAGAAAGGAAATGAAAAAGTGAAGAAAGTCTTTCATAGCTTAGAGCATTCCTGAATTATCCTAGAAATGTTTCAGAGCTCAATAAATTTCTTAAAGTGAATCAATGAGAATTTGTAAGTGTGGGTTTCCATGTTTCTCTGCTCTTTCCTAAATGACTAACCTCTACATAACTCCTTAGAACTTGCAAAGTTTCCTTCACTTATGGTCTCACTTAATCCTCTGAGCAGCCTTGTGATATGGCTGTCATTAAACTTATTTCTCATACGAGAAAACTAAAATTCACAGGGAAATATAGAAGCTTTCCTACAATCCCACAGCTAGAAAAGAACAGAGCCACGGTGAGTGCAATGGTGTTAAAATATGTCCACAAATTTTTTTGATACTTCTCCCTTCAAAAGGTGGAGCCTAGGGGCACCTGGGTGGCTCAGTCGGTTAAGCATCCGACATCAGCTCAGGTTATAATCTCACAGTTCATGGGTTTGAGCCCCTCATTGGGCTCTGTGCTGACTGCTCAGAGCCTGCACGACCCTGTTTCGGGTTCTCTGTCTCCCTCTCTCTCTGCCCCTCCCCTGCTTGTGCTCTGTCTCTCCAAAATAAATACATGTCAAAAAATAAAAATTAAAAAAAAAAGGTGGAGGCTAGTTCCCCTTCCCTTGAGTGTGTGACTTGCCTCCAACAAATACAATTAAGAGTGAAATGAACATATGTGATATTCAAGACAAAGTCATGAAAGGCACTATGGCATCCATCTTGCTCTCTCTTGGATCACGCACTCTGGGGGAAGGCAACCGCCATGTTGTGAAGATACCGAAGCGGCCCATGAAACACATCCACTTGGGCAGAGGCTTTCTGCCAAAGTGCAGAGAGAACAGCCACCATCTACCAAAAGCCATGAGAGCAGACCCTCCAGCCTCAATTAAGGCTTTAGATGACTTCAGCCAGCGTTGAAATCTTAACTGCAATCTCATGAGACACCTTGAGTCAGAACCACCCAGCTAAGCTGCTGCCAAATTCCTACCCCCAGAAACTATGAGATAATAGAAGCTTGTTTAAGGTACTAGGGAGTCATTCTGCAGCCACAGATAACTGATATACCAGGAAATAAACACAGAGGTCTTGACAAAGCCGGTGTGCTCTTTTATTTCACACTACTACTTTTTCCATGACTTCTTGCACAAAATCAAAATATACTAGCCCACTGAACTTACATTACATTTCCCAATCAGCTCAATCTTTGCCAATTATGTCACCTTTTCCTGTGCCTATTTATAGTACTTCCTGTATTCTTGAAGCACTGGTCTCCTCTTAAAGACAATAGGGCCACAAGAACAGGAGACAGATCAGTTCTGGTCACCAGTGTATCCTAGGACCAAATTTAGTGTTCAGTAAGGAGTGAGTATTCAATGAATATTTTGGATGAGTAAATATCCACATATGATAGAACCAATCTGCCACCAGAACTTGATTCTCATTTTATCTTGAACCAAAGGGGAATACATTCTGTGTCTAAGAGGGAAAAGGGGATTCTGTTGGAGTTACGATTTTTTATTGATCCGAGCTCCCCGTTAGAAGTGTGTTGTATTCTGATAAAGGAAATACTTTGAAGCACAGGATATATGATTATTTTTCAACAGCATCCAAACATCCCCAGGGCATGTAAAAATAAGAATATTTTCCTAATCAAAAGCATCTTGTTCAATCCTGCACGAGTTCTTTCACTTCCTGTCCAGACCGATGGGAGGTTTCGGGCAACAGGGCCTCAGACAGGAGTGGCCGGGCCTGCCGCTGACCTCATCCCACACTCAGCTGCACAGGCGGGAGGGCAGCCTTCAGTCACAGACAATATTTTAATGGCCAAGTTATTTGTTCACACATGAACAGTAAATCAACATGTAGTACTAAGTTGCAATGGCTTTTGATTTTGTGGGAAAAGCCTAACCACCCAGATTTTATTTCACAGCCAGGAAAAAATAATAATGATAATGTGTGAGAGGAACAAAATGCAGGAACCTCTCTCAGACATGACTGAAATAAGAAATCTAAGGAACAAATAATGTTGCTAACAGCAGTCCAGCTTTGATCAAAGACCAGACATTTTTATAGTAACCACGAAGACAGGATGTGACATCACGGGCACATTTTCCATCCAGCCCTCACTACTTTCCTTGGCATTTTATCATCTCAACAAGTGCTGCCCATTTGATCTTTCTGCGATGAGGGAAATGTTCTGAGCTAACACAGGAGCCACTAGCCACGTGTGGTTGGTTACTGGGCACTGGAAATGTGGCTGGCTAGCATGACTTAGAATTGAATATTTTACCTCATTTTAATTGTTAATTTATTATTATCATTACATCAACTTTAATTTAAAAAAATTTTTTTAATGTAAATAAAATTATTTTTGAGACCGAGAGAGACAGAGCATGAGCAGGGGAGGGGCAGAGAGAGAGGGAGACACAGAATCTGAAGCGGGCTCCAGGCTCCGAGCTGTCAGCACAGAGCCCGACGCGGGGCTCCAACTCACACACCGCGAGATCATGACCTGAGCCGAAGTCGGACACTCGACCGACTGAGCCACCCAGGCGCCCCTGACATCAACTTTAATTTAAATGTAAATAGTCACGTGTGTCTAGAAGCTACAGTAGTGGGCAGCACTGCTTGAGAACTATTTCCCACAGACTCTTGAGATTTAGGCTCTCTCAGGCTGCTGGAGTAACTTAGGTTAAGACAAGTTCACCATTATTACATTTTGCCAAAGACAGCAAGAAACTCAAAACTCAAAAAACTCAATCTATTTTTAAATACTGCCAGGGAGCCCTAGTGTTCCACTCTTTTCTGGAGGGTTTTTTTTTTTTTAATGTTTATTTATTCTTGAGAGAGAGAGATAGCCTAAGTGCAAGAGAGGCAGAGAGAGAGAGCAGAGAGCCCAATGCGGGGCTTGAACTCACAAACGACGAGATCATGACCTGAGTCAAAGTCAGATGCTTAACCGACTGAACCACCCAGGGTTTACCCCTATTTTCTGGAGTTTCTTATGATCAGCTCCCAACCTGAGAAGTGAGACAGGAAAGAGCAAAGAAGGAAGCCCACCCGAGTTCTTCAACCGAGGTTCCTGTCCCAACATAGAAGGAGGGTCCATTCTAAAAGAGAGACCACCAGTACATGCCTTTAGGCTGAAATGGGACAGCAATGTGAAGTAAAGGGCTGCCTAGAATAGAAATCATGTTTAAATCACTAAGAAGGTCTAACTGGAATGCAACAAAGGCCTCAGAGAGTCCTTACCTGAGATGCCCAGTGAGCACATTGGCTACCTCTCATCATTTCCTTCTGCTTGGGGAGCAAGTCCAAAGTCTGCAATCTGTTGAGGAAGCAGTAGCCAGCCCCTGCTCCAGCCTTCCTCCTGTTACACTGAGGCCTGATTTCTCAGGTCTCCCCCACACAGATCTGACCACTGCATCCCGGCAACTGGGTGTCTATGATGATGTCCTCTTCTCCCGCTTTCTGCATGACTCCCTGACCGCACAACCCAGTCAAATGGTCCAGGGCCAGGCTGGAGAGCAACTGGAACCTTGCCCTCTGCTGGCAGGAGTGTGAACTGACACAACCACCCTGGAAAACTTGTCTCTAGGGATCTACTAAAACTGAGCCCTCCTACTCCTGGGTAAATGCGTACCCAGCGTGTACAGATTTTCACCAAAAGACATACGCGGCGACGTCCACAGCAACATTATGCAGAGTACCCTAAAACTGGAAACCCCACAAATGCCAACAACAATGCAATGGAGAAATATAGTATATAGCAGAGTAGTACACAGCAGTGCAAACAGATGATTTGCAAGCACATGTGGCACCAACAGTGTGTCAGACAGCAGTTTGGGCTACAACAGCTAAACGCAAAAGAGCATCATTCTATCATGTCAACAGAGGCTTCCTGCATTTCGCATCATTCAGTGTACAGAAAGTACAGAAATGAGCCACTTCATTCATGCTGTTCAAAGAGGTGGAGGTGCTGGTGACCGAAAGGGGACAGGGGAGGGAAGAGGGAACTCCAGAGTGCCCTTCACCTGAGTGTTGATTTGATGGGTGTACTCAGTTGTAAGAGGTCAACAAGCCGTACCCTGAAGGCACATGCAGACGCTTCTCTGGATGTATTCTTCAATACTTTTTTTAAAAGCTCTATTCATCCTCAAAGTACAACTCAAAACTCACCACTTCCATGAACCATGAAAGTATCCTACAGCGGTCTTTCATTTTCTCATCATTAAAAACAGCTCACGTTATTTCAGGCACATGCGTTTCAGCGTATCAGTCAGAATTTAAACACTGTGCTTTTTTAAACCTCCCTCGGTGTTTGGCACAGCACTGGTCACAAAATATGTATTTCATAAACTCTTGTAAGCCAAGCACATCTTTCGTGCTATTATTTAAAATTGCATAAATGGCAAAGACAGGTATTATCTCATACTTTCTGTGAATTTTCAAACAGCTGAGTTCAGTTAAGCACACATTTCCTTGCACATATAAAAATGGAAAACATTGCAACAAAAAAGACTCTGGAATTTTCCATCCACGCAGCTGTTGCTGCATAGAGTCTGTGGTGTAACCTTCTCTTAATGGAACTCACTCTCACAATCCCACACAAGAGAAATGATTTCATTCCATTGCAGTCCCATCACCGTACTGGGCAAACGCATCAGAAGTAATCAAGGGAAGAAGAAAAGGCTCCCCAAAAGTGTGATGAAAACTATTACAGTGTACTACATCCAGAGTCTGAAAATTCATGGTAAATCCTTTTTTTCCCGAGTTTCCAAATGACGGTCTAATTAGTATGCGTATTCTGTCACTTGTAAACTATGAGAACCAAGGAGAAGTATGAATCCACAGACTAGTCGTAAATTACAGCAGTCATTTCTAGGAGCCTCGCGAGTACCCCGCCCCAGGAGGATTTTCACCCACAAACACTCCGCCAGCTCAGATTAATCAAAGGGGAACCCTTCCCTTCACAGCATGTTCCTCACTTCTCCTTTCCTTCCAAGCAAATGCCTGCCACACAGAAAGAGGCTGGCCTCTTGAAATGTTCTTCTATTTGCTTGGTTTCATCAGCCCTGCAAGAAAGAGGGGAAAAGTAATCTCCGATTTGCAGAAATGAGAGAAAGACGGGAGATTACAGATTTCCTTAGAACTTTCACCTCTGCTCTAAATAAACAGTTGAAATCATCTCCCCATTCCTGTAGTTTCATGGCGGAAGTTTGGTGCCATCAGAAGAAGGGTAGTGTGACATATTTACAGACACCTGGAAGGAAAGCAGGAGAAAACAGCAAACAAGTACTTTCTTTAAAAAGACTCTTATCAACCTTCCACAGAGCCACAAGTGCTAGATAAGGAACATGGACTACACAAGATCCAAGAACTAGTCCGGCCAAAGCTGTTTGGGACACTGTGGGTTAGGTGACCTATGACTTTTCACTTGGTAGCAGCTACAAAACTCTTTACTCTTGGATTAAAGAACTTTCCAGAAATAGTCAAATCTATCATCTCAGTTCTAAGGAGTGAACTAAAAGCAAAAACTTGGTCGCACACATGCCCCCTCCCTCTTCCCATCCCTCCTCTGTACCTCTGTCTCTCTCTGTCTCTGTCTAACTGTCTTGCTTTCCCTCTCCATACCAGTTCAGGCAACCCCATAAGTATTACTCTTTGGACCCGAGGAAGAGAGACTGACTCTGCACAGTCCTTCCCAGGGCTTCATACCTCTCCATTGTCCAGAAGGGTAGTCTGCTCAACAAGGTCTCCGAGTCTTGGACCAGATATTCCTCTTTAAACAAATGCCTAATCCCACTCAACTTTAAAGCTCCTTTCAGCCCAGCAATTTCACTACTAGGCATCCACCAAGAAAACTCAAAGTATACGTCCACACAAAATCTCGTGCACGAATGTTCAAGCAGCACATTCATAACAGCCGAAATGCAGACACAAACCAAATGGCCATCAGCTGATAAGTGAATACATGAAATATGGCATACCCATCCAATAGCACATTATTCAGCCGTAAAAAGGAATGAAATACTGGTTCATGTTGCTACATGGATGAACCTTAAAAACTCTATGCTACGGGAAAGGCAGCAAACACAAAAGCGTCAGCATACACAAAACATTGTATGATTCCACGTATGTGAAATATTCTGAATAGCAAGTCTAGACACAGAAAGTATCTTAGTGGCTGCCAGGGGCTGGGGGCAGAGGGGAGTCAGAAGTGACTGCTAATAGCCGCCTCGCTCACATCTTTTCAGGCCAACAAGTTCCCAGAAATTATTGGCTAATTTTATCTGCCTCTCCCAATTAGATGCTAGTTCCTTGCGGGTAGAGACTATCATTTTCTTGAACCGTCAGCCAGAGAAAGCACTCAATATGCATAATGTAAGATGGAACATTTGGACCGGGAGTCTCTGTTCAGTATATTTCAAGCAAAGAATAGCAAAGGTGCATGACTTTGATATGAATCCTTAGAGCATCCAAAATGGGAATTCCCTCTTGGACTCAATCACCAGGCATTCGCTCGGAGCTCCCACTCATCAGGCTTAGAATTGCCTTGTTACATTTATTGACATGTTTGCCCCACAAAGCTGGGGACTTGATTGTCAGTGCATTTTGCTGCATTTACAGTGAAACAGGTCCTGGGACTCTGCACGTCTTCCAGGCAGCATTTGTTAAGAAGATATCAGAGCAAACAACTGACAATTTGGATGTGAAAGCAGAGATGTGGCTGCTTGGGCGGCAGGTGGTTCAGGGGAGGGCTCCCTTCTGTCACCCCCGCATCGCTGTGGGGAGCAGGAAGAGTTGCAGTCCGTCCAGCCTAAACCGGCCACACATCCTTAACTCACCTGCGAAACCCACACCAGGCTGTCCCGATCAACAAATCTACGTAACCCTATTTGAGGGCTACCAAAATTTCCTTCCTTCCCAAACAGACATCCCCTTGCTTGCCACAGCACCTTAAATTAATCCACAAGGCGTCAGTTACCCTTCGGTTGAGACAGTTTCCCTAAATACTCATCTCCAACTGCTCGCCTTCCTGCTTGTGATTCCACACGGAGCCATTAGTCCTGAACATTAATTGTGAGTCTCTACCTCTATCTTCAACCGCTTCTCCCGCCCCACCCAGTCGCCCCACAGCCACATCCGCATATTCTCTGGTCAAACTGACACACTGCTATCTAGGGCCATGCCCCGGCTGTTCTCTCTGGCTAGAACTTGCTCCCCCCCTCGAGTCTCCAAGCCGACACCCTCCCTTCGTTCACATCCCCGTTCCAATGTTGCCTTCTCGAGAAAACCATGTTTGGCCATCTCCATGAAATAGTAGCATGCCATCTTCCATCTGTCTTCATAGCACCTATGACCATCTGACCGGTGCACATTTGGGTTTTTTGGCTGTTAACCCACTACAACAAAGGCTGTGTCCATTTTGGTCACTAGGGGTTCTCTGGCCACATTGCAGGTCTCAAGCAAATATCAGGTGAAGAAAGGAATGAGTGAGAATTGCATTCACAGACTTAGAAATGCCAAGGCAGCTCCTGTTCCCAGAGAGCTGAGGAGGATTAGCAAATCCTCAACTATAGCATAAATGTCTATATCGGGTGTTTTTGTAATTTTGTAATTCCCTAAGTGTTACAGAATGGGCATCAAGTGGAGCTCATTTAGTTACAGATGATAGAAATTCCTTTTTCAGCCAACTTGCACACTCAAGGAAATTTACTGGAGTGCCTGGCAGTAAGGCTAGCGAGAGGCAAAAGTTGCATCTGGGCTCAAAAAGCCAGCATGACCAGGATTGGGTTTTTCTCTCCACTTCTCAGCTCCGCCCAGGCAGCCTGAGTTTCGCTTCTACACCAAGTCACCCTATCTGTCATGGGCCCCAATGGCTGTCAGCCATTCAAGGTGCTTCCTCATTCAAGTCCAAAGCAAAGACTCTTTCCTGGCAGCATGCATGGGTGAATGAGGCTTTTCTCTCCCAGAAGTCCTTGCATCCCATTGACTCTGCTACATGTGAATGCATGAAGTCATCCCTGGAGCCAGCAGGGATGGAAGGAGCTTTGGCTGGGATCCAACCCACGCACACATATGATACAAAAATGGTGGAGGACTAAATTCCTCAGGAGGAAATTAGGGTTCTGTCGAGCAGAGAAGTGGCCAGCCACTGCAGGAAAGACCAACTACAAATGTCCAATATATCATGTGTACATAATGACATAAGATGCTAAAAACCTAAAGTCAAATTAAATATAGAGTAGAAGTTTACTTCTCTAAAACCATTTCTTACCTCAAATTACAGCTTCCTCAATTTTTAAGGACAATGGAAATTTTTTATATGTTGATTGTGGTAATAGTTACATGACTGTTTAAATTGGTATAATTCATAAGACTACTGCTAAGTCCACAGACTATATAAAGGACTAAATAGTCAATCTTTTCGACTTTGCAGATCAAAACTGTTGCAACTACTCAAGTCTGCAGTGCGCCAGATTGCACCCATGAGCTGTATGTAGGTTGAAGGCTTCTGAACTCCACATTTGAAAAAGAGTGAATTTTACCACGTATACATTATACCTCAATAAGCAAACCCCCCAAAAAAAAAGTAAAGCAGAAAAGAAAAAAAACCACTCCAGGAAACACACACACACACACACACACACACACACACACACACAAAACGTAGTTCCTTCCATTTATTTTAAGCAGAGATTATCAAGAGAACAAAGTTATTTTATTGTTTGTAAGAGAGATTGTTGGCAATAATTGTGCCACAGATGAGCAGAAAGGTTTACAGAAAGTTAAACAGAGAATTTTAAACTTGACTTTTGAAGATTATTTCACCAACTCAGTTGGAAAATTCACCTAGAAGCCAAGTACCATACCCCTGCCCTTGAAAAAGATACCTACAGCTGGCTGAGCCCCTTGTCAACACTCTAAACCGACTTGTTTTGCTTTGGTCTGGTTTGGTTCAGTGGGAATATTTTAAGACTTAGCGTCCTGCACTTGTGGGTTTTTTTATTGTTTGCTTCTTTTATGGCAAAGCAGTCTCTATCAGACATAGATTGTAGATAACAGCCAGTCAATTCTTCCCCCTCTCTAAACAATGGCACAAAGAATCTCTGAGGCTTTTAGCCCACCAGAATAGAAAGAGAAATCAAACTTACTGGGAACCAGAAAGTGAACACTCTCAGGAAAAAAATAAATAAATTTTAAGTAGGAGAGTTCAAAATCAGCACTCATCAGCTGGCATTCAAACACCCAAACTTGATGTAAGCGAAGTGATGGGGGGGGGGTGTTACTGTATGTGTGGAAATTCAGGTTGTATAAAAGATATACAATCAGCCTCTAGCATCTGGATTTTTTAAAGATGTACAAGAAAGAAGAAATCAAAGTGCTCATCTCATCTTTCAGTCGAAAAAATACGCTTTTAAATCAAAGGTAGCTAACGTACAGATCAGCTGGAATTTTTCATGAAGACGTCCCTTACAATACACAAATGTCAGTCCTGCAGGGGATGTGTATTAAGGGGCAGATGCTGTGAGAGGCACAGCTCCAGGAAGACAACACATGAGCTGCCCTTAAACATTGAGAGTCCAACTAAGAAGACCCAGAACACAAATATTTAAGAAAATGTGTTGTATTACCACAGAATCTCTAAATACTTTAACAAGTCCAGGCAAATTCATTTTGTAAGAGGTGAGGTCAAAACGTGGAAGCAATGTCATTTCTCTTTGAAGCAATGCTAATAAGAAAATATGATCACTGTGTCCCTTGGTGCCGCCTGGTGGAGGTGACAGCCATCTCCTACTCAGCCTCATGGCTGCCCTCAGACCTCTGGTAAAGACCAAGATCATTACAAAGAGGACCAATAATGAGCACCTGGGTGGCTCAGTCACTTAAGCATCCGACTTCAGCTCAGGTCATGATCTCATGGTTCATGAGTTTGAGCCCCGCGTTGGGCTCTGCTGTCAGGGCAGAGCCCGCTTCAGATCCCCGGTCCCTGCCTCTCTATCTACCCCTCCCCAGCTTGTTCCCATTCTCTCTCTCTCTCTCTCTCTCTCTCTCTCCTTGTCTCTCTCTCTCCCTCCCTCCCTCAAAAAATAAAATTAAAAAATAAAAATACTTAAAAATTAAAAGAAAAAAAGGACCAAAAACTTCATCAGATACCAGTCAGACCAATCTGTTAGAATCACACACAACTGACATTGACGTTAGACTGTGCAGAAGATTCAAGGGACAGAGCTTGATGACCAACAGTGGATATGGGAGCAACAAGAAAACAAATCACGTGCTGCCCAGTGGCTTCCGGAAGTTCCTAGTCCACAACGTCAAGGAGCTTGGAGCGCTGCTGATGCACAACACATCCCATTGTGCAGAGGTCACTCCACATGTCTTCTCCAAGAACCACAAAGCCACTGTGGAAAGAGCAGCCCCTCTGACAATCAGAGTCACCAATTCCAATGCCAGGCTGGGTGGCAAAGAAAATGGATAGACAGCTTGTGTGTTCATCATATTTGTGTTAATAAAACCATAAAACTACCAAAAAAAAGGAAAATATTATCAAAAGAGTCACACAAGAGAAAAATGGACAAATTCATTTCGTCCTTCTGCTAAGTCATGTGCTGCAGCATTTTCTTTTTAAAAAAATGCCAATACAAGAGAATGCTTATTTTTACTCATTTTTTGCATGACTGTTTTGTTTCATTTTTGTTAAATGACTTCAGATTAATATTACCAAAAGGAAATCAGGAGTAAAATAAAGCTGGAAGGGACCGTTGGAGTTAATTTTAGTAACAATCCTGGTCTCAGTAACCATCAGAACGTTTTAGAGACAGAATTGTGATATGGTTGAAACAACCAAGCTGGGAAGATAAAGTGAAGTTAAAAAACATAAAGTCATTTTTTCCAGTGAGTCATTTCCTACAATCAGACATAAATATCCCCAACACTCTTTGCCCTGGACATAAAATGGATAAGTTGAGAACAGCTCCTACAATTGATTCGATTCACTGCAAGTTAATTTGGGGATGAAACTTCATATAAGCAGCTCTTAAACGACACAGATACCTCAGAAGGATCACAAAGTCTTCTCATCTCATTGCAGATTCCCAGGCACTACTCCCCAGAGACTTTTTGATTCCAGACACAAACATGGGATCACGAGTTTACTCACTTACTCAGTGGATCATATTGTCACCCCTGTAGCCAGGAGGAAACCTTGAACTGCAGAAGCAGTAATGTGCAGTGTAACCAATCCTCCAAATGACACTTAACCCAGAGGTTCTGAAACCTCACCACCATTGACTCTTCAGGGCTCCCGCCAAGAATAATTTGGGCTGGATCAATGTCTAGACATAGTGACTGTGTTGGATGCTGTCTAGTCCATTTGTAACCATTCAATGAGCAAATCAAAATGTTTAAGAGAAGAGGATGCATTTGTAGTTAAATTTCATCAATTCCACGGTTGCTTTTCCATTAATTGGGTCACTAAGATGTTTATTTCCTTAACATGACAGCTAATCCTATTTCTCTGCAGCTACCAGTTTTCCCACGTCAGCAGAATAACTCTATTGGTGTTTTTCTTTGCAAAATAGAATCTCACACAGTGTAAGGCATTTATAAAACCCCTGTCACAGGAATCATCCATTTGTCTTCCAACAAGTAAAGGAATATCAGACCCAAATGCCTAGAAGGGATTTAGTTATGTGATAGTAATTGCGTAAGTATATGATTCGTTAAGTCTTTGTGTACAAAAACCATTTCTCGCCAAGCCATTAATTTGTTGTGGGTCATCTGATTTTGCTACCATTACACTATGTGTTTATTGCTTATATCTAAGTAAAAGGCACTGGTATGCCTAAATAATCTGCCTGAATAGGAAATTTGGCAGTTGCCTAATCCAGGGATTGGCAAATTACAGCCTGCCACCTGTTTCTGTAAAAAAAAAAGGGGGGGGGTAGTGTTTATTGGTGCACAGATAATGCCTATTCATTTAGATATTGTCTATGGTCACTTTCCAGCAACAACAGCAGAGTTAAGGAGTTGCCACAGAGACCATATGGCCTTCAAACCTAAAATATTTACAATGTGGCCCTATTCCAGAAAAGTTTGCCCACCCCTGTTCTCGTCAGTTGAGACCACCAAAGTTAGAACTCAGCCACACAAGGGCCAGATAGATGAAAATGCTCAATGTTAACATGGTGTCATGCAAACCAAGACTGATGTGGAAGGAATTGCCATGCACGAAAGCAATACAAGAAATCACAGAGAAAACATGGGTAGATTTTACTATATTTAATTTAAATGTTTTTTTAATTCCAAATTAAAAGGAAAAGCATTGCAGAAAAAGACTACAAAGAGGTTAATATGCTCACTCTCTAAAGAACTGTCACAAATCTGTAGCAACACTCAATGGAAGGAACCTAAAAGGAGTGGATACAAATTGCCACTTTACGGAACAGGAAGTCTACAAAACTGATAAAGAGATGAAAAGATGATGGGGCACCTGGGTGGCTTAGTCACTTAAGTGTCCGACTTTGGCTCAGGTCATGATCTCACAGTTCACGAGTTGGAGCCCCGCGTTGGGCTCTGTGCTGACAGCTCAAAGCCTAGAGCCTGCTTCGGATTCTGTGTCTCCCCCTCTCTCTGCCCCTCCTCTGCTAGTTCGTTGTCTCTCTCTCTCTCTCTCTCTCTCTCTCAAAAATAAACATTACCAAAACATAAATTTTTTTTTAAATTTTTTTTTTCAACGTTTATTTATTTTTGGGACAGAGAGAGACAGAGCATGAACGGGGGAGGGGCAGAGAGAGAGGGAGACACAGAATCGGAAACAGGCTCCAGGCTCTGAGCCATCAGCCCAGAGCCTGACGCGGGGCTCGAACTCCCGGACCGGGAGATCGTGACCTGGCCGAAGTCGGACGCTTAACCGACTGCGCCACCCAGGCGCCCCACCAAAACATAAATTTTAAAAAAGATATGAAAAGATGCTCACCCTAACTAGTAATCAAATTAAAAGTGAAATGAAGTATCATTTCAGATTGGCAAAAAATTGAGTCAAACATTCAGTAGTATCAGATCTTAGTGAAAACATGTGGATGAGGTACCCTGTGCCCCAACTGTGGAAGAACATTTTGAAGGTCATTTGACAACATCTATTGAAAGTTTAAATACCATGGCCTTTGACCCCACAATTAAAATTCTTGATGTTCACCCTAGCGAAACACTTGACCTTGTTCACAAGACTGTACGTCAAACACACTCTGAAAGAGCCACACTATAGAATCTGTGTAGCGATACAGTACACGAAGCAGAAGTGAATGTGCTAATGTTGAAAGTGGTCCAAGATTATTGTCACCCCAAAAAGAAGTGATTTGCAAAGCAATATATCCATGAAGATACCACTGAGTTTTTAAAAATCATTATCTTCAATTTGTTATAGGAAGAATCATGTTCTGCAAACACGATATGTTGCCATTCTAGGCTCCTGGACCTCAGAAGGTGGCCTGTTTGGAAACAGGATCTTTACTGAGGTAATCAAGCCACATTGAGTAATTAGGTTGGGTCTTCATCCAACGTGACTGGTGTCCCTATAAGAAGGGGAAATTTGGACACACACAGAAGGCAGGCGGTGTGAAAACACACAAGGAGAAGGTGGCCATGTGACTGGAGTGAGGCATGTACCAGCCAAGGAATGCCAAAGATGGACAGCACTCAGCAGAAGCTAGCAGAGGAAAGGAAGATCATCTCCTAGAACCTTCATGGGGACCATGGCCCTGATGACATCTTGGTTTTAGACTTCCAGCCTGTAAAACTGCACAACAATCAATTTCAGTTGTATTAAGCCATCCAGATTTTGGTACTTTATTATGGCAGCCCTAAGAAACAAATCCATAATCCATCACTTCTCCCCCCTAACACCCAGTCGTTTCTAGAGGGTTTGTACACATACTTATCTGTAAATGCACAGAAAATAGTTGAGAAGTTTATCTTCCAATCAGTAGTGGGTATGTGCGAGCAGAATTTGCAGGTGACGTACGAGGGGAACCTGTCCTTTCTACACATTCTTTGAAAATCCAGCAGCTAGTATGTATTAATGTAGGACTTACATCTACTTTAAGTAGAATATGTTTTTATAAGGTGCAATGGTGAAGGGCAGGCCGATCTTTCTTCTCCTGGAACAAATGCCCCTCTTCTAGAACCTCCCACTCTCCATTCCAACTATTGGGCTCAAACAAAGGCATCCACCATTGATTGGTCCTACAAGTGCACTCTGGGTCCAAGCTGGGTCCCTGGGGTCTGATGGAATCCCTCCCAGTCAGCACAGCTGAAGACCTATGCCTGGGACATGCTGGCCACCATATCCACTGCTTGTCAGAAGCAGCAGCTCCGGGGGCAGAGAATAAAGCCAGTTTCAAAAGGGAGGTGATGGACGGGCACCCCTGTAAGAACTGGTGGCCTTGGAATCACTGTTTCCAGTCACTCCAGTAACCAGCTGCACCTCCGTCCTCACCTACGTGAGCCAATGCTCTTTGTCACCAAGGCCACTTAGATTGGGTTTCTGTCACTTGCACTCAAAATAGCTCTACACAGAAAGAAACAAACAAAACAAAGGAGAATAGATGCACATGATTCTAAACATCTGTTGAGAAAATGCTCAACCTTTTCATTATCAAAGGAATACAAATTCTTTTAAAATGGGATGTCTTTTTTTTTTAATTCAGTGGCATCTATTGTGCGTGTGTGTGTGTGTGTGTGTGTGTGTGTGTGTATCCTTTGAACTGAAATTCTCAATCTCAGGGTAGTGGACAGATAAGCAAATTGTGTTCTCTTTCATTTATACTTTTCTCTTTTTACTAAATTCTTACCAAAAAAATTATATTACTTCTGTATTAAAAATTAATTTGCCGGGGTGCCTGGGTGGCTCAGTCAGTCGAGCGTCCGACTTCGGCTCAGGTCATGATCTCATAGCTCGTGAGTTCGAGCCCCGCCTTGGGCTCTGTGCTGACAGCTCGGAGCCTGGTGTCTGCTTCGGATTCTGTGTCTCCCTCTCTCTCTACCCGTAACCCACTTGTATTCTGTCTCTGTCTCTCTCAAAAATAAATAAACATTAAAAAAAATTTTTTTAATTAATTTGCCTTTCAAAGAAAACTCTTACAAGAAATCAAGTGTGAAACATTTAGGACCTAGACATTAAGATATTGTTTTTTAAGAAATTTTTTAAGGTCCTTTTTTTTTTTTTTGAGAGAGAGAGAGAGACAGAGAGAGAGAGAGAGAGAGATCGAGCGTGTACAGTGGAGGGGCAGAGAGAGAAGGAGAAAGAGAACACCCCCAAGGAGTCTCCACACTATCAGTGCGGATCCTGATGCAGGGCTCAAACTCACGAACCATGAGATCATGACCTGAGCCAAACTCAGATGCTTAACCGACTGAACCACCCAGGCGCCCCTAGACGTTCAGATATTTTCAAAGCATTGCTAGTTTTTGATCACTCACGTGGAGAAAATGAGCAAAGACTCCAGGGTGACTTTATGGCTTGGGGCACATTATTTTTGGCTTCTTAGCACAGCATATTTACTACTAAGCCAGACTTACTAGGTGTGCCGTTGGCATGATTAAGTCATATATTTAAACACTTTACTGTATTAGATCCTGATAACTAGTGTGGTAGCTTATAGTTTTGGTCACCAATATTCAAGGACCCTCCCTGAAGAAGGATTAAACATCCTCCCTCAACTGAACTCATATGTTACCATGTTGTCACCAATGAGGGTGGGAAATATGATGTTTCGAGGGGATATTTTACAATGTGGTGGTCACTTCCCCCCATCTCCTCATTCTATCAACGTCAGTCCCCAAGTGACTACAATGAGCACGGGCCCCAGGCCAACATGCAGTGACATGTAGCAAGAGCAAGAAATAAACGAAGTTTTAAAGTCACTGGTCTTTGTTCATTACTGTGTCATTACATAGCCCATCCTCACTAGTACAGTGAGAACCCAGGAAAAGACACCACGAGGAATGTTTGGAAGGAAAAGGAAGATTACACGCCCTGGCTTGCAAAACACATTTTAACTCCCGTTCTATTCTCTTGCTATTTTTACACGCTGTAATTATTCTTCTTGATATTTGACTAACTTAGCAAAAGGTTCTAGTGCTTTTTGAGGCTGATTAACAAGCAAGCTAAGGGAAAAGCTTGGCTGGATCAGAAGCTTTAACATTTCTAGCAGAGCTCACACTATGCACTAAATTACACCGCTATCATCATAATCAAGCACAAACAAGGCCACATTTCTGTAATACATTATCCACTCCGTGGTCCCCTCCACCCCAGACAGCCTCCCCCCTCCATCTCAGCAGTCAGGGAGAATGTAATGGGAACCACACAAGCAACTCTTAGTAATTTTTCCCAGATCTGTTTTTACTCCACTTCTAAGCATGAGTATAGACCTAAGATTTTTGCCTCGTGGAAGCTAACTTAAATCATTTCATTAGATTCAGGCTCAGCTTGGGAAGTGTGCATATGAGGGCAGAGGGGAGGAACGCCTTCTAGTTGCGTCACGGGTGTGCAAAAGTCAAGAAATAGCCCCTCAAGTAACAGTAAAGGAAGAACATTTTTCAATATGAGTTGATGGCAAACACCTTCAGTGATCTTGTGCATGAACGGGATACCAACAAGGGTGAAATCACTTTTAGAACGTAGATTGAGACCATCGTCATACAAACCCAAGCAGCTTCTCATGAGCTCAAGTACCCTACAATGAGGCAAAGCGCACATGCATACTCGCACACACACAAAAGGGCATGCACACTATCCACACTGGAGCAGTGCACAAACACACAGTTACACACCCCGCCTACCTCGGGGCAGGGCGCTCGAACACACGGTTACACACCCCGCCAACCCAGGGGCAAGGTGCGCGAACACACAATTACACACCCCGCCTACCTCAGGGCAAGGCGCGCAAACACATGGTTACACACCCCGCCAACCCAGGGCGCTCGAACACACGGTTACACACACCGCCTACAACGAGGCAAAGTGTGCAAACACACGGTTACACACCCCGCCTACCTCAGGGCAAAGTGCGCGAGCACACGGTTACACACGCCGCCTATGACAAGGCAAGTGCGCGAACACACGGTTACACACATTGCCTACCTCGGGGCAAGGTGCGCGAACACACGGTTACACACCCCGCCAACCCAGGGGCAAGGTTCGCGAACACACAATTACACACCCCGCCCACCTCAGGGCAAGGCGCGCAAACACACGGTTACACACGAGGCCTACAATGCAGCAATGCACCCGCACAGAAGCAACACCCCAGGAAGGATTTGTACCAAATTTTAAATGAAATTTCTGTACTGCTCCGACTTTTCAAAAAATGCCTTTCCTTCCACACCACACCAGTAAGAGTTGGGGCATTGTCTTCTTTGCTGATGTAAAACCTCCTGGACTTGGTCAGGGTGCTTCTGCTGTCGTAAATGTTCAGCTTTAAGCCAGTTTTGACTCAAATAGGTAAACTACTACCACGTTTTATCAAAATAAAACTTCCGTGCGCTCCAGGGCAGATACACCCAGAGTAGTAACGCCATTTGACGCCAACATTGCCTGAGATGTCAATCTTTGCCAAATTAAATGGTAACAATTCTGTCTGCGCAGATGCCACTTCCTGGTTCACAGAGGGCACCTTCTCGCTGTGTCCTCACGTGGCAGAAGGGGTATGGAGCTCTCTGGGGTCTCTTGTATAAGGGCACTAATCCCCTTCTGAAGACTTACCCTCATGACCTGGTCACCGCCCCAAAGGCCCCACCATGTTGGTAGTTAGATTGCATGAACATATGAATCGGGGCTTGGGAGGGAGCTGACCCCAAGGTTAAGAGCATAGCACCCCTGGAATAGCTTCACGGAATCGTTTCTATCAAATCCTGCCGTCACTTTGCCCATGGTAGCCATATTGCGTAGAAGAGGCCCCCAGCAATTTCTAAAAGGCAACAAATGTTTTGGAGATTAACAGACTGATCATTTGTGCCTCGATGTATATCGCTTGGGAAGCAGTTTTAATGACAGAGGGATTCACTGGAGAATAAAATGGGATAGCTGTTTATATTATTATTTATGTATTAATTTACATTACCAAGTATTTTGTATGTTTTCTATTACCATAGGTTTTGTATTCTAGTACAATTCAAAGGGCAATTCTGATGGTGAAGTAAAACGATGTATGTAAAGTCCTGAACAAAGTTCCCATTGCACAGTAGTATACACTAAATTTTACTTACTTTTCTTCAGGTAGAACATCTAGACTTTGGACAAGTTAATGAAAAGCAAGACATGGAAGTCATGTGAACAAGCCATTCATTGCAATCCCAAAGGCTGTAAACTTTTACGTTTGAAAAGTGCACCCCATCACCGGCCCTAATCTAATGCCACAGGAGTTCTCAGCTACTTAAGCAATTACTTTAGTTACAGCACAATTACCTTTACATGTGCCAGGGCCAGAAGGGAAAAGTAACAATGGAAATTGAAATTCAACTTAAACATTGACACTCAGGCACAATTCTCGGACCACAAAACTGAAGGGACATAAATTGTTTCCAGTTTCCCTCAACACTGAAGAGAAAAGCATGAAACAGGTAATAAATCAAAGTTTAATTTAGAAATTTCCTGGGATTATGCTTTCATTTGTGATCTTTTTATTCCAGAAGCGCTTCTAAGCCTCCCTCATCAGTAAAAGAAACATACAAGCACTTCGTTTATTTACAGATCGTGGCTGATGGGTCTCATTCCCCAGCCCACCTCTCAGAAACATATCTGCACCTGCCACTGCTATTTTTTTTTTCTTTTTGTATGTGATCCTGAACAGCTTTCACATTTCAGGACAGTTTCCAATCACATGGAAATCAATTCTTCTAAATTATGTCACTCCCTGCTCTCAGTAGATAAAACGTTTTAATTGGGTGAGAAAAGGGATTTACTACTCCAACAGCTCTTTGTAAAAATTCCTTTCACTTTCTCAGCATCAAAGCCCCCGTTACTGTTGCTTCATGCATCTCTTTAACATCTGTTAGACGGTGTTGCTAGTTTTCAAACGGATTGTGCGTGAAGCCTACCCTTACATTTCTAAAGCACTCAGGACAAAATGTGTATCCTGGGTTCTCTTTGCCTCTGAAGGATGGATGGACAGCCCACCTACACATCCCCCTGCACGTATCCAGGGGGCTTTGTGGCAGGTAAAGAGTCATGCACCAGTGGCCCTATTCATGCTTTTTCTTCTCCTCTGTTTACAAAAAAAAAAAAAAAAAATCAATATCCTGTCAATACCTTCCTAGTTAGTAGTTGAACCATCTTGAGAAAGGTAAATTGTCCACTTATGAATATGTTCTTGCTCTGTCCAAATCAATGAGGCTAAGAGACACGTAGATATTTAATTGAAAAATAAAAATCCTACACCTCTCAAAATCAGCAAACCACACTTATGGGCCAAATGAAGTGCTGCCTGTTTTTATCAATAAAGTTTTATTGGCACTTGGCCACACCCATTTGTTTCCAAATGGCCTATGGTACAAGGACCAAGCTGAAAACATTCCACAGAGACTTAATCCCCCACAAAGCCTAAAGTAATTACAATTTGGCCCTGTACACAAAACATTTGCCAACCCCTGCTCTAAAGAGGTTCTGTCTTGGGGCACCTGGGTGGCTCAATTGGTTAAGCGTCCCACTTCGGCTCAGGTCATGAACTCGCAGTTTGTGGGTTCGAGCCTCATGTCGGGCTTTGTGCTGACAGCTCAGAGCTTGGAGCCTGCTTCTGATTCTGTGTCTCCCTCTCTCTCTGCCCCTCCCCCACTCATGCTCTGTCTCTCTCTGTCTCAGAAATAAATGAACATTAAAAAAAATTTTTAAAGGGGCGCCTAGGTGGCTCAGTCGGTTAAGCATCCGACTTCGCCTCAGGTCATGATCTCACAGCCTGTGAGTTCGAGCCCGTGTCGGGCTCTGTGCTGACGGCTCGGAGCCTGGAGCCTGCTTCAGATTCTTTGTCTCCCTCTCTCTGACCCTCCCCCATTCATGCTCTGTCTCTCTGTCTCAAAAATAAATAAACATTAAAAAAAATTTTTTTTTAATTTTAAAGAGGTACTGTCTTAACAGAAATATAATGGAGGCCACATACATAATTCCAAATTATATAGTATTCATATTAAAAATTAAAAAGAAATAAGTAAAATTAATTTTAATATATTTAGCCCAATATAACCAAAATAGTGTCATTTCAGCACGCGATCGATACTTAAGCTATTACTAACAAATTGTCCTTTTTTTTTTCTTCGTACAAAGTCTGAAAAGTGTACCTCACATAACAATTCAGACTAGCCACGGTTTGAGAGCTTGATAGCCACTTAAGACTAGCGGCCACCACACTGGTCCCTGTGGCTCAAAAGGGCTTGCTAAGTGAAAGGAGAAAAGGAAGAAAAAAGAATGAATTTTTCAACGAAGGCTCCAGCTTCATGCAGGTGAAATGTGAGATAATGGACTTTGTGCTCATTCTAAGTATATCCCAAGTAATATTTGAGACAGGAAACACCATTCGTTGTGTACCTGAAATTCAGGTACTGGGTGTCCTGATTTTATCTGGCCACGTATGCCTCATCCGCTGAATCTTCCTGCTCAGTTAAAGTTCAAGAGGGAGGCAGTGAATGCAGGGGATGTTTTCCTAGGGCCTCTGGTCTGCTTGGGTTCCTCAAGTCAGCATTTAATTGATTTTGAAAATTGCTGGTGTGCATGCACTCCCTGGCCTTGGAGATCAATTAGTGCCAAATTCATCCAGCCCAGGCTCCACCAGGTGTCACACAGAAGGCGCAGGCTGCGTCCCTTAGTTCGAGTCCACAATGCCACCATCAACTCATGAGTGTACAAACTTGAATATAGATGCTGTCTTCCTCTTCAGACAGTTTTCCTTTAAAAAAAAAAATGCATGTTGTCCTACCAAGACACTAGGAATACCTCGCACAGAAAAGAAAGAGTCTGAGGGCACCTGGGTGGCTTAGTCGGTTGAGTATCTGAATTCAGCTCAGGTCATGATGTCACAGCTCGTGAGTTTGAGCCCCACTTCAGGCTCTCAACTGTCAGCACGGAGCCTGCTTCCCGGCTCATGCTCTCTCACTCTCTCTCTCTCTCAAAATTAATAAATAAATAAACTTAAAAAAAAAAAAAAGTAGTCTGCACCATGAGGAGTCGCGGTAAGAGTGGACTCCAAGCAACCTTTTTTATTCCTATGGAAAAAAATATTTTAAAAAATCACTGTCTCCTTTTTGCTTCTAAGGAAGTAGGCCAGCACTTCTGGAAGCCTTGACATGCAGAACTACGGAATGCATGGAGATGACCGGAGTAATGTTAGCACCTGAGAGCTGTCTGGGAATCCACACAAAGATCCAAGTTGTCAAGACCAAGCCCTGTGTGTTGTCTGTCTTCCCTATACTCAAAAGATTGGTGATACAACTCAATATCCTCCACCATGGAGCCTTCTCAATGTGTCCTCTTCCACAGGCAACTCTGACAGAGTTCAAAGCCGAGGATGAAAATCAGATCGTGTGCAACAGAGTGTTGTCGGGTGAGCGAACGGTTGGGTATGGCAGTCAGGGGACTCGGCAGATGAGCGAACCACTTGGCAACTGCAGCGTGATCAAAGCTGTCAACACAGTTTGAACAAGGAAGAATGGACCCCGGAAAATGAAGGAGAAAATGATCCGGTGACAGCTACAGTTATGCACTTTTCCTTTTACTCATCTTGAAAAATCATCTGGGAGAAACTTTCCACAGAAAGAACAGACAACCTTTATGTCATTCTCTTTCAAATTAATTTACTTGCAGAGCTCAAGATTCGAAGCACTCTCCCATCAATCCATTATTTAATGATCACTCAAAAGAGGTTTCTGTGCAGGATAAGAGTTATCTTTCAGGTCGAACAAAAACTATTTTTTTTAACTGTGGACACATTTAGGTGGTCAAATGGGTATTAAAATCCAGGAGAAGGGGCGCCTGGGTGGCGCAGTCGGTTAAGCGTCCGACTTCAGCCAGGTCACGATCTCACGGTCCGTGAGTTCGAGCCCCACGTCGGGCTCTGGGCTGATGGCTCGGAGCCTGGAGCCTGTTTCCGATTCTGTGTCTCCCTCTCTCTCTGCCCCTCCCCCGTTCATGCTCTGTCTCTCTCTGTCCCAAAAATAAATAAATGTTGAAAAAAAAATTTAAAAAAAAAAATCCAGGAGAAGGGTGAAATAACTCCACCCCCACCAGAGACACCCGAATCTGCAAACTTCTGTGTGTTTTTCCTGTTATTTCAGCTATATTTTCTCACAGTGTCAGTTACAAGGAACGGCATTAGGAGGACTTGTAAAGTCTCCAGGGTTCTGCAGACAGTCATCAGGCTGTCCATTGGGTCAGTACCATTCTTGCAGTCTTGTTTTCCGGACAGCTTGCCCACCGCATCCGGAGATTCTCTCATCCCACAAACCAGAAAGCAAAAAACGCACTGCAGGAACGACCGACTGCAGCCAGCCACGTCACTGAGTTTATAAACAGGTGTCCTTGTCTCTCTGTGCTGGGAAAACATGGGCAAGATAGTCTGTCAGACTCTCAGATGTGTTAGCGGGCGTGAAGATTTCTTTCTCTGGTGGGCTAAAAAAAAAAGGACCCTGCCTGCTATCTCCACTTTCAAGACAGTTTTAAGTTATGCTATATTCATTCTAGAATTCCTCAGTAAGATGAAATAAAATCACTCATGAATGTACTTAATACCATGGAAGTGTATACTTAAAAAAAGTTAAGGGGCGCCTGGGTGGGTGTCGGTCGAACATCCGACTTTGGCTCAGGTCATGATCTCCTGGTTCATGAGTTCGAGCCTTGTGTGGGGCTCTGTGCTGACACCTCAGAACCTGGAGCCTGCTTTGGATTCTGTGTCTCCCTCTCTCTCTGCCCCTCCCCTGCTCGCACTGTGTCTCTCTCAAAAAATAAACATTAAGAAAAACTTTTTTAAGTTTACTTATTTATTTTGAGAGAGACAGAGACAGTGTGAGTAGGGGAGGGGCGGAGAGAGAGGGAGAGAGAGAATCCCAAGCAGGCTCCGCACTGCCAGCACAGAGCCTGATGCAGGGGTTGAACTCACGAACCATGAGATCATGACCTGAGCCAAAACCGAGAGTCAGACGCTTAACCGACTGACTTACCCAGGTGCCCCCGAACAGGATTATAATTTCAATATGCTGTTGGGGCGCCTGGGTGGCTCAGTCGGTTGAGCGTCCGACTTCAGCTCAGGTCACGATCTCGCGGTCCGTGAGTTCGAGCCCCGCGTCGGGCTCTGGGCTGATGGCTCGGAGCCTGGAGCCTGCTTCCGATTCTGTGTCTCCCTCTCTCTCTGCCCCTCCCCCGTTCATGCTCTGTCTCTCTCTGTCCCAAAAATAAATAAAAAACGTTGAAAAAAAATTAAAAAAAAAAACATGCGATTATCTAGACTATTCACATCACGATCCAGTTATTGTAGACTAAGGTGGAGACAAACAGAATTCCACTTCAATATTACCATAACAACCAGTTACCTCCTCAAATTCCATAGCCACACACATTTCTCCTATGTGGACACTCTTCAGCAATTTCTGTATGCTGGGAAATTGGCGTTGTTATTTTCATAAGCAATCCAATTCTTTAACGAGGATTTTACAAATCTTTTCCTACTAACAGCCAACTTATGAGTAGGCGTATTTTGGTGCTTTTTTCCCCTATGATTAAGCATTCCTTACAAAATTTCACACGTTTCCTGCCTCGGTTGGCTTTGGGGATGTTTTTCATGGTTTTGTGATTCATTAGTGGCGAGACCTCTTGATGTCCACACAGGGCCCTTTGTGGACCTGGAGGCAGATGGGGTAGTCCAGAGGCGGGGGGGGGGGGCATGTCTGGGCTGAGACTTAATGAAAACAAAGGGGAGCACTGGTGAGCAAGATCCTTTCACAGGGAGGAACACGGGGCAGGGCAGAGGAGGCACACGTCTGTGGGGGCTGGGGAAGGTGTTCCAAGCTAAAGGGAGGAGACCGGAAGGGAAAAGGGGTGACACCGGCAGATCCGTACCAAGGGGGCATGTAGTGGGTTCCACGGCAGCCTCAAATACACGGGGCCAAGAGGCACCGGGGTCCCTCAGACGGTTAAGTGTGCAACTTCAGCTCGGGCCACGATCTCACGGTTCACGCGTTCAAGTCCTGCGTCCCGCTCTGCACTGCCTCTCTCTGCCCCTCCCTCACTTGCACTGTGTCTGTCTTCTCTCCAAATAAATAAATAAACTTCAAAAAAACTTTTTTTAATTTAAAAACATACAAATGTATGCATAGGTAACAAGTGCTACCTTGGTACCTCAGAACCTAACCAAAGAAGGGGTTTTGTAGATGTTAATAAAGTTAGGATACTGACATGAGGACATCACAGATTTGGGGTGGGCCCTAAATCCAAGGACGTGTGTCCTTATAACAGAAATGACAGGGGGACGTGAGACACAGAGACCAAAAAGGCCATTCAAAGACCAGGGCCGAAATTGGAGTGGTGACAGTAATAACATTCAATTATCACTTGAATTCTCTACAAAACAGAGTCTACAAGTCAAGGATTGTTAGTAGCTACCAGAAGCTGAGAGAGCTCATGGCATGGATTCTCCCCACCAGGTTCCAGAGGAACCCCTCCTGCAGACACCGTGATCTTAGGCTCATGGCCTCCGGAACAACGGGAGAATAAACTTCTGCAGTTATAACCCCCCTTCATCCCCTCACCCCGAGTTTACGGTCATTTGTGGCGGCAGCCCAAGGAAATCAATACAGATTCATTAATCAGGTGTGCATTGCAGAAATAGCACTCCAGCTTCTATAGAGAAAGATGGCTGGACCTAAAAGATGCACGTGCAAGCTAGGAAGACTGTGGCAACAGTCCGGGTGAGAACTTCAAAGACCCAGTCGTGACGCTGGCCAATGAAGGCAAGGTTATAAAGGCAAAGGCCTTTCACAGACATTGTCAGAGGTAGGTGTGGGCCGGAGGGAGCTCACGGAGCCAAGGACAGCAGCTCCTAGGATGGGGGAGGGCACAGGTGCAGCTGTTACCGGAAAAGAAGCTGGGCCCCAGAGATGGCCGGGGAGGTAGGTATGGATGCAGAGGAGATTCATCGTTGCCAAGTTAAGAAACGGACAGTGTTACACCTGATGGCCTCCATTGGTCAAGGTCATCTACTGTAAGTGTGTGGAGAAAAGCAGGGAGAAAACCACGCCAGCCTGAAGAGGCTGGGTCTGGAGGGGGTGGGGGGGGCAGCTGAAGGCAGACTGGCGGAATCGCGGGCTCTCACGAGGGCGCAGCTGGGGCTGAAGATCATGATCTGGAGTAACGTGAATTCACTCGGCTGTGCAATTTTTCTTCAGCAGCCATCAGCAGTCTGGATGTGGACCAAGGACGGCAGATGGCTGGGCTGATTCAAGATCGGGCTTCCACAAAGAGCGGTACATAGCATTTCAGTTTGTTTCCAATATGAGCTCTGTTGGACCGATCAACTTCAATAAATTCTCTACTATAAACATCGGGTACCAAAAATACTCCCTAATGGATGAATCCATTGTGGTACAGTCATATGGTGAATGCTCCGATAGCCTTGAAGATGGGTGGGCAATAGCTACAGCAGAGAGGAACATCACCCACATAATGTCAGCGGACAAATGTAGGACGCCCCCAAGATACATGCAGCACAGTTCCATTAATACAAAGTTCATTCAGTTTGGGGGTGCATACACGGAGTAAAACTACAGAGAAAAGCAAGGAGATGAGGGTCCCCAAAGTCTGAAAAGTGATAAAACTTCAGGTTGGTAACCATGGGGGTTTCCTAAGCAGCTAACAACATTCTCCTTCTCAACTCAGGTGATTACTAGTTGTCCTTTTTTGTATAACTCATTAAAATGTATAGATTTTGAATGTTCCCTTATGTCCAGACGTCATATGTCATAATAAAAAATGAAAGGAAAAGAGGTAAACTCTCTGTGACACTAATAACCTTTAATTACCATTTGAATTCTCTACAAAATAGGGAGTATCATTCTAATAAGCCAGGAAATACTTTTTAGGGACAAGCATTAGCAACCCAAATCAGATTTGGCTAAGAAAAACAAACAAACAAAAAAGGAACACGTTGGTTCATATAATTGAATAGTCCGTGTGTGGCCTTCAGGTGTGGCTAGATCTAGGCACTCAAATGCTACCTAACAGGGTCTCTCTCTGTTCCTTGGCTCCATGTTTCTCAGTGCTCACTGTCGTCTTCAGTCTCAAGCACTGATAAAGAAGATGAATTTTATCATAACTAGGTTTACATGTTACCAGCTGAGCAAGCAAGCAAGCCAACAAATAACCAAAGAAAGAAACAAACCCCTTTGTCAGTAATTGTAGCAAAAGCCCATCTCCGGCTCTTTCCAGATAATCATCAGTAACAGACTCCTCCCTAAGCAGTCACTGTAGCCAAGGGATGTAACACGCTGTTTGGCCAGACCTGATCCCCAAATTCACCCCCAGAGCTCTGTCGGGGTCTGAGAGTGACAGCCAAATGTTCCCTAAAGAAACTTTACTTGTTTTAACCGGAAGACAGGTAATGAACATGGAGTCAGACAAAACCCTCCAACGTCCACTACAGGTATTTCCACCTTTCTCTGGTGCCATCATCAAGCAGTAATTTCCTTTCATTTCCCACTCCTATACTTCAAACAAGCCACTTACCAAATAAAGAGCAAAGACAAACAAAAAAGACCGAAGAACTCAGAAAGACACAAGAAGACTGAAAGAATGAGTGAATGATGCCATTTTCCCCAACCTCTGGCCTCTTGTTAATTACCCACTGGACATCTGGGCCACAGCTTATACACAGAATTATATAATTTCTATCGACTTACTGGTAATGGATTGCTGCCAGCATGGTTCCGTAGAAGAGAATGTGACATTGTGCTTGGCAGCACGGTGAAGGGTGCCAAATTGACCCAACTTCCTCAGCCTTTGCCCAGTGACCTGCAAATTCTGTCCTGGAACCTCTGGGGACAAATGGAACTCCGTGAGCTCTTTAACGTAAGTAAAGGAGGAAGATCACGAATGCCCTCGGAGGGTCCGGAGGGCCCGGAGGGTCCGGGACAAGATGGATTTGCCCCAGAGGGAAAGGACAAACTCTGCCCATAACTGGCCATGCCAGTCAGTACTCGAGGATCTCTCCAAGATAATCACAACCAAGAACATCTCCTAATTACATCTGTCATTCACCAAATCCCCTATGCTTCTGCAGGTGCTGCAACCCTGGACGTGAAGGCAGACCCAGGGAAATCTGAAAGCATCCTGAGATCAACTCTTTCCAGCCATCCCACACTGGAATCAAAGGTAATAAGGCTGTTGAAACCACAGCTCTAATAGACTTTAGCCTCTGGACCTCTCCTTTCTCCTTCTCCTTCTCCTCCCACTCTTCCTCCTCCTCCCCCTCCCCCTCCTCCTCTTCCTCCCCTCCTCCTCTCCTTCCTCCCCCTCCTCCTCCTCCTCCTTCCCTTCCTCCCCCCTCCTCCTCCTCCTTCCCTTCCTCCCCCCCCTCCTCCTCCTCCTTCCCTTCCTCCTCCCCCTCCTCCTCCTCCCCTTCCTCCTCCCCTCCTCCTCCTCCCCTTCCTCCTCCCCCTCCTCCTCCTCCTTCCCTTACTCCTCCTCCTCCTCCTCCTCCTTCCCTTCCTCCTCCCCCTCCTCCTCCTCCTTCCCTTCCTCCTCCCCCTCCTCCTCCTCCTTCCCTTCCTCCTCCCCTTCCTCCTCCTCCTTCCCTTCCTCCTCCCCCTCCTCCTCCTCCCCCTCCTCCTCCTCCTTCCCTTCCTCCCCCTCCTCCTCCTCCTCCTTCCCTTCCTCCTCCCCCTCCTCCTCTTCCTTCCCTTCCTCCCCCCCCTCCTCCTCCTCCTTCCCTTCCTCCTCCCCCTCCTCCCCTTCCTCCTCCCCCTCCTCCTCCTCCTTCCCTTCCTACCCCCCTCCTCCTCCTTCCCTTCCTCCTCCCCCTCCTCCTCCTCCTCCCCCTCCTCCTCCTCCTCCCCTTCCTCCTCCCCCTCCTCCTCCTCCTCCTTCAAGATTTTATTCTTGGGGCGCCTGGGTGGCGCAGTCGGTTAAGCGTCCGACTTCAGCCAGGTCACGATCTCGCGGTCCGGGAGTTCGAGCCCCGCGTCGGGCTCTGGGCTGATGGCTCAGAGCCTGGAGCCTGTTTCTGATTCTGTGTCTCCCTCTCTCTCTGCCCCTCCCCCATTCATGCTCTGTCTCTCTCTGTCCCAAAAATAAATAAACGTTGAAAAAAAAAGATTTTATTCTTAAGTAATCTCTACACCCAACGTCGGGCTCAAACTCACAACCCCAAGATCAAGAGTCGCACACTCCACCGAGCAAACCAGCCAGGCGCCCCTGGACATCTCCTTTCTGAGAACAGCTTGAGGAAATGCACCATATCAGAACATCTACATCGTCTCCCCAGTTAGAGCAGCTAAGAAAGACAGAACTCTCCTTTTAATAATTACCCGTTACCATTTCACAACAAAAGGCTTTGTGGTTTCTGTCACACCCGATCGCCGAAGATTAAATTAACATCTTGAAAACCCACATGGTTATTCCACAAACATACCTTGGTTCCCTCCTAGGTGCCAAGCACTACAGTAAACTCTGGGGACACAAACATTCGTAAGACAACTCCTGCCAAAAAGAGACTACTCAGGAAAAACTTGGCTCTGGCAGCCTTTGCACATGCCCTTCAGGGTGTGGTGAACATGGAATACAGAAGTAATCTCTTTTTGAAAAATCTCTCATCTCCCAGAAGAGAGAATTACAACTGCAGCTGTCATTCGGGGCTCATGGCCCAGGTCTGCCCTGGCACCTGGGCCACAAGGTCTCTCCCTTCCGCATCTCCCTTCTCTCTGTGGACCAGACCCGCAGGGCACCCCAGGCTGAGGAGGGATGTGAGCTCCCTCCCCACTCACCGCCTCTCCTGTAGCAAGCCTCTGAAGGCTCCTCCCCAACCCTGTTAGGGACTGACTTGTGTCCCCCCAAAATTCTTTGTTGAAATCCTAAGTCCCACTACCTTAGAATTGGACCACATTTGGACTCAGTCCTCAAGGAGGTGATTAAATTAAAATGGGGTGATTAGGGTGGGTTCTAATCTGGCTGGTGTCCTTGTATAAAGAGGACATGAAGACACAGACAGGGACAAAGGGAAGGCCATGTGAGGACACAGGGAGCAGTCGCCCATCCTCAAACCAAGGAGAGCCGCCTCTGGAGAAGCCAAAGCTTCCGGAAAGCCCCACCGCAGACTTCCAGTCTTGAGAACTGTGAGGGAATAAATTCCTATTGTTTACGCCCCCACACTCTGTTACTTCGACACAACAGCCCTAGCAGACCAGTACAAACGCAATCTACCACTATCAAAACTCAGACACCCTACAGAAACGCTCAGGCTCTCAGGATGCCTTTTTTTTTTTTTTTTCTTCCCAATTTTGAAAGCTCAGGCCGTTAAAATGCACGAGACTTCTGGGCCTGCAGACTGCAATGGAGGCGTGCGGGACCACCCCTGTCCAGCAGCCCCGCACAGGGCGCCCGAGTCCGCAGACCCTTCTTCCTCCACTGACAAGTCCCCAGACCCTTCTGAGACGCGGCACGACCTGGCTTGGAGAAGCCAATGGAGCGCTTACCGAATCTGGCTTCACGCGACGGTGACAGATTGTGAACTATACATTTGCCAATTTTCCCCCTGTGCCAGACCATTTTTAAGTTCTGTGTGCACAGAATGGCATTTAAAGGCCTTAAATATCTCTCCAGGGAGAGAAAAGAGCAGAAAATGGCCCCCGAACCTCACATAATATCATCAAGAACAGCTGAGGCACAGTTTGGGTGGGTTTTCTGTTTGTTTTTTGTGTTGGGGGGAGTGCTTTTTGGGTTGGTTGTTTTTGTTGTTTTGGCTTTGGGGCTGAAGGGAGGGAACAGAACACACAGGGAACCTAGTTTACAGGAAGGTATTTAGGAAAATCACTTGTAGATGAGAGGAGGGGTAGGGCTTGGGGACCCCTGGATTCCAACTGCTTAGGCTGTTGGGTGAGCGAGTTTCAGGGACTGTGATGACCCGGCAGGCAGCTCAGCCCCTGGGGACGCCCAGTCCCCTCAAACCCACCGCCTTCCCTGGACAAGTGCTTGTTTTTTGTTTTGGGGGTTTTTTTTTTTAAAGTGTTTTTTTAAGCAGCACTTCCTGTTATGCTGGAGGAAGGCAGGGGCCGTTTTATTATTAAGCAATTCTGTCTTAAAGTTAACAAAAAAAAAAAAAACAGACCATATTTCTACCAGGCTGGAATCGGCCTTACTCAAGCATCCGTGTTTTAAATCTCATATTTTCTTAAGCCCTAATTAAGCCTTCCAAGAGCTCGCTATGTTTAATTTGCATTCTGAAACAGAAAATCTAATGTGTTTTAACATTGTCTGCTTCAGCTGAAAAGGAAACTGTAAATTTATACAGTCTGGTTTTAAAAAAAAATTGGCAATTGCATCTTAATGAGTCTCTGGAATGGGGTTGGGCAGAGCCCCAAACCTTCTCTCTGGCCTCCTGTCCCCTTCTTCCTCCACTTTCCATACACCTCCTTCTCCTCTTTCCACCCTATCCCTCCCCCTCCTCCCATCCCCCTCTTCTTCCTCCACTTCCCCTTCCCATCCCCCTCCTCTTCCCATCCCCCTCCTCCCCCTCCTCCCATCCCCTTCCTCCCATCCCCCTCCTCCCATCCCCCTCCTCCCATCCCCCTCCTCCCATCCCCCTCTTCTTCCTCCACTTCCCCTTCCCATCCCCCTCCTCTACCTCCCATCCCTCTCCTCCCATCCCTCTCCTCCCATCCCCCTCTCCTGCCTCCCATCCCCCTCCTCCCATCCCCCAATCCTGCCTCCCATCCCCCTTCTCTACCTCCCATCACCCTCCTCTCCCCATCCCCCTCCCCTGCCTCTCATCCCCCCCTGCACCTCCCATCCCCCTCCTCCCATCCCCCTCTCCTGCCTCCCATCCCTCTCTCCTGCCTCCCATCCCCCTCCTCTTCCCATCCCCCTCCTCCACTTTCCATCCCTCTCCTCCACCTCCCATCCCCCTCCTCCACCTCCCATCCCCCTCCCCTGCCTCCCATCACCCTCCTCTTCCTCCACTTCCCCTTCCCATCCCCCTCCTCTACCTCCCATCCCCCTCCTCTCCCCATCCCCCCTCCCCTGCCTCTCATCCCCCCCTCCACCTTCCATCCCCCTCCTCTTCCCATCCCCCTCCTCCACCTCCCATCCCCCTCCCCTGCCTCTCATCCCCCCCTCCACCTTCCATCCCCCTCCTCTTCCTCCACTTCCTCTTCCCATCCCCCTCCTCCACCTCCCATCCCCCTCCCCTGCCTCTCATCCCCCCCTCCACCTTCCATCCCCCTCCTCTTCCTCCACTTCCTCTTCCCATCCCCCTCCTCTTCCCATCCCCCTCCTCCACCTCCCAACCCCCTCTACCCATACCTGTCCTCCTTCACTGTCCATCCTGCCTCCTCTTCCCATCCCCTCCTTCACTTTCTATGCCCCTCCCTCCACCACCTCTGTGCCCCCTCCTCCTTCGGTTTCTGCGCCCCTTCCCTGCCCCTCAGTCCCCCTCTGCCCTCCCCTAGTTCTCTCAGCTTTCCCCAAGCAAGCACAGGCTTCCTCCTCCTCCCTCTCCTCCCCTCCCCGCCCCCACAACCCCCTCCCTCATCGCCTCTCGGTGGGCGGACGGGTTTAGAAAGGTCACGTGGCCCCCTTGGCCTCCCGGTGGGGTGAGGGGGCCGGCAGCCGAACCTGTTCTTTGTTAAGAGGTCAACGCAGGCGCCCAGCAGAGCCGAAGGAGTTACCGATGACCTTCGAAGAGCAGCGCACTCGCAGCACCCCGCCCCCTCGCCTGCCTGCCGGGCTTTCACAGTGTGCGGTGCTCCCCAAACGGCTCACCGTTTGGGGGTGGGGGGAAGAGGGGGTGGAATCCTAAGTCCCAGGACGGGGGGGGGGGGGGGACTGCGGTCCCAAGCAAGCTGAGAAACAGGAAAGGGGCCCCCGGAGGATGCGCCAGGTTGGGGGTGGGGGGCTGGCAGGAGGGCCTGGGGGCGGGTGCACGTGTGGGACAGGAGGTAGAGGGGGAGCTCCTGGAGGAGGGGGGAGTTCTGAACGGTGGAGGCGCAGCATCTACGGAAGGGAAAGCCAGGCCCAAAGGGTTCGCCCGGGTTCAGCCGGCATGGGGGGGGGGGGGGCTCAGTTTCTGCTGCACGTCAGGAGGGGGCTGTTTTCGCCCGAGAGCCGCTGGCAACTGCCCAGGCCCGGCCTTAAACCCCCGCAGGGGAGGGGGAACCCCGCGGGAGGCTGCGCCCCCCCACACACACACACACAATGCTGTGTGCAGCGGTGGGCTGCCCCCACCCCCAGAACGCCCCTGCGCAGCCTGGCCTGGGGTCGTTGGGAATGGGGGGGACCCCCGCGGGAGACTGCCTCCCCCCCCCAGACTGCTGCGCGCTGGACTGGGGGCTCCCCTAGATCGCCCCCGAACAGCCTGGCCTGGTCATGGGGACCTGGGGACGAGCCGAGTTCTTCCGCCACCGGAGGAAGTCTTTGTCACCCCACTGTAGGCTCACCGTTGCACGTGCTGACGGTTGTTCACTCTTCCTCGCAGAAGATAACAACGTGGCCAATTTTCTGTCCCAGGAAGTAGAAATTCGCGGAGAAAACCAGCGTTAGCGTTAGCGCGACATGCCTTTTTGGGCAGAACAGTTTTCCATCCAAAAATGCGAGTTGGGGGGAGGAAGGAGGTGAATAATAAAATAGGGCTCTCAGGATGGAAATGGCTTAGCGTTGTGATTTTGTTACCCAGCCTTAAAAATATTTTTCTAGGTCACTAAATATTGTTCAAAGACATGCTTTTAATGATGGCTTCAAATTTGACAGCATGGAATGTTACATGCCAGCATTTATTAACCATTTCCCTGTTGGAGAACGTTCCTTTTGTTTAAACGTGAAGAAATAGATGCTAAATTATACCGCCTTGCCTCGCGTAGTTATGTAAGTAACCTTTCCCACTGTGAGTCTCAGTGCAAGAAAGGAATACACTTCGCTCCTGCCGTGGATAAGCGTGTTGACTTTGCTTGCTTTTGGAGTTGCTTGGAATTGCTCTTTGAAGCTTTCTGGGTATTACAGAAAGGAAGCATTGGTCGAGTGACCAAGCCAAGGGCTGCTGTTTGTCCTTTGAGACCTCAGATCAGAGAGGAGAGCAGCCTAGCGGGGGTGGAAAGGATGCTTAGGGTGCCTGGAGAGTGTGGACGATATGCAGATCTCTCAGTCTTGCAAGCAGCCTGGGTGGGAAACTCTCTGTGCCACGTTCCCTGGGATATCCAGCAAAGCCTGAGTGTTTATGGTAAGGAGTGGAAATTTTCCCTTCTGCTACATTCTCTGCTAAATACACAGCTTTTGTATTTATATACACATGCACATTTTAGGGGAATGGTGGCTCTCACCGATTCCGTGTAAATTGAAGGCCTTGAAAGGCACAAATCTAAATGTGCCGGGACAAGCTGGAGGCCTCTCCTGCAAAGAATACAGTCACCTCCCATTAATGACAAACTTCACAGGCCTGGGAGGCATCACATTCGGCGGTCCCTCAGTGGGGTCATTGGCTTAAATGATTCCCTCTTTTTGTGCCAATCACGTGAACCGTGTGAGCAAATTGTTTCCCTGACTTACTTCACCCCACGTTTTAGTATTGCATATGATAAGGAGAAATGCTAGAACAATAGACTTCCCTTTAACCAACCTCACTCCTATCTGTGTAGTGAATGAGAATGAATTCCACAGCCATTCTCCTACCCCTTTGAAACACACAGTGGGAGGTGGTTCTTTTATTCTTTTATTTTTTTAATGTTTATTTTTGAGAGAGAGAGAGAGAGAGAGAGAGAGAGAATGAGCAGAGGACACAGAATCGGAAGCAGGCTCTAGGCTCCGAGCTGTCAGCACAGGGTCCAACGTGGGGCTCGCACCAACGAACCGTGAGATCGTGACCTGAGCCGAACTTGGACACTTAACCGACTGAGCCACCCAGGTGCCCTGGAGTTTTGTTCTTTTAATCAACAACTTCAGTGTTAGAACATGATCAATTGTACGTATCTACTCAAGAGAAAAGAAAACATATGTCCACATTATTCATAAAAGCCAAAAGTGGAAACAACCCAAATGTCTATCAACAGGTTAACACACAAGTTGTAGTCTTATCCCTATTACGGAATGGTATTCAGCCATAAAAAATAACGAATTCCTGGTGTGTGCTACATAGTTGAACCTCAGAAATGTTACACTGAGACACAAAAGGCTACTTATCATATGATTCTGTTCATACAAAATGTCCAGAAAAGATTAACCACTGGAGAGATAGTAAGCAACTTCATGGTTGTTGCTGTGTGGAGAGTGACAGCTGATGGGTACTGGGTTTCATTTTGGGGCGATGGAAATGTTCTAAAATTATATTATAGTCATGATGGTACAACCTTCTATATTAAAAAAAATCAAAACTGAATTGTGTACTTACAGTGGGGGATTTTTATAGCATATTAATTATATCTCAATTAAAAGTTTAATTCTTTTAATGCTTATTTATTTTTGAGAGAGAGAGAGCATGAACAGGGGAGGGGCAGAGAGAGAGGGAGACATAGAATTGAATGCAGGCTCCAGGCTCCGAGCTGTCAGCACAGAGCCTGACACGGGGCTCAAACTCGTGAACTGCAAGCTCGTGACCTGAGCTGAAGTCAGACACTTAACCGACTGAGCCACCAGGCACCCCTCAATAAAAGTGTTTTTTTTTTTTTAATGCTTTTAAAAAGCATTTTTAAGAGACAATTTGTTCAGGCACTGTCTCTAAGTGAAAAGGGGACGCTGACACAGACCTATTAAAGATAAAATACCTTCCAAATAGGCCGCCCTAGGACTAGCACATGCTACAGTGAATCTGTACCAGATACTGGCTTTTTCTTGGAGATTTTTCTCTGAGATCCTGTGCCTACCTGGACCTAAGTCCTCCTCACTTTATGTTAGCATTTGGGCGCAGTCCTTGCAATGGTTTGCTTCACTGCTTTTCCCACATATGCTGTGAAATAATCCATAAATCTGTCTCTTTGACGGATTTATGCAGTTAACCCCCAATTCCTCAAGCTAGAATTTCCTCGAGCTGAGCTCACCAAACTTAGCTGAGCTGTTTGCATCATCCTCACCTTTGCCACGTGTGACATACTATTTTTTCTTGTTCCACTTACGTGTCATTTTTCGATGCTGATCATCACCGACCCCACTAAATTCACACCCAAGTAGTTGTTTGAGAAGCCATCCCTCCTTCCCCAGTTTGAAAACTATGAGTCCGGTGGGGACATTAGGCAATGACTGCAGACAGTTCTGATTGTCACGGCTGGGGGAGGGGTACGACTGGCATCTAGTGGGTGGAGGCCAGGGCGGCTCCTCGACTCCCTACAGTGCCCAAGACGGCCCCCAGCAGAGGACAATCTGCCCCCAAACACTAACAGTGCCAGGACAGGGAAATTCTGATTTCAGTGTTAGGAATGTTTCCAGTGTCCTCATCCACTCAACGGGTCTCATAGCTAACTCTGAAATAAGGTGGAAGGAGGGGTACCTGGGGGGCTCAGTTGGTTAAGCGTCCAACTTCAGCTCAGGTCATGATCTCACAGTTCATGAGTTCGAGCCCTGCATCCGGCTCTGTGCTCACAGCTCAGAGCCTGGAGCCTGCTTCCGATTCTGTGTCTCCCTCTCTCTCTCTCTCTCTCTCTCTGCCCCTCCCCCGTCTCAGAAATAAATAAGCAAACGTAAATAAATAAAATAAGCTGGAAGGAGAGAACTCTCCATAATTCATAAGGGTAACATGCTCCTGCCTCTTCTTCCCTGATATCTTCCCCTTCTATATTATTAACCCAAAGCAGACAATTCAGGTCCCCAGCCAACATTAGCTCAGGGACGGTGGCTCTGAGAATGTCATCAACATTTAGCTGCAGGCCGACTTGTGCTCAGTGGACTTGCACACACACCCGTCAACATGAGTCCTGTGGGGAGTACGTACCATAGCCCTGTGACTCCACGCGCAGTCCCGCTAATCTGAACCCTCTTTCTCAGTCTATGGCTAGTCGACGGGGGATTGTGGGTCCTTCTTACTTGGGCCTGAGGGTCTTCTGACTTGGGCTTCGAGTGTTCTGAAATGAAGGCCAGCCACTGCCTCAGCTGGGGCCCTCTTGCCTCGGCCTGGGAATGACACGGCCTGTCTCCCCCCATGTACCTTGGCCCCCGTGAATGTCCACGTGTTCATCCTGCCTCCTGCCATTTTGTCCACCCGTGTCCGCCTCAGGCCTCCCCGATGCAGCTCCCCACCCCCCAACCCTGAGTCCTGCCCCCTTGGAAAGTTCTTCCTGCTTGGCTTTGCTCTCACATTGTGTCTCATTAAGAATCCAGAGGGTGTCTGGGATGTGGGCTTTGGTTTCCATCTCTGACTCCACTCACACCAACAACTGTATCCCAGGTCCCCTGACGCTCTAGCATGGCCTCACGTTGGAATCACTCCCAAAGCTTTCAAAACTCCGGTCGCCCAGGTCCCACCGCCAGAGACTGGGATTTCTTTAGTCTGGGATGTGGTCCGACCATCACAGGTTTGGAAATCACTCCCAGTTGAGAAACGCTAATTTAAAAGTATACAGAGGTATGTTTCTGCTTTGCTGGTTTTTAGCTACATTAAAATTTACACTTTTTCAAAATAGTTTCCAAAGTTGCTTCGTGCCAGTTATACTTTGTTTTGTTGGGGTGGGAGAGAGCGCCAGGCCTACGCTCCCCAGTCCTCCCAGAGGAAGGCCATAGCAGACCCACTGGATCAAGGCTTACAATTCAGTTGGAGGCAAGGCCTGACAAAGAGTTCAATGAAATTAGCAAAGCTGAGGTGTTGGCGGCCTCTTTTCTCATGGCCACTGCGGCTCAAGAGACTCCTTTTCAGGAGCTCCTGCTGCTGACGGGACCAGACCGTGGGCACCTCCTGAGTCCCTCTCTGCCTCGGACGCCTCCCGAGTCCCTCTCTTCTTGCCACATAAGTGCAGATTCCTGACTTTGGGGATCACATGCTTCCTTCCCTCCCTGAAGCTGCACCTTCAAACAGCCTCAACTACCTGGAGAGAAGCCCGCACGTCACGAAAGAGATGTGGCTGGGTCGGCGACAGTCTGTGGCTTGTGAGCAACAGGGCACCAGCAGGCACAATTCCATCCGTTTGCCCCTGCACAGAGCCGTTATCAGGGGAAACAAAGGATGATTAGCGGTTTTTAAAATTAAACAGCTGGGGCGCCTGGGTGGCTCAGTCGGTTAAGCGTCCGACTTCAGCTCAGGTCACGATCTCGCGGTCCGTGGGTTCGAGCCCCGTGTTGGACTCTGTGCTGACAGCTCAGAGCCTGGAGCCTGCTTCTGATTCTGTGTCTCCCTCTCTCTCTCTGACCCTCCCCCGTTCATGCTCTGTCTCTCTCTGTCTCAAAAATAAATAAACGTTAAAAAAAAAAATTTTAGGGGCGCCTGGGTGGCGCAGTCGGTTAAGCGTCCGACTTCAGCCAGGTCACGATCTCGCGGTCCGTGAGTTCGAGCCCCGCGTCGGGCTCTGGGCTGATGGCTCAGAGCCTGGAGCCTGTTTCCGATTCTGTGTCTCCCTCTCTCTCTGCCCCTCCCCCGTTCATGCTCTGTATCTCTCTGTCCCAAAAATAAATAAACGTTGAAAAAAAAAAAAATTTAAAAAAAAAAATTTTAAATTAAACAGAATATCATTGATGGATTAAAAAACAAAAAACAAAAAAAACTCGCAACCCTTATAGAACTATGTCAGGAATTCAAGAGAAGGAATTGGCCCTTTGAATTGTTTCCTCTGAATTGTTTGTGGGGAAATGAACCATCTTCTTTAGTTGCTGTGACCTGCGAGCAGTCTACGGCCGTGTAATGACGTGTCCACATACGACTTCCGCTCAGATCTACTACATAATTCGGGGGGCACGGTGCAAACTGTCAATGCGGGGGCCTCAGTGCAGAAGCAGACTGTCTCCCACAGTTTCGTTGCCCGGTCGTGGTATCTTTTGCTTTTCACACTGCACTTCCTTGGGCACTGTGATCCTCCCACGGTCCGTGTGGACCCACACAGGTGCCCAGGGTCCCACGAGGCAGCAGGTAGAGCACACGCCCGAGGACCCCAATGCCCCCTTCATGCCCGCAGGGGCACAGGGTAGCAGCAGCACCTTGGTGGGCACAGGGAAGCCAGCTGCAGACAGCGCTCACGGTGGGGAGGCAGAGAAGCTGCTGGACACGGCACCCACCAAGCTCCCAGGTTCCTTGCTCCATTGGCCAGGCAACTGCACTTTGCAAACACAAAGCCAAGCATAAAATTACGAAGGATTTCAATACGGTGGCTGCAGAGGATGTCCAACCTGGGCATACAGGGCCGCGCGTGATGGAAGTGTCACCAGGCCCTGAAACTGCAGCATCAGCAATATTTTATAAAGTAAACGGTAAATTCAACATTTTCCAAGTGATGAGGATGACCCAATAATCAGTTCCACAAATAATTCACTCTTTTAGGGGCACAATCACGTTTTCAGCACATTTGCTTTTCTCAATTGCCAATGTTTTTTTTTTACATTGTTAACATCTATACAGTAAAAACATACAGTGTATATTTAAAAAAAAATAGTTCATTTTGTTGCTCCTGCCAAACATTTTTTGATCGATTTTTTTTAACTTTTATTCGTTTTGTTTTTAATTTTTTTTTAACATTTTATTTATTTTTGAGACAGAGCATGAACAGGGGAGTGTCAGAGAGAGGGAGACACAGAATCTGAAACAGCCTCCAGGCTCTGAGCTGTCAGCACAGAGCCCAACGTGGGGCTCGAACTCACGGACCTCGAGATCATGACCTGAGCCGGAAGTCAGACGCTTAACCCGCTTAACCAACCGACTGAGCCACCCAGGCTCCCCTCAATTCTTTCTTTCTTTATTTATTTATTTATTTTAACGTTTTATTTATTTTTGAGACAGGGAGAGACAGAGTATGAACAGGGGAGGGTCAGAGAGAGGGAGACACAGAATCCGAAACAGGCTCCAGGCTCTGAGCTGTCAGCACAGAGCCCGACGAGGAGCTTGAACTCACGGACCGGGAGATCATGACCTGAGCCGAAGCTGGCCACTCAACTGACTGAGCCACCCAGGTGCCCCATTACCCTATCTTAATTTTTTTTAATGTTTATTTACTTTTGAGAGAGAGGGAGAGAGACAGAGTGCAAGCGTGGGAGGGGCAGAGAAAGGGAGACACAGAATCCGAAGCAGGTTCCAGACTCTGAGGGCTTAGCACAGAGCCCAAAGCAGGGCTCGACTGCAAGAACCCTGAGACCATGACCTGAGCCGAAGTCAGGCATATCACCAACTGATTCACCCAGGTGCCCCCCTACCGTACATTTTTTTTTTTTATCGATTTGTAAAACAGCCAAAGAGAACTAAGGAGATATAATTTCTGTCCCGGCCAAAGAAACATGCATTCCCCAAAACCAGGTTGTCCCTTGCTCGAAAGGTAATGAAATCACCTGCTGGTGAGTTGCAAAGGACCAAAGCAGGACAGATTGTAAATGGCAAAGCATGATGGGTAAAGATTGGCCCCAGGTTTGTCACTCCTTCACCCATTTGTCCAGCTTTGTAGAGCAGAACTCCAGGGTGACATCTTGGGAACCTGCGTTAGGAACAAACAGCTCAGGTGCCACAACACACCCAACCATTGAGAACCACCGCCCAGTGTATCCCCCCCACCCCCGCCGACTGACCGTCCCTGGGCAGTAGAGAACAACACTGCTCCTTCCGGAAACGCTATGAACTCCATCTGGTTCCAGCTGCTGGGCTTGCTTTTACACATCACGCACATCACACGGCCGAAACGGCACAGAGCCATAGACACGCCTTGTCTGAAGCTGTCCACACCTGCCTCGGATGTGTGGAGTCAGGCAGCAGCATTCTGAGGGCGTGGGTACCCGTCTCCTGACCCTACACTCACCTCTGGGGCCATGCTGGATGGAAGGTTTGCATGTAGGACTTAATCACCTCCTTCTTCCTAGCCTTCTCCACTCTCCAGAGCCAGATATTGAAAAATACAATCGCCCTTTGTGTTCTTGCCTTTCCACTCTCTTGGCACAATCCCAGTTTGCAAGGTAGGAGCAAAAACTGCGAATGCAAATACCTTATGCTCAGGAAACACATGCCCCTCTTTTCTTAGGAAGTGACTATTTTCCAACTTTAAAAAAATCCTTCCCATATAAAATGTTGTTGTTATAGTCTCGAGACAGCAATCTGCTAATTTGGTAAATTTTTTCTTTCCTTTAAAAAAAAAATTTTTTTTGATGTTTATTTATTTTTGAGACACAGAGAAAGACAGAGTGTGAGGGGGAGGGGCAGAAAGAGAAGGAGACACAGAATCTGAAGCAGGCTCCAGGCTCCGAGCTGTCATCACAGAGCCGGACGCGGGGCTTGAAACCAGGAACCATGAGATCATGACCTGAGCTGAAGTGGGACACTCACCCTACTAAGCCACCTAGGCGCCCCTGGCAAATTTTTTCTTAAACCTAACTCTTTCACTGTCATTGCAAACAACTTTCTTTGGGGGGTAATTATTTTTCATTGAACACAATACACATTTTCTTCCATTTCTGACTGTCTAAAATACCATTTTCCTGTCCTTCTGTCTACCAAGTCATGCATATGTAGTGACTCATTAGCTCCAGGAAAAGCAAGAAAAAGATGTGGTCTTTGCTTTATCAGCACATTGTTGTGAAGGATCCCATCTGGCAAAACTCTGTCGGCCTTCCCTGAAATTTTAATTTTGCCACAGGTGACGTGTTGGTTTTGTTACTTATTTATTTTTTTATTTTTTTTTTAACGTTTATTTATTTTTGAGACAGAGAGAGTCAGAGCATGAACGGGGGAGGGTCAGAGAGAGAGGGAGACACAGAATCTGAAACAGGCTCCAGGCTCTGAGCGGTCAGCACAGAGCCCGACGCGGGGCTCGAACTCACAGACCGCGAGATCGTGACCTGAGCCGAAGTCGGACGCTTAACCAACTGAGCCACCCAGGCGCCCCGGTTTTGTTATTTGAACTATAAATACATTTTATTTTTTATTTTGTTAATGTTTATTTAGTTTTGAGAGAGAGAAAGAGAGAGTGTGAGCGGGGGTGGGGCAGAGAGAGAAGGAGACAGAATCCGAAGCAGGCTCCAGGCTCTGAGCTGTCAGCACAGAGCCTGACAAGGGGCTCAAACCCACCAACTGTGAGATCATGACCTGAGCCGAAGTTGGACTCTTAGCCGACTGATGAATACATTTTAAAATGTAAGAGCGCAAGGAGTCCCAAGTGCAAAAGAAAACATTTTCGGGCAAAATAGGAAGAAAATAAAGACATGGTCCAAATGACTGCCTAGAAGCTTTCATAAATTCTGCAGGATGGTGATAACGGTTGGTAACCTGGCAAGCGTTTCAGAGAAATGCACAGGAAGTGAAACCCACCGCACACATAACGGGCCCGATGTCTCATTGTGCAATGTCCCACAAGCCTTCAGGGTCCTCAGAACCATTTTGTAACCTACACATTTCATGGAGAAGCCCCAGTTCCCTGAATGCCACCCGCCAGCCAGACTTCCTTGCAGGTCTGATGGGACAAAGCTTTCTTTGAAACAACAGCCAAAAACGGGGGGGGGGGCAAGCAAAACTTGGCTCTTCCCCAGAGTCTCAGCCTGGCTGGTCTTTTCTTCTTCTCTTTCTTATCCTTCTGGCTTCTCGTTCATCATTATTTTGAGTCAGCAGGAGGAAATGTCAAGGGACTCCTAAGGAACGCTGGTGATAGGGTGGATAAGCAAAAGGCAACATTTTGCCTGTTCCTTTTATTAAGAAATCTTTGTTTGATTTGAGGATGCACTGTTCAAAGTGAAGGACTCCTCGGAGATTCTCTGGATAAGAAAGAGACACATGGTAAACCAATTCAAGGTCAGGCAGACCAGGTTTTGCTTGGCTTGGTTTTGTAGCGAAGCCCAGAGGCTCTCCAGTAAACCCTTGAGCACGCATTAGCTGGATGTCTCTTCGCAAAGAGTCACTTTTCGTAAGGTGCAGGGGCGCGCAGCCAAGGACAGCCGCCAAAAATAGCTGACTCCCAGGGCTGCAGAGAGATTGCAAGACCAGCGTAAAAGGACCTGTGTCACACCAATTAACCCATCTATGCCAAACAGTGGGCTACTCTGGGTTACAAAATGCGAACACGCCTGTTGGGAAAGATACAAATAGAAACTTCCCTGCTGTAGTAGTCTAACATTGTGTCTACATTTCCAGCCCAGCCCTGTCTTGTAAAGTAAGCCAATGTAAACAGATATTGGGGTCTGAGGAATTACGCTTATCTCTTATACAGTCCACACCGCTCCACAGGCTCAGGGAACCCCCGTGAATGGATCGAGTTCACTAAAGTGACAACAAAAATCAAGCTGGGGGATTAATTGCCCTTATCCCCACTTCCTCCAAAAGCAACAAGGTACGTGGTCAAGAAATGAGAAAACCCCAGCAGACCATCCAGTGGGTCTGTGGCACAACTCTGTCAGAGAAAGTCAGTGCCAGGGTGCCCAGCGGGGCGGGGGAGGGGGGGGGCTCAGTCGGTTAAGTGACTGACTCTTGATTTCAGCTCAGGGCATGATCTCACTATTTGTAAGTTCAAGCCCCTCATCGGGCTCTGCACTGACAGCATGGAGCCTGCTTGGGATCCTCCTCCTTGCTCTCTCCTTCTTTCTCAAAAATAAACATTTAAAAAAACATTGATTAGAAAAGAGAATAAAGTCAGTGCCTTCAAACATATGATATTGTTCATCCTAGGTTCTCAAATTTTATTTAGTTGAGTAGATTTTATTTAGTTGCTATGTAAGTTGAAGCACTTACATAGCAAAGCATTCTGCTAGGCATGGAGGGAGGGGAGACAGAGAGGATACTAGTGACAAGCAGTCACTCCGGAGAGGGATCTACAGTCAGTGAGCAGCGGTGCAGAGAGTTCCCGATACAGAGCAATACATGGGGCAACGGTTGAACACCTTCCCGTCAAGTTTACAAATCCAGCAGACAAGAAGACATCGGGAGCTTAAAATTCTTTTGCATCTGGGGCCAGTCAGGGCTTAAGGGTCCCCTCGGAGTCTGAGGGCACCACCCTAGGACAAAGGGACTCCTTTAAATGGCATCCACCCCCTGGGACGCCTGAGTGGCTCAGTGGGTTAAATGTGGGACTTCAGCTCAGGTCATGATCTTGCGGTCTGTTGAGTTGGAGCCCCGCATTGGGCTCTGTGCTGACAACTCAGAACCTGGATCGTGTTTTGTATTCTCTCTCTCTCTCTCTCTCTCTCTCTGCTCCACCCTTGCTCACTCAGTCTCTCAAAAATGAATAAATGTTAAACAAGAATTTTTTTTGTAATGTCATCCCCTTACCCACACACTCCTCCCACTGCCGCATGCAAGATCACAAAAGACCAGGTCTGGAGGAGGTCATGATTCGGTGCACAAGACAGACCGGGAGAGATTGGCAGGTGAAGCATGACATTCCCACAGTGAGAAGCGAGGAGCGGCCTAATGCTGCTGGTCTGAGGTCACACCCGCGCGGCGACGGAAAGGTGGGATCCTGTCTTGTGCAGGTTCCTGGAACTCACTCCCAGGACTTCTGGTGCACTGGATTTTAATAAGTTCCAAAGCTGTCTATTTAATACCTTCCCTGGGAAATTCTAGCATAACCAGTCTCTGCACTCACTGTTAGGACGGTGTATTCCAGGTGGAGAACCAACATGTGTGCTCTGGGAAGTGCCAGTCATTTGGGAGCAGGAATGTCTAGGAAAGGGGAGAGAACACAGAGGAAGCCTGATGCTTCTGTGAGCTCAGCTAAGAGTTTAGGGTCTAATTCCACTGTGAATGCAAGCCGCAGAAAGAAGGTGTCATGGGTTCCGCATAAACCAAACATTTATTCAACATCAATACAAGGATGTTCCTGGACTAGAAAATGGACGACTTAATAAATAATACCTCTTTCTTTTAAAAAAAAATGTGCATTTATTTTTGAGAGAGTTTAAGCAAGGGAGGGGCAGAAAGAGAGGGAGACACAGGATCTGTGAAGAGGGTTCCGCACTGACAGCAAAGAGACTGATGTGGGGCTCGAATCCACAAACTGAGAGATCATGACCTGGACCGAAGTCAGACGCTTAACCAACTCACCCAGGTGCCCCAATAACTCTTTTTAGAAGCTCCGCCCACAACACACACACACACACACACACACACACTGCATTGCAAAACAATAAATCAATGTGTAAAAATTTACACTATTTACAAGGTCAGCTGTTGGTAGATCCGTCCTTCCAGCTTCCTGGTGGAAACATTTGGGGCCCTCCTTGATGATATCTGCATCAGTCCTTATCGTCACCCTTATCCTTGTGTTCAGAATCCAACCGCTTTTCATCACCTGCAGCGTATCGCCCTGTGGGAGCCAGCATTTTTTGTGTCTGGACAACAAGGTTGGAGAGGACCTCCTACTTTGACTTCCTGATTCCACTCTGGCCCCTAGAGCCTATTCTCCGCACAGTGCCTAGAGGATCCTTTTAAGAAGAAGTCAGATGGTGCCTTTGCTCAAAATTATCCAGAGCAGGGGCACCTGGGTAGCTCAGTCGGTTAAGTGTCTGACTCTTGATTTCAGTTCAGATCATGAGCTCATGGCTCACAAGTTCAAGCCCTGCGTTGGGCTCTGTGCTGACAGTACAGAGCCTGCTTGGGCTTCTCTCTCTGCCCCTACCCTACTCACACACACTCTCTCTCTCTTAAAATAAATAAATAAATAAATAAATAAATAAACTGAAGAAGAAAAAAACTATAAAGTATCCCCTGCAAGTTCCTGTACGATTCCCCACCACCCTCCCTCTTACTTCTTAGACTTTGTAAAAGGGAGAATAATGACTCCCCAGAGATTTCCACCACAAGCTGTGGGTAGGTTACGTGTTACCTGGCAAAGGGGGATTCACATTGCTAGCTGCTGAGTTGCTAACCAGCTGACTTTAAGATAGGGAGATTATCGGGGCGCCTGGGTGGCTCAGTTGGCTAAGTGTCCAACTTCGGCTGAAGTCATGATCTCACAGTCCGTGAGTTTGAGCCCCACGTCGGGCTCTGGGCTGACAGCTCAGAGCCTGGAGCCTGCTTCAGATTCTGTGTCTTCCTCACTCTCTGCCCCTCCCGTGCTCATGCTCTGTCTCTCTTGCTCTCAAAAATAAATAAACATTAAAAAAAAGTTTTTTTGGGGCGCCTGGGTGGCGCAGTCGGTTAAGCGTCCGACTTCAGCCAGGTCACGATCTCGCGGTCCGGGAGTTCGAGCCCCGCGTCAGGCTCTGGGCTGATGGCTCAGAGCCTGGAGCCTGTTTCAGATTCTGTGTCTCCCTCTCTCTCTGCCCCTCCCCCGTTCATGCTCTGTCTCTCTCTGTCCCAAAAATAAATAAACGTTGAAAAAAAAAATTAAAAAAAAAAAAAGTTTTTTTAAAGATCACTTCACACTCTCAAATCTGTGACATACTTAGATGAACGTGAAATATCCCAAGTACAGCAAGGCAGGGCCCAGCCACATAAGGTAGGGGTCGACAATACCATATATGGGACCAACCGGCAAGATGGCCCCAACAGTAAGATTTTTGAGAAGGAATGTTAATCTACCAGGACGTGGAGGTGGGGTGGCTTCATTCAGGCAGCTGACATGAGTCGTGTGCTACAAGGTACATGTCAGAAGTGTCACAATCATGTCTAAGCAGGTAAAAAGGCCGAGGGACACTGAACCTGACACCCCTGCTTAACTCATCATGTCCAGAGAAACTTCTAGAACCAGAACAACCTCTGATCTGAGCCACCTTTCAGAGGGGTCTCCCCAAGACGCCTTGAAGGGAGCAAGTTGGTGACCATCGCTATGCATATTAGTTTAAATAGATTCACCATTTTTGCATCCGATTAGCTGGGCAGACTCAGTTCAGATTTCCTCTTGTCCTCAGATGCTGTGAAACCTGGGCCCAGAGGCCAGAAATAATTTGGAACGCATACGCAGTGCCTCCTAATACATAATTATGGTTACTACTGTTAATGGATTTCCAAAATGCTCCCCCAGACCCCATTAGCTGCTCTCCTTGCTTACCCCCCTGAGTGAGCACGCTTCAAGAGGAAATAAGGCATCTTTGCGGGAGAAGTAATACAAAAGAGTATAGAGTTGAATGTTTTGCTCAAGAAGTTAACATGAGGTATGGAATGGGAGAAAATATTTGCAAACGAGAAAAAAAGTTAACATGAGGAAAAAGCAGGATGCTATCAATAGCATAAAATGCTCCCATTTGAGAAGTGAAGAGAATGTATACAAAACAGGGTAAGCCAGGGGCCCTGAAGGGCAGCACTAGCGACATATGGGGCAGGAATCTTCTGCTGGGGGCAGGGGGGCTGTCTTGTCAGATGGTTAGCAGTATCCCTGCCTAGATGTCCCGGAGCTGTGACAACTAAAATTGCCTCCAGACATTGTCAAATGTGCCCTGCAGGGAGGTTACGGCACTCCCAATTGAGAACCAGTGAAGTAATTTCACTAGTACAGCAAACCAAACCAGTCATGAGACAGTCCTATCAGGGTCTCCAGAAAGCGGGGAGACAAGAAAGAATGTGGGGAGGGTCTGATGGGGGTTCCAGGAGCAGAGTCTGGGAGTGGCATAGAGCACCTTTCCCAACGACCGGCCAAGACCTCATACAACTGCAAGGGAGGCTGGGAACATCACCTAGTTTCATGGCCAGAAAAAACAAAACCAGTCATGAGGCTTGCCGAGCACATCCTATTGTCTATCACACATACATGCTTGTAAATGTCTGCCCCCACCATACAAAATCGCTATAAGAATGCACACAAACTCAAGCATGTAAACAGTGGTTGCCTTGAGCGAGGGGAAATGGATGTCTGAGAGACTGGAGAGAGCAAGAGGCTTGCTTTTCACTATTTGGATATTTGTAATTTTATACCATGACCATGCATGACTATTAAAAAAGAATTTTTTAATGTTTATTTATTTTTGAGAGAGAGAGAGAGAAAGAGACAGAGCACAGGCAGGGGGAGGGGCAGACAGAGAGGGAGATACAGAATCTGAAGCTCCAGGCTGCATGCTGTCAGCAAAGAGCCCGATGTGGGGCTGGAACTCACAAACCAGGAGATCATGACCTGAGCTGAAATCAGACGCTTAACGAACTGAGCCAGCCAGGTGCCCCTAATTTTGTTGTAAATCATCACTAGGAAAATAATGAAAGCTTAATGCACATAACCATCAAAAATAGACATAAACGTTTTCACAGATGAATGTCAAGTTGCCTGTGCTATTGAAGACCAGATTTTTGTCTTCTGAGGGAATTAAAGGCAGGGCATCTCAGAGTCAGTTCGTGTGAATACGCTTTCACTAAAATCAATTATATCTGCTTCTTTCCATCAATCTCTCCCCACTTTCCACAGCTAACAGTTCTTGATCTCCTTCAGAGTAATTGGTACCAAAATGTGTCTCCATGAAGACATAGTATTAAAACATCTCAGAATGATTTTGATGTAATTCATGACTCAAACAATTTTGTAAGAGTTTTCACCTTTCCTACTTGAAAGGTTCTTGCTATAAAAGCCATTCTAATTGGGACTGGTAAATATATTTTACCTAATGTTCACAAGCAGGTAAATGTGTGGAGAGGTTCTCATGAAAAGTTCACAATTCTTGTTGAGGGACAATCTCCCACTAGAACTTGCACACAAGCTTTCTCTTTCTTCCCATTTGGCTTACAGACTGCAAATCCCATGGAGGGAGCAAAGTTGTTTGGGGTGTGTTGTTTGGTTTCCCTTTGTAATATTTCCTGATAATAAAAGTCCTTTTCAGAGGTTTCCTCCCCCTCCTCTTCAGTATGTCCAATTCAGTTGGTAACTACAAGGAAGAAATGCATAGACTTTCATTATTACAGGGCAAGGGTTAACAATTCTGATTGGTCCAGCAGAAAGACTACTGAAATTGCCTAAGTCAAACTTTTTTTTTTTAAATCAAGCAGTTTTAAAAGTTTTTAAATCTCTGAAAACACTGCTGTTTTAGAGTAGTTAGAAAATAATTTTCAGGTCAGAAGTCTTGTATGCTCACTAGATTAAAATTTGGATTCTTTAGAATAGTTGTATCAGTCAGCTTTTCTGCATAACAAACATTCCCCAAACTTAATGACCTAAAGCAACTACGATTCATTTTGGTCACAAATTTGGGTTGGGCTCAGCCAAGTGGATCTTCTAGTTTTGGCTGGGCTCATGAATGTGTAGTTGGCTTCCATGTGAGCTGGAGATTGGCTGCTTCTAAAATGCTTGATCTCTGTGCTGTATAATCTGTCATCCTCCAGAAGGCTGGGCAGAGCTCTGAGAGAGAAGAGGCACATATCTTAACATCTAGGCCCGGAAGTGACAATATTGTCACTTCAGTATCACATTCTATTGGCTAAAGCAAGTCACAAGGCCAGATTAGAGTGAAAGGGAGGGAGAGTAGATTTGAGCTATTGATGGAAATAGTTGCAAAGCCATGTTACCAAGGTGCGTGTGTACAAGCAGGCAGAAAGATCATGACCATTCTTACAATCTGCAGTACGTTTATTTCTATTTGCCTAATCACGTTATCCTGTATTGTAGTTATTAAAATTTAACCCTATGGAAAATAATGGGGCAAAAGAGTGGAAAACCAGAGAGCCCCATTGGATTCTGATTTGACACAAGCCCCGATACATGAATGTACATTATTGTTGAGCTTTGAAAAGTCTGGCTAGGGGCAGCTGGATGGCTCAGTCGTTAAGCACCCAACTTCAGCTCAGGTCATGATCTTGCAGTTCGTGGGTTCGAGCCCCGTGTCGGGCTCTGTGCTGACAGCTCAGAGCCTGGAGCCTGTTTCAGATTCTGTGTCTCCCTCTCTCTCTCTCTCTCTGCCTTTCCCTGGCTCGCACTCTGTCACTCTCTCTCTCAAAAAGAAATAAACATTAAAAAATTCTTTTAAAAAGAAAAGTCTGGCTAAATATCCGTCCTCAAAACATAACCTTGAGCATCAGATTCTTAAGTTACTCCCAAAGCTACCTGTTTTGTTGCTTAGCAATTATCCATCTCCGAGGCAGTGGAAAATCACATGATCTTTATATAGATAATGCCGTTATGGCAATGGAAAAAAATTTGATTTGATATAAGGTTTACATAGCTAAAGCTCATTGACGTTGAACAAAACAGCCTCATTATTTTTGTATTCCATTCAAAATGCAAAGAGTGGTGAGGGAGGAGAAGCAAGCCAAACTTATTAAATGGAGGGGAAAAAAAGTAGGAAAGAATCATTAAGTTCTTATTCATGAATAAGAGGCACAAAGCAAGAATAATGAAAAAGATAATCAGTAGCATCACCCCTGGCAAAAACCACGCTTCTGCCATAACTAAAAATGTCCTGTGGTTCACAGCCTGTGACCGGCCCCCCCCAGCTCCCCTCAGCTGCACCCCACTCCCACCACTTTACAGGATCATCGATCCACTAAGCACACGGGGCGTGATTTTCTTTTTTTTTTAAATTTTTTTTTTCAACGTTTATTTATTTTTGGGACAGAGAGAGACAGAGCATGAATTGGGGAGGGGCAGAGAGAGAGGGAGACACAGAATCGGAAACAGGCTCCAGGCTCCGAGCCATCAGCCCAGAGCCCGACGCGGGGCTCGAACTCGCGGACCGCGAGATCGTGACCTGGCTGAAGTCGGACGCTTAACCGACTGCGCCACCCAGGCGCCCCTTTTTTTTTTTTTTAATTTTTTTTTTTTTTCGGGGCGTGATTTTCTAAATCACAGGGGGCTGGAAGAGCTTCACCAGATTGTGTCCTTACCAGGCTGTTTGTATTTGGAGCACATTTTCAAGAGATAAAAATACCCATCCTTCATCCCCAATATCTTTGGTGTTAAAATAAGAAAAAAATGCTTTTGGAGATGGGGCAACCATTATACATTACTGAACGTATCTTAAAACTAGGGGCACCTGGGTAGCTCAGTTGGTTAAGCATCCAACTTCGGCTCAGGTCATGATCTCATGATTCGGTGAGTTTGAGCCCCACGTCGGCTCTGTGCTGATGCCTCAGAGCCTGAAGCCTGCTTTCATTCTGTGTCTCCCTCTCTCTCTGCCCTTCCCCTGCTTACACTCTTTCTCACTCTTAAAAATAAATAAACATTGGGGCGCCTGGGTGGCTCAGTCGGTTAAGCGGCCGACTTCGGCTCAGGTCATGATCTCGCGGTCCATGGGTTCGAGCCCCGCGTCGGGCTCTGGGCTGACAGCTCAGAGCCTGGAGCCTGTTTCAGATTCTGTGTCTCCCTCTCGCTGACCCTCCCCCGTTCATGCTCTGTCTCTCTCTGTCTCAAAAATAAATAAACGTTAAAAAAAATATATTAAAAAAATAAATAAATAAAAAATAAATAAACATTAAAAAAATTCACTAAGTGAACTAAAAATATCTGAAGGAAAGCCAGATGCAATGAAGAAATAACATTATGGACCCCTTAACCAATAGGTACTTTCTCCTCTTCTCTGTAATTAATGCAATAAATAATTTATTGAGCACTTAATATGAACAAGGCATTGGGCTAGTATTGGGGAAGTGTAGAGATTAATAAAACATAAGCTCATTCTCTCAAGGAAATTATAATTTACCAGGAAAGAGAAGCACTCACTAAATAACACCTATACGAGATTGAGATGAATGCAGTCAGTCCTCACAATTCACGGATTCTGAATCTGCAAATTTGCCTACTCGCTAACATTTTTTGTAACCCCGAAGTCAACACGCATGGTGGTTTCAAAGTCATTCAAGGACACGTATACAGCAGAGAAAATTTTTGAGTCCCTTGACACGTACATTGCCAGCCGAGCTCAGAGTAACACTCTGCCTTGTTTCAGCTCTGAGAATGTAAGCAAGCCTCTTTTTCACAGTCCACCTGGTGCCACGTTTTTTGCTTTTTTTGTGCTTCCTGTGGGTGATTTCACTTTCGAAAATGGCCCCCTAATGCTGATGTGCTGTCAGGTGCTCCTCAGCACGAGAAGGCTGGATGGTGCCTCGTGGAGAAAATACGTTTTAGATAAGTTTCCTCCAGTCATGGGTCATAGTGCTCTCGGCCATCGGTTCAATGTGAACAAATCAATAATAGATATGAAATAAGATGTCTTTGAACAGAAACATGTATAAAACAAGTTTAGGTACTGAGAAGTGGATGAAAGTCATGACCAGAGCCTTGTAGGAACCTGACCCCATATGTCCCCTGGGAGCAGAGGTTCACTATTTGCTTATTCAGTGTTCGTGGAGATTCTATAGAACATCAATACTGCAAATAATGAAAATCAATTGTATACCTTTAATGAATGAATGAATGAATGAATGAGTCACAAGAGGCATAGGTGAAATGCTCTGAATGTTCAGAGACAACTTCTAGTTGAAGGAAAGGGAAAGAATTCATTGCAAGATGACACATGGGAGCTGAGTCTTACAGAGTCGGTCAGGTGTGGACAAACAAAATTGATTATACATGCCCGGCAGGGTGGAATAGCGTGAGCAAAATCATACGTGCAGAAAACCTTGGCACTTGTCCTGCTCAAGAGCACAAGTCCCAAAGTCTTAGAATTACAAGTTCTAAGACATGGGATGCATGGTGTGACCTCCGGTAGGTGACTCAATTTCCAGTGAAGCGGGTTAATAATACCATCTATCTCATAAGGTCGCTGTGAAGATTAAAATCTGTTACAACTTTTTAAAAAATATTTGTTTAGGGGCGCCCGGGTGGCTTAGTCGGTTGGGCGTCCGACTTCGGCTCAGGTCACGATCTCGCGGTCCGTGAGTTCGAGCCCCGCGTCGGGCTCTGTGCTGACAGCTCGGAGCCTGGAGCCTGTTTCAGATTCTGTGTCTCCCTCTCTCTCTGACCTTCCCCCATTCATGCTCTGTCTCTCTCTGTCTCAAAAATGAATAAACGTTAAAAAAATTTTTTTTAAATATTTGTTTATTTTTTGGAGAGCACAAGCGGGGGAGGGGCAGAGAGAGGGGGACAGAGGATCCAAAGCGGGATCCACGCTGACAGGCAGACAGCAGCGAGCCTGATGTGGGACTTGAACTCACGAACCGCGAGATCATGACCTGAGCCTGAAGTTGGACGCTCAATTGCCTGAGCCACCCAGGCGCCCCAAAATCTGTTACATCTTAATCAAGAGCCTCATGTATGTTAAATATTTAAGACAAGTCAACTATCATTGTTATTATTTCTATTACCAGAACGGTGAATATTTCCATTTGGCTCAATCATAAGCCATATGAGGCAAAACGGGGTGGGGGAGGGACTAGCACCGGGAATATGTTCTCATGGGGTCCCAAGGACCTTGGATTCTAGATGAAGAAACTGAGTTTTCACACCAGAGCACTAGGGAGCAAGGCTATGTTTTCAAACAGAGAACAGACATGACAGGTTGTGGTCCAGCCTGAAGCTAGCAGTGGGAGGGAGGATGGATGGGCAGGGCCGTGGTTGGGGCCTGGGAGACCAATGAGGAAATGGACCAGAAGGAGGGTGAGGGTTCCAGGATGAAATGGAGAAGAGGGAGTTCATGATATCTGGAAGAAGTTAACTCCTAGGAGTCCAACTTACCAGGACAGTAAGGTAGTGATTTGCTTCTTCATCTGGAGCTGGTTCCATGGGAGCGTTTAGGTTGTGAAAGTCAGGGAGCCGCTGACTTCTCGTATTTGCACCTTTCTGTATGTATAGAGACCGATGAATTTGTTAAAAAGTGCTTTAAAGGTTTTAGGCAGGCAGACGGGTTGGAGGATGGATCCATTTATATAAACAAGATGGAAAAGGAGCAGAGTTGGGTGGGGAGGATGCAGAATTCAGTTTGCGGTCTATGGATTGGAGAAGCTTCATAAACCGTGATGATCTTGTTGGAAAACTGAGAGCCTCATGCTAGCAAGAGGCGCCCTCTGAAACCTTTAATCTCAGAATCAAGAATGGGGAAACAGGGCTATTTCTTGTGGTTTTTTTTTTTTTAAGTTTATTCATTTTGAGAGAGACAGAGAGAGTGAGTGGGGGAGGGGCAGAGAGCAAGGGAGAGAGAGAATTCCAAGAAGGCTCTGCACTGTCAGTGTGGAGCCCCACGCAGGGCTCGAACTCACAAAACATCAGATCACAACCTGACCGAAACCAAGAGTCCGACACTTTACCTACTGAGCCGCTTAGGCACCCCTATTCTCATGGTACTTAAGCAAAGCGCTAAAAAAAAGGAGAGAGGGAGGGAGAGAGTGAGGAGGAAAGGGAAGATTGGCCTTAGGTCGTGAAATTTAGGGTATTAACAATTAGGCTATCATTTTTGTCTTCTCACATAGGAATAGCAGGCCCTTGGTTACAGTCTTCTGTATTCTATATAAATCTTATTCCCAGTTTTTCCTATGGGACAGGAATGTACCACAGCCTGACTAAAATCTAATAGAACACTGAAAAGTTTTGCAAATATCTTAGCTTTGCTTGAAACACCAATTGTCCAGTGGGAATAAATAGATGCCCACAAAGAAGGTTTTGGATGTCCTCGTTCCTCCTCTGTTAATCCACTGCATTTCCCTTTGAGAAATAGGCTGGGGTAGAGACAGGGGCGGTGGGGGGGGGGGAGTAAACCAAAAAGGTGAAATCCTGTTTCTCATATAAAAACAAGCCTCTTTTCTACTTTCAAATGCAAACGCGAAGTAATCAAAGATGGCAGCCGTAACAGGCGTCCTCATCTTCGTTAACCTATGTGTGCTCATTAAATAGCAGGGGGTACATAGGGCATTTATTTCAATAAAAACAATTAAGTATATACGTTTTTTCTGCTCAGCGTTAATGATTCCCTGTTGACAGGGCTGCATGCGGGGTACTTCTTGAGTTTCAAAGCAAGATTATTAAACAGGAATGACTGTCAAGTCTTATAACTTGGGTAACTGCCAAACAGACCAAGGATAAAAGCAGAAAAAGGAAAGGAAAACAAGAGACTGATTACCTGAAGCACTTTTTTTTTCCTATTAGAAAAATTACCCCTGAGGCCCTAACACTTATCTGCTCTGGCCATGCAGCCTCCAAAATGCAATGCCCACCATCATACCCACGCAGGACCGCACAACCTCCTCTCTAAGCCTGGGAAATCACTTCTAAACCACCTCTAGGGTGTCACATCCGAGGTGAAGGATTAATTAGTGCAAGTGTATAAAGTATAGGAAAAGCCATCGAGGGCTGTCTATCCAACACCGTTCCCTCTAAAGCTGAAGGAGGTTGGGCCTCCACCCAAGTACTCACCAGGTTGGGTGAACATCCGTATTTCATTTTGACCCTCTCCCTAAATAAGAGATAGTATTTGTCCTAAACCTCAAAAAAAATTTTTTTAACTACTGGGAAGTCTGTAGTGTGCTTTCCTTCAGGCAGCCACTGAAACACTAAGCCAGAACATACTCCAATCAAAATTATGCATTACAAAACCCGATTTCAGAAAAGAAGTAAATGATGAAGCAGGAGAAAGTATCTTGGACTTCACTGAACACACAACTTCCAGAGTGTATCTTGGGGGCCAATAAATGGAAATCAGCTTTGAGAGCACAGGGGAGGACTTTTAGCCCACTGGCCCCTGGCCCCTGGCAATGCGTGTTCCAGAGTCAAAGGACAATTAAATTAGGCTCGGCATGCTGACCTTGCTTCAGAAGGAGGAGGACTAAAAACATTTTTTAGAGGGTTGTAACAAGGAAGAATCTAAGGACACCAGAAAATTCACTTCACTCCCCAAGGTTTAACTCTGCTTTGAAACCTAAAATTGTGCCTTCTTCGCAATAAAGGTAGATCTGAATAAAAATTAAACAAATAAGGGGCTCCTGATGGCTCAGTCGGTTACGTGTCCGACTTCAGCTCAGGTCGTGATCTTACAGTTGGTGGGTTCGAGCCCCACGTTGGGCTCTGTGCTGACAATGCAGAGACTGCTTGGGATTTTTTCTCTGTATACCTCTCTCTCTCTTTGACTCTCTCTGCTTCTCCCTGACTTGTGCTCTTTCTCAAAATAAATAAATAAACTTAAAAAAGATTCTTTAAAAAAAGTTAAACAAATAAGAAAAAAATGAAAACTAAATATTCCAAATTATATATACCAGGAATTATTTGACTAATGGGAAGTCAAAAGTCTTTTATAATTTCTGTTCACCCTCTTGGGAACAGATCTGGCTAGGGCAGGGTTCACACTTGACATTTGGAGGCAGATAATTGTTGCCCAGGGCCACTCTGTGCACCGGCCTCTACCCATTAGATGCTGCAATGTACCCTCACCCACGTTTGCGGACACCCAAAAATGTATCCGGACGTTGCCAAATGTTCCCAGAGGGGGTGTGGGGACAAAGTCTCTCCCCAGTGAAATCCCTGGGTTTCGAGATAGGGATGTGGCCCTGCGTATCCAGATGTCATCTTCAAGCCCAGCCAGCCACCAAAGGACCCATCTGCTCCTACCACCCAAGAGAAATAAATTATAATGGCTGCACCTCACAATATACATCCCCCTGCCATTCTTCTCCAAGACCTGGCTCTTGGGTTCCTGTCTCCAGCCCAGGCTATAAGACCTACTTCTGACCCCCTTATAAGAATTATTGGACCTCCCACCAAGCTCTTTATTCCAGATCTCCAGTCCCTGCACTGGGGTCTCCAATAGGGATCAGCCCAGGAACCTTAGAACCTCCCCAGCCACCCTCATATCTCCACCATCTTATTCTTACCGCCACTCAATCAAGACAAAGGGATTTAATACCCACGGCCTAGACTTGCTTCCACTTACCTGAAGGATAACATAGCAGAGGAATCGGCAAGTTTGTTGGATTGAGACAGATTCTGTCTCATCAGTTGCCTTGAACAATTCTGTTTCTATTGAGGAACAAATAATTAAGGATTCGGCCTTATCATGAGAAGTCAGCAACTAATAAGTGTTTATTCAATGCAAAGCAAGTCCAGGGAGGACCTGGCAGTCTAGACAGTCTGCAGTGCGCGTTCATTCAGTCGCCCACTGGAACAGGACTCTTCTCTGACACTTCGTCGTTGTCTCGTCTACACCTAGCGTCTGAGATACGCTTGATAATCAATAGTTTTCGCATCAGTTAGTTCACTTCTCAGAAACACTAGGTAAGTGAATATGAATTAAGGGAGTATTGCATGTTCCGTGCTGGTTTAAGCAGAAGGAATGAGTGAATGAACGAATCGATTAATCAGTCAATGATTCCTTGTTAACGTGGTAACTTTCAAGTGGCGGGAGACCACCATTTTCATATTAGGGGTTGTAATAGGGAGAATTCCGAGATGCCTCTGACATGCCTGACCCCTGGCATACACACGCCTTCTCCAAGTTATTCAGTCACATACTAACCTAGGTGGGTCCGTGAAGGGATTTTGCAGCTGCAATTAAATCCCAAATCAATGACTTTAAGAAAGAGAGATTATCCTTGGTGGGGCTGACCTAATTAGGTGAGACCTTAAAGGTGACAAGGTTTTTCCTGGAAAGAGACTCGAAAGGTAACAGGGAATCTGGTGAGGCCCAGTCTTTGCTACTGGATTCAGAGATGAAGCCACAAGGCAAAGAATGTGGATGGTTTCCGGGAGCTAAAAGCAACCTGCAGCTGACCGCAGGCAGGGAAGCAGGGGCCTCGCGTCTGCTGTCGCAAAGAACTGCATTCTGCCTCAAGCACACTAGGAAAGGACCAGACCTTCAGATGACGACCACGGCCCCAGAGCCCGGGTGAGGCTGACACTTCCACTGCAGCCCGGTGAGACCTGAGCAGAGCCCACGGCCACACCATGCCCTGTTCTGCCCCGACCACGGTGAGCTGATGAGTGGGTGTGGCTGCAAGCGAAGTTGGTGGTGATTTGAGGGATAGCAATAGAAACCGAGGCAGGGTTTGGGGGGAGCCTGCGTGGCTCAGTAGGTTGAGCGTTGGACTTCTGCTCGGGTCATGATCTCCCAGTTCATGAGTTCCAGCCCCGTATTGGGCTCCGTGCTGACAGCTCAGAGCCTGGAGCCTGCATCAGATTCTGTGGCTCCCTCTCTCTCTGCCCCTCCCCTTCTCACACTCTCTCTCTGTCTCTCTCTCTCAAAAATAACATTAAAAAATAAAAAAATAAAGAAACCGAGGCAGGGTTCAAAACAACATCGTCATTTAATAAAAAGACCACAGAGTTAATTCTCATATTAACAGGCGGGGTGGGGCGTAGTTTGTGTCGTGTATGACCAAGTGTCTTAGAAATGCTCACACTTAAGAGACACAGGTGTCACTTCCTCCACCTGTTCTCCATCACCTCCAGTCCCCAGTGGAGGAGCCAGCAGCCTCCAGTCTGCTATCAGCCCGAAGCTTTCGTTGTGTTAATCATGGTGAGAGCCACCAGGAATGACACCAGACAGGGAGCCCCACAGAAGGGAGAAATGGGGGCAAGAACAGGGGGATGGGGCAGGAAATAAGAGCCCGTGAGGAGCGCCATCTTGAGAGCAAACTGGGGAGGGGTGGGTGGATGGCGAGAAAGAGACGATGAGGACATTTGCCATCTGTGTGTGATAGTAACAGAGAGAGAAGGAGGAGAGAGGGTTTAACAACTTCTGTTACACTGGGCTATGAGTGAAAACCCCCTTTGGGCAACTGCACAGTTGTAATTACTTTTATTATTTAGTAGGCACCGGATTAATGTTTTTGCATGTGGCTTTGTGGGGAAACGGCATTTCCTGTGGATGCCAAAGGCCCAGCTTTCTACAGGTCACACTAGTATTGTCAGCCTGGCCTAAGGGAACGTGAAAACTGGCCTGCCTTCTCCACTCGTGTCTTCCTAGCTCTTGCCTCCGGGCCTCAGGTCTGCAAAAATTCCCTGAGGATCCATAAATGCAAGTCACATTAAAAAAAAAAAAAAAAGTCCAGGGGCGCCAAGGTGGCTCAGTCAAGGTTGAGCCTCTGACTTCGGCTCAGGTCATAGTCTCCGGTTCAGGAGTTCAAGCCCCATGTCGGGCTCTGTGCTGACAGCTCAGAGCCTGGAGCCTGCTTGGGATTCTGCGTCTCCCTCTCTCCCTCTGCCCCTCCCCCACTCACACTCTGTCTCTCTCTCTCTTTCAAAAATAAATAAACATTTTTTTAAAAATGCCTCCGTCACTTAAGCATCCGACTTTGGCACAGACCATGATCACCCAGTTCATGAGTTCGAGCCCTGCATCCGGTGAGCCCTGCCTCTCTCTCTCTCTCTCTCTCTCTCTCTCCACCTTCACTCGCTTGTGTCCTCTCTCTCTCTAATAATAATAATAATAATGCCTCTCTCCCTGTTGAAGCTTGCTGCTCGGTGCCTCACAGCCTCCCTGGTGGCCTAGGAGAGGCCGAAGAGATGGCTATTGTGAGCAGGAAGAGGATGCGGTCGTGCCTTGGTGTGAAGCCTTGTGGCCGAAACCACCACCCGAGAGGACAATTCTGGCCCAGACTCTCCCAGCTCCTGTCCTCTCCAGCACCAGTTCTCAACTGGGGCACTTTGCTCCCCAGGGAGCATTCCACAATGTCCAGAGATATTTTTGGTTGTCACTCCTGGGGAGGAAGCGTGCTCCTGGCATGCAGAAGACAGAGACTAGACGTGTGCTGAACCCCCGCCCCCCGCAACACAGTACAGCCCCCCCCCGCCCAGAGAGAGTATCCAGCCCCAATGTCAATAGAGCCGAGCCGGAGAAACTCTGATTTACAAGCTTTGGTGGGCAAGGATTGAATATCAAAGACACCACGGAAAGTGATGGAAACCAAGCTCCCATAGGCAGGTTTCTATGTTTGGAATATTTGATGTTTTTCTGCAGGAAAAAAAGAAAAGAAAAAAACCACCACGATTTCTCAGGTTAAAAAAAATTACTGCAATAAAAACCACATGATGATAGAGCTAAGTTATTTAGCTGCCCACAGAGTGACCATAAGTGAAGCGCATACAGAAAGCTGCAGGCCCGTTTCAGAGCCCCCTCGTAAAGCTGCCCCATGATGCAAGGATTCTAGATTACCTTCCTCCGCTGCTTTTCTGGGCTTCCATGCATTTCACTGACCTGGTTTATGTTTGCAGGATGGATACGAGGCTGAACCTCCCTCCGAGAGGTAGGGTAGATGAGTTTAGGTCCCAAGATTGGGCACCCAAATGGACGCCATGAGTCCTTCTCGGAGATTCTACGTCATCAGTGGGGATACGTGGATGGCAGGAGTGAAGACGGCACAGATGGGCTGGCCGTTGAGACACACTGTGTCTCTAAGTGGCTTCTGAGATCCACGGGACACGTGGCTCAGGGAAGAGCAAGCTGGGACTCATTCTCAGGAATGCCCTCGCCTCCAGCTTTCCACCCATGATCTGGAACTGACCGGCAAGCCTCTGTCCTCTCCAAGAAGGGTGGTGTGCTCCCGATGCATGGGCGCTCGAGGAACTTCTCTGCCTATGGTGGTGAAATCATGTCCTGCTGACTCAGGAGAGGGGGGTTGCGGGTGTCTGCATCTGATAGACTCAGGGGGACCCACACAGAGACCCAGAGTTAGAGCGGTTCACGGCGGATGGGGACCAAGGTCTCTTTCCAGTGGGAGACGGGAAATGAAAGCCAGCACCACAATCAACAGAAACAATTTCCTCTTATTTTAATTTATTTTTTATTTTTTATTTTTAGAAAGAGAGCACATGGAGAGAGGGGCAGAAGGAGACAGAGAGAGAGAGAGAGAGGGGGAGAGAGAATCCCAAGCAGGCTCTATGCCCAGAACAGAGCCTGACACAGGGCTCGATCTCACGACCTGAGCTGAAATCAAGAGTCGGATGCTCAACCAACTGAGCCACCCAGGTGCCCCCCCCTTTTATTTTACGTTTATATCAGTCTTTACTTTTTCTGGCTTTCCTTCTTACCTGTTTTCTTTATGAATGCGTAAATCTTCAGTTTCCATACAACAGGATTAATGTAAGCACATAAAGAGGCATATAAAGACTCACCAATTCCATCTTGTCTTTTTGTTTTGTTGTGGCAGAAGCCATCAGCCTTTTGACAGATTCCCCAGACACTCCTTCATCCCGCATTTACAGGCACTCCTTCTTCCCGCACGTTCGCGCGCTCCTTCGTCCCACATTTACACGCTCCGGTGCCGTAGTCGCAGCTCATTCTTCGGCGGGCTTTTGCCTGGCTCCATAATGCTCTGCATGAAATGCGGTGCTTAAAGACCAGAATCTTCCTCTTCTTTTTTTTCCAGTAAGCTCTGTGCCCAAGGTGGGGCTCAAAGTCACAACCCCAAAATCAAGAGGAATATACTCCACTGACTGAGCCAGCCGGTGCCTCATTCTCTTCCTTTCTTTTTCTTTCTTTCTTTCTTTCTTTCTTTCTTTCTTTCTTTCTTTCTTTCTCTTCGTGAGAGCGTGTGCACCCACAGGTGTGGGAGCACTGGAGGAGCAGAGGGAGAGGGAGAGAGAGAATCCTAAGAAGCCTCCACGGTCAGCTCAGAGCCCGATCCCGGATGTGGGATCATGAACTGAGCCGGAATCCACAGTCGGACACTTAACTGCCTGAGCCACCTAGGTGTCCCTATGCTTCTTTTCTTAATGTGAGTTCAGGGTCTCCATAGTTTTATAATAATCCTATAATAGAAACAAATTTATCGTCAGGGATTTTACTATAACCATTTACTGATGATTTTGAGCTCTACAGGTGCCCTCTCTTGTTTTTTTAATTCAGTGAAATTTAACATTTATTGAGTTTTTACTCAGGGCCAAGCCCTGTGCTAGGCTGTTGGGGGTGGGGGTCGGTATAAAGATGAATCAAACATCCATTCGCTCTTGAAGAGCTTTGGTGATTGTTTTTTCTCTGCCACATGCCAATGAAAACAATGAATTGTTTCACTGAACAAATTAACTGAGTGCCTACTATGAGCAGAAACAGTAAAACCTATGCAGAGGATAAAAATCAACAAGAGGGGCTCCTGGGTAGCTCAGTAGGTTGACCGTCCAACTTCGGCTCAGGTCATGATCTCGCAGTTCGTGAGTTCGAGCCCCGCGTCGGGCTCTGTGCTGACAGCTCAGACCCTGGAGCCTGTTTTGGATTCTGTGTCTCCCTCTCTCTCTGCCCCTCCCCTGCTCACACTCTGTCTCTCTCTCAAAAATAAATACAGATTAAAAACAATTTTTTTTAAAATCGACAAGAAATATGCTAGGAAAATAAGAAACGGGAGATGTTTCCTTATGTTAGGAAAATAAGGAACGGGAGATGAAACCAAGGGTAACCACAGCATACAGAATTTATCCTATAAGCTCTATGTTTGGGCGAAGGGGGCATTATGTTTAGCTCCCAGCTCCCCAGCCGCCAACTGAACAGAGAAATAATATCACCCGTGTATCGCAGTATAAAAACATGCAGAAAAAAAAAACCAAACAAAACATCAGAACCCTGCCTACTCTTCTGGAAAGAACATTCTCTTCTCTTATTCTCCTAACATGGACTCCTCTGTGGTGTGAAACTAATGATGTTGCTGGAAGACACACAGGGAAACAAAGTCCTCAGGAACGCGAGACACAGGCTGCGAGGGCAACATGTGGGTACACAGACGTAGCACGCCAAGGAATAGAGGAAGGGCCCCTCGACAGACCTTGCAGGACAGGGCACTGGAAATGGGTAAGACTTCCAGAGGCGCGAAGGACGACATTCTCAGCAGAAAGCACAGCCTAAGTGAAGACACAGAGTTCGAGGGAAACAAAACATCTTTGGAAACGGGCCAGGGGCCTGCAGCGGCTGGAGTATAGGTCTCGTGGAAGCAGGTCAAAGGAGACGAGCTGGAGAGGCAGGCTGAAGCCAGACTACGAAAGTTCCTGAAGGCGAGCCGAGGGGTTGAGACGTTATTTTGTATGTTGTGTTTTGTCTGGAGTGGGGAGATATGGGATGTTTATGACAGCAGCCGGGAGCCCTGTGGGTGATGGAGTCAAAGAAGGGAGGGTGGCAAGACCCAACCCACGGCTGGGGAGTAGCAGCGTAAAGATGAGGAGGACATGAACTGGACAGTGTATGGGGGAAGTAGGCGGATAGAAGAAAGAACCAGGGGAATATGGCGTTGACTGGCTTTGGCTCATGACTCAATCCTTGGCCAAGATCCTTGGCTTGGAATATAGATACTCTGCGAAGTTTGCTAGTTGAGGAACTACGGATATGACAAAAAATATATATATGTGATATATGAGGAACTAAAGGATATGACAAAAAAAAAAAAAAAAAAAGGCTTTGGGTTTTATAACCTGAGGAGCCAGAAGGATTCCAGTAGCATTAAGCAGACTAAAGAAGACAGATGGGTCTGAAGTGTTTTTACGGCACGCAGATGGGGGTTCCAATCTGCGGTTGCTTGAAGGGCATTGGTTGCCAAGGGGCAGATGGGGTGATGGAAATGTTCCTCATCTCGATTGGGATGTTAGGTACATAGGTGAGTACATTTGTAAACCCCCACCTAGCTCATACCTAAGAGCTATGTGTTTTATTGCATATTAATTTTACCTCCATACGTTGAGTTTTTTTAATGAATCTAAAATTTCCAGCACACGAACAAAGTTGAAGAGATTTTAGTTCCGTCCTAAAGGAGTTTGTACAAGCAAATGAATACAACAGAACCCAACAATAAGGAGAAATATAAGGGGCAGAATATAAAGGCCAGAGCGTAGTCCTGGGTGGGGGTTGGGGAAAGCTGACGGGCGGTGCTATTTGAACTGGGTTTTGAAGAATAAATAAACTGGAAATAGAACTGCCATGAGGAAGGACAGGAACCGTAATTTGCTAATGACTCATGACATGATCAAGTTCAGACACATTTATTGCAATGCGTTTTAAGGCGTAATACAAATTTGCACAAGGGTATGCCTCCGCAAGAGACTGTCAGGCAGTGTGGAAGAACACGGATTTTGGAGGTGGACCGTTTTCAGGGTGGGCTCCTGCTATGCCCTTTATTGGTTGCGTGGCATTAGGCAAGTTACATCAGCTTTCTGCAGGTACACATGCTAGTATCTCTACTATCTGGTAGTGGTGAGAATTAGCTCGGTCAGTGAATGTAAAATTCTTAGTTCACAGCGAGTGTCCGTGAGTGTAAACTCATGATGTGATTGCATAACAAGGGCCTATGCTTAGGATTAAAATGATTGTTAAAATAACACACCAAACAATACCCAGATAGTAATATGCTTATTTTCCGATGTTTCACATCCGAAGGTTTTAAGGTTGGGTTTTTCACCTGTGCCCCCCTGGGGACCTCCTGAATTTAATTTAGGACTCCCTGCAGTGTCTTCTGTTAAATCCAAAACGTGTTAAACGTTTATCACAGCAATGCTTATCTAAAACAGAGAACATTCTACCCATATGTGGGGGGGGAGGTGTGCACCATGTGTGCTGTGGAGATTTTTCCCTCCTCTGTTAAAAGAACACACGTGGAGATCATGTGTCCCCGCCGATTGTGTGGGAGGCAGAGAATCACACTGTACGTTCTAACCCCTGACCCCCTGCAGAGTGTTCGAGGCCGAAGAAATCACACACAGGACATTCTGTTGATTTAAAAGATTTCTTCCGGAAGTCATCAAGCCCCTGACTGATCTCACTAATGAACCGTGTGGCCAAGATTGATCTTTCCCCAACGTGATCTCTTGAATCAAGCAAATTGCTGGAATGCTTAGCAGCGCCATCTTCAAGGGGAAAACATTCGTCCTGCATATATAAGCGCTTCTAATGAGATGTGCCCCGTGTACCACATCAGAGCGATCACGGGGGGACAGAGGTAAATTGTGAGAGAGCAAGTCTGGCAGTGATTGCTTTTTTAAATGATGATATATTTAGAACAGTCTGCCTCCCCAGCTGCCAGCATCCCCGCCAAAGCTGTCAGGCTTCCTCTTTTATTGTGGGCAGGCACTGGTTTACTTACTTAAAAATTGTAGAAAGCCAATGGGGTTTTCTTATCTTTCTCTTGGTTGTGTGGAGGCAGAAGCCGGTGTCTCCTCATTTCCACATGGACTGATATTGATTGTAATGACAAGAACGGTCTTTTTTTTTTTTTAATTTCTTTTAACGTTTATTTATTTTTGAGAGACAGAGCATGAGCAGGGGAGGGTCGGAGAGACAAGGAGACACACAGAATCCGAAGCAGGCTCCAGGCTCCGAGCTGTCAGCACAGAGCCCGATGCGGGGCTCGAATCCATGAACCATGAGATCATGACCTGAGCCGAAGTGGGATGCTTAACCCACCGAGCTACCCAGGCACCCCAAGAACTGTTTTTTAAGGGGTAACTGTGAATATGCTCAAGAGCTAATGAGGGACAGAGTTATTTCCGTGAAGTGAAGGACAGATTAAAATGGAAGATGGAACTGAACATCCTATTTGAAGGCAACACGGATGAAGGGAGCCAGGACTGTCTCTGAGTCTAGGAGGTAAGCTTGCAGGTAGGGAAGGGAATCGTCAGGAGTGAGCTGTTTGCCACGCCCCTCGTGGCTTGGGAGGCAACCTGTAGAGGCAAGTGTTCTAGGGGAAGTCTTGACTTCCACCGGAGACACAACAAAAGTGTTGCTGTGATTCTATTACTAACCATGGTTTCTAAACCTTCAGTGTTTAAGCCTTGGTTCACCTTTCAGGATTCCCTACCAATTTCAGATCTACCGTGCACTGACTACCCAGCTCCCAGCATGCAGTTCACAGACCTGAGTCCTCATCCTGGTTCATAATGTAAGACAACACGGGGTAAGAGGTCAGAATATTGGAGTTCCAAGTTCAGCGCGGCCGTTGAGTGTTGGGTAGCATCTCCAGTACTGAGGAGAGGCTGTATGTTATCTCTTGCTGTGTAATAAATCCTTTCAAAACGTGGTGACTTGAAACAACCATTCGTTCCATGTCAGGGTTTCTTCAGGTCCAGAATCCAAACAGGACACACAATCCAGAACGGACAGCTTATCCTTCATCCACAGTATTGAGCTTCTTCTAGAAAACTCAAAAGAAGCATCTGAAGACCAGACGCTGAAGGATCCACTTCCAAGGTGGCTCACTCAACATGGCAGGTGTGTCGGTGTTGACTAAGGGGGGAAGATTCAGCTCCTCTCCACGTGGGCCTTTCTACAGGACGGCTCCCCCGGAGTGAGCAATCCAAGACTCCAAAGAGAAAACCAAAATGGCACACCACCACTTGCTCGGTATTTTACTAGTCACAAAGGTCAGTTGTAGCTGACATGGAGGAGGTGAGGGAGGGCAGTGAACACCAGGAGGTGAGGACCATCAGGGACTTCTTGGAGACTTGCCACCACAGGCGGCTTAAGACAGCTCGCGGTGGGGTATGGCGGCCTGGGTGTGGATACAGCACACCGGTGTGGAGGGATGCCGTGTAACACCGGCTCCCAAGCCACACCATTCAGGTTCACATCCCAGCCTACCCCTTGCCCTGTGGCCTAAGGCAAATTGCTTCATGCTCTTTGACTCAGATTCCACATACTTTAAATGTGGCAGGTCAGATTCGTGGCCAATATTCACTCCCGACAGTGCCTTCTCTCCACCGCCCCCAGCCTTCATGGGAGGAGTACACTCCCCCGCTCTGTCCATGTTGGGCTTGGCTCTGAACTCACGGTGGCCAGAGTGTAATTTCTGACCTCAGTGAGGCTCAGCAACGTGCCTCACTTTGCCAATGGAAGAAGACTTGCCACACATACAAGTCTGAAATGAGTTTGCCCGGTTTTGTCGTCCTTTTGCATATCGTCCATCATTATGGGAAAAACATACTCCAGGCGGGCCCCTGGGTCCCAGAAAAAGAGACGTGCCTGGAGCCACGTGAACCCGGCCTGCCGCGTGGAGCTAACTCCAGCTGTGCTGGACCAGATGCCCTGAGCCTCCGCTGACCTGTGGACAGTGGACACTCTAGGAGAGATGAAGCGATTGGTGTGTTAAGCCCCAGAAACTTGTGGGAATGTTTGTTACACGGTATTGCTGAGGCGATAGCTAACTGATACAGGCGGCTGCGTGGAACCTGTCACATAGGGTCATGAGGATTGCACCAGATGATCTCTGTAAAGGGCTTCTAACATCGCCTGCTGCTAGGGCTGACTCAGGGAGCCTTCAGCCTACCTCTCGGCATGCTGGGGGCCCCTCCGCCCCGACCGCCGGCCCTCTTTCCCTGGTGCGTGCATTTCACCTCGTCCCAGGCTGTCCTGCCTGCCACTGAACTCTGCCTCATCCCCTCCCACCCTGCCACACCTTTCCAGGTGGTAAGCAGCACATCGGACTAATTAACACACCCCAGTACAATGGTGGGAAAATCCTCTACCCACCTGGCCTCCTCCCACCTTCCTGGGAATCCGCGCTTGGCGATTTCTGTTGGTTTTAAACATTCTTGGACTCAAGGGCTTCCTTTGTCTCCCCGGGAGAAATGAGTCACGGTGAACAACCCGGGCGAAGGACGCGGGGACGGGCAGGCTGCGTCAGGCCGGGAGGCGGAGGAGGGCTGCCGAACCGTGAGCACGGTCGCTCTGAGGCCGGCGGGGCTCCGAGGCAGCCTGGGCCCCGGGACACACAGCTCCCGTGCCTCCGCCTGCCGAGCCCTCCCCCGATGCTCAGGGCCGGCAGTCCCCAGCCGCGCATGCAGGTGCCCGTGGCCGACAACATTAGCTGACACTGCAAACGTTGGGAGGGGAGCGGGAGGCCAGGAGGACCACTGCCCCGGCCTCGGGTCCAGGGCGTCCGGCCCCCCAGCCGGAGCGCACAGCGGAGGTGGGACGCGGGAGGCGGGCCCCGCAGGCCGGCCGGCCACAGCAGCTTTTCCTGACCTCGGCAGTACACACATTTGGGCCTGGCTCCTTCTCTGTGGAGGGGACTGTCCTCTGCACTGTAGGTTGTGGAGTGGCGTCCCCGCCCCCCACCCACCAGATGCCCAACCCCAGTAGTGACAACCAAAAATGTCTACAGATATCGCCGAACGTCCCCTGGGTGCCAGCTCTCCTCCAGGTGAGAACCGCGGAGCCGGAGGCAAAGAGTCGGACCGAGGTACTTGTATTCAATCAGCAAACACTTCCCGAGCGTCTCCCATTTGCCGGGCACCGTGCTGGGGCTCGGGATCGCAGGGATGAGTCAGGGAGGAAGACCTGTAGCTAAGGAGCAGTCACGTGGTGTGCCTTCTCTCCCGTACCCCGTGGGGGACGAGGGGGAGTCCGTGAGCTTGAGACAGTCAGCGTCACGAGCCCTGTGCTCGTCCCCAAAGCCGGAATTGGCACCGGCGCCCCTGAACCCCACCCGGCGTGCTTTCCTCTGACAGCTGTGCCGGGGAGGCCCTGCACCCTTCGCCCCTCCCTGTCAATGGTCGTGTGCTGGGGTAGTCAGAGCCCCTCTCAAACCAATCTGGTTTGGGACCTATGGCCAGTGCTGCGTAGAAGGGCATGTCTTTCAGCCCCGGCTGTTCCCTGGGATAGCCGGGGGGATCCTTACAAAACACCGATGCTCATGCTGGACGCCACTCTTCCTGTGTCTGTTTTCATTCGTCTGATGTGGGGCAGCTGTGGTTGCTAGAAAAGCTCCCATCTCACCCAAGACGGCCTCTTCCCTCTCTGGAATTTTAGTTCTATTCCCCCTTCTCTGTTTCCACACCTCTCTGGTGCTTCCAGAAATGTGATTTCTGTGTCATTGGTCCATTTCGTTCTCGCTGTTGCAATAGAAGCAGTGATCCATCCCTCACCAGCAGCAAAAGTCGCTGGGAGATTTTTAATCCCCTCCACCAGGTTCCAATATACAGCCAGGGTCCAGAAACCTTGTTTAAGAAAAGGCATAAGCCAGTGGTTCTCGGAGCGTGGCCCCGAGCCAGTAGCCTCACCCAGGAACCTGTTAGAAAATTCCGACTCGTGGGCCCCATCCCAGATCTGCTGAATCAGAAGCTGTGACCATGGAGCCCCACAATCTATGCTTTAAATAGACTCCCAGGAGGGGACCCTGGGTGCCTCAGTCGGTTGAGCATCAGACTCTTGATTTCGGTTCAGGTCATGATCTCACGGTTCATGAGATCAAGTCCTGCCTTAGGCTCCGTGTGCTGATGGCGTGGGGCCTGCTTCGGATGCGCTCTCTCTCCCTCTCTCTCTGCCCCTCCTCCATTGACGTCTTTTCTCTCTCTCTCAAAATAAATAAACTATTAAAAAGTAATCACTAGGGGCGCCTGGGTGGCTCAGTCAGTTAAGCGGCCGACTTCGGCTCAGGTCATGATCTCACAGTCCGTGAGTTCGAGCCCCGCGTCGGGCTCTGGGCTGACAGCTCAGAGCCTGGAGTCTGTTTCGGATTCTGTGTCTCCCTCCCTCTGTCCCTCCCCCGTTCATGCTCTGTCTCTCTCTGTCTCAAAAATAAATAAACGTTAAAAAAAAATTTTTTTTTTAAAAGTAATCACTAAAAGAGACTCCCAGATGATTCTGATGCACACTCAAGTTTTCGAATCACTGTGAGAGGTAGCTGTTCCCTAGCTCCGTTTGGTCATTACAGGCTCCGCCTACCTCGGCCCTGTGCAGAGGCCTGACCGTGCCCGACTTCCCACCCCCATGGCACTGGACCAGGCTTGCTGAGACGGAGCTGATGCACCCTTGGGTGTTTGAGCTGAACTCGCAGACATCTGCACACCCGTATTGTGAAGCTGGCCTCACCCCTCCAGGAGCAACCCCCGTCTAGATCTCGTTCCCCAGCCCCAGTGCTGGTCGTCACCCCTCCCCCAGCCCTCCTCATGACTGCGTAGGAATGACAGGGAACTCCAGCCAACTTGCCTCCCCCACTATTCCTCCCACTTTCCTACCTATTCGAGAATGAACTCACTCCCTTTTCAGAGAGAGCTTTCCTGCCACACAGAAAATGAAACACATCAGAGGTTGAAGAAGTTGAAGCCCGTGACGAGGAGGGAAAAGAAAAAAGATACAGCAAGAGTAAACGTAGATAAGATTAAGTGGGGAAGAGAATCACTGCCGTGGAAAGGAATGAAAAAACAACGGGAGGAGAGAATTATATATGAGTTGGGCTGGGAAGGACAAGGATGAGGAAGCATAAATAAATGTATCGAGATCCAGAGGGAATTTTGATTCCTACAAAGTTTCTCAACTAGTCCTAAAAGAAGGGGGAAAAAAAACAACAGATAATGGAGGCAGAATTTAACCTATAAACTCATGTGGAAACTAGCATGTTCCCATGGGTCTCGGGCATGAGAATTTGCCTCTGTGAGTTATTCCTAGAATATTTGCCTGGCTTCTTAACCCCAGGAACAAAAGACCGAGGTCTTAAAGGAGGATCGTGGGGGAATCTTAATGAGGCCAATTGTATCTGCCCGGATTCTTAGTTGTAAACAGTAGGACTTAACTCTGGCTCATCTAAACAGAAAATGAATTTATTAAGGAATGATAAGTCGCTCACAGAATCTCGAGAGGGCGCATCAGACTTGGGGCTGACAAGGTCGGCCACGGAGCCAAAACGTCACGAAACAGCTCCAGCAAAGCCCAGCCTGGTGACAAATGTGGAAATAACACCACAGCTTGACCTTCCGTGAGGGAGGAGGCTTTGCCTAGATACAGGATAGAGACCCATCTTCCAGGCAAGGGGGGGTGTTGACATGTGTCTCTTAATATCCGATTCTTCCGTCCCGTTCACAGCCACTCTCGACTTGAGGCCACTTTACCCGCAGAGGACATGGGGCAATATCTGGGGAAAATTTTATTTGTCATCACTGGGAGGAGGATGTCACTGGCATCTGGTGGGTGTAGGCCAGGGACGCTAACCACCCGGCAACACACAGGACAGCCTCCCACCGCAGGGAATCACCTTGACCAAAATGTCCATCATGCGGGGGCTGAGGAGCCTTGCCCCTCAGAACAAGACGGGCTGTTTTTCACGGAGTCCCTGGCCACCCAAGAATAAGAATGATATTCTCCAGCCTCGTTTGCAGCACAGTGAGGCCGTGTGACCAAGCTCTAGCCGTGGGGTTATGGACAGAAATGGTGTGCGCAGCCTTGAGGAACCGCTTGCGCTCCGTCCCTGTCAGCACAGGCTGCTATAACAAAGCACCACGCGCGAAATCGACTTGAACAACACACATTTCTTGCTCACACTCCCAGAGGCTGGGAAGTCCAGCATCAGGGTGCGGGGGGAGCCAGTGCTGGAGAGGGCCTGCTGCCTGGTCTGCGGATGGCCGTCTTCCTGCTGTTGGATCCTGTTTCCTCACTGCACATCTTGACACACAAAGGAACACGCCAGCCCATGTGCCAGACAGGCCACAGCGCAGAAGAGTTGGGGCTTCTGGAGGCAGGGCTCAGCAAATACTCTCGGGAGTCACTGGACAAGTGCCCCGGAGTGCTCAGTGTTTGGGCAGGATGCCTCTGAGGCGTGTTCTATGGTCTCTGAGGCCCCCACACCTGGGCTCCAGCCACCCATCATGCTCAGAGACTGGTGGGCGCTCCCTTCCTCAGCCGTCGTCTTCCAGGATTTGCTCACACATCAATGGCTTGCACTTCATCCCTGTCTCAGGCTCTGCTTGGGGGTGGGGGGGACCTAACTCTGAACAGTTTTCTAACTTAAAGCCCATCTCTAGGCATGAAGACAGTTTGGATCAATTAATATATTTTTTACATTTAAAGCAAAATTGATTTGAGAGAGAGAGCGCGCGCAAGCAGGAGAGAAGGGCAGTAGGAGAGAGAGAATCTCAAGCAGGCTCCACGCTCAGCACAGAGTCTGACACCAGCCCAACGCCAGGACCCTGGGATCACGACCCGAGCCGAAATCAAGAGTCAGAGGCTCAACCGAGTGATCCACCCAGGTGCCCCTTGGATCAATTAATATTTTAAAATAATGGCCATGCAGCAAGGCAGAGCAAGGACTTCCCAGCTCGAGGCTGTGGACGTGAACAGACAGTTGTCACTCATGGTCTAAACACAGGGTCTAGCACAGACTCCAGACGGTCAGATGCAGGTACCACATTAAATATAATTATGTTTTCGTGTGCGTGTGTGTGTGTTTCGTTCATAAATGCGTTGTGTGACAGCAAAATCAATTGCTGTACAAAACAGAAACCTGACCCATCAGAAAATAAAATCTTTGCGGCAAAAAGAACCGCAAGAGAACGGAATGTGTGGGGTAGCACGTCCCAGGCTCATTACTTGACTAAGTGGATCAGAGTTCTCAGGCAGAAAAGATTAAATATTGATCCCCAGCGGGGGCAAGGAGAGAAGGATCCTTATTTCCCTACCCCTGTTCCCTACATCTGCACATCCACCCCTCCCTGTGGCATCTGGGAAGTCCCCCTCCGCGTCTATGACGATCTCCCGCCTTTTACAGGTTAGACGATTTTTGGAAGAACCATCACTGGCTGTAATTGTCACTGAAATAGTTATGGTGCCCCCCCCAACAGAGAAAATATAACTTTAGGTAAGTGCCAGTGAAAATGGAATGTCAGGACTATTAGCTATTAGCATTAAAACTTAATGCATGAGCACAAGCTGGAAATGACTCTTTGACTCTCTCTCACAGTCGAAGATTTTTTTTTTAACCACGATTTGCTTCTATTGTAACAGATGGGAAAGTCAGTATTACATGTAATAGATCAATGATTAAAAAAAAAAAACGACGAGACTCAGAAAGATACTTCAAAAATCTGCTCTTCATCAGCCTTTTCTTCTGGGCGTTCAGGTGGATAATTTCCAGTTTTAACAAGGAAGCAAAACAATTTCTTGGTATCACTGCTTACAATTTGACATAAGCAATGGGCGTTCATTTCACCATTTGTATCAGCCTAATCTTTTTTGTTCAGTGCTGATCACACCTGAATTCACATTCATACTAAAAATACACGGGGATCTTTCTATGTGAGTTGGGGCTGGTGTGCTTCCTGTAACAGCGGTAGCTCCAGGCGTGAATTTCCCAGGGATTTTGTAAGGTATTTGCAGAAAGATATCAAGCATGCTTTTCTGCTACTCGCGGGTGCCAAGGAGGACAAAGCAGCTAAATTTTACTATCAGGAGAATTTCCAGTCCTACTTCACAGAAGAAGACACATTGAGAAGATATTCCTTTTCAAGACCAAAAGTAGGGGTGGGGGCTGGGTACAACAGGGAAATTAGCTTCTCGGCCTCTGCCTTCCAGCCAGACCAACTTGAGATCCTATGAGAATCTGCATGGCTCTGGAAAACAACAGACCCACAGCCGTGGCCTCTCATCGGGCATTACGGCTGCTGCAAACGACTTGCTCGGGTAACTCAGTGTGTGTACAAGGAGTAACTGCTTATGTGCAACGGAGCCCAGCCTGGACCAGAAGAATCCCTTGTCCGAGCCTGACCCAAATCGCTGGCCCGTGAGCCATGAGCTAAATGAACGGTGGTTGCTTTTCAGTCATTACATTTTGGAACCATTCGTCAAAATAGCAAAAGCCGAGGGCCTGGGGGGCTCACTCAGCATCTGACTTCAGCTCAGGTCATGATCTCACGGTTCGTGGGCTCGAGCCCTGTGTCAGGCTCTGTGCTAAGAGCTCAGAGCCTGGAGCCTGCTTCAGATTCTGTGTCTCCCACTCTCTCTGCCCCTCCCCCATTCAGTCTCTGTCTCTCTGTCTCTCTCAAAAATAAACATTAAAATTTTTTTTTAAATAAATAAATACAATAGCAAAAGTCGACTGATACAAGTAATTCACATTTTTTTAAATCTTTTTCACTCTAATGAACATACAAGAGTGGTGATCTGAAAATTATTCTCCAACTACTCAAAAACAGCAACATTTTCAATGATGAAAAAACAGACTGAGCCCGGATGGCTCAGTCGGTTAAGTGTCCGACTTTGGCTCAGGTCATGAATTCACAGATCGTGGGTTTGAGCCCTGCATCGGGCTCTGTGCTGACAGCTCAGAGCCTGGAGATGCTTCGGATTCTGTGTCTCCCTCTCTCTCTGCCCCTCCCCTGCTTGCACTTTGTCTCTCTCTCTCTCTCTCTCAAAAATAAACATTAAAAAATATTTTTTAAAAAGTTAAATATAGAAGGACTTCTGGGTGGCTCAGTCTGTTAAGCATCTGACTTTAGCTCAGGTCATTGTCTCACAGTTTGTGGGTGTGGGTTTGAGTCCCACATGAGGCTCTGTGCTGACAGCTCAGAGCCTGGAGATGCTTCAGATTCTGTGTCTCCCTCTCTCTCCGCCCCTCCCCTGCTCATGCTCTGTCTCTGTCTCAAAAATAAACATTAAAGGGGCGCCTGGGTGGCGCAGCCGGTTAAGCGTCCGACTTCAGCCAGGTCACGATCTCGCGGTCCGTGAGTTCGAGCCCCGCGTCAGGCTCTGGGCTGATGGCTCGGAGCCTGGAGCCTGTTTCCGATTCTGTGTCTCCCTCTCTCTCTGCCCCTCCCCCATTCATGCTCTGTCTCTCTCTGTCCCAAAATAAATAAACGTTGAAAAAAAAAATTAAAAAAAAAAAAACATTAAAATAAATAAATAAAAATTAAGTGATCCTAAGAATAGAAAGCAAGGAAGACTAACAAATATCACCATCTAAAATGTGGTCCGAGGCCTCATGGGATTCAATTATTGCATAGATGTAACCATAAGAAACCAGGTTTTTATGTCAATCACCTTCTTGTTTAGAAGCAGCAGGATTACTTTTATGTTATCATTTTAAAATTGAAGTTTAGTTTACAAACAGCGAAATGTGTAGGTCTACGTGGACACTTGTGTTGGTTTGGTTGACGCACACACACGTAAAGCAGGAGAACATAGAACTTGTCCGTCGTCCAGGCCACTCCCTGGTTCTTCTCCCTAGTTAATCCTTGTCTGCCTAGAAGCAACCATGGATCTGCTTCTGTCACCGTGAATTAGATTTGTCTTTCTTAGAACTCCCTACAACCCATAGTGCATACTCTTCTGTGATTGTCTTCTTGCACTCTGCGTGAGGTTTTGCACACTCGTTTTTGTATACTGTCGTGTGTGTTAATAGTTCATTCCTTTTGATTCCTGAGTAGTATTCCATTCTACGGCTATGCCACTGCTCTCTTAGCCTGTCTCCTGTGCGTAGACACCTGGACCATTTCCAGGTTTTGGTGATGGTACGTAGATGGCTTCTTGCACTAGGCTTTCACAGCCACAGAGTTTACTTTCTCTTAGGCAATGACCTAGGGGTGAGGTTGCTGGGCACCAGATAGATATGTGCTAAACTTCTTAACAGACGACCAAATTGTTTTCCCAACTGGTGGCACTATTTTTTTTTTAAGTAAACCAACCACCAAGTGCTTTTCCAAAGCAGTGGCACTATTTTTTTTTTTTTTAAAGTAAACCCTCTACCCAAGGTGGGGCTCAAACTCACAATCCCAAGTTCAAGAGTCAAACGTTCTACCAAGTGAGCCAGCCAGGTGCACAGAGGTGGCACTACTTTAAATGCCCACCAACCAGCACTTTCTGAGCATTCTGGTTATCCTTGCCCTCCTTGAATGTGGTCATCACATCATAATATCAGCTGCTCTAGTGCACGTAGAGTGGTATTTCATTGTAGCCTACATCACTTCCTTTTGCAGGGTTTCTTTGCATGCAAGCGTTGAACAAGAGGTATTTCACTAAACAATAATGATTTGGAGTAACTGTCACTATGGAGGCGGCCAGGTCAACATTTTGGAAAACAATAAATCACAAGTGGGGCGCCTTGGGGGCTCAGTTGGTTGAGCGTCCGACTTCAGCTGAGGTCATGATTTTACGGTTCGTGAGTTCAAGCCCCACATCGGGCTCTGTGCTGACAACTTGGAACCCGGAGCCTGCTTTGGATTCTGTGTCTCCCTGTCTCTCTGCCTGTCCCCTGCTCATACTGTCTCTCCCTCTCTAAAAAATAAATAACCATTAAAAAAATTTTTTTTAAGAATAAATCAGAAGCGATAGGAATCTAGTTCTTAACACAAGGACCCATCTAACGACATCAGATTTTTACGTAGTTATGTTCCAAATTAGTGGAACTTATCAAACCAGCGCAACATGGCTTCTAAGTATGCCATCATAAGACGCAGGATGGCCGGGACATGAGGCAAATGAGAGAGCATACGGAGCTAAGCATGTCCACACTGGGAGAGGTCCACGGGCACCAGATCTTGAGGATCTCGCCAGCCATGTCCAAAATGTGGATGTTACGCAGAGGCCGAGGGGAAGCCGCTTTCTGGATTTATGAAGGAATAGAATTACCTTACGACCCAGCAGTCCTTCTCCTGGGTGTGTACCCCAAAGAGCTGAACACACGTACTCGAACAAAGATGTGCACACAAATGCTCACAGCAGCGACTATTTACGATGGCCCCAGATTGGAAACAACCCTAATGTCCATCAAAGGATGAGCGGATAGATAAAATGTGGCATCATAATGGAACATCATTCTGGCATAAAAAAGAATAAAGTGCTGTTACAGGCAAATCCATAGAGACAGAGGGCAGTCGGTGGTTGCCAGGGGCTGGGCAGAGCAGCGAATGAGGAGAGACCACTTCCTGGGGATGGGGTTTCTTTTGGGCGTGACGGAAACGCTCGGGAAATACATAGGTGACGGTTGCACAACCTTGTGAATATACCGAAGGGTCACTAGCAGTCAGTTTTATGCTGTGTGTGTTTTACCACAACTGGTTTGTTGTGGTGGTGGTGGTGGTGGTGGTGGTGTGGTTTGGGTTTTGTTTTCTTTTGTTTTTGGTTTTGTTTTTTTTTTTTTTGGTGGGTTTTGTTTCATTTTAATTTTTTTGTTTGTTTGTTTTGTTTTGTTTGTTTTAGAGAAAGAGCGCAAATGGTAGAGGGAGAGAGAGAATCCCAAGCAAGCTCCATGCTCACTGCGGAGCCCAACATTGGGCTTCATCCCCCATGACCTAGGCTGAAATCAAGAGTTGGGCGCTCACCTGAGGGGACCACCTGGGGCGCCCCCACCACAAGCGTTTTGAAAGGGAGCGTGAAGCCACGGGATCTGTCTTAGGAAGATGGGTATGACTGTGAATTGGAAGAGCAAGACTGGAGTCAGAGAGACCAGGAAAGACCACGTAATTCAGGAGAAAATTGATGGAGTAGGAGTGGGTGGTGGGAAGAAGATCATGGATAGAGAAAGTAAGAGCTTGGTGACCTAGCCTTCAGGGACCAGGAATGTCAACAAGTCCAGGAGGAAGCACAGATCCCTCGTTTGAGCCACAAGGTCATCGGGGCAACACGATTTCAGAAAGGATTTTGCTCTTTTCACGTGTACCCTCTCCCTGTTTAGACCTGCAAGCGCGTGGCTCCCTCCAGAGCGGTATAGATTATGCATTGTCAGAATTTCCATTTCATACATAGCTCTGTTTATGCCCGAGCACTTGGCATTCTGCTGGTGGAGATAGGACCCAAGTCCCTGTGGAGAAACAGCGAGCCACCAGTCCAAAAAGTTAAGCTCTGCTTTGGGTCTCCCGTCCAGTTCTAGGACCACACTGGCCCCAAATGAGCTTTTCCAGCTCTACAAATGTTTGGGATTGTAATTTCTGTTTCAAACTCTAAACACAGAGCGCTGTGCAGTTTATCTGATAAACTGATCACCTGAAGATAAAATGTATCTTGGGGAAACAGCCGTTATAATGATAAAAATCAACCAGAACGTACTATTCACGACACGCCAGGCACCGTGGTAAGTGCTTTCTGTCAGTGAGTGTATATGACCTCCTGCCCCCAGAGCCCAGGGGAAAAGGGAGACTATGACCTCTTACCAGATGACGAAACAGAGAAGTTCAGACATAACACAGCCTAAGAGGGGATGGGGACTTGAACTTACTTCTGACTCCAAAGCTCATCATCTCCTTGCTCTCCTAAGTAGAAGACAGGTTAAATTTGATGGAATTGGAGGAGCTGGTTTCTGCTCAATGAGGCTCTGATCCTAAATATTCAAAGTCCCAGAGCCCAGTTATGGATTACCTGGGGCCCTGTTCAGCCATGAGTTTCCACAGTGTTGACGGCCTAGCAAACCTGCTTTAAACCAACAAGACACCGATGGCTTAAATGGCATTCTAAACCAGAGGTCGGCCAGCAAACGTTTTCTATAAGGGTGAGAGAATAAATATGTTAGGCTTTGCTGTCCTTACGGTCCCCGTCACAACTATTCAACTCTGCCATCGTAGCTGAAAGTGGCCATTGACAGTATGTTCATGAACGGGCACGGGCATGTGCCAATAAAACTTTATTTACAAAATCAGACACTGGGCCAGATTTGGCTCGTGGGCCGTAGTTTGCCAGACCCATGTTTTAAACTGAGGGTTTGGGGGCGCCTGGGTGGCGCAGTCGGTTAAGCGTCCGACTTCAGCCAGGTCACGATCTCGCGGTCCGGGAGTTCGAGCCCCGCGTCAGGCTCTGGGCTGACGGCTCAGAGCCTGGAGCCTGTTTCCGATTCTGTGTCTCCCTCTCTCTCTGCCCCTCCCCCGTTCATGCTCTGTCTCTCTCTGTCCCAAAAATAAATAAACGTTGAAAAAAAAAAATTAAAAAAAAATTAAAATAAACTGAGGGTTTGAGATCATGTTTTGATTTCATTTGTCTATAATCGGACTGGTCCTCACTGCCAAAACTACCCACAAGGGTTGAGTGGGCTACTGAAGACAAAACTGGGAGAGTTGAAGCCCAATCCCTGCTTGACGCCTTTGCGGGATCATGATCATTACTGTCCTTTTGCCATTATGGTCTCAGATATCGCCGAGATAATGGCCTAATTAGAGGCTGCTCAGTTATGTTTCACTCAGCAATGCCTAGCCTTCCTTCCCTCCAAGCAAAGGAGAAGAAAGGAAAACCATCCAACTAATTAATTCTTTGGTCCCCAGCAATTACGCAGGCCAGGACTAGTGAATTATTTAAAACTAAAAATTAATTATTCAATGAGCGTTCCCAAGACACATCGCTGGCCACACAGAGGAAAAAGCAGGCCAGGCTGCCACTTCCGAAGTCAGATGCAATAAAGCAGGGGTGTGAGCTTTGTGATGCCAGAAGTTGATGAGCCAGAGAGCCTACTGCGTGCAGGGGGAGTAGGGCACAGGCACCCCTAAAGTGAACGGAGGGCTTCACTACAAAAGGGACGTCGACATAAAATGTACGTACGACCTTCACGTAAATGTCCCTGCCTGTTAACAGACCAGGACGGAGTGATCACAAAACATCCTGTGTTTGCCTTTTCTTTTTTCTGTAATAGCAGATCCTTAGAGAAAATGTAATTTTTAGACAAAGGTACTTTAGGCACTTGGCTCTCTTAATATTGGCTGCTCAGCCCTTGCCTGATAAGAAGAGGAAAGGGGCAGAACATGAGATCCATCCCAGGGTGAACTTTTTACCAGGCATAGGGATGAACCAATCCAACAGCTTTCACAGATGATTTTCCTAGGAGCCAATATTTTTCCACCAAACATTTTCTAGCTTTGGGTCTTCAAGTAATCATAGATTCACAGGAAGTTGTGAAAATAGTGCAGAGAAGTCTCTTATTCCTACCTCCCATTTTCCACCGACATTGGCATCTTCTAGAACCCATTATCAAAATCAGGAAATCAACATAGTGTAATACAATGAATTCGTCTACAATTCCAGCTTGGATCTCACGCTTTTTAATGCATTCATGAAATGTGCAGAATCCTATGCAATTGTGCCGTTTGTGTGGATTCCTATGACCCACCCCTGTCAAGACACAGACATCTGGGCACCTGGGGGGCTCAGTCAGTTAAGCGTCTGACTTCAGTTCAGGTCATGATCTCGTGGTTTGTGAGTTCAAGCCCCGCTTTGGGCTCTGTGCTGACAGCTCAGAGCCTGGAGCCTGCTTCCGATTCTGTGTTTCCCTCTCTCTGCCACTCTCCCGCTCATGCTCTGTCTCTCTCTCTCTCTCTCAAAAATAAATAAACATTAAAAAAAAGGTTTTTTTGTAGAAGACACAGACATCACCACAAGGGAAGGAGTCCGTGTAGTCACCCCTTTATAGTGACATCCACCCCCTCCTCCCCCAACCCCCCGGCAGCTAGTGATCTGGTCCCCATTGTGTTATTGTGGGTCATACAGTATGGGACTTTCTGAGATTGGCTTTTTACACTCAGCATAATTTCCTGCAGATTCATGCAAATTGCAGCGTGCATCAATAAATACTGTGTTCCTTTTCACTGCTGAGTTGTAATTTGTGCTTCAAATGTGCAGCCACTCGCCCACTGAAGGACATCCGGACTGATGGTGGGTTTTGGCTCCTACAAAGTTAGCAGCTGTGGGCAGGGGTCGGTGTGAATCTAAGTTTTCATTTCTCCATAATCAATGCCCAGGAGTGGTTGCTATTTTCCAGATTTCCAGAGGGTATCCAACAACCTTTCAATGGCTTTGTGTTTGTCCCCACATTCCAGTTCCAAAGAAAACCACTGCCCATGCCAGCTATTCAAGTTCCTCACGAGCTCCACTGTGAGCCCCAAAAGTCATGGAACACCCTGGCTTCAGTGATTGAGCATTATTCAACCTCTTTAGTTTCTGCAAGAAGCCTACATTAGAAATAAGCTTTTCCTGGGGCGTCTGCGTGGCTCAGTTGGTTAAGCCTCCGACTCTTGATTTCGGCTCAGGTCGTGATCTCTTGGTGAGTTCAAGCCCCTCATTGGGCTCTGCACTGACAGTGGGGAACCTGCTTGAGATTCTCTCTCTTACTCTCTCTGCCTCTCCCCTGCTCTCTCTCAGAAATAAATAAATAAACATTAAAAAGAGAGAGAGAGAGAGAGAAGCTTTTCCTATGCCTCAGGAAGGGGGGCAGAAAGCAAACTTTCTCTGGAAATACGTGGTTGTTTCCAAATCTAGCTTTAAGAAAAGCAAAAGGAAAATAGAGGACTTCCAAGAGGTATTTGTCAAGGGCCAAAAAAGACTAGAAAACAGAGTCATCTTTCATTCAGCTCGGCTCATGTGAACGGGAACCCTTACATAGATGTGGATAACGTGTGGCGTGGGTGGCTAAGCATCGTTAAAGGAAGTCAACGTTTGTATAGGCAGCACTGTTTCCTTTCCAATTCTTTCATCTTGGACCAAGAACTGAGACCCTCAGCTTGGGACATGACCTCTGTTGAGACTGGCCAAAGAGCAGGCCTCCCAGCCCCCAAAGCCCCTCTCCCATGCCTGTTGTCATTCAGCATGGGTGGTTTTGAACCAACTCTTTCATGATGAGTAGGTGAAAAAAAATGCAGGTATGGTGGGGGGCACCTGGGTGACTCAGTTGGCTAAGCGTCTGACTTTGGCTCAGGTAATGATCTCACAGTCCATGAGTTCAAGCCCCACGTCAGGCTCTGTGCTAACAGCTCGGAGCTCAGAGCTCAGAGCCTGGAGCCTGCTTCGGATTCTGTATCTCCCTGTCTCTCTATTCCTCCCCTGCTTAATCTCTCTCTGAAACCAACGAACTGTGACATCATGACCTGAGCCTAAGTCGAACGTTTAACCGACTGAGCCTCCCAGGCATCCCAAACAATTTTTTTTTTTTTTTTTACATGCGGGTACGACCCTACCCTACAAGAATAAGTCTACACTATGTTTTGATTGTGTTGTTGGCTTTCATTGCCCACGGTAGAAATCTAGCGACGATTTTCATGCTTCAGGGGAAAACAGTGCTGAGTAAGAAACCAAGTGTTCAATTGCTTGTTTTTCACCAGCAGGAGATACTGTGTTCCACACTCCTTGAGGCAGGAAGGACGCAAGCCTGGCCTTGGATAATCGCTGTAGGCATGTACGCCCCGGTGAGAAGTCTGGCAAGGCTCGTGCAGACAGGGCAGGTCAGAAACAGAACAGCACACTCTCCATTTCCCCGCCACACAGGCGGAAACATACCGAGAGCCCTGTGCTAAGCACTGAACAGGTGCTCTCCCATTCTTTCCCACAAATGCAGAGAAAAAGAGGTTTACTGTTGCCACCTGACCAAGAAGAAAATTCCTGTGATGGAGCAGGTGTTCCACAAATATTTGCAGAATGTGTTCCTTTTTAAAAAAATTTTTTTTAATCTTTATTTATTTTTGAGAGAGACAGAAGCAGAGCGAGAGTTGGGGAGGGGCAGAAAGAGAGGGAAACACAGAATGTGTAGCAGGATCCAGGCTCTGGGCTGTCAGCACAGAGCCCGACGCAGGGCTCGAACCCATGAACCACAAGATAGTGACCTGAGCCAAAGTCAGACATTTGACTGAGCCACCCAGATGCCCCAGAAATGCTTCTAACACATTTTCAAATGAGTTAAATCATTGGCTCACTCCAGACCAACATTTGCGAAACAAGACTTTGTTCCATTTCTTTTTTTTTTTTAAGTTTAAAAAAATTTTTAAACTATGCCATGAGCAGGGGAGAGGCAGAGAGAGAGAGACAAGAGGAGAGCGATCCCAAGAGGCTCCATGTTGTCAGTGCAGAGCCCCAACACAGGGCATTAGCTTAGATCAAGACCTAAGCTAAAACCAAGAGTCAAACACTTAACTGAGTCACCCGGGCCCCCCAAGATTACAGTCATTAAACAATTCCTCCCAGAGGAATAGCCACCAAACACCCCACTTTTCCAAAATGGCATCCATGATTCCATTACCATATGTTCTCACAGTGTTCCAATTCTCGTGCCATTCATTTCCTTGGGTACCTTCGCTTCGGCAATGACCGTCTCCAGGGTTGGATTTTATTGTACAAGGCTGCTTGAGTCTGCGAATGAGGAAAAGAGAGAGAGACAGGAGCACCTGGGTGGCTCGGTCCGTTAAGCGGCCGACTTCAGCTAAGGTCATGATCTCACAGTTCCTGGGGTTGAGCCCCACGTCGGGCTCTGTGCTGACAGCTCAGAGCCTGGAGCCTGCTTCGGATTCTGTGTCTCCCTCTCTCTCTGCTCCTCCCCCACTCAAGCTCTGTCTCTCTCTCTCAGAAATAAACAAACACTTAAAAAAAAAAAAAGGAGAGAGACAGAGACAGAGAGACTATAAATAGGAGACCTTGATTTTAGCCATCAAAAAATGGTGATACTAAAAAATCTATCAGACTGTCAGAATTTTTTTTTCATGTGCTCACATCTCTACGGAAAAGATGTATTTTTTTTTCCTAGTGAATACATGGCAAATACGGTCAGTTGTGTAATCCAAGACGTGAGAACACTTTCTCTGAAAATGTAGCTGGGGAAAAAATGATTCCACAACGTAGAGAGGTAGCTGCCTCGAGAAACAAGATTCCCGGAGTTGATGAAATAGTAGAAAGAGAAAAGAGGTCCCGTGGTGTGCTGTCCCCATCTCTATGTGTATTTTCGGAGCCAAAATGATTCCTTTTAAAGTATGCATGCCAGAATTTTATTTTTTTTTAATTTTTTTTAACGTTTATTTATTTTTGAGACAGAGAGAGACAGAGCATGAACGGGGGAGGGGCAGAGAGAGGGAGACACAGAATCTGAAACAGGCTCCAGGCTCTGAGCCGGCAGCCCAGAGCCCGACGCGGGACTCGAACTCACGGACCACGAGATCGTGACCTGAGCCGAAGTCAGACGCTCAACCGACTGAGCCACCCAGGTGCCCCAAGAATTTTATTTTTAACAAACGCTATCCCAAGTGCACATTAGCGTCTTACCATCCACCTCTAAAATCACCCATGGTGACCTAAATAGCTGGGGACCACCAAGAGGAGGATGGATTCCAGGAAGAATTAGTCACAAGAGGATCTGAGGGGGAGATGAGGCCTGCTGCCTCGGTGGTGAGGGACGGGCGCTTCATGTCAGCCTCCAAACAGGAGCCCATAGAGGGCTAAGGTGACCCACACACAATGCCCTGAACCCACTGACCTGGGAAATTAGTTGGCAAGGGCAGCATATTTTGAAACTTGCTTCATGTTGTACACGGAAAAACAGATGATAAAGACCCAAATCCTGGCAGAATTTCATTTCCTACAAGGTAGCTCACCTGGCGAGGAAGCTCCATGTACTTAAAAATAGGAATCAGATCGAACTAAAGCAGGCGCATAGTTAAGTCAAAAATTATTATCAATGCAGGAGCCTCGGTGGTTCAGTCGGTTAAGTGTCCGACCTCGGTGCAGGTCAGGATCTCACAGTTCGTGGGTTCCAGCCCTGTGTCGGGCTCTGCGCAGACAGCTGGGAGCCTGGAGCCTGCTTCGAATTCGGAGGATTTTGCTAACTACCCCAGTTAAACTCCTCCCCCGCCCCTCCATCTAGATATGCCGATTTTTGTTTAGATAGTCTTTATAGTCTTTATGGCTTCATAAGTTCTGTGCTGATCCAAGGGGCAAGCTATGGCTGCATTTCCTTTCTTGTGCAACTCTGAACGTTCTGGAATTAATACCTGTCTCATGCCATTGCTTGGTTTTCTATAGATGTATGCCGATTTTTTTCCAAATGTGTTCCAGTGTCTATTGATGTTTCTCCCAAAGGCTCAGGCACAGGGAGGCACCTGGCTGTCCACTTCTCCCCACCCAGAGAACGCCCCTGTGAGCCATGCGCTGTCCTGCTCTGACGCACTGCTTTCGATCTTGAAACCCCCGCACACAGCTATAATCCTGGAACACCCCACCTCTCTCATGAGACGGATCTTGTCTCTTCCTGCTTTGCTACTTTGTGGATCTGCAACACGTTCTCCAGTGGCTTCCCAGGAAAGCGTGCTTGCAAGGTACAGGAGGAATACATTTTTCATCCCCACGTGCTGAATCATTTGCTCCTTCCGCCTTCTTTGTTCTACCTGAGCGAGAGCTGCACACTTTCTCAGAATGTCCTCTTCTCTGCACGATCTCTCTGGTTCTGCCCCCGGAGGAATGGCCTGCCTTTGGACTCCGGCTCTTGGGCTGTGACCTGTTTGGCTCTGCAGAAACTTTCAGCTCAGCACTGCCCACTAGAAAGAGGTCATGAGCTCCAAAGTTGATACTCTGATAGCCACCATTTAAAAGGCAAAAAGTGGCTGGGGCGCCTGGGTGGCTCAGTCGGTTAAGCGTCTGACTTCACCTCCGGTCACGATCTCACGGTTTGTGGGTATGAGCCCCGCGTCGGGCTCTGTGCAGACAGCTCGGAGCCTGAACCCTGCTTCAGATTCTGTGTCTCCCTCTCTCTCTGCCCCTGCCCTACTCACACTCTGTCTCTCTCTGTCTCTCAAAAATAAATAAATGTAAAAGGCAAAAAGTGGAGTGAATTTTAAGAATAGATTTTATTTTGGGGGGCCTGGGTAGCTCAGTCAGTTAATCGTCCGACTCTTGATCTCGGCTCAAGTCATGATCTCAGGGTTCCTGAGATCAAGCCCCGCGTCAGGCTCCGTGCTGACAGCGTGGAGTCTGCTTGGGATCCTCTCTCTGCCTCTCTCTCTCTCAATATGAATAAAGAAAACATTTTTTAAAAAGAATATATTTTATTTAATCCAACATTTACAAAATGTAATCGTTATCACCCCATAATCAATATGAAAATGATCGATGAGCTGTTTTAGCTTGACTACATCTACGTTTTCCACTCCCCGCTTGCCTTCTTGCTCTGTTCTCTGGGCTCTGCTCCATGTGCCTCCGGAAGCCTTCTGGAGTCCTGCCTCACACTCCATCATTGCTGGAGTCCTTCTCCACCACCGTACATCCCACTGGTCAGCCCCCTAGTTGTTTAATGTCACGGTGGTTCTGGATCCTTACATGCCTAGTCACTCCTAAACATTCGAGAGCCCCGGTGCCCAAGTATTTGGGTGGAGAAGATAGTCTTTGCACATATGGAACTGGCCCGCCCTTCTGGTGGGTGGCCACCATCACATGGTGCTTCAGGATTTCTCCTGGCCCTCCTGCATGGCCTGTGATTTGAAATGTGTTCTCGGAATCCTCGAGGACTCTGTGGAAGGTTTTCAACATTTCCTGTGAAAGAACCAGCAATTCCTGGAAGGAGTGACTTTAGCCTTACCGGGTAACAGGCGCAAAGGAATCTCGGAGTACAGCCAGCAGAGGGCAAGACCCCTACCCACATGATCTCAGGCTGGGAGAGGGAGGGGCGGACAGGGGACAAGGAGAAAGGAAAGCAGGACGGATCTCATCTCCTTCCCTTGTGGTTGGGACACCAAGGACTCCAGGCTGGCCCCTGCTCCTGCCCTCCTTCCCTTCCACTCTCTTCCTCTCCCCGCCTCTCCCCTCTCCCCCTCCCACTCCCTCTCCCTTGACCCTGCCTCTCCCCAAGTCCCCATGGCAGACAAGGTCCACATGTCTCCACCGTGCTTAAATAACATAATCCCCTTGTGCTCCTTTCGGTGGTAAGATTCCTCACCTGTATCTGTCATCTTAAAACAACAGACCAGAGCATGCCTCCTAATTTGCTTGTCAAACATTTACATAGCGTTTACTCTCAGCCGCCACTGTTCTAAATCCTTCTGCAAATATGAACTCATTTAATCCTAACAACCTCTGAAGGAGGCACCTTTTCTACCTCCATTTTACAGATGGGAGCACTGAGGCCAGGGAAGGCCAGGGTATACCGCAGTCTGTCCCCAGGCAGTGGCTCCGGACTCCATGATCTCAGCCATTGGTGGGGGCTCCCTGTGTCCCTGAAGTGCCTGCACAATTTGAAGGGGGAACAAGAAAGGTTTGGGTGTCTTACCATGGAATGGTCTATTCCGCAGAGCGGGTTGATTGATTTATTTATGTATTTATTTTCAATATTTTTTAACCCTTACATTTTTTTTGTTTACTTATTTTGAGAGAGAGAGAACGAGCCCGCATGGTGGAGGGGCAGAGAAAGAGGAGAGAGACAGAGAGAGAGAGAGAGAGAGAGAGAGAGAATCCCAAGCAGGCTTCATGCTGTCAGCACAGAGCCAGATGTGGGGCTTGAACTCCCAAACTGGGAGATCATGACCTGAGCCGAAATCAAGAGTTGGGTGCTTAACCCACTGAACCGACCAGGCGCCTCTGCAGAGCAGGTTTAAATCCAGACCAAGCCTGAGCTCAGAACAAGTTCTCAGTTCTAAATGCTCCCGGGGCTTCCATCTTGACCAATACCAAAGCCGCGACATCTCCCTAGGTCTCCTGTGTATAGTTCACTCGCCCCCACCCCCCTCACTCTGCCAGGACCCCAGCTGCCAAAAAAGCCAGCTGACGTCCAGTAGACCCAGCCAAAAGTCTAGTAATACCTTTGCTTGTGAAACTCCCACTTAATTCCATTCCAGCTCAATTTTTGTCCATACCGATTTTCAACGGTGAACACGTGTTCTGCTTTTTCCTCTCTGCCCTAATTCAACTTTCCTGCTTCCAGAGTTTACAACATGTTGGTGAGTTTCAAATCCCTCAGATGTGTCTTGCTAGGAACCAGCAAGCCCATAATTAATAAGGATCTAATGAGTTTGGACGGCACTAATTTGCATTCCATGATGGTTTTGACAGCAGCTGGGCGGGAGCAAACCTCAGTCCGTGAAGAAAAGGCTGGCTAATCATTTCATGGTGAAAGCATCGTAGGGACTAGATAAATATATTTTTCAGATCATGGAGCTGTGACAATTATTTACATACATAAATATAGCACATGCTGTTGGATGCGTGCTATTTCATACATGGAATGATATCGGATCTTTGGTTTTTAGTGCTGTCAGTTTTCCACATCCTTGGGTAATACAAGTGCCCTCTTATTTTACTTATTTGTATGTATGTATGTATGTACGTACGTATGTATTTTCCGCTTTGTTGTTGCATTTGGGTTTGCCCTGCCTCCTGAGTCTGACCTGAGAATGGGTAAATGCATTCTCATTGCCTCCAATTCCATGCATCTTACATTTAAGTTCTGAGATGCTGGATTCTTTATGATCCTACTTGGAGAGATTGGTGAAGGAGGGGACAGGTTTTCTGAATCAAGGAGCAGAAACTTGCTGTGAATTTCCTAACGATGACATTGATGGGATAAAGAAATATTCCAAACTTGGAGATTTTGGAGATAAATCCTCCAGGTTCTGGAGACGGTGAAGGGCTAGGGGCATATATTCTAGTCTGACAAAGAGAACTGAAAACTTGTAGCTTTGTACATGAGGAGTCCGCATGCCGGCAATGCTGAAATTACCTTGGAATTAATTGTCAGGGGGTGAATGAATACAGGAAGGTAGCTTTTGAGGTTTAATTTGATTTTTCAATAACCGTCTAGGAATAATTAATTCAGGACAAGTGTTTTTAAAAGTCTATTAAAATATAGCCCTGTTAAATTAATTGGCACAGTTTCTTCTGAATTCTCCTTTTAACAAAACTAATAAATTATTTTTCATGCATTTAATAAATATTAGATAGCTCAAAATTGAGTTTTCCTTTATTGTGGTGCTGATATTTTTAGCCTGCATCCAAAAAATGTGACATTGGGTATTCCAGGCATATTCCTGGATTCTAGCATGATAATTAGCATCCAATTTCACTGGGTTCTTTTCCCCCGAAGCTCCCCCAAAAGTGCCACACTAATTATTAATTATTCTCATTTGTTCATTAAAGCAAGCCCTCAAAGGACATCTTGGAAATGACAATTTATTAACCTAAACCAGGTTATTCTACGTTCTTCACTATAATAAAAGTGTAATTGTTTTAAAATATTTTAAATCCAGATTTTTTTTCTGTGAACTCATCGCAACCTTCCCAGTATTCTGACTCATTGTCATTTCACCCTTACTCCTGACCCATCCGTTTTATTTATTTATTTATTTATTTATTTATTAGTTTTTAATGTTTATTTATTTTTTAGGGAGAGACGGACCGAGTATGAGCAGGGGTGGGGCAGAGAGAGAGGGAGACACAGAATCCGAAGCGGGCTCCAGGCTCCAGGCTCCACGCTGTCAGCCGGGACCCCAACATGGGGCTCGAACTCACGAACCACGAGATCATGACCTGAGCCGAAGTCGGGCACTTAACCGACTGAGCCCCCCAGGCACCCCCTGACCCATCCTTTTAAATGAGCACAGACAGGCGGGAGCCGTCCCCTATGTAACCACAAAGTGCATGGAATGAGCAGGTCCCAGCAAGAGATGAAAACTTCTATTTGCGGTTGCTAACTACACCCCACCTGGATGCGAAGACTTCAGCACCCTGGTGTCCCACAGTTAGGCGAGGCGCGGACAAATTAAGCAGCAAAGCCGTGGCCGTCTGGCCCCTCTCCCCCTACCCAGAGGGTAAGACCCTTGGGCTCAGACCCATCTCGCTCATCTCCTATCGCTGGAGCTGCCCGGCACCCAGGACACAAGTTCCTCGGTCAAGGTTGGCTGCATGGATATATGAGTAAATCCACCGCCAGCACCTGCACGCCATCCCCGGGCCCTTTGGTGCACACACGCTGCTTCTCCTGGCCTCCCTCCTGCTCCCCGACACCGTCGGAGTGAAGGCACTTTCTCCACAGGGCTGGGATTCTGCGTCTCCTCCTCTCTCTGCCCCTCCCCTGCTTGTGCTCTGTCTCTCTGTCTCTGTCTCTGTCTCTCTCAAAACTAAAATTAAAAAATTTTTTTTCTAATGAATTTTTGTTCCTCAGAACTGTACTGGTCAGCGTAGGCCTCGATTATGGGTGAGCCGCCATGAGAAAAGTGACCTCTGGTTGACTCTGGAAAGCTCCGCCTCTCAGGTGATGTCTGCTAGAAGACAGGACCAGGCAAGTCAGAGGAAATGTTTGGTTCATTAAATAATTTGCAGTTCTGAATGTTTTGTTTGTTTTGACTGCGTGAACAGCTTCTCCAAATGGATGTCAGGCTTCTGCGGCCCGCTCACTTTACCTTGCCCCAGCCTTCTTGGTGCGTTTTATGTTTGCTTAGTTATTTTATGTATTGGCCTCAGATGTTTGGATGTATGACACTAGGCGTCAGCTGAGCATCCTGGCACAGCCAGGCTGGCTTCTGACACTGTTACTTGGTAAGTGATTCGCCTGGATCACAAGACATACTTTCCCGTGAAATTAATGTCCAGGCCACACAACGAAAGCCCCTTCCTCCCACACTGTCCCTGAAGGCTTGGCAATAGTTTGGAACTTCGTCCCCCTGTCTCAGGGCGTGTCTGGAGAAATGTCTTTGGTGGGTGAGCCAGTTTGGGATTCCGGATCTCCACGCGCCACGAGTCCATACGGGGAGAGACGGAGGCGAAGGGAGAGAGACCCCTTCAGTAGACAACAGTTGCTTCACTCTCTTAACACCGGGGTTCCAGATAAGGCGTGCGCAGCCAGAATGGGGGTTCAGAGGTCTGGAGATTACGAACTGGGACGGGGACTTTGCACGATGCGTTAGCTTGGGAGACAGGACCCATGGGAGAAAGACGGGCTGGAGTGGAGGGACAGGAGAGTGTGGTGGGCAGAGTAAACACTCCCAAAGAGGTCCACGTCCTAATCCTGAGAACTCTTGAGTCTGTGACCTTACATGGCAAAAGGGACCTTGCAGGTCTCAGTTACAGATCTTGAGATGGGGGGTGATGCTGGATAATGTGGGGAAGCTCAGGGTCATCTCTAGGGGTTTTATTAGGACCCAGAAGTTCAGAGGAAGAGAGGGAGGCATGAGGAAGCAGTGGACAGAGTCAGAAGTTCACGGATGGCGTCCCACTGGCTGGGAGCACGGATGGAGTGGCCAGGAGCCCAGCAATGCGGGCGCCTCTAGAAGCTGGAAGAGGCAAGACAGTGGATTGTTCCCAAGAGTCTCAAGAAGGAACCAGCCCTACTGACCCCTTGTAGACTTCTGAGCTCCGGAACTGTGAGAGAATCAAACGGGGTTGTTTCAAGCCACCCTGCCTAGGATTGCTTACAGTAGCCACAGGAGACCAGCGCGGTGAGGTTCAGGGATCAGCTCGGACGGTGGGAGATGGGGGAGGGAGGGAACGCCCAGGAGGAGGGGATCCCCCTCCCACCGCCTTCTGTCCCCTCCCATTCCCTCCCAAGGCAGAGAATGCAAAGGATCATGGGAGGAGTGGACGCCACTCTCCTCCCCCAGGCCTGCCCTTGCACCCTCTCCTCTCCTGGTGGCTTTTGCCACTGTCCCCTGGACCTGTCACTGTTCTCATCACCCACTCTTTTTTAAAACTGTCTTTTATTGTGGTCAAATTTACATAATCTAAAACGTGCCATTTGGACTATTTTTAAGCACAGCTCAATAAGGACTTTCACACCGTTGTGCAAACATCAGCAACATGCGTCTCCAGGATGTCTGCATCTTCCCAGCGTCAGCAAAGACACAGCAAGTCCCCATTCCCTCCTCCCCCCTGGTGACCGCGAATCCATTGTCTGTGTCTGAACTTGCGCATTGTACACAGTCCGTCCGAGTGGAGTCCTACAACACCTGCCCTCGTGTGCCCGGCTGATCTCACCCCGTGCAGTAGTTTCGCGGTCCAGCCGAGTGGTAGCATGTATCAGACCTCCACTCCTTCCTTGTTCAGGGTGAAGAGTTGTCCATCGTGCGGGTGGTCCGCAGTTGTTTCTCCGTTCGTCGGCTGGGTTTGGCCGCTGGATCTGAATCTAGCTCTTGGCCATGGCAAAACTTGCTGCAAGAACATTGCTGCGCAAGTATCTGTCTGGGTTCCTGCTTTCACTTCTTTCCGGCAGAGGCCTAGAAGTTGAATTATTGCCTCGAAGGAACGCTATGTTTAATTTTGTGAGGAGCCACCACACCGTTTTCCACTCGCACCGGCAACGTGCTAGAGAGAGCCTCTCCATGCCCTCGCCAACGCTTGTTATTTTGTTTGTTTGTTTTCTATGCTTATTTATTTATTTATTTATTTTGAGATGGGGGGGGGCAGGGGAAGACAGAGGGAGAGAGAGAATCCCAAGCAGAGAAGCTGGATCTCACCACCACGAGATCATGAGCCAATATCAAGGGTTCGACGCTGGGGCGCCTGGGGAGCTCAGTCGGTTAAGTGTCCGTCTTTCGCTCAGGTCATGATCTCCCATTTTGTGAGTTTGAGCCTCATGTTGGGCTCTGTGCTGACAGTGCAGAGCTTGCTTGGGATTCTCGCTCCCTCCCTCTCTCTCTGCCCCTCCCTCGCTCGAACTTCTCTCTTTCAAAATAAATAAATAAGAACTAAAAACAAAAGAGTTGGATGCTCAACAGACTGAGCCACACCCAGGCACCTGTTTCTTAGTTTATTTGATTACAGCCATCCCAGTGAGTGTGCACAGCACTGACTCTTTGTTTTTTGATGTTTTTTAATTGATTTATTTTGAGAGAGAGAAAGATAGACAGTCGTTGAGGAGAGGGGCAGAGAGAGAGGAAGACAGAGAATCCTAAGCAGTCTCCACACTGCCAGCGCAGAGCCTGATGAGGGGCTCGAACTCACAAACTGTGAGATCACGACCTGAGCCGAGATCAAGAGTCGGACGCTCAACTGACTGAGTCACCAGCACTCTTCTGATAGGAAAACATAGCTGAGTGCTTACCGGGGGCCTGTGAGGAGGAAGGGAACCCGCTGAAGAAGAAACATGAGAAGTATGAGGGGGGACGTCTTCACCAGCCACAGAGAGGAGAGGCAAGAGTGGGTAACATCCTTGAGAGTCCCTCGAAGGTGGCCCTTAATAGGTAACGAACACACTGAACAGGAGTGGTCAGCCGAGAGCCCCACCTTTAGTGTTGCCTGGACAGGGGGGCACACACCCTTCATCAGCACCTGCAAACCGACATGAGGAAAGGCCTCTGTGGATCCCCTGGTCTTTATTTTTTTTTTAACGTTTATTTTATTCTTCAGAGACAGAGCATGAGCGGGGCAGGGACAGAGAGAGAGGGAGACACAGAATCCAAAGCAGGCTCCAGACTCTGAGCTATCGGCACAGAGCCCGACACGGGGCTTGAACCCACCAACCGTGAGATGGTGACCTGAGCCGAAGCTGGACGCTCAACCGACTGAGCCACGCAGGCGCCCTGATCCCCCGCTCTTTATGATGACCTTAGCGGAACAAGAGAACCCAGAGGGACACAGGCGATTTGCTGCTCAGGTGACAACACCGTTTGAGGAACCGTGGTCTCCGAGCGTCACAGTGGGCCTTGAACTGACTGGCAGTATTGTCCCCCCAAACCCGATCAGCGTGTGGCCGGATGTAGAGTGCAGGTGAGGAATCCACAGCTCATTACGCAGCCATTTAAGAAGGCCCCTCTCCGGGCAGCACGTTTTCCAAAGGAACGTCCGAGAGGAAAGAGAGGTGTAGATACATCCAAGCACGTCGCGCACGAGACACGACCACCAATTACGTGCCTCGTGCTCTTTTCTTTCCTTGCCATAACGGACAATTAACTGGAAAGCAATTTTATGTGTTTAAGAGATACAGATCGAGAAAAATCAATAGGACTGGGATGTTTTCACAGTTATCTCTGTTTTAATTGTGGTAAATTTTTTTTTTAACGTTTATTTATTTTTGAGACAGAGACAGAGACAGAGCACGAACGGGGGAGGGGCAGAGAGAGAGGGAGACACAGAATCGGAAGCAGGCTCCAGGCTCTGAGCCATCAGCCCAGAGCCCGACGCGGGGCTCGAACTCACGGACCGCGAGATGGTGACCTGAGCCGAAGTCGGACGCTCAACCGACTGAGCCACCCAGGCGCCCCATGTTTTAATTGTGGTAAAGAAACAAACCTCATAACATAAAATGTACCATCTTTAAGCGTAGGGTTCAGTAGTGTGAAGGATGTTCACACTGCCGTGAGGCGGGTGCCCAGAAGTGTTTCATCTTGCAAAACCGGCTTGATACGAAGAAGCCACTCCCTCTTCCTCGCTCCCACAGCCCCTGGCAACCACCATTCTACTTGCTGCTTTTATGTCTTTGAGTACTTTTTTTTTAAGTTTATTTGTTTATTTTTGAGAGAGAGACAGAAAGAATGAGCGGGGGAGGGGCAGAGAGACAGAAGAGAATCCCAAGCAGTGTCGGTGCAGAGCCCGGTGTGGGGCCTGAACTCACGATCCGTGAGGTCATGACCCGAGCTGAAGTCAAGAGTCGGACGCTCAACCCACTGCGCCACCCAGGCGCCCCTCCTTTGAGTACTTTAGATGCCTTACAGACGCAGAGCCATATAGTAGTGGCCTTTTCGTGACTGGTTATGTCACTTGGCATAATGTTCTCAAGCTTCGTCCACACTGTGATGGTGGAATTTCCTTACATTTTCAGGCTACATAATATTCCATCCTATGTACGGACCACATTCTGTTCATCCATCCGTAGGCATTTGGGCGGCTTCCACGTTTTCGCTGTTGTGACCGATTCTGCTATGAATGTGGGTGTGTAAATATCTCTTCAAGACCCTACTGTCCAATTCTTTCTAAGTGGGATTGCTGGCCATCATAGAAGTATCTCTTTAGACTGCCAAGTGACAAAATTGGTAGTACAAAGGCCAGTTCACAAGTTATATTTGTGCAACAGGGGAGCATATCAGAGGGAAAGTTTCTAGCTCCCTTTACGCCTTGTTTACAGTTTATTATGAGCACTAGTTTTTAAACTTGTTATGGAAGAATACATACCGAAAAATACAAAAACGTTAAGTATGCAGCTCAATGCATTTTCTTAAACTGAACGCACTTGTGTAACCCACATTCGTGGTAAGAAAGAAGACTTTAGGGGCGCCTGGGTGGCTCAGCTGGTTAAGCCTCTGACTTCGGCTCAGGTCGTGATCTCACGGTTTGTGAGTTCAAGCTCCACGCTGGGCTGTGTGTTTGACAGTTCAGAGCCTGGGACCTGGAGCCTGTTTCAGATTCTGTGTTTGCCTGTGACTCTGCCCCTCCTTTGTTTACACTCTGTCTCTCCCTCTCTCTCAAAAATAAACACTAAACAAAATTTTAAAAAGGAAAAAAGGAGGACATTGCCAGACCTAAGTAGCCTCTTTCCCAACCTCCTCAAGGGGAAACCACCGTGAGCTGTCAGCCTAAATAGGCATTGTTGATACTCAAAACATCCTAGAGGGAAAAAAAAGAATTAAAAAAGAAAAGAGAAAGAAAGAAAAAGAGAAGAGGGAAAGAAAAGAAGGAAGGAAGGAGGGAAGGAAGGAAAGAAGAAAGAATGAATGGAAGAAAGAAAGGGAGATGGGAAAGGAAGGAAGGAAGGAATGAAGGAAGGAAAGGAAGGAAGGAAGAATGAATGAATGAATGGAGGGAGGGAGGGAAAGAAAGGAAAGGAGGAAAGAAGGAAGGAGGGAAGGAAGGAAAGAAGAAAGGAAGAATGAATGAATGAATGAAAGGAGGGAGGGAAAGGAAGGAAGGAATAAGGAAAGAAAGAAGGCTGAGTTTGAAGGCCAGCCTTCCCTTTAGCTGTGTGACGTCGGGCAACTGAGTTAACAGCTCGGATCAGCTTTTGATCGCCACAGTGGACGTCCTCCTAATGCCCCACCGCCGCTCAGCTCAATGCTGTCACGAGGGCCGTGACCTGGTTCCTGGATTTTATCACAACTAAGTGGAAGCAATGATATTCTGGGGATTAGCGTAACGTCAGGCTCCACCCTCTGCTCTTGAGGGTGGAAATTCTAGAAGAGCACACGTCATGTCCACTCTGTGAAGCTTCCCGGGGATTTTGCGGGGCAGAAAGGAAGAAGAAGAGCCAGGTTCTCAAGGGCCGGCAGGAAGCCACGTCCAGCGAGCTGAGAAAGCAGGGAGCAGGCGATCCGATGCCCCGCGAAATGAGCGTGGGCCCCGCCGGCCGGGCAAGATCCCTTGTTGGGCCAAGTGGTTCTGTAATTTTCACATTTATATTTAGCACAACTTCTGAAAGTCTTGTTAAGGGAGGCGTGGAATCGTCCCCGGAGGTGAGTGTGAAACAGAGCAATGTTCTTGCAAAGCTCCATAAATAAGAAGGTAATGGGCCCACCCGATGAGCAGGGGTTGTCCGCACACATTCAGCCTCCCCAGGGGCGGGCTGGAACACTCTAGGCTTCTCATGCTCTCTCTTTCACACTGAGGAGAGCACTTAGCAAAGCCTCCTGTTTGCCTTAAAAGGGAAATGAAGTTCCCCCGTGTGTGGCATTGTGTGGGAGATAACATTTCAGTGCATGGTCATATGGCTTACCAGTAACCCTGATATTAACATAAAGAGAAATAAAAATAATATTTCCTCTGGTAACCCAGTGACTTTTGCAGGAAACAGAAAAACCTCATTTTTTTTAAAAAAATGTTTATTTTTGAGAGACAGAGAGCGTGAGCGGGGGAGGGGCAGAGAGAGGTGGGGGACAGAGGCACGAACCATGACATCATGACCTGATGAAGTTGACCCCTAACCAACTGAGCCACCCAGACACCCCAGAAAAACCTCAGTTTCCTCATCTAAAGACAATCTGAGTGAGGCTCCAAGTGGCTAACAGACTTGTCTAAAGTCACCCAGTTGTTAAGAAGCGGTGTGTGATCTTAAAACGTGGGTTGCTAAAATTTAAAAGACCAACCAGGGGTGCCCACGTGGCTCAGTGCATTGAGCATCTGACTCTCGATTTCAGCTCAGGTCATGTTCTCACCATTGTGAGATTGAGCCCCGCGTGGGGCTCTGTGCTGACCCCTCAAGAGCCTGGAGCCTGATTCGGATTCTGTGTCTGCCTCTGCCCCTCCCCCACTCGTGCTCTGTCTGTCTGTCTCTCTCTGTTTCTCTCAAAAACAAATAAACATTAAAAAACACTTTTCTTAATTTTTGACTATGGATAACTTATGAGAATTTCTCATTGTTCTAATTTGTTAATAACATAAATTCCCATCTGTAATGTTTCTCTCTTCTTTGGTATTAAGAGAACTAAGTTATTAAACTGCATCAGGAACTGAGCTGGAAATTGACATAAAGGTTATAACTGAACACCCAGTCTCAACACTAAAGATCTAAGTACGCTTCTAGAAGAAATAAGAGTTCTCTGCTGTAAAAGAACTATTTCTCTGTGTGCTTGCTCTGATGGCTGTTCTTTACTGTAGTAACACGGAGGTGTGTTTATAATAAATTATGAGCTTTGAGTAGAACCTTGGAAATAAGAGTCAAGATGCATCTGGGTGGCTCAGTCAGTTGAGCGTTCGACTCTTGATTTCGGCTCAGGTCACGGGACCTTAGGTCATCTGACTCTGCACTGAGCATAAGTGTCCTTAAGATTCTCTCTCTCTCCCTGTGCCCTTCTCCCCCACTCCCTCACGCTTGCTCTCTCTCTAAAATTAAAAAAAAAAAAAAGTCAAAAGATGGGAGACAGATTCTAGTGTGCACTCAGGCACTTAGGTGGGGTTCAGGTCTGGTGTATCAACCAGCGTCCTTACAGGAAACAGAAGGCATGCACAAAGGAAGGGTTAAAGAAGAGAGTTCAATGAAGGGGCCATGTAGGGAGAGGTGGGTGGGGTCAAGGGAATCCAGGAGGAAGCTGGATGTAAGGGAGCTGGGTGTGGGAAATGGCACTGTTGTCTCTCAGTTGACGGTTCCTCCCAGCCCACGTCTTATGCCTCTGCTTGTGGAGCGTACTTCCTGCCCCTTGGGCCTTGGGCTTCATTCACTGACTCGCTTTGGCCAACGGAATGAGAGCAGATGTGGTGAATACCATATCTACATGGAACTTTAAATGCACAAGATCTTCTTCCCTTGATTGTGTATGTGAGCTCTGGATGAGATGAGATGTAACTCCTGTGATTAGGTAACTGTACAGTTGACTCCGGGTCAATCAAAAGGGAGACGTCCTTGGTGGGCCTGACCTGGTCAGGTGATCTTTATAAAAGAGTGAGCCTGATGTAATCAGATGACCTTATAAAAGTGGGGAAACTCTCCTGCTGAACTCAAAGGCAAAGCAAACAGCTGCTTGTGAGCTGCCTATGAAAAAGACAATTCTCTAGGAGTTGACAGCCTCGGTCAGGCCCTCAGCTTGACTCCAGGCTGGTAAGTCCTTGACCAGAGGATGCAGTTATGCCTTGCCCAGACTCCTGGCCCAGGAAATCATGAGATAGTACATGCGTGTTGTTTGAAGCCTCTAAATGTGGAGTTAAGTGGAAAAACAATTCACCAGGGAACATATATCCTCAGTGTTGCACTACTTTATATCTTCTTTTTAATGCTAGGATGAAAAGAATAGAGGAGTTGCATTCCCTTTGTAGTTTACTCATGCAGCTTCAGTGAAGAGGGAGGGGTAGGTAGGAGAGAAATCAGACGGATTCCCTGCAGAAGCCCTTTTACAATCACTTTCTAGCACAATTAGGGGGCGGGTTTTTTTATTAAAAAAAAATTTTTTTGTCTTAGAGAGGGAGAGACAGAGCACGAGTCAGGGAGGGGCAGAGAGAGAGAAGGAGACACAGAATCGGAAGCAGACTCCAGGCTCTGAGCTGACAGCACAGAGCCCAACGCGGGGCTCGAACTCAGGAACTATGAGATCCTGACCTGAGCTGAAGTCGGACGTTTAGCTGGCTGAGCCACCCAGGCGCCCCGGGGGCTGTTACATTCTAACACTGACAACACCCATCCTAAGCCCTTCACTTACCTGAATCTCAACCTCATGCTTCTAGCAGGTCCCCTGTCCTCCCCAGGAAGGGCAGGGACCCTGGCCAGGACCCAGCCCCAGCCCTGTCCGCAGGCCCCTGGTAGAGCACTCACTCCAGTGTGGGGTTGGCTTATGTGCTCTTGGGCTCCCTGGTCTTTCAGCAGAAATCACGTCTCCAATGCTTCTGGTGTTCCTCAGCACTGTGCCAAATGTGCCCTCACAATCCCCCAAATGTCGGCTAAATGCTTGAGCTATTAATAGCATTCCGATACTGACTTTCCGCAGGGTAGCCGGTCTCAAAGTGTGTTCCTCAGACCAGAGTCAGCATCTCCTGGGAACCTGTAGAAAATAAGTCGTGGGTCTCAGCTGCTGAGTCACAAACTCAAGGGTTGGGGCCCAGCCATGTGGGGGTGACAAGTTCTCCCCGTGGTTCTCCTTGCTTTCAAGTTGGAGAATCTCCTCCCTGGCCTAAGGGTTCATATTTTCAGGGAATCAGCCCCTTAATCATTCCCAGAATGGTCCCTTTCTCTCAATGTTTCTGTAGCTGTTTTATTTTGGATTTTGCACAAAAGTCCTCAAAGTCATATCATCAATATCGTGCTCACATTCCTTGTAATCATCTGAGATCTGTATTTCAGTGGAATCATCATACCTTCAATTTGTTGAGAAGTTACTGGGTACCAAGCACTCAGCATAGTGCTGAACGCGGATTATCTTCCTCTCAAACCTGCCCCAGGAGAAGAGGCCGAGGTGACCCCGCTTGTCAGAGGCAGAATCTGGAGTGCAGCCGTGTGCAGTCACTCGTACAGCACATTGCCACAGCCGGTCGGGCTGGACTCGAAATTCAGAGCCAGGGTGTCCTGCTTTAAAATCACGGCTCGGGCGGCTCAGTTAAGCATCTGACTTCAGCTCAGTTGTGATCTCACAGTTCTTGGGGTCAAGCCCCGCATCAGGCTCTATGCTGACAGCTCAGAGCCTGGAGCCTGCTTCGGATTCTGTGTCTCCCTGTCTCTGCCCCTCCCCGGCTCACACTCTGTCTCTCTCTCTCTCTCTCTCTCTCTCTAGAATACATGAACATTAAAAAAATTTTTAAATAAATTTTAAAAATCACTGCTTGCAACCCCAGACTCAGTAGCCTCAGGATCCTGGACCCCAACTTTTAAAACGCACCGTTTACTGCATCCAAATCGTGTGCCCCAGAAAGCGTCCTGCTGGGGCTAAGGACGAGCATGACCGTGGAGGTGGGGACACCACGGTGTGCAGCCAGTCCCTGCCTGTGGCATCGTGGAACGCGCAACGCCTTTGTCCCACCAGCCTCCGTGGGAAGCTCTTTGTTCCGGGAGAAGCCGCACGTGTTCAGGGAACAGAGGACACCGTGACCGGCTTCCTTGGAGGTGTGGATCCGGCCCCTGTGAGAGCCCCTCGGCCTTTCTCCTCTCCTCCAGGCTGCCTGCTGCAGCCAGCACCCCAGGCTTCAAGCCATCTCGGCCCCCTACAGCCCCCCAATCCCTTTCCCAGGGGCTTCCCCCGACCCTTCCCTTCCACCTCTGGTTCCCACCCGCCATCTCCGACGTGGATGTGGCAGCACGGTTATATTTCAGGGTCCCTAAGCAAAGCCCCACGCAAACACTGGCCGCGCCCCACTCCCGCCACCTGGTCCTCTTGGCCATCCGCCAATGGGACTTGTCACCTAGTGCCCGAGCACCATGAAAATTGAGAGTCGGCGGACTGAGTCCCCTGCCCTGATCTTTCTTCCTCCTCTGAGGCTGTCATCTCCGCGATCGACTGATTCCTCCGGGGCCTTTACAGCATTTCCATGTTTGGGTCTCCTAATACAAGAGAGAAGTAGATCTACAAATCATTATCATATTTGTTTGCATCTGTTAGTATGTGAAAATATATATAACACAAAGTTTGCCATTTTAAATCATTTTATTTATTCTTTTTTAGTTTACTTATTTTGAGAGAGAGAGAGAGAGACAGACAGACAGACAGAGAGAGAATGCTTGGGAGGGGCAGAGAAAAGGAGACAGAGAACCCCAAGCAGGCTCCGCACTGTCAGCCCGATGCGGGACTCAATCTCATAAATGCTGAGATCAAGACCTGAGCTGAAATCAAGGGTCGGATGCTGGGGGTGCCTGAGCGGTTCAGTCGGTTAAGCGTCTGACGTTTGGTTTTAGCTCAGGTCATGGTCTCATGGTTTGTGGGCTCAAGCCCCGTGTGCTGACAGGGTGGAGCCTGCTTGGGATTCTCTCTCCCCCTCTCCTTCTGCCTCTTCCCTGCTCCCTCCCTCTGTCTCTCTTTCAAAAATAAATAAATAAACTTAAAAATTAAAAAAAAAAAAAAGAGTCGGACGCTTAACCCACTGAGCCACTCACGTGCCCCAATTTTAACCGTCGTGAAGTGCACGCTTTTGTGGTATTCAGTGTATTTATCGCCACTGTACCCCTTCCAGAACTTTGTCATCATTCCCAAAAGAATCTCTCCTCTCATTAAGCAATAAGTCTGTGCCCCTAACTCCCCCAGGCCCCGGTAACTACTCTCCTACTTTCTGTGTCGATGAGTTTACTTATTCTACATATGTCATAGGAGTAGAATCATGCAATATTCTTTTATCTCTGTATTATCTTACTTTTTGAACCAGGAGGACAATGATAGGTGTGGGGACAGAGGGTGGATAGGGAGAAATGGAATTGTCGATGGCGAGTGACATTAGGTTCTGTACAAATACAATAAAATATAAACATAAACAGCGGGGGGTGGGCATCATGGGGGCCCCCCTATAGTCGATCCAACACACTTTCAGGGTGCGAGAATGAGGGGAGAAAGAGCTGTGGAGAGCCCCCATTTGCTCTTCCTCGGCTGGCCTGAATTCAGTCACCGACCCTGAGAGTATATAGTCAAACCTTTTACCCCAACATCATGGGGCAGTGACGGTTTTCCAACAGCCTTTGATTAAGACTGTAATGAAACGAAATGGAAGGAAAGATTGGTTTTAAGCATTACTGACTCATCTTCCTCCACCTGCAAATTTCAGCCCCAAAATAACTTGAAAAGAAAAAAAACCTGCTTTATTTACATTTCCTCTCTATTTTTAACCTCCTTTCTGTTTAAAACATTTAATATCTTCTGAAGCCTTTTTAGAGCCCATTGAACCTGTAGCGAGATATCGTATTTATTTTCATAGCTATTTTGATCCGCTTAGAGAACTTTTTGTTTTCATGGGAGCTTTTAGGGAAGGTGAATCGGGTCAACTTGTCTGGCTGACTTGTCAACCGACAGTGGCAGCTGCTTAATAAAACGGTGCTAAATGCAGATGTACTAATCATGTGTCTCTTTTTATGTGGCTCAATTTTCCATTACTTGAAGTTCCCAAATGCTAATAAACCCTAATGCACTATTTTTGGTGGGAATGAATGCATTATGCTTTTCAGAGCTGATGTTTTTACATAACTAGAAAACGTTCTGTAAGAGAGGAAAAACCACCCTCGTAGGGTGCACATCATTTGGGTTTTTTTTTTTTTTTCCTATTGATCTGGAGCTGTTTAAGCAGAGAGGCGGGGAGAAACATAAATGCAGCAGAGGGAAAAATACACCTACACATTCCACCCGCCTCTCCTACCTCCTGTCTGCTGGGCTACGGGTTCTTTTACATCTGCTCATTTCACACTCATGAGGCGTACATTTTCAAAGGGGTCTAATGGAAAAAGATGTGTCTGGAAGACAGCAAAGTGATTCCTGAGACTCTAGAAGAGAATGCATTTGTTATTCTTCCAGCCATACTTAGAATAAACATTTTGCCATAGAGTCATTGGAAATCAAAAGCCTTCATTAAAACCTGAATGAGTGCAGATAAAAGTAAGGAACAGGTGAGAGAAATCAGGAGTGTTAGCAAACTTCCATGGGAGAATTGACTAAGATGGGGAGTGAAGGCCCTTTCTAGAAAAGACCATGTCTTCATGTGGCTGATGCAGGTGCGTACTTGGATAAAATACACTGGGTGTTATTGCACTAACTGTATGTAAGTTACACCTCAGAATTTAAAGACAAAAATCCAACCTAACCCAAGCCTGGGGTAGTTCACACCTGCATAGAATGTAAAACTAGCAACTAACAGTCAACAAAAATTTCACCTCCCTAATCTGAGCTGTTTATTCAGTGTCCCTCCCTTCTCTGCCCCCTCCACCCTTGTCCCCTACAATAGTTATTTTTGTTGCACTTTACTTTGTTCTTTTTCAAGCAGCTTCTGGCAGAAAGATGTAGCGTTTTAAGAGTTGAGTATCAGAGTACTCATATTTCCCTCTTGAATGTTTTCTAATTCCATCCCTCACTATAGATACATTTTGTATCTCTTCTCCTTGGTTTTGTCTAGCAGGCTCCTTGTCAACAGCTCACCTGTATTTCCGGGAACACTAAACCCCATAGGTTCATGCAGCTTTCAGTTTGCTACAAACAATATCCAGCATTGTTTATGGTTATTCTATTAGTTGATTGTATTTACTGCTTCTATTGAGGAAAAAATGATAATAATGGCTCTTCGCCCCAAGAAGCTCGAGCAGTCAGTATTGGGGTTTCACGCTGTGTGGCTCTGAGGACGGTTCTGGCAAATGTGTGGTGGGATCTGAAGGCACACACAGTAGGATGTATATCTGCAGTGGGTCTGATGGCGAGTTTGTTTCTCTTTGCTGTGTTGCTATGTCTGAAATTAAACTGAAGCCAAGTATCAAGTGGGAGAGCCTTGTGTATTTCTTCCCCAGTTTCCTTTGGGGGGGGATGTTTGGCTACCTTTTCAAATACTAAGTAAATTTTATTTTGCAAAAAGAAAGTTTTATATTTTAGAAACTTTAATGAGACCTTTTCCTTACTTTTGGGGGAAGTTAAGATGAAAGTCACATAACATAAAATAAGTTTTTTTTAAGCAAGCAATTCCGTGTACATATATAGAGTTGTGCAACCTTCTCCTCTATGTTGATGCAGGACGTGTTCATCATTCCCAAAGGAAACCTCGTAGCCATTAAACAGCCACTCCTCATTCCATTCCCCCTTTGCTCCAGCCCCAAGCAACCATTAATCTGCTTTCTGTCTCTAATGATTTACCTATTCTGGACATTTCGTAGAAATGAAATCATGCGATATGTGACCTTCTGTCTCTGGTTTCTTTCACTCAGCGTGTTTTTGAGGCTTATCCACATTGTAGCCTGTGTCGGTAATTCATTAAATTTATTTTTAGATGAAAACACTTTTAAATTAAAAACAATCATTTTATTTTATTTTTTTCATTAGTATTTTTGAGACACAGAGAGAGACAGAGAGCAATCAGGGGAGGGGCAGAGAGAGTGGGAGACACAGAAAACGAAGCAGGCTCCAGGCTCTGAGCTGTCTCAAACTCACCAACTGCGAGATCATGACCTGAGTCGGACACTTAACTGACTGAGCCACCCGGGCGCCCCCAAAACGATCGTTATAAACACACGGTGAGGGTTTATTCATTGAGCACCTACTGTGTGCACTAAAGCGCCGTGTTACAGCCAGTGTGCTGTGGAAATTGATGCGATCCCTGCAATCAGCCTGCACTGGCCGCTGAAGGACGAAAGTAGATGAGTGTGTCCCCACCCATGCCACCGTCTCTCACGTGAAACTATTCTAGGTGTGTCCCCAAGGTAGCCCAACTCTTGGGACTCAAAGACTGTCATCTTTGGGGAAGTTATTTCCCCCTGCCCCACACCTTTCTCCAAAGCAACGTCCATTTCCCCTGAAACCACAGAAGCCACTTTAGAATTGTCCCTTCGACTCATGATATGCCAATAAACAGAAGGCAGAGCCCTGTGACCATCATGGCGAAGAGACATCCCTCAGAAGGCCTACGTGCCCGCAGGGGACAGAAGACACGAAGATGAAATGGGAAAACAGGAGCTGTAGAAACAAGTCAGACAAGCTGGCCGTGTCCAGGTGGGGTCGCCCGGAAGGCTGACGCCCGCGAAGGGTCCTGCGGGGCCATCTGACGCGAAGCAGCCCTTGCAGAAACAGGCTGGGTAGAAAGTGAGGCTTGGAGAACTCAGCGAGATGACCTCGTGGCCGAAGGGAAGATCTGAGCCAGGACTTGGCTGCAAGAAGACAAGACAAGGCAGAAGCCATCTTGTTCAGAGTCAAATCCTTATTTGCAAACGAGCAGACTGGGACCAGGTGAGAGGGAAGCAAAAGAGAAGGAACCCCCTCAGTTTTCCTGCTTCAGCTTCCCACAGACAGCGTGCCGTCTCCAGCCTGCGGAAGCCCAGGTGGGAGTGACCGCAGGACAGAGCCACAGGGTGTTCCTGCAGCCGATGAAGCACCCTCTGGCTTCTGCTATGACTCCAAAGGAATCTCCCATCATGCCTCTCTCCCATAGTGTAGCAGGTGTCTCATACAGAGAGTCATGAATACAGAGAGTCATGACTCCGAGGCTTTTCCTTCCAGGAAGCAACCTGATTCGTGCCGGCCCTGGCTCAGTTGGGCTCGTCCCCGAAGAACTGAGCCCCAAACGCCATGTGGCACAGTTGTTTACATATTTTCCACTTCTTTGTCTCCCATATGTGGGAACACACAAACATGCAGTCTGATGAAGCGGTCTCATGTTACAAGGTCGTGAGGGATGTGGTCACACACGCGTATAAGCAGCTTGCCTTGAGGGTTTTCTTCTTCTTTTTCTTTCCTTAGGGAGGGCGCCCTACTACATGTCTTCTCTTCCTTCACCCCCATGGCAAGCTCTTGCCCATCCTTCCAGACCCATCTCTCCAAGTCGCAAACAGAATAGCTCCTTCCTTGTGCGTTCCCACCAAGGACATCTCACTGTTGGGACAAACGGTTCCTCCAAATGGAACACGTCCCCCTTGCCCAGCTACAGGCATTGCACGTCACGCTAGAGCCCCACGGACCTTGCAACCGAGCCGGAGAAAAAAGATGCAAGATGAAAATCGCGATTGGCAAACGAGGCACAGTACGGCCGGTAGATCGGTGGAGCCCCTCAGTGTTCCGGGGAGTCGGAGAAGGTGCAAATGGCTGAGCGCAATGTTCCGGGCGGTCAGGAAGTGGAGTCGCTGGGGAACGCGGGGAGGTCAGGCCCAAGCCATCGCACAACAGAGACACGCTGCGATGAAAGGCAGAGCAGACCGTGGGCACAGGTGATTATGACTCACACACCGGGGTCAGTTGTGGGTAATGAGGTCCTGGGTGGGGGGCTGCTGACGTCAAAGGGCACGCGGCAGACCGCCTGCAAAGGCAGAAGCAGAGAATCGGCGGCTGAGTTACATTGGCCGGGGATCGGCGGGAAGAAGCAGCGGCAGGTGGTTACAGGGATGGAGTTTGCGTAACCGGAAGATGGTCGTCCGACAGAAACGGGAGATTCGGAAACGGGGACAGCGTTTCCTTGCTGGGCACATGGCATCGTTTGGGCCAGATCGCTACTCGGTGTGGACGGGTGCAGCCCCAGGCCCCTCGAGCCTCCCTCCTTTGCTGCCGGGTAAGATGCCAGCTCTGTGACACACACGAGCATGGTGGCCATTTGCGAGGCACGAAGTATGACAGCTGTCACATTTGTTTATGGACCGCGTGGCTCCTGGTGCCCCCAGAGACTACCGTCTGTGAGTGACAACACACCCCCAGATGTAACAAGTTTCCGGGAAGAGGTGAAATGATGCATCAGCCTCCGCCGGCCCGCTCCCGCCACACAAACGGTGTCTTCCCTCCGGCTCTTGTCTCCGCAGCTCAGCGAAGCAACAGTCCCGTTGGCGGACCTGCCGGGCTTCTCAGGAGGGTCCCTAGCATGTCAGGGGGTCCTCTTCCTCCTCCAGCTACAAAGCACAAAGATGTGGGTGCTAGGGCACCTGGCTGGCTCGGCGGGTCAAGCCTCTGACTCTTGATTTCAGCTCAGGTCTCGATCTTACCGTTTGTGAGATCAAGCCCAGCATCAGGCTTCACGCGGAGCCTGCTTGGGATTGTCTCTCTCTCTCTCTCTCTCTCTCTCTCCTTCACCCTCTGCCCCTCCCCCCCTCTCGTGTTTACACACTCAAAGATCAAGAAACATTTCCCAAAAAATGTGGGTGCTGAAATCCATGGCCTGCTCACCCTCTCCAACGCCACAGCCAGGAAGGATGTCTTCACTGTTTTTACTCTTGGGAAAAGGTGGAGTGTGGGCCATTACTGGAGATGGTGAACAGAAACCAAACTACCCCTGAACCTCCCAGAAAGCCAGGTGAAGGCGTGGGAACAATGGACAGACAGGTTTCATGTGGTGCCACGGATTTGTGCTACTTTGATATTTGTTTTCAGGCCAGCATTGCATTAGGAATTGTCTCATTTGCCAGCTCAATGTTTCCATGCGCATAATTTTCTCAATCGTCTGAGACGGTGAAGGTCATAAAGTCACGGAAGACATGTCTTTATTTTTTTTTTTTATTTATTTATTTTTTTTTTAATTTTTTTTTTCAACGTTTATTTATTTTTGGGACAGAGAGATACAGAGCATGAACGGGGGAGGGGCAGAGAGAGAGGGAGACACAGAATCGGAAACAGGCTCCAGGCTCCGAGCCATCAGCCCAGAGCCTGACGCGGGGCTCGAACTCACGGACCGCGAGATCGTGACCTGGCTGAAGTCGGACGCTTAACCGACTGCGCCACCCAGGCGCCCCAGAAGACATGTCTTTAAAAACTAGATTTTTAAAAAAAATTTTAGTTTTTCTGCATTTCATTGAATGAAATTATAAGTAGGACAATTTGCAAAAGTAAGGAATACAGAACTGTGAGCTTTTAGAACACCCACTAGGGAGAGTCCAAAATTAGAAAAATAGATGAATTCTTATGAGACAGTCACACTTCCCACACATACACTCTCTCGTTTCTACCATTTATCGCTCACAACTTTTATTAGAGGTAAGTTTGTCTTCTACTAGAGCATAAGCTTCTAGAAGGTAGGGGTGTGTGTTACTGTTTTGTGTTTTCTCCTGTAGATCCGTAAAATGAACTCAATTATTGTTTGTTTGAACAGAATTAAACTTATATTACTAAGAGTTTTTGTTTAAAGTTTATTTATTTTTGGGGGGCGCCATGGTTGCTCTGTCAGTTAAGTGTCCTTCAGTTCAGGTCATGATCTCACGGTCGGTGAGTTCGAGCTCCACGTCAGGCTCTGCACTGACAGCTCAGAGCCTGGAGCCTGCTTGGGATTCTGGGTCTCCCTCTCTCTCTGCCCCTCCCCCACTTGTGTTCTCTCCTCTCTCTCAAAAATAAACATTAAAAAAAGTTTATTTATTTTTCTTATTTTTTTTTGTTTATTCATTTTTGAGAAACAGAGATAGAGCATGAGTGGGAGAGGAGCAGAGAGAGGGAGACACAGAATCTAAAGCAGGCTCCAGGCTCTGAGCTGTCAGCACAGAGCCCAATGCGGGGCTTGAACTCACTGACGGGGAGACCATGACCTGAGCTGAAGTCGGATGCTTAACCCACTGAGCCACCCAGGTGCTCCAGAAGTTTATTTATTTTTGCCAAAGGATCAACTGAAATGCTATTTTAGGAATGGCCCATTGCTTAGAAGTTTACAATTGTATTAAGTGAATTCTTTTTTTTTTTTTTTTTTCAACATTTATTTATTTTTGGGACAGAGAGAGACAGAGCATGAACGGGGGAGGGGCAGAGAGAGAGGGAGACACAGAATGGAAGCAGGCTCCAGGCTCTGAGCCATCAGCCCAGAGCCCGACGCGGCGCTCGAACTCACGGACCGCGAGATCGCGACCTGGCTGAAGTCGGACGCTTAACCGACTGCGCCACCCAGGCGCCCCTTAAGTGAATTCTTAAAGCATCTACATCCAGTAAGGAAATGAAATTTGAAAAGATGTTGAGGCACCTGGGTGGGCTCAGTCGGTTAAGTGTCCGACTTCAGCTCAGGTCGTGATCTCACGGTTCGTGGCTTCAAGCCCCGCGTCGGGTTCTGTGCTGACAGTTCGGAACCTGGAGCCTGCTTCCGATTCTGTGTCTCCCTCTCTGCCCTCCTCCACTTGAGTTCTGCGTCTCTCTGTCCCTGAAAAATGAATAAATGTTAAAAAAAATTTTTTTTACAAAGAAAGGAAAAATAGGCCTTCTTTTTCATACACGTTTCGGTTTTCAATGACTTTAGCATAAACATACCTTGACAAAAATTTTCCCTGCTTTTTAAATGTATTTTATCCAGGGGCGCCTGAGTGGCTCAGTTGGTTGGGTGTCCAACTTCGGCTCAGGTCATGATCTCACGGTTCGTGGGTTCAAGCCCCATGGCAGGCTCTGTGCTGACAGCTCAGAGCCTGGAGCCTGCTTCGGATTCTGTGTCTCCCTCTCTCTGCCCCTTCCCCGCTCATGCTCTGTCTCTCTCTGCCTCTCAAAAATAAATAAATGTTAAAAAAAAATTTTTTTTTTACAAAGAAAGGGAAAATGGGCCTTCTTTTTCATACACGTTTCGGTTTTCAACGACTTTAGTATAAACATACCTTGACAAAAATTTTCCCTGCTTTTTAAATGTATTTGATCCAACAGGTATTTCCTTTCTAAAGTATTTGCAGCGCAGATAAAACATGCAGCTTCATGCCTATAACTCCGTTTCTGTAGTTTGTTTCATAGCCACTTGCGAAGTTTGTGCGAGGTCTGGGGAAGAGGTTTGTATCAGACCAACCGAACTGACAGTTCAAAGAATTTCAAGTGTTGAAATCTGAATGACTTTCCAAGGGTGTAGCCCGCACATCCGCTGAAGAAGAAAAAAATCCTTAAGCCGTCCACTGGCAGACTCTGTCACAAATATCTAATCGACAGGGAAAGTCTAAGTCAGCACATGGACGTTTTTTCGCGTTTTTTAAAGCAGGCTTCACACCCTTGAACTCGACGACCCGGGATCACGAGTCCCGTGGCCTCCCGACTGAGCCAGCCAGGCGTCCCAGCACCTGCGCGTTTTTGAGCTCCGTTAATTCTGCCCCTCCTGTCTGAGGCGGCATTCCCAGAAGTCCAGTGCCCAAGGCTACTGTTATCATTACCTCTGCCCCGTTCTCAAAGGGAGCACAGAACTTGGAGCTCAGGGGGGATTACAGGACCCGCTTCGCCCGCCTGCCCCGCTCTGCAGTAGCAAAGACACGTACCTGGCTGCAGGGTCTGTGGGCGGGGGTAAAACATTAAACCCGGATCCCGCACAGCCCAGGGATGCTGGACGCCGTGTGCCCGAGTCAAACTAGCTCAGGAGAACTGGGTGCCAACAGGAGCCTGGAAGCCGGCTCGGTCCGATGGAACACTCGCCTTGCTGGTTGGCAAGACCTCGCTGTGGCTCCCTGGCACAGTGGGAGGTGTTGAAGTTCAGGGCCTGCCTGGCCAGACGTGTCGTGGGTCACGAAGGCCAGACGCTGGGCGCACTGGACTTTTCCCAGTGGTAGGACGGGAGTGAGGTAGGCGCTCCCGCCTGAACTGGCCGCACGCATCGCTCAGGCCGCTGCCTTGGAATGTTCCTTGGCCCCTTTTCCCTCTTTCTGTGCAAATCCTGTGTCTCCTCCTCCCTGAGCGGGAGAGAGACGGCCTGGGAGAGAGAACCCTCTCCGTGAGCCATTTCAGCTTTAGTATTTGTTCCTGTCAACTGAGTCTCAGCTCCTGCTTTTGAACCCGTAGTGTCTGATCCCCCAAGTGTGGTGTTTTGCTGGGGCTGGGTGGCCAACTTGGCTTTGTTCGCCACCTGCTCCCCATCCCTCCGCTGAGGCCCCCTAGCAGGACGGCGGAGGAGGGAGCAGTGGGCCAGGAGAGGGGTCCTTGCTGTCTGCCTGACTTCCACTGGGATAGGGGACACACGCAGCAGGGGGAAGGGGTGAGGAGGGAAGGACAGACTTGAGTGCTCTAGACAGCTCATCCCCTCCTGGTGAGCAGGTGCCCTCAGCCCCGCCCCGGTCCCTGAGGATGGCAGAGGCCCATTCCCTGGGGGGCAGGTGCACTCACCCCTGCCAGAGCTGGCCGCTCCCCATGCAGAGGGTCCCTCCCCCACCTGCAGCACTGTTTCCTGCCTAAATGTATTTCTCCAGCTTCTTGGAGAAAGCTCGTGAACCACCCCCACGCAGGGTCGGGTTGCTGATGTCCCCGCACCAGCGTGCCCAGGACCCAAGCCTGAGCCTGCAGCCATGCCGTCAGGCTCCTCGATGTTGTGTCCCCGTGGTGCCCAGGTGCCTGCACGGGGTGGCCTGTGGGAGCCCCCTGCGGCCAGCCCCAGCTGGGGGCGGGGGAGCACTTGCGCTCGCTCCAGGACCTGCCTGCGGGGTCCTCTGCGCCTGTGGTGGCCGCCCCCCGGGGGACCCTAGACACATCCTGGCTTGGGAATGAACTTCTAGGCGGTCCGGGATGTCTGTGGAACTGCGCACGTTAGATGCAAAAGAGTTACAAGCGAAATAGGCCTTAATGGAGTCTTGCCAGAGGGAGAGAGAGGTAGAGAAAGGAAGAGAGAGACGCAAGGGGAGTGAGGCTTGGAAGTCACCTGAGCTGTCATCTCAGCCCTCAACCCCTGAGGGGTGTCCCTCAGCTCATCCACCCAGCACAGCTCAGCGAGACCCTGTCCTGGCCCGTACCCCACCCAGAGTCTGCGTGTGCACCGCCTGGAATTTTCCTCCACGCACCAGGGGAAGAGGGCTGTTGACCCGTCCTCCCGAATAGCAGGCCTAGCAGACGCCTGGCGACAGGTCTCCTCCCTGTAAATCATTAAATTGGCTCTGGGTAAAATCAGGCCCAAATCAGGTGACACTGGCCCAACTGAACCAGGCGCCTGCCAGCCTGCCCCATGCTCCCGGAACCTCACCACCTCGCGCAGCATGGATCGGAGCCAACACCAGGCGGAGGCTGGCAAGGGCAGGGACCTGGGGTCCCTGGAGCACCGGCCTACTGCTCCCTCTTTTACTCTGCACTCCGTTCCCTGAGTCAGCGGGCTGCAGGGCATCCTTGCTGGGAAAGTGCCACCCAGCTGACTTGTAACGGGTGTGAGGACAGCAGTGAATACCAGTCACGGTTGAATAAACGCTTTCCTTAACCGGGGGCCCTGATCCCGTGGGAAAGGACCGGCCTGCTGGGAGGGCGCGCCTGGGGGGTCAGTCCGCAGGAGCCTCGCCAGGCTCCGTGTTGCTCCCGGACTGTGTGATCGGGCCGGGCTCTGTGGAAGTGGCAGACGCAGACACGCTCACTGGACCAAACACAAGTCTGCGTTGTGTACTCCTCAGGGTCCCCAGGGGTCATTGCCCTCACCCTGCCCGTGTGCGGCCGTGGGAAGGGTCTGCTTCCCCCAGCAGGCTCTCGGGGGCCAGCCTGACTCCCCACGTTCCCGTCTCCTGCCTTCCGGGGAAGAGCTCGGGCGCACGGCTTCACCAACACCTGGGTCGCCGGGACTTTGATGGAGCACCCCTGTGACAGACACTACCGTGACCTGGTCGGACTCGGAGGAGGTGAGTTGCCAAAGGCTACGGGACTCTGAGGAACATTGCCGGGACCTGTCTGTGTTTACGTCTCAGGCTCCTACTCACGGCACCACCAAGAACCCGTGTGATGCCATGTCATAGAACCCACGTTGGGTCTGCCCTGAGGGACGCAGAGGGTGTCATGAGGAAAACTGGAAGTCCTTTTGAGGTCACACGAGGTGGCCTCATAGGAGGGAGGGAGATTCCCAGGACACGGTGCTCTATGTCAGTCTCCCTGTGGGAACGGGGACCTAGTCTCCATGGCGAACTGTGTCCACTCAGAGAAGATCAGGGCCACCGCCAAGTTTTCGAGAGGTCGTCTATCTGTGGCAAGTACCGCATGGAGACTCAACTTTGTTCCAGAAGAGAGTCTCACGGGAGCCGGGTCTTATCACAGCCTTTGCTCAGCTAGCCTGTGGACAACTTGGGCGTGCTGGCAGCCAAATGGCACATCATTTCTTTTTCGGTTTTTAAAACCGCTTATTTTTGACAGCGAGAGAAAGAGCGCGAGCAGAGGAAGGACAGAAATGAAGGGGGAGACACAGAATCTGAAGCGGGTTCCAGGCTCCGAGCTGTCAGCACAGAGCCCCGTGTGGGGCTCGAACTCACAAACCACAAGACCGTGACCTGAGCCAAAGCCGATGCCGAACCAACCGAGCCACCCGGGCACCCCGGTTCCCGCAGGCTTGCTTGGTTTGTTTAATTTGCAAACAATGCTGAAAGCACACAGGAGGGGGAGATCGTAGCTGAGGGGTAATTGAACTTGCAAGTGTGCTACGGGCCTGCAACTTCAAGATCCCCGGCCTCGGTTTTGATAGCATCGTCAGCTGGTGGGTGTTTTCATTGAAAAGACAGGCATCTCATCCGTGGGTCATTCTTGCCAAGATACAGTTGGACCGCAATGTACCCAGAAGTGTGGTCTCCGAGGATGGTCAGTGGCCCACAGTCTGCGACACGCACACACACACACACACACACACACACACCCATCTGTCAGGCTGCTTAAAGAAGGGAAATTGAAACCACTCGTGATACCACTAGCCGCCTGTGAGCAGCAGTGCAGCTGGGGGCTGGGGGCTGGGGGCACAGACAGGCCCAACCCTGTGGCCACAAGACTCCTGAGCTCTGCAGCGTCCAGCTCAGGGAGCGCAATGATACATCTTTGGCAGCTTGGTCTCAAGTGAAGGTCAAATATATATATAATGTATGTGACAGAGTAGCCATTAGAATCCGCAAAAGCAAAGACAGACGGTTTCCCTGGTGGGCAAGGACAAGGAATGAGGAGCCCATGGGACACTGCCTGGGGACACACACACACACACACACACTCGCACTCAGGTCTACCGGCTGTGTCTTGTCTCTGGCGGGCACGGGGTGGTAGGAACTGAGAACATATGGTCAGCCTCATCCCTGTGAACACAACAAGGAAGTTCCCTCGGCCACCACCGGTGCAGGGCCGCGGATCTTACCAGGGGCAGTGGTGCCCCAGGGGACACCTAGCCATGCCTACACACGGCTTTGATCTTGCGACTGGGCGGAGGGATGTCCTCCTGGCATCCAGCGAGTAGAGAATGCCGCTAGACCCCCTACCATGCACAGGATGGCTCCACGCCCCCAAAACATGATCCCGCCCTAGACGACAGTGGTGTGCAGGACACGAAACCCCTGTCCAAGTCAAAGCCGTGCCTTCTTCATTTTTAAATGTTTTTTGGGGGGACTCAGGGCTCCCACCCAGCGCAATTTTGTCCGCCACCCCTCGGGACCCTTGTCAATGAACGGAGGCCGGTTGGGGAGAGGGGGTGCCGTTGGCGTGGAGTGGCCAGAAGCCTGGCACGCTGCTCAGCTCCCTCCAGGGCACAGGGCGCACCCCAGTGAAGAAGGACTCCACGTGGTAAGCGGGCTGACATGGAAAGAGCTCACGTCCCGAGTATTCACAGTGAGGTCAAGGGGCCCGCGTAAGTGTCTGTCACGGGATCCTGGGGTGGGGGGCGTCTTCCTCCAAAACCTTAATAAGAACAAGTCACGCAAGGGAAACTTTTCTGTTCTCCCCGGATCCTTAACACCTGATGCCTCGCTCCCTCCCTCCCTTCTTGTACCTCTGCCCCCTCACGTATTTTGTTTGTCTGGGGTCAGGGCAGTTTTTAACAGCTTTATGGGTGTGTAATTCACACACACATTACATACGTTCATCCTTTCAACGTGTACAGTTCAGTAGGTTTTGTACATTTGCAGGGATGTGTGACCATTATCTGGTTCCAGCACATTTTTCTCACTTCAAAAAGAAACGCGGTGCCCATTAGCAGTCCCGCCACATTGCCTCCTCCCCCGGCCCCTGGCAACCACTAATCTGCTTTCTGTCGCTAAGGATTTGCCTGTTCTGGACATTCCATATGTTACAGGCTGGATTGTGCCCCCCCCCCCACACACACACAAGGGTCATACATGGAAACCCTAATTCTTAGCACCTCAGAATGTAACCGAATTTGTGCGTAAGGTCTTTAAAGAGGTGATTAAGGTAAAAATGAGGTCAGTAGGATGGGCCCTGATCCCATAGGGCTGGTGTCCTTGTAAGAAGAGATTAGCACACAGATGCACACACAGAGGGGCGACCACGTGAGGACACAGGGAGGAGGTGGTGTCTACACGGCAAGGAGAGAGACCTCAGGAGGGACCAGCCTTGCTGACACCTTGAACTTGAATTCCAGCCTCCATAACTGTGAGAAAATCCATGTCTGTAGTTTAAGCCGCCCGGTCTGTAGTGCTTTCTTCCAGCAACCCCAGCCGTATAAATAGAATCGTCCGGGCAGCTCACGGGTCCTGTCCCTGTGCTTTAATAAAACCACCTTTTTTGCACCAAAAAAAAAAAAAAAAAAAAAAGGTAGCGTCCAGCATGTGGCTTCTCAGTCTGGTCTTCCCTCACCTTCTGCCCACTGGCCACATCTCCTGCATCCCGCCCCCCGCTCCCCTCCTTTCTCCCTCTCTTGGGGTCTCATCATCCACTCTCCTCTTAGGAAAAGCTCTGGGTCCTGCCTCTTCTGCCAACGCATCCCAACAGACACTCATATTCAGGGGAAAGCTGCAGGGAAAACCCTACCTAGTGTTGAGGCAGAACCAAGATGCCGAGTTGACTTTTAAGACGTAAGGTTCCGCGTGATCTGAACCTAGTGACTCAGAAATACAAGTTACAGCATTTGCGAACGCATTCACTACCACTTTCATTTTTTAGCTGTGAGGATGATTTATTTCTAGTTGTCTTTATAAATGCCTTGATATCTTCACCCACAATATTTTGGATTATAGTGAAGGCACGTCACAAGCATTTTCATGCAATTTACTGCTGCAGATAAAGAATTTGTGTTTCTTGGTTTGTGGCTGCCAATAGGCTCTGTGATCCTGTGTGTATAAATCTGATAGATTCAGACAATTCTTCCACGTTCATAGAGCAGTCAGCGTTCCTCCCGAGAAACAGAACTAATAGAGGACACAAGCTAAGAGAGTTATTGCAAGGAATTGGCCTATGCCCTTGTAGGGGCTGGTTAGGCACGCCTGAAATCTGTAGGGCATGCAATAAAGGCAGACTGGAATTCTCTCAGAAACTGACAGAAGCCGCTGTCCCCAGGAACAATTTCTTCTTTCTCGGGGTAACCTCAGCCCTGCTCTGAAGACCTTTTACCTGATTGCGTGAGGCCCAGGCGGATTATCCAGGATAATCTCCCCTGCTTTCAGTCGTTGATTATGGACCTTCCTCACATCTATGAAATCCATCTGCGGCATCATTTAGATTTGTGTTTGTAATGGGCTAAAATGTATCCCCTCCAAAAAATCCTAACCCCTGGTACCTGTGAAAATGACCTTCATTGGAAATAAGGTCTTTGTAGGTGGAATTCAGCTAAGGCGAGGCCATACTGGGTTAGGGTAGGTCTCAAATCCAATGACTGGTGTTCGTTTAGGGGAAAGAGAGATTGGTGCACACACACACACACACACACACACACACGAGGAAGAAGTCCATGTGAAGAGGTGGAGGGTGGAATGAGACAGCTGTAAGATCAGGAACAGATTGCTGACCACCAGCAATATATTCTCGTCTCATCTAGGAATCTTTCCCATCTTCTTCTTCTTTTTCTTCTTCTTTTCTTCTTTTTTTCTGGGTAGAACATTAACATCTAAAAATTCAAACCACCTTGGAATTATCCACTCATTTGAAAAAGCTATTTTAGTCATCCAAGGGGATCTATGCAAAGGCAAAGTACCCTTTGGGGAGCATACTTCTTGATTCCCCGTTCTAAAAAGCATTCCTTCCTTCTGCGCTCTTACCCACCGCTCAGACAATTCCCCGGAAAGCCTGTGTCTGCTCAGGTCAGCCCCACACCTGAGTGATTGATGGCTATGCGCTGGTGTGGGCTTCCGTGGGTAGGTGGGGGGGGGAGAGTTTTATCTGAAATAGTCACTTATAGAAAGGTGACTCATTCTCTTTATTATCTCAGAAGTACATTAAAATGATCTTTTCCTTCCCCACTCCCTTAGGGACATTTTAAGAATTTTACATGACATATTTCTGATCTTATCAAATGGCTGTGATCTAACTAAAATAACAACATAAAGAAAGACGTCCTTACATAGGTACTGCAGAAAAGCCCCGTGGTCTAGTTTCATTGAGTTTTATGGTATATTCCTCGAATCTTCTGAGTTCCCCCCTTTTTTTTTTTGTCTTTTAAGTCAATTTTCTTTTCTTTCTTTCTTTTTTTTTTTAGTTTATTTATTTTGAGAGTGAGAGAGAGAGTGTGCACAGGAGAGGGAGAGAGAGTAGAGGAGAGAGAGAATCCCAAACAGGCTATACACTGTCAGTGCAGAGCTGTTGTGGGGCTGGAAATCCCGAACCGTGAGATCATGACCTGAGTCCAAACCAAGAGTTGGACACTTAATCAACTGAGCCACCCAGACTAATTCAATCTTCTTGAGATGTAATTTACACATTGTAAAGTCCACCCTTTTATTTTTATTATTTTTTAAAATGTTTATTTGTTTTTGAGAGAGAGACAGAGTGTGAGTGGGGGAGGGGCAGAGAGAGAGGGAGACACAGAATCCCAAGCAGGGTCCAGGCTCTGAGCTGTCAGCACAGAGCCTGCCATGGGGCTTGAACTCACGAACCGTGAGATCAGGACTTAATCCGAAATCGGACACTTAACCCACTGAGCCACGCAGGTGCTCCATAAAGTCCACCCTTTCAGAATACGGTCCTATGAGTTTTGACCAACATTTACCTATGAGTTTTGACCAACATTTACAGTGATGTAACCAGCACCCTAATCAAGATACAGAACAGCTTGGTCACCCCCCCCCCACCAAATTCCTCCATGGCCCTCCATAGTCAATATCTTTCCTCATGCCTAACCCCAGAAAATAATGATCTCACTATTTTACCTTTTCCTGAAAGGTAAAATGGAATCATGGAGAATGTTGGCCTTTGAGACTGGCTTCTTCTACTTAGCGATTTACATTTGAGATGCATCACGGGCCTCAAGCTTGCTCCTTGTTAGGGCTCATTAGTGCTCCATCGTACAGGTCTACATAGTTCATTTATCCAGGTTCTGTTGAAGGACATTTGGGTGGTTTCAGGTTCTGGCAACTATGAATAAAGCTGTTTGTGTGCAGATTTCTGTATGAACCTAAGTTTTCACTTCTCTTGGGTTTATAATTAGGAGGGGAATTGTGGGGTGCGTATACTCACTGACATACGTCTGATCTTATCAGGTGGCTGTTCATGTTGTAGAAACAACAACATCAAAAAGATTTGATGACAAAGGCAGTGCAGGAAAATGCAAATATTCCACCTCCATCTGGTTTCACCTGTGCCTTTCTTGAAACTGCTGGATTTTGTCAGTGTGGTGTCCTGCTTCACTATGTGGGAGACGAGTTTGTGCAGCGACTATTTATAAAACCAGCCTCCCTCCATGCTTGTTCTCTATAGCCAGTTTTAAACACTCAAGGCAGAAGTGGAAACAAAGAGAGGAAAAAAAGCACGTAACTTCTTCTAACAAAATATGGTTACCAAAAGGGAGGTAGGGGGAGGAACAGTCTTTTGAAAGTTATAATCTCCTGTTATTTTGTACCTATGACAGCTGTGTGTTATTTGGGGGAGAACTGAAACTCTTTCCTGTCCTGTGCACTTTTGAGTAAGCCTGGGCAGGGTTTTCTGTCCTTGCTTTGGGTGTGGGGACGGGTGGGCTGTGAAATCATACGCTGATTGAGAGGCAATGAGGTTCGTGTTAGAAAGACCATGAGTGTGGGAATGAGAGTTGCTGGGTTTGAGTTCGCTCTGCCTCCCTTTTAGCCTAAGACCTTCTGCAAGTCTTCTGCAGAAGACAGAAGGTAGCCCATGCCCGGATAGCTGCCCACTACCTAACGTCCTAGAACTGGCAAAGATGCCCCATCCCATGCCAGAAGGGACTTTGCAGATGTGACTAAATGAACAACCTTGGCATGGAGAGATTGTGATGGCTGATACAGGTTGGCCCAATGTAATCGGCAAGATCTTTGGAACCGGAAAGGGAAAAGTGAAGGAACAGCAGGTGGGAATGATGTCATGTGAGGACAAGAGCTGCAGGAGGTCCTGGGCCACCGAATGCGGGCTCTGGACACTGGGAAAGGCAAGGACACAGAATCTCCCCCTGGGCATCCGGAAGGACCAAAGCCCTGATATTCACACGGTGGTACGCACTCAGGACTTCTGAGCTCCAGAATGGTCAGATGAGGGGTTGACTTTAAGCCACTAGGCATGTGGTGATTTGTTGCAGCAGCGATAGGAAAGTGATACAGCCATTAACCGAGACTCAAATTGCTGCCTCTGTAAAATGGATATGCTTGTAACCAGTCCATGGGCTGCTATGATGATTGATCAGTGAGGTCATCTTGAAAGTGTTGGGAAGGGGCGCCTGGGTGGCGCAGTCGGTTAAGCGTCCGACTTCGGCCAGGTCACGATCTCGCGGTCCGTGAGTTCGAGTCCCGCGTCAGGCTCTGGGCTGATGGCTCAGAGCCTGGAGCCTGTTTCCGATTCTGTGTCTCCCTCTCTCTGCTCCTCCCCCGTTCATGCTCTGTCTCTCTCTGTCCCAAAAATAAATAAACTTTGAAAAAAAAAATTAAAAAAAAAAATAAAAAAGAAAGTGTTGGGAAAACCGTAAGACAACTCTGTTAGACACAAAAAGCAGAGTGCTCGTAACATCTCAGCTCTTCCTCTGCTCACCAGTGTGCACGCTATCAGGATACATCTAGGGGTGCCTGTATGGCTCAGTCAGTTAAGCCTCTGACTTCAGATCAGGTCATGATCTCATGGTTCATGGTTTCGAGCCCCGTGTCGGGCTCTGTGATGACAGCTTGGAGCCCGGAGCCTGCTTCAGATTCTGTGTCTCCCTCTCCCTCTGCCCTCCCTCTTTCTCTCTCTCACAAATAAACACTAAAAAATATTAAAAGGGGCACCTGGGCGGCTCAGTCGGTTAAGCGTCCAACTTCGGCTCAGGTCATGATCTCTCAGCTCAGGGGTTCAAGGGTTCAAGCCCTGCTCAGAGCCTGGAGGCTGCTTTAGATTCTGTGTCTCCCTCTCTCTCTGCCCCTCCCCTGCTCACGCTCTCTCTGTCTCTCTCTCAAAAATAAGTAAACATTAAAAAATTTGAGAAAAAAAAGGTTACATCTCATTTCACTCATTTCACTCACTTCTGATGACCTTTCCTCTTCCCAAGTGGGTGGCTGTGCCCAAGCTTCAGGCATGTCTGCTCTTCTGGAACCAACCACTGTCCCCAGACAGGAAGAGCTTGGTTTCCAAAGACAATCTGGGCTTCTTTTCCATCATCATTGCTCTCCTTTTTCTTAAACATGAAAAAAAAGGTGTTTTCTTAATTTAACTTCTTCTGAAAGATTTTTTGAAAACACACTATAATAAAAACAAACAATTTTGTAGGAAGAAGTTAACAAGTTACATGAGGAGCCTTGAATCACTCAGTCTCTCAGAAAGAAGGGTCCGCAAACTTTCTGGAACCCTCCAGACAGTCAATGTTTATTTATGTTTTGTGGGCCATCAGGTATATATCAGTCAGTTAACTGTGCCCTTACTGGGCTGTAAGCAGTAAAAGATTGGGTGTTTTTGTGTTGCTGTGGAACTTCATTCATGGGAACCGGGATTCAGGTTTCATAGAATTTTCACATGTCACAAGGTATCACGCTATTCTTTTTCCCCTCGATCTTTTCCAAGTGTATCATTGTGGATACATTAGCTTGTGGGCTATAGGAACGCAGGTGTAGGAGCTGTGGTCTGCTAAGTCCTGTTCTAGAACAGATGCTCTAGATCAGAAACAGGGAGTTTCACCTTTCTGGGTAGGTGTTCCTTTCCAGTGACTGACACGGTATGCCGGGCAGTGTCGGATCCCATCTTTATTTTACATTTTGATATTTTGCTCGTCATGGAAGTTTGTTGCTTTTTTTTTTTTTGCATTAATTTTGATTTTTTAAATGTGGCATTATGATATTATTTATCTTGAGTATGTTTTTGGTGTGCCCTTAAACTCACCTCCCCTTAATGTCATGGTCCATTTCCCACGGGAGGAGTCCGTGGTGGGGCATGAATGAATCCGGGTAGGCGGAAGGGCAACAGAGGAACAAAGATTCCACTGTCTCCCTAGGCGGGAAGATCCCAGGGACAGATTTCAGGGGGTCTGTGAACTTACAAGGGGAGAAAGATCCGCCGTTTGAGGATCGCTAACCGCTAACTAGCTGAAATTCAGCATTTCAGACGACTCTGAATGTCTATATTCTTCTCCGATGAATGACAGCAGCTTTAACGGTGTCTTTAATTTGTTACCAATTTGTCACCAAGAGAAGTCTGATCTATTTTTAGAGCAGGTTACAGTTGAAGCCGATTTGGTCTCATCACTGTTTTGAAATGACAGCAGTTCTTGGCGCCACCTCTACGGCTTACGACTGGAAGTAATGAGAAAGCAGCACGTGTGTGACCATATGAGATTTCTAAAAAAATTTTTGATAACTATATTTTAACAGAATCGGGTTACTTTGCAATCCTATGTATTATTTTGTGTGCTTTGTGCATCATTAAGCATTTAGAAACAATATTCACTGAGCTGCTAAAGAAGGTCTGAGGCATAGAGATGGTTGCAGATGTCCTCACTTGTCCTTTACTATCTTAGGTCTAGGCTTCTCCTCTGAATATTGGTGATCAAAATCCCTGCCCTCCGGAAGGGGAACAAATAGTTTCGAACAGAGAGGGAGGCAAACCATAAGAGACTCTTAAATATAGAGAACAAGCTGAGGGTGGATGGGGGGAGGGGAGAGAGGGACATGGGTGATGGGCATTGAGGAGGGCACCTGTTGGGATGAGCACTGGGGTTTGTATGGAAGCGACGAATCATGGGAATCTATTCCCAAAGCCAAGAGCACACCGTATACACTGTGTGTTAGCTAACGCCACAGCAGATTAGATTAAAAAAAATCCAATATCCCGCATGGACCCCCACACCAACTGCAAGGTGTTCTCAGCATCGAAATGATGTGAACTGAACGCGACGTTCCAGATGGAAAAACAACAGCAGCAATAACACAAGAGCAGCAACAGAAAACCCAGCAACTCACACGCATTGGTCTGTTGGAGCTGGCCTAACACAGCACCACACACTGGGTGCTTTAAACAGAAGTTTATTTTCTCCCAAACCTGGATGCTGGAAGTTCAAGATCAAGGTGTGAGCGGCATTAGCTCCTCCTGGGGCCTCTCTCCTGGGTGTGTAGATGGCTGACTTCCCTCAGTGTCCTCATGCTGTCTTCCCTCTGTGTGTGTCTGTGTCCTAATCAACTTTTCTTATAGGGACCCCGGGCACATTGGATAAGGGCCCACCCTTATGACTTCGTTTAACGTATTTACCACTTAAAGGCTGTATCTCCAAATAGGGTCAATTCTAAGGTGTGACTGGGGCCAAGGGCTTCTACATATGAATTTTTTTTGGAGGGGGACACAATTCATCCCATAGCAACACATTAAAAAAAGGAACCTGTATGGTTCAATTGGTTAAGCCTCCGACTTCAGCTCAGGTCAGGATCTCACAGCTTGTGAGTTCGAGCCCTCTGTCTGGCTCTGTGCTGATGGCTCGGAGCCTGGAGCCTGCAGCCTGCTTTGGATTCTGTGTCACCCTCTCTCTCTCTCTGCCCCTCCCCTGCTCTCTCTCTCTCCGTCTCTCTCAAAAATAAATAAATGCTGAAATAAACAAACATCATCCCACATCCATGGCGAGTGATGGACCCCTTTGTCCTCTGTGTTCCTGTTTACCTCTCCAAGTAACACCTCATGTGCCACCACCAGCACGTGCTCCAACTTAGCTGCTTTCATAGTTTACTCGAAGCTAAGACATGCTCTAGGAATGTCAACGAAGGATCGTGGCAACATTTAGCATGTCAGTCCTGGAATCTCAGGACTTTCTGAGCAGGCCGCTCGTGGAGACAAATATTGCCTACGCGTTAGGAATCTTTCAAAGTCAGATGAGCCTGGGGGAAATTGGACACTGGAGTCAATGAAAACCGGACAGGAAGTCTGAAGAGAAGTTTCATACTTCTTCCTTCTCTTTATTCATTTATTTAAAAAAAAATGGTTAACGTTTATTCATTAAGTTTTTTTTTTAATGTTTATTTATTTTTGAGAGACAGAAATAGAGCACGAGCAGGGGAGGGGCAGAGACAGAGGGAGACACAGAACCCGAAGCAGGCATTAGAGTTCGCTCTGTGTCGTGTAGTTCTCAGTGTTTGGACAAACGTAAAATACTGTGGATCCTCTGTTACAATATGGAGTAGTTTTACTGCCCCCAAAATGCCCTGTGCTGCACCTGTCTGCCCCTCCCCATTCATCCCCAGAACGCCTGGCATCCACAGATCTTTTCAGTTTCGCCTTTTCCGGAGTGTTACTGAGTTGGAATCAGGTAGCATGAAGCCTTTTCAGATCGGCTTCTTGCACGTAATAATATGTTCATGAAGTCCCTCCATGTCTTTTCAAGGCTTGAGAGCTCATTTCTTTTTATTGCTGAAGAATATTCCGTTGTAAGGCTGTTCCACAGTTCATCTTATCCATTCAGCAACGGAAGGGCATCCTGGCTGCTTTCAGTGTTTGCAGATTATGAGTTCCCATGGTGTATGGTGCCCTTTTGTGTAGACATAAGTTTTCTGCGTAGTTGGGTAAATGCTTAGGAGCACAATTGTTGGATTATACGGTAAGACTATGTCTAGCATTTGGAAAACACTAAATTGCCTTCCAAGGTGGCCTTACCATTTTGCATTCCACCCTCAATGCATAAAAGTTCCTGTTGTTTCTCAACCTGTTAGCATTTGGTGTTGTCATTTTTTGGGTCGAGGGGGTGACTTTAATAGGTGTATGAGGGTATTTTTTTTAATGTGCAATTTCCTAGTGATATATGTCAGCATCTTTTCATATGCTTATTTTCCATTTGTATTATCTCTTTGGTGAGAGATTTCCAGATATGTTGCCATTTTTTTTTCAACGTTTATTTATTTTTGGGACAGAGAGAGACAGAGCATGAATGGGGAGGGGCAGAGAGAGAGGGAGACACAGAATCGGAAACAGGCTCCAGGCTCCGAGCCATCAGCCCAGAGCCTGACGCGGGGCTCGAACGCACGGACCGCGAGATCGTGACCTGGCTGAAGTCGGACGTTTAACCGACTGCGCCACCCAGGCGCCCCGATGTTGCCATTTTTAAATTAGGTTGTTTTCTTGTTGTTGAGCTCTGAGAGTTCTTTGTATATCTTGGACACAATCCTTTATTAGATATGGATTTTGCAAATATTTTCTCCCAGTCTATCACTTGTCTTTTCATTCTCTTAACAGTGGATTTGTAGAGCAGATGTTTTAAATTTTGATGAAGTTCGGCTTACCAATTTTTTTCTTTCATGGGTCATGTTTTGGATGTTGTATCTAAAAACTCATTCCTTGGGGTGCCTGGGTGGCTCAGTCAGTTGAGCATCTGACTTAGGCTCAGGTCATGATCTCCCAGTTCGTGAGCTCAAGCCCCACATTGGGCTCTGTGCTGACAGCCTGGAGCCTGCTTTGGATTCTGTGTCTCCCTCTCTCTCTTCCCCTCTCTCTCATTCATGCTCTCTCTCTCTCAAAAATAAACATTAAAAAATTAAAATAAAAACAAAAAACTCATTGCTAATCTCAAGGTCACGTCGATTTTCTCCTATGTTATCTCCTAGAAGTTTTATAGTTTTGCTTTTTACATTTAGACGTATGATTCATTTTGAGTCAGTTTTTGTGAAAAGCATAAGGTCTCTGGCTAGATTATTATTACTATTTTTTTGCATATGGATGTCCAATTTTCTAGAACCATTTGTTAAAAAGGATATTCTTTCTCCATTAAAATGCCTTTGCTCCTTTGCCAAATTAGTTCAGCCTATCTGGGTTGGCTTCTCCTGCCTTTTAATGAAAATTTTGTCTGCTGTTTTGGGGGGGGAATACTGATAGCATTTGGTGCAAGCAGACTCTTGTCAGCAACCTCCAGTCAGCAACCAAAAATAATTGTTTGGAATATAGATCTTGTGCCCTGGATACCTACTGGAATCACTGCTGCTCACAGCCCCCCTCCCTCCCCCCAATATACCTTCACTTTTATCACAAGGCAATAGCTCCTCTCCCGCTCTAGTTTATTTCCTGCTTTCCTTGTTTCCTCCCACCATATAGGACGCACATTTGAAAAAAACTGCAACACATTAAATAAAATAGTCTAATTTGCCACCTACCTACCACCCCTCTGGTATTTCAGAAAGGGGAATATCAGTTTATCATGATAAACGTAGGCGGTCTATTTTCCTGTCTGAGGTCTTACAAAGTCCCTTAGGGGTCCTAAAATAAGCTAGGCTCCTAACTTACCAGAAGACCTTTGGGATGTTACCAAAGAGACAAGATGGATTCTGAGCTCGCTTGCTTTGTTAGTTACCGAAGACCAGCTGTGAAAATTGGTTAACACCGGTCATAGTTTGGAGGATTTCCACCACTTTCCTGTACTTTAAATGATTGGCACCTGCCAACTAATCAAAACATACAAAGAGGACTTTTCACCAGGTTTAGTTCGGAATTTCCAAGCAACTAACGACAGGCAGGCCCAGCAAGCCAGAGGGCTCGTTTGGCTGCGCGGCTACTCGAGAGTGTGCGGTAGCCGAGGGCCGCGTCCCCGTAAAGCCGAGAGCTGTAATGATGTCAACTTGTTATTTACTTTCCAAATCTGAATGACTGAGCAAGGCGAAAGGAGAATCAATCAACCACAATGTGACCCTACAGGCGGAAAAAACGCAGCGCTCCCACCAGCAGGCGGTGGGGGAAGGGAAGCACGTGTAACCCGGGCAGGGTTGCATCATGAGCTTGCTCGGGCTTTCAATTGCACCCTTGGTTTTTCGATTGCATGTAATACCTCAGCATCAGTCCGCACAAGCCCAGGGAGCCGGGGAGCAACGAAGGGCAGGCTCAAGGGAAGGCCCCACCACGTCCTTTTGGGGGGCCTTGATTGGCAACTGATACATAATAAGACACAATCTATTCTGCTGATTCACAATTATGGAGACTGTGTAAGTGTGTATTTTTTATTGATGTGCTCTGATAATGGTGTTGCAACAGTCGTTTTACATCATTGACGTTTTACAGCAATATTTGGCCGGGTGATTTTTAGGTCAGCCTTTTTGATGGAGGTCCAGCCCCTTAAAAACTCACCTCCGGCGCCCCCTCCCCCCAGTCCCCCCGCGCCTACAACCTGAACAACAAATGGTCCAGTGTCCCAGAAAGGAGCAAGTGAGGTTACGGTTTAAAATGCTGAATGTACTGAGCTCTTAGCGCAAAGCTCATTATACCCCAAAGGGAGGGGCAAACTTATCTTAAAATATTCAACAAAGCAGACCCCGAAGTACTGGGTGGTGGGCGCGGTTATGCGATTAATTGAATTAAGGGACGCGAGTGGTGGTCAGGGGTCTCCAAACTGGAGGAGAGGAAGGAGCTCTGGGGACTTTAATGCACTGGGGCTGGGCCAAGTAAGCCTCAGCAACATAAAACCCTTTGCAAAGCCTATGGGTGGGGTGGGGTGGGGGTCGGGAGTGAGAAGGCCCCAGGGCCCAGGTACCCCCAACTCCAGAGGCCCCCACACCCGAGGTCCTGGCCTCCACCTTCGTGTGTCTGAGTTTCTTTCTCCACGAGCATTTCTGGATCTTCCCGGGAGGTGTTTTGCAAAGGTCGAGGCTCCGCCTGAGCCCCCACTTTTTTGGGAGGGGGAAGAGGCTTTTGGGGTGTCCTCTAAGCCGCCGGTTTTGAGAGAGATGCACCCTCGGGCAGGTTGCAGGGGGCTGTTAGGGTAGCTGAGTAGCTGCTGCTTTGAGGTGGGGGAGGGTAACACACTAGCAGTGGCTTGGGTTCCCCTCCCCTCTGGAAACCGCGGGGGTGGTGGCCCGGATTCCTGTACCCTCTGGGTAGTGGGGGAAAGGCTGGGTTTGGGAATAGGACTGCGTGGGGGTAGGCCCGTGTTCCCTTCATCTCCCAGGGAGGCCACTGGGAAAGGGAGAGGCCCGGGTTCCCCTCACCCACCCTAGGCGTGGGGGCGAGGGCAGAGTTTAGACTTGAGGGCGGTATAGGGTCGCAGGTTCCCCCATCGTGAGGGAGGGGCCGGATTAGGACGCCCGGCCTCTCTAGAAGCCGCGTGGGGGCGCGGACTCTCACCCCCTTCAGCGTGGGGGGAGGGGCGGCCCTGGAGGCCCCTCCCCCGGCCGTGGGGGAGGGGCAGGTTTGGGACTGGGCCCCCCCCAGGGCTCAGGGGCGGGGCCGAATGGACGCGGGTTCCCCTCCCCCGCCCGTGGGGGAGGGGACGGGCTGGGGGGGGGTTGGGGCGCGCTCCCCTTCCACCCCCCCCCGGGGCCCTGGCCTTGGGGGGAGGGGCCGGCCGGGGCGGCGGAGGCGGCCCCCCTGGCAGTCCTCCCGGCCGGGGTCGGCGCGCTGGCGGCCGTTCCCCCGCCCCGGCGGAGGTCACTGCCCGTGCCGGTCCCTCCCGCCGTCCCGCCCTCTCTCGCCGCCGCCGCCGCCGCCGCTCCCGCCCCAGCCCCCCCCACTCTCCGCTCTCGGGAGCGAGGAGCCGCCAGCGCCCCCGCCCCGCCGCCGCCGCAGCGCCCTCGGCCGCCATTCGGCACCCGAAACTTTCCAGCGCCCGCGCCTCTCGGGGACTCGCGGCGGCGGGGCGGGGGCGGCCCGGGGGCGGCGCGAGGCTGCTCCGGGGCGCCGGGCCCTCCTCGGCCGCGGCACGGCCCGGACTCGGCGACGGCCGGCGGCAGGGAGGCTCGGAGCGCGGCGGCGCCGCCACAAGTTGCGCTGCCGGCGGCGAGGTGAGTGCGCGGGGCTCGGCCGGCCGGGCGCGGGGCAGGGGGCGCAAACTTCTCCGGTGGGGGTGGGGGGGGTGCTGGCGGGCGGCTCGGGGCGCCCGCACGTCCGCCCGCCGCCGGGGCTCTGGAGGGGCAGGTCCCCAACTGTCCCCGGGGCTCGGGCAGGGGTGCGGCGCGCTCCCTGCAGGCTGAACAATACCCCGATGTGGCCGCTCCCCAAAGTGCCGGCGCGTCGGGGGCGGGCGGAGGCTGGCGCGCGGGGGGGTGGGGGGGGCTCTGTTTGGGGAGGGGAGGCGGCCGGTAAGTTTGGGGAAGCGCTCGGGCTGTCCCCCGGCGCCCCTTTGTCTGTGTCTTCTGGGGCTGGCGGGGCGAACCTGCGCCGCCGCGGGATCCCCCCGTGGGGGAGGGGCGCCCCATTCATCCCCGGGCGCCGGCCAGCCCGCCCGGGACCGGCTGGAAGCGCGGCGGCGCGCGGTGGAGCGAGTGGCGGGCGAGGCGGCGGCGCGGGCCCGGCGGCCGCTCAGTTTCCGAGAGGCAGAAACTGTCAAGGAAGTCGGGAGCTCCCCGGCCCGAGCGAGGGGACCTGGCTAGGGGCGACATCGGTGGGTGGAGGGCGGGGGGCGCCCTTGGTCAGGCGGGGTCTGCCGAGTGCGGCCTGGAGAGGGTGCAGACCTGTTGCTCCCGGGCTCGGCGGGGCGGGGGGGGGAGGGGGATGGGGGTGGAGGGGGGAGGGGTGGCCCCCCTTGGGTGTGTTGAGCTGTGCACTCCATGGGGACTCTCCCTATGGGGCGGCGGTGCTCGGAACGGCGTGGGGGTGTGCCTTCGGGTGTCGGTGACCGTCTGGTATATGACAATTTGGGGTCGCTAGAGGCCCGCCCGCGCTCGGGTAGGGCCTGGACTTCACGTGCGTCGCCTGCGCGCGCGGTCAGGCCTCGGCCCGGACTCGCTGCACGGCCTGGCATTCTCCGAGCCAACTGCCTTGGAAATTCCACAAAGTTAGAGTCGGTGGTGTGTGTGTGTGTGTGTGTGTGTGTGTGTTTTCCTCCTCTTAGTCGGTAATTTTGTGGAGCAGAACCCAGAAAGAAACAAAAACTCGCTTGCTATCGCATCCTCGACTGTTCCTGGTTTGCATTGTCACATGTGGCTTTACCCGACTTCTGGCTGTTTTTCTCCCGAAGTGCCGCCTGAGTCCCTAGTTTAACCTGGAAGGGGAGGGGCGGGACTCTAACTGGGACGGGGAGAGCCCTCCTCAGGTCCCGAGCGTTGGTTTCCGGGTAGCAAATGGCTCTTGACGATTTTATGAAAAGTTTACAACTAGTCATTCCTGGAAAAGACATGATGGGGGGGGGGCGCGTAGGCAAGAATGTTGAGTTTGGCATAATTAAGACGTCGAGATGACACTTTAGTTTTAAAGGATGTTAACGTTTCAAATGTGCTGCAGATCGTCCTGGAAAACCACCCAGCTGGATAACTAATCCAGGGATAAAAGTTGAAGTTCATCATTTGACCCAGTTGTTAAAATGGCCCTTAAGGAGATTGCAGCTCTTAAATGAAATGTGCACCTGTGGGACAAAAATGGGAGATTTTGGGTATTTTGTTTGGTGGCGTGCCCTGTGGGGCCAGTGTCAGTGGATCTTCTGGGACTGGCTTTTCTTTCTGCTTTTATCCACAGCTTGGTCGGTCCAGTAGTTATCAACACCCCCATTTAAATTTCCCAAACCTCAGTGCTCCTGAATGTTTGCATGTGTTAGGGGGTTGGGGAAGGATGGTACGCAGGTGCTGTCGAGGTTAGTGTTGAATCTCATCCCTACCTGTGGGAACTTCGGGCTCCCTCCTCTGTGTGATGTTTGCCTGAATGGGCCGTTAGGAGGGGTTCAGTGGACTCCAGAGCCTGCAGAGAGGTGGACAGAGCCCTTGGACCCAGCTCTGTCAGGACATCTTGCTTGGCTAGAAACCAGCCTATGTCCCCATTTGGCTTGAAGTAGCGAAAGGGTCCACCCTCTTAACACTCTGCTGCTGACCTTGAAGGTCTGCAACTTTTCCGCGTGTCCTTTCTATGTGTGCAGAACTGAGACTTGAAATCCTGGTGCTCATTGAGTGCTGGGAGGGAGAGAAAGAAAGAACGTGTGTGTGTATGTTTTCTGGAAACTATAAAGTTGCCTGTAAATTTTAGTTGTTCCTGTTGTGCAAATCGAATAATTGTCTACGCGTTACTTGAAGGCCATGCACTGAGGATTTTACGGGCACTTGATGCCCTGTGTGTGGTACTTCTTGCCATCCTGCTGTAGGGGACACTGAGTTGCTAACATTTAGGGGAGGAAGGATTGTCTGATTCTTGAAGCCCAGCTCTTATGCTTGGAGTTCCTGTTTTCCTGTTTACCTAGCACGAATTTTCACATTTGGAGACCTAAAGTTCCTTAAATGACATGCACGCATTCACGAACGAGAACGTACATTGAAATCTGTTCAGAGATACAGGCCCAGGGGCTCCAGTGAGTCAAGAAACATCGACCACAGCGGAGGGACTGCTTTCTATGGTTTCACTGTCCGGTATAGTAAGCACTAGCCACATGTGAATATTTAGATTCAAATTAATTAAAACTAAATAAAATAAACAATTCTGTTGAGTTCCTGTAGCGATAACTCACATGCTCGGTAGATGCCAGTGGCCACTATATGAGACAGCACAGGACATGCGGAAAGTTTTCTTAGAGGGTGCTACTCTATAGTTACTGCAAGGAAATATTGATAAAAGTTGGTGTACTTTTTGTAGGGGGAGGGGAGAGGTTGTTAAAATTTGAAATAATTCACAGATAAACCTTTAAAAAAAAATGAAAGACCCATTTCAGCTATGATTTACCCAGGAAAGTGATTTCAGTGAATGGATTGTTATTTCTTTTTTTTTTTAAAGTAGGCTTCATGCCCAATGTGGGGCTTGAATTCACCCCCTGGGATCAAGAGTCGAACGCTCTACCAACTGAGCCAGCCAGGCACCCCCAGTGAATGGAATCTTGATCTGAAATTGACAGCAATTTTGGATTGAGGTGCTTTGGACCAGTTCTGAGTTAGAAAACCGGAACCGCAAGCCCGAGTCTCCCACTGAGTGTTTAACCTTGGGTGAGGCCGGTAGCCTCTCATCTCTGTGCGTCCTTTTTCCCACCTGAAGAAAGGTATAGCCATTAGCCAGGCCCCAAGATGCCTGCCTAAGCGGATGGTGGGGACTGTCCTTGGGATGGTGGAGCCCAACTTGTCAGCATCGGTGAGGCCCTGTGTGGGTGATTGAAGGTGCGGCCATGTGTGATGTGTTTTAGCCTCTGTTTGCTGTGGATACCACAGGCTTTCAGCCCCCCACCCCCGACCTGATAAGTCTTAGTTTTGAGGTTCAGTCTCTTGAGGTCAAAATCTTCCGTATTAAAAAGGCAGATAAGGAATCCTTCCAACAGAGTGAGATTTCACAATCGTCAGAGTATTTTTTTTTTTTAATGGCTGAGTACTAGCTGTTTCCTGTACACCAGGTCCCTGAGTCAGGATGTTATTTTTATTAGTTGCTGTGATCTTTGCACAGCTCTTTGTATTTTTTATAGTAATTGGCTAGAAATTTTATTTGTAAATGAGGGTGGGGGGAAAACCAATTTTGTGTCTGCCAGCGAGAGAGGTGACTTCCCAGATCACCTTTCCGCCATTTGTACTCACTTATTTTTGTTTCTTCAGGGCTCTGGCGTGACCTGTCAGCTTTTGGCAGAAAGTACTTACAAATACCTAGGATGTCCCTGATTGTCTTCCAGAGGTGGGAGAAGGGTCTTCGCAGGAGGAGGCCAGGCCCACAGAAGCCTTCTGATTCTCAGTTACCTGGTGGGCCGGTGAGCAGCTCAGCTCAGCTCACCTGGGGCTGCCCCCTGCCTACTTCCCGCTGGGGGGTCCGGATTCCTGGGGTCTGCGCACGAGGCACTGGCAGGCCCATCTAGCCTAGACCGCAGCCCCGATGGCTCTTTGGTGCGACAGGACGCTGTCTCAGTGGTGGTTTCCTAATCCTGGCATTTGCCCTCTCTTCCCCTCTTAAAAAAAAAAAGTAACGTGGAACATAGAATAAGTTGTTGGCCTTTCACCCCTGAAGACTTTTGTTTATAGGGGTACCTGGGTGGCTCAGTCGGTTGAGAATCTGACTTCAGCTCAGGTCATCTCGCGGTTCATGAGTTTGAGCCCTGAGTTCGAGCTGCGAGTCGGGCTCTGTGCTGACAACTCGGAGCCTGGAGCCTGTTTCAGATTCTGTGTCTCCCTCTCTCCCTGCCCCCCACCCCCGCTAGCGCTCTTTCAAAAGTAAAAGTTAAAAAATAATTAAAAAAAAAAAGACTTTTATTTTTTAAAGTTTTTTTTTTCCCCCCCCTAGAGGAAGCACTTATTCACAAGTGGAGAGGGGCAGGGAGAGAATGAGAGACAGAGATAGAGAAGAAATCCCAAGCAGGCTCCTCGCTGTCAGGCTCTAACTCATGAACCAGGAGATCAGGACCTGAACTGAAGTCTGACTCTCAACTGACTGAGCCACCCAGGCGCCCTGCCCCTAGAGACTTTTAAAATATAGTTTCAATTGGGAAGCAAGGCTAAAGTCATTTTGTAAACACTTTTTTTGGTAACTTGGAGATAAACTACCACCCCCCAACTATTTTTAGTATTGAAGGAAGTAACTGACCTCTTGAGTGGGAGACTGGATGTGAGTTTCCCCCTCGGGTCTTGCCCTCCTTGGCCTTCCCCAACCCCCCACATCCTTTCCCTGGGGTTTGACCAAACTACGCTGGCCAGATCGGCCAGATGAGACGCAACAAAGCCAAAATAAAAACTGGATGTGGGAAGGGACTGGCGAAGTCAACATGTTTATGTAGGCAAAGAGAGCCTCATCTGAGAAAATGAGTTCAAAACCTCAGGGGAAAAACGCAGCCATCAAGGAATTCGCTTCCCCGGGTGGCTTTGTGACCAGGGTGCAGGGAACTTGACTAAAGACGGTCGTGTTCACTTGGGGCCCCTGGGTGGCTCAGTCGGTTGAGCATCTGGCTCAGGTCGTGATTTTGTGGTTCAGGGGTTCCAGCCCCACATTGGGCTCGCTGTTGTCAGCACAGAACCCACTTGGGGTCCTCTGTCCCCCTCTCTGTCTGCCCCTTCCCTGCTCGCACTCTCTCTCACAAAAATAAATAAACATTAAAAGAAATACATGCTTGTGTTCACTTGAGTGGACAGGTTTGTCCCCATATCGCTGCTGTTAAATGCTTATTGAGAACCTGCTGTGAGTGAAGACTGCAGAGTGTCCTGGAACCCAGTAAAAAAAAGACAAAATCGGGGCAAATTTAAAGTTAATACACTGGCAAAGATGTTTTTTAATTTCGCAGAGGAAGCCGGGTGCCATTTCTTTTGCTTATGTTTGTTCTTGGCAGACGGGAGCAGAGGTGGAGATGGGATGATACACAGGTGCAAAAGAAAGGAACGTCTTCTGAGGTGAAGGCAGGGGATGCTTGGAGCCCTGAGCTCTAGGATCTTGAATGAACTCACGGTTCTCAGGGCATTTCAGCCTCCTACTTTCAAAGGTGTTTGGCAATGTCTAGAAACGTTTTCAGTTGTCACAGCTTGGGGGAGGGGCATGGTGGTGCTCCTGGCATCTGCAGGGGGCGGGGAGGGGGGCGGTCTGTGGATGCTGTCGAATAGCCTACATTGCACAGGACAGTCCCCACCATGAGGAATGATGGGCACCCAAATGCCAGTGGTGCCCAGGTGGGGACACCAACCCTGAATTAAACAGCATACAATCCTGTTGGGGAAAGAGTAGGGGGTGGGGGGCGGGGGGAAGGCGGGTACCAAGAAAAACCTGTGTATCAAGTTCTGTGTTCCCTTTTTTTCTTTGTTTGTTTTTAGGTTTTTATTTTGAGAGAGTGCAAGCTGGGGAGGGCAGAGAGAGGGAATCCCAAGCAGGCTCTGCACTGCCAGCACAGAGGCCTGTGTGGGGCTCGAACCCATGAACCCCGTATGAGATCACGATCTGAGCCGAAGCGAAGAGTCGGATGCTTAACCGACTGAGCCGCCCAGGCGCCCGTCACGTTCTGTGTTCTCAAGGCACACCTGTCCGTTTTGGGAATCTGTTAGGAAGTGAATTACATCCTCTCGCACATTGAGACAAGAAGTTTGCAGTGCTCACAGGGGAAGAGGAGACAGGCTGAGGGCCCTTCGAAGACGGAATGAAAAGACCAAGAGGGCCGTGTGTGTGTGTGTGTGTGTGTGTGTGTGTGTGTGTGTGTGTGTGTGGTGTGGTGTCGTGTCGTGTCGTGTCGTTGCCCAAGCTCCGCCTCAACACCAGGAGTTCAGAGACCCCAGATGCAGGTGTTTCTTGAAGGCGTGTTTCTGGACTTTTTCCTCTTGGTTCTATGGATGTCGTGCGTTTGCTAGGTCTTGCTTCGGGTCAGCTTCTGTGTACTGACGCTACTTATTGTGGAAAAAATGGCACCTGTCTCGTGTTTATGCGGTGACATGGGGGTCACCCTGGAGTTGAAGTTACCCCGGTACTACAGGCTGTGCAGGAGCTCGTGAGCGTGGGGGCGAGTGAGTGAAGTTTCGGCCGCTCTCGGGACTCGGTGCTGCCTCTGTGTCCGTCCCTTCTCTGACTCTCGAACTTCACAAACCGGGGCAGCCAGACACGGATCTACATTTTCCAAGGATCCCCCGGAAGAGGTGCCCTGTTAGTGTCTAGAGTCCGGTCCTGCTGCGTGTCTGGTCATCCTGGGCCCGCCAGTGACCCCAGAGGAGCACCAGGCCTGGCCTGCACGGGTGTCTTCTGGGCCCTTGGTGGCCGTGGGGCAGGTGACGCAGCTGTGGGGGGAGCTTCGTCTGTGGACAGCTTGCCTTGCGCTGCCCGCCTCTTTGGGCAGATCAGTTTCTTTCTCTAGCATTAGTTTTCTCATTTAGAGAGAGAGAAAATAGGATCTATTTCTCAGGCTCGTGGCATTAAAGGAGATCGGATTATTACCCTGCCTGGAGCCCCGCCTGCCGATACCTTCCTCCACTCCGAGGTTGGGAATTGGGTGTGCAGATGCATCTTTATTAGTTATGATGGTCTCCAGCGCTTGCTTCCTCTTCCTTATCTCTTCCTCCCCACCCCCTCCCCACCTTAAGTTAAATTGCACTGCTGCTTATATGTATGTCTTTATATTTAATTTCTCATATCATTCTATAAGATTGATTATCCTCTCTTCCTGTGTACAGTTTTGTGAATTTCGCTACACGCGTAGCTTTGTGTAACCAACACCAAAAGATGGATATGGTACAAGTCTATCACCCCAAAGGCACCTGTGGTGCTTCCCTCCATAGTCACCCGGCCCCCCACCACTAACTGAAGTGCTCAGCCAACAGCTCTGCCCACTGGGTCTTGGTAATTGCGTTTCAACTCTGGATCAGATGCCTTATGGAAAACGCTTCCACTCTCCCAGCACCTTCCTTTGTGTTTCTCTTTGATGGCACATGAACTTCACACTTTTGCACACATGGGCCTGTGTGTTTGCCTCAGAACAGCAGGGTTTGCGCTGTGGGTATTATCGAAAGCAGGGAGAAGAAACCCTTACTGCTTCTTAATATTTGGGGGCGCCTGGGTGGCTCAGTCGGTTGAGCGTCCGACTTCGGCTCAGGTCACGATCTCGCGGTTCGTGAGTTTGAGCCCCGCGTCGGGCTCTGGGCTGATGGCTCGGAGCCTGGAGCCTGCTTCCGATTCTGTGTCTCCCTCTCTCTCTCTGCCCCTCCCCTGTTCATGCTCTGTCTCTCTCTGTCCCCAAAATAAATCAACGTTAAAAAAAAAAATTAAAAAAAAACATTTGTAGGAAGCCATGGAGTAAGGATACCAGGTATCTTGTTGGGGCAGCCAAAGATCTTCTGCTCTTTTCCTGTACTGGTTAGTCCTCGCCGCCAGATGAGTAGAAATGGGATGTTTTCTGGTGCACTTTCAGAAAAACGTTTCCTGACTATTTCTGCCTCACCCCCCAAACACGCTTGGTATGTGAACTGTATCAGTGAGTTATAAAGTCCTGTCTTCGGTTTCAAAAAACAAGACCCATGCGTGGAGTTGTTGCGTTTTTTGCCAATGGGGGTAGTAATTGGAAAAGAAAACAAGCTAAAAATATAGTTGTATTTGCGTCACTTTGTTGTAGAAATAAAATGAATTCCTATGTCTGTGCGTCTCTGTAGTTGTTGACCTGTGCTTTAGGCTGTAATTTCAGTTTTTTGGTCTAATAGGAGATGGCATGTTTTCTAGAGGAATGGGCTTGGTGTTTGGCTTTGGCCAGATCCTGCCCTGGGTGGTCCGCCTGCTTGCGTGACATCGTTTAAAACCTGTGCGCATCCTCACCTCTAGAGGTGGAGTCAGAGCGCAGGTGAGCTGATCTTGAGACTTCTATCTTGTGGGGAGATTTTAATTTGGAAAACGGATATTACTCCTGTGTTGGGGCAGCTATCTTCTTAAAACTTAAAAAAAGTGTTTATTTTGAGAGAGAGCGAGAGCATGTGCACACGTGAGCAGGGGAGGGGTAGAGAGAGAGGGAGAGAGAGAAGAATCCCAAGTAGGATCCATGGAGCCTGACTCGGGCTCAAACTCACAAACCACGAGATCATGACCTGAGCCGAAGGCAGACGCCCAACCGACTGAGCCACCCAGGCGCCCCTACCCCATTTTTTTTTTTAAAAGAATGGTTAAGGATTATGTTAAAAAGTATAAGTAAACTGGTGTTTATTTATGTCCCCTGCTTTGACTGTCACTCTATCCACTAGCGAAATAGGTGATTTTGACTTAACGTTGATGACTTAGTTATATATTTTGCTTAACACAGTACACATCAAATCAGAAAATCCTTTGGGCTGTTGGGTGACTCTGAATAATTTGTGTGGGTTTTGTAGTTTCCCAATCTCAAGAGACATTGTAAAGCACAAACAATGCTTATGGTAAAATTCACAGTGTTTATTCCTTGAAAACTTTGTCTGCTTTGAATTCTTGTGATTCCCCCTTCCCCCCTCTGGTGGATGCAGCCAGAAGGCTCTGAAGAAAGTGTGTTTTCTTCGTTGCTTCCCTGGAACCCAGAATATGACCCTAGATAGCCATTGTGGAGCACTTTCCCATCAACCTCCACGGGAGTGCAGATGCAGAGGGAGGTGTTGAGGGCCCCCCACCCCCCCCCAAGCCTGATTACCTTCCCACTTTCTAAGAAATTGAAAACTTTCCTGAAGTCTACTGAGAACTAGGTAACCAGCATCACCCAAGTTGGAGTGAGTTTAAGGGGACACTTCATTTCTCACAGCGCTACATTTCTTCCTATGATCAAGAGTCTGTGCAAATATCTGGTATGGTTCAGTTCTGGTATTGTTCTGTTCTGCAAACATTTCCGCTTGTTTGAATATCCCAGTAGGTGGAAATGTGGACAAAAAGAAGCTTACTATATGCGATGCTATTTTATTAAATCACAAATAACAAAAGCTTTAATACTGTAAGACCGTATCAATGGTCATAAGAAGTGGAGAAAGGGGCGCCTGGGTGGCGCAGTCGGTTAAGCGTCCAACTTCAGCCGACTTCAGCCAGGTCACGATCTCGCGGTCCGTGAGTTCGAGCCCTGCGTCAGGCTCTGGGCTGATGGCTCAGAGCCTGGAGCCTGTTTCCGATTCTGTGTCTCCCTCTCTCTCTGCCCCTCCCCATTCATGCTCTGTCTCTCTCTGTCCCAAAAATAAATAAACGTTGAAAAAAAAAAATTAAAAAAAAAAAAAAAAAAGAAGTGGAGAAAAACTCAGCACCCCTGAGCAGTGATCTCTGTTCTGGTGCGTTGCAGGGAGTACTTAGTCTTAACCGGGTCAGCGCTGTTCCTCCAGTTGTCTTGTAATCTTGACATCCATTTGAAGAGGAGAAACGAGACCGTGGACAGGAAGTCTGTCACCGAAGTCATGCCGTGCAGAAGGCTGTTGCATCAGTATGCAAACCTAATTCCCAGCACTGATAAAGTTCCAGGCGGTTGTAAAAAAGTAGGGTTCCAGGTGGTTGCAGAGTGGTACGTTGTATTTGATAAAAGCAGTTGAGTTGAGAATTGATGTCTCTACCATTTGGTTCGTGTGGGGAATGGATTAAACTTGGGTCCCTGCCTTAGGTTCTTTTTCCAGCAGAATCTTATCAGGCACTTGAGACCCACACAGCTTTAATGCCAACTCGTGTTGGTAAAGACTCAAGCATTCACAGTTACTGACTTGCCAACAGTGATGGCCAGCTCCTGACAGTCACGGATCAGTCTGGGAGACATGATTTGGTTTAACTTTTAACTTGGTTATGAGAAAATACCCATTCGGTTTGTTTCTAAGACGCAGGGGTGATTCTGTGCCAATTTCAACCATTTCCAGGGATTTGTAGCAAAATGCTTTCGAAAAGCCCTCGCCAAGAGAAACAACATTGGAGGTACACCCAGCTCTGAAGTTGATGAAAATAAGAATTAATGATCTTACGTGTCTAGTGCATGACAGAAATGATTGTAGACCAGATGAGAACAAGGTGAGAGGCCTTTGGAGATTAGAGTTGCCTTATAAATTTCATGCGAGTCTCTGATAAATTTCATGGGCTTCCGAGTACATTTCCTTGAAACCAGTAATCTCCACATTTTGTTGGGGGCAGTGTTAGGTTTTAATTCCCAAAGTGCCCTCCCCAAGTCGACTTCATGTTCTCTGGGCAGGTGCACAGCGAGATTTATTAGGGCGTAGGAAGAAACTGAAAATGTCCACGTTCTCTGTGTCTTGATACTTAGAAGATGTCTGTTTTTGTGGTCTGTGAAAAATGCATGTAATAATTGGTTGAGTGCTGTGTATAGTTAACAAATAAATTACGTGAGTTGGGGGCACACGTTAGAAACTTTTTCGCTGATTAGGGTGTGCAATGAAAGAACATTGAGACATTGCTGAATGGGTCCCCGGACACAGATGTATTCCCCCCTCTGGCTTTAGCTGCCAGAGTGTGTGTGTATATGTGCATGCTTGGATCTATCAGATTTTGTGTGTTTTAAAAGCTGAAAAAATATTCATGCTTTAGAACCAGATGACAGAATCTCCGCTGCAGGTGCGTGCTGTGCTTTTTACGCATTTCATGACTCTGCAGTGTTTTCATAATCACTTAATTCTGTTTATAAATCAGCTGCACTCATTGATGGTTGCCCTCAGGGCTCCTGAGAAACAGGCTTGTTGAAGAGATTCAGACCTTAGAAGACAACCAACGTGAGATGGTGCAGGAACAGGATTGTGATGAAAGTGCTTAGGTACCTTCGGTCTGCCTGTTGCCTTGTTGGGTCTTTTTCCAGAGACAAGTTTCATTGATCACGGTTGTTATTTAACACATTTTCAGAAATATTTCATGATAGAGGTCGTTTTTTTGTTTGTTTTAAAGACAAAACTCCCTTTAGTTGACGCTGTACTGCTGGTGTTACAGAGAGTAAAGGTAAAAATTCACGGGGCCCTCGGATGGCTCAGTCGGTTGAGCACCCAGCTCTTGATTTCCGATCAGGTCACGGTGTCGTTTGTGGCATAAAGCTCCATGTCTGGCTCTGTGCTGACAGTGCAGAGTCTGCTTGAGATTCTCTCTCCCTCCCTCTCCCTCTCTCTGCCCCTCCTCCACTTGAGCACATGCACACTCTCTCAAAATAAATAAATAAACATTAAAAAAATTAAGTTCACGATTCAGACCACACTGTGAGCTATGGAGGTGACAACCAAGACTCGCCTCCTCACACTTGAAGTCTTTTGTCTGAGCTCATTTGCTGTGGAGGCTGAAGGTTTGGTTTTCATGAGACTAAATGTCAACCGCAGGTCGTTGCAGGGTTTCCACATCAGCCTTTTTGTTTGTTTAACTTGAAATGGTTGATAGGTTAGCTTTGGTTTTTCTGTGTAGTTTTTGGTGTTCGCATCAATGTTTCCCTTTGTGAATACTGAATTTGCAGTATAGGTCTGTACGTAAAACGAAACTGGGAGACTTGCGAGTGAATTCAAAAGCCTACAGGTTAACGCTTCTTGTTCATTTCTACGTGCCACGTGACAGGTATGCCACGTGTCGTTAACGGATCTGCATAGACGTTCATTTGTCTTTGGGTAAACTGAAATACTTATCTCCTTAAAAAAAAATTGCTTCTCTTTATGGCAATAGTCAGAAGGCACCTACTGTAAAGAGGAGAAACAGGAAGTAGAATTTTTTTTCCTGTCGTGTTCTTCTAAACCTTTGTCTCTCCCATGTTATAAACCTTTGTCTCTCTTCTCCGGAGATCGATACGTGCAAATGCCAATAGTAGATTAGTTACAATTAGTGTCTCTGGGAATGTGCTTTATCTTTTATCTGCCCCTGCACCTTGCTCTTTGGAGAGGAAAGAGAAGTTAAAGTATTTTGCTCTCAGCCAGACTCCTTGAGCTGTGTCCACGTCTTTCCACGTCTTGACTTTGTGTTGTAAGTAGGTCAACCAGACACCAGTGAATCACTTCAGCTCTGATCCCGAGTCCTCTTCTTTGTTTTTGGGTGACACACTAGTAATTATTCATTTGATGATTTGCCTGCCAAATTACCCTGCAGAATATTTCCGAGCTGTGTCTCAGAAGATGGCTGTAAAGGGAGACTGTTTTTAGAGGCACGCACACAAGTTGCTTCTGTTCCCTAAACGTGTAGCTCAGACACTAGTGAGGTGCGGAAATCTGCGTATAGTTTTTGAGAACGTGAGGCCTGGGTGTGTGAAGCAGGGGTGCAGGGAGACAGTAAGGGCAAATGCTAAAAGCCACCAGAACATTAAACGTATGAGCACACCAACCTTCGGAAGAGAATATAAAAACAAATTAGTTTATAGTTTTGTCGGAGTACCGTTTACATAATTTATATCAGGGAAGGCAGTTACTTTTCCTTGGGAAAATTGGGTTATTAAAATTAGCTGTCTTCATTTTTCCACCGAAATAAAAAAAAAAACAATTGTCGTTCAAAAAATTGTGTGTGAAGCTTTATAATTGGAAGTTTGATGTTAGCAAAATTATATAACCTTGGTTAATTACATTCGTATACTAAAACTAAATATAGAGTAAGATTAGCTCATGGAAATACTTCATTTTTATCTCCGTCAGTACAGTACACATGTATTCAGTAGTTGCTTGTTTCATTTTGTATTTTTGTTCTTTTATTATCCCGGACGTATTTTCAAAGTGAACTTGAAATGAGACTGTATGTTTTTATTTCCCAGCCACGTTTAAATATAAAATGGCAACAGAATGAGGTTTCCTTGGTGAATTTTGATTTTCTTAGTGGCTTCTGTGTTCTGTGGCTGCAAGGGATAAGCTAGGGGTCTCGTTATTTTGCAGGACATTTGTCCTAAGGGAAGTTTGGGTGCCACTGAGTATCTAACACTAAACATTCAACCTCCTCTATTTCCCCTTGTGTTTGCTTTTCCGTTGGATGTTCTCTATTTGGACAACAAGGAATTATTAAAAAAAATTTTTTTTTGATGTTTATTTTTTGAGAGAGAGATAGAGCGCGAGCAGGGGAGGGGCAGAGAGAGAGGGAGACATAGAATCCGAAGCAGGCTCCAGGCTCTGAGCTGTCAGCACAGAGCCTGACACAGGGCTTGAACCCATAGACCACGAGATCACGACCTGAGCTCAAGTCGGATGCTTAACTGACTGAGCCACCCAGGCGCCCCACGGACAACAAGAATATTTTTTGGTGTGCGTTTCTGATGGCCCAGATGTTCGGCCCAGTGGAATGTCTCTGTCCACAGCACTGGGTTGGGCAGCTGGTAGTGTTGGGCCATATTTAGTCCTGAGAATTGATTCGGACGCATTGTAGATTCAGGTTGGGCTGTCCTTCCCTCCCCGCAATCTGTGCGGAAGTTACGGTGTTCTGTTTGGGTTTGCCGTAGATGTTTGCTGTGCCTTTGGATTGCTTACTGTGGACGCCCGCTTGCCGTGGTGTTTAATGTAGAACTTTAAATGTGACTTACATCTAGTTGATTTTCTGAAACCACGATATTGAGGTATAAATTACATACCATAAAAATCACCCACTTTAAGCGTACGACTCAATGATTTTTAGTAAATTTATGGAGTTGTGTAGCCATCGTCATAATCGATTTTCATTCCTCAATACGGTCATTCGTGTCCATTTGCCATCAATCGCAGCTCCTACCTCCCAGCCACGGGCAGCCATTAATCTCCTTTCTGTCTTTGCAGATTTCCCTTTCCTCAGAACAAGTACTCGCGTGCTTGGTTGAGCTTGCCAGGTGGTAGGTAGGTGGTGAGGCTGGACTTAGTGAACCTTACCCGCCCTTCCACAGGAGAGGGAGAAGGCAGCGATTATAGGCTTCGTGCCTCAGTTCCCCCTTCTGAAAAATCAGGGTAGTCATGGAGTTTTGGCAGGCTCTCAGTGCAGAACATGTGGGAAGTAATTAGCTCAGGATCTGGAGGAGCTCATCGCATAGAGTCGTGTTCGGCCTCGGGGGACCCTGCATAAAGGGCCCCTGGGACAGGTAGGAACTGAGAAAGGAGTTCCCTCGACAGTGAAGGACTCAGTTCCCGGACTCGGCCGACGAGTGAACCCATGACACGACCCAGGACATGTGCCCATTTCCCCTCCATTCATCTTCTTGATCGTTTCATGGTGTTGACTGTTGATTAGGCTTGGAGGGAAGTTTGAGCTGGGCCTGGGATGGACCTCAGCTCACTGTCCCTCCGCCGGGGCAGTTTTCCTCCCAGGGAACTCTGGACGACATCTGGAGACGTTTCTGGTTGTTACAAATGGGGAAGAGGTCCCCAGGCATCTCGTGGGCTGAGACCAGAGATGCTCTCAAACACCCTCCAGTGCCAGAGGGCGGGCCCCCTGTGCCAGCAAACACTTCCCCAGCCCGAGAGGTCAGGAGTGTGGAGGCCAAGACCTCTGCCGTGGTAGCTTTGAATCGGGGGGTAGTTTTTTTTTTTAATGTTTTAATGTTTACTGACTTATTTATTTTTGAGAGAGAGTGAGAGAAGGGCCGCGACAGAGAGTGAGAGAGAGAATCCCAAGGAAGCTCTGTGCCGCCCGCGTGGAGCCCAACGTGGGACTCCATCCCGCAAACTGAGATCATGACCTGAGCCGAAAGCAGGAGTCGGACGCTCAACTGACTGAGCCACCCAGGAGCCCCTGAATCCGGGGGTAGTTTTAAACGAGGTACTTAGATCTTCAATAAAGACTTTGTGGGGCTCTTGGGTGGCTCACTCGGTTGAGCGTCCGACTTCGGCTCAGGTCATAATCTCACTGCTCGTGAGTTCAAGCCCCACGTCGGTCTCCGTGCTGACAACCTGGGGCCTCCTTCGGATTCTGTGTCTCCCTCTCTCTCTCTGCCCATGCTACACTCATGCTCTCTGTCTGTCCCCCTCTCTCTCAAAAATAAATAAACGTTAAAAAAAATTAAAAAGACTGTGACAATGAAGGAGTGAAAATACCATCGAGTTTATGAAAGAGGTACAGGCATCTTTCATTCTTTGGACATTCCAGGGAAGTAGGGATTTTTTTTGTAAGTTTTTAAAAAAATTTTAATTATTTTGAGTGAGAGAGCAAGAGAGAGAAAGACAGTGCAAATGGGGGAGGGGCAGATGGAGAGCCTGACGCGGGGCTCGAACCCACGAACTGCAGGAGCCAAAGTCGAGAGTTTTACACTCAACCGGCTGATCCACCCAGGCGTCCTGGAAATGGAGATTTTTTAAAAGCAAAGAACAAACAAGATTTTTGGAGTTAACTTTACAGGGGAAAAATTTCAATCCCTTTAGAAGTATTCATTTACAAATAATGAAATTGCAACATTGACAGACAGCTGGGGCCACCCCTTGACTTTGATCTGGGAATCACATTTCTTTATCTGTTTCCCTAAGAACTGAGAAGACCGGGAGAAAGAGCCTGATCCTGCATAACGACTCTGAGAATCATGTCTGTACCTGGAAAAGGGCCGCTCTCAGCAGGCACCTTGTCATGGGACGTGTTTCTGGACTGGCCAGGGGGGTGACTTCTGCACCCCTAACACTTTGGGGCCTCTGCTGTGGGCTGTGTGCTTTCTGCTGGTTTCTCTAGGATTTTCCGTGGTTCCCCTGAAATGTCCACCGTGATGACCACCGGCCCTCCAGCAGCATTCTCCACTTTACTGTCTGTGTTTAGTTTCCTTGGGCTCATCTGCCTTGGGGTCCCCTGCCCGGGACCCAGCCTGTCCACCTGCCTCCTGTTCCCTGTGTTGTACTTTGCTGCCAGACCTTCCCCTTTCCTGCAGCTCTGGTTTCTACCCCTGGGGGGGGGGGGGCGGTGCTCTTCCTCCCGCCTGCCCCCAACCTGCCTTCCTTAGCCCTTCCAAAGTGCAAGATCTCCTCCTAACATCCCTTTTCTGATTCTTTTGTTTGTTTCGTTTGCCCGTTCTAAGCTCAGGCTTTTTCCCAAGGGAATACACGATGTGCTAATTTCCATGAATGCAAGCGGTGTGGAGTTCTATCGTCCTCCTCCTCTTCTTCCAGAATAATCAATATTAACAGTCTATCGAGTGCGACAGAATAGATCTGCCTCTAGTGTGTTCAGCTGTCCGCGTGCAAATATGTAGTCTTGTGCTTTTATCTAAGTGGAATCATACTATACTTGGTTCCCATCTGTTTTCTTTGTTTTTACAACTGTATTAAAGTATAATTGAAGTAGAGGAAACTAGGCATATATAAATTATGTCTTTAATCAGTTTTCTCATTATCTTGATTGTGGTGGTTTCACAAACATCTACGTGTAATGTAGCTACGTTACCCATCTGCCTGTTTATATGTATCAATATAATATTTCCATTGCTTTCAGATTTCCTTGTGCCTTTCTGTGATCTCCGCCTCCCTCCACTCCTGCCTTCAGGATGAACATTGATTGGCTTTCCATTACTGGATTGGTTAGTTTGCATTTTCTAGAATTTTATATCCATGAAATTAGACCATATGCAGTCATTGTTTTGCTTGGCCTTTTTCACTCAGCGTAATGATTTGGGGCTTCATCCATATCGTGGCTTGTGTCATGAATTCATTCCTTTTTTTTTTTTTTTTAATGTTTCTTATTTTTTTTTTAATTTTTTTTTTTCAACGTTTATTTATTTTTGGGACAGAGCGAGACAGAGCATGAACGGGGGAGGGGCAGAGAGAGAGGGAGACACAGAATCAGAAGCAGGCTCCAGGCTCCGAGCCATCAGCCCAGAGCCTGACGCGGGGCTCGAACTCACGGACCGCGAGATCGTGACCTGGCTGAAGTCGGACGCTTAACCGACCGCGCCACCCAGGCGCCCCTTCTTTACTTATTTTGAGAGAGAGAGAGAACATGCGAACATGCCCCAGGGGAGGGGCAGAGAGAGAGGGAGAGAGAGTGAATCCCAACCGTGAGATCATGACTTGAGCCGAAATCGAGTCGGACGCTTAACCAGCTGAGCCACCCAGGCGCCCCGTGAATTCATCCTTTTTATAGCCGGGGAGGCTTGTTTGGGATATGGATACACCAGTTGGTTTATCCATTTGCCAGTTGTTGGACTTTGGGGTCGGTTCCATTTTTTTTTTGGCTGTGATTAGAATAATGCTGCTATAAATACTTTTGTGGTCATACTAGGGGTTCTCCAGCTTCACCCTTTGCCAGAACCCCCCTGGAGAGCTTGTTGAAACACAGACTGCCGGGCCCCATCCCCAGAATTCTGATTCGGTCAATCTGGGCTGGGGCCCGCGACTGGGCATTTCTAACAAGTTCTCAGCCACCCGTCTTAGACCGCACACACTCCGAGAGCCACGGCCTTACAGGTGGATCTTTATAACCCATGGCTGTTACTGCTTTATTTCTTGTTCCAGATATTTCTCACTCCACGGTTCCTTGTCTTGCAGGGTTGTGGTTTTAATCATCAGGCTTCCCATTTTCGTGTGGTTGTTGGTATCACTGTTTTCCTTTGGGCTTTTGGGTTTTACTTCCTTATGTCCAAAGGACTAAAAGGAAGAAAAACTCCGGGTTGCTGGGTTGGGCTGCTGATGTTCCCCAGAAGCCAGCCACGATACCCCCGTCCACAGGGGGCTGGCCCAACTGGACCCTTTGGGGACCTGAGCGATGCCTTCTTACCTTCTGAGCAGCTGGCCCAGCACTGTGGTCAGCACCCAGCCGCATGGGGTGGCTTGGACCCAGGCCTTGTGCCCGGAGGCCCCTGGTGCTGCTGCGTCCCCCCTGCAGCCTCAGGGTGACGTGTAGCCACTCACCTGTCTTTTCTCTCACAGGGAAACAGTCTATCCGTTTTGCATCCCGCGCCGTCTCACTTAACACAACCAGCCCCAAGCCAATACCCCTATCTTATTTTCACTCTGTATTTTATTTTTAATTTCCTTTTCGAGAGTCTAATCTGAATTCACTAATTTGGAGCCCCTAGATGTTATCAGTAGGTGTTTACTCTCATAGCCAGTACATGTGTTCTATTTAAAAAAAAAATTTTTTTTTTTTTTTTGGTGTGGGAGGAAGAGAACTTCTTTTATTTTAGAGAGCAATTTTTAAATTATTGCAAACTATTCTTTTTTTTGTAAAAGTGTCTTTGTGCACTTGGACACGAACCTCATGTCTTCTGTCTTTTTGCCCCTGAATCTGTGGTCCGTTCCGTATTGCCTCCAGTCACACCTTCCCTTCTTCGGGCTGCTGACCTCAGCTCATTGTCTGAGAATCTTGACTCAAGAGATGCTGTGGAGTGGATTGTTGTGCAGGATTCCAGACTGGTTAAGTAAGCTCATCTCATTGGGATGGTTACAGTTTTAAAAATTTGCAGTGACTCGTAATCATGAGCTAACGTCTTAGTTTCTTCTTCTTCTTTTTTTAACGTGACAGCTTTACTGAGATGAAATTCTCATTCCATGCAACTCACCCGTTTAAAGCGTGTTAATTCAGGGCTTTCCTGGGATATGCAGAGCTGTACAGCCACCACTGTTGTCTAATTCTGTTACATTTTCATCACCCCAGAAAGCAACTCCATACCGGGTAAGCCATCACACCCCATGTCTCCCCACCCCAGCCCCTGGCAACCACTCACTCACTGTCTCTGTCTCTGGACTTAAGTGTCCTGGATCTTTCCTACAAATGGAGTCATGCCACATGTGGTCTTTTGTGTCTGGCTTCTTTCACTTAGTGTTTTCAGGGTGCTTCCATGCTAGGGCTTGTGTTGTTGCAGTTTCTTGGTACCCGTTTTGTGGAAACGCTGGGTAGTCCAGGAAGCCTGGAGTGAGGGGTGGGAATCCAGCTGGAAGAATGTTAGGGGATGAGAGAACCAGAGAGGCTCCCCCTCTCTTTGATCGCGTTTAAAGTGGAAAATGGTTCACAAAGGGAACGTTGTCTGTTTCGTTTTGGCTTCCAGCTTGGCATAAACTGTAGCCTTCTTCCTTCCTTTTCTCTGCCCTTCTTCCATCTTTTCCCTGGAAGATCAGCATAGACAACAGTTCTGGTCAATGAGAGCTGCACCTGCTGACCCCTCTCTTCCGCCGAGGTTTTGGGGTGGGGTTTTAGCAAGTCCGTTCTTGGGATGAGGCATAGGAAGCTTGAGTTTTCCAAGGGTGTGGTGTGAAGTTCCTTCCAGCTCTGAGGTCATGGCATTCCATCCAGCTAGACTTCGGCTTCTTTCTAGGGCCTCCCCGAAGCCACAGCCCCGACTTACGCCATAGCGGAGTCATAGAATTGTGTACTTTCCTGAATTTACAAACCCTTTGTCGGTGTCGGACTGCAATTACCATTCTGGCGTTGAGTGGAAGCGTACGGAGGCTGATTTTTCTCAGCCCGTCCACGGGCCGGAGCTCTCTGGCTTGTCCACGCCTACAGCAGATTGCTTCTTGCTAAGGTCATGCGTGTCCTGCTGGTTTATCTCCTTTTAACGCACTGTGTTGGTTTGTTATCGTTGCGGTGACAGATAGCCCCGGCGTATTGGCTTGAATGACACAAATTTATCATGCCACGTAGAGGTGAGAAGTCTAGAGGTGGCTCTCACTGTGCTAAAATCAAGATGTCACCAGGACTGCATTCTTTCCCAGAGGTCCTTAGGGGAATCTGTTTTCCTGTCTTTCCTGCTTCTGGAGGCCCCACTGCATTCCCTGGCTTGTGGTTCCCTCCCTCCATCTTCAAAGCCACCGAGCAGTGTAGCGGCTGTCAGACCGTTCTTCTGTGATTCCATCCCCTGTGACCACAGCGTGGAAAGATTCTCCATATGTGATGACACTGGGCCCACCTGGATAATCCGGGGTCATGTCCCTATCTCAAGATCCTTCACTTTGCCACACCTGCGAGTCTCTTCCATGAAAAATGTTTCCCAGGCCCCAGGTTAGGGCATGGGAGTCCCGGGGGCCATTATTCTCCCCACCACACTGACATCCTTTGTTTCTGTCTCTTAAGTTTTTTTCCTTTGAAGCCTGCAAGGTTCATACTTTTATTTAATGTTTGCTGTTTGTTGAATAAAGTAGATATCGGGTCATGGGGAAAAAAAAAATAGGAAATGAGGGAGTCCCGCAACCTGGCTCGTATGCCCACCTTTTGCTGATGATCATAGCCCACTCGCTGAGTCTTAATTTACAAGTAAGCACAACCGGGAGCTGTTTTCCATCTTGGACAGAACCAGGATTGCTGGTGCAGCTTGGGGACACACTGTTGTCCTCTCTTCTTCCCAAGAACCCCACACTTGCTGGGTGGCCCTTCCACACTCCATTTGGGGGGTCACACGGGGGGTCTCGGCAGGACCAGTTCCTGGACTTAGGGTCTCAGAGTCTGAGTCAGCTGTCGGAACCCAACAGGACCACCGTGACATGAGCAGAGCCAGTAGGCGAGGCCCAGCCCCCAGGATTTCTAAGATACCACGTGTGCCTTTATAGGATCTTCTGAATCCGTGTGCTCTGGGCTTCTGGCTCCACAAAAATGGTGGAGGAAGATGGAGGGTAGGGATAGAAGAGAGTCACTGGACCGTTTCTGCTCAGAAATAGTTTGGGAGGTATTTGTATCAGTCAGCTTTCTGCTGTGCTGATACTGCATAACAAGCCACTCCCGAAATCAGAGGCTTACAGAAACAAGCATTTATTTCTTGCGTCCCAGTCTGTGGGTCACCCGTGGCTCTCCTGGGCTCAACCGGGTGGGACCAGGAAGGCCGGGTCAGGCTTTGGACTGGGTTCGGGACTGAACTAATAAGCATCTCATTTTTGAGGCCAGTGGACCTCTGGGGCACGTGGTTGTGCTTCCACCTGATTGGAGAAGCTGTGAGGTGGAATTCTGCGGTGCCAAACCGCTGCCTGTCACACCCACTGATACCCCACCGCACCAGGGGACCAGGCCCGATCCAGCATCTGGGGAGGGGGAGGTCCGTTCTAGTGCGGAGGTCCTGCGGAGTCACAGGGCAGAGGGAGCGAATGTGTATTTGTATTCCGGGGAGGAGGGGAGGGAGGGCAGAAGCGGGGTTTGTGTGTGGGAGGGGTGGGTGACCCCAGTGGATGACGCCGGCTGCAGCCGGTTGTGTCCAGGAGAGTCTGCTCCACGGGTGTTGGAGGCAGGGGTGCTCGCTCGACGTGCAGCTTCTTTGGCTGCATCTTGGAGTCCCCTGGATGGGGGGGGGGTCCACTCGTGTCCCCAGGGAACACGTGGCAATGTCTGGAGATATCCTTGGCTGTCAGAACCGACTGGCGGAGAGGGTGCTCCTGGCATCTAGTGGGTGGATGCCAAGGATGCTGACGGGCTGGTAACGCACGAGACAGCCCTCCGCGAGGAACGGTGTGGCCTGGGCCTGGGTGTTCAGTGGCCGACGAGCCCTGCATAAAACAGGTACTTCCCAGCTGATTCTCGTGCACCTTCAAGTTGGAGAACCTCGTCTTGCAGGACTGCCCCAACTGTGAGGGAGAATTGGTGATCCTTTCCACACAGAGGCCTGCTGAGGAGGGGAAGTGAGTTGTTGAAAATGTCGCAGATGGGCTGTGTAGAAGCAGGTTAAAACTTCTGGGTCTTGGCAGGGTCTCTCTGCAATCTGTGACCTTTTTTTTTATTGTTTTTTTATTAAAAATTTTTTAATGTTTATTTTTGAGAGAGAGAGAGAGACAGAGACAGAGAGTGAGCGGGGGAGGGGCAGATAGAGAGAGAGAAGAGGACACCTAATCTGAAGCAGACTCCAGGCTCCCTGCTGTCAGCAAAGAGCTGACTTGGGTCTTGAACCCATGAATTGTGAGATTACGACTTGAGCCAAAGTCGGATGCTCAACCCACTGAGCCACCCGGGTACCCCGATATCTGTGACTTTCTATCATTTATTTTGTACTGTATCAGTCTTTTAAGTTGTATTAATTTCTTTACCGTTGCTCAAGCTAATAAACGGACTATTTATTTGGTGTTGAAAAATCTGTTTTTTATTAGATTTTCATTGTGAGCTTAGTGTTTTCTTTCTCCAGGTGGCCCTTTGTCAACTATTTCTGTTATGTATTTTCTTTCCTCACCAGCAACACTGCCAAGTTCTTGATAGCAAAGATCTGTGCCTTAAATTTCGTTTTTTTTTCTACGCAGTAATGAGCATGTATAGTAATTATTGGTCAGTTGCCATCGGTATCCATTGCGATGCAAGTTGCACAGTGGGGTTAAGGGCCATCTATCCAGTTTGCACAGACCAGCCTTTTATACCTTGCTATAAATCCCATCTTCAGTCTTCAGGGGCCGATGGTTAGTAGGCTGACGCTTGGTTGCTGTGTGGCAAAAAGAAAGCTTTGACCTCATTAAAGGAAGGCAGCCGTGTTATTGAGAGGCAGGCCGCCTCATTCTTCCTCCCACACTCATGTTCTTTTATTTTGGTGGTCGAAATGTTTCAAGTATGAAAAAAAGTCAGGAATTGCTTGCAGGCAGGTACCAACGTACAATACAGCGAGTTAAAGCTTCTCCGGCCCTCCCCTCTGTTGTGCGCAGCAAGCAAATCTGTATTTTCTTTTAAAAAGCCAGTTGGGGAAGCATTTGCTGTGGCGATGCTGTATCTCCTAGAATTTGCTATGATCAGATGAACCAAGTATTGTCCGTTGGGGCTACCAGCAAGTTACGGGAATAATTGAAGTGGTTCTCCTTGTGTGTATCTATGGTGCAGTGGTTTTGAAAAGACATTTGTTGACTTCATGGGATGCAGAGAGGTCAGGGCTCATTAAGGCTGTTCCACCCTTCAGTTGTTCTCTTTTTTCCTTTTCTTCCCTTTCCCTTTCCCTGATTGATTGATTGATTGTAGGCTTTATGCCCAGTACAGGGCTTGAACTCACGACCCTGAGATCAAGACCTGAGCTGAGATCAAGAGAGAGATGCGTGGGGCACCTGCGTGACTCAGTCGGTTGAGCATCAGACTCTTGATTTTCACTGAGGTCATGATCTCATGGTTCCTGAGTTTGAGCCCCGCGTTGGGCTCTCTGGTGTCAGCACAGAGCCCACTTCGGATTCTGTGTCAGCCTCTCTCAGCCTCTCCCAGGCTCGTGTTTAAACCAAACGTTTAAGGGGCGCCTGGGTGGCTCAGTCGGTTAAGCGTCCGACTTCAGCTCAGGTCACGATCTCGCCATCCGTGAGTTCGAGCCCCGCGTCGGGCTCTGTGCTGACGGCTCAGAGCCTGGAGCCTGCTTCCGATTCTGTGTCTCCCACTCTGTCTGCCCCTCCTCCATTCATGCTCTGTCTCTCTCTCTCTCAAAAATAAAAACGTTAAAAAAAAAAACAAACGTTTAAAAAAAAAAAGTAGTGCTGCTTGTATTTGGGAAAGGAACCCCCACGCGGCAGATCAGACCCTTTAAAAATTTTTTTTTTTCAATGTTTATTTATTTTTGGGACAGAGAGAGACAGAGCATGAAGGGGGGAGGGGCAGAGAGAGAGGGAGACACAGAATCGGAAACAGGCTCCAGGCTCTGAGCCATCAGCCCAGAGCCCGACGCGGGGCTCGAACTCACGGACCGCGAGATCATGACCTGGCTGAAGTCGGACGCTTAACCGACCGCGCCACCCAGGCGCCCCAGATCAGACCCTTTTAGAGGCACTGGGAGTGTCACTCGTGCTGAAAGAGTTTAGCTGGAAAGCAGTGCAGGAGGAAACACCATTTTCCGTTCTGCATGCCTGTATCAAGACGTTTTGAGTATTAATTCCTGTCGCGCAGCAGAAGAGGCTTCATGTTCTCATCAGGCATGGAGAATTGAGTGTGGCTGAGATGGGGGGGGGTTGTGTGTGTGTGTGTGTGTGTGTGTGTGTGTATGAAGGGGAGAAAGGAACAGTGACAAAGCCATTTGGAGTTTAGGGAATGTATTCGAAGATACGCACTCGAGGGCCGACGATAACATTTTGGCAGTAGTCTGGGTTCCTGACCTGTGACCCAGACAGACCCTGTGACTGCCAGAGAGGCTCCAGTGGTCCCGTAGCCGCATCCTGCTCGTTACCAGGGCCACAGGGCACTGCCTCAGGTCTGCCTTCCCACAGCGCTCTAGAGGAACTCTTCATGCCCCACAGAGGTGATACTTTTCCACTTGCTTCACTGTGTTTTAAGGACCCAGGAAGTGATATTATCGGCTGAACCGTCTCCAGGTCCTTTTGATGATTCTGTCCTGTATCAGCCGTGAGATGCCTGTGATTTTTGTGCTGTGACTTCTCGCAGCACGCTTGTCCTCGTGGCAAACCTGCGTGCCGCAGACAACGGGAAACGGAACTCCTGGACATAGATTGATTCTCCTGTTTGGAGGTTGGGGTTGCGGGAACCAGTGTAAATCAGATCCTGCCTTCATCTGTGATTTTACCACATCAAATCCAAGAAGACCCTTGTGGCTGGTCAGTTTTTTCATCAAGTCTACAGAGTGATGTTTTCTTGGAAAGAGCCCTCAAATGGGAACAGAATGACTGAATTTTAGTCCTAACGTGGTCAGTAAGCACCCAAGTGATACTGTCCTCAAGAGAGTAAAGGTAGTGTCGCATTTCTCCTGCCAGCTGAGGGCTCGGGCCACATGCTCCCCGATATCACTCTGGGACACAACTTGATTGATTTCAAGACCTTTCGCAGCCCCTTGTTTGAATTTGTGGAATTATGGGCAGTTATGCTGCCACTCATGGTGGTAAAAATTGCATATGGTGGAACCCGGTGACTGGAAAGCCGTCTTCAGGATCATCTTGTCACCTGAAAAGGAGTGCTCCATAATAATTGTGTTCCTTGGAACTTCTAGGGACTGAACTGCCTTGAACAGGAGTCAGGAAAGGCCTCCCTTCCAACAAATTCCATTTTTGTAATGTTTATTTTTGAGAAACAGAGACAGAGCGCAAGGAGGGGAGGAGCAGAGAGAGAGGGAGACAGAGAATCTGAAACAGGCTCCAGGCTCTGAGCTGTCAGCACAGAGCCCGATGCGGGGCTCGAACTTGGGAACAACAAGATCGTGACCTGAGCCGAAGTCAGGCGCTTAACCGACTGAGCCACCCAGGCGCCCTTCAACAAATTCCATTTTGGTAGAACTGTCTGAGAGAACTTCTGGATTATCTAGCTAAGTGGATGTGACAGAATTAAAGGCTAATTGGGACTCTATCTGAGAAAATCAAATTCCGACACGTAGTCTAAGCAGAACTAAGGAATATGGTTACCTTTATCACATTATTTTAGTTTTCTTTGGAGGACATAGAAGCCTGTCCCGTGGTGTCAGGCATCACATATGGAGGGACTTTTTTCCCTGAAAAGTCCTTGGGGGGGGGTCAACTTTATTATTATTTTTTTGAATGTTTATTTTGAGAGAGAGAGCCCTGGTGCATGTGTGTGCGAGTGGGGGAGGGGCAGAGAGAGAGAGGAGAGAGCATCCCAAGCAGGCTACGCACTGCTAGCTTGGAGCCCGATGTGGGGCTTGAACTCAGGATCCTTGAGATCATGACCTGAGCTGAAATCGAGAGTCAGACGCTTAACTGAGCCACCCAGGCACTCTGAGACCATTCAACTTTAAAAGAAAAAACAGCAAAACAAAACAAATAGCTAGCTTTTTTGTATTAAAATATTTTGCTTGAGAGTCTTTATTGAAAATTGGTAATCTTTTTGCAAATTTAAGTAGGCTTTGGTACTTTTTAGGAAGATTCTTTCCTGCTTGATATGCTTGGTCCTTTTACAACTTAGGACGGTTCTCCAGGAAAGGAGAGGGGTTCAGCTGTGGTTTTACTGTTAGCATTGCTCCGATCACAAAAGAAATTTCCACCTTCATCTCTTCCTTTTGCTCACTTGCTGTCTTGGAAACATTTCCGCATCTGGCCTTGGGGGAGTCGTAAAACAGGAAGAAAGCGTTAACAACAGGCTGTGTTTCGTAACCGACATTTGCTTCTTGCCCTGAATACTGCATTTTTGCCATCCATTTCCCACTTTATACATGGAGGCACATTCCAGAGCTGCTCCCGAGGGCTGCTGAGTCATGGAAATTGAAGGAGACCGCCTGCCGGGGCACCTGCTGTGACAGATGGGCTCCAGAGACATCAGCCAGCAGAGGGACAGGATTCATCTCCCAGCCCCGTCCTCTGTCATTTCATTCTCTCTCGTTCTGGCTTTTTCCTTTCATAGCTGCCCTTCCGGTTCATTTGAACCACACTTCACCTGTGCAGGAGGGCCGTGGGCGAGCTCGCTTAGCTAGCTGTCAGGTGTGAAGAGGCAAGAATTGGGGCGCCTGGGTGGCTCAGTCGGTTGGGCATCTGACTTCGGCTCAGGTCATGATCCCACAGTTTGCAGGTTCGAGCCCCGCGTCAGGCTCTGTGCTGACAGCTCGGAGCCTGGAGCCTGCTTTGGATTCTCTGTCTCCCTCTCTCTCTGCCCTCCCCTGCTCACACTTCGTCTGTGTCTCTGTGTCTCAAAAATAAGTAAACATTAAAAAAAATTAAAAAAAAAAAAGAATGAGGAAGGAATGGGGATGGGAGCAAGGGATGTGACACCAGTGTGTCACAGATGGCTGTCTGTGGAATGTGAAAATATTGTAGGATGGTTTGCGGTCTTTTTTAGATTGAGTGGAAAGGACGCTGATGGGTACATGTTTATGTGGTTAGTGTGTCTGGGGGATTCTCGGTATTCACAGTAGTTAATGTCCTGTAAAGTCACTGAAACTTCACAGAAGCTTTGCTCTTAGGGGAAACACAGGGGTAGCTTCCCGTGAGCCTCTGCTTGACGTCAGTACATGAGCTTATTTTTCTGTAGAAAGACCCCTTATTGAATATATATCGTTGATTCCTTTACACTGAAACTCCCAGCCAACAGCAGTGTAACTTTTGCCCTAGGAAAGCTCGTCTAACAGGTGGGTTTTCTCCGTAAGGCACGTCCTGCCTTCTTGCCCTTGGCAACACCGGCCAGCACTAAAGCCCCGGGCTTGGGGCTGTTCTCAACGGTCCTCACCAACAGAGAGCAGGCAAACGGGAAAGACTTTGGCATGGCAGAGACCCCGTGAAGGACACTGGTTTCCAGTCTGGGAGCTGAAACGAGAAGGTAGAGTTCAGCCTTGTTCAGCCTCAGCTGGAAACACGTGCCCCTGGTGACTCAACTTCCCCGCTCCAGTGTCCTGGCGTGACCATGGAGCACGTGGGTATCGATCGCAGGGCGACAGATAAATTGTAGCAGATAGGCCGATTCAGAGATACACACGGTGTTTATCCCTGTGCGTCAGAGACACATAAACCTATGTCTAATTTGAGAGCGACTTTACCAGCCTGAAAGCAATCAGCGTTCCAACAGTTGTGTCCGCAGGGCCCCACGGAGATGGGTTGGAGCTGCAGGTGTTGCAAGAGCGTCTCGGGAGGCACGCAGAGGGTACGTGGGAGGCAGGGTCGGGTAGAAAGCCTAGCGACCTCAAAGCCCGCCTCCTGAAGTGTGGGCCAGCCAGATAGCCCCGGAGCAAGAGAGAGATGGCCTTGCTCAGTCACGAGGCTGCCGGGAAGAGGAAAGCCAGGGTGGATTGGGAAATTCTTTCTTGAAAGGAGATAAGGAGCTTTGCGTTTCCGTAGTTTAAGAGTTGCATTTGCACAGTTACTCCCACAGTTGTAAACCGAACCTTCAGTTACAGGTTTATATATAAAGCATTTTGCACCCATATTAGGTGGTTGTTTTTGATCAGAAGTTGTCCGGTACTGGAAGTGTCTGATGGGTTAACCCAACAGAATCTTTTTTTTTTTTTTTTAACGTTTATTTATTTTGAGAGAGACAGAGTGAGGAGGGGAGGGGCAGAGAGAGAATCCCACGCAGTCTCCGTGTGGCCAGCACAGAGCCCGACACGGGGCTCTAACTCATGAAACCGTAAGATGATGATCTGAACTGAAATCAAGAGTCTGAACTGAAATCAAGATGCTCAACCGACTGAGCCACCCAGGCGCCCCCCACCCCCCAGTAGAATCTTTCTAAGGTGTAATGATATTGTTTGAAACAAGGGTCACCCTGATGTCTTACTGGCTTGTTGGGGAAGTCGACTAGACCTCAGTTGAAATGTGATTTGATCCACATTGGAAGCCAGTCAGTGGCAGCAGGGCCTCCTGATGATTCTTGGTTGGTTGGTTTTATCAGGATGGTTCCTTCCCCCAGATTGTGATTGAAAGGGAGCCAAGGTATTAAAAAAAGAATGGCGTTTATGAGTAGGTGTTGGTGTGTATATATTTAAGGTGGCCTTAGTCTGGGAAAAGGAGCTTTTTCTGGACAGCTCCTTCCTTTTCCTCAGGTTTTGTGGGTACTGAACACTGAAGTCTTGATTTCGTGTCAGGTCCTGATCCGGGGTTGTGGGTTGTGGGATCGAGCCCTCTTGTCGGGCTCTGCGTGGAGCCTGGAGCCTGCTTCAGATTCTCTCTCTTTCCCCCCTGCCTCTATCCCCCACTCACGCTCTCTCTTTATATATAAAATAAAGAAAATAAAAAACTACCGTTATCGAGCAAATGTTATAAGGACAAACAACACAGTTATGATTACCCGTTCTGAAACGATGGCGATATTAAATATAATTTGGTTGAACATGTAACTGCCAGTGTATAAAGTAAAACGCTCACGTTGGACTTAAAACCAAGTAAATGTTCATTTCATGGAAAATATCCAACTGATAAAGGATGGGTTGGTTTCTGATGGTGATAAAGTCCGTTTTAAAAAATTGAAAGTGCTTTTTTCTTATCTGCAGTTCGTACAGATAAGTTCTGTAAGCTCTCGGATCGTTTCAATTTCAGGTGGCATAAATTCTGAGGCTCATTCTTAGAACGACGTTTGGCCTTACCTGGGCTTACAGGTATAGTCTGTGTCCTTGAGGCAGTAACCACCAGATCGTGCACATCTGTGGTTGGACAAAGTTGAGCTTGTTGACTTACTGCCTCGAGGGGACCGTGGGCATCTCCAAAAGAGGGTGCTAGGAGGCGCTGAAAAGATTGGGCCTTGCGTTCAGTGATTTGGGGCAGGGTTTAAGGAATCGGAACCTTGTCCGATGCTGGTTGTCTCTGAAATTGTTTGTGTTGTGTCTGGAGAATGCCACAGCCTAGCTGCTTCTCCTCTTTCAGTTAATACATACTTGATTGGTACATGGATGGGTGATTGATTGAATGGGTGTCTGATGGGTGCGTGTGCTTAAACATCAGAAACATCCAAATAAAAGAATTGTCTTAAAAAGACTTCTTAATGATCACTCGTTGCTAAAATCCTGCGTCGTAGCTGCTGGGTTTGGCCCTGCTGTCATCTTGAAGTTTCGTTTTTTTTTTTTTTCTTTTAAGTAAAGCCTATTTATTTATTTTGAGAGAGAGTTGCACGCATGTGTGAGCAAGAGAGGGTCCCAAGCGGGCTCCCGTGGGGCCGGATCCCACAACCCTGGGATCACGACCTGAGCCGAAATCAAGAGTCGGATACTCCTCTGATTGGGCCATCCAGGGAGGGGCCCCAGTGATGGCACTTTATGGTTCATATTTTAGAGCATCAGATGCATTCTTTTTGGTGCTCTCGCGAGCGCTGTTTTCTTAATTTCATTTTTAGGTTGTTCGTTTCTAGTACTTGCAGAATATTACATTTTAATGCAATAGAGGACCCTTTTTTCTTCTAGTTACAGGAAGAGTTTTTCTGGTTCACTGCCTGTGTTTATTGCAATTAGTTTTTATTGAGTAGGAAGACCTTTATAGGGTTCGTTTACGTCCCTTGGATTTGTTATTTTTAGTTCTCCAAAGTACCAGGAGGGTGCCTCAGTAACAGAGACTGTGTCAGGTTTTCAGAAATTTATTTAATTTTTTTATTTTAAGTGATTTATTTTGGTTAATTATAGACCCACAAGAAGTTGCAGAAATAGCGTTCTGTGTGCCGTCCCCCAGCTTCCTCCAATGGTGGCATCTTACATAACCTTGGTGTAATATCAAAACCGGGAAATCCACATGGCACAGTACAGTTCACCAGCCCTCAGCCCTCACTGGGAGATCACTGGTTTCTGCACGGATTCACTTGGGAGTTACATTTGAAGGATAGGCATAAGCAATAGCAGAAGGGGATGGAAGGAGTTGGGGTTAGAAAGAAGCACGCGGTCGCGGTCGCCTTGACTTCTTTGGCAGCCAGTGTGCACGGGACAGGTGACAGCAGGCCAGGAAGACAGGAGATGCTTTTGGTGGTTAAAAACCAGATATCTGTGCTGCCCATGCACACTGTGTTTTGTTTTCACTGCTGTAGTGAGACCATTTTCCCTTAACCTCCAGGCAGACTCATGTAGAACATTAAATTTTGGGATAGTAGAAGACCTTTTTCTTGCTAGTTACAGGAAGCGATTATAATGGGGAAGGCAGAAACCCAGTGTTACACAACCCGAAATCCTTGGCCCTGGATTCACTTCTTCACATGTTCTTTACTTTGTAATGGATGAAACAGTCCCCATTCCCCACCCCACCCCCCCCACTTCAGTGGACGTAGTCTTGTGTTGGGTGTTACCTACTCCATTAGGACCTCACTTCGGAATTCCCTTCCTCTTTCTTTTAGCGTTAATTTGTTTCTTTTGAGAGTGGGGGAAGGATGGGGGTGGGGGGGAGAGAAGAGTCCCAAGCAGGTTCCCCACTGTCAGCACAGAGCCCGACGCGGGGCTCAAACTCCCAAACCGTGAGATCATGACCTGAGCTGAAATCAAGAGTTGGACGCTTAACCGATTGGGACACCCAGGCGCCCCTGGAGGGCCTTTCTTTTCCTCTGCTTGGGCGGTTTGCCACTTGTCCTGCTGGGAGAGTGGAAACGTAAAGTGATAGTTGACACGGACCCCAGTCTCCCATCACACGGAATGTGGCGGGATGGATGGTTTTTCTTTCCTGCCTCTCTTGCTGTGAGGGTAACAGGATTGGTAATGGTCACTGAGAGCAGCAAAGTGCTCTTGAGTAACTCTCCACGTGGGGGACGAGGTGCACTGTACCTCCAAGAGCCACATAATGGTGTGTCCCCCACGCTGGGGTTTGGACACAAGCTGGTCAAGAATGGAGTGCAGTAGATTCCTGTGTGAGCATTGAGAAGCTCTTGTGAGTGAGGCGTGGAGCGAGGTTGCACAAGCTTCTGTGACTCGTGGAAACCGGAGCCAGGCTCATTTACGGGCTCACACCCGTCGGGTATGATCAGACAGGGATGGTCGTTGTGAATGGGGTCCATGCCAAGGCGCCTGTGAAGCATCTGTAGAGGCTCGGGACGGACTAAAAAAAGGCGCAATGGTCTCGTATCTACTGAAACAGAAAGGAGGTTAGCACTTACCTAGCACGGGGGGCTTGGGGACGGGGCCTGGGTTAGCGTCTGCTAAGGTGGGAGTGGAGGGCTTCTTCTCGGGACAGTGAACGTGTTCCAAGGTTATTTGCTGATGGTGGTTGCACAGCTCTGGGAATATACTAAGAGCAGTTGAATCATATACTGCCAGTGAGTGAATTGTATGGTGTGTGATTCCTAGCTCAACAAAACTGTTCACTTTTTTTTTTAACGTTTTAATTATTTTTGAGAGAGAAACAGTGTGAGCAGGGGAGGGGCAGAGAGAGGGGGAGAGAGAATCCCAAGCAGGCTCCTCACCTTCAGCACCGAGCCCAGTGCGGAGCTTGAAGCCACGAACCACCAGATCATGACCTGAGCCGAGGTCGGACGCTCAGCTGACTGAGCCCCCCGGGCGCCCTGCATCAAAACTGCGTAAAGGGGGGTTTTTGTACTTCGTAGTTTCAAGAGTGCTTTTCTGATACCTGCTGTGATCTTGTGTGGTTGGAGCTCCTGTTTGTGCACAGATGCGGTGTAACTTTCAGCGTGGAGAGAACGGTTTTTTCAGTGACCAGTTCCCGAAAACGTGTCCCCATCTGTCATCTCTATGCCGCCACAATTAGGAAGCAGCCATCCACGGTGAGCGGTGAAAACGTGGCTGCTGTCACAGGAAGTGTAGCACCGTCCTCTTCGTGTTTTCTCCTTTCCCTGTCTCCTCCTCCGCCCCTCCCCCTCCCACGAACTAACTAACCAACAAGAAACAGCAAGAACCCAGTGGCACAGCTGAATACGCTCCGGGCTTTTGAGGACAGGACACATACAGGGGGGAAGATAAAGCACAAGTACAGCCACCCAGGCTTTCTCCACGGCCAGCGTCAAGATAGACACGGCAGAGGGCAGACTCAGGAAAGCTTTGATCTGCCTGGTCAGAGTTGGGAAAAAGTCCGAAAGATCTGGTACCCCAGATCACCCTTACTGTGACCCATGAAACTGATAGAGGGGGTGTAGGGAGAATAGGGAGAATGTAAGGGAAATTCACAAGGTACCCGCCTGCACATTGATAATCGGTCTCCCGATTCCTCCCCAATGCGTCTTGCTCCGAAATTATCACAAAGCACTATCGTGCGCATAATTGGAAGCACCATGGCCTGTTTCTCCATTCACACACTTGGCTAAACAAAAAACACACTTGGAGTGAAAAAAATGTTCCTTCACAAAGCTTCCGAGGGGCGCCTGGGTGGCTCGGTTAGTTAAGCACCTGACTTCGGCTCAGGTGCTGATCTCACGGTTCGTGGGTTCGAGCCTTGTGTTGGCTCGTGCTGACAGCTCAGAGCCTGGAGCCTATTTCAGATTCTCGGTTTTCTTCTCTCTGTCCCTCCCCTGCTCGTGTTCTGTCTCTCTCTCAAAAAGGAATAAACATTAAAGAAAAAAAACAACAAGAAAAAAAGCTTCCGATATCCAGATGGTCACTTACTATGTCCTCTAACGCTCAGCAATCTCGCCATGAGCCATGTAGCATTGGCTCATTGCTTATGCTTAGAAGAGAATGACTGAAATCGCACATCCCGTTAAATAAAAGCCATCAGGGTTTAGTGTCCTGAAGAAATGTTGTCTACACAGCCAGCCTCTGCTCTTTCGTTACCACGCGCGGTCACACATCTGTGCTGTGAGTAGTACACGGTTGCGAGGGAGAGAGCCGAGGTCACAGACCGGGGGACAGGGATGGTGGCTGTGGTGCAGTGTTCCAGGAAGAGGCCCAGGACGCTGGGGAGGAAGGACCTCCCCCCCCCCCCCCCCCCCCGGCCCGGTGAAATCAGCCTCCCCTTGTGTGTCTGTGTTTAATCTGCGGGGCGGGATTTCTCTGTGACTTCCTGTGTTGAAACCCGAGTGGCCTGTCCCGCCTTTGACCTCTGCTGTCTGCAGTGTGGCTTAGTTCACGTGTCCCCCTTCACTGTGAGACCCGGGGTCACATCCCTGGATTGACATCCGAGGTCAGAGTTTGGGGCAGGAATAGGAATGTACCCGAGTCTCGATGGGATGTGACGGTAAAGACGATTAGCACCAGGGGTGCCTGGGTGGCTCCGTCGGCTGAGCATCCGACTCCTGGTTTTGGCTCCGGTCAAGATCTCCTGGCTCATGAGATCGATCCCCGTGCCTGGCTCTGCGATGACTGTACAGAGCCTGCTCGGGCTTCTCTCCTCCTGTCTTTGCCCCTATCCTGCTCACCTGAACTCTCTCTCTCTCTCTCTTTTCTGTCTCTCTCTCAAAATAACAAAACAATTAGCACAGCCAGTTCGTCTTTGTGTGTCTGCCTTCCACCAGGCGGTGCTCGGGGGACCTATGCAGTTCCTTTTGAGCCTCTACAACAAGTCCACATCATTGGAAAGACTCTTCCAGCTTTACAGGTGGGGAAACTGAGGCCAGGGCAGTGCAGTACCTGCTGTACAACTCCCACCTGCGGAGCTCAGAGCGGGCTGGTGGCAGGCTGGGTCATCGCGACTTTCAAGTCCCTGTTGTCTGCGAGGCAATGCTGCGCTTCTGAGCCCTAGAGGGTTTCCCCTCGATTCCTGCCAATTTCCAGTGGGACAATTCGCAGGACCCCCAGGAGTGTGTGGCTAGAGGCTGCGGCTGTGTGCATGGGAACCCTGAGAAAATGACGGCGTCTGATTCCAGAAACATCTCTGAGCCAAAGCCTGAGACCGGCCTGCTCTAAGGCAGGGGCTGCATTTGGCCTGCTACCTGTTTTTGTGCAGCCCGCGAGCTAAGAATGGTTTAGATTTTTAAATGGCCGAGAAAAGAATAATATTTTGATATAAAAGTTACGTGTCAGTCCGACACAGTTTTATTGGAACACAGTCACACCCATTCACGTCTGTCTCCTCTGAGCAATAGACGGTGTTGCAACACAGACCCCCCTGGCCCAGGGAAGCCTGAAGTATTTACTCTCCGGCCCTTCACAGAACAAGGGTTGCAATCCCTGCCTGCCTCGAGGCCTGTCCCTGTACCTGCTGTACTTTCATTCCGCCCCCCTCCCCATCTCTTCCTCATTTGCACTTTGTTCCCATTTCACCTTGCTTGCCGGAGCCTGGTATTGCACAGTTAGAGAGTCACTTGTTGGATGTGAAAGTCTGTCTCAGTTAAAATGTCTATAGCCCTGAAAGAGGTAACATGTTAAACCTTACCATTTATGCCTTGGGAGTGGAAAGGGTTGGTGCTGGCATTGTTGGAACAGAGCAGGGCTGATGTATAAGAGGAGGGGGTATGGGGTGTCCCTGTGTGGCACAAGATGGGAGATTCGGTCATTAGAAGTGACCTTTGTCACTTTCCCTCAGTCACCCAGAGGCTGGGAGTGTTGGTGGGCGAAGTGCGTGGCTCAGCTCCCCTGCGGGAGCTGTCGGCTTTGGAGAACCGCGTCACCTGAAGATTACCACCCCCCTCCCTGCCTTCCCCCCCCCCAAGAAGAGGGTGCTAGGCTCCTGACGTGACTGGTCCCCGTGGAGTCGTAAGGTGGGGCCCACAGGTAGAAAGTGGTCGAGTCGGAATCGGACACAGATGGTCTTCAGTTCCCAGGGGCTTACCTGCATTCCGGCACCTTGTGTGCGATGCTGGCCTCACAGTGCAGGGGTGACCACCCGTTTCTTGCCTTTTTGTCCGCTGGTTTTGATGGTTGCTTCAAGGCTCGGACAAGGGTGAGAACTCGGGAGGGAGATGTCGGTCGGTCCGTCTCATCCGTGGTACCTGGCGTGCCACACACGGACCCGTCGTCATGTGTATTTGAGAATAACGATGCCACGGTGGACCCTTGCCACGTTATGGTGTCCTGCCTGTAGGACTTGTGTGCCAAGTTCGGTTACGTTTGCAGGCTTTCTGGGGCCATTCTAGACTCGCTGGGAAGTTGACCATATTTTTATAGCGTTGTTTTGGGGAGAAAAACAGTTCTGAGTGAGGAACCAGTGAAGATTTGGACCCTGTCCCATTTGTAATTCGGAGGCTGCTTCGACTTCAAGCTTCCTTCTTTAAACTTGTCCCGTCGTGACGCACACAGTAGCAAGGCGGAGTATTCCGTTAGCCGTGGCGTCCTCGCTAAGTGGCTTCCTCGCGTTCTACTTCTTGCTTCGCTTCTCGAAGCATTATTAAAATACGCTGGAGGCTGCTACCTCTTCTGGCCGGGGAGCGGGTTGGGGGGGTTGGGGAGAGAAGGGATTAAAAATTAGCTCGAATCTAAAAGCCGCACTGACAGCGCAGATAATTTTTCATCCTAACCTACTTTCAGTGCTGCCAGCACCATCGTAGAATGGAAAATCTCTGCTTTCTCCCGTCCTGCTCTGACGAGACCTAAAAATAACTCCGTGAGGAGATGGGCACGTGGCCCTTTGATCTCTGTGGCCTGGGATATTTCTTGGTAGGAGCAGAGGCTGGAAGGAACTTGGTGTTTTTTAATGGGCCTTCGGGTGGTTGCAGTTGATGGATGAGGCCAATTACTGGAATCGTCCTTCACCATCAGGCTATTTGATCTGTCCCTGGTTTCCATTTCTTAAGCTTCTCCGAATACGCTCTCCCTACGCCTGGGGTTTATGCAACTACAAACTGGGATATGTGTGCGGAAACCCAAACAAGACGCATCACTCTTGGATGCCAAGAACCGCCGGACTGGATTTGTTAGCGATTTACTGAGGGGCCTCCCGTTGCAGAATACGTAGAACACCGCTTTGACCCCCAGGGGGTCTGCGGTTGAGGTGGACAGGACAGGGCAGGATTCGATTTCACGGATAGTAGAGGTGTCCCAAGTGCCCGTGTGCTCTGCGCAGAGGAGTTTGAAAGGGGTTGGGAGCCGATGAGGTGGCCTGGGGCAGGAGGTGAGGCCCAGGAGGCGCCTTCCCGCGAGGAGCATGTCTGCAGGAGCGAGGAGAGGAGGAGAGCCCAGAGGAGGCAAGAGCCCTCAGAGGTGCAGGGGTGGGACGGTTGGCGGTGATTCTGGGGAATCCGACTTGTGTTTTTCAGGGTAGGAGCGGTGGGTCTACAGCGGATGGGAAACAGGGTACACGCGGGGCAGTGGAGGTACACCTCTCCTTGGAGAGCCACAGCCCTGAAGGTGAGGCCGGAAGTGGGTAGCCTTTGCCTGGGAAACTAGTGTGGGTGAAGGAGGGCTTAGGGAAAGGGAGACTTGGTGCTTGAGTGGAAGCAGACAGGGAGATGTTCAAGAGATAAGATACAGGATTGGGGGATGGACTGTATTTCTTCTTTTTTTTATAATGTTTATTTAGTTTTGAGAGAGAGAGAGAGAGAGACACGGAGAGACAAGAGCGCAAGTGGGGGGGCCAGGGAGAGGGGGAAACACAGAAACTGAAGCAGGCTCCAGGCTCAGCTTTCAGCACAGAGCCCGAGGCAGGGCTCAAACCCATGAACTGTGACATCATGACCTGAGCCGAAGTTGGGCGCTTAACCGACTGAACCACCCAGGTGCTCCAATGGACTGTATTTCTTGCAGGAGGAAAACTGTGCAGGGTTTTAGTTTTGGGAGACTAGGGGTATTAGGGACATTTCTTTTTGGGGACAGATGAGAAGGCAGTGAACATGTAAAATATTTAGAAGCAGAGAGGACGAGACCTCTGAAAAGCTGTACCAGGAGATAACCTAACATATGAAGGTTAAGGTTTTCTGGGAGAGCAGGGGCGTCCTGACTCAAAGGAAGCCAGGCGGGGTGGGATCTTCTGATGCCCCAGACCAACTAGGCTTTCAGACTGTACTGGGGAACAAAGGGTGTGTGCCTGGGGACTTGGTAGCCAGCGGCCACTTCTTTTCCTCCTGGTTCTTACCCTCCCTGATCACCACCATTGTTTAGAATCTGAGTCACCCTCATTTAATCCGCTTCAGATGAGGCTTTCTGTTTAAGAGGTTATTTGAATCATGCTCAGTTTGTTTCCTAAAAACCAGTGGACTGGGGCATATACCAAGGCAAAGCAGGACTACGTGGAGATGGGCTAACCCCCAGCAGCTGTCTAGTAGAACGTTCTTCCATGATGCACATGTTCCATGTCTGCATAGTGGATCGTCTCAACACTCATGGATTGTCTCCATACCTCGTGAATCATCTCCATACTCGTGGATCGTTTCCGCGCTAGTGGATAGTCTCCATAATAATGGGTAGTTTCCATACTACTGGATAGTTTCCGTACCTAGTGGATCATCTCCACACTAGTGGATAGTTTCCATGCCTAGTGGGGATCGTCTTCATACCTAGTGACAGTTTCTGCACTAGTGGATAGCGTCCATACCTCGTGGTTAGTCTCTGCACTAATGGATAGTCTCCGTACCTAGTGGATGGTCTCCACACTAAGAGGATAGTCTCACATGGGAGATACTAGCTACACGTGCCTATGAATTGTTTGGGCTTCTGATGACAAGGTAAGATGAGGGCTTATGCGGTGTCTGAGAAGGATAGTCTGTCAGCAGAGCCTCTGGACGCGTGGCTGCGGTGAGGCTGAACATGACCACGGCCAGGTGAGGGCAGAGAACTGGTGTGAGGAGAGAAGCTCCAGGTGGTCGTGGCCCCCATGAACCAAAGCTGGGCTCCCTATGTTTCACTGCTTCTGTTTCTTACTGTTAATTACGTCAGGTACAGGAAGTGTGGGGCTGTGATTTTGTCCTTGGGCCGAGCCAGAGGGGCTGGTCTGCACCTTCACCGTCAATCGTGAGTCACGGTCTAAGGTCGTCTCTAACGGACCGCTGTGCGGAGATGAGGTTGACCGCCTCGGGTTTAGGGAGGGGGCAGGAGAACTCCAGGCAGAAACACCCCCTCCGCTGAATTCTCTTCCCTCCCCAGCTGCGTCTTCGAATAGCGACTCTTATCAAGCCCTTGGTCATCTCTGTTGACGTTTAGCCTTGAGAAAGGAAAAGATCAGCTCAGAGTTTCCATCTGTGAGCAACGTTTTCTGAACATGTTGAAAACGTGGGCTTAATTTTGTGAGCGTAGCAGGAATTCATGTGGTTCGGGATTTATTAAAAACCGTAGGTTCTGTGAGGAAAGACCACCTCTCACCTGAGTTCTACAGACTGTTTACTTGCTTTTCGCACTGGAAACACAAGCAAACCATGCCAGAAAAAAAAAATCAACAGAACCCTTTGTTAGATCTGTTCGCTGATTGCCCTATTTCCGATTTTCCTCCTGCTCATCACCTGTCTTCGGAGAAAAGTTGCACACGCTCTGCCTTCACGCCGTCTGATGCTCTCGCGCCCCGCACGCCCTGATGCCGTGCGATGTGGTCTGCCCCCACTTGGAAGAAGCATGCCTTCCTCGTTGCCCGTGAACTTCAGATCGTGGACACCCCAGCTCTTCCAGCCCTTCTGCCCCTACCTGCCACCCCCCTGCCTTCCCCACTCCCCTCTCCCTTCATCCTGCTGCTGACAGACCCTCCAGAGCACCAGGGCTGGGCACCCTGTTTGGGGCCAAGTACTTCAGAGTCCCCACGAGGTGATGCTGAGTTTGGACTCCTTGTGCCCAAGGCTCTCAACAGTCTGGCTTCCTTATTTGCCCACCTCTTGTAGACAACGGTCCTGAACCTTCGTTTTTATGTTTGGACCTGCTTTAGCTGTCCATCAAAGCCTAGGAGGCTTGTCAGAATAAAATTTTCAAATGCATTCCAAAAAAAAAAAGAAAAATAGTCGGGTGCCTTGGGTAGCTCACTTAGTTGAGTCTCCGACTTTGGCTCAGGTCATTCCCTCAGGGTTTGTGAGTTCGAGCCCCGTGTAGGGCTCTGTGCTGACAGCTCAGAGCCTGGAGTCTGCTTTGGATTCTGTGTCTCCCTCTCTCTCTCTCTGCCCCTCCCCAACTCATGTTCTTTATCTCAAAAATAAATAAACATTTAAAAAATAAGAAAAACAGGCTTGCAAAGGACGCGATTAAAATTATTGTCATTACAATATTAAAAACAGAATTTGGGCCGCCTGGGTGGCTCGGTGGGTTGAGCGTCTGACTCTTGATTTCGGCTCGGATCATAATCTCACGGTTCATGAGATTGAACCCTGCATCAGGCTCTGTGCTGACTTACGGAGCCTGCTTGGGATTCCTTCTTTCTCCCTCTCTCTCTGCGCCTCCCCTGTTTGCTCCCTTGCTCTCTGTCAAATAAACTTTAAAGAAATAATAAAATTCATTGAATAGTAGGAATATGTGTTTTTTTTTCCTTTTCCTTTTGTTGTGGTAAAACATAAATAATATAAAACTTATCATTTTGGGGTGCCTGGGTAGCTCAGTCGGTTAAGCATCCGAGTCTTGATTTTGGCTCAGGTCATGATCTCACCGTTTGTGAGTTTGAGCCCTACACTGGGCTCTATGCTGACAGTGCACAGTCTTCATGGGATTCTGTGTCGCCCTCTCTGCTCCTCCCCTGCTCGCTGACACACTCTCTTTCTCAGAAAATAAACATTTAAGAAAATTTTACCATCTTGGAGTGCCTGGGTGGCTCAGTCACTTAAGCATCCAGCTCTCGATTTCAGCTCAGGTCATGATTCCACGGTTTGTGGGTTTGAGCCCCGTGTCGGGCTCTGTGCTGACAGTGCGGAGCCTGCGTGGGATTCTCTCTCCCCTTCTCCTGCGTGCTTACTCTTGCTCAAAATAAGTAAGTGAACATTTTTTTAACGTTTACCATCCCGACCTTTTTAAAGTGTCGAGTTCAGCGAAAGTGTGTTCACGTTGTCGTGCTGTCATCCCTACCGTCCGTCTCCACGACTTTGCATCGTCTCCAGCTGAAACCGTCCCTGTTAAAGTCCTCGTCCTCCTCGCCCCCAGCCCCTGGCACCCGCTGTTCTACGTTCTGTCTCTCCTCTCTGTGCCTCCGAATCACACAGTGTTTGTTTTTTGGTGATTGGGTTACTTCACTGAGCGCAGTGTTCTCCAGGCTCGCCCGTGGCATAACAGGTCCATGTGTGTACAGACCACATTTTGGTGGTCCATTCATCCGTCGGGAGACTCTTGAGTTGCTTACACCTTCACGACTGTGAGTCGTGCTGCTGTGTGAGCCTGGGTGTATAAACGTCTCTTCAAGACCTGCTTTCTGTTCTTCATTATGGTCGTAAACATTTTAAAGGTTTTTTTTTTTTTAAGTTTTATTTATTTTGAGAGAGAAAGCAGGGGTGGGGGAGGGGTGAGGGAGGGAGGGGGGGGGGAGAGAGAGAGAGAGAGAGAGAGAGAGAGAGAGAGAGAGAGATTGAGAATCTCAAGCAGGCTCCACACTCAGCACAGATCCCAACGCAGGGCTCGAACTCACTAGGAGATCATGACCTGAGCCAAAGTCAGACGCTCAACGATGGAGCCACCCAGGTGCCCCAGTTCTTTTCAGATATTTTAAATAACACCACATAGCAATGACTTTAACTGCTACCAGCATTTCCAAGTGGTATTCGGTGTCAGCAGTATTTGCAAGTGTCTGAGACCTCTGTAACATGATAGGAGAAAGGTCTCCGGTTTCTGTTGCTGAAAACCTCAGGGGTCTGCTAATTCCACAAAGGTTTGTTACCTGCGTTTCTGACGGAATTCGGTAAAGGCTAGTGGAAACAAAGTTGTTGCCCCCCTGTCCCTGCCATGCACGTTCCCTGAGGCCCCTGAACTGGCTTGCATGTGCATTCCAGCCAAGTGGGGAGACCGACTTTCTCTGGATAGATGTGGAACCTTCTGCCTCTGTGCGTGCGCCTTCAACTAAAATCCCACCCATGGAAAATGCTCGCTTAGCTGGAGGCTTCTTCGTCCTCCCCTGCTCATTTACTTATTCGTTCAACAAACGTGTGGTCGGTCCTGTGTAACCGGTGCTGCCCTGGGTACCCGGGGTGTGGCAGTGAACCAAACAGATTGTGTGGCCACGGTGCGCATACCCCGGCCAGAGTGGGTGGGAAAGAGAGGCCAGCACGTGCACACAAAGGTTTTTGGGTGGCAACCCTGATGGGAGATCATCGGCTGTGAGAGCATGTGGTCGGGGCATCTTGCTTAGTCGTGGGAGGGGGCATTTAAGATGGAACCTGAGGGGTGAAGAGAAGGGGCTGCCTGGCCAAGGAACAAGCATTTGCAGAGGTCCAGAGCAGATGAGGAGAGGGAGAGAGAAAGAGAACGATCGGCCAGGAGCCTTTGCCATGACTCTGTGGACTCTGTGGTCTGTGTTAAGAAGTCAGCGCTCGTCCTGAGTATCGGGCGGCATCCGTGGAGAGGAATGACCCGATCTGTACGTTGTGATGGGATTTGGCTGCTCTGTGGTCAGTGACTCGGAGGGAGTCCATAAGGGAAGTGAGTTGACTGTCGGAGCCTCCTGGAATATTCTAGAGGTGTAGTTTCTAGGACCAGGGGCGTGGAGAGGAGGGCATTTACTGCAAACAAAACTTGGACATTTATTGGGTTTCTTTTTAAGTTTATTTATTTTGAGAGAGAAAGAAGAGAGGGGCAGGGGCAGAGAGGAGAGAGGGAGAATCCTAAGCAGGCTCCATGCAGAGCCCGATGCAGGGCCCGATCCCACCACCGTGAGATCAAGACCTGAGCCGAAATCAAGAGTCAGTCAGAGGCTTAACCGACGGAGCACCCCCCAGGCGCCCTGGATCTTCTGATGCCTGTGAATTTTAAGATCCCTCCCTTCCCTCCTTCTCTCCTTCCATTGAAACCCGGAACGCTCTGTGCCATTCGAACAGATTTATGTTCCTGCCTTAAAGTGTAGTTATTTTTATACTCTTTCTAGATCTATATTAGACTGGAGGTCAGAGACTGAATTTACGTGCTTTGAATATCTAAAAACATTATACCTCATTGCTGAGGTGAGTGTGTGTGTGTGTGTGTGTGTGTGTGTTATATGTATCCTGCATTCTTAGGCACGTGAACAAATTTCTCAATAACTAGAAAGTGTGAACAAATTTCTCAATAACTAGAAATGTAACGATGTGTTGTAACAGCAGGTACTGTAGGGACCCTCACGACCGACGGCACATTCCTGTTACTAGACCTTCCCTAGAGTCTGCAGATAGTGTGTCATTGTTTAATAAGGCGCCGGTTGAGGTTTCCGTGATAGACTTTTGCCTTTTAAAAAGAAATTACCTGGATTTTAATGGAAAAATTGTAGACCCTCCTGAGTGTTGTTTTGCCTTTGGTTCTGTCCTGTTTAAGAGCTGGTTGTGAGCAGGAGAAAATAACCCATTTTGTCTGTAACAAAAATGTACGTTTGGTTTTTAAAGCATATGCGACACAGAAGACAATACCAACTTGGCGGGCATTTAAATTGTTATGTAAATCAAATCTTTTGATGTGCGCATTGCTCTCTGTGTTTTTCACGATTTGTTTTTGCAGGGAGAAAATAATTTTTCCCAGAGAGGTTTTGGGTAGAAAGAAGCCCTCATATGGTATGAAGTGTGCGACGTCTTAGATTTATTTTTCCTCCTTCTGCCTGGGAGGATTGAAAGCTTAAGCATTTAGTGATGTGCGCGCACCCGGGAACATTCCTGCCTTGTTTTCCCTTCTAGTCCCATTTCCTGTATAAGGACAGGACTAATGAGTGCAGCTGGAGCCACTCAGTTCAGAATGAAGGAGTGTGTGAGAGTGTGTGTGTGTGTGTGTGTGTGTGTGTGTGTATGAGAGAGAGAGAGAGAGAGAACGAGAACACTGTCTCTTTGTCAAACCCAGTGACTCCCCTGCCAGGAGTCCGGCTCCTGAGTTTTAGTGAACTTCATCTACTCATTTTGGGGGCGGGAGGGGGACCGGGGTTCAAAATAAGCAAACAGCACTAGCGGGATAAATCATGTGTCTGTTAGAGATGCAGTCTCCGTTTTTCCTCTTCTGGGTCTCCATCCTGCCCGAGCCGAGGCAGACAGGCTTCAGAAGGACCCTGAGGATTAAGTTGGGGGAGATGCGGGTGACCCTCGGGGTCTGGTCTTTTCCTTTCGTTGAGGCGGGAAGTTAGGGACCTGCTGGTATCACTGGAGGCACGGCACAGGCTGCGATGGAATTTCGAGGTTCTGAGTCCTGGGCTCGCTTGTCTACACAGGGTGGGCAGCCTTTCTCTGTGGAGGCCAGAGAGTTGACGTGTTAGCTTCAGATGGCAGGACACTGTCACAGGTCCTCTGTGGAACCATGCCTTGTGCTAAACAGCTCTAGACGTTTTATCACCGAATGAGTGTGGCAGGGTCCCAGGAAAAGCCCACTTAAGGCCGCTGAGGCCACTGGGCTTTGAATTTCCTATAAATTTCCTGTCTCCTGAAAGATTAGCCCTCTTGATTTTTTCCCCCCCTCACCATTTAAAACAAAGCAAGAAACCATCCTTAGCCTGTGGGCTTCGTGGGACAGGCCGTGGGCTGGATTTGGTGACCTCTGACCCACAGCGTGTGGACCGTATAGAATTGGGCTCTTAATAGTTGGCGTGTATCCTGTGTATTTGTCAGAGCACTCTGTGTTTTCTCGACAGGCGTTGGATTCCCTGACCTTGTCTGAAGGTGATGGATTTGTTTTTACTCATGCTCTGGGAGGAAATGGTTTCATTTCCGTGGAATTCTGTGTTCTCTTAATCCATGGGTCGTTTCATTCATCGACTCCGCGAATACCTGTTGGTGGCTTCGTCTGTGCAGTGCCCGGCGTGGTACGGTGGTAGTAACATCTGGGCAAACGAGTTGCTTCCTGTCCTTGTGCGGTTGACACAGGAGGAGGGGTAGGTGCCCGAAGGGGCAGTTCTCTGGTGATGGGGGAGCGGCCTTGCTGTGACCTTGAGAAGGGCCCTCCCACCAGATGGAACCAGAGAAGGTGAGACCTGGAGGTTGGGGGTGGCATCGTGGGCCAGGACTGGGCAAGCCATCCTGGGCGGCGAGCCCTAACTGAGAAAGAGGTGGGGTCCATGCACCCCCACCCCAGCCTTTGTCCGTGATTCAGTGGAGTTGGAAGTTTGCCAGATGTCAGGTGTTTGAAGCATACCCAGTTCAACTCCACCTCTGGAGAAGTGGTCCATTTCCTCAGATACCATCATTTATTTTTAATGTGAGAGAAGGATTATTTAAATTAAATTTTTTTTTACATTTTTATTTTTAAGAGAGAGAGAGAGAGTGTGCACAAGTGGGGGAGGGGCAGAGAGAGAGAGGGAGACAGAGAATCCAAAGCAGGCTGCAGGCTCCGAGCTGTCAGCACAGAGCCCGATGCGGGGCTCAGACTCACAAACTGTGAGACCAAGACCTGAGCCAAAGTCGGACGCCTAACCGACTGAGCCACCCAGGCCCCCCCAAGAGAGGGATTATTTAGGAAGAAGGACCACAGACACTTTAGCCTGTATTTAGTCACTGACCCTAAACGTGCACTGAAAAAAAATTTTGGAGGTGCCTGGGTGGCTCAGTCAGTTGTGACTCTTGATTTTGGCTCAGGTCATGATCTCACAGTTGTGAGTTGGAGTCCTGCATCAGGCTCTGCACTGACAGTGTGGAGCCTGCTTGGGATTCTCTCTCTCCCTCTCTCTCTCTGCCCCTCCCCTTCTCATGCTGTCTCTTTCTCAACATAAATAAAATGTTAAAAAATTTTAAAAAATTTTGGATATTTTGGTTCATTTTTGTCAGGGCTGGCAAACTTTTTTTTTTCTTTTTTTTTTAAGTAGACTCCATGCCCGTGTAGGGCTTGAACTCATGACCCTGAGATCAGGAGTCACGTGCCCCATCACCTGGGCCAGCAGACTTTTGTGGAAAGGTCCAGGTTGTGGTCTTTTTGGACCAAATGGTATGTAGACATTGTGTGGCCAGAGGAGCCACGGATATGTATGTAAAGTAAGTTTTCTTTGATTATTTAAGTCATCTTAGTTCAGAATAGTTTGCCAGGAATGTTCCTAGTTGACGGATTAAGATCGGACCTGAGCCGAGATCAAGAGTTGGACGCTTAACAGACTGAGTCACCCAGGTGTCCCAAGGGGGCTGTTCTTTAAATTTTTTTAAATGTTTTTATTTATTTTTGAGAGAGACACGGGGCACAAGTGGGGGAGGGGCAGAGAGCGAGGGAGACACAGAATCTAGGCTCTGAGCTGTCAGCACTGGGCCACCCAGGTGCCCATCAAGGGGCCCTTTCTAACCCCCTCCCCCATTGGGGTGTGGCTTCAGGGGGCACAGTTCTGGGGCGGCTGGGGGAGGGGGGAGAGGATGCCCAGAAAGGGTGTCTTGGCAGGCACATTACAGCATCCATTCCCCTGATCAAATATGTTGCCGGCCATTCCTTGGGAAATTGGCATGGAAACACGGAGTCAAAAGTTTCCTGATTGTTTTCATCTCTTTGTTTATTTCTTTTGGAAAACTATTTAAAAGCTCATGTGCGGCTTGCTAAAATTAAATCACAGGGGAAGTGCCTGAAGCGAGATTTGATAGTGCTCTGAGTCTGGGTAAAGCGCTCCTGTGGTCCGTTTTGAAAGTCAAGTGTTCCTGGGACGCAGCCACACCCACTGTTGTCTGTGTGGACCTGTATGCGTTGGTCCCTTAGGGCCGAGCCGGGCAGCAGTGGATTGTACGGCCCCACAGAGTCGAAGGTGTTTATTATCTGGCTCATTTGCTGCCTCTGCTCTCGGTGGAAGCCGCAGTCTTCTTAGATCCAAAAGTCAGTCGTTTGCCTGCAATGCTGAGTCTCAGGTTCACTGAAGGAAGGTCCCAGACGCTGTGTCTGATGATGGCAGAGCAGAGCGTGCAGGGGTCCAGCGTGCAGGGCCGCATGGCGACACAGCCAGAGCCTTGTGGTTTAGATGGCGGCCGCAGGCCACCTGTAGAGGGGCGCCCCTTCTCTCCGATGGAATTGGGAAGTAGCAAGCAGGGGGATTTGGGACTCAGGGTGTCAGAAGTTGTAGAGAATCTGCATTCCAGGTTCTTTCCCTCCTCAAAAGCCGGAAGAACGGATACGTGTCTCAACACGACATGTTGAGGAATGACAGCAACCCAGGACGGAACAGAAAACCTCGTGAATGTGGGCAAAGCATGTATGAATTCCTCATTTTTTTGAATTAAAATTTTTTAAATGTTTATTTTTGAGAGAGAAAACAGAACGTGAGTAGGGGAGGGGCAGAGAGAGAGGGCGACACAGAATCCGAAGCGGGCTCCAGGCTCTGAGCTGTCAGCACAGAGCCGACACGGGGCTCGAACTCACGAACCGTGAGATCACGACCTGAGCCAAAGTCAAGAGTCAGATGCTTAACCGACTGAGCCACCCAGGTTCCCCATGGATTCCTCATTTTGGGATTAAAAAGGCTATTTTAAAAACGTCAGGCGAGGGGCACCTACCTGGGTGGCTCAGTCAGGTGAGCATCCCATTCTTGACTTCGGCTCAGGTCACGATCTCACGGTTGGTGGGTTTGAGCCCACGTCGGGCTCCATACTGAGCCTGGAGCCTGCTTAAGATTTTCTTTCTCTCCCTCTCTGTCTGCCCCCTCACTCGTGTGGTCGCCCTTCTCTTTCTCTCTCTCCACCAAGTAAGTAAACAAACAAATGCTGCACCCGAGAAGGATCCTGTGTGTAGTGGGCCTTTTTCAAAGTGAACGTGTGTTTATAAGCCAGACGTTATTTTAATGGAGTGCAGCGTTCTTCTGTCCTCTTTCTCCTTTTCTTTTTGTTGAAGTAAGTAGCTTCTGGGTCTTCCTGACATCGTGGAGGACACCAAAGCCCAGAAAACTTGGTTTGGGGTTTTTCTTCTGTGTTCAAGTTTGCCTACTTGTAGCATATTGGCAAAAATTAAGAGTTTCCTTAAATTTTTGCCAGCGCAATTTAAGAGCAATTAGAGCAAATTCAGTTATTACATTTGAAGTGATTGTCTGGGTAAATTATAGTTTAAAATTTAATTTATACTAAATCCTACACTTTAATGAACAGACCACATCACACATTTTTATGTTCTTAAATTATCCACGGCTTTAAAGCTATAAAACAAGGCTCTCTTAAAAAAGTACTGTTTCTTTTTTTTTCGTTTTCTTACTCCTTCAAAAGTATTTACATTGCTTTTTCAAAATAAGGTGAGAAAACCCCTTTGGCCTGTCAGCTTTAAAGAATTATACTTGTCGAGAGTGCGTGGGTGGCTCAGTCAGTTAGGCGTCTAGCTTCGGCTCAGGTCATGATCTCGTGGTTTATGGGTTCCAGCCCCGCGTCGGGCTCTGTGCTGACAGCTCACAGCCTGGAGCCTGCTTCGGGTTCTGTGTCTCCCTCGCTCTCTTCCCCTTCCCTGCTCATGCTGTCTCTCTCAAATATAAATAAACATTAAAAAAAAAAAAAGAATAATACTTGTCTTTCCATCTCATCGTCATTTATCTGGATTGACTTGAACCCATCAAATCTCAAAATGTACTAAGAGGAAGACATTTCCAGATTTTTTTTTTCTGCAAAGTACATATATTTTTGAATGACCCGTTTTTACCTTTTGCTTTAGTCCCCACTCTTTCCACTACGTTTCTAGGTGCGTTCAGTTAGAGATAGTTCTCCTCTCGGGGCCTCTGGGTGGCTCCCTCAGTTGAGCATCCGACTTCAGCTCAGGTCATGATCTCATGGTTCCTGAGTTCAAGCCCTGCGTCGGGCTCACTGCTGTCAGTGTGGAACCTGCTTCAGATCCTCTGTCTCTCTGCCCCCCTCCCCCACTCATGCATTCACACACACATTCTCTCTCAAAAATGAATAAACAGTGAAAAAAAAACACCTCTCCTCTCAAAGATTGGAGTCTCCCATGTGAGGATCTAAACACTCCCTGTGAAAGCATTTTCTCGGGGCCATTTGGAAAGTGATTGCAGGTCGTCAGGTGATCCTGGAGCAGGCACGGGTGTGTGGACGGAAGAACTTGGCCCAATGTGATGGCCAGCTGGATGCAGGAGAGCCACGGGGGGGGGGTGGTCAAGAGCCCGATGACGTGGCCAGGTGTCCCTTTTGCCCGGTCTCCCCTACTTTCGGATGTCAGCTCTGTGGATTCCCGTGTCCTGGCTGGCACCCTGCCCTGAGTGTGGATGTGACGTGTCCTTGTCCCAGAGTCTTTGTCTTCCTGCTGGGCCCGGGGCCATGTCACCTGCTGTCCCCAGACCTCTCCCCTGAGGTGTCTTAGGGGCTCAGTGCACCCAAGGGGTCACTCTGTTTCCTCCCCTCCTGTCCCCGGCCAGACTGCCAGGGCCGCAGCCTCTGTTACTAACGTTCACAAGGGCGTGTCAGGAGGCTCAAGGTAGAAGCCTTTGGGTCCCGGTGGGGTTCCCGAACTTGACCTTTCTGTTCTGTCTCTGTTCATTTCTCCAGCAAGCCCACCTGTCTCCTACTGGCGGTTTCCACAGAACCTGATCTCTGCCGCCTCAGAGAAGACACCGCTCCCTGGGTCTCACTTCTCAACCAGGCTGCCTGCCGGGATTTCTTAGGAGTTTTATAGATTTTCTGGTGCTTAAGTCCCACCTCCACAGAGGCAGGTTTAATTGGCGTGGAGTGTTGCCTGGCACCTGGGTTCCTCCCAGTTTTAAAAATGATAATGTTTGGGACACCTGGGTGGCTCAGTCTGTTAAGCATCTGACTTCGGCTCAGGTCATGATCTCACGATTTGTGGGTTCGAGCCCCGTGTCGGGCTCTGTGCTGACGGCTCAGAGCCTGGAGCCTGCTCTGGTTTCTGTGTCTGCCTCTCTCTCTGCCCCTCCCCTGCTTGCGCTTTCTCTCTCTTTCAAAATTAAACGTTAAAAAAAAAAAAATTCCGTAAACAGAAATGTTACGGTTCAGAGAAGTATTTTTATGTCAGGAAGATACATTAGGAAGGCAACTTTTGGAACTTTTCGATTCCTTCTGAGGGAAAATCTTCAATGAAAAGATACGCTTCCCTTTTTCAGATGTTGAGAAAATGCAGTTTTCAAGTTCTGACCGCAAAGACAATCCTCAGATTGCTCTGGAATCCTCCGTGGATGTTTCGGCTGCTTAGTTGAGGGGGAACTTAAGGTCAGGACAATTTTTATTTATTTAATTCTTTTTTAAACTTAACTTTTTTTTAAAGAGTTTAATTTTTTTTTTTAACATTTATTTATTTTTGAAAGAGCACACATGGGGGAGGGGCAGAGAGAGAGGGAGACACAGAATCCGAAGCAGGCTCCAGGCTCTTGAGTTGTCAGCACAGAGCCTGATGGGGGGCTTGAACCCATGAGCCACGAGATCGTGACCTGAGCCAAAGTTGGACGCTCAACTGACTGAGCCACCTAGGTGCCCCAAGGTCAGGACAGTTTTGAAGGTCTTGAGCACAGAAGACCCAAGGTAAAGACAAGTGGCCGTGTGGTATTTACGTAGTGTTTTGGAAACATGAGGGTCAGGGATGCTAAATTAGCAGGCTAGAATAATCAGGGTATGAATCAGAAATTCATACCAGGACACTGGCTCTGCTTCTGGTTTGTCCTACTCGAGCTGCTTTGACAGGAGAAGCGTCCCGCAGACTGTCCCCGGCTACGGATGACTTTACTTCACATCAGTGCCACTTTGGTGCCCGTGTGCTCCATGCTGGGGACGTGGAGGGACTCTGTTGATGGGGCCAGCGGGCTGCTGTGGGTGATGGCAGTGAACTACAAGGCAATGTGCGGAGACCTGAGGGCCCAAATCGCTGTTTTATCAAATTGTGTTTTCCGTTTGGTGATCTCATGGCACTATAAAGACAAGCCTGAGAGACGCTGAGGCAGAAATGGCGGCTGACCAGTTTTATTCTGTCTGCCTGCGTTTAGAGTGACTTTTTCACAGCAGAGCCAAAATCAGTTAAGTCATTGTCATGAGTTTAAGTATGAGACATGAGTACAGATTTCGTTTGCTGATGCTCCTGAAATTTAAAATTATCGACTCAAAAAAATCATTTTTTATTTTTTCAAGTATCAGCATACAGTTTTTACTTATTGGCCACATACTATCATCTCGTTCTGTTTACCTGCTGTCTCTGTACAAAATAATATTTAAAAAAATGTTTTTTAATGTTTTATTTTTTGAGAGAGAGACAGAGCACGAGCAGGGAAGGGGCAGAGAGAGGGGGAGACACAGAACCCGAAGCAGGCTCCAGGCTCCGAGCCATCAGCACAGAGCCCGATGCGGGGCTTGAACCCTTGAACTGTGAGATCATGACCCAAGCCAAAGTCGGATGCTTAACCGACTGAGCCACCCAGACGCCCCCAAGATAATATTTGTTTTGATCCAGGTTACACTGTTGGATGATTTACATACAGTGAGACACTCACTCATTCTTGGCTATTCTTGGCTTTTTAAAGAAACCGCTTTATTGAGATGTAAGTCGCATACCATACAGTTTATTCATTTGAAGCGTATGACTCAGTGCTTTTTGATGTCTTATTATTATTTGTTTAAACAACACAGCGTTGAGTACTTCCTTTTGTTGCTTAAATAGTTGGGATAACTGGATTCCGTGTCCCCGTTTGACTCCTGCTGCCATCGCCACCCGGGGTCACTGGTACGTCCTCAGTAGGACTTGCTGGGACATTTTAAAGCCACTTCCCTTAGACCGCTTACAAGAGGGCCTGGTGCTTGGCTAGCCCTCAGTCATTGTTAACCTATTTTTATGACTCCCTTTTTAAGAGGCAGGACGCAGGAGTTTCTGTGTTTTTGCGGCTTGGTATTTCTGCGGACCTGCCTCGGGAAGGCATCCCACGTGAATCCGTCCCCCTTCTCCTGCCGCAGAAGTTCCAGAAGCCTCGTGGTCTCTGGTGGATCGGGGCCACCACTCGTGAAAGGGCTTGGCTCTGTGTGCTGTGTGCGTGTGAGCCATGCTGTGTTTGTTACTATTCAGGAGGTGGAGGAACCTTCCGGTCCCCTGTGAGGAAGCAAGGTCAGCCCACACAGATGTGGCTCTGTTCTGTTCCTAGAACGAAGGAAACGGGGTGGAGGGTGTCCACCGCTGCGCTCTTGGGAAAGTGCTCAGAAACATACACGTTTGCGTCCAGATCGTAACTGGAAAGCACGCAAGCCCACTGAGGGCTGGCCCGCCCCCCTGGTGGCAGTACGCTCTTGGGTGTTTAAGCCAGCAGATCTCTCGCACGGGAGCCACACGGACCCAGAAAGATACGATGAGGAGTTCTTACGGGGAGAGATTTCTGGTTTTGTGAAAATAACCGTGCACTCTTTAATTATGCCCTCGTAAGGGGACTTGGCTCTGATTTCTTGTCGAAATTAATAGTAGAGGATTTTGTGTATTACGTGTTTAGATGTGTGTCCGTCTCTCATGTTTAGTGTTCAGCACTTTGTATCGAAGAACTTTGTATTCTTTATAAGCTTTATATTCTGTTTGTTTGGCTGTAAATAGACTTGTCTGTAAAATTCAGTATCCAGGAGTGCCTCTGTGCAGTGTCACCATGAAAGAACACGTAGAGAGCGGGGTCTTGGGCATAGGATGATCGTAGCGATGTGCTTGGAGCCACATTGAATACACCAGCAAGAGAGTACTGGTGACAGACATTAGGGAAAGTACAGAAGGAAGTGTGAATGTTTAAGGTCACGTGTCGTGTTCCCTGAACACTTTTTTTTTTTCTTAAAGTTTATCTTCAGAGAGACAGACAGCATGAGTGGGGGAGGGGCAGAGAGAGAGAGAGAGAGGGAGGGAGAGAGGGAGAGAGAGAATCCCAAGCAGGCTCTGCCCTGCCAGCACAGAGCCCGATGAGGGACTCGAACTCACAAAGTCGTGAGATCATGACCTGAACCCAAGAGTCAGATGCTCAACTGACTGAGCCACCAGGCATTGCCCCCCCCCCCCCCACCCCGGCCTGAGCACTTCTGAGTCATTGGCTCCTTACGTTAGAATGGCTTGAAATTGATCAGCCTGAATTCGCCATCATGGGCGCTCTTAGTGAGGGCACGAGGTGAGGCATTCTTCTACTCTGTGATGACTCGAGCACGCACCATTTGTTTTTTAAGTTTATTTATTTATTTTGAGAGAGGAGAGAGACGGTGCAAGCGGGGGAGGGGCAGAGAGAGGTGAGAGAGAGAATCCCAAGCAGGCTCTGCACTGCCAGTGCCATGGCTCAAACCCATGAACCGTGAGATCGTGACCTGAGCTAAAACCAGAGTTGGGTGCTTAACTGGTTGAGCCCCCCCGGGCAGCCCCTGGTTCTGTTTTTAAGGTACCTTATAAGCACGTGTTACAGCCGTGATTATGTGGCCATTACATAAAGCTATCAAGTTGTAAGTTTACGGGATGGCTGTTGTTTGGCCGGGCGTCAGAACGGAGCAGTTTAATCATGTGGTGTCAGTGCCGCATTGGGAGTGGCCTGTAAAGTTAAATAAGTTCCGTTTGCTGTACACAGGTAGTAATTACAAAATAATGTCCATGGAATGCGAGTATAAATGTTGACCCAGCAGCCTCCGTAGCTTAGCGCTAAGATCCAAGCACAGCTAATCCTAATAAGGCGAGGGCCCATCTTCCAAGTGGGACTCCTCCCCACCACTGTGGTGCAGTCAGCCTCATCAGAAAGGGAACGGAATAAGAGAGCGAAATGACGTGGAGGTCAAAGACTCTTAATTGAATCTCGGTGATAAAGATGCCACGTTACAGCTACTGGATTGAAGCGGTGACTTTAATTTCTCTTCTGGTGGTGGGACAAGAGCCATTTATCTCCCATGAACAGAAAGTGAAGTTCAAAGTCTGTTCACTAAACACTGGCTCGTATTTGGACTCCTAGAATGCTTTTGAGACTCTGAGTTACTGTTCTTTCTTTTTCGGTCTTGAAGCAATTACTGAAAGGTCAGTCCACTAATTCCTTCCAGAGTTACCGGAGACCTTTCGTGTAATCATTTAGAACTTGATTCCAAGTAGCTAATATTTATCCAGTTCTTACTTTGAGCAGGGCACAAACATGGAGGGGGGGCGGTGGTGGGGAGCTGAAGGAATCTTGGTCCTTACCCTTGAGACCTCTAGTATCTTGAGTAATCTACGTACGTCAGCCACAGAAATGTCTTGGCGTCCTTGTTCGGGCATATTGAAGAATTTGGTGTTACAAGTAGATTCACGTCTTCCTGCCTTTCGCTCCCTAGCACTGTGTTGGCACATAGTAGGTGCTTTATAACTACCTGCGGAGTGCGTGGAAGGGGGACTTGACCTGACCGTGATCCGTATTGCATCATAAAATGCTTCTGCTGCGTGGAGGGTCATTAATCCCTGATCTTTTGTTAACTGATGCTGTTTATGACGGCGATCACCCAGACACCTCAGAGTTTTGATTCTCTTCGAGGGTGGTTGCTTCGTCTGCTTGGACTGCTGTGACAAAGTACCAGAAACCGGGGGGCTTACGAACAACAGAAGTGAATTTCTAACATTTCTGAAGGCTGGCAGTCCAGTGTAGGCCGATTCGGGGTCTCCGGAGAGCCTGCTTCCTGGTTCACAGACCACCACCCTCTCGTTGTGTCCTCACGTGGTGGAAGGGGAGAGGGAGCTCTCTGGGGTCTCTTTTGTAAAGGCTGATCCCGTCATGAGGCTTGTACCCTCATTAACTAATCACCTCCCGCGAGCATTCCCGAATACCATTACGCTCGGCATTAGGTTTCACCGTATGGATTTAGGGGGGCACAAGCATTCGGGCCACAGCGGTGATGATACAAAAAAAACAAAAACAAAAACAATGAGTTTGACAATGACCTGTCAGGCATGGTGCTTCCTGAGAGACAGTCCCAGTTGACGCGATACATGACACCGGTTCTCAGATTCCCCAGTCAGCCGTGGGTTTGTGCAAACCTGATGAGGTGGTGGCTAGTGGTGATCAAGGTGAGAGGACGTCTTAAATTTTGCTTGTGAATCTATGGCGTATCAGGAATAACTAGTCGCCGGTGTCCTGGGAGATCACGCGGTGTGTGAGGGAAGCTTGGAGCACAGAAAGGTCGCTTTAACTAGAGATGAAGAATTTTGGGAAGGCGGTGGTCAACGAGGGAGGTGGCCTGCATGCTTGGAGCCGTCGTGTGCGGGCCAAGAGCTTTCCCACGTGATGCGTAGGCACGCACGCGGCAGCACAGACAGCACACAGTAGGCTGTTTCGGGTGGTGCGCGGAAATGTTTGAAGGCGAACGGACAGTTGGGATGTGCGTGGGTGAGTTGAGGTCTTGGAGGCCCGCCCTTGGAGGATGGAACCCGTTCAGTGAAAAGAGGGGAGACCACTAAGCTTTTTCTGTTTTTGTTTTTGGATGGGGCAGACCACATCAGAAATTGTACGGAAGAAAGAATGGTCTGAGAGTAACACGTAGATCAGGGCTGCCACACTGTGAGATCAAGCCTGTGGTGTTTTTGTGTGACACCCACCCTCCGCAAGCTAAGAGTGGTTTTTACATTTTTAAAGAGTTGTGAAAGATAGACAAAGGGCAACACGGGATACAGACTGGTGTGATTTGCAAAGCCTACGATATTCATTATGTGGCCCTTCACTTGAAGTAGTTTCCTAAGCCCCAGTGGATTGGAAAGGAGAAGACAACCTTACAGAACCCCTTTTCTCCCCACAGTAAGAGGAAGTTGAGCGTGTTGGCAGAATGAGGACCCTTTTGGAATTCTGGGTAAGGAGAGACCAGACATGAAGATGGGGCAGGTGAAGTAGGGCCCGGAACAGGCTGGAGAGAGGGTGGGATCGAGGACAGAATGTCCATTCACATTTGGGAAGGTAAAAAGGCTGATTGTTTCTTTGAGGAGAAAAGAATTGGGAAGGAAAATGGGTGTAGAAAATTAGCTAGTGGGTGGGGAAGAGGAAAGTGGAGACTCTTTACAAGGGATCTGCACCAGGCTTGGGGGTCAACCCTTGAGCAGGGTAGAACATTCTAGAATGGGTGCTGTGAAGAATGAAATGCAAAGACCATTAGCATTTGGTTTCTGTGGGGTAAAAATGCCATGTGTTACGTTATGTAGTGATTTATCTTTTATTTAACTTTTTTTAACGTTTAATTTAATTTTGAGGCAGAGAGACAGGGTGCGAGCAGGGGAGGGGCCGAGAGAGGGGGAGACACAGAATGCAAAGCAGGCCCCGGGCTCTGAGCTGTCAGCGCAGAGCCCGATGTGGGGCTCCAACTCACAAACCACGAGATCATGACCTGAGCTGAAGTAGGAGGCTTAACTGACTGAGCTTCCCAGGTGCCCCTGCTGTGATTTACCTTTTAAAGCGTGGACTCCTCCACCATCCTGTGGTGCGTTCAGCTACTAAGAATGTCTTGCTAATTTTTATTCAGGAGCAGTTGAAGCAAGTGGCTAGCACAAAGAGGAGTGACGTTTGGTAATACTTGCTGGATGAACGAGGGCTAGATAGCAGAATAGTCCAGTTAAAGATAGGGAAGGCACCTTCCAGTTGTACCTCTGGCCCAGTTCGTTCACCAAGGGGAACTCAGCGAACAGCTACCAGACCAATGCCGCCCAGTAGAACTTTCTGCAGGGATAGAAACATTCTGTGCTGTCCAATATGGTGGCCATTCAGGTGTGGCCAGTAAACACTTGAAATGGGTGGGCTTGTGGGATGGAACAACTGAATTTTAAATTTTACTTTTTTTATTGTGGTAAAATATATATAACCTAATGTTTACCTTCGGAACCATTTTAAAATGTAGAGTTCAGTGACTTTAAGTACATTCCCACTGTTGTGCGACCATTAGCACCATCCGTCTCCAGGACTTTTTCGTCTTCCCCAACTGGAAGTGGTCTGCGTCCTCCCCTCCCCCAGCCCTACAACCTGTGCTGTCTGTCTCTGAATCTGACTCCTGTGGGTACCTCAAATGAGTGGGATCCTCCGGTGTTTGTCTTTCTGTGATGTGCTTATCTCACTTGGCATAAGGTCCTCGAGGGTCATTCTGTGTTGGAGCACGTATCAGAATTTCTTTCCTCGTTAAGGGTAAGTGACATTCCATGCGGATGTATGCCGTTTGTCCGTTCATCCATCGATAGACGCTTGGACGGTTTCCACCTTTTGGCCACTCTGAATAGGCCGTGTGAACCTGGGTGTGTACTTACTTCTAGTTGATGGGACTCTGCAAAGGCACGTGGGGGTTTGTGAGGCCTGTCGTGGGAGAAGCGGGTGGCCTGGTGGCACTTTTCGGCCTTGACGGCTTTGGAAGGAAAGGGCTTCTCTGTGACCGCGGGCAGGCCGTGAGGGGGTCAGAGTGCATCTGAGTTCAGGGTCCTTGGCATGAAGGGGACAGGACGCTGACTCCAGGAGTTTGTCAGGCTTGGGCTATTTGTGCTGTGCTTGATGTCTGGAGGTTCCGTTGATAGTTGAAACATAATGATTTATGGAGCCTGGAAACGAGATTGAATCTGTCTGGTTTCCTGTGTCTCGCTCCCTCAGAGGTCGGCATGGCATTCCTGCTGCTCTCCCAGTTGGGATCATTTCAGCCTGCTTGAGCCTTCTCTTCTTGTGGCAAAGGGTTGTGGCTTGAGGCTCCAGTTCTGTCTTACGTATCAGTTTCCGGGATGGCATTTGATTTTGTATTTGTTCTTGTTGGAAGGGTGTGGCGTGTCCGGAGCCCAGAGTGTCTTCGTGATCCGCCAGTGGAGCTGAGGTCTGTGTGATTGGCCCGTAGCAGGTAGAGATGGCGGGGGAAAGTTGCCTGGTGGGGTGCAAGCCGTGTGTGCACCTGCTGCGGAGAAGCAGGGCCGCGGCACCTCCCCTTGGCCCGGGGGGAGGGCCGGGACGGTGGAGAGGATGGATGTCTGTTTGTGCAGAAGCTGCAGGGGAACCCGGTGCTCAGAGACCAGGAGGCTCGAGGACCGGCAGGTGAGGCTCACGGGGATGAGAGAGTCTGAGAGTCAAATGACCATCTTGATTTCTCTCCCGCGGTATGGCTTTCAGTGGCCGCAGCGAGGACAAGGGTAGGTTGTGTTTGGGGATGAAGAGGAACGTCTGGACACGTGTGTGTTTGCTCACATGCACGGGGACCTCCTTGTGACCTTCACGGCAATATGGCGGATCCGTGAAGGTCGCGGGTATAACGGGGATGGCGTTGGTCTGAGAGTGACTGGGGTCAGGGAGGAAGGAGACCCCTCCATGGCGTAGCCGTGCCATTTATCAGCTTAACCTTGGTTTCCAAATCAGGAGGGGGTGTTGGACAGCATTTACTTTATGAGGCTGGTGTATGAATTCAGTGAGGTGACATAGGTGGAGATTTTGGCGCGTGAGCGCTTGGTAAAGGTTAGTTTCTTTTTTTATTTTATTTTTATTTTCTAATTTATTTTTTTGGGGGGGGGCAGGCAGCAGCACGCAAGCCAGGGAGGGGCAGAGAGGGAGACACAGAATCGGAGGCAGGCTCCAGGCTCTGAGCTGTCCGCACAGAGCCCGATGCGGGGCTCAAACCCACAAGCTGAGATCATTACCTGAGCCGAAGTCAGCTGCTTAACTGACTGAGCCACCTGGGCTACCCAAGGTTAATTTCTTTACTATTTTGTTTTTATGTTTGTTTTTGAGAGCGCAGGCGCGAGTTGGGGAGGGGTAGAGAGGGAGACAGAGAATCCGAAGCCGACTCTGCGCTGATGTGGGGCTCGAACCTAGGAACTGTGAGATCACGATCTGAGCTGAAGTCGGACGCTCAGCTGATGGAGCCACCCCGGCGCCCCAGTTAGCGTCTTTAGACACGTGATGGGCCCTGCTCCCTTTTCTCTTTGTAACTAACTTCTGCTTATCCTTTAAAACTTGGCTCAGGTATCACCTTCCCCGTCCCCGGAAGCTTCCGTCTCCCACCCTCATGGCTCTGCTTCGTCCGTCTCTTGTAATACTCCAAAAGCGGTTTGTTACAGCGCTTCTGTGTTGTTTAGATACCCCGCCCCCCAAGCTGTCCGTTGTGTGGTGGTGGCCGCGGGGCCGTGTCACATCATGTCATCCAGGCATGCGGCATGTGTTCAGGCAAGTGGGGAAGACCAGGCTGGTGAATCTCCTGTCCCTCCCCTTGTTTCTCCAGATCGTGGGAAGGGCATGGCCCTGTTAATTCCAGTAATCCTTGCAGACCACGGGCTGAGAGGACACAACTGGGCCAACGCAGTGGGCCGAGGAGGGTGCCAGGGGACAGGGTCTGGCTCTGGCTAGGGTCTTAGAAGACATCCCTGGCTGCCAGCGGAACAGAATGTCCACAGGGTTTGTACATGGACCGCAGCTGGTATTTACAGGTCAGGAACTCGGCCCAGGAAGGGTATCCGACGAGAAGTCTTGGGATTTTCCACGCTGTGGGCAGAGATCCTGGGAGCCCATCATCATCGTCACCCTCCGCTGTCGAGGCAGATACTTGCTGAGCGCCTCCTACGTGCCTGGGAGGGGGCGGGGTCTCGAGGGCGTCACGCACTAGCTGTGTGACCCAGACAAAGAATCAGGCCTGGCCTGCAAGCTACCAGAAATAGTACCCTGGGGGGTAACTGAGTCCTGGGAGTCAGGCGTGCTGGACCCTGGTCGGCACGTCCGGGGACACCATCCGCGATCACGGTGGGAGCCGGGCTTCCTGAGGCCCTCGGGCCGTGATGGAACGTGTTCTTTGTGCTGGCCACACCTAGGCAAGCCAGAGAGAAAGCCAGGAGGCCGTGGCTCCTTCCTGAGGTCGAAGCCTCTCTGCCGTGCTCTCCTCCTTATAGAACTCACCTCCTCCCCGTGGCGGTTGAACTGGACGCATGCCGAGAAGGTGGGAGCCGCTGAGGCAGGGGACACCAAGGGTGATTTGTGTTCACCTCAAATATGTGCTGATTTAGAAGCTGCCCCATGTTTTAGAAGTTGACAGCAGGCTGAGCTAATCACAAGCAAGTCTCATGCAGTGGGGGCTGGGCGGGCTGGTTGTGTCCCATGAGTTTTTACTTGGGATGAAGTCGGGAGAGAAGATGGTCGTTCATTCACTCCCACGTGGGGTGTTCTTTGGAAAAGCCTCTCCTTTAGTGGCCAGCCCCAGGGAATGTTGCTGTTAAATATTTTTGCGTATCCTTCTCATCGTTTAAAGGATGTAAAAATGCTCTTTCTTTTCTAATATTCTTTTTTTTTTTTTTTTTTTTTTTTTGAGAGAGAGACAGAGTAGGAGCAGGGGAGGGGCAGAGAGACAGGGAGACACAGAAGCCGAGGCAGGCTCCAGGCTCCGAGCTGTCAGCACAGAGCCCGACGCGGGGCCCAAACTCACAAACCGTGAGATCCTGACCCGAGCCACAGTCAGATGCTTGACGGACTGAGCCACCCAGGCGTCCCCCAAAATGCTTTTTCTACCAATTTAATTAAGTGTGAGTGTGGCCTTAGTCTTTTCCCAGTTCCTAATTTTGCTTTTCTTTCTAGTCAGAAATAAAGGCAGAATGTGCTTTTTTGCTGTAAAGTGTACGTGACAAAGTGAACCTCCCTCACCAGCATCACGGAGCTTGGGAATCGGGCAACGTAAGAACAAAGCAAAACCAAACAAAAAAGCAAAAATGGGTTGGGTGGAATTTATCTATAATTAACTGTGCTAATTCAATATTGTGGAAACAAATGATCGTAAGGCCATTACGGTGCAACCGATCCGTTCGTAAATTGTTTGATCCTTGAAGTGTCAGGCACCTGATGTGGGAAAGTCAGTGTGTCGGGCTTGAGTTACCAGGACTAGGTTTGGCAATTCCGTTCTTTTTCTCTGGTGAGAGAACAAGATTTCTGCCTTGCTCTTTGAAGGTGGCAGTGAGTTCAGCCCGCAGATGGAGGTGGGCTTAAGGGGAATATTGTCAGAGGGCATTGTCTTAGAAGAAGGGAGAAAGATTCAAAAGGAGATTAAGCATCTCTCACGGGTGAGAATTTATTCTCTGGGTTTGGCCTTCCTTTTAGGTTTGTACGCATTTATTTTTATTACGGTACATGCCGTTTAGTTAAAATTGTAAAACTTTTAGAGAGGGTACCGAATGGTATGAGGAAGAGGTAAAAACCTCTTTCTCCCCCTTAACCCCACTTACAGGTTAACCGCTGTTGACAGTCGTGCGTTTTTTCCGGCTGTTTTACACGTAGTCATAGGCACGTATGGGTGTGTGTGCACGTACGTACGTTGTCAACAGCTTGGTTCTAAATCAAAACCAAGCTGTCGGTAAAGCGGCATACAGACGCATCTCGGACATGTTGGGGCTCGGGGAGACACGTACGTCCCCTTGTGGGGCGCGTGACGGTCCGTTCGGGCTCTTGGTTTCAAACGACAGAGACCGCTCCTGGCCAAGGCGAGCTGACAGGGTCTGTCGGAACTGATGACGTGAGGGAGCAGGAGGAAACCAGGGAGCTGTACAGGACTGAGAAGCAGGAAGCAGGTAACACAGCAGCGTTCCCTGGGGCAGGAGTGCCTGGATCCCGTCAAACTGGTGTGACCAAGACCGTGGAGGAAGCTTCCCATACGTCAGTGTTCCGGTGTCACTACGTCAAGATGCAAAGTGTGTGTGCGCACGCGCTCATGCGCTAGGCGTGCGTATCCAGCTGGTTGAACTGCAGTCATGTGCCCACCTCTGGGCCAGACCGGACACCAAGGACAGCAGGGCTTCGGTCCCCGCGGTACGGCAGTCCTCCCACTAGGAATTGCCATCACCAGGCGTTTGCTGTTTGTTTACTGGCTGTTTGTTTACAGGTTTTGAAGGGCCCAAAGCAATGAGCTATAAGCTCCTTTGGAGCTAGCAGACACTGCAAATATCACATTCTGGGGAAAATGTGACGTTTGTGAGTAAAAGAACTGCCTGTGCACCTCTGTATTTTTTCCTATTTTTCTTTAAACATTTATGTATGTATGTATGTATGTATGTGTCCACCTATCTATCTATCTATTTAGAGAGTGAGAGCTGGAGAGGAGCAGAGAGAGAGGGAGACACAGAATCAGAAGCAGGCTCCAGGCGAACTCACGGAGCTGTGAGATCACGACCTGAGCTGAAGTTGACGTTTAACTCACTCAGCCACCCAGGTGCTCTGTAATCTCTTATTCTTCTAAAAAAAAATTTTTTTTCAATGTTTGTTAATTTTTTAGAGAGAGAGCATGAGCGAGGGAGGGGCAGAGAGAAAGGGAGACACAGAATCTGAAGCAGGCTCCAGGCTCCGAGCTGTCAGCACAGAGCCTGATGTGGGGCTCAAACTCACGAACCTTGAGATCGTGACCTGAGCTGAAGCCAGACGCTTCATCGAGTGAGCCACCTAGGCACGCCTGTAATCTCCTATTCTTTTTTTTTTTTTAATTTAAAAAAAAAATTTTTTTTTCAACGTTTATTTATTTTTGGGACAGAGAGAGACAGAGCATGAACGGGGGAGGGGCAGAGAGAGAGGGAGACACAGAATCGGAAACAGGCTCCAGGCTCTGAGCCATCAGCCCAGAGCCCGACGCGGGGCTCGAACTCACAGACCGCGAGATCGTGACCTGGCTGAACTCGGACGCTTAACCGACTGCGCCACCCAGGCGCCCCTGTAATCTCCTATTCTTAAAGACAACAACAAAATCCCAAACCAGCCTTCTCCCCCACCCCTGGGCTTAGAGCCTGAGAAGGACTGAGAAAAGTGTTCACCATGTTACTCAAGCCATTACTACCACCGAGCAGAAGAAATGCATGTAAAGTCTGTTGTGAGTTATTTTTATTTTAAGTTATTTATTTTGGGAGAGGGGGAGAGAGAGTATCAAAGTCTCAAGCAGGTTCCATGCTGTCAGCCTGGAGCTTGAAGTGGGGGTCGAACTCACGAACCATGAGATCATGACCTGAGGTGAAATCTAGGGTCAGACGCCTCACCGACTGAGCTACCTAGGCATCTCTGTTGTGAGTTATTTTTAAATGGTCCAAACTCCTGCTAATCATAAGGTACTTGCTCAGTTGAGAGCCCAGGAAATACGGCCGTTGCTGTCCCATGGGATCCGTGAAGCCTTCTGGAGAGGTGGCCTGGCTGCACAGCTTTGGGATGGTCTCGTGTCCACGGAAATTCTGGCCCCGTGTTTTTCACTCTGACTCTCTGGAGATCGACTGTACAGTGTCCGGCCTTCCTGGGTCTGCAGGGGGGAGGGGGGCGGTCACACCTGTGCAGCCCTCGACGGGGAGGATTCAGACACAACTCGTGGGAGCGTGTGCTTAACCGTCAGTGTCGAGCTCGACACAGACACAAACTCAGTGCCTTTTGTTGTAACAAGATACGTTTGAACTACCATTTCAGTATTAAGACAGACTTCACTTGGTATTTTGTTGGAGACAAATAGTGGCCCAGTGGACCTGGCCAAGGTTTATGCACTTTTTATTCTCGGCTTTATATGGTAAGACATTTTCGGCACACAGGAAACTATGACTATGTTCATCTGTTGTTAGCATTCTGCCAAATTGGCTTTATCTCTATTGCGTGGTGGTTTTTGTCTTTCTTTTTTTTTTTTTTTTTACCCTCTTGTGGTTCCCTGCCCCCAATCTTTGGAGAGTAAGGCTATTTTTGAATATAAAAACATTTCCATGATCCCCAAGTCCAAACTCTATGAATAGGTGTTCTCTAAAGTCACATTCCAACTCGCCTCCTAATCCATTTTATTTTCTGCTGCATTTCTGGGCTCCTCGCTACATTTGTTTACTGTTCTTAAAGGTCCCCCCCCCCCCGCTTCCCCCACCGAAGATCTGTTGGTAATGCTTACATTTATACAAAGAAAATGTCAACTTCTTAAGTAGGTTTTGTGACTGATGGTTAGCAAAGCATCCTATCTATGCTATTTTAGTATTAAGTATTTCACTATTTATTAAGCTTGGTGTGTAGGATTTTTGGTGCTCTTCTGGAGAATTACAAGGGTTTCTCCAAAGACGTGATGAAAAGAGGTCCAATTGAGACCACTTGTGATCACTTGATATATATACACTTACGTGTGTGTGATATGAGGAATATCCTAAGGAAACAACACTCACTAATGTTGATTTATATTCATGCAAAGTAAGGAATAAAAAAGAAAGGCATGGGCGCCTGCGTGACTCAGTCGGTTAAGCGTCCAACTCTTGATTTTGGCTCAGGTCATGATCTCTTGGTTCATGGGATCGAGCCCCACATCAGGCCCTGTGCTGACAGTGTGGAGTCTGCTTGGGACCCTCCCTCCCTCCCCCCCCCCCCATCTCTCCCCCCCTCCCCCGCTTCTCCCCTGCTCATGTTGTCTCTCTGTCTTTCAAAATAAATACATAAACTTTAAAAAATTCTTAAAAAATAAGACACAAAGCTTAAGGCTAAGCAGTATCCGTTTTATACAAAATACCATGCCTTTGTCATGCTTGAAGGTACCGGTTATCCCCTGGCCTGAGTTTCTTAGCACAGACGACACAAAGAGCGCATTCTAGGCTCAGAAAGACCTCTTTCTCCTGGATGTGCAAGTGTAGATTTTCCTTCCTTCTTCTCTTGCCTTGTGTCATGGCGTCCTGGGCAGCATCATGTCTTCTCTCCGGGCCCAGAGGTGGGCCGCGGGCTGTACCACCAGGAGGTGACGGCTGCCTGCCTCTGCTCCTCCAGGGCTGGGTCTCGAACAGCAGCGCCCCCGCCCCCGGCCAAACCTGGCTCGCTGCCTGCTTTTGTGCACACTTCACGCTGACGATGGTTCTCATGGTTTTTTTTTTAATGTTTCATTTTATTTTTTGGGAGACAGAGACAGAGCACGAGCCGGGGAGGGGCAGAGAGAGAGGGAGACACACAGTCCGAAGCAGGCTCCAGGCTCTGAGCTGTCAGCACAGAGCCCGACGCAGGGCTCGAACCCATGGACTTGAGACCATGACCTGAGGCGAAGTCTCAGGTTGGACTCTCAACCGACAGAGCCACCCAGGCGCCCCTGGTTCTCACATTTTTAATTGGTTGGGGAAAAAGCATCAATGTAGCTTTTTCAGAAAGAGTCCGCCAACTCCAGCTCCATCAAATGAGACCTTTGAAACAGATGTCAGAGATCATGGGTCCCAAGCCCACCGAGGATCTAAAAACCACTCAAATGCTTGCATTTCGCAAGTAAAAGCAAGGGGAGTTGTTCGCTCCCTCCTGTACCAGGCGGGCTCCCTGGGGACCTAGAGTTCCGCTGTCCCTGTGCTCCCTGCACAGACCTGTTCTTGCGATCCCGTCACCTGTAGGACCTGCACACCTCCCTGTTTGGACTTGGGAACAACGTGCAGCAGCTAGTTCGCTGTGGAATCTTGGAGAAAAAGAGCACTGCGCCGCCCCCCCCCACCCCCCACTAAGGTCCTAAAAGCAGCATGAAGGACGCTTTCATTTCCTTCGAGCTTCCGCGTGGAGCAGAGCGGCTGGGACGATTGCACACACAGATCAGACGGCCTTCTCGGAAGGCAGGGCACAGGGGACGGCCACGGCCCCTTCCCTCGCCGTGCCCAGCCTGGTGTGGCCGTCCCAGCAGTCACTGAGCGACCCATCCCTTCTGATCTCAGTCCCTGTCAAAGGGGCTGCGGCTCTGGGCTCCCAGAAATCGTTGTCCAGGGCCCTGCCCCCGGGTTCTGGGCCATCGCTGGAGGGAGAAAGAGGCAGACGGACGCGAGCGTGAAAATCCTTTTTGGAGTCGCCGTGAAAGGGAGAAAATGAGAGCTTTGATGTAGACTCTGTTTCCAGCACTCCATTTGATTCTTTGTCCACAAGCCGAACGAAAATAAACAGTAATTTAGAGGCAATGTTTATGTAACCTAGAAGAATGTCGGTCAAGTGCGGGGAAGATGGAATCTGGGTTAATGCAGGACCACCTCCCGAGCGCTCTCCCTGATTGCGGGCTTCGGTGGAAAGCTAATGAAAGGAAGCAATTTCGGTTTTTGTTAGACTCTTCAAAATCCCCTTGGTAAAATACGGACTTTTTTCTTTCTTCTTTTTTTTTTTTTGCTTGGAAAAACACAGATTGTTTTTTGTGAGAGCTTATCATTTGGTCATTTTGATGGAATGTAGGTCGGAAAAGCGTGATGCAGAATGTATCGTGTTCGTAAGACCTCTCAGAGCGGATGATTCTGGCTGTGAGTCATCATAATCTGGGAAAGCACACTGCTCTTGTTCCAAGGACCGTATGCCTTAAATAATGTCAGGCCACGTTCTGTCTGGGGACGTTTTGGTGGTTTAGACTGGCGATTCTCAGCCCGCGGCAGCTGTGTCCCCCAGGGAGCATGTGGCATTGTCTGGGGATAGTTTTGGTTGTCATAGCTCGAAGGGGGGGGAGGGGAATGTTCCTGGCATGTAGCGGGGTGTGACCAGGGATGTTGCCGCCGTCCTATAGGACACAGGATAGCCCGCACCACAAAGAATGGCCTGGCCGCAAATGTACGTAGTGTCAAAGTGTAAGCATTCTGGGCTAATGAATGTCTTAGAGTCTCATCTTGTGAGTTTTTAAATGTAAGATAGTACATAATATGTGTGTGTGTAGACACACATATACATACACGTGTGCGTGCACACACAGAACGCTGCTAGCTGTACACACGACGTAGGCCGTGGGACGTGTGCCCTGGAATCCGGCTTTAAGATTGATCCCCAACACCTGCCCAGGGTATTGTAACCTCCTGGGCATTGGCACGTATATGTTGGTGATGTCGGTGACAGTGACGTGAAGACCCGAGGGCGTCTTCCGTCCTGCTCAAGGGTGCAAAGTAGAGTGGATTTCGTATTTTCAAGATGTAGTTTACAATGTTCTGATTTTTAGGGTGGCGCATCTCAACGGTTTTCTTTTGCGCATGTCAGTAGATTATGTTGTGAGTATTCCCTTTACAGCTTCACGACCTGAGCTTCCCGGTACCAAAGCCGAGATGGGTGCGGTGGTAAAGGAGTCTGATGCGGACACACAGCCCCCTATCAACGTGGAGGAAGAATTGTGTGGGCGCATGGTCGTTTTGGGAAACACGTGTTTTCCGGGATGTTTGTGGAGAATGTATAGGATCTCTCTCCATGTTTAGCGTTGCATATGGAGGTCACAGAGCAGAGAACGACGGATTCACGGCACAGACACTTCGCGAGCACAGTAGGCCAGGCGCTCAGCAGGCACTGGAGTTGTGGAGCCTGGTTTTCCCCCTTGAGACCCTTACATCTGGTCGGAGAGGCACGTGAGACCCTCAGATCCGGTCGGAGGGGCGGGTGAGACCCTCAGATCTGGTCGGAGGGGCAGGTGAGGTTCTCAGATCCGGTTGGAGGGGCAGGTGAGACCTTCAGATCCGGTCGGAGGTGCAGATGAGACCCTCACATCTGGTTGGAGGGGCAGGTGAGACCCTCAGATCCGGCCGGAGGGGCGGGTGAGACCCTCAGATCCGGTCGGAGGGGCGGGTGAGACCCTCAGATCCGGTCGGAGGGGCGGGTGAGACCCTCAGATCCGGTCGGAGGGGCGGGTGAGACCCTCAGATCCGGTCGGAGGGGCGGGTGAGACCCTCAGATCCGGTCGGAGGGGCGGGTGAGACCCTCAGATCCGGTCGGAGGGGCGGGTGAGACCCTCAGATCCGGTCGGAGGGGCGGGTGAGACCCTCAGATCCGGTCGGAGGGGCGGGTGAGACCCTCAGATCTGGTTGGAGGGGCAGATAAGTACCAGAGGCTCCATTGCAGGGATCAGAGCTGCAGGGAAGGTGTGGACGTCACTGGGCACTGGGTAAGGACCTGCTGGACATGTGGGTGCCGGGCCCTTAGATGAGGGAGGAGATGAGGTGTGTGGTGTCCGGGACGAGGCGGGGCCCCTGCCCACGTGGTGCGTACCTTGGCCTTGCTTGTCCAGGGGTCCTCAGATAGGCCTCCGTCTGGGTCTGTAAATGTCGTGGTCGCATTTATCCTGCCTTCGAGATAGGACATTTCTGGTTTGGGTGTTTTAGGGCAAAGGGGGCGGGAGGTGTTTGGGGACTGAGCTGAGCTTTGAGGAAAATGGCCGTGGCGTTCACTGAAGAGGGAGCGGTCTAGAATTGAGGTGCCAGCCTTCCTGCTGGGTGGGTCTGCGGTCTTGGGAAAACCATCCGGCCCCAGTCCATGTATCCGTGACTGGGGGAGAGCAGTGCGTGTGGGGAATAAACGAATAAGGTGTCAGTAAGTGTTTGGTGCCTTCTGAGGTCAAGCTCGTGGGAGTTGGAGCTGGCCGGGTTTGCACCCACCTCTGGTTCCTGATATCAGGCCAGCCTAAACTGTGAAGTGTGCCAGGCAGAGCTCACACGTGCCCACCCCCTCGACCACAGTGCCCTACCAAAGAGCGGTTCTCACTACTGGTCAGAGTCCTAAAAATAGCACTCCCGTCTCCAGCCTCTCTTTCCCCTGCCATCACCACGTGCTCCTCTCATGCTGCGGCGACTCTGGGTGCTCTTCCCATTTCTCAAGGTGGCCCTCGATCGTGGTGGCAGGCAGAGCAGTGGCCCTCGGAAGGTGTCCAGTCCAGTCCTAGTCCTGGAACCTGTGAGCGTGTCTCCAGGATCTTGAGATGGGGAGGTTTTCTGGTTGTGTGGGCCACGGTCGCCACTGAGACGCCTCCACGTGGAGGAGGAGAGAAGCAGGAGGGTCAGAATCCGAGGGAGGAGGGTGTGCGCTGGAGCAGAGGGCGGAGGCATGGGGGCCCACGGGCCACGGGATGCCGGCGGCCTCCAGACGCTGGACACGCTGAGGAAACGGACTCTGCCCTGGAGCCTCAGAAGGAGGCTCTGCCCCTCTGACCTGCTCCAGACATCTGGCCTCCAGAACCCAGAGAACAAATCTGGGTAGCTTGAAGCAGCTAAGTTGATGCTAATTTGTTACAACAGCCATAGGAAACCAACACTATGCATAAACCAGAGGTGTTAACAGTCCAGAGTTGGGTGTACTGGGACCAGGGGGTCCATGTAAGAAATGGACAAAAGATCAGGGTCCAGGACTTCTGCTCGATGGCCTCTTCCTCCTCTTTCAGTGAGAACACAGCCTGGCAGTGAGATGGGTCACCTGTTTATTGTCCTTCTCATTGACCCTACCACGACGGACCACATCTGAACATGTTCTTTTATTTATTTATTTGTTTGTTTGTTTGTTTGTTTTGAGAGAAAGAGAGGGCTCGCCCGAGCGTGGGAGGAACAGAGAGAAGGAGAGAGAGAATCTCAAGCAGGCTCTGCTCTCTGTGCAGAGCTCGGCGCGGGGCTCGATCCCACGAACCATGAGATCGTGACCTGAGCCGATACCAAGAGTTGGACACTCAATCGACCGAACCACCCAGGTGCCCCTGGACAGGTTCTTTTCAAGAACCTGGGCAAACAATAATCGTACAAAATTCTGATTTTATAGTGAGGGTTCAGCCTGAAAAAGAAGAGTATACTCCACAGAAAAAGCTGAAATTAAAGTGGGTGAGTTACAGACATCTTTTTAACAATGCTGAAGTTCACGCTTGTCTGGAAGAAAAGCTCTACAACAGGTTCATTAGCTACTGGGCAGTTTTAAAAATATATTTCACTGTCATTCTTGAAGCTTCGTCATGTGTCACAACAGAAAATTGAATTTTGTAATCCACTTATTGAATTTAAAATCCACTTATATTGAATTTAAAATCCACTTAAACTAGGGTTTCAGGTGTTAGTATTCTTGACTCCTAATAAGCAGATATTCTAGTGAGTTTCATCTTCTGGGTTCTGTTGTGACTGCCACAAGAAGTGTTTTATGTATTTCGATTTTCATCGCAAAGCAGCTGAAAATTATGTTATGTATAAATGTGACTCGATTCGATAAAATTTATTGTTCAGGCGTAATTTGAATTAGAAAGGCCTTCTATATGCCTCTTACCAAGTTAGATTGTGCAATTATGCTTTTGACGCTAGAGGAAATGTACTTATTTAAAGTATAAAATCCTTTTTATCAGAGCAAATGAAGTTTCCGTTTTTTTTTTAAATTGGAAATTTCTCTAGTTTTTTGATCATACAGTAACAGCGTAACAGTACATTTTGTTTAGTGTTTATACACACAATCATAGGTAATCTTTGCTTCAAGGATCTTAAGGTTTTTTTTTTTTTTTTTTTTTTTTTTTTAGAAAAACAGCTTTACTGAGGCATCGTTTACAACATTCACCTGCTAGAGATGTACAATTCAGTGATTTTTAGTAAATTCACAGTCACGCAGGTATTATCACAGTGCAGTTTCAGAACATTTATCGGCCCCAAAAGACATCCCGTGTCCACCAACAGTCCGTCTTCCCCTCCCTGCCAGGACCTAGCACCCCTTATCTTTGTGTATCTATGGATTTGTCTCTTTTGGACATTTCAAATAAATGGAGTCGTACAGTATGTGTATTTTGTGTCTGATTCCTTTTGTTTAGTATGATGCTTTTCAGAGTTCATCTCTGGTGTAGCATGAGTCAGTATTGTGCTTTTTTTGATTGTTGAAGATACTCTTTTATTAGGCATGGACCACATTTTGCTTGTCATTTGATGGACATGTGGGCTCTTTCCCCTTTTTGACTATTAAAAATAAGCTGCCTTGAAGATTTGTATACAGGCTTTTGTATGCACCTATGTTTTCACTTTTCTTGGGCATATTCCTAAGAGTGGAATTGCTTGGCCATGTGAGTTCTGTGTTTCACTTTTCAAGGAAGTGCCAGATGGTTTTCCAGAGGGGCTGCACTGTTTTACATTCCCACCCATGATGGATGAGCATTCCAGTTTCTCCGTATCCTCACCAACACTTGTTACCATTTTGCAAAGAAATTTCTGAACCTCTGATATAATGCCCACAAGTGTCACCTGTTGAGTACTTAGGAAATTAGGGATTTTCATTACCTGCCTTAGAGTCCACAAACCCCTTAAAGAAAGAAGCTAAGGGGCGCCTGGGTGGCTCAGTGGATTGAGCATCCGACTTGGGCTCAGGTCATGATCTCACGGTTCGTAAGTTCAAGCCCCATGTCTGGCTCTGTGCTGACAGCTCAGAGCCTGGAGCCTGCTTCTGATTGATTCTGTGTCTCCCTCTCTCTCTGCCCCTCCCCTGCTCAGGCTCTGTCTGTCTCTCTCCAAAATAAATGAACGTTAAAAATAATTTTTTTTAATTAAAAAAAATAATTTAAAAAAAACCAGTTGGGCCGGACATATGCACCTGTGCATTGTATTAAGTCTGTCCTAAAGGTTGGTCTGCATGGATGAGACAAAAAGGGATTAACGAGTGATTTCCAACACAAAAAGGATTGTGGGGCTCTGCTTGCCCAGGGACTGCGGAGACAGGGCTTGGACCCGAAGGATGAGTGCTGAGTGAGTCCTGGTTTTGTGCCACTTGTCCGGGGAGGTAAGTCCCCAGATGTAGTGAAGCTCGTTTCTGGGTCATTAACCCTTGTTCTGTGCTTCCAAATTCCATCGGCAGCCTTCATTTGCCCATGTCACGTAACCTAATGTGTTCACAGCTTCTAGAGATTAGGATGCCCTGGAAGAGTCGCTTGGGTAGTTCAGGGACAGGCTGAAGTTTGGCACGAAGGCAGGTTTTCAGCCAGGAAGCTCTAACGGAGGGAGGACGACAGCACCGCGGTTGGTTGGCTCTGCAGCGTCCTGTGGGAGGCGCTGTAGAGACCGTGCTTGCTTGTAATGGAAACCCGCAGACCTCAAACTATCCCTTGCGGTGATTACAGGGAATATAGTCTACTGTTTGTAAAACAGGGTGCTGAGGGCCGTAAGATGGTATGACTGGAGCACGGTGGGAACTCAACGGCAAGAAAAAGGGTGTGTGAGTTTCTGATCGCTGCTGCGACAGGTGACCACAAGCTCGGTGGCTTATGGTCATTTGTATTATAGTTCTGGAGGTCACAAGTATTATATTGTATTATATATTGTTGTATTATGCATCATATAGTATTATATGTATTATTGTTTTATAGTATTATATGTATTATATAATGTATTGTAGTTCTGGAGGTCACAAGTCCAAAGTGGGTCTCACTGGACAAAAATGGAGAAATCCACAGGGCCGCTTTGTTTTCTGCAGCTTCTAGAGGAAAATCTTTGTTTTGCTTTGTTTTGTAATTGCCTTCCCCACTTCTCGAGGCTGCCTGCAGTCCTTGGCTCATGACTCCTTCCTTCGTCTTCCAAGTCAGCAAATAGCTGAAGTTTTCTCACGTTGCATCACTCTGACACGGGTTGTTTTGCAGCCCCATTTAAAGGGGTCCCCTGATTACTTTGGGTGTGTTTGTCACTTCTTTTTTAAGGTCAGATTAGTAACCCGAATTCCATCCGTCACGTTTATTCGCCCACGTTGTGCAACCGGATATGTTCACAGGGAGTAGACAGGAGGATGTGCACAGCTTGGGTGGGGAGGGGTGTTACTCTGCTCAGCACAGGTTGTCTGCTTACAGTATTGTGATAATTTATTCCTGATGGTATTATCAGCCCTGCCCCCTGCTTTTCTCACTGTGTAGGAACGAGCACTTCCGGCAGGCCATATAATGACCTTGGGTTTGTTTTCTGGAGCACAGTACTCTGGACCTGGTAATGAGGTCCACCAGATCTCTGCTTTAGGAAGATTCCTGCAGTTTTCTGGATTTGCAGGGGGAAAGATCAGGAGAAGGGAAGCTGTATGCAATCCTTCAGAAGCCAGGTACCATGTAAGGGAGTGGCAGTGAACATGGAGAGATGCAATGTTAGAGGCTCATGGGGTCGAAATGATAGGCCTTGGCATCTGATTGAGGGAATGTGGGGAGGGGGTGGCAGAGAGAAAGGAATGGGGCCAAGATGGGAGCAGCAGAGTTTGGGCCTGGGGGTGCAGGGTAACATTTGGTGTATAAAAAGACATAGTAATGCGAGTCTGGGAAGAAAGTGAAGATTGCATTTGAAATAGTGACCTTCAGGTGCTGGACAGGGACCCACGTGGAGATAGGAGGCAGGCGGAGGAAATACTGCCTTGAAATAGAGCTTCAGGATTACCTACAAAGAGGGCCACCGTCGGGAGATGGTGTTATAGGGGAGCAAAGCTAGAGGAAAAAGATTCAAGAACAGAGCGCTGGGAAAGTGTTTCACGGATGAGGTGATGAACCAGAGAAACAGTCTGAGAGAGAGGAGTTATGAAACAGAAAGAGGTCGACTCATTCGGCACGTATTTATCGAGCGACTCTTGTTTGCCAGGTCCTGAAGAAATAAAGACAGATGCGGTTCCTGCCCTCGGTAGAGTTTACGGTCCAGCTCAGTTGTTCTGGACCCACTCACCTGGGTGTGTGGCCGTAATAGTAGCTGGTGACAGGCGAACAGTAGTGCCAGATGTCCCCGAGGAGCGGGGAGGATGAAATGTCATTATGTTTGTTGGCGTTATTATGTCAAGATAGCAGATGGAGGAAACTTCCTTTGACGATTCACGTTCTAAGCAAGGGCCCTTCCTACACACTTCGCCATGTTAGAACCTCCAGGTTTTTTTTTTTTTAATGTTTGTTTATTTTTGAGAGAGAAGAAAGAACATGAGTGGGGGAGGGGCAGAGAGCGAGAGGGAGACACAATCTGAAGCAGGCTCTAGGCTCCGAGCTGTCAGCATGGAGCCCCTTGTGGGGTTCAAACCCACAAACCGTGAGAGATCACGACCTGAGCCGAAGTTGGACGCTTAACCGACGGAGCCACCCAGGCGCCCCAGAAGCTCCAGGTTTAAAGACTCCCTGCTTCTTTCTACAGAAACTTGTGTCTAGGACCTTGACATTCCTAGTTTGTCATTCCAGATCCTAGGCAATCTCAGTTGCTGACTTGTCCCTAATATCTAGAGTCGTCACATAATTTCTTGTCCCCATCGGGACACTTTTGAGAGCGAAAAGGCAGCACTGTTCTTAATGACCTTGAACAACAGGCATCAGCCAGAATCCTCTCAAGCCAAAAGACAAGTGGATATGTTGATGTCTTGAAATGAGTCATAGTTAGCACATTAAGTTTGTCCTGAAATTCTCAACTCAAATTTGTGAAAAAGGTGTTTTTTTTTTAAAAAAAGGTTTATTTTGAGAGAGAGTGTGATGGGGGGAGGGGCAGAGAGAGGGAGAGAGAGAGAATCCCTAGTGGGCGACGTTGTCAGCACAGAGTCCGACCCAGGGGCTTGATCTCATGAACCGTGAGATCATGACCTGAGCCACCCAAGGGTTGGACGCTTAACCGGCTGAGCCACCCGGCCCCCTCCCCCCCCCGGGGAAAGTTTTAATGCCAGATGGTTTGTAATTGTTTCCCAGCAAGCCTGGAAGTGCGTTCATACACACTCATTCAGGCACGGTTTCCAGGCTGTTGTCAGTTTTCTCGTGTGCGCTGTGTTCTGCACATTCCTACAGGCCCTACCGTGATGGCCGGGAGGGCACGCCATCTCAGGGTGTCACCCACATGCTGCCACGATGCAGTCTTCCCGTTGGGTGTTTCTTCCCTGAACATTAGGTAATGAGAGCATAGCTTTCTCTTGTCCCCAAGTTGGCCCTCGAAATTTTTTCACGCTTAAAAATTACTTATTTTATTAGGCATTGCTTAAAATAACAAGTTGAATGCAGCGGAGAAAACATTTGTCTATACAGGGGGTTACCAAGCAAGTGTTAAAAATGATGTTATCATACAGGGGCACCTGGTGGTGCAGGCAGTTGAGCGTACGACTCTTGATTTCGGCTCAGGTCGTAGGTGATCCCAGGTTGTGGGATAGAGCCCTGCGTGGGGCTCTGCACTGAGCGTGGAGCCTGCTTTCTCCTCTCTCTCTCTCTATCTCTCTCTCTCTCTCCCTCCCTCCCTCCATCCCTCCCTCCCTCCCATCCCCCGTTTGCACTCTCTCTCTAAAACTACAACAACAAAATCACAATACGATACAAATGGCATATTTTTTGGCATTGAAATGTGTTCACTATATACCGTAGTGCGTTGCTGTGACCTCAGGGGACCTGCAGCCCAGTTGGGACTTGGAGCGCGTCTAAAACGTGTCCTTGGAGTCGTGCGGGCCGCGCTGAGACGTGCACACCACCGCCATGTTGTTTGTACCCCCTCAGACTTGATTTATTTATCTCCCTGTGCTTCGGTGTCGTGCGATTAGATCCCATTGAGAATTATTTTAAGAAGCAGCCCGATGAAACGTCTCCTGGACCCCACTGACTGAGAATAGAGTTGTACGGAGTGCACGCGTTCCTTCCTCTCGGGGGCCCATGGGAGAAATTGTGCACATGCTTCGTTTTTGGGATACAAATATCTACTCATACTTGTTTCTTTGAATAGATGTCTGGGAAACTCCAGAAACCGATTTTAGCTCCGTGCAACCGATGTAAACTTGTGTCTGCTGGTAGGCTTTGCCTACGTCCTCATCTGTCAGCTCTAGCTCATTCTTCACGCCATTACCTTCCGTTTGCCCTGATTTCCCCCAGTTAATTATTTTAGTTTTGCCATTGTGCGTATTTGGAACCCACTTCAAGTGTTTTTCTTTCTCCGGGTGGAGAATTACTAAGTATTTCAATGAATGAGAGCAGTGTGGTTTCTTGGAGGTTGTTGGCTCACGACAGCTTTTGAATTCTCATGTGTTAGTAGCATCTTATTTTAATCTGGCTGCTTCCCGCTGAAATGCATCGGGCAGAGCATATTTCTAAATTTAGTGTGAGGGAGGCTCGGTCAAAAGCAGCTGGCCAGCGGACCCGAGGTCAAGCTTTCTAGGTCTTTCAAGTCTGAAAATTAAACTTGTGTAAAATCACTTTATGAAAGAAAGATTCGTAACAATTAGCACTCTGGAATCACTTGATCGTCCTGGGAAAAAACTCACACCATTTAAAAAAACAAATTCTCCGGCTTGAAGTTACCTCGAATGGAGCGGAAATTCTTTTTCTATCTCTGGCAGCAAGGTGCGCGGTTTCCTCTAAACTCCATTGAAAACAGGACCTTGGGGCCCCGGATGTGCTCCATAACTTTTGTCGAAAAGCAGGAAGTGAAAATGAGGTTATGGAAGTAAAAGTTCTTCAATGTCTGCCACTAAACAGGTATAAAGAATTAGCACGGGGGCGCCTGGGTGGCTCAGTCGGTTGAGCGTCCGACTTCGGCTCAGGTCATGATCTTGCGGTCTGTGAGTTCGAGCCCCGCATTGGGCTCTGTGCTGGCGGCTCGGAGCCGGGAGCCTGCTTCCGATTCTGTGTCTCCCTCTCTCTCTGCCCCTCCCCTGCTCATGCTCTGTCTCTGTCTCTCTCTCAGAAATAAATAAAACATTTAAAAAAAATTTAAGAATTAGCACAGAGAGAATTGGTGTTTCTCGATTTACGAGAAGGAAAGCTTGGGAATAACTTGTTGGGATCAGCTCAGTGCCTCGGCTGCCCTCCGTTAGTCACCCCTAGTGCCGACAGTCTCCCACAGGTCAGGGGGCCATGCCGTGTATCTTAGCGTGACTCCCGGGTCGTCATCTGCGGCCACACGTCTGCTTCGTGACAAGGCTATGAGCTGATTGCATCATGCATGGACTACGATGACAAGGGCAGTTTTGGCCAACACTTGCCTAGTTTCCGCTGTGTACCAGGGAGGGTTCTCTGCTCTCCTTGTGTATGAAGCGCGGCGTGTACCCCTGACGTCGTCATGAGGGTTCACTTACACACCTCGCGCAGAAGAGGACCTGGGGTGCGAGGATTCCCGACCCCAGGATCTGCACGCAGCTGGCACGGGGAGCCGGGCGGTTCTCGCGGAGCCCTCTGGCCCCAGTGTCCGTGCTGGTAATCGCCTGGCTCACTTGTCGGTGTGGAAGCACAGGAATGCGCCTGGAGGACACACGTCTGAGGACCAGGCTTGGGTTCCAGGGAGAGCTTGCCGAGAGGGTAACATGCACGAGTGACGCAGAGACGTTAGCCGTGATGCAGTACTTGGACTTGGATGTATGGTTCTTTCAAAGGGTGCAAAGCTGGGGAGTGTGAAACCAGTTAGGAGGGCTTGCACATAGCCCGGGCAGAAGCTGGGGGCGTGGTGTTCTTTTTGAGGTGGTTGTCGTAGGGACTGACCTGTACGTTGTAGGATGTGTAATAGCGCCCCTGGTCTCTACCTACTACGTGCCAGGAACCCTTCTTCCCCCGTTGCAGCAACCTAAAATGTCTCTGCCCATCGCCAGTGTCTCTTGGGGGAGGGCATAATCACCCCCAATAGAAAACCTCTGGTCTAAATGCTGGGGGCAGGAGTGACCCACAGTGTAAACCACAACAGAATTCCCAACGGCCTCTCCTCCCAGCTGTTGAATTTGACACTTAAAAATTCCAGGGCCGTCCGGCTGGCCGCCTGGCTAGCATGTGACTCTCCATCTCAGGATCATGAGTCTGAGCCCCGTGTTGGGTGTAGAGATTCCTCAAATAAATAAAAACTTAAAAAAAATCAATTTTTGGAAAAGTCTCGGGCTTAAAAATCATTTTGAAGGCGTCTGTTTCCAAAGGGGCATAGAAAGTTGGGGATTTCTATGGGGATTAGAAAGTTGGGTATTTGGGGGTTTACCTTTACAAGAGTTGTTCAGCTTTTTTCTTCTTTTTCCTTAAACGTTCATTTATTTCTTTTGAGAGAGAGTGTGTGCATGTGAGTGTGGGGGAGGGTCAGAAAGAAAGAACAAGAATCCTAAGCAGGCCCCGTGTGATCCCACGATTCACGAACCGTGAGATCATGACCTGAGCTGAGTTCAAGAGTCAGAAGCTTAACCAACTGAGCCACCCAGGTGCCCCCACCTTCTTTCATTATAGTGAAACTCCAGTATGTTTGTGTAAGAGTGTTGGGGTTTTTTAGTCTTGATTTGATGTGAATTTTTATGTAGGGCATCTTTCTGATCTCCTGAGTATGGAGGTAACACTTAAAGGACGATGCTTGGTGACCAGAAACAGATGTGTGGATGTGTGTGTGTTTTAATACTTAGTTCTTAAATGAGCAGATCATGGACACTGGTGTCCCAGATTTTGGAGTATGTATGTAAGCAAATAATTGAACGTAATTGTTTTACAAAAAGGATTTGCTTGCAGCATTGTTAACTGAAATTGAAGACAGTACGGTTGACCTTTCCAGGTGAGTGGGAGATAGCAGGTGTTTGCAAATGATAGAAACTGAAATGTGATCACTAGGGCCGTATGATGTTCGGAAACTTTTAATCATAATTTCAGTGAACAGATAACGCGCCTGACAATTACATTTAAAATTATGCTCAGTGCTCACTGCAAAATGTGGAGACAGTACTTTGGGAGATGAGGAAGAGGTTCAGTGGATTCTTTCCTACCTCATGATGCACGATGCCCTCTATAAACAAAAAACTGAATAGAGTCACCTGAAGATTGTCTTCATACAGTTTAGTATTGTATCTGTGGGGAGGGATTCAGATGGCTGTTGACTGACAGTTTGCTAAGTAAGAAAGATCATGTTCTCCTAATACTTTAATATGTCTTCTTTAAATGTTGTGGTTATTTTTCTCTCACTGAAGATCAGATCAGTTTCATGCCACTAAATGAAATTTAATCACTCGTTCTAATTTAAATAATAATTGCTTAGAAGCAAATATTGTACGACTGATAGCTTATTAAAATTTGCTGTGGGTTTGTTTTTTTCTATTGCTATTGGCTCTAGATTCTAGATAGATTATATAATTATAAGCCCAGTCAAGTCATGCCATTACCTTGTATCAGATTTTCACGTGACAAGCCATATTTGGGTCTTTCTGTATGAAATCTGCTTGGTATATCATAGTGTGAGTCAGGAAAGAGCCTTTCGTTTGTTGTGAGCGGCATATGGTTGCCTCTGTTGGGGTGGGGTGGTGGGTGAATGATACATGTGCCTATCCGTATGCATCCAGATACATCAGTGTGAGTGAGAAGCATTGACTCTGTTGGTTGTACAAGCCTGAAAGGCTTGTTATTAACATCATAGTAGATTAAAAAGGAAAAGGAAAATCACAGAAATCAAGTTTGGTGTCTGTTTTTCTCCTTTTTGAACAGTTGGTACTTTCACGCTGAACTTCTAAACCCTACCAACATAATAAAAAGTCATGTTTTGCAGGAACAAAGGGATATTAAATGACTTACTAAAGAATAGATGGAGGGGCGCCTGGGTGGCGCAGTCGGTTAAGCGTCCGACTTCAGCCAGGTCACGATCTCGCGGTCCGTGAGTTCGAGCCCCGCGTCGGGCTCTGGGCTGACGGCTCGGAGCCTGGAGCCTGTTTCCGATTCTGTGTCTCCTCTCTCTCTGCCCCTCCCCCGTTCATGCTCTGTCTCTCTCTGTCCCAAAAATAAATAAACGTTGAAAAAAAAAATTTAAAGAATAGATGGAAAAAAATGTGTTTCCCTATTGATCCCTAAATAAAAAAGGAATGATTTTCCCTGAACATTTATTTCCCGATCCCCACAGTGCTAACACGCTTTTCCTGAGAGTTGAGAAAAACCATAACGACTTTCTTTTGGTTTGGATCCTACTCTTAATTCGTTTCCAGTGCACACCTGTTACAGGCCTGCTGTATTGTGGGCTCTGAGCTGTAAAGAAAATGGGTCCCAGTGATGGAGATGAAACAACGGCTTCATTGGGTTTGTCTTGGGTGCTCGGGACTTTTGCAGTTTGGGTTTCGTTTTGGTTTTTGCGGTTCTGTTTTCTGTCGTGGTCATTGTGTTGTTGTTTTTAAATGTTTTTTAACGTTTATTCATTTTTGAGAGACAGAGCATCAGGGGGGAGGGGCAGAGAGAGGGGGAGACACAGAATCCCAAGCAGGCTCCAGTCTCTGAGCTGTCAGCACAGAGCCTGACGTGAGGCTTGAACCCACGAACCGTGAGATCATGACCTGAGCTGAAGTCGGACGTTTATCCAACTGAGCCAACCAGGCACCCCTCATGGTCATTGTTAATAGAATGTCTGGATAACAGTTTGTGATGTTTGTGGTATTTGTTGAATGAGTAAATGAATGAATGAGAGCCCAGAGAATGTTCTGGTATGCTTCTTTAGTTCTGTCCCCTAGACCCCCTCCTGTACAGAAGTAGTGTAGGGTGCTTGTGTTCTCATGAAGAAGGAGACCATGAGGAACTTCATAGTGAAAATAGTAATGGCGAGGATGTAGAAATTATACCCGATTTCTCCTCCTCCACCTCCTCCTATTTTAAGTTTATTTACTTATTTTGAGGGGGGAGTGGGCAGAGACAGGAGGGGAGAGAATCCCAAGCAGGCTCCGCACGGTCAGTGTGGAGCCTGAGGTAGGGCTCGAACTCACGAATCAGGAGTTCATGACTCAAGCCAAAGTCAGGAGTCGGATGCTTCACCAGCTGAGCCACCTCGGCTCCCCTCAGTTCCTTCTTCTGAACTCATGGTTAATATCATCTTAGAGTTGGTGCTGAAGGCACTGACTGCTTCTCCTTTGTCATCCCCCCATCTCCCCATTTGTCACAGTCTTTAGATTTGTGTTAATATGGTAACCACTGGCCACATGTGACTATTTGTACTTTAATTAAAAATTTAAAAAAACTTAACTTTTAAAAAAAACTTTTAAATGTTTATTTGTGAGAGAGAGAGTCAGAATGCGAGTGGGGGGAGGGGCAGAGAGAGAGGGAGACAGAGAATTGGAACAGTCTCCAGGCTTCCAGCTGTCAGCACAGAGCCCGATGAGGGGCTCGAACCCATGAACCGTGAGATCATGACCTGAGCCAAAGTCGGATGCTTAACCAACTGAGCCACCCCAGGCATCCCACGCAGGTGTCCCAAAATTAATAAAATTTAAATGTCAGTTCCTCAGACACACTAGCCAAACATTTCAAGTGCTTAGTATCTACATGCAGCTAATGAATACCTTATTGGTCAGTGAAGCCAGGGCGCGGAAAGTTCTATTACAGAGACGAGAGATGGTTATTCAGATTTTTGCCTAAAGGTATTCCAAGGAAGAGAGTGTGGAAAAAAAAATACGATTTCACACCAGGTTACTAGAAAAGAGAATCAAAATTAAGCACATAGAGGGGCGCCTCGGTGGCTCAGTCTGTTGAGCTTCCAACTTCAGCTCGGGTCATGATCTCACGGTCTGTGAGTTCGAGCCCCATGTCAGGCTCTGTGCTGACAGCTCAGATCCTGGAGCCTGCTTCAGATTCTGTGTCCCTCTCTTTCTGACCCTCCCCTGTTCATGCTCTGTTTCTCTCTGCCTCAAAAATAAGCAAACATTAAAAAAAAATTTTTTTTTGAATTTAAAAATTAAGCACATAAAAAAAATTATTACATGAAAGCTAATTGTCATGTCATCTTGGAATATTAGAGGTAAAGGCAGTATCTAAGCAGTATCCTGGATTTAAAAGTCATGTGAAGGATCTAGAATCAAAATGATATCAGATTTCTTAATGACAACACTGGAAGATAGAAAAGAGACTGAGCAGGGCACCTGGGTGGCTCAGTTGGTTAGATGTCCGACTTGAGCTCAGGTCATGATCTCACGGTTTGTGAGCTCCAGCCCTACATTGGGCTCTCTGCTGTCAGGGCAGAACCTGCTTGGGATCCTCTGTCTCCCTGTCTCTTGGCTCCTCCCCGACTCGTACTCTCACTGTCTCTGTCAAAAATAAATAAACATTAAAAAAAAGAGGAAAGAAAAGAGCCTGAGCATAGAATTCTGTGCAGATAATGTTCACTCAAATTTTGAAGTCATGGGATGCCTGGGTGGCTCAGTCCGTTAAGTGCCCGACTTGGTCCCAGGTCATGATCTCGTGGTCTGTGGGTTCGAGCCCCCATGTCGGACTCTGTGCTGTCATGACAGCTTGGAGCCTGGAGCCTGCTTTGGATTCTGTGTTTCCCTTTCTCTCTGCTCCTCTCCTGCTTGCACTCTGTCCTCTTCTCTCTCTCTCTCAAAAAAATAAATAAACATTAAAAAATTTTTTTAAAGAATTTTGAAGTCCTCTCTTCACGAGCTGTTAATTAAGGGTAGAATAAAGATATTTATACATATTCAGGATATAGGTAACATTTAGTTTTTACACGTCATTTCCCTGAAATCTAGAGAATGTGTCCGGCCAAAATGAGAGAGTAAACCTAAAACTGGACAGAGTTGGGATCCTAGAAACAGAAAGAGATACAGTGTATTCTCAAGATGTTGTTATGGTTTCAAGGCATGAAGTCTATATAGCAGGCCTGATGCTGACAATTACAGACTGGAGCAGAGGCAAGACATTTCAGAAGGTCTGATGTGTATTTGGGAGATATAGGGATGATTGAGGAGGAAACACATAGAGGTGACAGATTATCTAAGAATTTTGATCATGTGAAAAACAATCAAAAGACTGTGGACAGTACTGGAAGAATTACCAAAGGATACAAAGAAAAAAAAAAAAAAAGAAAGGAAACTAAGAAAATAAAAACAAACACAATTAGTAACTCCAGGAAAACAAAAGGTTTGCATAAGAAAGGAATTGTAATCATACCATACTGCTTGTTTGGGAGTGCCCATTCCATTGTCAAAGTAATATCTGTCAAATACACATTTAACCAAAAACTATGACACTATTGGGAAAATGTGGGCAGGTAAGCAGAGAATTGAGGGTGGGGATTTAAAAAAACCAAAATCCTTATGTGTATTTCAGAAAATCAAATAAATATTATCTGAAGCTGATAGGAAATATTATAAGCATGTCTTTTAGAAACAGGGAAGTCATACTAAGGATCACTGCCAGTAATTCCAACAGTTCAAGATTTGAAAGTGGTTGCTTTGGGAAGTAGAATTGGGGATAGATGGCACTATAAAAAACTTGGAAGTAAAGAGAGGAGCCTTTTGCCTCACCTGTATTTTATTTTTTAAAACAATGTACATGTCGGGGCACCTGGGTGGCTTGGTCGGGTAGGCATGTGATTCTTGATCTAGGCTCAGGTCATATTCTCGTGAGTTTGAGCCCCGTATTGGGCTCTGCGTTGGCAGCAGATTCTGTCTCTCCTCTCTCTCTCTCTGCCCCTCTTCCCCCCTCAAAATAAAGAAATTTTTTTTAAACAGGCCAATTTGGAGTGGATTATGAGGGTTGTTATAAAAAAAACATAAAATAGTGTACATGCATTATTTTGAAAGGGATAAAAATGCTTTGGAACATGGAAGTATATAGGATGTATCTGCTATAAAATTAGAGAAATCTTAGTGTGGTCAGCCTTGGCAGGATTGATATTTCAGCCAGATAATTCTTTGCTAAGAAGGGCTATCCCGAGTGCTTTACTAGATGGTACTAACATTCTTCCTCCGGTCTCAACAGCTAGAAATGCCCAGTGTCCCGTGGGAGACAGCCCCGTTTGAGAACCACTGCTTTAAAGGATTTAAAAACTGTTACTGAATGAATTTGTGGCAATACATAAAAATGCTATTCGGTATCAGTAATTCAGGAAACAACAGCTTCGTTACACAGAACTTGAACCCCGTAGCAAATGAAGTGTTCGCAATTCTCTGGTTCCTCCTGCCAGCGCCCGGCTTAGCCCCTGGCTCTCGGCCCGGTTAACTCAGGGCTCACTAAAAAAAGAAAGGGCTCAGGAGGAAATGGCAGCTTCTTTGTCATGCTCAGTGGCCTCTGAAAACATAGTTGACATTTTTTGCATTGTTTTCCCGATGGCACAACTTGAATTTCTCTGGGGTGCAAATGTTAATCATTATGGCAACTTTGGGACAATATGGCAGCCTTTGGATGTATTTCTGTGGTCAGTTGGCTGCGGGATAGACAGACACACACATTCTTCCCCCCTGTGCATCCCCCCCCCCTCCTCCAGCATCCCTGTGCAACGCTCTTGGTTCAGTTCTTTGCAAGTGTTTTCCCTGAGAATTTACAAAGGAAGTCAACAGGAAAATGGTTCCTCAGATTTTTTGATGTGGATAAAACCTCATAAATAATTTAATGCCCTCATTTCACAGCCGAGGAATCTGTGGTCCAGGGAGAGTTGCTTATAATTAATTAGGAGCAAAGTGAGACCTGTAAATCTGCCCTTCTTCCCCCCCCCCCAACTTTCCTTCCCCACTCCCCTTCTCCCTCTTTCAGTACAATGTGTGCGCACAGTAATACTGTGGGATGAAGACAGAACAGGGTAGGAAAACGGATCAGGCATCTGGCAAGTTGTGTTAGCAATTTTCACACAGTCAAGGGCTCTGAGCGCCGTGCACCGGGGGCCCGAGCGCTTGTAAGCTTGGAGAAAACGGAAAAGAGAAGTGGTTGGCTCGTCCAGGGTGCCCCTGGCTCCTGCTTGGGCAGAACTGTGTGGCTCGTGGAATTTTGGAGTCACCCCCCCCCGCCCCCGGGAGTGTGCCATCCGCGGAGCCACCTTACCCCAGTGGCCCCCTCTTCCCCATGCGGGACAGGGTGGCCCCATTCTGGCGTCCTGGCACCTTGCTACACACATCCGCTTTCCCAGCACCCCGAGAGTGCGTGTGATCCCACGGCCCTCTGGCCTGCAGCTGTTGCCTCCAGCACCACTCAAGCTGCAACCCTTTTCTTTTCCTCCTCGCCGGGCCTCTTGGGCCAACAGGGATTTTGCTGCCTCCAGGAAGCCTCTCCGGATTTCTTCCATGGGGCGAGCGTGGGCAGACAAGACAGTGTGGTTGCTTGTCATCCCGTCCTCTGCAGTCCTCCTAGCGGACTCCAGCTCAGTGGCAGTTATTTGTTAGTCCCTCCATGATTTTTGAGAGCGGTCTGTCCCTAGACGCCAGGGACCCCACACCGCCCAAGATTTCCTCCTAGTTCTCTGCACTCTCGTCTCTCACTGACAGCTCCTTCTGTCAGGGTTCCATCCACACCGTGCGGTCTGTAGACCAGTGGTTCTCAGCAGGGCACTTGTGCCCTCCGGGGGGACGCCTGGTAACAGCCAGGGTCAGCTTGGGTTAGCACAGCAGAGGGGGCGGGGCGTGTGGATTGCCACCTGCATCGGACGCGGGGAGCCCAGGCGTGCGGCTCAGGGCACAGAGCAGCCCCAACAACAGTGACCTGACCCACAATGACCGCGGTGCCCGGGGCGAGAAACCCTGTTTGGGGCACTCCCATTCAGGCCCATAGGTTTTGAAGGTCATGGTCGTGGGATGAGTTCCAGACTTAACTCTGCAACTGTGATGTCTCCTGCTTGCTCGGGGGGGGGGGGGGGGGGGGTGTGCTTAACTACCTCGTTCACAGTCCACTGAGAGACGGAATAGCATTTCACCGCGTCACACACAGAAAGTCTCCATTTTCCTCTCCTCGGTCCTGCGTCCCAGGAAGTGGTACCGCCTTCCAAGTTGTGGCCCAAACCCTGAACCCGGAAGTCATGCTGGGTTCTTTTGTCCCGTCCCCAGTCCCCATCATGCATGCTTCCCCCCCTCCCCCTCGCGCGTCCTCTAGGTCAGAATGTCTTCGAACCCGACACACTCTCTCCGTTTCACGATCATCTTTCCTGCCAGCACGGTGCCGGCCACGAGCGGCTCTGCTGATCAGGAGCTTCTCTGGAGTTCGTTCTAGGCGCGACAGGAGCCCCCGGAGAGTTTTTTAAATAGCAGGAGGGTCAGATTTTCTTTTCTCATGAAGCCTGGTGCTGGCTGAAGAATAAGGCGTAGTGGAGCTTGTGTAGGATCAATTTCTTTCTTTTTTTTAACGTGTCTTATTTTGAGAGAGAGAACGAGTGAGGGAGGGGCAGAGAGAAAGGCAGAGAATCCTAAGCGGACTTTACACTACCCGTGCAGAGCCTGATGCAGGGCTCGATCTCACGAACCAGGAGATCATGAACTGAGCTGAAACCGAGCCTTGGATGCTTAATCAACTGAACCACCCAGGCGCCCCAGATCAGTTTCCTTTCCATGGGCTGCAGAGCCCTCTGGGACTTGGGACCTGTTATTACTTAACCTCTGGTGCCCAGCCTGCCAGACTTCCTCCCTCTTGGAGATCATTCTCACCACGGGACATTTGCACTTGCTGTGTCTGCAGCCTGGCCTCCCTCACCCGCGCTCACGTGCTCCCTCCTCCAAGAATGCTGCCCCAGGCCCCACCCGAACTCTGGTGACTCTGTCCCGCCACCAGCTGGGGTTTCCGTAGTTCTGTCATCCGAAATGATCTTGCCGTCTATTTGCTTTGTTTATTGTCCCTGCTGTTCCATCCTCACATTCCCCCCTTTCCACTGCCAGGTTGGGGACACCCCACAAGACCCATGTGTCTCTAAGACCCTCGGAGTGGCACCGAGCGCTGTTTCCATCTTCCACAAGGCCGAACGGCAGTTGTTGTCAGGAGAAACTTTCTGACTTGGGCTAAACCTAGTAACACCTGCGTTTTCACTTAGCTTGTTTTTGGAGGGTAGAGAAGAACGTGTCTGGTAAGAGCCGAGTCGATTTTTCAGTTACTGAAATTCCCTGGTGATGTGATCGTAATTGGTTCTGCAATAATGAACGTTTTGAACGGATCCGTGTGAACAGTGTCATCGTGTGCTTTAAAGAGGGGAGGGAGCCTAAGATTCACCCTTGGCTCTTGTGTGGCATTGGACACAGTTAGTATTCCGGTTTTGCAATAGCCCCGATTCACATACCTGCTGGCCTCGAGCGGTCTCTGCGTGGACGCTTTTGCCTTACTTTGCGTATTTCTCATTAACAGGTAACCGAAGACAGAAAGCGGGCCTCAAAATAAACCCTCGAAGGAAGAAGGGATTTGCCTACATTTGGCTCTGAGTAAGTGAAATTGTAAAATGGATTGCTTATTATGTAATAAATATCCTGTCGACCTCTCCATATTTTCTGTGCTTAAAAATGAAACGGTACTGCACTGGCTCTGAGTATTGGAAAACGGTGATGTCTCAGGATTTCTTGTAACAGGTGATTTTGCTAGCACAGAAAAAATATGTCTGCATAACACTTCTTTTTTTTTGTTTAGCTTCTGGAAGTCAGAAATTTTAGGAAACAGAAATGGAGGTCGTTATTAAAATGTGTGCGCTTTTGCGAGAAGCCTCGTTTCTGCTGTTCTCTAGCATACACTTTTGAGGTACTTAATTTGTCCTTAGAAGGCTGATTTACAACAAACAGTGGCTTTTGACTCTCTGTCTGCCACACGCTCCCTAGTCTTATTTGTTCTTCTCAGAAAGTGTCTGGAAGATGACGGGCTACCGACGGGCTACTTGAGGACCAGCCAGCATTTTCCATAAAATCCTTGCTTGGGCACCACTCTGAGGCAGCCTGGCCTGTGACGTAGGCCCCCGCGGGGCTGATTTCCTTCATTCTGAGCCCTGCCTGGACTGTCGTTAGAGCAGAGAGAATCCCCGGTCACTTAGAACGGGGCCTTGTGGGGTCTGGAACTGTCATCTTGGCCCCTGTAATGCATCCAGTTCACAAGAAGGCCTAATTCCCGCTTGAGTCAAGACGGTCCTTTCCAGCGCACTTTGTATGGAAAATCTTTCACCTCCGGGAGAACCGTGCTTGGGATCTGTTCCTTCTGGAGTATTGCGGAGTCTACACAGAGGTGTGAGATGGGTCTTGTTCTGGGGGGTAAGCATTACAGGTGCATGAAGTGGGGGATGCGACCCAAAGGCATGGTGTGGACGGGTGGCCCTGGGATGGTGTAGACAGTCCCTGCTGAGCGAATTCTGAGGAATTGTACCGGCATGTGCCAGAGCACCGAGGAAGGCTGGACCTTCCTCCTGGAGGGGAGACTCCAGGTGGGCTTGGTGACGGGTGGAGTTTGGACGCAGACTGAAGAAGTATGTTCTGGATGGGGGACCAAGTCTGTGGGCAGAGGTGAGGAGCCAGGAACAGGAAAGCTTTCTTTTCTTATTTCTTTTCATTGGAGAAAGTTGATAGATCAGGCTGGTGGAATCGAGGGGGTGGTGGAGGAACAGAAAGGGCGTGAACTTTGCACGTACCCCTGCGTACAGAATATTCCGAGGAGACTTGCTCTAGTGCTAGAACTCCCGTCTCGTACCTACCTGGACACACGTGTGGAACGCGACCCCATCGGTATCAGAGGGACACCCTGTGGCCTGAAAGGACACCAGGGGTGACCCCCCACGGGGAGGAAGGAACAGTAAATTGTGACGAAATACCTCAAAAAGCACCTACTGGGTGCCAGATGGTGCCGGTTCTTGGTAACCCCTTTATCGAGAGAATCCACACAGGTGACCGTTGACTCACCGAAAGCGTGCAGTTCCGCAGTTTTCCGGTGTATACCCGGGGTTGTGCGCCCAGCACCACAGCCTGTAGCTGGAGGCTTGCATGGACTGTTGTCGCAGTGTCGCTCGCTGTTGCCGCCTCCCCGTGTCCCTGGCAGGCAGCCGGCTACTTCCTGTGTCGGTGCATTCACGCGTTCCTGGGTGTGAAGAGAGCCCTGTGGGGTGTGTTCTTTGTGTCTGACTCCTGACTCAGCGGACTGTTTTCTTTTTCTTTAATTTTTTTTTTTTTTTTCAACGTTTATTTATTTTTGGGACAGAGAGAGACAGAGCATGAACGGGGGAGGGGCAGAGAGAGAGGGAGACACAGAATTGGAAACAGGCTCCAGGCTCTGAGCCATCAGCCCAGAGCCCGACGCGGGGCTCGAACTCACGGACCGCGAGATCGTGACCTGGCTGAAGTCGGACGCTTAACCGACTGCGCCACCCAGGCGCCCCTGTTTTCTTTTTCTTTAAAAAAATTTTTTTAATGTTTTATTTATTTTTGAGAGAGAGAGAGAGAGTGAGCGCGAGCGGGGGAGGGTCACACAGAGAGGGAGACACAGCATCCGAAGCAGGCTCCAGGCTCTGAGCTGTCAGCACACAGCCCGACGCGGGGCTCGAACCCACAAACCTGAGAGAGCATGACCTGGGCCGAAGTCAGACGCTCAACCGACTGAGCCACCCAGGCGCCCCAGCAGACCGTTTTCGACACTCACCTGTGTTGTCACACGTGTCTGTCCTTCATGCCGTTTTATAGCCAAGTACTATTCCGTTGTATGAATAGACCACATTTTGTTTATCCGTTCATCCATCAGACAGTTATCTTGAAAGCTTCTATTCTGAATTAACGTTCAACTTGGCAAGAAGTTGCGAGAAACAGTACGGTGAGTTCCAGAGTATTCTCCCCACCTTCCGTCTTGCATCTTCCTGAGCTCTCACAGGAGGAAATGGGGGTTGGCACTGTTGACTCAGATGCACGCCGTCCGTGGACCTCACCAGTCGTCACGTGCGCTTGTGCGTTTGTGTGCGTGTGCGTGCTTGCGTGGACCGCGTACGGAATGTTCTCACACCTGTGCGTGCAGCCGCTGGTGAGTCTGACACAGACGCGGAACCGTTCCATCGCCGGGAACGCTCCTCGTGATACTCCTTTATGTCACCCTCTCCAGCGCCTGGCAGCCGCTGGGTTCTCCATGTGTACAATTCTGTCACGTCGAGAGTGTTACATACACGGCATCTGGCCTTGGGAGACTGCCTTCGTTCACTCCGCCTCAGGCCCTGGACAATGCAATCGAGTTGTGGGTGTCAACAGCTCGTGCCTTTGAAAAAGTTTTTTTAGTGTTTGATTTTGAGAGAGCATGAGCCGGGGAGGGGCAGAGAGAGAGAGAGAGAGAGAGAGACACACACACACACACACACACACACACACACACACACACACACACACAGAATCGGAAGCAGGCTCCAATCTGTCAGTACAGAGCCCAATGTGGGGCTTGAACCCACGGACGGTGAGATCATGACCTGAGCTGAAGTCGTACGCTTAACCGTCTGAGCCACCCGGTTGCCCCTCCGTGGGCATTCCTGCCTCCCCCTCTCCTTCCCTCACTCGCCCTCCCTGTCCAGAGCCTGGAAGTGATCGAGGACCCCGAAGTACTCACTGTTTGCTTTTGGGCTGTATTCTGTTTGCCCACTGGAGAGTGTGTGTGTGTGTGTGTGTGTGTGTGTGTGTGTGTGTGTGTGTGTGTTGGGCTTACTCAAACGCTTGCCTTGGGCTTTCTCCTTTTTCTCGGATTGCTGTCCTTTTTTGAGGTCTAAGTCATGGGATGGGCGACCAATTCCCACCAGTTCCTTTTTATTCAGACAATCTAAGGAGAGCGTAGTGGCCCAGGTAGTTGTAATCAAAGAGCGCCATGGCTCGGAGAAATGGTGCCGTGGAGCCTGAAGGGGTGGTTACCTGTTCGCATAGATTAGAAGTGGACATTGAAGTAGGGACAAGATAGGGCCTGTGGTGTGTGTCACCTGGGCCGTGCACCATGTTGCAGACTAACCCACCTATGGGGGTTTTCACACTCAACTCGGTGAAGGTGGTGCCCCTGAGGGGTCTTTCCGCGGGTTTAGGGGGCGCTGGGGTAGAGTGGGGTGTTGCTGATCCATTGTATCAAAAGCAGTAAAGCTTCACAGGTGCCCTGGGAACCATAGCTTCTTGATTTAAAGGTATCAGTTCCGTGTGGATAACTGGGCAGGACAGTTGCCTTGTGTGGTCTCCAGCTGATCAAGAGTCCTCGGTGGGGTGCTGTTGGATAGCACGATTCAGCTTTCCGTTCTGCCTTTCCATCTGCCGTTCAGATTTACTCAGTGTTCTTTCCTTTCAAACCGCGTTTGTCTTCACCTGCTTTCTCAAATGCCCAGAACGCACACGCAGAGCCACGTAGACGCTGCCTCCAGGTTATCAGGAAAGCTGCTCTCTTGTGAGAAGCTGGGTATTCCTTTCGTCTTAAGCCCAAGCAGACTGGGAAAAGTGTGCCGTCTTCCCAACTAAGGGATTGAAAGTCTAGTGAGTTTCTTCATAGTGGAATTTTGACTCACATGGACGTTCATTAAGTTCTTGATGAGTTAAACTCAAGAATAAACTCTTGGGGCGCCTGGGCGGCGCAGTCGGTTAAGCGTCCGACTTCAGCCAGGTCACGATCTCGCGGTCCGTGGGTTCGAGCCCCGCGTGGGGCTCTGGGCTGATGGCTCAGAGCCTGGAGCCTGCTTCCGATTCTGTGTCTCCCTCTCTCTCTGCCCCTCCCCCGTTCATGCTCTGTCTCTCTCTGTCCCAAAAATAAATAAACATTGAAAAAAAAAAAAAGAATAAACTCTTGAACTTGGATTTAGATTCTGGGTGTAACATGGCTAGGAAAGGTCCTCAAAATGATGAAAGAATTCTTTCGTTTCTGACAAAACTCTACTCTTCTGTCTCTTGTAATAAATCAAAGTATGTTGTTTTTCTTAATGGTTCCATTATAACCCGTAATGTTCCCAAGTGTCTCTCCGTTTAGGACACTGCTTGTCAACTAGAGTGCTCCCCGCCCCCCAGGGGACACTTGACAAAGTCTGGAGACATATTTTTCGGGACTGGGGTGTGCGTGGGTGGGGATATTGACCTCTAGAGAGTAGGACTCGGATGCTGTTAACGTCCTCCAGCGCACGGGACGGCCTCCCTCCCACCCTCCCACACCAAAGAGTTGTCTGGCTCAGATATCGATAGTATGGAGATTGGCTGGTGTGGGATATGACCCAAAACTGTGCATATGTAAATTGTCACCCTCTGTCTTCTTCATAGTACGACTATAAGTGTGCTCATGGGTGTGAAGCATCGTGGTGAGGAGTTACACTTTTAGCTCTCCTGCCGTGACTCCAACACTCAATATAACTACAAATTTGGAAAAGAATAAGGTTATAGCCACAACTGCGATTCCTAAATAATGTTTCTCTTTGCATTAAGAAACACAGTTATGACAACATGATCTTATGTATAATTCATAGGCATCAAATCTGTTTAACTTCATTTAACTTATAATCTATCAAGGAAAATAATTTGTGTAATTTGTGATTTCTTTATGGTCAGGAGGAATTCTGAATTTATTACTTAGAATAATTATGTAATTTTTCAAATTCCCCACCTTTATAAGACCTCTGTATGCACAGTTAGCAGATTTTTAATGGATTTTTATTTTAGCAGATTTTTATTTTATTTTCAACATGAAAATACTCCCCTACAAAAAGACTATAATGGAAAGGTCATGCTTTGCTTAATACCTATTTAAGTCAGATTTACAAAGGATTCTTTTTTATTGTGATGAAATACGCATGACGTATAATTTACTATCTTAACCTTTTTTTTTTTTTTGAAAGAGAGAGCTTGTGTGAGTGAAGGGAAGTCAGAGAGTGAGAGAAAGGATCTTTTTTTTTTTTTTCAAAAGGTTATTCGTCATTTTTGAGAGGGAGCACACGAACAGGGGAGGGGCAGAGAGAGAGAGAGGGAGAGACAGAATCCCAAACAGTCTCCACACTGTCAGTGCAGAGCCGTCTCAGGGCTCAAAATCACAAACCGTGAGATCATGACCTGAGCCCAAATCAGGAGTTGAATGTTTAGGGGCGCCTGGGTGGTTCAGTTGGTTAAGCATAGGACTTGAGCTTAGGTCATGATCTTGAGGTCCATGAGTTTGAGCCCCACATCAGGCTCTGTGCTGACGGCTCAGAGCCTGGAGCCTGCTTTGGATTCTGTGTCTCCTCCTCTCTCTGCCCCTCCCCTGCTTACACTCCTCTCTCTCTCTCAAAAAGAAACATTAAAAAAAAAAAAAAAAAAAAGAGCGGGACTTTTAACCCAGTGAGCCACCCAGGCGCCCCTGTCTTAACCATTTTTGAGTTTCATCTCAATGTTATTAAGTTCACATTGTTGTGTAACTTTTGTCATCTTCCCAAACCAAAACTCTGAGCCATTAAACCCTGAATCCCAGTTCCTCGCTGTAGCCCCTCACCCACCATTCCACTTTGTGTGTCTACAGATTTGCCTGTTCTAGGTACCTCTATAAGAGGAATCAGACAGTATTTGTCTTTTCGTGTCTGGTTTATTTCAGTCAGTATAATATCTCCCAGGTTCATCCATGTTCTGGCAGGTGTCGGAATCTCCTTCCTTTTCAAGGCTGAATGATATTCCTTTGTGTATAGAGACCACATTTTGTTTATCTGTTCATCCATCGTTGGGCGGTTGAGTGGTTTACAAAGAAATATTTTGAAGTTGAATCCATTATGTCTGGACCATCACTGTTTTTTAGACCTAGTAAATGGGGACACCTGGGTGGGTCAGTCCATTGAGCATTCGACTCTTGAATTCAGCTCAGGTCATGATCCCAGGGTTGTGGGATCCAGCCCTTTGTTGGGCTTGGAGCCTGTTTAGGGTTTGGTTTTGTTTTCTTTCTTTCTTTCTTTCTTGCTTTTCTTTCTTTTCTTTTCTTTTCTTTCCCTCTTTTTCTCTCTCTCTCTCCCCCCCTTTCTCTCTCTCTCTGTTTCTCTCTCTCTCTCCCTCCCTCTCTCCAACTCTCTCCTTCCTTCCTCTCTTTCTCTCTCTCTTTCCCTACCCAGCCTGCCCCTCTCCCCTGCTTGCACTGGCTCTCTCTCACTTTCTCTCTTAAGAAAAACAAAAAAAAGTAGACATAGCAAATGATTCTGGTTGGGTGTGCTGAAAGCGTGTTGTACCCACACAGAAAATGCCACAGCTTCCCTCATGCACGTCCTCAGGTGCAGTTAAGACAACATTCTACTATTTTGGGAACTGCAGTTGACCCTTGAATACACAGGTCTGAACTGCGCCGTCCACTTAGACGCGGATTTTTCGATAAATACGGTGCCGTCTTGTAAATCTATTTTCTTTTCCATGTGATTTTCTTATATTTTCTTTTCACCACCTTACTTTAAGGATATAGTATGTTGGGGGTGGGTGCCTGGGTGGCATGGTCAGTCAAGTGTCCTGACTCTTGGTCTCGGGTTGGGTTATGATCTCACGGTTTGTGAGTTCAGGCCCCACATGAGGCTCTGCTCTGATGGTGTGGAGCCTGCTTGGGATTCTTTTGTTGTTGTTGTTAATTTTTTTTTTTAATGTTTACTTAATTTTAAGAGAGACAGAGCACAAGCACGGGAGGGATGGAGAAAGAGGGAAGCACAGAATCTGAAGCAGGCTCCAGGCTCTGAGCTGTCAGCATAGAGCCTGACACGGGGCTCAAACTCACGCGTGGCAAGATCACGACCTGAGCCAAAGTCGGATGCTCAACCACCTGAGCCACCCAGATGCCCCACCTGCTTGGGATTCTGTGTCTCCTTCTCTGTGCCCTTCCCTACTTGTGTGCTCACTCACGCTATCTCTTTCTGTCTCCTCTTCTGTTCTATCTTTCTCTAAGTGAATAAACATTAAAATTTTTTTTAAATAAAAAAAAACCCCACAGTATGTTGGCACCTGGGTGGCTCCGTTGGTTAAGCTTCCAACTCTTGATTTTGGTCAGGTCATGTTCTCATGGTTCGGTTTGTGAGATCAAGCCCCTCGTCAGACTCCGAGCTGACAGGGTGGACCCTGCTTGGGATTCCCTGTCTCTTTCTCTCTCTGCCCCTCCCCTGCTCACGCTGTCTCAAAATAAACTTTTCTTTTTAAAAAAAAAAAAAAGAATACAGTATGCAATGTGTATCACATACAAAATATGTATAAATCGAGTGTTGATGTTAATGGATAAGGCTCCTGGTTAACAGTAGGCTGTTCATTTGGGGCAGTCAGAAGGTTTACACAGATTTTCAGCTGTGAGGGGTGGGTGTCCCTACCCCCTGAATTGCTCAAGGGTCAGCTGCCCTCTTCTGAGATGACTTCATACATTTGTCCCATGTGTTTCTTTATTCCCTTAGCTTCCAAAGGAGAGAGCAGTGAGTGAAAGAAGTATTTCACACAGTAGAAGTGTCCAGAGAGGTACCCACACCCTTCGACTTCCCGCCATGCTCTCTTGAAATGAGATCTCTTTCCTCCCTCCCTCCCTCCCCTCGCGTGCCTCTGGCCACAACTCTCTTTGACAAGTAACCGTCCGCCAACAGTCCCTGAATGGCATTTCTTCTTCCCACCTCCTGGGACCTCACTTCTCTGCAAAAGTATAAACTTTGGCTCTGTGCGCGTCAACTTCTGAGGCCCTTTGCAATCAGCACGTTGAAGTCTTTACGTGAAAAGATTTTTGGTTATTCTGCCGTGTGGTGTCTGTAGTTGAAGCATCATCTGTGAAAACTGGCGTTCTGACTTTGGGATCTGACTCTGTCCCCGCATATTATCGCAGTACTTAATCCTAAACCACCTGCTCTTTATTTAACAGGAGTATCGTTCACCTGTGATGAGTTTATAACTTTATTTACATGCAGCAATCAGAATGAGTTTCTTTTGACGTTGTGGTGCAAAGTAGGGCGGCAGAATTGCTGCCGATTTATCTGTTCGTTTGTTCTGCAGATAATGAGTGCCTTCTGAGCCCTGGGTGCCAGGGTTGGAGCAGGACGGTTCCTATGGCTGCACACCAAAGATTCGATTTCGTTTTTGGTTGGGGGTGGAAAACGTAGCGGGCGAGCACGGAGCTCCGTGAAATAGTTGAAAACCTGTCACACAGGTTTTCACACACTATACTACAGATATAGTATCTGTAGCGGTTTGCCTTACAAAACAAAGTGCTTTGGTGGCGTTTCTGAGTTCTTCAAAATGCACGTCCACTTTTTTATTTCGAACTGATGGAATTAGACGGTTATCCACTTGCCGTTTCGTAAACCTAAAGAAAAGCTTCCTTTGTGAGGCAAGTCCTCCTAGCAGGAGGGCTTTCTGGCTAAGACCGTGGGCTGCATTTCTTGTTTATGTTACATTGCTGATTCATTTTCAGTATGACTTAAAATTTAATTTTTGGTTTCTTTATCAAATTAATTACATTATTGGGTGCTTTCGTGATTTCACGGAGCTCACCGCATTTGATAGCAGTAGAGGGCAGGGTGTATGACCTTTAGTAATTTTTCCACCCGTTTTAAAGACAGTTTTCTGTGTGACCACACAGTGTTTGGCTCACAAGGTACGTATTCCTTCAGACTCCAGATTTCAGTTGCAAATACCACGTTTGCACCGAGTTCCCTTCCCAGTGTTTACTTACATAGAATACCGTCATTCCGTGCTCGGGAGCTATTTGTCTTTGTCAGCGGATGTAGGTAGAATATTAATCTCGTATGAAATTCAGATAAGGAGAGAACAGATGGATTTATGGCTCTTGAAACCTCTAAACTCTGCAGCTGTGGGGAGTTGTTAAGCTATGAATAAAGAAATTCTGGACCATGGCTAGCAAGGGCTGGCGTGACCCGATTGGTGCTGAATCCATCGCCCTGTTAGGGATAGATTTCTCGTGGCACGTCTTCTCTGGTTTGGGGTTAATGCTGTCCTGCTGCGGTCCGGCCTTCCTGTGGGCCAAGAATGAGTTCTCAGCGGTGTCCTTCACAGGAGTCTCCTGGGATGCGGGCAGAGTTACTCCGCGTCCCCAGAGGCAAAAACAAGTGGTCAGGTGTATTTCTTTCGTGGTTGAGGGGGGCCGTGTGTCGGCCGGGTACAGGTGCAGGAGAGGGCCAGCATCAAGGGGACACTCCCAGGCATCTTAGGACACGCAGCCTGTCGCCTTCAGTGAGACCTCATCGAGAGGACAGAAGCACCTGCAGATCATGATGGGGGATACGGGGCCACGTTGGGATTTGAAAATGGCAGTGAAGTGATCGAGTTTGGGGACCGTTGCTTTGACTTCAGCTGATGCCCCGAGCACACCACAAGATGATGCTTAGACGCAAGAAGGTCTGCTTGGCGACTTGCCTCCCGCGCCTGGGCTGGGACGCACGTTATGTAGAATTACGGAGGACAGGGGCCTCAGGTGAACGGGTAGGACCCATTGCCCCGTCTGTCTCAGAGTCCCCAGCCAGAAAGACGTGTCCTGTCTAGAAAGTGCAGAAACGGTTCTGAAAACGTTACCTCTCTGTTGATACAAGCGAGTGAGTGTCCCCCGGCCACCAGCACCTCGTCACTTCATCGGAGTGGAAATGCCCTGTGCTGGGCTGTATTAACTGTCTAAAGATTAAGTGAGCTTCATTAGTGTGTTCATCACGCACCCCTGTGCTAGGTGGGCCAGAACAACGTTAGCCAGAGGCAGTTTTTTCAACAGCTTTATTGACACATAATTCACATACTGTCACATTCATTCATTTAAAGTATCTGATTTGATGGTGTTTGGTGTATTCACAGAGTTGTACATCCTTCACCAAGATGTTAATTTTAGCGTATTTTCAACGCCCCTCGGAAGAAACCCCATGCCCCTTAACAGTGGCTGCCCATTTCTTCCTCCGTGGCTCCTGGCAGCTGCTAGCCTGTGACCCTCAGGATTGACCAGTTTGGGACATTTTGTAGAAAGGGAATCATACTCTGTGTGGCCTTTCGTGACTTCTTTTACTTTGCATAATGTTTTCAAGGCTCATCCACGTTGTAGCGCGTGTCAGTGATTCATTCCTTTTGCCACTCCGTCGTATGGATTGACCCCGTTGTGTCTGTCTGTTCATCAGTTGACGGGCACTTGGGTGGTTTCCACCGTTTGACCACATGAATAATGCTCCCCTGAACATTCCGGTGGAAGTTTTTGTGGGGATGTATGCAAGCTAGGATCAAGACGACCCAATGAACTGTTGGCTATCAGAATGATATAGGAAGGTTTTTAAGATGCAGCTTTACATTTTAAAAATTATTTTGATTACTGGGGTGCCTGGGTGGCTTAGTCGGTGGAGCGTCCAACTCTGGATTTCAGATTCCAGGGTCATGGGACAGAGCCCTGCATCGGGCTCCACGCTGAGTGTGCAGTGTGGGTAAGATTCTGTCTCCCTCTGCCCCTCTCCCCTGCTCACACGCACGCTCTTTCTCCCTCTTAAGAAAAAAAAAGTTACTTTTAGGATTTTAAGTTCTATGTGAGATAACTGTACTTTAGAAAAAAAAATTTTTTTTTAACGTTTATTGTTGAGAGACAGACAAAGCGAGACAGAGTACAAGCAGGGGAGGGGCAGAGAGAGAGGGACACACCGAATCCGAAGCAGGCTCCAGGCTCTGAGCTGTCAGCCCAGAGCACGACGCGGGGCTCAAACCCGCGAACCGTGACATCATGACCTGAGCCAAAGTCAGACACTTAACCGATTGAGCCATCCATGCGCCCCAAGAGATAAGTGTACTTTTGTGTTTTGATCTTTTTGCCCCCAACTCCTCTCAAAGCATAGCATAACAAAGCTGTTGCATATTTAGTAGCCCATGTGTCCTTCACTGGGTTGGGTTGAACCCGTGGGTGTGAAAGTGCTCTGTGTGGGTCTGTGTGGCTCCATATTTGAGCAGATGCCAGTGCTGTGAGAGGGGGTGCAGTGTCTAGAACAGGTTTCTAGATGGCGGACAGTTCCAGAAGACCAAAACTGGGGCCAGGTCGGTCGGAGACGACGGGATTACACAGTGAAATGAGGCAGGTCATTTACACGGGTCCACAGATCTTGCTTAGATGAGTAATTGAAGTAGGTGTCCACCCTTTTGCTTTTGCCCAAATTTGCAATTTTAAGCCAATCTAAATATTTCCAACTTTATACTTTTTTCATGTAAATTTAGAGTAAATGTTTTTTTCCTTGAATATATTGTACACCTGAAACTGATAGAACATCCTATGTCATACTTCAATAAAAAATATAGATACATACACGCAATTCTTTTTTGTAAGTTTATTTATTTATATTGAGACAGAGACAGCACGCGTCGGGGAGCGCAGAGAGAGGGAGACAGAGAATCCCAAGCAGGCTCCATGCTGTCAGCACAGAACCTGACGCGGGGCTCAAACTCACGAAGCTGTGAGATTATGACCTGAGCTGAAACAAGGAGTTGGGTGCTTAACTAATTGAAACACCCAAGTGCCCCAAAAACGCAGTGTGTAAAATTACGAGGTGAAGATCAAGTGGTCAGTTTGTAGAAATTCCAGATTTCTTTGAATAGCGTGACCTCGGCACAAAGAGAGTTTTTCTTATTTTCCCAAGTGTCAAGCCCCAACTGTGTGTGGTGTTAGTTTGAAGGTGCCCGCCAGTTGTTTTCCCGAGGTCGTCCAGAAGCTTGCACCGGTGTTAGGTCAGTGAAGAACTTCTCCGATAACGAAGGGTCGCCTCCAGCCGAATTGTCTGCGCCGAGATGGAACCATTCACATCCGCGTGTTCAGTGCAGTACCCACTAGCCACCTGGGACCCTAGAGCATTTGAAACGAGCCTCATGCACCCCAGGAACTGAGTTACGGGTTTTGTTTAGTTTTAATTCACCCAAGATTAAATAGGCGCATGTGGCCAGGGGCCGCCCTGCTTGAACAGGGAGGATGGTTTGGGAGCTTTATCTGGTGCTGGAGTGCAGTGAGGCTCATGGTGGTGGTTTGAGACGGGGACGTGTTTGGAGAAACGCCGTACAAACTAGGTCTTTATTTTGGTGGATACCTGGAAACCAAGGTGGCACCCGACCCCTTCAGAACAGGGACTCTCCAGTGCGTAGTTTTGCAGTCGTCGCCCCCACCCCTTCCCTGGACATCTGGCAGCGGTCTGGGGGGCATTTTGGATTGTCATAACTCAGAGGAGGGTGCTGGTGGCACCAAGTGCGTGGAGACCAGGGACTCTGTTCAGCCTCCCGCAGTGCCTGGTAAAACAAAACTCCCTGCCTTTGCGTGGTTTTCTCTCAAATTGAATTTAGGGAAATGTGACCCTTAACTCTGCACGTTCACCAGCATAATGAGAGATAGCTGCAGTGCCCAAAGCAAGTTGGCTCACTCGCCTCTCCCAAAAGATGTAGAAAGCATTTGAAAAGGTCCTCTTTTGCAAGCCAGTCTTGGCAACCTTTGGCAGGAACAGAAACGATTCATTGGATAATTGCAAGGGAACTCGAACTTCCTGTTAAGTGGTGCGGTAGAATTTGTAAGAGCGCTAACTGGTAAACCTGTCCCCAACACACATAGCAGTTGGAGGTGGTCCCCCACTTCCTGCCCCCCCCCCAAACCAAGGGGCCGTGGTTAGAGTAGCCCTAACCAGCCCTTCTCATGCTGAGAAACACGAGTGGTCAGCGTCGTAATTAGTAACACGTACATGTTTAAGCATTGAAACTGAAAATTCGATTCTGCCAAGCTTGGAGCAGGGAGAGAAGGAACCCCCAGAGACGGGGGGCTGAAATGGGGCTGTGTTGGCCGTACGACGTGGGATGAGATGCTGCAATAAAACAAGCAGTGCCCTGTGCCTGAGGACAAATGGGTCGCCTGTGATAGGATGCGGGGGCGGCTTTGGCAGCCCGACCGTGCCCGGCAGAATGGACTTGAATTGGCCGTTTCTTTTCAGGATACTGCAGATAGTCCTGAGGAAGCTCGGATGGCTTGCCAAACAGATAATATTGATGCTGTTTTTACAAAATGAAGCCACGATGCTTGTATCCCATGGAAATGATTTTTATCCTATTTGCAAAAACCAGAGATGTAAGTAGGACAGATGTGTCAGCAACTTAATAAGACAGTTGTCAAAGGAGTTAAATGGAAATCATTCAGAAAAATAAGCTCTCTGGCAAACCCAAAGCCCCAGGGGGATTTTGGATCTTATTTAATGTAAAATTCCTTGAAGCAAAGACTAGCAGGCATTATGTTATGGTTCCAGGCAGTTTATTGTGTCCGGCCCCCCCCCCCCCCCCGCCTAAATATTTGTGAAATGTGTGAATTACTGTGTGTGCTAACCATGGGAAGTAAAACCACAGACAGGGGGAGGGAGGTGTCGGATAAATTCCTTTTCAGCAGAGAATTGGAGCATCTCGTTCTAACAGAATTCGTCCCGACCACAGCGTGATGCGAGAGGCTGTGACGGATCTGAAACGTGCCACGTTCCTGTCCGCCCTCAGTGCGCCGGGAAGCCCCGTCCACGGCATCCTCGCCCGCGCTGATCTGAAATTCGATGCGATGGGAGCTTCCTGTCCCTTGCTGTGGGGCGGCACCTGTACTGTTTCCGGGACGTCGATTGTACCTCTTTGACGGACCGGCCTCCACCTTTCGTGCCTGGACGCTCACTGAATAGAATCGGCAGGTGGAACGAGAGCAGTTACGTTGGCTCTCCCGTCCCACGCGTGAGCCGAGGACGGATGCGCGAAGATGCCCTCTTGCGAGGCTGCGGGAGGAAGTGACGGCAAAGAGAATCGCTCAGATGCGGTTGTCATGTTCCTTCACGCCGCCCAGGCTGTCCCGCGCACGTTTGGGGATTCTGGGTCCAGCGGCTTAGATGTGGGGATCCCCGTGTGGCCACTCGTAGGGAAAATTCTTTGCTCTCAGCAAGCCCCGTGGGACGCAGAAGTGGACGCTGATGTGGAAGAGAGGTGGGCGGGCGGGGGGCGGATGCTGTTCTACAACTCGGCCTTCTCTCCGCTGCAGCGCGTTACCCCCGCTCTCTCCCTCCCCTGGGAGGAGGGCAGACCAGGAGCGCAGAGCGAGGGAAGCCAGAGAGCTGAGGGAGGCTGTAACTGGGTTCATGAAAATGAAGGGAGCCATGCTGGGAACCGGCTTTGATGTGAGTTAAAATCAGATACATCCTCGAACCGCTGTCACTGTTACTGGTGGGACGCCTGTCCTTGCTGTTGGAGAATGATTGCACCATCCGTCTTGACTGCCTAGAGATTGCAACATACTCAAGTTAAAATTTTAAAGACCTCTGTTCTGTGAGGCCTGACGTTGTAATTATTCAAAAAGATTTTTTTTTTAATCTTCCCGAAAGGCCATCTGAGTGAATCCGATGAAAGTTGCATGCTTGTGGGGCGCCTGGGTGGCTTAGTCTGTTGAGCGTCCGACTTTAGCTCAGGTCACGATCTCACGGTTCACAGGTTCGAGCCCCATGTCGGGCTCTGGGCTGACGGTTTAGAGCCTGGAGCCTGCTTCAGATTCTGTGTCTCCCTCTCTGTCTGCCCCTCCCCCACTCACACTCTGTGTGTCTCTCAAAAATAAGTAAACATTAAAAAAAAAAATTAGGAAAAAAAAAAAAGGCAGAGTTCATACTTTGCCCCAGAACGTTCCAGGGATTGGGCTGTTCGGTGAGGATTTTTTAGGACTCTGGTTTTCACTGAAGGAGGATTTTTGCCCCCCGCCTCTGGACAACGCTTGGTCGTGTCTGAGGATATTTTTGGTTGGCTCGATGGGGATGTGCTCCTGGCATCCAGTGGGCGCGGACCCTGGATGTTGGCCAAGGCCTTACATTGCTCAGGACGCCCCAGCCCAGAGGGCGATCCGGCCCCACACGGCGGGAGTGCAAAGCTGACAGACCGTGCTCTGCAGAACTTTCTTTTGCTCCGTGCTCCAGGAAGGCTTGGCTGCCAGCACCTTGTGTTGTTGGGAGAGGATGAAGTCCCTGTGCTGTGCAGATGTTCAGGTACCCGGATTCTTTTTTTAATTTTTTTTTTTTCAACGTTTATTTATTTTTCTTGGGACAGAGAGAGACAGAGCATGAACGGGGGAGGGGCAGAGAGAGAGGGAGACACAGAATCGGAAACAGGCTCCAGGCTCTGAGCCATCAGCCCAGAGCCCGACGCGGGGCTCGAACTCACGGACCGCGAGATCGTGACCTGGCTGAAGTCGGACGCTTAACCGACTGCGCCACCCAGGCGCCCCAAGGTACCCGGATTCTGAAAGGAAATTGGAGATGTCAGGGTCACATCCAAGGAAACCTAGTGCATGCGGAGCAAATCAGAGACCCCCTGAGAGCTGCTGGAGGCGGACCGCCCAGCCCAGCCAAGTCCTGTTTTCTCTTTCGGTTCTTCATTTAGATGCTGCCCGGGCTTCTCCTGAGGGCTGCTGGCTCCAGGCTGCCCCTCCGATCTCATTTCTTCCCAGTGCAATTCAGGTGAAGCTGCAGGAGAATGTTCCCTGAGGAGGGATTATGAGAATCAGGCCCGGCCTTCGCCAAATAGACGTATCAGGAAACTTCACCGTCTGTCCCAGAATGCGGCTAACCGGTGCCCACAGGGCCGTCGCGCCTGGAGGCTGTGCGGTGGCTTCCGTTGTGCAGGTTCAGTGTTGTAAGGTTGGCCGCCAGTGTGGTCACATCCCTCATTATTGCTACAGAACTGCAAGCTAATGTTTCCAGAGTGTTTTCCTAGTGGCTTTTTAAGTGTGATCCCCCCTTGTTAGGGTCCGATAGTTGGCCTTGGCCTACATCAGAGGAATTTGGTCTGTAAGCCCATCACGTCTTTGGAGGCAGTGTGCTGATGCTTGCCATTGGGAACCTAATTCCTGAAGGGGTGTAACCTTAGCAGAGGGCGGTATTTTCAGCGTGTTGATTCCATTGTCTCTGTTCCGGTGCTGCTGGTGGAGGGCACGTACGAAAGGATCCCTGGTTTATATACACAGGTGTGCGTGTCGTTTATCCTTGTGACGGGATGCATCTGAAGAAGCACACAGGGACGCGAGCTTCCTGAATTGAGGATTCCTTCCAAGAAACTTGGTCGGGTGATGGCTCACCGTAGGTCAGCATGCGATAGCAGCTTTAATAAATGGGGTTCCGGTGTTTTTTGTCGTTTCTCTTTCGAAAAGGGTAGTGAGTAAAATGGATATTAACGTCGGATGCCTGGGTGGCTCAGTCGGTTAAGCCTGACTCTTGATTTCAGCTCAGGTCCCGATCTCATGGTTTGTGAGTTCGAGCGCTGCATCAAGCTCTGCACTGACAGCACAGAGCCTGCTAGGGGTTCTCTCTGTCTCCCTCTCCCTCTGCCCCTCCCCTGTTCGTGATCTCTCTCTCTCCCTCTCCCTCTGCCCCTCCCCTGTTCGTGATCTCTCTCTCTCCCTCTCCCTCTGCCCCTCCCCTGTTCATGATCTCTCTCTCTCTCTCTCTCTCTCTCTCTCTCCCTCTCCCTCTGACCCTCCCCAGTTCGTGATCTCTCTCTCTCCCTCTCCCTCTGCCCCTCCCGTTTGTGATCTCTCTCCCTCTCCCCCTCCCCTGTTCATGATCTCTCTCTGTATCTCTCTCTCTCTCTCTCTTTCTCTCTCTCCCCCTCTGCCCCTCCCCATTTGTGATCTCTCTCTCTCTCTCAAATAAATAAACTTAAAACTATATGTGCAGATTACGTATGCACTCTTAGCCTGTTAATACGGAAATCATCAAAAACATACTCAAAGCGTATACAATATATCATATACTCCCACGTGCCCTTCACACAGTTTCAGCCACTGTCGGCATCTGTCCCTCACTTTTTTTTTTTTTTTAATCAGGGCAACTTAAGGCAAATCTCAAAACACTGTGTCATTTCACCCATAAGTATTTTAGAGTATACCTTTAACATAGAAGGGATATATATATATATGTATATGTATATATATATATATATGCATATACGTATGTATATACACATACATATATATGTATGTATATATATAACACACATATATATATATACACACACGTATATAATACATATATATAATACATATATATATGTAAAATACATATATATACACACACACACACACACACATACATGTATATAATACATATATGTATTTCTCTGGCCACCATAGCCAATTACCACAAACTGGATGACTTAAAACAACAGAATTCATTCTGTCACACCTCAGGAGTTCAGAAGTCTGAAATCCAGGTGTTGGAAAGATTGGTTCCTTCTGGAGGCTCTCAGGAGGAATCTATTCCATGCTTCTCTCTCCACTTCTGGTCTTCAGGTGTTCTTGGCTCAGAGCCACATCATCCGGTCTCTGCTTCTGGCTCCATGTGGCCGCCTTCTGTGTGTCTGTCCCCGAATCTCTCCTTTCTGTTAGAAGATCCCAGTCGTTGGATTGCAGGCCCACCCTAATCCAGGATGATCTCCACTTAATGTGATTCCACGTGCAAAAGACGTGATTTCCATGTAAGGTCACATTCGCAAGTCTTGGAGGTTAAAACCTTACCGTGAGTTTTCAGGGGACACAGTTCAACCCACTGTGGTGATTGTGTGCTTCCTGCCCCGATCTACCTGCACTGAATTGTTCTTCCTTAGTTAGCACATTGGCTCCCAGAAATCTTTGCTGGGGCATGGTAGGTGCATCACACGAACGGTTACCTTTGCGAGGTGCTTGGACCCACCATCCCATCCCTGGGAGGGAAGCGAGTGTATTTTCTCAGGGTCACAGCGCTTGTGAGCAGCGGGACAGGTAAGAACCCGTGTCTGGCTGCAGATCGAGCCAAGGAAACGGACCACGGTTGACCACACGGGCTGGTGAGAAATGCTTGCTTGAATCTTTAGAACATAAACTATATATTGGATGATTTTGTGTTTCTGTAAGGCTGTGCATACGCTCCTTTATATTTATTTTAAAAAGTTGTTGGTGCTCAGGGGCACCTGGGTGGCTCGGTCGGTGAAGCGTGTGACGTTGGCTCATGTCATGATCTTGTGGATTGTGAGTTTGAGCCCCTTGTTGGGCTCCGTGCTGAGAACACAGATCCTACTTCAATTCTCCGTTTCCCTCTCTCTCTGTTCCTCTTGCGTGTGCACGCGTTCTCTTTCTCTCAAAAATAAATAAACCTTTAAAAAAGCTTCTTTCAATCAACAGATAAGTAATTGTTGGTGCTTAAAAAATACAGTACCACCCCTGCCCTCCACTGCCTGACCCCAGTCTGCAATTTTGCTTTGCACCTGTCCGTTACCCACGGCCAACTGTGTTGACAGTAGGTCAAAGGTCAGTGATAGCCGGATGCTGTATCATTCACCTGACTCATCTCATCATGAGTATGTTGTCACCTCCCGTCATCACGAGAAAGGATGAATGCAATACAGTAAGGTCTTCTGAGAGACAGAGTGCCGAGACCACACTCCCATAACTTTTATTGCAGTGTATTGTTACAGTTGTCCCTTTTTCCGTTGGTGTTGTTCCTGTCCTACTGTGCCTGATTTGCAGATTAAACTTCGCATAGGTATGCAGGCAGAGGACAAAGCATGTTGTCTCTCCAGGGGTCCACACCACCAGCGGTTTCTGGCACCCCCTTGGGGGATCTCAGAATGTATTCTTCGCAGATAAGGCGGGGGGGGGGGCGGGGGGGGCGGGGGGGACGGGGCTACTGTGCACTGTTTTAAACTTTATTTATTTTGAAAGAGAGAGGATGTGCAAGTGGAAGCCAGGGAGAGGCAGAGAGAGAGAGAATGCCAAGCAGGCTCTGTGCTGTCAGAGCAGAGCCCGAATTGGGGCTTGAGCTCACAAACCATGAGATCAGGACCTGAGCTGAAACAAAGAGTTGGATGCTCTACTGACTGAGCCACCCAGGTGCCCCAACACTATTTTTTAATTAAGGCTTTACATACATTTTTAGACTTTAAGGGCACCTGGGTGGCCCACTTGCTCGAGCGTCTGCCTTCGGCTCAGGTCGTGATCTGGTGGTTCGTGGGTCTGAGCCCTGCGTCGGGCTCTCCTCTGCTGACGGTGCGGAGCCTTCTTCGTATTATCTGTCTTCCTCTTCCTCTGCCCCTCCCCCGCTAAATGCTCACTCTCAAAAATAAATAAACATTAAAAAAAGAAAAGGCTTTAAGGATGTCTTTAGCGTATTTCTTTGTTTAAACGTGCTAAACCCAGCCATTCTTCTCATGTATACACCGCCCCGCGAGGACATCTGCAAGGGGCTTTCCATGGCTTCCCCTTATTTTTCTGCCATCAAGATTGCAGACTGGTGCTTGCAGATAACCTGTCTGCTGGGGTAGTGCTGTGAGGTCTTAACGATGGTGCATCTACAATGTGTTTGTTCATAACTTCAGGTCATGTGGATTTTTTCTTTATTTTTCATTACAACTTAAAAAAAAACTAATGTACTTTTTTTAAAGCAGTTTTCGGTTTACAGAAATCATCTGTTTTTTTTAAGTAGGCTCCGCACCCAGTGCGAAGCCCAGTGCGGGGCTTGAACTCACGACCCTGAAGACCTGGGCTGGGATCAAGAGTCGGACGCTTCACCGGCAGAACCACCCAGGCGCCCCTCAGTTTTCTTTTTAATGGATGCGTTTATTGGCAGCGAACTTAGCCATCAACTTACGTACCTTACAGTATCATTTTGAAATAGAACTTTTGTCACAGTCAGGATAAACACTACGCACAATCAAGCCACGATTAGGCGCATCCTTTGGGTTATCAGCAGGTTGCCGAGTGCACCGAACCCTTCCGCTCAGGATGTGTCCTTGGGATTCCCTTTCTTCCCCGTGAGCCGCCTGGACTCTTGATCACACACACATCCGTCGGCATTTTTAAGTGTTCTGTGTGCTCTTGCTTTACTCATCCGTGATTGACTTCAAGAGCCGGTTTTTAAAATAACATTTTAAAATAATTCTTGGAAGTTTTCCTTCTGAAAAGGATACAAATTGATCTAGCCATTTGAACTCCACACTGTGAGCCATATGTTAATTTTTGTATCCATAACATTTAAGAATCACTAGGCAGCATTCGTGTGGGCTTAAAGAATCCCCCTCCCACCCCAAGAGATTTACCAATTACTAAAGGGACAACGACAGTGATTTATGGGGAAGAAACCCAGCAGATAGCGCCAGCCGAGCCGAGTGACGAGGGTTAACCTTGCCAGGAATAAGGCCCAGTGACACCATGTGATGCCCTAAGAGGACACACAGTATCACTTCTCTCGTATTCCTGCCAGAAACGCATCTCATCAAGAGAAGAGTTGGGCAAGCCCTAACTGAGTTACATTCTACAAAGTAACTTGCACTCGTCCAAGGTGCCTGGATCTTTCTGACAAGGAAAGAAAGGCAACAGAGCAGAGTCTATATGAAGGATGTAGGGTGTTTAGGGGTCCTGGATGGGATCTTGGACAGGACATGTGCAGGTCTATAGTTAATTGTATTGTACGCATCTTGATTCTGTGTGTGTATGTATGTATTCATGGGGGAGAGTGAGCGAGAGAGACAGTGGGGGAGGGGCAGAGAGATAGAGAGTTGAGCGAGGGAGACCGACAACTCCAAGCAGGCTCCACACTGTCAGTGCAGAGTCCCGTGTGGGGTTCGAACTCATGAACCGGGAGATCATGACCGGAGCAGAAATCAAGAGTCAGACGCTTCACTGACTGACCACCCAGGTGCCCCGATTCTGTTTTAATCATGGCTGTGTTTATGTCACATGGTAACACCAAGGAGAAGCCGGGGGAAGGGTATATGGGAAGTCTGTACTATTTCTGCGACTCTCTGTAAATCTAAACTGACTTCAAAATGAAGAGTTTTTTGTTTTCAAGAATCATTTTAGGTATATTTTTATAAAACTAATGTTTTGGTTGGCATCACCATAACTTTTTGCAGTTCTGTTTCTTGATAGAGAATGTGCATCCAAACATTATCTTTTGTGAAAATAGGAACTGAGACCTTATTTAGTTTCAACAAAAATGCCGTGGAGGAGGTAGACTAGTTTTGCATTGTAATTCTGAACATGTACTCGTTTTTAAGGAAACTCATTGTGTAGTGTTCCTCTCCTTAGAAGAAAGGCCACTCGCGTTCAAAACACAGCATCTGTTAAACACATTAGAATTTTAAAAGATTTTTCTTTTTTCTCTCTCTCTTTTTTTTTTTTTTTTTGCTTTGCTTTTTATGAGTAGGGCTATTTTGGGGGTATTCTGACTCTAGGTTTAAAAATTTTCTTTGTTTTAATGTTTATTCATTTTTGAAAGAGAGAGACAGAGCGTGAGCAGGGAGAGGGGCAGAGAGAGAGAGAGGGAGACACAGAATCCGAAGCAGGCTCCAGACTCTGAGCTGGCAGCACAGTGCCTGATGCGGGGCTCGAACTCAGGAACCATGAGATCATGATCTGAGCTGAAGTCAGATGCTTAACTGACTGAGCCCCCCAGGCGCCCCTGAATCTAGGTTTTAAATCACTGCTGTGCACCCTTGTGTGTGATCTGTAGTCTCGTCTTCTACCTCACTGGAAGGGCCCCTCTTTCCCATTCGTAGAAATCTAGAAGGAAGCGTGAGAAGGTGGCGTGGTTTGAGCATTGCTGGCATATCCCACAGGGCAGAGGATGTCCCGTGGGGCCGTGCCTTCCTTCAGAGACTCAGGGGCAACCCCAAGTCATGATGGAGAGAGAGAGAGAGAAAGAGAGTGTGTGTGTGTGTGTGTGTGTGTGTGCGTGCGCGCGCGTGTATGTTCGTGCATGCTCTGGGGGGTTGCTGAGGGGAGAGGGGTGGTGGAAAAGGTGGGGGTTGGGGCCAGCAGCGACCCTACACGGAAGACCCAGGACAGGTGGCGGAGCCCGCAGTGGATTCAGCCTTGGGGTCTGCCTCCCAGCTGGGACTGCTCGCTCCACATGCCCTTGAGCAGACGCTCCCAAGTTTTAAGCCTCATTTCTGGGCTCTGTCACAGAATGGTATCTTTCCCCTCCATAGCAGGATTAAATGCAGTTCTCCAGGGAAGGCGCTTAGCGTGGTTCCTGACCCTTCTGCAAACATGGGGCCAACCCGGTGATGCTATCTTCTGTCATAATTTTATTTTAGTTTTATAATGTTTTATTTAGAGAGAGACACAAACAGCATGAGCGGGGAGGGGTGGAGAGAGGGAGAATCGGAAGCAGGCTCCAGGCTCTGAGCTGTCAGCCCAGAGCCCAACACGGGGTTTGAACCCATGGGCCCTGAGATCACGACCTGAGCCGAAGTCAGATGCTCAACCAACTGAGCCACTGAGGTGCCCTGTCATCATTTGATAATGCACAAGAGGTCGTTGAATCGCACCGTCTGCTATCTGCCTTTCTTTCCCCGTATGCAGTGCTCTGTGTCCCATTTACTGCTTTCTCTCATCCCAGCTGATTTAAGCTGGTTTTTAGTCTCGATATGTTTAAATATTAAAAAAAAAATTAATGTTTATTTATTTTTGAGAGAGAGAGAGAGGGGGAGACACAGAATCCGAAGCAGTGCTCCCAGCTTTGAGCTGTCAGCCCAGAGCCTGACACAGAGTTTGTACCCACGGACCATGAGATCATGACCTGAGCCGAAGTTAGATGCTTAACCGACGGAGCCACCCAGGGGCCCTGATATGTTTAAATATTTTAAAAGTAAATCTTTGTTATTCTGAAAAGTACGTATGTATCTACACATTCAAGGATGATTTACTCAGTGCTTGCAATCAAGTGGTTGGGGAGGTGTGGAGCATCGGACATCTTCTAGAACATAGAGTGATGTGGAGGGAGGACCCCTGGCTGAGCATCGTTCTGCTCCGTGATGATGGATATGTGGGGCTGCACCTGCCTGCTGGAGGTCGGAGGGGGGACAGCTGAGCCAGTCCCTGAGTGATGAAGAGGACGTTTCTGGAATCCAGAGGAAGGCATCTTTTGCTAAGAGGACAGCGCGACCTCCTACAGCGTGTCTGGGAAATGGGTCCTTTGGTACAGGTTAGACAAGGGAAACTGTCCTGGGGTCAGGGGCTGGCATGGAGCAGGGACTGGGAACCTGTCAGCTCATTTACTCATGAGAAAATCAAAGCCACTTGGTCCCCTGAGGAACAGCTTTGATTTCATTTTGGAAATCGAAACTATTTTGAATAGGAATATAAAATAAATGTTCCACGAGACAAATGTGTTTCTTAATTCTTTATTCCCTTTAAAGTTTCTATCTATCGATGCTGTTTTTTTGCCTTATTGCCGAGTCCTGTTTCTGGCTTTTATTTCTGCTTTTTACTTAATAATCTTCGACTTCTTGATGTTTATTATTACCGACTGGTCTGTGCCTTCATCCTTCCTTCATTTCTTTCCTCGTGTCCACTTTGTTTACTGCCCGAGTCGTTGACCTTTTTACCCAGCACTTACTAAGTGGCATTTAAAGAAGCGATGTCACGTCACATGTCCCGTCATGTAACTGTGGCTTTTTGTACTTGGGACGTGTCACCTCCCTTGGTTGCTGATAGAGATCTTAACCTGTGGGTCATTCATTATTTCTATAGCAGATCAAAGAGGCTAGTCAATAATTGTAAAAAAAAGTTCATGTCCGGCCACATCCTATTTTGTATTGTGGTAAAATATGCCTAACATTCTTTTTAATGTTTATTTATTTTTGAGAAAGGTGGGGAGCGGACAGAGGATCTGAAGCAGGCTCTGTGCTGACAGCCGTGAACCTGATGTGGGGCTTGAACTCGGGAACTGTGAGATTGTGACCTGAGCCGGAATCGAGAGTCAGGTGCTTCACGGACTGAGCCGTGCAAGGTGCCCCTGGTAGCATTTTAGTCATCCATAAGTGTATATAGTTCAGTGGCATTCGGGTCCATTCATTGTGTTCTGCAGCCGTCTATACCCGAAACTATTCCGTCATCCTCCCTAGAAAACTGTACCCATGATGACAGCTCCATCTTCCACTGTCTCCGTCCCCACAGCCCTCATAACCTGTCTTTTCTGTGTCCGTGAACTTGTGTATTTTAGGTTCCTCGTGTAAGTGAAATCTTACAATATCTGTTCCTTCTGTGTCTCGTGTTTCCCTGAGCATAATGTTTTCAAGATCCGTCCGTGTTACAGCTTGTGTGAGAATTCCACTCCCTGTTATAGCTCAGATCCCACCTTATGGCCGTACGGCCATCTAGAAGAGTGCCGGGTGGGGTGCCTGGGTGGCTCAGTTGGTTAGTCGTCCAGCTCTTGATTTCGGCTCAGGTTATCATCTCCTGGGTCGTGAGAATCCGTGCGATTCTCTGTCCCTGTCTCTCTGCCCCTCTCCTGCTCATGCTCTCTGTCTCTCACAAAATAAAAATAACTTAAAAAAATGTATAGGAGAGCAGTAGGTACGCTGCCCACATTGGGCTTGGGGAGGCCCCAGCGCTCATGGGTCTGTCTTACGTGTCACATCATGTGCTTCATGGGAAAGACGTTTCCTCTCGAAGTTTCCATGTGTGTTGCCTGTTTTCTGAACAGGTCGCCGTGGGGATGTGGTACTTTCTCTCTTTAAAGCTCTGGTAATAGAATTGATATTGTCTGGCTGAGTGAAACCAAGTACTCGTTCATTTATTCATTCATTCATTCATTCATTCATTCACCGGACCTTCACTGAACTTGCACTACAAGTCAGGCATTGCGGCGGGCCTTGGACGTGGCTTAACTGACTGTCCCGACACCGTCTGCTGGTGGCAGTTTGTAGCTAGCTTCAGAGTGTCCTTAGCTACATCCTGTTCTCTGTATCTGTCATTGTCTTGTCTTCTCAAGCAATTCACACTTTTTTTTTTTTTTTTTTATTTTGGGGACAGAGAGAGACAGAGCATGAACGGGGGAGGGGCAGAGAGAGAGGGAGACACAGAATCGGAAGCAGGCTCCAGGCTCCGAGCCGTCAGCCCAGAGCCTGACGCGGGGCTCGAACTCACGGACCGCGAGATCGTGACCTGAGCTGAAGTCGGACGCTTAACCGACTGCGCCACCCAGGCGCCCCGCAATTCACACTTTTTAATTTCAGGTAAAGGCGTTTCATAATGTGTCTATGTGTCTTATCCAGTACCTTTTAAACCCGTGTTTCTCTTCTGCATGAGAACAGCCCCCGCCACGTAGAAAGATTAATTTAAGAGTGATTCATTGCCACCATTTGTAACTGATTTCCGAGTAGGATTTTTCTGGTTCTCAGGAAATTGTAATGCAATCAACATAAATCTCTCCGTGAGGGGAAATAAATGCATATGTCTGTGGTGAGAAGTAGAAGGGCGTCTTTTTGGCTTAGGGGGTTGCAGCCACCCCGTCTTGGTGTTTATGGATCACCAGAAAATTAGGGCACATGGGCACGAAGGTGGTGATGGAAGGAGCAGACTGTGATGGTTCTGTGCTTGGCATTGTAGAGAACGTGGGCATATTTTCACACTTTAAGTGGTAAAGAACAAGGAAACACAATGACAAATGAAGGTTCAGCTACTGACCTAGGGAGAACCGGTGCCTTTTCCTGTCTTGGCACAGTCCTGGGTCCTGGTGACTGGCTCCCAAGCCACACACCTGTGTGAAGCCTGTGGACCTCTCCATGGGGAGGGGAGTGGACGCTCACGGCTTAGGTTGGTTTCCTCCCCCGAATGCATTGAAACCCTCTCCATCACCAAGCGGCGCGTTCACATGTGCTCTGCTTACAAAATAGCCAGCCCATTGGAAGAATGGATGGAAAGGGTATTGGCTACTAATGTTCACGTTCTGCAACGGAAGAAGGTGAAGTTCATTTAGCAGATTGGAGCCACCTGTTACCCCAGGTAGCCGCCACCTTGACCTGCCATTGAGATCTTGAGATCTAGTGTGGTGAGGTCTAAGACCACGTGGGGGGCCACAGGAAAGGCTTGCCCCAGTCTGGTCTAAGGGCGAGTCCTGGGCATCCAGGGTTAGAGGCCTCTCTTATTTTCTCCCCTGACCTGTCCTCCCCTGCCAGTGGCTACTCCCCACCTCACAGCCACCTCCCTCCCCTCTCTCCCCTCCCTCATGCCCCAGCCACCCGCCTCCCATCCATGCTTCCCCTTCTCCCAAGCCCACACACCACCTAGAGCTCATACCCGGAGCCCACTGCACCCACCCCCCTCACCACCCTCCCCAGCCCAAGGAGGACACAGGTTCCCTCACTTTGGCTTCCTCCCAGGAATTTCCCATCACCTCCTGGGCTGGCCATGCCTCATGATGCAGAAAGTGCTCCCAAGTTGGGACATTACTGGGCTGGGATCAGCAAGGAAGTGGTTTTATTTATTTTTTTATTTTTTGAAATTTATTGTCAAATTGGTTTCCATACAACCCCCAGCGCTCATCCCAAAAGGTGCCCTCCTCAATACCCATCACCCACCCTCCCTTCCCTCCCACCCCCCATCAACCCTCAGTTTGTTCTCAGTTTTTAAGAGTCTCTTATGCTTTGTCTCTCTTCCACTCTAACCTCTTTTTTTTCCTTCCCCTCCCCCATGGGTTTCTGTTAAGTTTCTCAGGGTCCACATAAGAGTGAAACCATATGGTATCTGTCTTTCTCTGTCTGGCTTATTTCACTTAGCATCACACTCTCCAGTTCCATCCACGTTGCTACAAAGGGCCATATTTCATTCTTTCTCATTGCCAAGTAGTATTCCATTGTGTATATAAACCACAATTTCTTTAAAGGAGGTGGTTTTAAAACAGGATTCAGAGGAGCCAACGGTGCGTAGGTACTCGAGGAAGGGTATTTCTCAGGATATGGCTTGAAAGGTGTCCTTACTGTGCGTCCCCGATAAGGGGCATGAAAGCAGCCGAGTGAATTAAATCACGTTTGTGAAACAGGGCTCTCTCCCAGCAGGAGCTTGGATGAGCGTCCACGAAAACACCTTCCACAGTTGTTTATGTCCGTGCACGAGATTGTCATCACTAGCCCAAGGTGTCTTTATTTGAAAAGGAACATGATGGTGTGCAGACGCACTTTGTGGCAGAGAAGAGTATGTGGGATTCCTAGGAGGATAAAGAGGCACTGATTTGATGGTGTTGGTATTAATAATACTTAGTCTTAGGGAAATTCCTCTAGAAAAATATTCCCTACTGATGCTGCCTGTGCTCCTGATGTACTCTTGCTGGAATTTATAGGAGTTTATCCTTAGCCATCTCTGTGGTGCGTCTGTAGATAAGGGGAGATGGTTTTGGAAACTGACATCTTAAGAACCCATGAGAGGGACGCCTGGGTGCCTCAGTCGATTAAGTGGCCGACTTCAGCTCAGGTCAGGTTTGTCGGTTCGAGCCCCACGTCAGGCTCGTCGCCTCAGAGCCTGGAGCCTGCTTCGGATTCTGAGTCTCCCTCTGTCTCTGCCCCTCCCCTGCTCGTGCTCTGTCTCCCTCTTTGTCTCTCAAAAAATAACATGTTTAAAAACAACAACAACAAAAAAGAACCCCTGAGAAATAGAGTTTAGCCTCGAGGGATCCTTGCTTCCAGCAAGATGGATTGTTTTGTTTTAGAGCCCGGTACTTTCAGGGAGTTAGGGTGCTAGTCTACTGAATTGTGATTTTAAACATTTTCATCAGCCCTCATCCTGATTTAGGACGGAAAAGATCTTTCCTCAGAACCACTAAGTTGCGCTTGCTGGGGTGGTTTTCGTTTCCTGTGTTGAATTATTAGCATAAAGCAGCAGGCTTCCAGGCTTGCCCCATCCCTGATTTCCCAGTGCCCTGATTTACACTGAATCCGTCTGAGAGTGAACCCTTTAAGGAGTGATGCGACAGGTTTCAAAGCTTGCGCTGTTTTCTGACCGTAGCGTCGGCTTCCAGAACGGAAGGGTCATGGCTTCGCAGCTTTCCCAAGCACCAGCACATCAGATGAGTTCGGGGACTGTGAGATGATGTATCCACGGCAAAACCAAACACATCCGCGGGCCACGCAGTGCCTCCCCTCTGGGTTGTCTTCTGAGCGCCGTCCGCGGGGCTGTGCCCTTCTGTCCATGGGGCCACGGGCGTTGTGCTGTGGAGCAAGAATCCGGGTGGCCGTGGGCGCCCCCGGAGTGGCCAGGGGGCTTCGCCTCGGGCAGGGTCGCCAGAGCGCCAGCTGGGCTCGCCCCGCGACCCTGGGGAAGGCGCACCGATTTCCATCCCCGCCTGTCACCGTCACACGTGGGGCTCGCCCAACGCCGTGTTGGCCCGGGAAGTGGTCCGGCAGCTCGAATGGTGACGGTTTGTTGGCCAGGAACAAGGGGAACTCGGCGTATTACGCGCTGGTTCCATTTGGTGACAGCATGGTGGCTGACAGCCCTGCTGATAACAGGGAACTCATTACTTCGTGTTTGAAATGTAAATACCTTTTCGCCCAGATGTTAACGTTGTTTCAGTTTTTCAATTTAGAGGGTTCATATAATAAATAATTCCCTTAATAGAGTCACTGATTGCCTCGCTCCTCATGACGAGGACGAGGAGGTGTCCTTCCGTTCACTGTCTTGCTGGCTTTTCAGGAACGGGGATTGAAGATGAAAGGGAATTCTTAAGCATGGCTTGAATCCCTAGGGCATTTTAAGAATTGAAAGCCCTCCGTGCACAGAACACAGTTCGAAGTTGAGGTCACTCTTCCTAATAAGCGTGCCAGCACCCCAGCGGGCTGGTCACCAGCACACGTTTCCAGCAGCGCTGGGTTTTTTACGGCCCGGATTTGGCCTCGGTGTCCTGTGCTTGCGAATGGTGGGTACACAGCTGGGGGCACACGGTGCCACATTTGGAAGAGGACATCAAGAGGTCACGCAGTATTGTGTCGGAGACGTGATCCCTGAGGTTGGCGGTAATTTTGTTTACAAAGAGCCATTCTCTTAAACTTAAGGAGAGCTGAAAATCAGATCCGCAGAAACCCTGCACATGTGGGGTATTTTTCCTGTCCAGACTCTGTGACATTTCCCCATCCACCTGGGCCCAGCAAAATAAATTATTTTGTAAGCGAAATCATGAGGGGACCGTGTAGCATACGGAAGGGGACAGACTTGCGTTAGCTAATGCGAGGGATATTGCAGGCAAATGTGTGGCCTCTCACTGAATAATAGATGTGAAATCTTCAAAAAAAAGTTCCTTGGAAACATTGGACCAGAGATGGTCTCGATGTGGCTCCTTCTCCCAAATTTTTTACAGCTAGTAGGGAAGATGAAAAAATTTTTTTAATGTTTATTTATTTTTGAGAGAGAGAGAGAGATAGAGCACGAGTGGTAGAGGGGGAGAGAAAGAGGGGGAGACACAGAATCTGAAGCAGGCTCCAGGCTCCGAGCTGTCAGCACAGAGTCCGTCGTGGGGCTCAAACCCACAAACGGAGAGATCATGACCTGAGCTGAAGTCGGACGCTTAACCGACTGAGGCACCCATGCCCCAAGGAATTTTTTTTTAATGTTTATTTATTTACTTTTGATAGAGCACAAGTGGGGGAAGGACAGAGAGAGAGACAGAGAGAGAGAGACACCAAATCCAAAGTAGGCTCCAGGCTCCGAGCTGTCAGCACAGAGTCCGTCGTGGGGCTCAAACCCACAAACGGAGAGATCATGACCTGAGCTGAAGTCGGACGGTCAGCCAACTGAGCCACCCAGGCACCCCAAGAAATTTTTTATAATTAATTGTTACACAAGCCAGCCCTCTAAATCTGAGTATCCAGAGAAAACAAGGAGTCAAGGAAATCAGCCATTTGCCTGGACTGTCGTTCCTCAGCAGGGGCAATTCAGCATCCCAACTGTCACCGCAAACAGTTGTCCACCCCATATATGCCAGGAGCACCCTCCCCCCTCTGCTTGTGACCACCCAGGATGTTTCCAGGCATCGCCGAACATCCTCTGGTGGCATGATTGCCCTGCGTGCCATTGAATGCCCTTCCCTCTGTCCGTGGCCACTTGAGTTCAGGCAAGTCAGGTGCCTCCTAGGAAGTGGCAGGGGCAGAGGCGGGACCCGGAGCTTCTCAGTCCTTCCTTACCTGCGGTGCCGCCCGCTGACCCAGCCCGAGTTCCGTCGTGGTCTCTGGAAATGCGCACGGTGGCGGCCAGGAGGTGTCTGGGTCGTATAAGTTTTGCATTATTTAAATTTTTTTAAGTTTGTTTATCTAGAGAGAGGGAGAGAGAGAATCCCAAGCAGGCCCCTCATTGTCAGTGCAGAGCCCGGTGCGGAGCTTGAACCCCCGAACCATGAGGTCATAACCTGAGCTGAGACCAAGAGTCAGATGCTTAACTGACTGAGCCACCCAGGCGCCCCTGTAGTATTTTAGATGTCGCTTTGAACTCGTTCATGGAGGCTGTGGAAATGTGAATTACAGGTGCACGAGGGGTGTGAAAGAATGAAGACTCCTCAAAAAAACTTCCCAGCGTGGAACTTTGCCACGTAAATCCAGGTACAGATGGTTACCTGGGAGGCGTATGTAGTAATCCGTACTGTGCCCCACGTTGTCCTGTGACCGTGTTTTCTCTCACTGAAAGCAACCTGGGACGCAGGTGTCCACCCAGGTAGAGAGACCCCTCTCCCAACCCCTTTGGGAAAGACTCAGGAGTAAGCTGGACGCCCCTGAAGCCCCGTGGCCCGTGGTTTCCTGTAACACTAACCGTGGGGCCGCAGTATCCAGTTATAAATAATTGGGTGGTGGCTATAAATTTTTGACATTGGTTCTCAAATATTCATAAGGAAAAAGTCACACGAGACTAATTGTTATGGAAGGGAGCGGAGACCTACGTGGCAAGGAGAGTCAGGGGAAAAAAGTTAGAAATGCAGATTCAGTGCCCGTAGAAAAGGAAGCAATGTCCTTTAACAGACTTGGACTGAAAGCGGCCTGCTGCTTTATTTTAATGTGAGTTGCATTACCTGTTTCACAGGACCGAGGGCCTCTAGCAGTGAAGTTCTCAATGACCCTACAGAATTCTTTGCCTTTCATTCTCTTTATGAAATTCTGTGGGCATTTTGCCTCCCGGAGATATTAATTGGGAACAACGGTGAATGCCCACTCTCCCACGGTCCTCCAGCCCACACACATACTCGGCTACCCACCGGCCACAATATATTCCAAATGCCACAACCCACAGACCCCGACAGAATGCGTTTTTTTTTTTTTAAAGAAAGAAATGCATGATATGCCCAAAATTTATGGAAAATGTTTCGATCTAGCAGTCCTCCAGTCAAATGTGTCCTTTAGGAGTTGTGTGGTAGGAAAGGCGCAGAGGTTTTCCTGAAGAGCGAGCCCATGGAAGGATTTAGGAGGCAGACTTAATCCCGTCTCTGAACAGTGTTCTCCTTCTGGGCATATGTTGTTAATTATCACCGCTATTAGGGCTTTATAAATCAAATAGTCTTTGTCACTGTTTGGTATGGATTGAAGTGCGTCTCCCTCCACACTCCAAGAAAAGATACGTTGGAGTCCCAACTCCCAGCACCTCGGAATATGACCTTATTTGGAAATAGGGTCAGGACGCCTGGGTGGCTCAGTCCATTAAGCGCCCGACTCTTGGTTTCAGCTCAGGTCGTGATCTCACGGTTTGTGAGATCGAGCCCTGCGTCAGGCTCTGTGCTGAGAGCGCAGGGCCTGCTTGGGTATCTCTCTGTCCCCCTCTGTGAAAATAAATAAGTAAACTTAAAAAAAAAAAAAAAAAAACCAAAGAGAGAATAGGGTCTTACAGAAGTCATCAAGTCAGTGAGGTAATTGGGGTGGGCCCTCATCCAGTCTGACCAGTCCTTATAAAAAGAGGAAATTTGGATATAGGTGCACGTACGCATGGAGACAGCTACCCACGAGCGAAGAAGGGGGGCCTGCAGCAGATTCCCTGTCCCTCGCCCTCTCACGGAGAGAACCCCGTTGGCAGCTTGATCTCCAACTTCCAGACTCCACAACGTGAGCGGATGTGCCTTCTGTTAAGCCTCCCAGCTTGCGTTTCCTTGTTAAGGTCCCCCTGGGAAGCTAATACACGGTCCCGGCCTCTGCGCGGATCGCGGTCCATGGAGGGTGCCCAGGGTTCGGATGGCACGTCCTCGGTTTCCAGCAGGGCAGACCAAAAGGAATATTCCTATTCACTTGGTTCCTTCTGCAGAGACCCGATTTCCAAATAAGGATGCGTTCTGAGGTAGTGGGGGATGGCGCCTCACCATATCTTTTTGGGGGGACATGATTCCACCTGTAACCCCGCGTGTTAGAAGGTTCTGTTTTCTGTCCTGCACGGTGCTGCCAGGTTTGACAGAACTCCCTGGCTGGAATTGGCGGGGGAGGGTCTTTCCCAGTGCAGCACGGTCCCGGCAATGAACAGAGAGGGTCCCAGGGGCACGACAGCAGAGGGATTCCCTTGTCAGAGGTCGTGAGCCCTGTATCTTTGAGTTTTCAGACTTCACTGTCTTCAGAAGCTTTCTCTCGAAATCTCTGCTCTGGTCTGTATTTTTTTCTCCGTTTCCTTGTGTGGCTCCGGCCATATTACCAATGCCAGTGCAGTTGACTCAATGACTTGTTTGTAATTCAGAGTTTATCTCGCTTGTAAGTCTCCCCAAGGCTTAGGAAAAAAAAAAAGGCTACCCATGAATATGTTACAAATTCTGCCCGCAGATAAGAATATGTGACTGAGGGGAACCTGGGTGGCTCATTCGGTTGAGCCTGTTACGACTTTGACTTAAGTCATGGTCTCACGGTTCGTGAGTTCAAGCCCCACATCAGGCTCTGTGCTGTCACCACAGAGCCTGCTTCAGATCCTCTGTTCCCCCCCCACCCCTCCCCCATTCACACTCGCTCAAAAAATAAAACATTAAAAAACAAGGATATGTGATTGACAGTCTTAATTAGAAACTAAAATATATCCTTTATTGGAATACAAGGAAAGGAGTTCTTTTGTTCTCTTAATGTTCATCGTTTTAGACGTAGCAATCACCCCAAGCTGGTACTGGGTGGCCAGCCTTTCCGAGCAGATCCAGAGTGAAGCGAGACCTGTCAGTGCCACGGCCGAGTGCATCACGCTGGGAGGGAGGAGAACGGTCTCCATCACAAGGAGGATGGTGTGCGTGCCCTCACAGACATTAGAGGGGGAAGACATGTGGACAAACAGCCACGGTTTTATTTGGCCAGAGCTGGACGTGAGTCTCCAAGAGACTGCACTTTCCTGCCAGGCGGTCTTCCTGTAGAAAACGCCCATGAGACTCGGAACTGAGTTTTTCCCTTTTCCCGCCGGGGCTGCCTGGCGGGCGGGGGTGTGATCAGCCCTCTTGGGTTCATGGGAGAGCAGTAGGTGTTAATAAGAAACCAACTGTGTGCTTTCCTCCCAGCCTCTAGTGGCTGAGACGTGACCTTGTGTTGACGCGGGTGAAGAATTAGGAGATGGTGGCCGGCCGGCTGTCCCGCACCACCTCGGAGCACGATGCAAGGTCGTCAGCGCCGCTTTGGAAACAGAGTGTGGGAGTAGCTGTGCTGAACGGTCTCCTTTAAGGAGAGATCATGAGCACTGGCCTTCTCGGGGGTACTCCTGAAACTTCCTTTTGGGGGAGAATCCCTAAAATGCAGAGGTGCTCCTGTCTCTGGGACCGTTGATCAGATACATACCCCATAGGAGCACCGGGGAGAGGGAGGTCCCCCTGTCCAACCTGTGACTGTCTGCTGTCGATGGACGTATGAAGCCCGCATCTCAATGTCTGGAGCTACTGTACCTCTTTCAGTTGGATTGGTAAAGCTCGCTAGGTTTTCATTTGCTTTTAACCACCCCTGATGGAAATCTACCAGGACGTAACAGCTTGGGAAAAAATACCACAGAGAATGGCATTAGTCCGTGACAGCAGAACGATGCTCACCTCTCCACCTGGGTGATGTTGAAGACCATTTCTGACCCCCTTTGGAAATCCTTGTTGACAGATAGTGACTCATAAAACCAAAGACGCCCAGAAGCCTGTCGGCGTTGGCCTTACATACGTGGAGAGCCATGCTTTTTGCTGTAGCGTTATTATAAATTACACCTGATTTTTTTTAAGTTTGTTTATTTTGAGAGAGAGAGAGGAAGAGAGAGAGTGTGTCCCAGGCAGGGTTTGTGCTGCCACGGAAGAGCTGACACAGGCCTTGAATTCATGAGCCGTGAGATCAGAACCTGAGCTGAAACCAAGAATCGGCCACTTGACTGACTGAGCCACCCACGCGCCCCGTGTTACACCTGATTTTAATTCAGTGCAGGCAACACTGGCCGAGTATCTCCTCTGTGTATCGTGCGTGGAAAGTTATACCAATAAATGAAACTTAATTTTTTCTGGGATTGGATTGGATGGATAGGACAGGCCTGAATGTGGCCAGACCGTGTTACTATTGTGGGAACAGAGCGGAGGGTCTGATTTCTGCCCTGGAGAAAGACGAGGCTTACGGACAGCAGTGATGTTTCAGCTGGACCTCTACAGAGTGGAAGTTTATCCAGAGGAGAAAATGAAGGTTCCTCTGGGTGGAGGGAACAAGCCAGCCGGGGGCCTGTGGACTTGATTACGTGTGCGTGGTGGTGGGGGGGGGGGGGTCACTGGAGGTTTTGTTCAGTAGACAGTGAGGTCATAAATCAGTGTTCTGGGGCCTTCCCTCTGGTGGTGCCAGAGTTCGAGTCTCTGGGGTGAGCACATCAGCAGTAGGCGGTAGGGGAAATGCAGGGGGGTATTCAGGGCCTGGAGGACGACACCCCTACATCCACCATTTGCATCCAGCTAATGCAAATGTGATGTGGGCCCACGTGGACCTCTGGGTCAAGGAGGGCTAGGATTCGTGGCCACATGTGGTCTCTCTGGAGGTTGATGAGTGAGGGTTGGTATCTCCTGGGAGGAATGTCCTTCATGGGCAGGGTACACATGCGTTTTTTCTTTTTTCTTCATTCCCTGGATTGCAGAGGTGGATAGATAGGGGTCCAAGACCCTGAGATCAAGAGGCACGTGGTCCACCGGCCAGTCAGCCAGCTGCCCCTAGTGTCTTACATTTTCTAATAATTGGTTGGCTGCATGTGGAACAGAGGTTCTAAAGGCAGACTTCCATCTTGATTAAATGTTAGAATGTTTGTCGTTACCCACGTGGTGTTGACATGCCCGCCAGTTGTTGTCATCGAGAAGCCTCACTGCCTAAATTGCCGAGCCGTCCACTGGAGAGATCTCAGAGTAAAGGAAGATTCCTTTGCTTTTCAGACATGCTAAACGGGGAAAGTAAAAGCAGGTGAGGAAGCGGCATCCAGATTTGCTCTGCTCGCTGTTCTTCTAGGCAAACCAGTCTTTCTCCTTTCAGGGAAGTCGTTTCAGAATTTCTAATTAATTCTTCAAGCGGACTCATTACTGGGACTGGAGAAAGAGCTCATTACGGTAATGGTGTCTCATCCGTTGTGTGGCTTGATGTCATGGACCCTGGGGGCCAGGCTAAGCTGTCGTTCCAGTGTCTCTCTTATCCATCTGAAACCCACCACACGGCACCACTTTTGTTTTTAGGATAATTATCTGGTGGTTTTAAATATGGTAAAAGTTGCACTGCTTTAAGAAACGTAAAGTGGCATATGTGGACACGTATTTGGGTATCAGTCGTATAAAACAAGATGCTTATGGGTGTACATGTGTGGACAGCGTTTTACAATCCCTAAAAGATCCAATGTGTAGTCTGAGAACTGTGCATCTTCTCCCCGGTCCCACCTGAACCCCAGGTGTCTCCGGGACGCGAAGGGAAGGGTGGAGGAGGTACGTGTAAGTGCTGTTCAGCTCGGCCAGCCGTCTGAGTGGGGAACGGCTAAGTCAAACCCAGGACCAAAGCCAGTCAGAGGGGCCTTTCCCTCCCAGCGGACTTGCTGGAACAGTACGATTGCCACTTACCGTCAGCGGTCACGTCCGTGTCCTGGGACCACCGTAACCATGAACCACGGACCGGGGGACTGAAAACGGCGGACATTTATTCTGTCTCCGTTTCTCTTCTGGAGTTCAGAGGCAGAAACGTGAAGTCCAGGTGTCACCAGGGCCACCCACCCTCTGAAGGCTCTAGAAGGGGGAGGATCCTTTCTTTTCTGTCTCCGACTCACTTCCAGTGCTCGCCAGGGACTCCTGACATTCCCGGACTCGGAGACACGCGGGTCCATCTCTGCCTTGTCCACGTGCCTCTGTTTTCACACAACTACAAGGACACCAGTCGTGTGGATAAGGGGCCCACCTGACTCCAGTGGGACCTCGTCTTGATGAATTCCATCCGCGGTGACCCCGTGTCCAAATAAGACCTCGTTGTGCAGCGCGGGGGTTAGGGCCACAACTGATCTTTTTGCAGAAGAAGGCGCAGTTGACTCCACGATTGTGGCTGTGGCCCACACCGTCTCATCCCGCCTCACCCCTGTTCCCCCGGGCCCCCTGCTGTACTCCCAGGTGGCCACCCAGCCGTGCGTGACGCACGCCCGTGGCCGTTAGACGTTTGTGCAGCGTGGCCGAAGAAGCGCAGTGACAAACTCCTCGTCTTTAATAAAATCAGCACGCGGATACAGCGGCGCTCCGAGCGCAGCGCTCCGCGACAGGTCGGTGTCACGGCACTGCCTGCAGGGGAGCGCATTCAAGCAGTGAGGTCGAAAGCAGAGGCTGGAACTGACTCGCGGGGCTTTCTCTTTCATGTTTGCTGCCAACGGTCTGCAGGCTCCAACCGTCTGTCCCCCGGGGGATGATGGCTCTGTGTGCTGCGTTTCACAGAGGTGCAGGCGTGGACTCCGTGGCTTTGTGCACCGGTTCTGAGTTACATCTCGGAGACCCGCTCTCTGTCACGTGGCCCAACGAGGCTTTTCCACACGACGGAACGGGAGGAAGGAGCCGGGGTTCTGGTGACCATGTCGTCTGTGGGCCCACCCGCCTTGTCCCCCGGAATACTCCGTGAACCGGCCACACGGCACAGACTTTTCCTGGCCCCCGGCTGCCAGGAGAGACCCCAGGCCTGGTGGTTCTGAGCGTAGCCCCCCGTCCTGTTGGAGCCGTAGGTGGGTGGGGACAGGAGCAGCTGTGTGCCCTTTGCGTTTTGGTGCCTGGCCTCCAAGGACCTGTCTGAGGAGTCTTGTCCAGTGTCTCTGAAAGAAATCATACTGTGGGTGAGTCTGTGATGCTAAGTTGGACATCTTTCTAGACTCTCTGGCTCTTTTGAGGGAAGTGTGTTCAACAGCACATCTGTTCAAAAATGCTCTGTATCTGCAAGTCTCAGAGCGTGGAAGGAGAGACCCTGACCTTGGAATTCCTCTCTCGGCAGCGGTGGTGGCTTCAGGTAGTAAACGGGGTGACCTGGGTGTCCTCTGTCACCGCATTCCACCCCTTGGAGACGGACTCGGGGCCCTGGAGGATCGGCTTCCAGTAGCGGCTTTGACAACAGGGAATATGGTTTCGCATCATAATGACATTCCCCAAACGAGATCCAACTTCATAATTGGAGTCCCAATTAGAGCACGTACACGCTCATCAGCTCTGTCCATTCTGGGCATTAATGTCAGACTCATGAGAAGGGCAGTGAACCAGAAACTAGAATTTTGCTTTGGAGGTAAAAAATCTAAATTCTTTTACGTGAGATAACGTACGTAGTCTAAAGCCTCAAAGGGACTCTTTCTTTCAGGTAAATCTATTCTGTGGTGGTACAAAACACGTCTTGCGTTTTTATGTCCTGAATTTGCTAGAATATATCGGGCGAGTTTAGTAGGAGTTATCTCATAGGAAACCAAGAACTTTAAGCTGGAACTTTTCTTCTAATCTGATAAAAAGTACCATTTGTACCTTTTGCACATGGAAATGCGTAGCTTAGGGGGGAGCAAGTTATTTGCTGGGGATTTAGGGGGGGAAATACCAGTCTGATTTCTTTTTTTTTCTACTTTTTTTTTTAACGTTTATTCATTTTTGAGAGACAGAGACAGAGCGTGAGTGGGGGAAGGGTAGAGAGAGGGAGACACAGAATCCAAAGCAGGCTCCAGGCTGCGAGCTGCCAGCACAGAGCCCGACACGGGGCTTGAACCCACGAACTGCGAGATCATGCCCTGGGCTGAAGTCGGACACCCAACCGACTGAGCCACCTGGGCGCCCATTATCAGTCTGATTTCTAAGGCTGCATGATTCTTGGGAGGTAAACGACTTGCCCAGTAGATTCAGGTTCCACTCTTAAAAGAGAACTGCTTCACGGTGGCAAGATAGATCCGTTTAGTTGGGGCCTTTGCATGCTGGCTTGAAGGCAAATAAATGGAATGAAGTGGTAATTATGGACTTGGGGGGAGTGGACAGGGAGCAGATGAATGGGGTTGGTTTCTACTTTAGGTTCCTTTCTTCCCACTAGCACACTGCGCTGTCAGCCCCTGCATTGGTTATCCATGGCTGTGTAACAAATGATGCCAACACTCGACCGCTGAAGGCTATAAGCACTTATTCTCTCACACTGGTTCTGAGACTCAGGAGAATCCAAGTACAGACTAGTTGGATGGTCTGGTTCAGGGTTGTCTCCGAGAGCCGCAGTCACGTTGTTGGCCCAGGCTGCAGTCTTTGAACGTTGTCCCAGCTGGAGGATCCGTTCCAAGCTCATTCCCGTATGTGGAAGTTGGAGGGAAGCTTTAGTTCCTCACCTTATGGGCCCCTCTGTAGGGCTGCTCGTGGCCTGACTTCCCCCAGAGTGAGTGATCCCTATGAGGAAAACGGACAAAGGGGAAGAGGAAGTGGGGGGAGAAGGAGACAGAGAAAGAAAGTGCCGGAAACCATAGCGCTTTCGTAACCTAATTAATTGCAAAAGTGACGCGTCCTCGATTCTGCCATATTCTTTTGCTCGCACAGACCAATCCCGGTAAATGTTTGTTGGGGCTATGCGAGGGTTCGCATACCAGGAGGTGGGCTCACTGGGTGCCATCTAAGAGACTGCCCACCACAGTGCTCTGTCTTCCATACCCATAAATTTGCGTCTTGGTTAGAGAAGTGCTCCTTTGACTGCGTTACCAATTGTCAGGAAATGCTGGAGAAATTCTTTAGCCGTGTCCATGGCATAACCTCTGGAGCCAGTAGAACCTTCATGTAGAGACTCTCCCTTTACTACAGAGCAGTGAGTTAAATAACAACGATCATGTGTACCTATTTTGTGCTCTTAATTGTATTCTTGCACACAAAAATAGTTCTCCCTCCTATCACATGAAAACATCAGTTGAGCCCCTGATGGATGAGCCTCGACAGTGCCTGTGTCCACCGCGTATACCTGTTAATCTTCCAGTTGCTGTCCGACGCGCTTCTGCACCTCCACACACACCTTCTGCCCCAAGACATTTAGGAAATGTTGACCTTTCCCTTTCACAATAGTGAAATTGAATTACCTTCTTTTACTGTCTCCTATGCAGAGTCAACGAAAGAAAAGTGAGTGAGATTCCTCCCCGCCAATGTTCCCAAAGTTTACAGAATTCTATCTCTTTTGAAAAATTTAAAAAAAAATGTATTTCTAATTCAAGTGTAGTTGACATAGCTTATATGAGTTCCAGGTGTACTACATAGAGATTTGGCGATTACATACATCACGAAATGCTCGCTATGCTATGTGTCATTATAGTCTGTCATCATACAAAGTTATAACGGTATTATTGACTGTATTCCCTGTGCTGGACTTTTCATCCCATTACTTATTTATTTTATAACATGCAAGTACCTCTTATTCCCCTTTACCTATTTTGTCCCCCCTCCCCAGCCCCTTCCCTCTCTGGCAACCTTTAGTTCTCTGTATGTATGAGTCTGTTTTTTGTTTTTATTGTTGTTTCTTTGTTCATTTGTTTTGTTTTGTAGATTGCACGTGTAAGTGAAATCATATGGTATTTCTTTTTCTGACTGATGTATTTCCCTTAACATTATACCCTCTAGCTCCATCCATGTTGTTATGAATGTCAAGATTTCACTCTTTTATGGCTGAGTAATATTCCTTTTGTGTACATCACGTCTTCTTTATTTGTCGGTAGACACTCAGGTTGCTTCTGTATCTTGGCTGTTGTAAATAACTCTGCAGTAAGCACAGGGGTGCAGATATCTTTTTGAATTACTGTTTTTGTTTTCTTCAGGTATATACCCAGAGTAGAATTACTGGATCATATGGTATTTCTTCTTTTTCTTTTTTTTTTTCTTTTTGAGGAACCTCCATACTGTTTTCCCCAGTGGTCATACCAATTTCCATGTGCACCCACAGTGCACAGGGGTTCCCTTTTCTCCACATCCTCACCAACACTTGTTATTTCTTGTCTTTCTGAAACCAGCCATTAAACTGGTGTCAGGTAATATGTCATTGTGGTTTTGATTTGCGTTTCCTTGATGATTAGTAAATGCTGAGCATCATTTCATGTGTCTGTTGGCCATTTTTATGTCTTCTTTGGAAAAGTGTCTATTCAGGTCTTCGGCCTATTTTTAATCAGATTATTTGGCAGATTATTTGATTATTATTGTTTTTGTTTTTCGTTTTTTGGTGTTGAGTTCTTTATGTATATTGGGTATTAATCCCTTTTTTTTTTTTAACATTTTTTCATTTTTGAGAGAGACAGAGCTTGAGTGGGGGAGGGGCAGAGAGAGGGAGACACAGAATCTAAAGCAGGCTCCAGGCTCTGAGCTGTCAGCACAGAACCCAACGTGGGCCTCGAACTCACGGATCGCGAGATCATGACCTGAGCTGAAGTCGGAGGCTCAACGGGCTGAGCCATCCCGGCGCCTTGGATATTAACCCTGTTTCAGATATATCCCTTGCAAATACTGTCTGCCTTTCAGGAGGTTGCCTTTTCGTTTTGTTGATGGTTTCCTTTGCTCTACGAAAGCTTTTTAGTTTGATGTAGTCCCAGTTGTTTATTTTTGCTTTTGTTTCCCTTGCTAAGGTTGATGTCCAAGAGATTACTGCCTGTGTGTTCTTTTATGAGTTTTATGATTTCAGGTCTCACATTGAGGTCTCTAATCTACTTGGAGTTTATTTTTGTGTATGGTGTGAGAAAGTGGGCCAGTTTCATTCTTTTGCACGTTGGTTTTCCCAACGCCATTAATTGAAGAGGCTGTCTTTTTCCCATTGTGTATTCTTGCCTCTTTTGTCATAGAGGATTTGACCGTATGAGTGTGGGCTTATTTCTGGGCTTTCTGTTCTGTTCCATTGATGTATGTGATTATTTTTGTGCCAGTACCATACTCTACAAAATTTTATGTCCTACTCATGATTTCAAAGATGATAGCATCTTTACTGCTCTTTGCTCATATAGCACTAAAATCATTCATTCATTCATTCATTCAGCAAATACTTACTGAAAACTTATGCGTCCCAGACGTTAGGTGAGGCCCTGGAGAGGCTGTAAAGGCAGAATAGAGTAATAAAGGCCAACATCTTTAAACAGTAGCTTGAGGCACGTCAGATACAAAGAAATGAGCCTGGTAAGTAGGAATTCCATTCTACGAATTCGGGACACTCAGGATGAATTAATGAACATTTCATAGGCTTCTAAAATTTTCGAGTTGACAAGGAAGCTTTAAGATTCTCTTGTGTTTTCTGGGCAAGTTAGCCGCGGGCCAGAGAGGGGAGTGCTTTTCCTGACTGGAGAGCTGAGAACCCAGTGACCTGACCCCCAGAGAGTCCTTAGCAGGAGCGTGGTCAGATGGTCTCTGTCAGCGTCTAGAAGATCAGACGCTTTCAGGGGATTTATTCCCCTGCTCTTCCAAGTTCTGGTGTGGATTGGAAACCCTTCTGTTGCCCTAAACGTGGCCGCTTGCTTGGGCACGAAGCTTGGTGCTGCCCACTGTTTCCATCTTTGCAGCTAGTGGCCCTGACCCTGAAGCCCAGCTCTTGGAGGGCATTTCTTCTCTTTTTGCTTTAAAGTTCTCCTTGGTGGATTTTCATCCCTGCTTTTCAAGTCCGACTGACGGAAATAACCGAAAGGGTTAAGGTGGGGGGTGGGGGGGGGAGTAGGAAGCCGAGAATAATGGAATAATAAAGATAACGGCATTTCGAGCGGTGGAAGCGACAGACCTCTATAAATGTCGTAACCTGATAAGATTGGGTAGGTGTTTCCACCACGGTTGCCAAGGCTGATGATCTTTGACGTGTTGAAGATTTGCAGTGAGGCAGACTTGTAACCCTGAAGGAGTTATTGGTGGCAAAGCCCAGGGACAGCTGTTGACCCAGATTGGGCTCGTTTGTTGGTGTGCGCGTGCAGGGCCTCTCCCCAGGGGAGTAAGCCACGGCATGCTTCCCAGGTGTGGACCCATTCTGCGCTGGTTTCCCTCAGGCACGGATGAGCCTTCTTACCTGGAGGACTGAGGCCCATAGCTGACCAGGTCACCGGAGAGCATTGGGTAACTCAGGGAATCTAAAGAAACGATACTCGTATATACATTATTTGAAATACGTCTATTAATTGCATTTCAGACTTGTGTAGGTTTCACCCCTTTTCTTCACGAATGCGCTTTTTCTGTCCCAGGATCCCTACCAGGGCACCATGTTGAGTTTGTCTCCTTATTTTCTCTGGGCTGTGACAGTCTCAGACATTCCTGTTTTTCATGACCGTGGTCATTTTAAGGAATGCTGGGTCATGCATTCTGTAGAACGTTCTTCAGTTTGGATTTGGCTGCTGTTTTTCACATGATTAGACTGGGGTTAGGAGTTTGGGGGACAAAGACCACAGGTCAAGTGCCCTCGGGCCACGTCCTGTCAAGGGTATGTGCCGTCCACATGGCCATATCACTAATGCAGTAAACCTGACCTCCTGGCGACTGTTTTGTCTTAAGTTAATGTAACCAGTGCCAACCTGTTGATGGCCGTGGACAGAGCTTTCTCTTGCGCTGCGGGTCTGGGTCCACCGTTCTCATGAGCCACACCCGTGATGGACCCTCTGCCCTTTCCAGCGTGGGCTTCTCTAAAGTGGAGTGAAAGCCTCTCCACGCAGAATCGCCCACGGATCTGTTGCCTCTTCCCGCCTCCTCACCATTGTCTGTGCTTCGGCCACTCCGACGACACATTTTTGTTTGGTGGCCTCTCTCGGTTCGGTCTCATAGCACAGCATCCAAAGTCGTTTTGGGAGAAAAGAAATTTTTGCGCTCCCAGTTGAAGTTCACACGATACTCGGTTACTGTTCACGAAGGCAGTAGCAGGTCCCACCGGCATAAGCGGGCTCGGGCACCAGCCGACGCTGGGCTTTTACGAAGTGGACGGGTACCCTTTCGGGCAGGGGGACCCTGGGCCGGCGGAAAGGGAGGAGGCCCCCGGAGCCCCAGGGCCTGCGGGCAGAGTGCACGGTCCTGGTTCATGCAGCGAGAAAATGAAATTGGAGGCCTTGTTAAGAGACCTTCTCCTCTTTGTATTTTTAGAAGCGGCAAATATCAATCATAAATATTTAATGTTGTATTTATAGACTCGAGCATCATGAAACCTCAAAAAGGTGACTCCCAGGAGGTTGGTGCGTGTATGCCTAGAGAAGAAAAGCATTTCCCCAACACATCGCGCTATAGAAGGAAAAGCGTATTGATGTTCTTAGGAAAGAAAGAAATAGGTCATCAGCTATCTTAGTTATGTTATTGATACTCACCACATGTGGAACTAGTAATTCTTTGTTGCCAGGGTTTTCGGTAACTTTGGTGATTTTAAAAATGACGTGCAAGTTGAAAAAAAAAATAGCATGGAAAGAAAATGAACGCCTCTAAACTCACCCACGGAAGTTCCCTCCCCGTCAGTGTTTTGGTATATTTCTTTCCAAATGTTTGTAAACGTGTGTGTGTAACACCCCGTAGAGTCAGCTTCCTAATGTTTGTCTTCCGCTTAACCTTACAGAGTGAGCATTTGGTCATCTACCAACATGTAATGAAAATATTTTTCTGCATCTATCCCGTCAAGTTCATGCACCGTAATCTATTTAACACATGTAGTTGGGAGATTTAGATTGCTTCCAGTTTTGGCTTTAGGATAGATTGCTGGAAATAGAGTTGTGGGGCTCTTGGGATCGATTACCAACTTGCTGTCCTGAAACGTTGTTCCAATTGTATAGTATTGGGAAGGGGGTGGGGGACAGCCCTCGCAAACAGCTTGCATGATTGCGGTCAACCGACCTGGGAATGCACGGCATCTTTCTCTATATATGTATATTTTTGCATTTCTTTGATTACTAATGAGGTGGGATATTTTATCTTGTTTGTCAGCCATTTGCATTTTTTTATGAGTTGGACAAAAGCCATTTTATTTTTTATTTTTTAAATACGTTGCTTTTAACGTTTATTTTTGAGAGACAGGGAGACACAGAGTGGAAGCAGGGGTGGGGCAGAGAGAGAGGGAGACACAGAATCGGAAGCAGGCTCCAGGCTCTGAGCTGTCAGCACAGAGCCCGATGCGGGGCTTGAACTCACAGACTGTGACTTCATGACCTGAGCCGAAGTCAGACGCTTAACCTACTGAGCCACCCAGGCGCCCCGACAAAAGCCATTTTAAAAGGCATATCCCGGGTTCTTTTTTTGAACATCACGCTTTCTGGGTTTCACTTGAATGCCATTGTTTTAGGGATTGTCAGAGTTTCAGCTAAATGGGTCATTTTTTCAAAAATGTTTATTTACTTTTGAGGGAGAGAGACGGAGCACAAGCAGGGGAAGGGCAGAGAGAGAGGCAGACACAGAATCCGAAGCAGGCTCCAGGCTCTGAGGTGTCAGCACAGAGCCCGACGCGGAGCTGGAACCCGCAAGCCACGAGATCATGACCTGAGCCGAAGTCGGAGGCTCAACCGACGGAGCCACCCAGACGCCCCTAAATGGGTCATTTCTGATATTGGCTGGTACATTAGTGTCTTGAGCCAAACTGAATTAACATACTGTGGCTGCATGTTACACAGGGTCTACATCCAGAAAGCAAGAAGGAAGTTAGCAAATTAATTCACTGGTACCATACGTTCAGGTGCGCTTCTCTTGTTAGCTCTCTGATCCCTTTCCTTAAAGGTGTTCACGAGTGCCACAGTTACGACCCCCCGTTAATGCGAGTCCATGTGTTTGAATATCACAAAGAAGTGAATTCAGCTCATATTTCCCAGTGTGTTTATCAAAAGACGGTATTTTTGTAGAATGACAGCTGTAGGAAAAGCAGACATTCTTATGTTAGCCAATAAAAGAATGTTGAAATATAATTACACTTTGGCAAACTTGCCAATTTGTTTCCAGTTATCATTAGCCAAAGTTCAGTGTTTCTCAGGGATGTGTGTATATGCGTGCATGTGTGTGTACTTGTGTGACATATGTCTTATTATGCAAATGAATTAATTGAGTATCTATTTTGTGACAGGCTCTGTGCTGCCTTTGAAGCCCTGAGCTGTTTTATAATATGCTCAGGATGAGGAAGAAATTGTTTTCTAAATCACTCTGAAGTTCCTTATTCAAAGGAGTGCTGTGATAACATCAGGGCGGGATAGCTGCCCTTTTGCAACGTAACAGATGTAGCTTCTTAGTGGCGTTTGTATATTTTTGCTGAAAAGTACATTGAGTAGGTAAGAGGCCAGCCAGGGCTTCAATGAGTCATTTCCTGCCGAGTTGCAGTACATGAGATAATCCATGGAGAAATGGCTGTATTTCTCTAATATTGGGCATTTCCTTGGGACTCAAGATTCCATTTCCTCTGTGTGGTTTACTACCCAGAGTAGGAGTTTTCTTTGTTCTACAGTGTGTAGGACTCAGGAAATCAGGAACAGGGGCAGTAGCCCTGTCCTACCTTCTATTGCAACATGTGGCTCAAGGTCAGTGACTTAAAAAAATTTTTTTTCATGTTTGTTTATTTTTGAGAGAGAGACAGAGTGTGAGCAGGGAGGGGCAGAGAGAGAGGGAGACACAGAATCCGAAGCAGGCTCCGGGCTCTGAGCTGTCAGCACGGAGCCCGATGCGGGGCTCGAACCCACGAACCGTGAGATCGTGACCTGAGCCCAAGTCGGACGCTTAACCGACTGAGCCACCAGGCGCCCAGTTGGCCTTCGTGGATGAGATACGTGCAGTTACCTCAGTGCTAGGTGCTTGAGATGTGTAGCTGTTGATTCTCCACTGCCCGTGATGGGCGGGGATGAATTAAATCTTCAAGTGACTGCTGACAGTTAAGGGGCAGAATGTCAGACCTAAAAGGAGATTCAGTGTAACAGTAATAGCAAGAGTAACTAACAGTAGTCCTGGCTGAGATGTTTTGTTCAGGGTCACCCACTCCTGATCAGCGACCCGCTGGGATTTGAGCTATACTGTTGGCTGGCACACAAAGCCCATTAGTAGCTTCACTGCCTTTGTGCTCCTGTGACCACGTGCCAGGGGGTGGGACGCCCGTACTGTGGTCTCATCCCCATTTTGTAGATGACGGAACTGCAGCCAGGCTGGGTCCTTACCTGGAACTGAGACCTGGAAGTAGACAGCCCACTGTGCCACCTGCTAGGCGAGGTAGGTCCAAAATCAAAATGGATAAAGTGCACAGATGTGAGCATTGGGCTGTTCGCTCACCACATGCTTGGCCCGCTGTCGACCTTGGCGTTCTCGGACCCACAGGCTTTCACCAACACTTTGCTCACGTGTCTGATGGAAATTCTAATAATTCGCTATATTAAAAATAGCTTCAGATGGAAAATTGCTTTTTTCCAAGGGAATGCAAGTCTTTAATTAGAACAATTTGTGTGTTTTTTTAAAATTTTATTTATTTATTTATTATGTGAGAGAGAGAACGAGAGGGGTAGGAGCAGAGAGAGGGAGAGAGAGAGAATCCCAAGCGGGCTCCACGCTGTCAGCACAGAGCCTGACTCGGGGCTCTCAGACTCATGAACCGTGAGATCGTGACTTGAGCGGAGATCGAGAGCTGGACGCTCAACTGACTGAGCCACCCAGGCACCCCCAATTTGTGATTATTAATGTGTTTCGAATTGGTCAAGGAATAAAAAAGATGTCAAGGAATAAAAATTGGCAGTGGTCACAATTGAAACAGGAATCATGTGACCTAAAAAGACTGCTTTCATCTTGCAATGACGGTCAACGTGTTAGAGCCTGCAGGCACCCTAGAAGCCATCGAAATTGGTGCTGTGCAGTAGAAATAGAATGTGAGCCACAAATATCACTTTCTAGTAGCCACAACACAAAGTAAAAAGAAACCAGTGAAATTAGTATTGCAACATATCTTAATATTGCAATCTATAATTTAATATGTAATAAGGCAGTAGTACATTCCATTTGACTCTATATCCATTTCAACAAGTGATCCATATAAAAAAATGACCCCCAAGATATTTTACGTCTTGTCTTTTTTTTGTACCGTCTCATCTGTGAAGTTCAGCACGTAATTTGGATTTACGGCACATGCCGTAAATGTGGCCTCATATATAGGAGAGTCCAGTGTGAGACTCTAAGCTCCAGGGTCTATCTAAAGTTATGAAAATTAGTTTGTAATATGAAAAGGAATTTTCAAGAAGAAACTTAGACTATTTTTAGGAGGAGATAGTTTTAAACTTTGATACTTTATTAATCTATTTGGAATTGGCAGAGACAAAAATTGTGGGCCTATGATTTAAAACGCTGCATGTGGACCAATTAGAGAGGAATCGTGTGGCCTAGAAACTCCCCATCTCCCTCGATCCTACAGATCATAATCAAAGGATTTGATTAGCCTGGCTAGCTGCCCCGGGCTTCTTACTAGCCATGCTGACCTGCTCTGTCCGATAAGGTGGCCCCTAGCCACGTGGAGTTACAGAGTACCTGAAGCGTGGTCAGTGTCACTGAGGACAGACTTTAACGTTTTATTTCCTTTTAATTGACGTAAGTTTAAACAGCGATACTTGATTTAGTTATTGGAAAACTTTGAAATATGTTGGGAACCATTTAGTTTCCTAGTTGAGATGCGCCATAAGTAGAAAATACCCGGTGGCTGAGGATTTTGGAGATGTAGTTGGAGAAAGGGACATGGGAGATCTCAGTAATTTTTGATAAGGAGCACATGTTGAAATGGTGCTATTTGGGATACATTTTGGGTGAAATTTAAATAGTGATGAAAATTAACTTTACAGGTCTCTCTTTGCATGTTTAACTCTTAAAGTTAGGTGTACTGTAGGGACTCCTGGGTGGCTCAGTCGGTTGAGCGTCCGACTCGGGCTCAGGTCATGATCTCACGGTTCGTGGGTTCGAGCCCCGCATCGGGCTCTGTGCTGACAGCTCAGAGCCCGGAGCCTGCTTCGGATTCTGTGTCTCCCTCTCTCTCTGTCCCTCCCCTGCTTGCGCGTGCGTGTCCTCTCTCTCGCTCTCTGGCTCTCGAAAATAAACATTTAAAAGAATTAAATTAAAAAAAGTTAGACGTAAGCTCACCTTCTATTTCTCTTGGCCGGTTCAGGTCTGGATCCAGAGTTCTCCCGTAACAAGCGGAGAAAGTAGTTCTTGAAATGGGAGGCTGTCGGTTCACGATCAAATCCCAGACCTTGTGCTTTGAAAAGCTTTCCGTACTCTCGGAGTGAGTCAACTCGATGATTTGTTGGGCTCAGTGTTGGGCCATTTCCAAGCGTGGCCTCCTCACCGTCCCTCTGCCCACGTCCCCGTTGGCCACGAGAAGGCAAGGCCGAGAGCGAGCCAGGTCCTCCGCCCACATCGCTTTTCTTACCGCGCGGCACCCCTGTGAGATGAACGTGGGCTTTCCCATCGCACACGTAACAGAAAGAGTGTCAAACACGCTGCATGATCGGCCACGAGGATGGAAAGTGGTACCAGTTCAGAGTCCGGGATTAAGCCCAGGCGTGCTGCTTCCGATGAAGGCGCTTTTTTCAAGCTTTGTTTACATGGTGTGATACCCTCTAAGGAATTAAGATTAGGTGCCAAATCCAGGAAAAATTAAAAAAGACAACGTGGGGTAGCACGTCGTATTTGTTTCTTGAGGCACTGAAAATGTTAAATTTCTTTTAACGTTTGTATATTTTTGAGAGAGAGAGAGAGAGCACAAGCAGGAGAGAGGCAGAGAGACAGGGAGACACAGAATCTGAAGCAGGCTCCAGGCTCTGAGCTGTCAGCACAGAGCCCAACTTGGGGGCTCGAACCCACGAACTATGAGATCACAGCCTGCCGAAGTCAGACACTTAACTCATTGAGCCACCCAGGCGCCCCTGGCCACTGTGATTTTAAGAACGCATTCATGAAGCTTCCTGTTTGACTTCTTACGTAGCCTTTGGCCAAAACCCATTCGCATGGAAAGCATATCCTTTTGGGGGGAGGGTGTGGCCATGTGCCCACCTAAAGTCGGGTGTCCTGTTCTCAAAGCATGAACAGAAACAGATAACGATAGATGAGCTGACCCCACTCTAGTCCCTGCCCGCTCTAGTGAAGGTGGCATTACTAAAACAACCACACGTTACATGCGGAATTCTAGACCACAGGACACCAAGCCATAGGTAGTTTACAGAAAGACCTCTACAAAGGACATCTCTCTCCCATCGTTTGAAGCCCAGTTGTACGTACTCTCTCTCTTGCCCACTACTAACTCTTGAGTTTTAGCCAGGTGACCAGAGACCTCTTTCTTTGTCCACGAAATGGGAATATGATCTAGCTCGTGTTATAAGGAGTAAATGGAGTGCCCCAGAGGAAAGGCAAAGAGTTCCTGTTACCTTTCCTGTCCTGGGTCAGAGATAACCTAATGCAGTGTTGGGAGTTCCGTTTCCACCTGAGTGCGTGTTGTGTATACACGAGCTTCTTGCACAGGAAAGGACTTTGTCTCCTGTCTTTATAATCTTCCCCCCACACCCGCCACATAGCATATTGCATAATATGTGGACACATTAAGCTCTTGATGAACACTTCTTTTCTTCCGTCATTTCCGTTCACTTCATCTCGGTGTAAAACATTCAACTAACCAGTGTGTATTTACTGAGCATCTACTGTGTATATCAGGAACTATGTTAGATAGTAGTGAAAAGAGCAGACAAAAAGTCTTCCGTTATAGTGGGTAAAAAATATATGCTGCGGTGCCTGGGTGGCTCTGTCAGTTGAGTGTCCGACTTCGGCTCGGGTCGTGATCTTGAAGTTTGTGAGTTTGAGCCCTACGTTGGGCTCTCTGCCATCAGCACAGAACCCGCTTTGGATGCTCTGTCACCCCCACTCTCTGCCCCTTCCTTCCCTGCTTGTGTTCGCTCTCTCTCTGTCTCTCTCTCTGTCTCTCTCCAAGTAAGTAAAATAAACTTAAAAAAATATATATATATGTGCTATGTGTGACACATCGGATAGGATGCTAAAAATGAGAGCCTATGAAATCATACTTATATCGCATTTTGTAATTTTCAAAAATTAGATAGGTTAGATACTAACAATTATATCTCTGTCACCAAAGAAGAGTACAGTAAAAGTATTGAACTTTGTATTATTTTTAAATGTTATTATAGTGTACTTGAGTTACTTGTTCATAGTTCTCAGCCATGTGATTAGAAACTGACGTTCTTTTAAATTCTTGTTTGTTTCAGAGAATACATAAAACACCATTTTCTGTTATATAACAGTACTTGGTTAAAAAAAGCGCGTGCACGCACACACTTTTTAATGTACCTTGGCCAATTAGAAAAATTGTAAAGCGAAATTGATTTCTCCTGGGGTTTCTGTAGAAATTAGCCAACATAATGCTTTTCCCTGACCATGATCTCGTTTAAACTGCTGAGAGGTTTGTAATCATGGCAGGTTGAATGAGGTGAACTGATTAATAAGTCCCTGATTTTGTTTTAATAGCATGTTCTGACCCAGTAAGGAAAGTTCAGACTATGTTTTCTTACAGTGGCAGCGCTGTTAAATGTATGCAAATGGAACACTTATTATTTCTAAGCCTTTCATAGTATTTTTGCTTTCTGGGGAGCTTTGTAAATCATCATAATTATTTTTACCCAGTGTATTGGTTCTAAATGCCCCTCCTGACCTGCCATGCTGAATTTCCATTCGGGGAAAATCGTATGGTTAAATTGAGGTTTATGCCCCATAGAAATTAAGAAGAGATTAATGCAGTTAGACCCAGCCGCTCCAGGCTGCGGTGGGTGATGAATTACTTCCTCACATTTATGGCGACTTTTACACCCTGATGTGCACGTAGCGGTAGGAACGTTGATGACAAGTACTTAAATGTGGACTTTGTCCACATGACACTGTTTTGAGTAATTGAGCCATTAAAATGCAGTAGGAATGCTGCGGTGGGGGATACAGAGGTGCAGCTATTAGATTTTAAATTTGGTTTCAGTTTGACCAATCGTTTTTGGCTAAATTGGTTCGTTTTTTGCAGTCTGGCAGGTACTGCTTTTTGAGGCAGGCATGTTAATAATGACTGGTCTTCTGCATTTTGTTTTTTCAAAAATTTTTAATGTTTATTCACTTTTGAGAGACATGAGCAGGGGAGGGGCAGAGAGAGAGGGAGACACAGAATCGGAAGCAGGCTCCAGGCTCTGAGCTGTCAGCACAGAGCCCGACGCGGGGCTCGGACTCACGGACCACAAGAGTGTGACCTGAGCCGAAGTCGGATGCTCAACCGACTGAGCCACCCGGGCGCCCCAGTTTTCTGCATTTTAAATAGATGCCTCGTAAATCCTGAGACTGCTCATGTGAACCTGATCATTTTGGTCTGATTTTTCTCAATCTCTCCAGTAAGCCTGCTCTGATCGAGGACACTGGTCTCCAGTAGCAGAATGCTGCGGGTCCACGTGCAAAGTGCCTTCTAGGTGGAATGCAAGTTCAGGTTTACAGATCTCCGTGACTCAGACCATCCTTGGGTTGTTTGTTTCGTTTTGTTCTGTTTTCATCTTGGTGAAGAAGATGCTCTAAATATAAATCTATTGTAGTAATTGCTGTATGTTGTTAGTGGTATTGTGTGACCCACTACTTAATAAAACTTGAGTGGCATATGGTAAGTGTGGTCCTCGGTTAAAGTTGTTCGTTTCAAACAAATACATTGAAGGTGATCTTTTAAGGACCATAGCTTTAGAAGATAGAAAGATGAAGACTCTCTGGGCTGCTGGCCTTCCTGCAGTGATGCCCGTAACCATGTGAAGATTTGAATGCTGGAAAAATACAAACAAGATTGAGTTCCCACCCATAGAGTGAAGGTGCCTTGCAGACAACATAGGAACAAGAAAAAAGGTCACACGTGTTACAGAACATGAAAACTGGCCGCAGGAACAACAGATACATTCACATAAGGAGATACAATGGGTTTCTGAGTCTGGGCATTATGGACTTTTGGGGATGGGTAGTTCTTGGTGCTGGGGGATTGTGGGATGGTGAGCAGCATTCTTGGTCTGCACCCACCAGGGGCCACTAACGCTCCCCACAACAGTTACAACAACCAAAAATGTCACCAGATACCGCCCAGTGTTCCCGGTGGGGGTGGGGGGGGGTGGGGAGGGGAGGACAACATCACCCCCTGTTGAGAGCCGCTGGAATAGATAGGGAAATGCAAACAGGTGTATGGATCTTAGGTCTGGCATCGGGAGGACGCATCAGAATGTAACGAACCCGTCAGAGCACATGGAAGTAGGTTGTTTCGTGCCCTCGGAGCCCAAGGACGCACTGAGCAAACCATTCCTATTGGGGTCAAGAAGGCTAGACCTCACCATCTTTGGAGGAAATGAGGTTTGAGTCGCTCTTTGAAGGTGGGGGGGGGGTGGGCAGAGGCTGAGGGACTAGATCAAAGGTCAGCATTAGGTGTTCTTTTTAGTTTACCATATGTCACAGGTACATATTTTACTCTGCAGATAGCTGCATTTAGGGAAAAAACTTCCACGAAGTGAATTTTTATAAGCTAACATACTCAACAAAGTGGAAAGTTTACTTACTTCTTTTATTTATTTTTATTTTGCTTAAAGTTTATTTATTTTTGAGAGAGAGAGACAGAGCCAGAGCAGGGGAGGGGCAGAGAGAGAGGGAGACACAGTATCTGAAGCAGGCTCCAGGCTCTGAGCTGTCAGCACAGAGCCCCATGCGGGTCTCAAACTCCCGCTGTGACATCGTGACCTGAGCTGAAGTTGGACGCTTAACGACTGAGCCACCCAGGCGCCCTGAACATTTACTTATTTCAATATGAATTTGCATATTTCAAATTGGATTCTTTTCTAATACTAAAAAACTAGTTTTAGTGAAAATAGTCTTAATTTACCCGTGTTATATATTAGGCACTTAGATACGTCATTTTGTAAAGGGCTTTAGAGGATGGGGACGGATGTCTGGAATATTTGTGATTTTACCGCATTAATTTCACATCACAATGTTACGGCCATTTAACCTGGGGTCTACCCTGGACTCCAAAAACTGAGCCGTCACTGTTAGCTCGTTAGAACTTCATGGCGTCAGCACAAAGAACTTGTTTGATTTACGCACATTATAAATGGATATTTATCACTCAGAACGTGGACAGTTTTATGTGAAAAGACAGAAGTTGTGTGTCGGCCCCCTGCCCCCCAAATCTGACCTGAGCATTGTCATGTTAATTCAAAAAGTCAGTATCAGCTGAGCAACCTAAAAAATGAGGCATACACATCTGACGTCTTTGGTTGTTTTAACCTAAAGCGTGTGAATACCAGTCATCTGTAGGTACCCAGTACCTCGAGGGTGGGCCTCCCCTTGCTGTGAGGAGGATTCACAGCCAGGACTTGCCCCCCAGAAGATTCCAGCCAGAGCGCTCGGTGCATTTTGCTGGCTTTCTAGCTCCTAGCCACACATGCACATTGCATTCTGTTGTGGGCATCTCTCCACATCGCCACCGTCCGTCGTCTTGGCTGCCCCGCCCGCACCTAATCCTGTGACATTTGTGGAAAAGACTCCCACTTAGCCGTTCTATAGAGGGTTCAACTTCGTTTCCGTAAATAACTAGTTGTGCACGTGTAAATCCGTGCCTGCTGGGCAGTGAGAAGGCTCAGTCAAGAGCGGCTGGGAGTAGGGGACTCCTTCACGAGAACTGGGCCGTTTATCTGTTAATTGCTAGACCTTGCAGCGAAGAGCGAAGTCTAGTAATGACGTATGTGTTGGACTAACTTGGTTGTAAGTTGGATGCGGTAACGATGTTAAATTCATATGTAGGCAACATGGGGATGTAGTGCCATCTGCTCCGAACTGTATACATTTAGACGGATATGATATCACACCAGTTCTATTTCTACCCCTACTTTCTGGTTATCATTAATGTTTATTACAAAGCCCTGCAGGTCCCGAAAATGGTGCGTGAGTCACCCAGACGGAAAATGCAACCTTCGGTGGAGCTTGGGTGTTAAATACATCTTCCTGTATTCTGAAGGGTTTTGTTTTGTTTTGTTTTGTTTTGTTTTGTTTTGTTTTCATCGTTACGTCCTAAGCTATCCAACGGTTTCTTGGTGTGTCAGGGACACAGCTAAGCTTTGTGGATACAGATGTTGAGTTAGACCCCCCTTGAGCTCAGTGTCGTGGATGCCCTGGTGGACCTAGACAGGCAAGAAGCAGAAACAAACAAGATAGTTGATAACACATGCCACAAAGCGCATCAGCAGGGTTATGTGACCGAGGGACTTGGAGGAAAGGGGTCCCATGTTAGAGGTAAGAAGGCGTCTTAAAGAGGAAACCGTTGAGTTGGAGTCTGGGGGATAGAGGGTGGGGGAGCCAGAGGAGGGTTCGGGAACAGCACGTGCAGAGGCCAGGCAGCGGGAGCGAGCTCCGGGAACGTGAGAGGCGAAAAGGCAGCCGGACTAGCGTGATGTGATAGCAGCAAGCATCCGACAGGGAGATGGGGTCAGAGCCGTGGACAGGGAACAGCCATCGGCTCCTTATGGGACACAGTAATGGTGACAGCTTTGGACCTGAAGCCCTGCTCTGCCTCCGCACGCCCCCTGCAGGTGGCTGGCAGCTGGGTGGGCAAGGGACTGTAGTGTGGCTCCAGGTGGGTCCCAGGCAGAAGACAGTCTTGCTTTCCACTCGCAGAGCTCAGTCAAGCCGGGAAGGAAGGCGCAGGTTTGGGACACTTCAGCGGACGTCCTGGCCGGAGGGGTGGGGCCTGGTGTCGTTCCCTGAGTGGGAGGGTGGTGTCATTCATTGAGACGGCAGGCTGCAGGAGTGACGCCTCCCTGAGTGGGAGGGAGGGTGGAGGGTTGCAGGGGAACAGGCCGTGTTCGGGGTGCCCTCCAAGTAGACAGGTCATGGGGGATGGGCGTGGCTCGGGCACGGCCAGGACCAGAAATGCATGTGGGGTCTCGAGTGGGGGCGGGGGTGGGGGGTGACCCCTGGGGCAGGAGAATGGCAGCGCGGGCCTGCCCGGTCCGTGGGAGGGGCCCAAGGGCAGCAAGACCCTTTCGGAAACTTAAGGTGCCAAAGTCATTTGATAACCCCTTGTGTTTTCATAAAGACGTACGCAGGCTCATAGGAGATCAGAATTGGGTGAACCCGCCATCTAGAAACGTTCTGAGAGAAATTTGTGAATGCCATCTTCTTCTTAACTCCTTTTTTGTTTTAAAGGGGAACAGCTTCCACTAAGAATTATGCCTAAATTTCCTTTTTGTCCTTTTTATTCTGACCTTGTAGTTTTCATCTGAGGTGGGGAGAAAGGTTGTGACCGAGATTAAATCTGAATACCTGTTATTTTTCTTAGGCTTCTGTGAGGTTTTGCTGACAACCACAAGTACGGTGGTGAACATCACATAACGGCACAGTGTGTTAATTTTTTTTTTTTGAATGGCTTTTATGATCTTTTTTTTTTAATGTTTGTTTTTGAGAGAGACAGAGGGGCAGAGCGTGAGTGGGGGAAGGGCAGAGAGAAAGGGAGACGCAGAATCCGAAGCAGGCTCCAGGCTCCGAGTTGTCAGCACAGAGCCCGACGTGGGGCTCGAACCCACAAACTGTGAGATCATGACCTGAGCTGAAGTCGGACGCTTCACCGACTGAGCCACCCGGGCGCCCCTCGAATGGCTTTTATGATCTCGATTTAACGACAACTTCCATCCCATTTCCTGGCCACAAAGATTAATATGAATTTCACTAACCAAAATGTGTCATTCTGTTACCGTGTAGCTAAATTCTCTGAGGACAGAAGCTGGCCTAAGAATTTCCAGGTTTGACTAATGTTCAGAGATTTCGGAAGGGACCACGATTCTGAGGTTGCTTCTAGACAGTGGCTCTGCCCCACCAGAAAGTATCTGAACGTGTCTCCTGCGAATCTGAATATGACTGAGTCCATTTTGTATTTCATGGTGAAGGGTTTGAAAGTGGCTCGGGAAAAGAAAGTGGTTACTTATTCCTCAGTTGCTAGCTTCCAGATATATTGGCCGTTGTCCATTTTAACCCTCATCACCATTTTGATGTCAGTTGCTTTGTAATCAACAAGTAGGGTGTTGGGGAGAAATACATTTGCACTAAAGATTCATTTTCTTTGAGTTTTTGTTTTGTTTTGTTTTACGTGGTCTAAATATACATAATATAAAATTTACCGTTTGGGGGCGCCTGGGTGGTTCAGTCGGTCAAGCGTCCAGCTCTTGGTTTCGGCTCAGGTCATGATCTCACAGTTCATGAGTTCGAGCCCCACATCAGGCTCTGGGCTGACAGGGCAGAGCCTGCTTGGGATTCTCTCTCCACCTCTCCTCTGCTCCTGCTCTGTCTGTGTCTCTCTCTCAAAAATAAACATTTTTAAAACCTTACCATATTGGCCATGTTTAAGTATATAGTTTAATGGCATTAAGCATATTCACCATCCGTTGCCAGAGCTTTTTCATCTACCTAAATTAATTTTTCAAATGTTTATTTTGAGAGAGAGAGAGAGAGAGCTTGTACACTTGTACAAGAGCAGGGGAGGGGCAGAGAGAGAGGGAGAGAGAAAATTCCAAGCAGGCTCTAGGCTGTCAGTGCAGAGCCTGACTCGGGGCTCGATCCCATGAACCTCAAGATCATGACCTGAGCCAAAATCGGGAGTCGAATGTTTACTCAGCTGAGCCACCAGGGTGCTCCCAAATTAAAACTCTCTGCCTTTTGGGACAATAATTCCTTTCCCTTCTGCCCATCCCCCAGCTCCAGGCTGCCCAGTTCTACTTTCTGTCTGTCTTGAACTACTCTAAGTAGGTGTTTCACATGAGTAGGATCCTGCAGTCTTTATCCTTTCGTGACCAGCTGATTTCACTTAACGTAACGTCCTCAGGGTTCACCCACAGGGTAGCACGTATCAGAATTTCATTCTTTTCAAAAGCTGAGTAATACTCTTGTGTATATGTGTGCGTGTATATATAACACATACATGTTTTGTTGATTCATTCGTTCATCGGTGGACATGTGGCTTGTTTCTGGCTGTTGGCCGTTGTGAATAATGTTGCTGCTATATGAACGTTAGGGTCCAAATATCCGTTCGACTTCCTTCTTTCAGTTGTCTTATATACCTAGAAGTGGGATTGCTGGATCATATGGTAATGCTATATTTAGTTTTTTGGGGGGAGCTATCATACTGTTTTCCTGAAGGTTCATTTTGAAGTAATCTTTGCGAGATGCGATAGAAGTGGCATCCAACCATGACTCATGTTATCTAACATAAGAGCTAGCGAACACCCACAGGCTAAATTTAGCCCAGTGCCTACTGCGGTACAGTCAACAAGCTAAGGGTGGCTTTTGCATTTTTAAATATCAAAAGAAGAAGAATGTCCTGATACATGAAAATTCTATGAAATTCAGGTGTTACTGTACATAATTAAAGTTTCGTTGGAACACAGCTACACCCATTGACTCGCGTCTTGTCCCTGACTGTTTCTCCCTACAGAGGTAGAGTGGAGTGACTGTAACAGAGACCATATGGCCCACGAAGCTGAAAATATTTACTCTTTGACCCTTTGGGAACAAGTTTGCCAACCTCTGCTCTAACGGGTTAGAATTGTAAGAAGCCAATGGTGCCTGGGGGGCTCAGTCAGTTGAGCGTTCAACTCTTGAATTCTGCTCAGATCTTGATCTCGCAGTTGGTGGGACCGAGCCCCATGTTGGGTTTTTTGCTGACAGCACGCAGCCTCCTTGGTATGTTCTCTCCCCACTCTCTCTCTGCCCCTCTCCCGGCTTGTACGTGCTCTCTCCCTCCCTCTTATAATAAACATAAACTTAAAAAAAAAAAAAGAATCGTAAGTCAGACAAGCACATTTACATCTGTTGACTGTGCCAGTGTAGCGCGGGGTTTTCCACTGGTCGTTATAGGAACGTCATGCTGTCCACCTTATTAATCACACTGTTCTAAACCTCATTTCTGTCTCCTTTTTACACGCGAACATCCAATGCTTATTGCCAAAGCCCCACGGACCTGCAGACTGTAAAACCCCACCCCGGTTTTTTTGTTTTTTTAGTATTTTATTTTTAAGTAATCTGTACACCCAATGTGGGGCTTGAACTCACAACCCTGAACTCACAGCATCACATGCTGTACTGACTGAGTCAGCCAGGCGCCCCAACCCCAACCCCAACCGAGTATTGAGACTCGCCCCTTTCGGATACATTTCCTTTTCCATTCCCCGTTCCAAAAGTTGCTTCTTGGGCCTGTCTTTTAAGGAATTCTTTCTTCCCAGTGAAGAAGAGATAAATCTCTGAGTAATGGAGGAACCACATTGAGGAGGATTTCTCAAAACGCACTTACTTTTTTCCTACGCTTTTTTGGACAAGGTCTGCACCCTACTAAAAGGCAGTCTTCTATTTTTAATCTGTGATATTTCAATAAAACCATGTAAATGTCATAGTTGGAGCTGTAGGGCGTTTTCAACATTTTTTGCAAAGAGCGTTTCTCTACAGCGCGGGCTGCGTACGGCGTTGTGAAAAGTTGTATTCACACAACCGGAAATCAGCAGCAGCATTGGTTTTCGCCGTGAACGTCTTTGTTCATTTAATGAAACCTTCGGAGTACCATTTGAGGGCAGCCCTTTGTTCAGAGTTTAGCTGATTGTTAGAAATGTCACCCCCAGACCTTCCTAAGGGACACGACCTGCCATACCACAGGTACCTTTATACTTGTGTATTTAACGTATCTGTCCCCCATTTTGACCACCCCTCCCCCCCCTCCGGCTGCTGGCAGCCATCACTTTGTTCTCTGTGTTTCTGGGTCTGGTTTTGCTTTTTTCTTGTTTGTTTGTGTTGTTTCATTAGATTCCACGTTAAGTGAAATCACATGGGATTTTCTTTCTCTGTCTGACTTCACTTAGCATAATGCCCTGTTGTCCATCCACATATTATTTTTTGTACTCCATGAACGTGATCTTAGGACCTGAGAGAAATTTGAACAGGCTCAAAGGAAATCAGGCAAAGCTTAAACTGGAAAATACACTGAAATTCTGTTTTTCCTATATTTAGTTTTTATAGGAAATGGGGGTGTTGGCATTTTCTCTTTCTGAAATTGTGTTTGAAATTATATTTGCACGAAGAAAAGTCTTGCCCACTGGACTGGTAAAATGTATCCATAAAAGAGAGAGGGTAGGCAGATGAAATCATTCGGTGACTGTAGCATGAAGATACTAAATAGGCTATTCCGGAATTTTACTATCTACACTCACTCTGATCCAGTTTTTATTCTTATCTGACTCTATTCTCACTTCCTTTCTCAAACACACTTGCTCACTTAAAAACACCGTTATTTGAGGGGCGTCTGGGTGGCTCAGTGAGTTAAGCGTCCGACCCTCGATTTCGGCTCAGGTCATGATCTCAGCTTGTGAGTTCAGGCCCCACATTAGGCTCTGTGCTGCCTGTGCTCCCTCTCTCTCTGTCCTTCTCCCCCTGCTCGTGCTTTCTCTGTCTCTCTCCAAATAAATAAATAAAGTTCAGTTTTTAAAGTTCAGTTACTTGAGAACAAAGTAATAAGTTTCCTTTTAAGAAAACCACAGATAGGGGAGCCCGGGTTACTTAGTCAGTTAAGTGTCCAGCTTCGGCTCAGGTCATGATCTTGCCGCTTGTGGGTTTGAGCCCCACATTGGGCTCTGTGCTCACACCTTGGAGCCTGGAGCCTGTTTCAGATTCTGTGTCTCCCTCTCTCTCTCTCTACCCCTCCCTCGCTTACTCTCTCTCTCTCTCTCTCTCAAAAATAAATAAACATTAAAAAAAATTAAAAAATAAGAAAACGACAGATAAATGGGATTATGTCCCAGTTGAAATGAAAACTTGATTCACTCACACTTTTATTTGCATGACTATTTTAGTCCCTGTTAAGAAGCTTCTCGAAATTTATTCCTTTGGAGCAGGGAGGGGGATAAATGTTTATAGGTTCATCTTAACTTTTTATTTTTTATTTATTTAAAAAATGTTCTAATTGTGGCAAAATACACATAAGGTTCGTCTTGTTTTATTTTCATTATTATTTTTAGGTTCTTATATATATCTTTTTCTTTAAAAGCCTGAGAAAATGAGCAACAGAACAAAAGGAACATAGCAGCATCCCAGTGGCCAGGGTTTGGATCTATTGCTGTTCCGTGGTTATAATCATAACTTCGTTTGCGATACGCCTTCCGCGTCTGGCTTTACGTGTGTTCGAATACGTGTACCTGTGCCGTCTGACTGTTGTGTGCTGTGCTCATTTTGGGGGGGCGGGGAGATTGAGTTATTCACCAGCTTCGGTGGGGGCTTCTGGGATTTAGCCACAGTCGGCCTCACTCCAGGGCCATGATGCTTCTCCCAGAGTGCCAGATTGTCTGGTGAAGGAGACGCTACCCTTTCCCAGCACTGAGTGTGACTTCTGGGAAAAGGCCACACTGCAATTCAGAAAAGAGAAAGCCAGCTCAGGCCGGCCCTAAGTGTATAAGTACAGCGCGACAGAGATGGGCAAGCATAATTTAGGGAAGAGTTTGACCTTCAAGGAAAATGCAGACTGATACAAGAACTGCTGGGCTCTGTATCTTTTATTTTTAAGAATCCCTTAGGGGCGCCTGGGCGGCTCAGTCGGTAAGCCTCAGACTTTAGCTCAGGTCATGCCCCCGTGGTCCATGGGTTCGAGTCCTGCATCGGGCTCTGTGCCGACAGCTCGGAGCCTGGAGCCGGCTTCGGATTCTGTGTCTCCCTCTCTCTCTGCCTCTCCCCGCCACTTGAACTCTGTCTCTCTTTCTCAAAAGTAAATAAACATTAAAGAAAAAAAAAAAGAATCCCTTAAAAGTGCCCGCTGGAGACAGACTTGTGGGGGAAGGGGAGGGCGTTAGGGTTTAGGGCCAAATGGCCTGGTTCTCCCCTTCCTGGCAGTGCATTTACAAAGTCTCTGAAATACTGGGAGATGGTGACAGCGTGGGGGACAGCACCATGCTGAACGCTGAACTCATCACCCTGGATGCTTCACCCAAATGCCGTGTGTTTCCCTTCAGACCGCACACGGACTCTTTGGCCTGCGTGTTCCTCATTGGGCAGCATGAGGTGCCTCTGTGGGATGTGACGTCCGCCTCCCAGCTTAGACCATCAGTGGGACCATCAGAAGCCCTCGGGAACCTGGGGATTCTGATTGCCCGACACCTGAGCTCTTTGACTCACAGAAAGTTTAGAAGTTCCGAAATCGTTTGTTCTTTTTTCTGTCTCAAGATTCAGTCGCCCTTTTATTTATTTGTTTTTAATCTTTATTTGGTTTTGAGAGAGTGCAAGCGGGGAAGGGGCAGACGGGGGGCAGAGGATCTGAAGAGGGCTCTGCCCCGACAGGCTGACAGCAACAGGCCCGGTGTGGGGCTCGAACTCGTGAACCGTGAGATCATGACCTGAGCTGAAGTCGGATGCTCAACTGACTGAGCCATCCAGGCACCCCTGGTTGCCCTTCTATTTATTTCATATATTTTTTTTAAGGTTTTAATGTTTAAGTAATCTCTACACTCAACATGGGGCTCATACCCATGACCACCGTGATCGAGGGGATTGTGCGCTACTGACTGAACCAGCCAGGCACCCTTAGTCACCCTTTCAAACTGTGGGAAAACACGACTCATCTTTTTTTTTTAATCTATTTTTATTTTTATTTATCTAAAAAATTTTATGTTTGTTTTGAGAGAGGGGAGGAGAGAGAGGCAGTGTGCGTGCATGAGTTGGGGAGGGACAGAGAGCCAGAGGGAGACAGAGAATGCAAACAAGTTCCAGGCCCTGAGCCGTCAGCATGGAGCCTGGCTCCAACTCACGAGCAATGAGGTCATGACCTGAGCCGAAGTCAGACGCTTAATTGACTGAGCCACCCAGGCACAACCCCTCCTTTTGTCTTTTAATTAAAACAATTTTTTTTAATGTTTATTTTTGAGAGAAAGACAGAGTATGACCAGGGGAGAGGCAGAGAGAGAGGGAGACACAGAATCCAAAGCAGGCTCCAGGCTCCGAGCTGTCGGCACAGAGCCTGACACGGGGCTCGAACTCACAAACCGTGAGATCATGACCTGAGCCGAAGTCAGAAACTTAACTGACTGAGCCACCCAGGTGCCCCTTCTTTTTATTTTAATCTCTGTGCCCAACGTCGGGCTCAAACTCAGGACCCCAAGATCAAGATTTGCATGTTCTACAACTGAGCCAGCCAAATGCCCCGGAAAACACGACTCTACTTGACAGATGTGATGCCTGGCCCTCCTGTGGCCCTGAGGTCTGGTCTCCTTCAGTGTCCTGTGTCGTTCACTGGCAGAGGTCAGTACTGCCTGCCTGCCCCACACGACTTAGGTCAGAGTGCGGCATCATGGGGAAAGTGGATGTCATTAGATGGTAAGGTTCTTGGTCACACTTTAGGCAAAGTGCCTGAAGTGTTTCTCCATATGATGGTGTGCTACAAGCTGTCATTTGTAGGCATCACACACAGGACTAGACGGGTGTCGTCGCGATCCAGCCACATGACATCAGGGAAGAGGATGTAATGGCTTTAGTCCTCACGTCCAAGAGAGCCAAGCTGTATGTCCTTTTAGGTCCCAGTCTTCCGGGACTGATGGAGTGGCGCCCACACCTGCAGTGTGATTAGGTGAGCGGCGTCAGTCGGAAAGGAAATGTCCCAAAGTAGATTGAGGGGTTGCAATTCCAACAGAGGTTGCGGCATTCATCTTATGAATGGGAAAATAGTCATATTCAGTGGCTGTAGACATGAAATTGGGCTTGATGGAAGAATGCATACTTTTAAGGTGCATTGTACGTATGTATATATTTTTTAAATTTTATTTTATTGGGGGGGGCAGGGCAGAGAGAGAGGGAGTGAGAGGGAATCCCAAGCAGCCTCTGCACTGTCAACGCGGAGCCTGATGCGGGGCTTGAACTCACAAACCGGGAGATCGTGATCTGAGCTGAAGTCGGATGCTTAACCGACTGAGCCACCCAGGCACCCTGCATTGTACCTGTTTCACTTGCTTGTACAATCATTTATAATAATGATTATGGCTGCCTCTGACCTTGCCAGTATTCAGTACCAGTGATGGGATAAGGGGAGCATTACCTCTTAAAGACAGACTGACCAACAGAGTAAGAACTTTAACAGGAATTAGGGGATGCAGCAACGGCATGGCTTCTGCTGCTGAAGAATGAGACTCCATGCATCGGAAGGGAAATTCTTTTTCCCTGCTGCCAGCTGACCACACACTCTGCCGCTTTCTTGGTCAGAGGAATGACCTCTCATCCCTAAATGAATGATCTCTCTAAATAAGATATTCAGTGTTGATGGAACACTCGGGTCAGTCTGGATTTTGCATAACGAGATGCACATGTGAGCAAAACGCAGGGCCCGCCAACGGCTCACTCTTGTCCCAGCCACCACGTTCTAGTCACCTGATAGAGACTGACGGTGGGAGAGTCTGATGGGAGTCGGTTGGAAAAAAAATAACATCTAGGAAATCCCAAAACGAGTTGAGCACAGTTGCTTGTAGGTACGGTGTAAATGATGAAATCTGTTTCTGACCAACTCAGAGTATTAAAGATTAGCCGAATGAACCGCATGTAATGAGCGCCTTGCGTATAAGCAAATTGATGATTCGGCGAGTCCGGAAGACATCCCTTCAATAAATGGTGTTATCAATTGCAAATTCCTATTTATTTTCATTGTGCAAAATAAATTCCTACCTCCCTTCCATCCAAATCATTGTAAGTGATGGGGCGCCTGGGTGGCTTAGTCGGTTAAGTGTCTGACTCTTGATTTCTGCTCAGGACATGATCTCACGGTTCATGAGTTTGAGACCCGTGTCAGGCTCTGTGCTGACGGCATGAAGCCTGCTTGGGATTCTCTCGCTCCCTGTCCCTCTGCCCCTCCCTTTCTCTGTCTCTCCTTCTCTCTCAAAATAAATAAACATTATAAAAAAGGAATTTTAATGATGGACACCGCTGACATGTGCCTTCATCACTAAATTGAAAGATTCTACTTTGAAAACTATATTTATGTTAAACATCGGAACACACACGGGACACCTGGGTGGCTCCGTCGGTTGAGCATCCGACTCTTGATTTCTGCTCAGGGTATGATCTCGCAGTTTGTGAGTTCAAGCCTCGCATCGGGCCCTGCGCTGACAGTGCGGAGCCAGCTTGGGATTCTCTCTCTCTCTCTCTCTCTCAATATAAATAAATACAACATTAAAAAAAAAAAAAAAAGCCAGAACACACAGAAGAAGCTTACTATACACTGAAAGCCAGGAACTCAGAGTGACTTAGAAGTCTTTTGACCTTTTACCTTTGTATCAAGATTGCTCAACCTTGGCTCTGTTGACGTTTGTGACTGGAAAGTCTTTTCTTGTGGGGGAGAGGTCTTTTGTGTTGTAGGTGTTGAGCAGTATCCCTGATCTCTACCGATTAAATGCTAGGAATACCCCCCCCCACACACACACCCCACTTGTGACATTGCGACAACCAGTAATATTTCTGGACATTGCCCCTGGGGCAGATTCTGGACATTGCCCCTGGGGAGGGGGGGCGGGTGCAGAATTGCCTACCATTGAAAACCTCTTAAAATCTCTCCCGTGAGCATGCACTACTTGTATAATTTTAATGGCATTTAAAACCATAAAATTTACCCAGTGGAGTTGAAAACTTCTATCCATACCGAAGCCCGCACACGATATTTATGGCAGCTTTATTCATCGTTGCCAAAACTCGGAAGTTTGGAAGCAACCAAGACGAGATGGCCTTCGGTAGGTGGATGGATACATAAGCCGTGGTCCATCCAGACGGTGGAATTCTATTCGGTGCTGAGGAGAAACGAGCTGTCAGGCCGTGAAAAGATAGGGAAGCACCTTAAATGCCCATCACAAAGCGAAAGAAGCCCATCAGAAAAGGCTATGTGCTGTAGGACTCCCAATTCTGTGACCTTCTGGAAAAGGAAACAGCAAAAATACCAGCGGTTGCCAGGGGTTGGAGGAGGAAGAAGGGAAGGGCAGAGCACAGAGGACTGTTTAGGGATGCTGTGATGATGGACACGTGTCATTGTACGTGTGCGTCAGTCCACAGAACACACCGCAGCAAGAGTGAGCCCTGACGTAAACTGTGCGCTCTGGGTGACAATGACGTGTCCGCGTAGGTTCATCCATGGTAACTAATGTCCCCTCTGGTGGGGGGTGTTGGCAGTGGGGGAGTGAGGGCAGGGGGTATTTGAGAAATCTCTGTACCTTCTGCTCAGTTTTGCTCTGAACATAAAACTACTCTAAAAACAGAAGTGTATTTAAATATAATATTTTCTTATTTCATTTTTTATTATTTTTTTAAATGTTTAATTTTGAGAGTGAGAGAGCATGAGCGGGGGAGGGGCGGAGACACAGAATCCGAAGCAGGCCCCAGGCTCCCAGCTGTCAGCACAGAGCCCGACGCGGGGCTCGAACTCCCCAACTGTGAGATCACGACCTGAGCTGAAGTTGGACGCTCAACCGACTGAACCACCCAGACGCCCCTAAATGCAATCATTTTTAAAGGCAAAATAAAGATGGTATTCCCAAACTGATTAGATTGTTCTGTTTAATTGCCCACTTCTGTGATCCGTGAAAGAATTGGGAAGTTTGAAACTTTCGGCACTCGGGTCCTGAAATCTGCACGTCGATGTGATGTGACATTTGCTCGGCTGTCCCAACGATCCCTGGTGGCAGCTGTGTGAATGGCCCCTGGGGACCGGAGACTCGTGCTCCCGTCCACAGCACACTCCTGCTCTTTCCCCTTCCCTGTGGTCGTTCTCTGTCACAAAGCACAGACCTGCTTTGCTTCTGGAATAAAGAACTTCTTTCTCTGCGTGCTGTCTGGTCACCCTGACCAGACGAGTGGGTTGTCTGTTTCAGTGCAGTGAAGAGTTATGAGTGCACAGCTTACTAAACCCGGCGTGGTTGTGTGCCGAGGCCGGGGTGGGCAAGCCACCGCCCGTAGGCCGACCCAAACAGCCCCACACCTGTGTCTTTGTACTTTGTCAACTCCTGCTTCGGAGTGTCAGGATCCAGCGCAGTAGTGACAACAAGAGTATGGCTAGGCCTCAAGTCACTTACTGTTTGGCCGTTTACAGAAAAGGTGGGCTCGCCTCCGCTCTGTGGCCCTGGAATTTCCCGCCTGTGGCCATGTCTAGATAGGTCTCCCAACGTTTAAGCTCAGGTTCAGAAAAGGGGAGGGTAGTAAATAGAGAAGCCTCAAGTACGAAAATGATAGAGGACGTCAAGAACATTTCATCGTAAGTACTCTGGGGAGTTACTGTGTGTTTCTCTACATGTAACATTTAGCTAATATATACCAGTGGATACTTATTGAAATGCCTGGCGTGTGCACTTTTTCATCAAAGATACAAAACATTGTTTTCTCTAATTTTAAACATGCTATTATTTTAAACATAAAATTCTCTGATTTTAGTAACATGCTAAAAACGAAGCGTTAGTAGCATTCATGATACAGTCACTTGATGGGACAGGGCACTTTTTTTTTTTTTTTGATGTTTATTTATTTATTTTTGAGAGAGGCAGAGCACGAGCAGGGGAGAGGGCAGAGAGAGAGAGGGAGACACAGAATCGGAAGCAGGCTCCGGGCGCCGAGCTGTCGGCACAGAACCCGACGCGGGACCCGAACCCACGAACCGCGAGATTGTGACCCGAGCCGGAGTCGGACGCTCAACCAACTGAGCCACCCGGGTGCCCCAGGACAGGCCAGTTGTGTGTGAGATATTGTAACCACGTGCCATTGCAGCTATTGTTTTAAGAAGGTTGTTCTCAGGAAACAGACTATTAGATAAATTTGCTGGGGTCACGTATCAACACCTGTTGGAGAGAGGGGAACAGGACCAGTCCCGTGTGGAAGCTCCCAGGCACCTGTCTGCCCCATTGCCCCAAGTTGGCCGCCCTGATCAAAGTGTTTCTTCAGCTTGGGCGTGTCTTCAAGAGCAGAGGTTGTGATTTCTCACTATTACATTCCTTAATCCTTTTGGGGTGTGTGTCTTCATTGAACAGCTGAATGTGCCCTCAGCGTGTTGACGCTCAGGCTTCTTACGGAGTCTGGTGGTCTGGGCTCTCTACAGTCAGACTCCAACAGACCGGGGTCACTGTGTTGTTACCTTCCTTCGTGAATTGCTTTCTTAAAGCAGAGTGATCTTGGTGTCCAGGAATCATCCATATAACATGTTTTCTTCACCCTAGCATGTCCTCCTCAGACTCAGGAAGCAGTTAAGAGGTGGGAGAAATCACAAAGGAGAATGCTCAACTGAACAGAATACATACATTCAAAGACAGTATATGGCTGCATGCCTGGGTGGCTCGGTCGGTTAAGCGTCGGACTTCAACTCAGGTCATGATCTCGCGGTTCGTAAGTTCAAGCTCCCTGTCGGGCTCTGTGCTGACGGCTCAGAGCCTGGAACCTGCTTCGAATTCTGTGTCTCCCTTTCTCTGCTCCTCCCCTGCTCACGTTCGCATGCTCTTTCTCTCTCTCTCTTTCCCTCCTCCTCCCTCTCTCTCCCCGTCTCTCTCTCTCTCTCTGTCTCAAAAATAAACATTAAAAACAAAAGATAATATATGTCGATAATATATGGCCAGCTATAATGTATATATATACATGCATACATATATTCATAGACAGAACGTATACTTCTCCAAACCGGTTTTGTTACGACAGCGTGGCTTGATCTTGATTTTGTATCCAGTCCAACAATCAGCCTTTAATCAGAATGGTTATACCATTTACCACTGGCTTTTTGTTTTCTGTTTGTGCCATTCTGTGTTTCTGTTTTCCTCTGTTCCTGCATATGTTTGCATAAATTGAGAATTTTTTTGCATGATTCTGCTATGAGCTCATTAGCTATACTTCAGTTTTAATTTTTAGAGTAATGTTCTAATGCTTGCAGTATCCGTCTTGAATTTGGCACAGTCTGGTGCTCTCTTCGGCGGCACATTAACACTAATTTCGCGCAGTCTGCGTTTGCACATCGTACCACATCACGGATGTGGACCTAACAACAGTTACTTCCATTCCTCTTCCATCCCCGACTTCTTCTACTGTTGTCGTACGTTTTCCTTTCATATGTTTTAAAAAGCACAATACAGGGGCGCCTGGGTGGCTCAGTCAGTTAAGCATCTGACTTCGGCTCAGTCATGATCTCGCAAGCCCCACGTTCATGAGTTCGAGCCCCACGTCGGGCTCTGTGCTGACAGCTCAGATCCTGGAGCCCCTTCTGATTCTGTGTCTTATTCTCTCTCCCTGCCCCTACCCCACTTGTGTTCTCTTTCTCTCTCTCAAAAATAAATAAAAACATTAAAAAAAAAACCCTACGATACAGTTATTAATTTTGCATTAAGCAATCAATTATATGTAAAAGAAATTTTATATATATTTTTAATGTTTATTTTTGAAAGAGAGGGAGCACGAGCAGAGAGAGAGAGGGAGACACAGAATCTGAAGCGGGCCCCAGGCTCCGAGCTGTCAGCACGGAGCCCAACGTGGGGCTTGAACCCATAAACTGTGAGATCATGACCTGGGCCAAAGTTGGATGGTTAACTGACTGTGCCATTCAGATGCCCCTGTAAATTTTAAAATGAGAAGGTAATGTGTGGTTTGTTTTTTTTTTTTAATTCAAGTTGTACTTATTTTGAGAGAGAGAGCACGAGCAGGGGAGGGGCAGAGAGAGAGGGAAAGAGAGAATCCCAGACAGGCTCCACGCTGACCGTGTGGGCGGGGCTCAAACCCAGAAACCCAGAGATCATGACCTGAGCCGAAATCAAGAGTCAAATGCTCAACCGACTGAGCCACCCAGGTGCCCCAGAAGAAAATGTTTTTATGTTTATCATTTCTGTCACTCATCATTCCTTTGCACAAATCCAGATGTCCAGGTGTCAGTCTGAGCTCTTTAGCCTTCCCCTTGAAGCACGTCCGTTAATTTTTCATTAATTTTTCTTACAGGACAGGCCTATTGGCCATGAACTGTCTGTGCATTTGTTTGCCTGGAAGAGTCTTTTTCTTCATATTTCAGAGCTGTTTTGTCTGAGAGTAGAATTTTCAGTTGACACATTGTTTCGGCCCTCTGAAGATTTCATTCCATTGTTTCCTGGGTTGCATGGTTTTTGACAAGAAGTCCGTGAGTTTTATCTTTCCCTCTGGCTGTAATCTGTGTATTTTTCTCTGTCTGCTTTTAAGAATTTCTTTTGACTGCAGATTTTCAGGAGATCGCCTCTTGTTAGGGTTTTCTCTGGAGTTTATCCCGCTTGGTGTTTGTTCCACTTTATGGATCTGTTTTACCTTTTTTTAACCTACATTTCCCCAGACTTACTCGATCTTGGAAGCTTTTCTGTAGAAACACATTGTCACATCTAAGAACTTGTGCCTTCTGAACAAACACTAGAACGAACCCTCCCCCAGGTTGGGGCAACCTGAAAGTCGCTGGTCGTTAGTTTTGCCTGTTGGTAACTCTCTCCTGTCTGCTTGGGCGGTAGAGAATAGGGTTCTGCACAAAACCCTGGACACGTCTCTGGTCCATGTGCACAGTATACCGACATTGTTACTCGTGAGAGGGGCATCAGCCGTAAGTGGCGGGCTGGCCGCCAGCTTTACGGGCACACTTCCACAATGACCGCTTTTCCCATCTCAAATATGGGTCAGAGATCTTACCAGACTTCTCACACCTGTGCCGTAATGATCCCTTGGCCGGTTAATGCACGCCACAGGAAAATTGATGGCACAGCCAGGGTTACCGCCTACAGATAACCAGACTAAAGTGTTAATTCCAAAAACGTTCAGACTAAATATTTCCTATAGACACTGGACGACAAATATTGTCATTTAACCGTACAGACTGTTTTTACTTTTATTTTATTAAGTTTACTTATTTTACCTTTATTTTATTTTATTAAGTTTGTTTTGAGAGAAAGAGAGAGAGTGCAGGCAAGCAGGGGAGGGGCAGAGGGAGAGACAGACAGGGAGACAATCCCAAGCAGGCTCCACACTGTCAGCGCAGAGCCCGACACCCAGCCCAGGGCTCAGACCCACAAACTGCGAGATCATGACCTGAGCCAAAGTCAGACCCTTAGCCCACTGACCCACCCAGGTGCCCCTGCAGACTATTTTTAAAAGAAAAACGTTTTGGGGCGCCCGAGTGGCTTTGTTGGTTAAGCGTCCAACTTCAGGCCAGGTCGCGATCTCACAGCTAATGAGTTTGAGCCCCACGTCGGGCTCTGTGCTGACAGCTCAGAGCCTGGATCCTGCTTCGGATTCTGCGTCTCCCTCTCTCTCTCTGCCCCTCCTCTGCTTACCCTCTGCCTCTGTCTGTTTCTCTCTCTCTCTCTCTCTCTCTCTCACACACTCTCTAAAAATGATATAAACAAACATTGGGTCATCTGGATGGCTCAGTCGGTTAAGCGTCTGACTTCAGCCCAGGTGATGATCTCACAGCTCAAGAGTTTGAGCCCTGTGTCGGGCTCTGTGATGACCGCCGAGTCTGGAACCTGCTTCGGATTCTGCGTCTCCCTCTCTCTCTCTGCCCCTCCTCTGCTTACCCTCTGCCTCTGTCTGTTTCTCTCTCTCTCTCTCTCTCTCTCTCTCTCTCTCACACTCTCTAAAAATGATATAAACAAACATTGGGTCATCTGGATGGCTCAGTCGGTTAAGCGTCTGACTTCAGCCCAGGTGGTGATCTCACAGCTCAAGAGTTTGAGCCCTGTGTCGGGCTCTGTGATGACCGCCGAGTCTGGAACCTGCTTCGGGTTCTGTGTCTCTCTCTGTCTCTGCTCCTCCCCTGCTCACACTCTCTTTCTTGTTCAAAAATAAATAAACATTAAAAAAAATTTAAAAAGAAAAATATTTTAAGGTGGTCCTTGTTTTTACCTTATGTGTTTATGACATATAAGCTGATTTTTGAAGGACATCAGAGGTTAGCCCCTTGGAATTTATGTACAAAATTACTAGCCTTTATCACTAACAATACAAGAAAGTTTTTCTAGGTCATAAGCATAACTTTAAAAGGGAAGGCGTCCCTTTGGGGTCTCACTTAGGGATTATGCATTAACAGAAAGGTAAACCTTTACTTACAGTGGCAACACTTAATCCACCCGAATTAAGGGTTTTCCAAAAGTGAGCTTTAAAAAAAAAGAGAGAGAGAGATAAGATAGAAAGAAATCATCCATGCATTGTGACTTTTCACTTCGCGGTACCCGTTTTCCTAGTTCAGTGAGTCAGAAGAGAAATGGGAATGATGGCCTGATTAATTCCCGACGGAGAAGGCTTATCTAGAACTGCCCTATTTCTTGATACTATTATAATATCAAAAGTAACATTTATTTTTATCAGTCATTACCATCTGGGCACACTTGTCTTCGTTTTAGTCAAGTACCGTCGTCTTTAGATTTCATACGTCCAAAGTCTGAAAAGTGTGTTTTCATATTTCTGTTGGAGAACACCCAGTCTTCCAACAGGAAAACCTCAGTTTTTTGGAAGGTCTAGTGACTGACGTGTTCAGAGTCCATCAGAGCTCTGTCTTCTGAATTTCAGCATATTGCTGGCAAGCCGTTCGGAGAGGGCTTTGGGAGCGTGGCAGACCACAGCGTATTGGCCGTGGGGTGTCGTCACCCGGGTTGGGGGGCATACAGGGATACAGGGAGGAGCAGCTAGAAGTGAAGCTCGCGGAAGAAGGGGCTTCCCAGAGTTCCTGCTGCCTGCAGGTCCGAGCCGTGAGGGAACCGTGACAGCAGAATGATATTTCTTGTGTGGGGTCACCTGGTGTGATGTGCTTGTTGGCGGGACCTGGGGTGCAGCACTGAAAACACGGTGTGATTCTGGTAGGTGGGCTTCTTCCGTTATTTAATAAAGGATCAAATGAGTTTGTAGCACTTGGAACAGAGCTGGGCAGACGATAGGTGCACTTCCGCGTGAACCACTATTCTTGTTTGTTAATAACTTTACGAAACCCAGTGTGTCCCATCCGATTGGATCGTGGAACCGTTTCTCAGCTGACGCAGACCAAACGTACACTGACAGCCCGGAAAACATCGTTCTGTCGCTTTGGTGCATTCAGACCTCTAGTTGTCGGGCTCCCCAGCTCATTTGGTTTTAGGCTTCCGTGGCGCAGCCCTGCCCGTGACCGTCCCCAGCCTGTGGATAATGATCACATGCACTTGCTGAAGGGCGCCTGGCCCCGGTCAGGTGTCTCACCTGCCCTTCACCATGAGTTGGGTCCCGAGGCTGAGGAATGCCAGTGTGACTCAGCAGGGTGGGCCTGGCTCGGGCCCCTATGACGTTGCACTGAAGAGGCCACCCTGGGGCTGCGGTTTTCTGAGGGTTTCACCAGGGCTGGGTTACCTGCTTCCGTGGTGCCTTCCTCACGTGGCTGGCAGGTGGTGCTGGCTCTCGGTAGGAGGCCTCTGTCCTGCTCCATGGGCAGTTTAAAAAACAGCCGCATCGACAGGGCGCCTGGGTGGCTTAGTCAGTTAGGCGTCCGACTTTGGCTCAGGTGACGATCTCACGGTTCATGAGTTCAAGCCCCATGTGGGGTTCACTGCCGTCAGCGCACAGTCTGCTTCGGGTCCTCTGTCCCACCCCGCCCCTCCCCGTTCATGCTCTGTCTCTCAAAAATAAACACACGTTGAAGGGGCGCCTGGGTGACTCAGTGGGTTAAATGTTCAGCTCTTGCTTTCGGCTCAGATCGTGATCTCACCGTTTGTGAGTTCAAGCCCCACATCGGGCGTCGCCCTGACAGTGCGGAGGCTACCTGGGATTCTCTCTCCCTCTCTCTCTACCCCTCCCCCACTTGCTCTGTCTCTTAAAATAAATAATTAGACAAAAAACACCCTTTATTGTGCAAATTGAATTCGATTCTACCAAGAGATAGAATCAAGCATTTAATTTATGATCAGTAAGAACATATGCTTTGTCCCTTTGCCTTAGTGATCCATGTGGGCTATTGGCTTTGTTTTATAACTCGGGCAACCAGGAAGGAGGCATTATGATGGTCTATGGAAGCTTCCCCTAGACACTTCTTTCTGAATCTAAGACCTGCCTGAAAGTGTTACTCACCTTCTAGTATTTCACAGTAGAAATTAGGAGTCACGAAGAGAAGAACTCGGTGAGTCTCAAATCTGTTTTGTTCAAGTTTCTCCACCTTGGCATTATTGACATCTTGCCGCGAGTCAGACTTTCTTGCGGGTAGGCTGTCCTGTGAGTTGTAGGATGTCCAGCGGCATCCCTGGTCTCTCCCCAGTAGTGGTCATTGGACCTCCTCCTCCTCAGGTTGTGACAGCCGACAACGTCTGCAGACCGTGCCTAACATATCCAGGGGTGGAAGACACAGTCGCCCCAGGCAGAACCACTGTGTTAAAGTACGGATACGCTGTAATAATTGCATGCTTTTATTCAGTATTACGTGCCTGGGTCCATACAAAGTCTCAGTAATAAATCTGCGAAGTCACCTGGGCAACCATTGTCAACCCAAGTGGCCCTTGATGGATCTGCCCAGGAATGTGAGCAGGTCTGAAGTCAGAACTTGGATGCTAAAGCTGGGGGGGGGGGGGGGGGAGTGGGGGAGGGGCGGCGGCAAAACAAAACAAATCCGGTTTCTCTGATGCCTGGCACTTCTCGAAGATCCTGAACAGGAGAGTAATGTGCTTTGCTCCGAGCAGAGAAATAGTGACTTACTCTTTGTCGCGGTGTTTGCCGCGCAGAGCCATTTACCAGCTGTAGCTGCCGTGCTGGCAGGGGCCCGGGCTCCCTCCTGCACCCTGCTCCCCGTGCAGACCTCCCTGCCTGTCCCCGGCTAGCGGTCGGCTCCCGTCCCCAGGCCCCTGCTCGCTGAGCTCCTTCCCTCTGCCCGTCCTGTTGGCATCTGTCAGTCCTAGAGAGGATGCGGCTCCAACAAAGGAGGAAGAAGGCAAAATGCTATAGGGCAATTCCCCTCCCCGGTATACATCCGAAGGGATAGAAAACAGGGCCTCAAACACTTGGTGCGCGAATGTGCATAGCGACACCGTTCACAGAAGCCAAAATGCCCTTGAACTGATGGACGGATGAACAAGATGAAGTTCATCCATACAGTAGAATTCTGTTCAGCCACAGAAAGGAATGAGGTCCCAGGGCAGGCTGCATCATGGCCGAACCTTGAAAACACGATGCTGAGTGAAAGATGCCCGACACAGAAGGTATTGTTTCTTCCATTTATGTGAAATGCTCAGAATAGGCAAAGCCAGAGAGACAGAGGCTGGGCTGGAGGTTGCCAGAGCCGGGAGAGGGAGTGAGGAGAAGAAGGACTGCTAAATGAGTACAAGGTTTCCTTTTGGAGCCACGGAAATGTTTTGGGACTTGACAGAGTGGATGTTTGTGCAACACTGTGAATGTCTCGAGGCTCTGTACCTCCTACGTGGACGGACTGCCAGGATGTGTCTACCCCATGCCTTGCCAAGAGCCGAGGAGCAACCAGAAAATCGTGCAGTCCTTTTCGCGTTTATTGTTACCTTGTGTGTTGCATTGGTTAAAATGATTGGCATTTCACACACAGGCTTTGCAGGACGTGAACCTTTTTTGCCATTGGTGATTATTGGTAATGGTTCCGTTTGGGTAACAAGAATGGGAAAATCAGTTATGATTAGGTATTAGAAGATCGGCTTTATCATCTTAATTTGTTGTTTCTGTCAATAAACTAATTAATTTTGACATGTTGCATAAGCAGAAGAATGTTATCAACCAGTCATATTTTCCCTTTTTTGTGTGTTTGTAACACACAGATGATGTTAATTACACTTACTGAGTCTAACAACATATATAAAAGATAATCTTCAATTCCAAGACACTAATTTGTGAGTTACCATCTGTTTTGGACCAAAGAATAAGAATTTGATTCTAAAGGTTTTTCTGAACAGCTTGTAATAAGAGCTGTTTATATATTAATTACTTATTGAATTATTACGGATTTTAGCGTTTTAATTCCCGAGCAATTTGGGGCTTATTGTGGTGACATCTGCTCCTATTTTGATACTTTGTGGTATTTAGCAATTTCATCATAAGGCTATTTTTTTCCCCCTGTGGTAATTTTCAACTCAATCCCTAAACTAATAATTTGGTTTCTGCTTCAGGTACTATAAGGAGTATTGTCCTGTTTTATTTCTACTACAGAAGTGTTTTCAGAACGAAATGTACTTGTATCTTATAAGCAGAATCAATATCCCTTTATGCCTGCTTCACTCTGGTGAATAATTCCTATTCAGAGAGTTGTAAGGGGATTTTTTTTGAATCTCTCTTCTTCAGCGGTAGGTTTTTTGTTTAGTTTTGTTTTTGAGAGGGGGAGTGTGTGAGCAGGGGAGGGGCAGGGGGAGAGGGAGAGAGAGAATCTTAAGTAGGGTCCACACTCAGTGCAGTCTGACGCAGGGTTTGATCTCCCTGCCATGAGATCATGACCGGAGACGAAATCAAGAGTTGGATGCTCAACCGACTGAGCCACCCAGGCGCCCCCTGTGGTAGGTTTTTTAAAATTGCCCTCATTATTACTTTTATCTTAACATATCCTTATGACTTTTTTTAAATGTACTGTAATGAAACTTAACGGCCTGTGAACCTACCTATAAAATCGTTTTAGCCTCCTTTCTTTGAACAGCATAGCTATAAACATGACTCAGTGGGACTAATTTACTTGAATTTCCTTAAAACATTTTACAAGGCTCTGCATTCACTAATAAGAAACACCATTACTCATAGCTTCACTTGTGGAATTGAATTATATTTAACCCTGGCACCTTTTTATTATCACTTAAGGTGATTGAACAGGAATTTAGAGAAAATAGTGGGCAGCTAATTTCCTTAGATTTTGAGCTTATAGACTGTAGTAGGTAATTTAAACGTAGGAAGCTGGATCCATTCACAACCAAAGAAATTTCATGAGGAAGAAGGTAAATACTGTTCCGTAAATTCTGGTTGACTGTGTAGTGTTTATATTGACTGAAAAGTACAAACAAGATTTTGATACGAAGTCCCCTTATGAGCTGTACATCTGGCTTCTTGAGAATCGCGAATGGTGGCATTCGGGTGGAATCGAAATGTATGGAAACAGTAATGGATACATCGAGACGCTTTGAATCCATATGCTTTTCGTTTGCTTTACTTTAGGGAAGCCAAAGGGAAAAAAAGATTCTTTTTTTGTTTTTTTAATTTTTTTAATGTTCACGAGAGAGAGAGAGAGAGAGAGAGAGAGAGAGAGAGAGAGAGAGAGAGAGAGAGTTAGTGAGCGCACGAGTGAGCATGAGCGGGTGAGGGACAGAGAGAGGAGGAGACCGAGAAAGCAGGCTTCGGGCTCTGAGCCGTCCGAACAGAGCCTGACGCGGAGCTCGAACCCACGAACCACAAGATCATGACCCAAGCCAAAGTCAGATGCTTAACCGACTGAGCCACCAAGGCACCCCAGGGAAAAAAGAGATTGTAACGTTACTCCTGTGTGTTGATGAGCACGGTATACCCGAGGGTGTACCCCATGGACATGCGTGCAAGACCGTTACAAACGTCAGTGTGAACAATGTCTATAAAGTGTCCTTAAATCGTGTTTTCTTCTCTTAGAGGTGTGTACGGTTTAGTTTCCTGGTTGCATATGACACAGTTCCTAAAACAAAGGTATTTCAGATAGGCATTGATTATCATTAAAGGAGAGCAGTAGCACTGTCTGAACCAAAATGGATTATTTCCTTAGAGACTTTCCTTCCAGGATTTCTACGAGTTCAGTACCGACTGGCCATTCTCCTTCCCCTCTTTCACTTTGCAGGTAAAACTGCATAGTCTGTGTTAAAGTGGAAGATGGAGATTATAACGTCATAAAATGTGTTTCGTTTGAGCTGAGATTTAAAAGGAAAACAATGTCACCGATTTGAAAAAGAAAACAAAGAAGAAGTAGGAGAGGCCAGAGGTGAATCATTCCCAAAGAATTTTAACTTTTTTCTTCAAATCTTCTCGTTTCTCCCCAGGCAGGTCCCGGCGGCCAGGTGGCAGTTTATCTGATCGGATGCTGGGGAGCTCACTGGTCCCGAGGTCTACACATGAAGTCACCATAAAGGTGAGCAACCCACATGCTGTTGGGTCTTTGTCCTTTCACCTGAAGCCCCTTGGAGAAGTGGAAGGTGTCAGAACTGGACACTGTCTGTTTTAAAGTGGCAGGTTTTCAAGTTGCAGGGGCTCCTCCTTGCTGACTTTGAAGGCAGTAGATGGAACACCATGAAATCGTTACAGGCTATATGGTTAATTCTAAATGATGAATTCGCCTTTTATTGCTTTCAATGAATTTTGGATACTGAACCAGCTCTTCTAAACTTTTCTGGGTCTTACCAGGAGAGCATGACACCTTCTAAGACCAGTGTCAGCATTGTGAATTAAAATTAAGCCAAAAGATGCATTATAATCAGGCACACGGATATACGTTTTTGTCTCCTGTATCTTAATTTTGTGCTTTATTGGTTTATTTTTGTTAAGATTTTTTATTTTTATTTTTATTTATTAAAAATATTTTAATTTTTATTTATTTTTGGGGGGGGGCAGAGAGAAAGGGGGATACAGGATCCAAAGCAGGCTGCAGGCTCTGAGCTGTCAGCACAGAGCCCAGCGAGGGGCTCGAACACGTTAACCTTGAGGTCATGACCTGAGCCGAAGTCAGACACTTAACTGACTGAGCCACCCAGGCGCCCCTAATTTTATTTTTTTTAAGGAATTTCTCTACCCAACATGGGGCTCACATTTACAGTCCTGAGATCGAGAGTCCCGTGTTCTACTGACTGAGCCAGCCAAGCGCCCCTGGACGTTATTAGTTTCTTAATGTAATTTGTTTGCATCTGCAAATTGACTAGCTGGTTAACCTTGGAACTTATTAGAACAACATGGGGTTATTACTTATATATCTAGGAGAAGATAAAATTTCTAGAAGAGCAAATCAAACAGACGCCAAGAGTTGAAGCCCATGTGCCAAACTAAACCTGATGGCCAGTTCTACAAAAGTTGTCATTGTTTGGTAGGTGGGATTTTAGGGTTTGATTTTATTATTTACTTTTTGGTGTTTCCTGTATTATTTACTTTTTATATTTACAATTTTGTCTTTCTGTAATTATTCTTCGTAAAAATAATAAAACCCACAGAACCTTTACAATCTTAAATACATAAAGATGGAAATTGGGGCAAGACTTTTGCTTATTGCTTTAAAAAAAAACTCAATTGGAACTAAAGTGATAGTCCTAGATTTAACTGAAGAATTTTATTGGGGTATTTTTTTGGTTTAAAACCAAGTAATGCAAAACTGTTTAACAAAGTAAACATGTAAGAATCTTTAAAAAAATTTTTAATATACTTTTTTAAATGTTTATTTTTGAGAGAGAGGGAGCACATGTACACACGAATAGGGGAGGGGCAGAGAGAGATGGGGACAGAGGATCTGAAGTGGGCCCTGTGCTTTCATTCAGCACATAGCCCGACGTGGGGCTTGAACTCACCATCCATGGGATCATGACGTGAGCCAAAGTAGGACGTTTAACCACCTGAGCCACCCAGGAGTCCCTAAATGTATAAGAATCTTGATATTTTACTCAAATATTTGAAAATTATTGTTTGCTAATGAGAACGTAAATTTGTAGGGGCACCTGGATGGCCCAGTCAGTTAAGTGTCTGACGCTTGGTTTCAGCTCAGGTCATGATCTCACGGTTCATGAGTTTGAGCCCCATATGAGGCTCTGCACTGACAGTGTGGAGCCTGCTTGGGATTCTCTCTCCCTCTCTCTGTCCTTCTCCCACTTGTATGTGCGCGTGCTCTCTCAAAATAAACAAAAATTTGTAAAATGTTAATTAAGTTGAGCTTGTGATTGGCTTTAACCTAATATGTTTTCAGGGTCCATCCATGTTGCAGCATGAGTCTTTCTTATGGCCGAAGAATATTCCATCGTAGGGTTATCCCACGTCTTTGTTGATCCATCAGTTGGTGGACATTTGAGTTGCATTTCCCTTTCAGTTACGAATAATGCTGCTCTGAACGTTTGGGTACAAGTTTTTGTGCAGACGTCTGTCTCCATTTCTCTTGGGTATATATCAGAGAGGAGAATTGCTAGGTTGTATGGTAACTGTGTTTAGAATTGTGGTGAACTGCCAGGCTTTTCCATGAGTATTTTTTGAAATGTAGTTGAATCATCTTCTAAATGTCAGAGAGAAGCTGGGAGAGGTCTGCTGGTCATCAGTGTTTTGACTGGGATTTAACTCCGTCCTTAGGGAACACAAGGTTCCATTGAATGGAGCATACATTGAATTCCTACTGTGTATGATGCACTGGTTTTGAGCTTTATAGATGACTTTGGGTTTTGGGTTTTTTGTTTTGGTGTGTTTTGTGTGTTTTTTTTTGGTAGCCTGTGATAATTCATTGGGAAGTTTGTAAGATGCGCATGGTCATTTGGGATGATTGCAAGGAAAGGCACTCTGTTGAGTACTGACCACAGTACCTATCGTGCATGAGTAAGATTGGGAATCATCTGTGAATCACATCCCCTTTCTGTGTGTTGGGTGCTGTGTGTCAGAAAGTGACAACTAATCATAAGCTCCCTTAGGTTTACCTAATTTCTACACGTGTGCTCCTTTGAAAGCCATTCACAGCTGACCGTGGCAATGGTGTTTCCTGCTCTTACTTTTAATATTTTAATTTTTTAAACTTTTTTATTTTTGAGGGGGGGGCTGGGGGCAGACAGAAAGGGAGACACAGAATCCGAAGCAGGCTCCAGGCTCTGGACGCTTAAGGGAAGGAGCCACCCAGGTGCCCCACCTGCTCTCACTTTGAAAGCGGTTGGTTTGTTCATGAGAGCATCCACAGTTGGGGGCATCAAGTTGGGGGCATCACCTCCGCTTAGCAGACAGGTAGCTTTCAAGCTGGGAACAGACAAGGCGGTTGTCGTCTTCGTTGGAGCAGGGAAACGGGGAGCAGGGGCAGCATTTTCTGTCAGGGACGAGAGTAAATAGTTTAGGCTTTGAGGGCCGGCCAGTCTCTGTCACAGCCACTCAGCTGTGCTCTTGTGTAAAAGGAGCTATCGATCACCCGTAAATGAGTGAACGTGGCTGAGTGCCAATAAAACTTTATTTATGGACCCTGGAATTTGAATGTCCTCTCAATTTCATGGGTCATAAAATATGATTCTTTTGATTTCCTTTTCAACCATTTAGAAACGTAAAACCTCTTCGCAGCTCGCAGGCCCCACGAGGGGAAGCAGCAGGTGGGGCGTGGCCTGCGGGCCGCAGTCGGCTGACTGGCGCCTGGAGGAACGCACCTGTTTTATTTCTCCCTCTTCTGACTTGTGCTTTTGGAACTGGAGTAATCTGGAAGTGCGGTTCTGGAGGGCCCATGACCGGGTTCAGACAGACGCCAAGCTGTGGTCACTTAGCAGAGGCGCTGCCCGTGTTCAGGGAGCGAAGACTTTTAGGAATTTGGGGGCCTTCCCGCCATGTAATGAGAAGTGGCCCTAACTGGAAGGTTCTCAGTCAGAGGCAGCTCCTCACCCCTCCCCGGGGCGGTAGGGAGCGGGGGCGGGGGGGGGGACACTTGGCCACACGTGGACACATTTTTCAGGGGGAGGGCGCTACTGGCATCTAGTGGGCAGAGGCCAGGGATGCTGCTGGGCCTCCGACGGTGCTCAGGAGAGCCCCCACCAGAGAGACTTAGTTGGTCCCAAATGTCAGTAGTACCGAGATTTGCCACACCCACTCACTATTCCTGTCAGTGCTTTATTTTGAATTTTAAATCTTACCAGCCTGTTTTTTTTTAATGTTTATTTATTTATTTTTGAGAGAGAAAGAGAGCGAGAGAGAGCACGAGCAGGGGAGAGGCAGAGAGAGAGGGAGACACAGAATCCGAGGCAGGCTCCAGGCTCCGAGCTGTCAGCACAGAGCGCGACACAGGGCTCGAACTCACGAACCGTGAGATCATGAGCCAAAGTTGGATGCTTAACCAACTGAGCCACCCAGGCACCCCTAAAACTTTTCTTTTTTATTTATTTATTTTTTAAATGTTTTTATTAATTTTGAGACAGAGACCGAGCATGAGCAGGGGAGGGGCAGAGAGAGAGGGAGACACAGAATCCGAAGCAGGCTCCAGGCTCCGAGCTGTCAGCACAGAGCCCGACACGGGGCTCAAACCCACAAACCACGAGATCATGACCTGAGCCGAAGTCAGACGCTTAACTGACTGAGCCACACAGGTGCCCCTAAATTTTACCAGCCTTGTGGCTGTGAAAATGTAAGTTGCAGAGCATTTGATGATAAAAATTCAGTTCTACATTTGCCGACATAAATAGGAGGATCATCGCATTCTCATCTAATGCTTAGAGTCATAATATTTTAAGTGTTTTTTTTATTTTATTATATTTTTGTTCTTCATTTAAACTGAAACGTGAAAAGATGCTGTTATATGACGACTTAGGAGTTCTACACCACGTGAATGGGTGAGGCATTGCCTGCTTTTATATTTATAGAGAAAGCCACGGGGTTTATTTTTCAAAACTCCAGAGGCCATGTTATATGAGCCCATGACTCCCTAACACAGGAAAGGGAGCTCTAAAGGCCAAAATAAATCCTGTGTAAGTGGGTGAAAATCAGCGTGTGTTAGAGATCGTGTAGCCAGCCTGTATGTCTTCCTAAAATCTGTTGGAGGGCCTAGTGTACGTTGTAGAGAAGCTGTTTCCAACTTCTCAGTCTTGAAGATAATTAAATTTGTAAATCAATGTACAGATTAATTGGAAGTGTTGGCTTAAACCAAAGTCATTAGAAAAAGAGTACTGTTATGTCTCCAAGGCAGTCTGCTTGGAAATCTTGGGTGCATGAACTTGCATTTTAGTCTAGAGAGTGGGGGGAAGAATAGAAAAGGGAGATTGTACATTGTCTGGTCTTGGGACACACACCGTCACAGCGAGAAGCAGCAGTGGTTTGCTGTTACTAGATTGGGCACTTTTAGGAAGACTTCCTCCTGGACAGGCAGAGAGAGATGTGTAAGCAAATACAGTGGCAAGTGCACAGAGTTTGAGAGAGGACTCCGTGGCCACTTGGGAGGCACACAGATGGTTTTGGAGGTAACCCCAAGGACCAAGGACTGGACGCCTTTCCTGTCACGTCAGCATCTGCCTTTGACGTGCACTTGAAGGCCCCGGCAAGCCATTAATTAACCCAGAAGGGCGGCTAAGCACAGAAAGGACCCTTTCTGAATGCCTCACCCGGGGATGTTTTTTATTCTGTGAAGAGCAGCATTATGTTTCTACGAAGAGAGCCCCTCCTCTCTGTCCTCCCCACCCTGAAGCCTCATTTCCTTCTTAGAAGCGCGGAGTCTTTCTCATGCAGATTATTTCTGGAGACTCTGTGCCAGGTTTTAATTACATTTTAATGAATGTGAAAACAGTTCATGTGCATAGGAGAAAATTTGGAAAATACAAAAAGCGCACATAGGGAGATAAATCTAGCAAAATTCCACCCCCAGGACTAGATGTGAGACTCTTTTGGAGGGTTCTCTTCCATTTGTGTGTGTGGGCGCGTGCGTGCGCACGTGTGTATACAAAACAAAATTTATCATCGTGTGCATTTGAAACCTGCTTTTTTTGTATCTAACTCTGCATCATGGATGTTTTCCCCAGTCATGAAGTATTCTTTTTCGGACTTCACCTCATTCCCCTGGTTTATTCCCGTATTTAAATGGTAGTATTGTTGGTTGTAACTCTGGTAATAAAATAATAGTTGTTTGATCTGATGTATAGGTTTGGGCCATCTGAGTGCAAATAAGTAAATAACTGTGAGATGAGTGGAAAATCTTTTCTTTAGGTATCTTTTATTACTATGAAATAATATATACATATACTCACTGGTAAACGATGGTAAGTCTAGAAAGAAAGCGGTCAAGATGAAACCACTGTTCATGTTTTCATGTACTCCCCCCCCCAACATTTTCCATGTGTGTATTTGCCTATAATTGGGGTCAAACCGTAAATGCCGTAATTCATTGAACCCTCTTGTCATTGAACAGCGAAGTATTTCAACAGCTACATGTTGGCTTAATTACAGTCACGTGGGAGAAAGAAGTAATGTAAAGTGATAAGATCAGTCTGTTTCATCTCCAAAATAAGCTGGTCCCCAAGCAGGTTTTAGAAAAGGATTGTATGTAAATGTTAATACGTGCATTAAAAATTTGGGGCACGTGGGTGGTGGGTCTGTCCCTGAAGCATCCGACTTTGGCTCAGGTCATGATTTCATGGTCCGTCAGTTCGAGCCCCATGTCAGGCTCGGTGCTGACAGCTCGGAGCCTGGAGCCTGGTTCCGATTGTGCGTCTCCCTCTCTCTGCGCCTCTCCTGCTCGTGCTCTGTCTCTCTCCCTGAAAAATAAACAAACGTGAAAAAAAAAAATTTTAACTAAAAAAAAATTTCCTCTTAAACTGACCACTGATTGTAAAATAAAAGTAAACCCAGTTCCCGTTTGAAGGGAGGAAGACGTCCTGGGGGAAGCAGTCAGCAAGTTAAGACCCACTGCGTTGAAGCCAGAATGTCCACGAAGAAAGAGAGAAAGTGCCTTTTGGATGATGAGGTCATTGCCAACAGATTTTCTGGTGGCTCTGGCTCTTGGTCCTCGGGCTGCAGAGAGACAGGTCCCAGAGACCTGAGTCTTTTCCAGATTACTTGAACCCAATGGATTCTTCCAGCGTCCATGCCAACAGGCTAATAGGGAACGAGAAATGAGACAAACTTTTCTTCCATCCCTGGAGAAAAAGGGCTGCTTTGAAAGATTTTAAGAGACTATTTCATAATGGGGCAGATTGTTAACAGAGAAACTTTCCCCTGTAATGGTATCAGATTAGGACCTAATCTCCTCCTTTAATGCCTGTGTGCTTTGCTCTGTATCTGGGGACAAGGCCAGCTCCCATATAGGTCCCTTGTGGTCATATCTTCAAGGTAATCAAGTGGCAGTTCCAACTTGATGTTTGGGGCAGCCCTCTCCTTGCTAAATAAAACGAAACCCTTAAACGATATTTCTCTTGCGGCTGAGCTTTGAACTAATTTGGGAAGGGAGCCGTGGTGAATAGGAGTTTCTGCCACCTTGCAGTCAAATCGCAAAATGAAGAAACTCGCCTTCGGTTTCTCGAAGGCTCTTCTGCCCAGATCGCTGCATGTGCTGGCGCCTTCCCTTCGCAGGCGCCACAGACACGCCATGGGCCACACTCTTGGGTCTCCACCACCCCGCCTCCACCGCTCTGGTCTGGGAGCAGCTCAACCAGGGAGTGCTGGGGCCTTCCCCGTGCACTGAACAGCTCAGATCAGCCAGTTACGGGGCCTCATGTCACAACTGGGTCAGGCAAGAAAGTAAACACAACTGCCCTAATTAAGAACCCCTCTGGTTGGGGGGTTATTTTTTGCTTTGTTTTTCCACGTGTTTGAGGCCAAGGAGCTGTCCCAGGGCCCCCAAAGCTTTCTTTTATTCTAGAACTGGAGCGGTCGGAGAGCATCCATGGGAGTTCTCAGAACTGGGGCTGGAAACAGATGCTGTTCCCGAACCGGTGAGGTGTTGAAAGTTGCCTTGTGTTGGGGCGCTTGGGTGGTTCAGTCGGTTAAGCATCCGTCTTCGGCTCAGGTCATGATCTCACTGTTTGTGAGTTCAAGCCCCGCGTCGGGCTCTGTGCTGACAGCTCAGAGCCTGGAGGCTGCTTCTGGTTCTGTGTCTCCTCCTCTCTCTGCCCCTCCCCTGCTTACACTCTTTCTCAAAAATAAATAAAAACATGAAAAATATTAAGAAAGAAAGAAAAAAGAAAGAGAGAAAGAAAGAAAGAGAGAGAAAGAAAGAAAGAAAAGAAAAGAAGGAAGGAAGGAAGGAAGGAAGGAAGGAAGGAAGGAAGGAAGAAAAGGAAGAAAAGGAAGGAAGAAAAAGGAGGGAGGGAGGAAGGGAGGAAGGAAAAGAAAGAAAAACAGTCATCTTGTATCTCCAACGCATCCATGTTAGGAAAGGAATACACACCGTGAGGCCTCTGTGCATCGTGCTTTCTTCGACGGGTTTTAGAAGTTCCACTTGTGGGTTTGGAGATCACCGATTAACTGTTCCCAGGAGAGCAGCTCTGAGTCCATTTAGTGAGAGTGGGGTGTCCTGCCGATCCCTCCAGAAGGCCCGTTTTGGTCGCTCTTTGGGGATGCGCACAGTCAGCTGGATGGGAGGACGAGCTGCCACATCCTGGGTCTCTACTGTGCAGGAGGCCCTGCTCTGAGAATTTGCAGAAAAGCGTTTAACCCTCGCAGCCTCTTCCAGGCATAGGGGCTATTGCTATCCTCAGTTTGGAGATGAGAAACGGAGTCCTGTGACCTGGCCGCCAACCTGGAGCTAGAAAGCGATGGCATTATGATTAGAAATCGGAGTTTCTGGCTCTTAGCCACCGGGCGCCCTGAATCCTGCATGAATCCCATGCTTTGACCCTGACTTTATTGCAGCCAGCACAGACCTCATGCGCCCGCTAAAAGTGTTCTTCCGTGGGGCGCCTGGGTGGCGTAGTCGGTTAAGCGTCCGACTTCATCCAGGTCACGATCTCGCGGTCCGTGAGTTCGAGCCCCGCGTCGGGCTCTGGGCTGATGGCTCAGAGCCTGGAGCCTGTTTCCGACTCTGTGTCTCCCTCTCTCTCTGCCCCTCCCCCGTTCATGCTCTGTCTCTCTCTGTCCCAAAAATAAATAAACGTTGAAAAAAAAAAATTTAAAAATAAAAGTGTTCTTCCAGAGTGGAGAGAGGACATAGGCCGGCTTCTACCCGACATAATAGACACCGATGGCGTTTCCTAGACACCAGCTCATCACAGATGGTGGTCTTCCCACGCTGGGTCTAGGGGAGCATCTGGTATATCATAAAAGGTCAAAATCGTTCTCGTATAGCAGCCCCCTCAGGCATGCGTGCGTGCATGCATACACATGCACACACACATACACACACACATACACACACACACACACACACACACACACATACACACACACACACATATACGACTCCTGTGCAGCTTTTCTTTTCCTATTCCTATGTTTCTCCCCCGACCTCGTCTTCATCAACAGGAATTGCGTTTCCCCTCTGCCAGACCTTCCCTTCTCAGAAGTTGGAGGCCGTCCATAATAGTTTCGGGGGCTTAACTATTGGAGCCCTTCGTTGTTTGCGTAGATGTCTTACTAAATAGCTTAAAGACAGGTTGTGTGTGAATTTGTTTAATCCCTAGTATTTCTAAACACCATACCTTGAATATGGTAGACACCCAGAACTTTGATCTATCACCCCCTCTTACACCATCCCCTTACACACAGAAAATGCCTGGCAGACCATTTGTGTGCGTTGTTATTTGCAGCGGGATTTCGGTAAGTTCCGGTATAGGATCCAGTCATGCTTGGGTGACGTGAGCTGCTGCTTTGCAGTGTGAAGGCTTCCCGGCCTCTTCGCAGACCTTTCTTTCCCAGGAGGAGCACGTAGGAAACAACACACGGTGCTGACAGTTGAATAAAGTGCACAGCAAGCGTTAGGGCTGAGATGTGATTCGCGATGTCACAAGGCCTCCGGAGACCGTTCAGCCCCACCCCACCCCCGTGTGAAATGTGCCTTTACCTGTGTTCTCGCTTCAGATATCTGAGTGTTTGATGGAGGGAGCCAGGGCGAGGTGAAGTCGGGGGGTTCGTTCATTGTGGGATTGTTATTTCGGCAGAAGTACGAGTGGCGGGAAAGGCCTTGAAAACTGGCACACGTGGGCCACGCTGAATTGGCCCGGTGAGTGTGGAGCCCACAGCCTCCTCTGAGGGGCATGAGCATCCACGTGTATCTGTCCTTCTGGAAAGTGGATGCGACGGGGTCACGAGGACCCACGAGAAATGACCTGTGGCCCCGGTGTGCTTTTTCTTCCCCTTAAAATCAAACTGGTGGTTTCAGACGGTTCCACTTTCGTGACCTTGAAGCATATACGTTAAAAAGCTGGAGGAGTCCAGCTCACAAAGACAAACAGTGGACAGAAGAGTGGGTGCCAGGGACCAGGGGGAGGGGGAAATGTGGAGTGAGTGTTCAGTGGGGACAGAGTTCCGGTGTGGGAAGATGAGAAAGTTCTGGAGATGGATGGTGGGGATGGTTGCTCAACAGCGTGAATGTACTCAGTGACAGTGAATTGTACATCGGAAGGTTATGATAGTAAATTATATGTGATGTATATTTTACCACATTAAAAACAGAAGAGCAAGAAATAGAGCTGAACCATTCGTGTAAATTGAACCTCTGTCGTCTGATACAGAGAACTCAGGCCGTCCTGTCCTTGAGTAGAAATTGTGGAAATGTAGAGCAGCTCATGCTAAGGAGTTCACAGCCTTGCCTTACCAATCTTTTCCATCCGCAAGAGCCATTTCACGTTTAAGCGAAGGCAGGAATGGGGGACTTGAGAAATGGTATCACTACCATTGAAACTCCTACTGCCTAAGCCATTGCTTATGACTGGGTTTCGTAAAGAACAGGACAAGGGCTCCTTCCTTCCATCTTCGCTCATGGATGGCCTCAGAAAATGGCACCTGGGAAGGCGGGTGACAGGAGAGGCAGAATGTCCTTGCTGACACTGAAATCAGAAGTGTTGTGTTGGCAGGGGCACCTGGGTGACCCAGTTGGTTGAGCGTCCGACTTCGGCTCAGGTCATGTTGTCGCGGTTCACGGGTTCGAGCCCCGCATTAGGCTCTGTGCTGACAGCTCGGGGCCTGGAGCCTGCTTCGGATTCTGTGTCTCCCTCTCTCTCTGCTCCTCCCCCACTCACACTGTGTCTCTCTTTCTCTCTCAAAAATAAATAAACATTTTTAAAAAATAGAAAAAAAGGAAGAAACGTTGTGTTGGGAATGCATCCTTGTGTTCCGAGCCGGTGAACTTGAATACCTCTAGTACCTGAGCACTTTGTTATATGAAATTATACAGCAGAACTCGGGGAGCGGGGGGAGATCCATCATTTTATTCTAACATCCGTCTGTGAGATTTAGATCTTGTCTTGGAGAACAGAGGATAGGTAAGTTCTTTCCCACCCTTATGAGTGGAAGTTGGTGAGGTTGGTCTAAAACAGTAACTTGGCCAATGAGTCTCAGCCATTTGCCCCGTGGAGTCAAAAAAAGTGAAGTGAACCCTTCAAAACAACCCCCACTGCCTTGACATTCATTGCTTGGAGGGGTGGCAAACTAAGCACCCAGTTAATTGTTGGTTTCTCTTGATTTCAGTGTAATCAGACCCATTGATGAGTTGAAGTGGACCGAATATTGCTGCTAGGTTTATGGTCAGTTCGGAGAGTGTTCTCATGTTTGTATTGGATAGTCTAAGAATATATATGTACGTTTTACTGGTTACTGTAAATTCTTTTTTTTTTTTTCATTAGGTTTTAAAAGAAACATTTAATAGGGGCACCTGGGTGGCTCACTTGGTTAAGTGTCTGACTTCGGCCTAGGTCATGATCTCGCTGTTCCCGAGTTTGAGCCCTGCATCAGGCTCTGTGCCGACAGCTCAGAGCCTGCTTCAGATTCTGTGTCTCCCTCTCTCTCTCTCTCTCTCTGCCCCTCCCGCATTTGCACTCTGTCTCTCTTTCTCAAAAATAAACATTAATTTAATTTTTATACATTTATGTGTGTGTGTGTGTGTGTATATATATATATATATATATAGAGAGAGAGAGAGAGAGAGAGAGGGAGAGAGAAAGAAAGAGGGCCTGTGTGAGCAAGGGAGGGACAGAGGGAATCCCAAGCAGGCTCCACACCATCAGCACAGAGCCCACCACAGGGCTCGAACTCACAAACCGTGCGATCGTGACCTGAGCCGAAACCAACAGTCGGCTGCCCAGCTGATGGAGCCACCCAGGCAGGCGCCCCGAAGAAACAATCATTTAAAAGCTAGTTGGGTGTTCAGTTGTGTGTAGGGTAATTGATCCAGCTACTAGGATTTGTTTTTCTTTTGTTTTGCTTTTTTTAGAGAGAGAACGGGAGAGGGGCCGAGGGAGAGAGAATCTTGAGCAGGCCCCACATTCAGCGCAGACCCCGACATAAGGCTCAGTCCCGCAACCTTATGAGACCATAACCTAGGCCGAAATCAAGAGTTGGATGCTTAACTAACTGAGCCACCCAGCCGCCCCCAATTACTAGGGTTTTGGGGGTTGTTTTTTGTTTTTTGTTTTTTTTAATTAAACTATATAGCTCAGGTAGAGCAGTTGGGGGGACACAGGGCAAGTCTCGTTGACCAAGTGACATTTCACCTGGTTCTCTTGCAGGCCACGGCTGGTTTCTGTTTTCTTTTCTCTGCTGCTTGCAAGTCCAAAAGCCTTTAAAAAGTTAACACTGTGTTGGGAAAGCCTTATCCTAACTTATAAACTTAGAAAAATTGGTCCATGATAGGAAGTCTGAGGATGGTGCGTAAAGAGAAAGAGGAGCGGACTGACAAAAATTGCCCCCGGTCCCTGGTGTCTTACGGATGTCGTGTCCCCTGCTCCGCGGTCCTGTGCGGTCACATGTGCAGACACGTGTGTTTAGCAGACACTTGGGGCTGGGGAATGAGAAGCAGCTTCTTGAAGGTGCATCATCTCGAAACACTTTCTCTGTAGAAACCAAAAGAGATCCGACTGCTGAAGGAAGAACTCCGCGTTTCGCTTTCTGATGAACATACCGGTGATCTTGTGGGAAGATTGGACGCAGCCTGTTAGAAAAAGCCCAGCTCTTAGGCTGCGTTTTCGGCGATCTCTTGCGGGGGCTTGGCCGCGTCCTCAAGCGACACCTGTGAGCTAGCGGCACACCGCGTACGACTCTGTCCGTGCGTTTTCATTTTCATTGCAAACACAACGTGCTGGGTTTTCTTCTCCAGGCGTGTTCTCGACCAGCAGCGCTTTTGCAGTTCGGACCATTTGGCCAAGTCTGGAGACGTTTTTGATCGTCAGAACGGTGGCGGGTGGGAGCTGGTGCTGGCATCTAGCGGGTGGAGGCCAGAGAGGACACTCAGCAGCCTCCGGTGCACAGCACAGCCCCATAACAGAATCCTCTGGCTCTGCATATCTAAAATGCTGACATTGAGAGCCTGATGATTAGATGTTGCTTCTTTCTTTTTTTTGGGGGGGGGGGGAAGGGCAGAGAGAGAGAGGGAAAGAGAGCAACAGAGAGAGAAAGAACGTTAAGCAGCCTCCACGCTGGGTGGGGATCCCCGATGCAGGGCTCAAGACCTCACGCCTGCGGGACGGCGACCTGAGCCACAATTGAGGCTTGGGCGCTCAACTAACCGAGCCACCCAGGCGCCCCAGAGTTTACTTATTTCTAAGCACCCAACGTGACAGAATAAACAACGACGTGACTCGGGGTGGTGTCTGAGTCATTTCACGCTGCTGTGGCAACATACAACAGATGGGGCAGCTTAAACGTCACGTTTATTGCTCGCAGCTCTGGGAGCTAGAAGTCTGAGATCCAGGCACTGGCAGATTTGGGATCGGGTGAGGACCCACTTCCTGTTTCCTCCATGACGTCTGCTCATTGTGTCCTCACTTGGCTGAAGGATGAGAGCTCTCTGGGGGTCTCTAACATATAAGGGCGCTAATCCCATTCATGAGGGCCCCACCCTCATGACCTAATCACCTGCCAGTGGCCCCACCTTTGAGCACATAGTGAATTCATCATTGTAACTGACTCATTACTGCCCCGCTCAACGTCAGCTCAGCATCAGCAAAAGTCCGTTCAGTGTTAGCCTTGTGTGGCGCACGATTTTGTTATTGTTTACGTTGTCTCCCCTCAGTAATGTTTTTTGTTTCATTTGGTTATGCTCCGATCTCGTAGTTTTTTTATTTAGCCTCTCATATTTTCCTAATGCTGTCTTACGAGTGAATTTCCCAGAATTCAAACAAATCTCAGGACAGATCTGTATTTCGGCTGTCAGATTTTCTCTTCAGTATATACAGAAGCACAGAATATCACCAAATTAACTAAACATAAGCATTTTTAAAAATCAACTTTTTTATTCATTTTTGAGAGAGACAGAGTGCAAGGTGGGGGTGGGCAGAGAGAGGAGATCGAGAATCTGAGCAGGCTCTGGGCTCTGAGCTATCAGCACAGAGCCCGACGCCGGACTCGAACTCGTGAACCACGGGATCACAAGCTGAGCCGAAGTTGGACGCTCAGCCGACTAAGCCACCCACGCGCCCCAACATAAGCATTTTTTGAGTGGCAAAATTCTGGTAACTACAGTGAGAATTGGAATAACCCAAGAGGCAGTCATGTTGTTTATCTTCTGCTGCCTGTTGCCACGGGTGCAACGGCCAGAAACAACACATTGCTTATCCCGAGTCTAGGCACGCCTTTGCTGGGTCCTCTGCTCAGGGTCTCACAGGATTGGGGACAACGTGGTGGCTGGGCTGCATCTGCGTTTGGAGCTTGCCCGTCCCTCCATCCCGCCCCCAAGTTTCCACCTGCCTTCCAGCTGTCCGGAGGTCTCTGCCAGACCAATGCGGTGAGCTCTGTGACAACATACAAAAGTTGGAGTTCCTCTTTGTCCATGCGCCAGTGTCCCGAGATGTGGCTTCTTCATAGAAATGACGTCAAGTAGACGTGCACCCTTTACTCCTCATTCACGATTGGTTTACTTCTCCGTGCTAGGGACGGGCCCGTACGCAGAGCGACTATCAGCTTATCGCTTAAACTCGGCAAGTGAAGGGTATTTTGATGAATCGTTTTTCTAGAACAACAGGTATGATCCAGTCAATGTGGTTACCTGCCCTAGGGGTGTTGACATGACTTCTAGTCTGCTCAGGCATCTTCTGTGTCTCTGGAAAAGCGTGTAGCGTTCTATCTGACCACGTCCATCAGAATGCACCTCAGGAACACAGTCATGCTCATTACCAAGTACGTTGTCATGTACGCAGCACACACGTGATTTTTAGTGAATAAAAAGTTGGGCTTCGTGGGGCGCCTGGGGGGCTCAGTGGGTCTGACTCCTGGTTTCAGCTCAGGTCATGACCTCACAGTCCGTTGTGACACTGAGCCCCAAGTCGGGCTCTGTGCTGGCAGCACGGAATCTGCTTGGGCTGCTCGCTCGCTCGCTCGCTCGCTCTCAGTCTCTGCCCCTTCCTGTGTGCACGCGCTCTCTCTCTTCCTGTCTCTCTCACTCTCTCAAAATAAATAAGCATTAAAAAAATAAGTCGGGGGGCGCCTGGGTGGCTTGGTCGGTTAAGCGTCCAACTTTGGCTCAGGTCATGATCTCACAGTCGTGAGTTTGAGCCCCGCGTCGGGCCCTGTGCTGACCGCTCAGAGCCTGGAGCCTGTTTTGGATTCTGTGTCTCCCTCTCTCTGCCCCTCCCCTGTTCATGCTCTCTCTCTGTCTCAAAAATAAATAAATGTTAAAAAAAAAAAATTAAAAAAAAAAAAGTCAGATTTTGTTTCCATTATCTGTTGCCCCTGAATTTGTCCCCATCAGTGTGGTTTGTGCCTGACCCTCCCAGCCTTGTAAAATACACCAACACTTCTTTCGTTTTTTTAATTTTTTGAAACATTCGTCCTGGATGCGTGTATATTGACGTATATTATTACAAAGTTATAATTACCTTCATGGTTATAACGTCACATCACAGGTGTTATTTCTTTAGTTGTCTCAGCGAGATGCAGTGACACAAATACAGGCAGTGTTTCAACACTCTCTCTCCACTTTCTCCTGTCGTCTAACAGAGGGCGGCTCCCGCATCGTAAAGACCTCGTCTCCGCGAGGTGAGGCTAAGATGAGCATAACCAGCGACGAGGTGAACTTCCTGGTGTATCGCTACCTCCAGGAGTCAGGTAAGAGGCTTGGGTGTCTGTCGGCAGGGGAGTCCTCTTCAACATGCCACGTGCACGTCTACCAACCGTTGGGCCGGAAAACCAGGCCGTAGGAAAAGAAGAGCAAACAAACAACGTTCTTATTAAGAGAGTTGAAAAAGAGAAGGCTCCGGGGCCGCCCCGTTCCCGGGATGGGGTGGGGAGCGCGTTCTTTTCTTCCCTTGATATTTCTGTCCGGATGAGATCAGATTGGAGTTAAGGTCAAGAGCAGTTGGGATGGACGTCGAGAGTGGGGTAGCGGAGGGAGCAGCGGCTCTTGGCTTCCTGCACGGTGAGGGCGTTTGTGGACTAGTCTGTCGTCACGATGTGTCTGTCTCTGAACCTCTCAGAGTTGGAACCAGTGATCTGTTGAGCCCCTGAACCACTCCCCCAAATGGACCGTTGTCAGTTTCCCAAAACGTGGGAGTAGTTCCGGTTTCTTCCAGCACTTCTGATTAGGACCAAGATGTTACTCGGCGGTAAGCAAAGACCGGGGCAGATACGTGTTCCCCGCGGACACAGTGGACCTTGTGAGTAGCGTCTGCTATCCTCCGGGAGTGGGGGAGGGGCTGACAAGCACCCGAGGGCCGGGGTCTGGCCGGGCTTTGTCACAGGCCAGCCACAGTCCTCTGAGGAGCCCTCTGATGCCTCAGAGCGTGGATCCCTCCCATTCCTCGATGTCGCAGATGCCCCACACAGCGGAGCCTCACCACAGTGTCGTGGGTTGCTTGTGGGTGCTTTTTTGAATTCTCAAGAGTCTGAATTCTTTTTAAATTCACGTTATTCGGTTTTTAATGAATTTCTAAAAATGAATATTGTCTTCCGAACTTTAAAATACTTCATTCGAGACGTACACGACGACGTTCGTGGAGGACATCCTACCCCTTCCGGTACGCGAGTTGGCACCTGTGTGCGACCCTCCTCTGTCGTCCCCTCTCTCTCTTCAGTGGTAACTGCCCCTCCTGGTTTTTGCATTTGCTGTGTCTGCGATGGCTTCCTAAGCAGTGGGCGTACAGATGTATTAGTTTGCCCCGGCTGCTGTAACAAAGTACCACGGACCGGGGCGGCTTGAACAGAAATACGTTGTCTCACGTTTCTGGGGAACCAAAGTCCAAAATCAGGGTGTGGGCAGCCTTGGTTCCTTCTGAAGCCGCCGAGGGAGTCTCTTCATGCCTGTCTCCCAGCTTCCGGTGGTTTGCTGGCCGTCTTTGCCTTTGTCGTCACACGGCCTCTCCCTGTGTGCCTCCACCCCTGTCCAAATTGGTCAGATTTCTCCTTTCTGTAAATCTTCCTTCCGAGATTCTCTCCTTTTGGAAACAGCCGTCCTGGATTAGGGCCTCCCTGTAGTGCAATAAGAACCCATCTTAGCATAACATCTGCAGCGACCGTGTTTCCGGATAAGGTCACTTTCTGAGGTGGACCAGGGCTTAGGACTAACTTAGGAATTTGGGGCGGGATCAATTCAGCCCCTAACTCTTGGTTTCGCACGTGTTTGAGCCTTTTACTCTTGATATCCTATCGTTTATGTTCCGAACTTGGTCTTTCAAGACGGAAACCAGTTCCCGAGCCTTCACCTTCCAAAGACACACGGACAAGAGTGAGGGGCAAGCGGCACGTGAGCCCCTGGGTCCTGGCTCTTCCTCAGTCGGCCTGCAAGGTGTGGCATCCAGACCACGTGGCTCAGGCTCTGAGCCTTGAACAAGTTATTTACCCCCACGAGCGTCCCCTTCCCGTGCAAAAGTGGTTAACCTGGGCCATAGTACTGGAGTTCACTGGACACGTGGCATCATAGAACAAACCCCTCTCCCCGTCCAAGCCTGGATATCTGTGCCTCGGGCCCCCAACTAGCACTTTCCATGGAAGGTGCACACTCTTTCTCCATGTAGATTGGGTCACTTGGAGTAGCTGGTCCCAGGCATAGTGTGACAGAAATTGATAAAACGTGTATGACCTCAGCCCCGGGGATTGGGGAAGTCACTAGCACCGATCTCCTACCTTATTGTGGGGCATTGCTCACCTGAGCACAGGTGCTCTCCTGTGACACAGCAGATACACTCTCAGAGCCACGTGCTTTCCTGTCGACTTCCAGCATTGAATTCTGAATTCGAGATGCCTTTCTTTGTTTTTTTTTTTTTTAATTTTTAATGTATATTTCTTTTTGAGAGAGAGACAGAGCACGAGAAGGGGAGGGGCAGAGAAAAGGAGACACAGAATCCGAAGCAGACTCCAGGCTCTGAGCTGTCAGCACAGAGCCCAACGTGGGGCTCGAACTCATGGACTGCGAGATCATGACCTGAGCCGAAGTCGGATGCTCAACCGACTGAGCCACCCAGGCGCCCCCAAGATGTCTTTCTTTTAAAACCCCTCTGCACGAAGATACAGTCAGAATATGTGGTAAAACCTCGAGCTGAACTTCAGGATGAATAAACAGTGTGGGAGAGATACCTAAGTGTGGCCCGGAGCGAGGGTTCTGGGTTGGCTGGTCCCTGGGGCCCGAGGCACTCCAGCAAGAGAGCTCCTGGCCTCTTTGCATAAACACAGAAACCATCCCTGCCCCAGAAAGGCCACACTTCCTTTTCGTGTGTGTGTTTACACACGGCTCCTGTTTGTGGCTAAAGCTTCCGTAACCAGGCAACTGAGGAAGGGAGTTGGGGGACGGGATGGATAGGATATCACGGGGGTGGGTTTTATGTCACAACTGTGAACGCCCGTCCTCTCCGTCACAATCCTTACCGACCGTCCCACATGTCGCGTGGGTATTTAAGAAAGCCATGCTTGAGCTTCGTGACCACAAGGCCTGGACTTGACCCGAGTCCTCCCATAAGGACAAGTTCAAAAGCAGGGAGAGAAGAAATGCCACATTCAAGTGTTCCTTTTGGGGTCATTCTATATGTTCATTTCAAATCCTAAAGATTTGATGAAGCACGTATTGATTGAGGGCCCATCAAGTGCAGAGAGCACCTTCTCAACCTTCCAGTGTCTCCTTTCTAGCTGCAGAATCGGGGTTGGGGCGTTGGGGGTGCCTGGTGGTTCAGCCGGTCGAGCATCCGACTTCGGCTCAGGTCACGATCTCATGGTTTGTGGGTTTAAGCCCCACGTCGGGCTCTGTGCTGGCAGCGTAGAGCCTGCTTCAGATTCTCTGTCTCCTTCTCTCTCTGCCCCTCCCCTGCTCATGTTCTTTCTTTCTCAAAAATAAATAAACATTAAAACGGGGGGGGGGGTTGGGGAGAAAACACACCCCTTGAGCATACGTCTCCTTCAGGCATCTCTGCTCTCCCCCACGTACCTCCAGCAACTCAAAAATAAGTCCTGTGTGAACATAGGTGACTCATTCCTCCACACCTACCCATCCAGCTTTCCCTGCCAGAACACTCCAGGAGGTTCTCTGTTTCCGAGAACCCCTCTCAACCCCTCTCGTGCAGCAGGGTCCCATCCTTAGGCCTTGTGTGGAAGAAGGCGGGTGCAGGGGAGGGAGGGAGGAGGTGGTCAGGGGATGGCTTTACAGTGAGATAGACAGCCAGTTCTCTGGTCTGTGTGCTCTTAGCCTCACTGCACGGGGACAGACCCACCAGGTTCCAGCCCACCTTCATGGGTGCAGTGAGGGACAAGTTCCCAGAACCACGGTTGCTCCTAGTCCCGGCCACCTGAGCCACAGGGGAGAGCCCGCCTTCTCGGTGTCGAGCCAGTGGACAGCGTTCCTGGCCCTCCTGTCTCCAGCAGCTTCTGTCCCGGATCCTCTGTATCGGTGAGGATGCTGTGAATCCCCAAAGGAATATTTGTCTCCCCGATGGCAGGAAGGCAGTGTATTGAAGATGATCCCTTCCTTGTTGTGAGAATCCAGGTCACGTGACTTCAGACTTGGGAAAGAGTCCCCAGAATGGGCTTTACCTCATTTGTCTGCCCACGAGCGGCAGAATTGAGATCCTCTTAGATCTTCCCTGGCCCTCACCTGGAAGTGAGGAGGTAGATTCCAGGCCCAGAGGAATATCCCACGACCGTCAAGGCACACGGAGAGGCCTTGTTACCGTCGTTAGTTGTCTGAGGCAGGGGCCTTGCCCAGGAAAGGACTCCATAGATACTCTTGGTTTGTGACATCTCACGGTAGTGGCTTCCGGGCTCCCTGAAGGACGGAAGTGCTGGTTGGTAAGCAAGGCTTTTATTTATTTATTTACTTATTTATTTTTAATTTTTCTTTTTAAATGTTTATTTCTGGAAGAGAGAGAGAATGTGAGCAGGGGAGGGGCAGAGAGAAGGAGACCGAGAATCCCCAATAGGCTCCTTGCTGTCAGTGGGCTGTGAGTGCAGAGCCCGACTCGGGGCTTGAACCTGTGAACCGCGAGATCGTGACGTGAGCCAAAAGCAAGACCGAGACGCTTCACCAAGTGAAGCGTTTCACCAAGTGAAGCGTACCTCCTCAGGCAGGAGGGCTTTTAAGTTAAGCAGTGAGAAACGTGAATTGTCAGCCACAGCACCCAAGTGGCCGAGGTAGCTTTTGCCCGAGTTACGGCAGTCCCGCTTCGAGGGGTGAGACTCCGCCGGCCTCTGCCTCGTGGGGGTTAATCGTGCGGTCACTCTTGCTGTCTGGGCCATGGTTAGAGACACAGACGATGGCGGGGCGCCGTCCCACCCAGCCCTAGGCCCGCTTCACGCTCTGAGCCAGATAGAGGCAGGGAGCGAGCCCTGCGCGGGTCTCAGGCTGCCCGGGCTTCTGTGAGCAGCGTCTCCAGATCCTGGATGAATCTGGGCTTGTTTGCCCCTGCTTTTTTCTGAACCCAGTGTGGGAGGCTGGCATGTGTTCCGGCTCCGTGTGGAAAGTGGGAGAATTCAGTGAGTCCTTGTAAGCATAAGTGTTTCCTCTTTTGCTTCATTCCAAAGTCCAAATTGTAAAGAAAATATTTTCTCCGAGATGAAACCGACTGAGCCACTCGACTGACTGAGCCACCCGGACGCCCCTGTTTTATTTTCTTAACGGAGGTATAGTTTTCATGCGCTAAAATTCACCCTTTCTAAAGTACAGGTTTGCACCTTTTGCCAAACGTTTCTGGTCACGTAAACAGCAGTACAATTGAGATCGGAGAAAAGTCCATCACCCCCAAAAAGTCCCCCGGGCCCCTCGGTAACCCAGCCGTGTCCCCACCACAGCCCCTGGCGACCAGCGCTCTGTTTCCTGTGCACGTAGTTTTGCCTTCGTGAGAACGTCGTGTCGATGAAATGGTAGGGGGTGTAGCCTTCAGAGTCCGCGTAACACAAGGGAGATTCGGTCACGCTGTCGGATGCCCTGGTCGGTGGTTCTCTGTGGTGAGTAGTGTTCCGTTTTAAGACCGCGTAGCGGTTGGCTCGTCCGTCTCTCGTTGAAGAACATTTGAGTCGTCGCCAGCTTTTCCCGATCACGGCTGAAACAACCGGAGACATCTGCATACAGTGTTTTCGTGTGAACGTAGGTTTTCGTCTCTCTGGGGTGAGAATCCGGGCGTGGGATTGCAGACCCCTTGCTAAGTGGAGGCTGAAGGGGATCAGGAGCTGCTGCTGCGTCCTTTTCCGTCTCGCCGGGCAGCAAAGCACTTGAGAAACGTCGGTCGTTTTACAGATTTGATTAGGGCTGCAGGGCTACCTGGGAACTCGGTAAGCGGACATTAGCCCCGGCAGACATATGTGCGGGACACAGGTGAAGCTTCCTCTTTGGGTTTAAAGTAGCCTTCTTGAACCTGCACGGGGTCACGGTTTTAGCCAGTGACTTTCACCCAGAACTGCTGAGTGAGAGAGCATCACAGTGCACAACCTTCTCCTCCTTCAGCATCGTAACTTCACGCATAAAGATAGAAAAGTCTGCAGCCTGGCCAGCCGGCCGGTGGGTACGACTAGGCGTCTGGGCTGGGCGTGTGTCCATCTGTGCGTGCCTCCGGGCAGAGAGCGGCGTTCCTGCAGATGGGGCCCTGGGCAGGGCAGGCGCTGAAACGCTCCGGGTGTGGATTCAGGTATTTCCCCACCTCGAGTTTTGTGACCGTCGTCAGAGAACGGGCCACAGAGAACGGGCAGACGCTTCACAAAACCAGTCGCCGACCGCGGTGGCGGTTCTGCTGCTGGAAGAGAAATGCAGGTGACACAGCGTTTTGTCCCTGCGGCTACGTTAGCAGGCCGTGCGGCCCCAAGGGCTGTCCTTGTAAACGTTTCAGGCAATAAAAGGAACTTATCGTTACGGTAGGTGGTAAAAATGGATAGATATCCCAAATCACCAGGAAGATGAACTTCGTTCTTCATTCTGAAGCGTTTCAGATAGGATTGAAGACTCCTTATACACGGAACTTCTTTCCTGATTCGTCAGGATTTGTCATCGAGAGGCTGGTTTATTATACGTGTTTCTCGTCTCCGTTAACGTCACAATCCATGCAGACGGGAACGTTGACGGTTTCCTGCCATGAAAGACTGCATCTTAGACGGGTTCTGTTTTCCTCAACAGCCATATCTGCACACGTGTTGACTAGCTACATAGAATTAGGCGTGTTTCCTCTGACTTACCTAACATACGCATGGTTCTCTATTTGCGTATCGTCCTGACATAGTTTAGGGTGTGTGTCAGCCAAGAAGGATAGGGAACTATTATGTACTCAGACTTTCAAGGTTGACAGTAGAACTCAGATGCCATTTCTCACTCATTTCATGGAGCTTCTAGGCCAAGACCGATGATAAAGATTCCCTGGCCAGGTGGCAGGCACCCTTTTGTGTCCCCGCTGCCCGTCTATGATGTCAGTGTGGTTAGGACATAAGAGGAGAGTGAGTATTGCTTAGGTGGCGTTTTCTCTCAACCGTGAGCCCCGGCACAAAGCTAAAGGTGGTTCTGTCCTAAACACACAGAAAAGCTTTTACTTTCCAGAAAGATTATGGAGCCGTTTAAAAATCATACGTGTGCACACAGCCGCTTCCCGGGATCAGGTCAGGAAAGAAGCCTGTTTGGATAAGAGAGAGCGCCAGGATTCCAATTTTATTAGAATCTTGTTTGGTTAAAGATAGTGAGCAGTTCATATTGAGTGTCATTTCTGTCCCCACTCAGCATCTCAGGTTTATGAGCTTATAGCAGGAGGGGTGTTGGAGAATGTCCTGGGAAGATGTGCTATCTTCCTGTAGAGATGAGCTCCTCCCTTTAGGGGTGCAGTAGTATGTTCTCTTTTTTTAATGTTTGTTTATTTTTGAGAGAGAGGGTGGGAGGGAGAGAATCCCAAGCCAGTTTTGTGCCATCAACGCAAAGCCCAATGCGGGGCTCAAACTCACAAACTGTGAGATCATGGTCTGAGCTGAAAGCAAGAGTCTGGGGTTCAACCAGCTGAGCCACCCAGGCGCCCCAGAATGCTCTTGTAGAAAATCACTGTGGAAGCAACCCCCGTGTCCATGGACGGGGTGAACAGATAAACAGAATGTGCTGTGTGCACACTATAGAATGTGACTCAGCCTGACCAAAGGGGGGTCGTTCTGACACCTACTACAGAGTGGACGGACTTTGAGGCCATGATGGTGAGTGACATAAGCCAGACACAAGACCGATAACTGTGCTAATGGTCTGCTAACGTGAGGTATCTGAACCGTCAAAGTCATAGAGACGGAAGGTAGGACACAGGTTACGGGGGGCCAGGAGGGCAGAGTGGGGACTTAGTGTCCCATGCGGACAGTCTGGGAAGATGACAGGGTTCTGGAGTTGTGCGCTCGGGGTGTTTGCAAGCAGTGTGAGAGTACTTAATGCCACTGACCTGTGCACTCAGAAATGGCAAAATCAGTATACACTCTGTGTTACGTGTATCTTACCACAATTTTGTAACAAGTCACCATGTTATAGGTGAGAAGTTTCATGTATAGATTGTTTCAGAGTTTGGAATCTCAACAGAAAGTGAGGAAGCCACTTGAATTCCACACTGACGATACCACATTTAAGGGCCTTTTAAAGACTTTTTAGGTTTATTTATTATTGGAGAGCGAGAGAGACAGCATGAGTGGGGGAGGGGCAGGGATAGAAGGAGATAGAGAATCCCAAGCAGGCTCCACGTCGCCAGCGCAGAGCCCAACGCAGGGCTTGAACTCACTATGCGATCATGACCTGAGCCCAAACCGGGAGTCAGATGCTTAACCGACCGAGCCACCCAGGCACCCCCGAAGGGCTTTTTAACAGAACTCTAGGAGTTTGGAACGGGTCCTTGGCGCACACAGTGTCATTTGTAAGCTAGATTGCTGTCTGACAAAACCCAGTTCGTTAAAAAACAGAAAATAGCAGCTGAATTCATAATAGCGGTATCCTGGAACGTCCCAGATGTGCCCTGGCGGGCGTCTGGCTAAGCAGACTGTATGCAGCTGCCCACCTTGGGGGCTCTCTCGGCAATGAGGAGGGATGTGCTGTGGGTACGTGCCACAGCCCGGATGCCTCACCAGGGAGATGTGCTGGCTCATGCAAGCCAGTATCGGAACGCCGTATTCTGGATGGTTCTACGTACCGAACTTAAAATGACAAGTCTGTAGACGTAGCAAAAAGGGTAGTTTGGGGGAGTTCTCTTGTGCTGATGGAGAAGCTCTGTGTCTCGACCGTGGCGGTGATCGTGCATGTGGACACACGTGTGGAGGTCAGGTTTGCAGTCTAGTGACCAGGCAACAAGAAGTCGTGTTGGTTTTGAGATTGTAGCACAGCAAGATAAGACGTCACCACTGGGGAGAGGCAGGGTGACACGGAACACGGGATTCGACCATTTTTGCAGCTTTTCCTGACTCCACGGTATTTCCAAACTATCAACATCCAAAATAAACCAAAAACATCATTTTGCCCTTCCCATTATCTGCGGTTGTGTGTGTGTGTGTGTGTGTGTGTGTGTGTGTGTGTGTGTGTGAGAGAGAGAGAGAGAGAGAGAGAGAGAGAGAGAGAGAGAGAGAGGTCAATGACCGAGAGACAGCGAAGACGTGTTAATTAAATCGCGCAGGTCATTTGGCCACGCCGTGGACCCAGGCTTTGACGGGGACGTTCTTTCGTATGACGGATTCGGATAATGGCCATCGTCGTTTGAAACTGGATGGCCACACAAACCTTCCGAGTCTTCTGGGAACAGAATCCTGAAAAGTCATCTGAAGGGGAAGAGTAGTTGTCTCTTACACAGCTCAAATTGTTGCATCCTTGGGAATCAGCAAACTTGGGTGGGCACTGTATGACTTGCCTCCCTGGCTGGCTCGTCCTGGGTAATTGTCACGAGAGGCCGTTTGGCATCGGACCCGGCACCTCCCTGGCCTCCACTCACTAGGTGCCAACAACTCTCCCCACCCCTCTGTTGTCACAGCCAAAGAGAGAGAGAGAGACAGAGCATATGCAGGGGAGGGGCAGAGGGAGGGAGACACAGAATCCGAAGCAGGCTCCAGGCTCCGAGCTATCGGCCCAGAGTCCAATGTGGAGCTCGAACCCACAAACTGTGAGATCATGACCTGAGCCAAAGTCGGATGCTTAACCGACTGAGCCACCCAGGCGCCCCACCCCCACCCCGACTGCTTTTATTAGTAAATGGAGTGTAAATGGAATTCTCATTTCTTCACACTTGATCTTCTTGGGCTGTATTTTGATTCCTTCTGCTTTAGAACTCAAATAGACTTTAACAATGAGCAAAATGCAGTCCTTGCTTTTATTAAAGTTTTCCAGGGTATTTTTGCCCTCGAGGAAGGCAAAAGTCTGCCAAAGCATTCTCTAGCAGATAATAAAATAGTTGGGAGTAGCTGCCTTTCCACCCGATTTTTTTTTTAAGTTTTTTTTTTGTCTCCCCTTGAAGAGGTTACATAACCAGGAAAAGGGTGCTACTCTTAATATTTGTGAATAATTCTGTCTACAGAAATGATTAAGCCGCTTTGCCCACTGTAATCCTGGCAGCTGACAAATTATCCGCTGGGCTCCACTGTGTCTTAGAACCGTGGAATGCCTTCTTATGCAAGACACGTTTGCACAGATTCGGGAAATCATTTGAAAATGGTTCAGCTATCTTAATTTAAACAAAAGTTCAGGGCTTATTGTTCAGCTGAGTCTCTAAAAATATATTTTGACTGCAGTGGCTCTTTTACATTGCTAATGTGTGTCCCTGTTTAAAAAGAGGATCTTTCTGAAACAGTAAAGGCAAGTGTTTCTTTGAGGGAATGGTAGCCTTTGCTTTAGAAATAATAAAGGCAACTGTTAGTTTCATCACATAGTAAATAAAGAAGACCTGAATAATCTGTCCATATCACTAGCGGGCAAAAGGACTTTTGAAGTCCTGCGAAACGGTAACAGCTCCTGCTTGCTATTCGCCGTGGACGTGAGCAGTGCTTTTGTGTTGGTGCTCTGGGGGTCCCACGACCACCCTCAGACTGCGATTCGCTAAGAGGGTTCACAGGGCTTCGTAATAGTTATGCTCGCAGTTCATTGGAGCAAAAAGACATAGGTCATAATGTACAGCACGGTGACTATGGTTCACAGTAGTGTATTGTTATATTTGGAAGTTACTAAGAGACTAAATCCGTAAACGTTCTCCTCACACCAGATCAACGTAACCCTATGACGTGATGGAGGTCCTAACCAACCCGATTGTGGTAATCGTTTCACAGTGTCTGTGTGTATCAGGTCATCATATTGTACGCCTTGAACTGACAGGATGTCACATGTCCCTTATATCTCCGTAAAGCTGAGGGGAGAAAGAAACAGATTGGCATCAGAAAAGGGAAGGGGCACCTAGGTGGCTCAGTCAGTTAAGTGTCCAACTTCAGCTCAGGTCATGATCTTGCATTTCGAGAGTTCAAGCCCTACATCAGGCTGTGGGCTGACAGCTCCGAGCCTGGAGCTGCTTCGGACTCTGTGTCTCCCTCTCTCTCTGCCCCTCCCCTGCTCCTGCTCTCTGTCTCTCTCTTTCTCTCAAAAACAAACATTAAAAAAAAAAAAAAAAAAAAAGAAGGGAAGAGTGCGTGTGGTGTGGCCCAGCATAAGGTAAGCTCACACGTACAGATGTGCTGTCCCCATGGATGTGCTCAGTGGCACTTAACTCTCCTGGCATGTGCAATGACACCTGTGAAGTGTCCTGAGCACACGAGCTTGGGCGTGCAGGGTTTTCATTGGGCAGCCATCCTGTGAGCCGGCAGCACCTGCTGAGAGGGACAGAAGGAAACCTTGGCAGATAGGTGGCTGTTCATCCCGCCACCGTCCCGGAGTTTAAAGCTGGGTTGTGGACCCATATCTGTCATTTCTGTATCGGCGTGTATGTCGTACTTTGATTAACAACCAACTGGAAAACGTAGGGGCGGGTAAGTAGCTGGAGAATGTGATACCCACGCCTTTTCCATAGAAAAGAATAAAACGTTCCCCTAGCCAGCTTTGGGGCATCCGTAATTCACACTCCTCCACCACGTAAAGCACCTCCGTGTTCCCTTTGCACGATACAGTCTGGAGGGCCTCTGCCTAACACCCCCGTGCGTGTGAATTGTTGTATTACAAACCTCTTGGAATGCTGATAGCTGCAAAGGAGTTTCTCTTCGTTCAACAAGTGTATTTGTTTTGTGAGACTGTTCTTTTGGTTTGGTCAAAAGGCCACTCAGAGTGACAAAGTGGAATTGTGAACTTGGTCTTTCCTGTGTCCCAGACGTTCATAATCACATCACGACCACCCCGGTTCCCGTGCAATTTGAGTTGTGTCGTCCTTGCTGAGTTTACTGTTCTAATTTGTGCATAGAAGCTAAGATTCAAAATTTGCCATTCTTGTGCTCATAGATTTGTTAGAGGGGGAAAAGCCTAATTAGAATGAAAATCACTTTAAAAAGAATGAAAATTGCTTGATTGTTTATAAGCTATAACTGTTTAGGGGCGCCTGGGTGGCTCAGTCAGTTGAGAACCTGATGTCAGCTCAGGTCATGATCTTGCGGTTTGTGGGTTTGAGTCCCGCGTCGGGCTCTGTGCTGACAGCCTGGAGCCTACTTCAGATTCTGTGTCTCCCCTTCTCTCTGCCTGTTCCTCTCTGTCTCTCTGTCTCTCTCTTTCTCTCTCAAAAATAAACAAACATTAAAAAAATTTTTTTAAGTAAGTTACACTTGTTTAAATGTGTATCTTGCTCAATATTGCCAAACAATTTCCATTGGTATTAACATCAGAAAAGCCCTTTAGGGGACGCCTGGGTGGCTCAGTCAGTTAAGCGTCCGACTTGGGCTCAGGTCATGATCTCGCGGCGTGTGGGTTCGAGCCCTGTGTCGGGCTCTGTGCTGACAGCTCGGAGCCTGGGCCCTGCTTTGGGTTCTGTGTCTCCCTCTCTCTCTGCCCCTCCCCTGCTCGCGCTCTGTCTCTCTCAAAAATAAATAAACATTAAAAATTAAAAAAAAAAAAAAAGAACAACGTAAATTGTCTTGGGGCGCCCGGGTGGCTCAGTCGGTTAAGCGTCCGACTTCGGCTGAGGTCACGATCTCACGGTTCGTGGGTTCGAGCCCCATGTCCGGCTCTGGGCTGACAGCTCGGAGCCCGGAGCCTGCTTCAGACTGTGTGTCTCCCTCTCTCTCTGCCCCTCCCCTGCTCATGCTCTGTGTCTCTTTCTCTCAAAAATAAAACAAACATTAAAAAAAAAAACCCAAAACCACCACCCTTTGATTCTTTTGAAGGTGCCCATGAGGTGTGTGCTGTGACTTCGTGAAGAAGTCTGGGATGGTTCAAGTTCCCTTTTTTCGCGGAGACGTAACAGCCACTTAGCAAGGTGCCTGTCTTCAGAGTTGAGACACCATTACATTTAACGCCTGCCCCCTCCGAAGCTCCGATGGGACCTGAAACGTGTCCAGCCTTCATGTATTTTATTTGCCGCCAACTTCCTGCCGTTCCCGTCCTTCCTTCCACACAGACGAGCGGGTCGTACGCAGTGTCGGCCGCGACACTGTCCCTTCTCTCCCGAGTTACTGAATGTCACTTTACCGGGGCCGCCGCTGCTGTCTTGCTTCGTAGATGCCACTGACCCCAAGGTGACGTCCTTTCCCTTCCCTCCCGCATCTGTGTCTGAAGTCAGCCCGCTGCTTTCTCCCCAAGTCCTGGCGTGCACCCCAAGCTCTGCATGGGGCACCCCAGCCTCTCTTGCCTTCCGCGCTGGCGTTTCGGCTGCACGCTGCCAGGCACGTCCTGATGCCATCCCGCCGACCGCCATTGCCGCATCCTGACCACGGACCTCCCCTCCAGGGATTGTCTGCCAGCTTCCCCTCGTATCTTCTCTCCTGCCTCCGTTGTCTGTTCTGTCACCCGCTTGTCTGCCAGCCGGCCACTCCGCGTTTCTTGCCGGCGGTGCTCCTGTCCCCGTCGTCACGGCTCCATTGTAGCAACTGAGCCGACGTTCCTGGGCACAGTCACTGTGTCAGGCGGGATTCTAAGCCCTTGACTGAGAAAACCTTTAACCCCCAGCAAGCAGGTGCAGCTTCGTTTCTGTGTACGGGTGAGAAAACCAGTGCCCCAAGGAGGCAGCCCCTGGCCCCAGGCCCCTCACTGGGAAGTCACAGAGGCAGCACTCGGAGCGGGCCATCTGGCTCCTGAATCTTCCTCTCTTGAATGATTTTTCTTGACTCTGTTACTGTGGGGAATTCACCGATTCGCTTGCTGACGTGAAAGCCTGCATTCCCGGCATGGGCCCCGCCTGGCCCGGACATGTCGTCCTTTCTCCGTATTGCCGAATCTGGTGTGTTAATGCTGGGTCTGGTATATTCGCGGTTACCCGAGGGAGAGGGGCTGGGGTGTGAAGGTCCTTGCCCAGGGTCCTCGTCAGGTTTGGGTCTCGGGCTTTGCCGGCCTCAGAAAACAAGTTGTGGGATCCAGGCTCGCTTTCTTCGGCCCTTCTCGGCCCTGCCCTCTCATCCAGGTCTCTCCCCTAGATCAGGGCGGAGAGAACGTTCTCTGGAGCTTAGTCTCTGGCCCAGCTGCTCATGTCTTTCTGGCACCCAAGCAGACATTGCAGATACGCACGTGACAGCAGCTGTGGTCCAGGGCACCTTTCTGTACAGAAGCAGGTGAGGGGCCAGACCTGGCCGCCAGGATGTCGTGTGCTGGCTTCTATACAAGACCCCGCAGAGAACGCGGGCACTCCTTCCGCCTCTCCCCTGCAGCCCCCCGTGCGTGTGGTGCACGTTCCGTATGTCTCTGTCCCTCTGCAGACCTTTGCGCCCTCCCACATCGACGTGCATATTTCCCAGCCTCAGCTGTCTGCGCCTCATTTTTGCCACGCTTTATTAACATTTATTAATATTTTCCTTAAGGTGAAACCGTTCCTGAGATGTGCCTATAGTCGCATTTGCGTGATACACGTTAAAATAAATAAGTTAGATTTTACGGGGCACCCAGGTGGCTCAGTCACTTCAATGTCCAGCTTTGGCTCAGGTCATGATCTCATGGGTTCGAGCCCCGCGTCGGGCTCTGTGCTGACAGCTCAGAACCCGGAGCCTGCTTCGGATTCTGTGTCTCCCTCTCTCTCTGCCCCTCCCCCGCTCAAGCTCTGTCTCTCTGAAAAATAAATAAACATTAAAAAAAATTTTAAAGGGGCGCCTGGGTGGCGCAGTCGGTTAAGCGTCCGACTTCAGCCAGGTCATGATCTCGCGGTCCGTGAGTTCGAGCCCCGCGTCAGGCTCTGGGCTGATGGCTCGGAGCCTGGAGCCTGTTTCCGATTCTGTGTCTCCCTCTCTCTCTGCCCCTCCCCCGTTCATGCTCTGTCTCTCTCTGTCCCAAAAATAAATAAACGAAAAAAATTAAAAAAAAAAAATTTTAAAAAGAACTTAGATTTGAAAGTGTTCACCCCTGTGCTATGCGAGTGAATTTGGGATAACATCAGAGGTCTGGATGCCATCAGGGAGGCCTTGATGTCCTGGAATAGAGCAGTTGGCATGATTTTCGGTTCCTCCTCCCGAGGGCCTGTCCTTTGTTAGCGGTACTGCCCTACCTATGTCCGAGTGTGGACGCACAGATGAGGACAGAGGCTTGTTTTGGTTAACGGTCGCCTGTCAGAGGCTGATAAATGTTAACACCGGAGGTGCACGCGAAGGGACCCCAGGACCCCAGGAAAGCACACGGAGAGAAGGTGGCATTGGAGCTGCGACCTGAGCTACAGTTCTGCGAGCAAGCCAAGGAGGACGCGTTGAGCACAGTCAAGAGGCTGGCTTGAAGAAGGCCCTGAGGGTTCGGGGAGGAGGACCCCCTTGCCGGGGGCGACAAAGGATGCAGAATGAGAGGAAGGACCAGAAAGGACTGGGAAGGTGGTTCAGCAGCTGAGCGCCAGGCGGCTGAAGGCTGGAGCCCTGTCCGTGGGGAAGCCATGGATTCGTCTTTGACAGTAAATCTGGAGGTTGTGGGAGCAAAGGACGAGGGAACATGGAGAATCTGTCCAAATGGTGGCCGTCAAGTCCACTTAGCGACCAGGGGACGTGCTTACATTGCGTTAGGTAAAGAAGTAGCAACACGGAATTCTGCGATCGTAAGAATTAACACACAGACTAATTTGCAGGGACAAAGGGGGCTGGAAGAAATTCTCCTACATGAGAACACTGGTTGTATCAGGTTTAGTTATTCAAGTGTAGTTATGTGAGTTATTTCCTCTGTCTTCCAGATTGCTTTCTCTGTGTTTTCCCCACGTCATAATTTTTTAAAAAATTAAAAAAATTTTTAAAAATGTCTATTTATTTTTGAGAGAGAGGGAGCGTGTGGGGAGGGACAGAGAGAGACGGCATCGATCCCGATGCCGGGCTTGAACTCGTGGACCGCGAGATCATGACCTGAGCTGAAGTCGGACGCTCAACCGACTGAGCCACCCAGGTGCCCCCATAAGTTTTTTCGTTTTTTTTTTGTAATTTTTAATGACGCTCTCCATTACAAATCTCTGGCTTGGCTTCTGTGCTCGTCTGTTTCCCAATTTCCAAATAACAAATCCATGAGGGTTCAGACTCGGGGCTGGGGTTGCCAGCAGGCGGTATGTTTGCGCCTGGAGGTCCCGCGACACTCCGGAAGGCTGAGCGCAGGCGGCTCTGTGAGCCGCTCTCGGGGCCGCCTCTGCCCCAACCAGTTGTTGGGAGGAAGTAACAACCTTCGTTTATAACCTGACTAATGCTTTCCCCTCCTGGATGTTTCCCATGTTGAGAGGATATTAAAATCTTGGCAGGCCTCACGGTCTGCACTGGTCAGAGGCCCGCGCTGGACTCAGCCGCCACCCTTGGGGTCCGGGCCAGATGTTATAAGTGAAACCCTATTTTAACGAGGTCCTTCTGGTATTTCTTTTGGGCGCCATCCAAGACGGTCCATTTTACACCAAATTCCATGTCGTGCGGGTTGTCTAGAACAGGTCTGCAGCCCATAAAAACGTTCTCGCTGCACTCAAGTTTTCTGTGGCAGAATGTCAGAGAATTGGGAGAGAAGGTGAGGGCTCGGTCTTGAGGATTTTATATAGACACATATATACACACACACATGTGGTGTTACATTCGCATGCATATATAAAGAGGTTGAAGGTAAAGCTGATAGGAGCACATGCGGCGATTAAGACACAGTCCAAAAGAATTCTGCACATAGTTTTGTGCTTTTTACCACGGGTAAAAGTAGGGTTTTCGTTGGGTGAGAATTGCTCCTTGGGCCGCAGATGTAACCGTCTGGCGAGACGAATCCATCACTCCCAAACAGGAGAAGTGAACCGGCCGCAAATTAGCTTCCAAAGATGTGAGGGTGCGTGTTTTCTTATTCTGTCACCTTTCGTGTTGACAGCTTCTCGCTCCGTGTGTGTGTCTGTGTGTTTGTGTGTCTGATTTATGTGACCCAGCTAGCGTGTCACGACCCTTGGCCTCCCTTCCATCTGTTTTTGTCCGCTCCCGCCCCGCCCCCACCACCTTAAGTCACCCCCGTCCCCACCCCGAGAGGAAGACAGCCGCTTGCCAGACAGCTGCCGTCGTGTTGCACAAACTTTTACGATCCAGGAAATACTGATTCCCCCGTGGATAGGGATGTTACAGGAATGTCGATATTCGAAGAAAGGAAAGGAAGTGCTCCATGATAAATGAGCGGTCCCTGGTTCTGTTTTCAGAATGAGTCTTGCAAAATCCCTGCCCCGGAGCCGTGGAGAGTGGATCCGTGCTTTAGCCGGTGGCCGTCGGGCACCCCCGAATCACAGGGCCCTCCCAGCGGCCAAGGCCGTTCACCCGTCCCTCACAGGACGGCCTTCGCAGGCACACTTGAGTCGTTTTACAAACCTCCCAACCACAGACTCTCAACTGCCTGTTTTCCCGTCCCCTGGGGACATCCCCACCTCGCTACTGCCTCTCCGTTATACTGGTGAAAGTGTAGTCCCAGGAATGTCCTGTCCTCTGTCTTCTGCGGCTTCCCGGTCCCTGCACGTGGCCCCGTGTGGTGTGGTGAGACCCCTTCTTTCGGGACTTGTAAGTGATCCATTCTTTCCATGGCCTGAACCCCTCTGGGTGGCCGCTCAGTCACCTCTTTAAATTAAAGCCCTGTGGGTTTGATGGGACGGCGAGGTCCCTTTTTCCCCTCTACCCAGAATCTTAGGTTTGAAAGAGACCTTGGAGATCATTTGATTGTACCTGTTTGGCTGTCAGAAAAGGAAGCCAGAGAGCCGCGGAGGGCAGACCCAGGCCTTGTAGCACCTGCTGAAGAGTGCCGACTTCACACGCACAAAGAAACAGTACCACGTTCCTCCCTCGCTGCGTCTGATTTTGGTTGTTTGCCGTCACTCTTATTCCAAAGGCAGCTCTCATCAGGGGAGTGTGTCTGAAAGATACAATTCATCCTTGTTTGCTTTTTGTAATACAGAAAGCATTCAGCCTACTTTTTGCAACATAGAACTTGTTTGCAACTTACTTGGCTAAAAGATGTACTAGAAATCGTATCGTTGAACTAGACGACCTTCTTCCTCTTTTCTAAAGTCTGTCTGAATCATTTCGAGGTTTCGGGAGTGTGTGGTGTTGTGAGTGAAGAGCGTGGAGTCGGTCAGATGGCCACTTGCTGGCTGCGTGCCCTTGGGGGAATCGCTTACCTGCTCTGTGACTCAGTTTCCCCCATCGCTTACACGGAGTCAATATGACGAACTCATAGGCTGCTGCCAGTTCTCTGAGCTAATTCTTGGAGAGGGCCAATCCACGTAATAAGCACCGAATATCGTTACCTTTATTCTCGTTCTCAAATAACGTCATAGTTTTTCACTTCAGGTGTGCGTATGCCTAGCAGTGCTCTTTGGTGGCTGTTTGAACTGCCCCTCGTATGGCACCGTCATCTTTAAAACCCGTTTTCCTTCTGTTTTGCTGTTGTACCTACGCCCTTAATTCTTGTCCTTCTCCGTCAAGCTCCACTCTGCAAATAGCAAGGACTCCGTTTTGTTCAGTTTCTTACCACCCTTCGTCTACATCCGCCCCAGTGGTTTCTTTTAGCTTTCCTTCAGCTTCCTTGACACAAACCCGCCGTGAGCCGCGGGGGCTGTCCCCGAGGAGGCTGCTCTGTGCGTGATGGAGGGAATCCAGATGGGCTTCCTGGAGGCAGGAAGCGTCTTCTTGGTAGCTGGGAGATGCACGAACGCAGAGAGTGCTTTGTGCAGGGGCCGCGGCATCTCAGGAGAGACCGCAGTCGTTTCCTCCTGAGGGGACGACATAGGCCTCTGGGCAGCAAGGACGCCTGGCCACAGCCGTGGTGACTAATAAGCAGGTGTCAGGAGCGGTGAACAGGGGGTACTCGAGAGCAGGGTTTCTCAACCTCCGGCTGTTGAAATTTGGCCCCCGTCACTCTGTCATGGGAGCCGTCCTGTGCCTTGTGTGATGCTGAGCGTCCCTAGTCTCTACCTGCCAGATGCCAGCAGCACCCTCCCCGCCCCACACGCACGCCTGTGACAACCGAACGTATCTGCAGACATTGCCAAGGTCTTCCTCTGGGGGACAGATCGCCCTCACTCGAGACCCACAAACCAGTATTCTGGACCAAGAGACCGGAATAAGCAGGGTCATCGTCTAGCCGAGCAGCCACGTGTTTCCGGCCCAGGCGCCCCCTCCGCTTCCTGTCTGTGCCTTCCAGGGGAAGCTCGGAGACATGGCCCCGGCCCCGCAGCACCGTCTGAGGGGCTTCGAGGCGCCTGCTGAGGCACGGGGCTTGCCCAGCCTGCGGGCTCTAGCTGCTTCGAGCAGGAAAGCCGGAGTCCCCGTGGCGAATGGGTGCCGTTAGGGTGACAGTTTTGTCTGCCACTGCCCAGCGAGAAGGAGGCCCCGTCTGCTGCTGTCGACCTCCACGCAGTCAGGCACAGTGGAAGCGGGTCCCCGTGCCTTTGGGCTGCGGTCGCAGAATCCCGCGGACCGAGTGGCTTCTACACAGAGGCTGCTTTCTCACAGTTCGTAGACGGGACGTCCTACACCGGCGGACCGGCAGGTGTGTCTGCTGAGGGCCCGCCACCTGCTTCGCGGATGGTCTCCGTGGGATGACCGGATCCCACACGGACCCCACACGGATGGGAAGCTGGCACAGGAGCTCTGGGGGCCTCTTTGATAGAAGGGCACTAATCCCTTTCATGAAGACTTCACCCTCATCACCTAATCGCCACCCAGAGGCCCCGCCTCCTAACACCATTGCCTCACGGAGTGGGTTTCAACGTAGGGATTGAGGGGAGACAGACATTGAGTCCACAGCAGGAAGGAATGAAAAACATCTAGGAGGTCGTGACGTTTCTTTTTCCGCACGTGCACGTGCGCACATGCACACACAGGATCAAGTTGGCTTCCTTTTCCCATAAAGCTGCAGGTTGTAACTATGTTCAGCCTCGTGGGCCAGCCTGTCCGTTGCAGATACTCGGCTGGCTCTGCCGTCGTTGCGCACACGCAAGCAGTGACACACAGTGTATCAGCTCGTGGGCGTGGCCTTATTCCGATAAAACTTTATCTGCAGATACAAGCAGTGGGCCAGGCTTGGCCTTCCCCCGATCGAGACAGTTCGAAATAAACATGCCGTGCGTGGGCTTCGGGTGGATGTCTGTGTTCCAGGCTCGTTAAGTATTTATTTATTTATTTATTTATTTATTTTTAATTTTTTTTTTCAACGTTTATTTATTTTTGGGACAGAGAGAGACAGAGCATGAACGGGGGAGGGGCAGAGAGAGAGGGAGACACAGAATCAGAAACAGGCTCCAGGCTCCGAGCCATCAGCCCAGAGCCCGACGCGGGGCTCGAACTCACGGACCGCGAGATCGTGACCTGGCTGAAGTCGGACACCCAACCGACTGCGCCACCCAGGCACCCCTAGGCTCGTTAAGTATTTAATAAAGACTCTGCTTTCAAAGATGCCTCAGATTGGGGCCCTTGGTCTCTGTTTCAGCTAAAGACGGAAAACCAACCCCACATCTGCCTGGTGTTTGTGTCTGCGTCTCCCTGCCAAATCAGGATTTTTAAGGGCCAGCGAGTGATAATCCAGCAGGCTTTGCTGATGCGTCAGGCCGACGTTAAGCAGGCAGAATGGTTCACTGTACAGCTAACTCAAGTGGTGTGGGAAGCCATTTGTGAGAGAGGTATGGTTTAGCGGTGTGGGGAGGGCAAGAAACAGAAAACGTGCTCTCGGTTTGTTTTAAATCTCGTTTTATTGCCTAGTTGGGCGAGACCAATTCATGCTCACGCTGTTTCCCTCTCTCACGAGGAAGATGGAAAGGACTTTACTCTTGAAGGTCTCGTGTGCTTCATCTAAAACGTAGCGCTTATTTTAAAGCTTTCCCAGTTTATCATGATCACGCCCTTTTTTGCTCCTTGGAAATATTTTCAGCTCAGTGGCTGGTCCGCATCGTTGTGTGTTATCTGAATTCTGTGACCCCATCGCATAGAGAGAGAGGGTGGCTTGATTTTCACCGGCAGCTCTGTACCTGTTGGGTTTCGAAATCGAGCGGAAATGGGAGTGGACCACAGATAGTGTCTCTTGAGGGTTACTTCCTCAGGTCACTGGTTTTCAAGCATGGCAGGGTCAACCAGGCAGTACCTGGAGACACTGTGGGCTGTCAAGACTGGGAGGGGGGTGCCACTGGCATCCGGTGGGGGGAGCCCAGGGGTGCTACTCAACACCCTGCGGGGCACAGGACAGCGGTCCCCATGACAAGGAATGATGTGGCTCCGATGTCAGTCACGCCACGGCTGAGAAGTCCTGCTGTCGAGAGAGGTAGTGGGGATGCCTCTTCCTAGGCAGCAGGCCTGCTGGCTTCAGTAACGACTCCAGGCCGGCCGAGGGTTAGGCAGGGGGGCACTAATGCTTTGCCCTCACGCAGCTCTTCCATCGAGGTGCCACCAAGCTCTCTATTCCCCTTCATGTGGCTGGGCCTCTGTTTCCTATTCTTCGGAAGTTGTTTGTAACAACTTCCACACCTGCCATTGAGCCAGTCCTGAGTGTTTCTGTCTCTGTCATTGATACCACTGCTTTGTTGGTATGCACGTCCCCTTGGGTGGAAGAAGACGTACATCAAAAGCTGCAGGAAAGCCGAAGAGGCAGAAAGCCCAGAAGTCCTACGTCTCAGGCAGACTGGAGGTGAATGCGCTCATTAGCCTTGCAGCCCAGTTGGGGAGAGAGCAGCGCTGGCACCGTAGAGTGTGGGCCCCCCCCCCCCCCGGGGGAGAGGCATCCAATCTGGAGACGCCAGTCTTCCAAGATGGCGCCTCTCACAGCACCTGGGCGGCCGTGGCCTGAGACCAGGTGCTCAAGCAGGCCTTGTTTGCGTAGTCTGTGAACATCTCTCTGTTCCACCACGAAAGAGCATCAGGACTGCAAAGTGTGCGAGTGACTGCTTCGTCCAGTGTCCTCACTGCACAAATGAGGAGAGGTGGAGAAAGAACGCGTCTGCGGGTTCGTGGTCTTCTCTGGATTCAAAACCGTGTGTCGGCCGTGTCACTGTCACAGCTGCTTCTCTCATCAGCTCCTTGAGGTCCTTGCTAACCCCATACCGAAGAACAGGAAACAGAGGCCCAGCCAAATGAAGTGACCTGGCCCAGGCGCTCCTGGGGGATCGAGGGCAGACCCAGTGGTCCTCCTGTTGCTGACATTTTCTCCACCTGGCCCTCCTGCAAGAAGGAAGTCTTAAAAACAAATGGATTAAAGAAAAAAACAAAACAAAACCCAAACCAAAAAGAAACCAAAAACATTGAGAGGTCATGCAGAGATTTGCCCAAAGAAATGAAGCTAAGGTGATTTTATTTATTTATTTACTTACGTATTTATTTATTTTTAAGTAGTCTCCATGCCCAACGTGGGGCTTGAACTCAGTACCCTGAGATCACGAGTTGCGTGTTCTACCGAGGGAGCCATCCAGGCGTCCCGGCAGCTAATGTAAATCTAAGCAAATAGGAGGGACTCGTGTCAGCAGTGACGTGGAACAATACCGCATGTGTTTCTGAAGATCTCTGGTTTCCAGTCATGATTTCCTGTGCCCTCTAGTAGGGGACACAAGTTTCAATGACACGTGTTCAAGGTCATGGCACTCCCGTATACCTTTATCTGCTCAGTCACTTTGCTTCAGCAGGGGAAGTTCATTGTCACGATTCCTCGCCCACGCTCTTTGCAGTCTTAGATTCCCGCCGCTTGGGTTAATCTTCACTGCTTCGTCCCTGTCTTGCAACACGTCTTCACTGAACGTCGTCCTCGCCACCTTCTAGAAGTGCGATATATGTTGCAAGGCATTATCACGGAGAGAGATCAGAAACTCGGGCAACGAAACCTCAGTGGCAGCATTTAAGCCCCCGGATGCAGAAGGACATCAAGGACGGGCGTTGAGTTAGACGTGAGCTTGCACCTCGTCCTTCGCACGTTGCCCGTACGGCACCGGGAACCGCCAGCGTGTCCCGCCTGGGAACAGAGGTGGCATCCACCCAGAGGAGCTGAGAATTCTGGTTCCTGCGCTTGTGGGTGTCACGGGGGGTGGCGGAGGGGGGCGGGTGAAACGGCGAATCCTGGAGTCATACAGTCTGGAGGTGACATTTACTGCATTGTGTGCGTGAGCCTTGAGCCACTTACCTGATTTCTCCAATATTTACTCTCCTCGTGTGTAAGGCAATAACCACGACAACTGAGCAGCTGTCCTGTAGAGATAGTGGGCACAGAGTGCCCAGGTTTGGTTAAAGGAAGTAATGCGGTTGGAACCTGCGATTTTGTGTGCCTTAAGTGGCAGTTCTGTGGCTGGTGTCTGGAAGATGAAGAAAGAAGGGACAGAGGAAGGAAATACTCTGCATTTTGCGTCCCCTCCCGAATTCCTATGTTGAAATCCTGACCCCCGCTGTCAATGGTGTTAGCGGGTGGGGCCTTTGGGAGGTGGTTAGGTTGTGAGGACGGAATCCTCACGCATGGGATTCGTGTCCTTTTAAAGGAGACCCCCACCCAGAGCTAGCGCACCCCTTCTGCCATGTGAGGACACGGGAAAGACGGCCGTCTGTGAACCGGAAAGCAGCCCTCACCAGACACCAGGTCTGTCTGGCACCTTGATCTTGGACTTCCCAGCCTCCAGAAGCGTGAGGAATAAGTGTCTGTTGTTTGTAAGCCCCTCAGTCTGTGGGATTTTGTTACAGCTGCCGACTGTAGGAACTAAGACATACACCAGAAGCTTGACCTCTCTTCTAGTGTTGCCCCTTAGTCATTGAGACTGACCTCTTCTTAGGAACCTTGTCTGCTCTCCGCACTGTGCTCTGATTATGGCATCAGTAGATGTTTTTAGGTCGAGTCACCAAGGAAGCTAAGAGTGGTTTCCCACTGCCCGGGTTTGGATCTCAGCCCCAGCCAAGTGTCTGGGGCCTGTGGGTTCCTGGAGGGATCTCAAGACCTGGCCTGTAAAAGGGAAAGTTGCACCTGGGGAAGCGAGGCAGAGCGTTACCAAGAGGCTTTAAGGGAAGTCGTGGCGAGTTGTTGGAGCGGTGCCTGGTGGAGAGGACGCACCACACGAGGCCTGCCTATCATTTTTATTATTCGTGCAATTCCTTGCACAAGGCCCTTTAAAGATACCAACCAGGAGAATAAGAAATGGCCCTCGAAATCCAGTGTCCCGTGCCCTTAGCTGGTCGAGACCGCAGGAGGAGAAGGCAGGAGCCGGGTGGGTGGGGTCAGCAGGCAGGGAGAGTCAGGAGTTTGTAAGACGGACAGATCACTGTGGCCCGGGGTATATGGTGAAGACCCCAGGCAAGAGCGAGTCAGGCCAGGAATCTACTTGCCCCTGCTCTATCCACTCACCTGGGGTTTTCCATCTACACCGCTGGCAACCTGACAGATGAAAGCTTGGAGATAAGATTTCTAGCAGGGCCGAGAGCAGGGCCGAGACTCAGGATATAGTCACTGGTTAACACTGGAGGGGGTGGGGTTGTGTTATGGCCACAGGGGTGGGGGAGGGGGTGGGGGTTGTGTTATGGCCACAGGGGTGGGGGAGAGGGTGGGGGTTGTGTTATGGCCACAGGGGTGGGGGAGGGGGTGGGGGATGTGTTATGGCCACAGGGGTGGGGTGGGGGAGGGGTGGGGGTTGTGTTATGGCTGCGGGGGAGGGGGAGGGGTGGGGGTTGTGTTATGGCCGCGGGGGAGGGGGAGGGAGTGGGGGTTGTGTTATGGCCACAGGGGTGGGGTGGGGGAGGGGTGGGGGTTGTGTTATGGCCGCGGGGGAGGGGGAGGGGTGGGGGTTGTGTTATGGCCGCGGGGGAGGGGGAGGGGTGGGGGTTGTGTTATGGCCACGGGGGTGGGGGAGGAGGTGGGGGTTGTGTTATGGCCACAGGGGTGGGGTGGGGGAGGGGTGGGGGTTGTGTTATGGCCGCGGGGGGAGGGGGAGGGGTGGGGGTTGTGTTATGGCCACAGGGGTGGGGGACACATAGGAGGAGGGAGAAGTGCAGGCTGGGGGGCAGCCCGCGGGGAGGGCCTCGGAGGGGCCGTCCCGCGCGGCCTCAGTTAGGTGCTTACAGTTGTGCGAGGCAGTTCACAGCCTCTGTGCAGCGGATTGTAAAACCAACAGCGGCTACCATACGACTCTGTGAAATAAAGTCCACGTTTTATATATTCTTTATAATCAGGCACTGGGGAGCCGACAGGCCTGGGTGGAGGAGGAGTGGAGAGTAGAGAAAGGAGAGGGGGCCGCACACACAGGAAGCCTCCTTTCACGGAGGAACATTCCCATCTGCCGAGCACTGTGGTTATTGCCTCGGCTGTTCGGGTGTGGAATCCGACGGAGGCCGGGCCTGCTCACTGCCACTGCCGTCGGTGTGGCAGGTGAAGGTGGCGTTCTAGCCACGGGAGGGAGGGAGGGAGGGAGGGCGGCAGGGACCCCGAGGAGTCCCGTGCTGGAGGGCCGCACGTAGGACGAGCCAGCGGGGATGGGTCGTGCTGCCTGGGGACACCCCCCTGAGAGCAGGGTTTGCAGGACCCCCACAAGCAGGGGGCGGGGGGGCTGGCCCAGCCCAGGAGAAGCCACACCAAGGGGGTAACTCTGAGACAGGTCCGAAGGGTCCAGCCTTATGGGACACGCAGACGCCGGGGGCACTCCAGCATTGCCGTGTGTGAACGGTGGGCAGGGCGGCCGGCAGGTAGACGCTTCACCCCAGAACTGCTCCCTTCTCTTCCCACGGTATAAATGGTGAGAGAGTTCAGAGTCACAAGTGCCTTTGGCCCCACCGCACCCCCAGCCTGGGAGCCGAGCATAGGGGTCCCTGTTAATCACACAGCCTCCACCCCATAAGGATTCCCAGCTCCCCGGCACCCCCGGCCTCCCCACACCGAGCAAGGTGAACGCGGTACCCCCAGCAGACTGGGCTGCCCCCTCGTGGAGAAGGGCTGCATCAGCCGCGGACTCCGGCAGTAAGATGCCCCCTTACTGTCCTTGAGGAAGGGCCACTGTGGGTTCCCCATCGCCCTAGGACCCACGTGGGTCATGAGTGCTCCTGCCCCCTGCCCTGCGTTGTTGCCGCCCCTCCTGGAACCGGAGTTGTCTGCTGCGTTCCGGAACCACCACCCTGACCGACGAGTGTTGAGGGAAGGGTGGGGGGAGCTGGCATCTCTAATAACGACCAGTTATCAGGTGAAACAGCTCAAGCCACCCCAGCGGGTCCAGAACAGCCTCCTTTTCTTCGGATGTTTGCTCGTGTGGTTCCTTTACCCCCAGCCACCTTGAGCGCTCGGAGCCCGGCTGAAGACAGGTGCCCTGTGTGCACTGCAGCGGGGTCGGGGGGCACTCGGGGACGGGGAGCTCCGGAGGGACTGATGGAAGGCGGAGAGGAAGCCCAGAGGTGCACTGGCACGACGTTTAGCCAGGGCACGCTGGGCTCTGTTTGGCTCTTAACGCCGAAATGGCTCTACCTCTCAAGCTGTGTCTCCGTCCCCTGCAAGCAGGTCTGACCCTGCTGTATCCCTTCCGCCCTTCCCGTCCCTCCGCTTCTCCCCAGACCCGAAGCTGGGCGTCCCACGGCCACGTGTGCCCCGCTAACGAGGCACGTTCGACTTCGGTGGTGGTGCCGCCTTCGGGCCTCGCGAAACCCCGGCTTCCCTCTCTGTCGCGGCAGGTTTTTCCCACTCGGCGTTCACGTTCGGTATTGAGAGCCACATCAGCCAGTCCAACATCAATGGGACGCTAGTGCCGCCAGCTGCCCTCATCTCCATCCTGCAGAAGGGACTTCAGTATGTGGAGGCCGAGATCAGCATCAACGAGGTGGGTGCCCTCCCCGTCTCCCGGGATCCTGCCGGGATCGCCTCCGTCCCGTCTCTCGCTTTGAACTGACTTCATCCTCACAAGCCTGTTGGATTCAGCTTTCTCTCTAGCTTTTGTAAAGCTCTTTGAGGGGCACCTGAGCGACTCAGTGGGTGACGCGTCCGACTCTTGGTTTCATCTCAGGTCGTGATCTCGTGGTTTGTGAGTTCGAGCCCCGCTTCGGGCTCTGCGCTGACAGTGCAGAGCCTGCATGGGATCCTCTCTCTCTCTCTCTCTGCCCCTCCCCTGCTCGGGCTCACTCTTTCTCAAAAGAAACAAACAAACTTGAAACAACAGAATGAAAAAGAGATCTAAAAAAAGTACAGAAGTAATCTATCCCGTATTCTGTCGTTTCCGTTCCCCCACCATTTTGCAAAAACCCCATCTTTGAAAACACCCAAATTTCTGCCTGTCCTGTGTGCATTCTGCCGGCAGTGGTCATCTCCTCTTGCCTCATTTTTTTTTTTAATTTTTTTTTGAGAAGGAGGGAGAGACCGCACGAGTGGGGGAGGGGCAGAGAGCGAGAAAGGGAGATAGAGGATCCGAAACAGACTCTGCACTGACAGCAGAGAGCCGGATGTGGGGCTTGAACTCATGGACTATGAGATCATGACGTGAGCTACAGTCGGATGCTTCATGGACTGAGCCACCCAGGCCCCCCTCCTCTGTCGTCTTAGATTGGATGCCCGAGGCGGTTTTCCACCAGCCCCGCGAGGTCCCATCTAGTCTCTTTTCCTGCGTAACAGTGAACTGTGGGGATAGGGGCGCATGACCCCAGAGGCAGAAGACCTGAATTGGGGTGCCTGGATGGCTCAGGTCACGACGTCACGGTTCACGGCTGCTTCTCTTCCTCAGCAGTGCCGGCTCCAACGTGTGTACAGGAGAACGTAGAGGTCGTCTCATTGGTGACTTAGGCTTGCGGTCATTAAATAGGGGAACCACGTGCGTTTAGAGTTTAAACTAGGAGGTGTTTTCATTACTCTGGGCACGTGATACTTCTGGCCGAGTAGTCATCCCCTTGAGGTGTGAATATGTGAAGAAGGCAGGTGATACGGACGCATGCTGACCAGTTGGCCAACAGTGGGCACGCCGTGGTGGGAACCGAAGGGTGAACATGGTTGACGAGGTGACCAGCTACTTGTTCACACGTTTTGTAGGGTTTTGTATCGTTTGCTTGTTTTTGGATATAGTATCGTGACCAGAACTCAGCTGGTGTCACGTTTCGTTTAGCTCATGTCCAGCTGAAACTCACGTCTTTCCGGTCTTCCTAATTTCTGAGGTAATTCAAGGTCGGAACGTACAGAAACGTGTTTGCACATTAAGCAGACACAACCCAGAAGCACTGAGTTTTGTATGACTAATATTTGGAGCAGAGACAGAGGGAGACACACAGTCTAAGGCAGCTCCAGGCTCTGAGCTGTCAGCGCAGAGCCTGACCTGGGGCGTGAACTCACGAACCAAGAGATCATGACCTGAGCTGAAGTTGGACGCTTCACCGACTGAGCCACCCAGGCGCTCCTGGAGTGATTTGTAAGGAAAGAACATTCTTCTGTGTTTTTAAAAGTGTGCATGGAAACTTTTTCACTGCAAATAGAAGCCAGCGAATCAAAAGATGTGGGAAGAAAAGGAATTAAATTCAAATGAGTAGGAATTGAACAGTGCTGTCGTCCGTATATCATGGCTAGATTTAGTCCACACCCTGAACCCAAAACGTCATTTCAAATGGCAGCAGGTGTGTACGGTATTAATTCGGACAGACGGGTGCACAAGGAATCGAATCCTGAACTGTGCTAGTATCTCTAAATTGGCCTTGGGTTTCTGAAGAGCTGCCTCTTCCGTGTAAGAGGGTAGTTGGTCACGGATCTGCTCACCAGCCGTAGCAGTCTGCACACAGCTTGTCAGCCTCAGCACTGCCGCCTCGTGGGGGCAGGTGACTGTGCTGGGGCAGCCTGTACACGGTCCAGCGCGTTGAGCAGTGTCCCTGGCCTGCACCCACTAGATGCCAGTTACCTCTGTCTAGTGGGGACAGCCCACGGTGTCTTCGGACATTGCCGGATGTCCCCTCAGAGGGAAGAGTCGCTCCCCGCTGGGAACCCCTGCATCCAGCATAGCACTTTTTGTCGTGAAATAGCAAGGTTCACATGGCACTAATGCCCCAATTCAGTCTGGTATTTACCCAATACAGAGTCGGTCGTGACACCAGAATCTTGATGTGTGCCCCAGGCCGTGCCCCCCCTGCAACATCCCACTGTGCCCCCCTGCCCCTCCCAGCTGACCCCGCCACACCCCACTGTGCCCACCCGCCCCTCCCGGCCGTCCTCCACACCCACTGTGCCCACCGGCCCCTCCCAGCCGTCCCCCACACCCCACTGTGCCCACCGGCCCCTCCCAGCCGTCCCCCACACCCCACTGTGCCCACCGGCCCCTCCCAGCCGTCCCCCACACCCCACTGTGCCCACCGGCCCCTCCCAGCCGTCCCCCACACCCCACTGTGCCCACCCGCCCCTCCCAGCCGTCCCCCACACCCCACTGTGCCCACCCGCCCCTCCCAGCCGTCCCCCACACCCCACTGTGCCCAACCCCCCCCCCCCAGCCGTCCCCTACACCCCACTATGCCCACCTGTCCCCAACCCACTGCGGACCCCACGGGTGTTGCTGTGGACTCCCAGTCCCCGCTGGCTCCCCTCCGGGCACCGACGGCCATCCCCGTGCTCTCTCCCCAGGATGGCACGGTGTTCGACGGCCGCCCCATAGAGTCCCTGTCCCTGATCGACGCGGTGATGCCTGACGTGGTGCAGACGCGGCAGCAGGCCTTCCGGGAGAAGCTCGCTCAGCAGCAGGCCAGTGCGGCGGCCGCAGCCGCGGCGGCTGCAGCCGCGGCGGCCACGACGGCCACAGCGGCCCCGACAGCCGTTGCTCAGCAACATCCACCAAAGAACGGAGAGGCCACGGTGAACGGGGAGGAGAACGGAGCCCACGCGATAAGTACGTGCGGGGCTCTGGGGGTGGGCGAGCTTCTGGCGGTTTCTCTGCTCCGTCTGTGTGAGTCGGCTAGACTCTTCGCGATCTGCCCGCCGTACGTTCTCAGGCGTTGTGCTGTCCGCGTGCTGTTTGCCCGCGAGGGCTTCACACCGTTTTCGGGAGGTCCTTGGATGCGACGGTCTGGACGCACATAGCCCTGATTTTGGGGCACCGGGCTCCTGTGAGAGCTCCTTTCGTACGGCAGCGAGAAGCACCGTGTGACTACCGTTCGACATTAAAGGGTTTCATTTGTGGAGGCCACGGGTCCTGTCATTCAGCCTCCCGTGCTGAGCGGGTTTGGCCGAGATCCACTGGAACAGTTCAGCTCACAGATCGGCCCGAGGTCCTATCCAGAGAACCTGACTCCGCTCTGATCTGCGGCTTATGGACTCAAAGACTGCTTCAGGGTCTAAGTTCGAAGTGTGCTTTTGTGTGTGTGTTTCTTAATCTTCCGTCAAGGGAAGCAATTTGGAATTGGTGAACTTTAAGAAATCCGTACGTCTGCCAAGACAGAAATTTTCCCAACTTGTAAATTGCACGGATTTCTTTTATTTATTTTCATTTTTTTATGTTTATTTATTGATTGATTTTCACATTTTATTTATTTTTGGGGGAGAGACAGACACAAGTGGGGGAGGGGCAGAGAGAGAGGGAGACGCAGAATCCGAAGCAGGCTCCGGGCTCCGAGCTGTCAGCACAGAGCCTGACGCGGGGCTTGAACTCAGGAGCTTTGAGATCGCGACCTGAGCCGAAGTGAGATGCTTAACTGATCGAAACCCCCCGGGCGCCACAGAATTCCTTTTAAATCTTAAGAAAACGTAATGGAGCATGGCTGCGTGGAGACACGCACGCTTCTTAAAGCACGCTGGCCACACACACACACAGAGCCTTCGATCCAGGGGTGCCTCTGGGTTGACTTGCTCGTTCCGGGGAGCATCCCTGACAGCTCGCGGCCACCTCCTCCCTGCCACGTTGTCCTCCGCCTTCCGCGTTCCCTTTATTCCCTGAGGCCTGCTGCCACCTGCAGTTTGTGTCATCGTGCTGCAGCGCAGGTTGAAACCAGACCGTGGTGTCTGACGTTGTATCTTATACTGACCTTCAAGAATCTTTCCTCTCCTGCCGCTTGGGAGGAAAACAGCCGCCCTCCGGGATGGTTTCCAGGTGGCATTTAGCACGGCCAGTGTCCACGGTCACCAGGCTTCCTTGGGCATTCAGAACCGGATCCCGTGGTTCATCCAGGGCAGGCCTGTCCGCTTAGAAAGCATGGCGGTTCTGCTCAGCTCGAGAACTCCGACACAAAGGTGATTTCAGGATGCTCACGGCACTGGACCCCCACGAATACAAGGGTGTTTGCAGGCAGGGGTGCGGGGTGGCGGGCATTCTGCAACAATGGTGGCGTCTCCCGGTAGGAGCTTCTCAGACAAAGACGTGATACTCAGGAGCGCCTGCAGGGCTCAGTCGGTTAAGCGTCCAACTTTGTCCCAGGTCACGAGCTCACGGTTCATGGGTTCAAGCCCTGCATTGGGCTACGTGCTGATAGTGCAGAGCCTGCTTAGAGTTCTCACTCTTTCCTTTGTCTCTGCCCCCTTACCCCCAACTTGTGCTTGCTTTCTCCCTCAAAATAAATAAACTTTAAAAAAAAAAAAGGTGATCCCTCCAAAAGGTGCTCACAGATAACACGTGTCACCCCATCTGGAAAAGAGCTCTAGCTGGCTGTCGTCATTGTTCCCCAGTGTCGTGGTGGTGGTTAGACCCTGGCCCTAATTAGGAAGAATAAATAAATTTGTATTTCTCTATCAAATTTGGAGAGTGTTGAACTAAGAAAACGCAATACATTTACTACATTACACAAAAGCAGGATTCAGTTACCGTCGTCAGAGGTAATAGAACTAAGTACACGAAAAGAAGGTGTTTCTAAGACTCAAGTGCCCCCAAGAATGCGCTGCTTTTATACTGGTCGCCACATGTCTTTTCCTATTTCTTGTGACAGATAATCATTCGAAACCAATGGAAATAGACGGGGACGTTGAGATTCCACCCAACAAAGCCACAGTCCTTCGGGGCCACGAGTCCGAGGTGTTCATTTGTGCCTGGAACCCTGTCAGCGATCTCCTAGCTTCAGGGTAAGGATGCCAGGTGGTGGGTGCTGCAGGGCCCGTGGGGTCCGAGATGCTTTCCGGAACTGTGCCTCATGGAGTAAGTGCTCCCCTCTTTTGTGTGCGGAGCAAGGCCTGGGGCTCTCTGTGCCGCTCTCTTCCCCGGGTTGTGAGGGAGTCCTGGTTCCACGCTGTGTTCTCAGTGGGATGGAGAGCAGCGCAAAGACACGTTAAATTACTAAGAGCAGCAAAAATGGCGAGCAGGAAAACACGGCCAGTGAGCGTGATTAAGAAGACACAGGCCGTGGGCCAGAGATAGCTGACATAGGCCGCCCGGAAGTCTGATGGGCTTTGTTTCCACTGGACCCGGACGCTGAGTGCATGTGCGTGTTCATTCTGCAGATCCGGAGACTCAACGGCAAGGATATGGAACCTTAACGAAAACAGCAACGGGGGCTCCACGCAGCTCGTGTTGAGGCACTGTATACGAGAAGGGGGCCATGACGTCCCCAGTAATAAAGACGTGACCTCCCTGGACTGGAACGTAAGCCCCTGCCGCCACCCAGACGCTTAAGCCCCCGGAGACCCTCCAGCGCCACGGGGGGCGCCCCTGCAAACACAGGGGAGCGGGCGGTCCTGTTGGCGAGCACCCCTAGCCCGGGGGCCGGTGGTACGGGTGCTGTCTCTTCCTGAGAGCTTCTCACAAGGCCGTGTCGGGCAGACCCCTGGCTGGGGGTTCAGAGGCTCGTCTTCCCATCATTAAGCAAGATGAGCCCGGTGGTTTTCCTGGGGGGGGGCCCGTTCCGCTGGCGGGATATGAGGCGCGACCCGGGGAAGGGGACGTGTCCCCTCGCTGTCTCGACAGCAGGCGTCACGTGCATTTGGACGTGGGAAGCCCGCGGTCCTTCGTGACTTCTTTACACTTTCGCTTCCGTATGTGCAGGCACGGTTTTCAAAGCTTCCTTAAGCCTCACTACCGTCATGTCTCATACGGTGGTTGTAACCGTGCCACCGGGGTGAGCGGTGGCGGTATTTCCCCCGTTCCTGCGCTTGTCCTCACAGTGCCTCACGTTGTGGGTTCGGAGCAGTGTGGGCTCCAGGAGGCGCACGGGGTCGATCTGTCCCTTCCCTGGGAGCCAGCTCCTGCTGGGAGAGTAGCCTCGCCCTGGGATCAGCTGACAGGCCGTCTTGGCTGTTTTCGACGCTGCCCCCCACTGAGCTGTTGGCGGTGCTGTCTGTTTCTTTCTGGCCCGCAGAGCGACGGGACGCTGTTGGCCACAGGCTCCTATGATGGTTTTGCGAGAATATGGACGGAAGATGGTGAGCCCGGCCTGCCTCGTGTGGGGTGGGAGCAGGCGTGCCCCAGTGTGGAATCACCCAGTGAGCCGACCATGGCTTTGAAGTCAACCTCTTTGTTATTTCCCTACGTAACAGGCAACCTGGCCAGCACCTTAGGGCAACACAAAGGCCCCATCTTTGCCTTGAAATGGAACAAAAAGGGGAATTACATTTTGAGTGCTGGTGTAGACAAAGTGAGTATTAGCTTGACGTCGGTGTCTCTTGTCTGCAGATGCTTATTTATTTTTAATCTCTGGATCACATCCTGGGTTTTATTTGTTTGTTTTTTGGTTTTTTAATGCTGAGAATTTCTGCTTCTCCTTAAGATAGCAGAAGAGGTTTATTCGGTTTTGTTTTTGTGGGTTTGATCTTACTGTTCATTTGTAATACGTATGCTCTCAATATAGTCTACCGTTCCACAGACCTTTGTGCCAAACCTCCCCCCATGTTTTTGAGGTGCATTATTCAGTGACACAGGAAGTCCCCAAATTGCATTTATGCAACGCTTGAACAAGCAAAGGGGTGTGGGACGCACTGGACGGAAACCCTTCACCACTGGGCCATTTTGGAAACACGGACTATCTTCTCTCGAGAGGCCAGGCTTCTGTTTCCCTGACTCGATACATCGTTACTTCCTGTGGAAGGGCTGCGGGCCTCTCCGAGCACGGGAGTAGAGAGAGCCGCGCACGAGCGGGCGCGCCCTTGACGGCCACGGAGCCCCTGGACAGGGCTGCCGGTGGATGTGATGGGGTCAAGGCCGGGTGGCCGCCAGCACCCAAGTGCATCTAGAAGCCATGGGTGGGCAAGGAATGAGGCGGTGTAGGTGCCATCTGGCTCTGAGTCTGAACCCGTCCTCTGGATTTGTGTCCTCAGTCGCCAACAGCCAGGAATCATGACCCCCAAAAAACAGGGATTGGATGGTCACGTCATTCCTAAGACTTGGCGGGAATTTGAAGTCCTTGCTGTGGGGAAATATTATCAAGAAATGGAAACAGAAGGGGAAGAAAAGCATGTCCTCACGGCATTTTGTGTTTGTACACCTGTAAACTGGGTGTGAATACTCTACTTTGGTTTGCTTTCCAGAGGGCGGGCTTGCTTGCTTGCTTTTTTTTTTTTTTTTTTTTTTAACATTTCTTTATTTTTGAGAGACCGAAAGCAGGAGAGGGGCAGAGAGAGAGGGAGACACAGAATCCGAAGCAGGCTCCAGGCTCTGAGCTGTCAGCACAGAGCCCAACGCGGGGCTCACCCCATGAACCATGAGATCATGACTTGAGCTGAAGTCAGACGCTTAACCGACTGAGCCACCCAGGCGCCCCTCTACCAGGCTTTCTTTACACGTTCATACTGACGTCAGGATGATTTGAGAACCTTGTTAAGTTACTGCTTCATGTTCATTCAGGTTCTAGAATTAATATAAAATAATGGCCATGACTTACAAACCCTGCCGTGGTGTTGGTCAAAAATATTTACTATGTGACCCTTGACGGAAAATGTGTGCTGACCCCCACACTGGAATGTGACGCTCTGGGTTAGTCTCTCTCTCTCTAAGGCAGTAGACCCCTCATTCGGACCCAGCAGCCCAGTAGCTAATGTTGAACAAGCTGAGTGCTATGGTTGACTCACTAAACATTCTCCTGGAACTACATCACGTTTTCTCCGAGGTGTTCTAATTCACATATTACAGACGTGCACACACACACATACACACACGGAACTTTGGGACGTGGCTGGTCATCCGTACTGCTGATTGGATTGTGAAAATGACTTGCACAAATGACCGCTCACCTTTGACAAGCACGTTAACTATTACGTGTGTTGGCCAATTCAGTGCTCCCAGGGTAGGAGGCGGGCACTGTGGCATCACCCTGTGTCACAGAGACCCGCACTGACTTGCCTAGGGACCCACCGGTACAGGGTACGGGCCCTGAATTGCCAGTAACTTCTGCCCTTCAACCTACACACGCTTCTAAAAAGTTTTTTCAGGGGCGCCCGGGTGGCTTAGTCGGTTAAGGTCGACTTTGGCTCAGGTCATGATCTCACGGTTCATGGGCATGAGTTAAAGCCCCGCGTCGGGCTCTGTGCTGACAGCTCGGAACCTGGAGCCTGCTTTGGATTCTGTGTCTCCCTTTCTCTCTGCCCCTCCCCGGCTCGCACTCTGTATCTATCAAAAAATAAACATTAAAAAAATTTTTTTCAAGTTTTTTGCGTCCTTACTTGCATCCCTGCTCGGGGACTCCCCTTTATATTCATTTCTGGTTTTCGACCTTACTTGAAGTTGTGACTGTAGGAGGTGATGAGCTGTATGGCCAATGAAAATTCACATTATGAATTCAGTTAGTCTTCGGGTCCTACACTCGCTTGTTTGTGAGTGGCTACGTTAGGAAAAGAGCTGTATTCCACCAAACAACAAACAAAAAACGTTTATCGGTCTAAGGGTGCCTGGCTGACTCAGTCAGGGGAGGATATGACTCCTGATCTCCAGGTTTTGAGTTCGAGCCCTACCTTGGGTGTAGAGACTACTTAAAAAGAAAATCTTAAAAAGAAAAGTTAATTGGTCGAGAGCTGGCCCCGAACTTAGAGAACCGAGTTTCAAAGATACTTACTGCTCTGTTTCCTCTGGAAATTTCTGCAGCTGATAGAAAATATAAGCAGTTCTTCTTAAAATCTTTCATTTTTTAAAAAAAATTTTGAAATGTTTATTTTTGAGAGAGAGAGAGAGAGAGAGAGAGAGAGAAACAGAGCAGGAGAGAGGGAGGGACAGAGAGAGAAGGAGACACAGAATCTGAGGCAGGCTCCAGACTCTGAGCTGTCAGCACAGAGCCCGACGCGGGGCTCGAACCCATGAACCGCTAGGTCACAACCTGAGCTAAAGTCAGACACTTAACCAAGTCAGCCACCCAAGTGCCCCTTAAAACAAAATATTTCTTTTTATTATGTTTTTATTTTAAATCTTTTTTTTAATGTCTGTTTTTGAGAGAGAGTGCGAGTGGGGGAGGGGCAGAAAGAAGGAGACACAGAATCCGAAGCAGGCTCCAGGCTCTGAGCTGTCAGCACAGAGTCTGACACGGGGCTTGAACTCACAGACCACGAGATCGTGACCTGAGCCGAAGTCAGATGCTTAATCAACTGAGCCACGCGGGCGCCCCAAAGCAAAATCTTTCTTAAGTGCCATGGACAGGGAGGTGGAAAGGTTTCAGTTAAGGTGAAAGTTCCAGTTGATTAAGACTTAATTTTGGTGGTGTTCATTGAGCGGCCTCTGGTTCCTTCCCTGCGTATCTTCCCAAGATCAGTAAGTTCCTAAGAATCCAGGATTTACTTTGCTTTCCAAGGGGTGGAGGGAGATCATTTTGTCTCCCTGTTTCTCGACCCGTGAACTGGGGCCTGATCCCAGGGTCATGACTACTCGGCTGTATCGAGGATCCCCGATTCTTGGGGTGATGGTCGTGGAAGTGTCAGGACTGGCAGCGTCTGTAGCTCTTTGTTTGGAAAAGTGCCAGAAAGGTGCTTAATTGCACACTTTTCAACCCGTCTCCCTGTCGGGGGGTGAGGGAGCGTGCCCCCCGATCGGGGCAGAGTCTCAGGACCGGCTGCTGTGTCTGTCACCAGCACATGGGGCCGCCGAGTTCACACAATGTCGCTATCCAGACCGTTCAGCTTAAAACACACACGCTGGATCCCAAAAATCTAGACGAAAGACAGAATGCCAAATTATCTCCTTGATGTTTCTCTGTTGATTGCATGTTGAAACAATAATATTTTGGCCACATTGGAGTGAAATAAAATATATTGCTAAAATTAATTTTACTCATTTCTTTTTCTATTTTTTTTTAAATGTAGTTCCCAGATAATTAAAAATGACCTGTGTGACTCACATTCTGTGTCTTTCAGACCGTGCCAGTTTAGAAGGAAGGGGTGTTCTCGGTCTTTGGTTGTGTGTTACGTTTTTCTAGAGAAATCTTTTGGTGAAGAAGAGTTGCTAACTTTTTCTTTTTGTTTTGCGGAGCACAGACAACAATTATTTGGGATGCCCACACAGGAGAAGCCAAACAACAGTTTCCGTTTCATTCCGGTGAGTTTGCTTTTTGTTTTTTGGAATTCAGAAATGGCAATCCACGGAAGCTTAATGTCCCTTAAAGTAATCACGAAGGACTGCAGGAAGGAGGCCACGAAATCTAGCTGGTAGCAGGGGAATGCATGTCACCGACCGCAGAACTGGTGTGGGCGTCTTTGCCCTGCTGTCCCCAGGGCGACGCTGTGTTGGGCTTCCCTGAGACCACGCCCAGACTCCAAAGTTCCCTGGGAGAACTCCCCGGACTCAGCAGGTAGATGTCCTCAGGGTCAGATGTATTACAGCGAAGAGATTCAAAGCAAAATCAGAAGGCGAACGAAGTGAAATCCAGACTCTTCCAAGGGTCCTCTCCCAGCAGAATCACACGGCGCGTCTGACATGCCCCCCCCAAAACCAGTGTGATAACACGTGCGAACAGCCGTCTGTCAAGAAAACTCATTAAGTCTCAGTACCCGAGGTCTTTATTTATTATTGTTATTTTTTTTTTTATTTTAGAGTGCATGAGCAGGGGAGAGGGACGGGGTTGTAGAGGGGAGAGGGAGAAGTGGGCGTGGGGGGAGAATCCCAAGCAGGCTCCACACTCAGCACAGAGCCCAACACAGGGCTTGATCCCATGACCCTGGGATGATAACCTGAGCCGAAATCAAGAGTCAGACGCTCAACCAACTGAGCCGTCCAGGTGCCCTTCGATGCCTGAGGTTTATAATTTTTAATCTTCATTATTTTTTTAAATGTTTACTTTTGAGAGAGCGCACACGCGTGAGCAAGGGAGGGGCAGAGAGAGAGGGAGACACAGAATCCGAAGCAGGCTCCAGGCTCCGAGCTGTCGGCACAGAGCCCGACGTGGGCTCGGACCCGCGAACTGCGAGACCGTGACCTGAGCTGAAGTCAGAGGCTTAACCGACCGAGCCACCCAGGCGACTTAGGACTGTGTTCAGATGGGCAGTACTGCAGGGGGTACTTCAGCAGTGATTCCTCCTGATCAGGGCAGCTAGGAGCGAGGGAGAGCCCGGATGTCGCAGCTTATGTGCTGCTGCTTTGGAGATGTAGCACGTCTCTCCTGTGGCCGCCCTCGGAGCTTGGGGCCCTCAGCGGATACACCGCTTGGGGTGCCGGTGAATTTTGTTGTTAATGTTGCTTTCATCTAACACCACCGATGATGTGGAAATTGCCAAACGGATTACAGAAAGTGATTTCTCACCGGGAAGGAGGCCCAGCTGCACATGCAGGCGGCTCTCTGTTCCATCCTGTATCGAGTGGGGCGGGGGAGGGGTGCACACAAGGTGATATTTGCCGTGAGGACGAACTACTACGCGTGCACGTCGTGGGCAGCCATTGCCACTATCTAGTTCCGGAATATTTCCACCGCCGCCCCCAAAAGGAAATCCCTTCTCCATTAAGAAGTCCCTCCCCTTGGGGCGCCCGCGTGGCTCAGTCAGCTGAGCGTCGACTTCAGCTCAGGTCATGATCTCAGGGTTCGTGAGTTCGAGCCCCATACTGGCTCTGAGCTGACAGCATGGAGCCTGCTTGGGATTCTCTCTCTCCCGCTCTCTCCGCATCTCCCCTGCGCTCCATCGCTCACTCTCTCAAAATAAGTAAACTTAAAAAGAAAAAAGTTCCTCTCCTTACCCGAGACCCTGGCAACCTAGTGTCCGTGGATCTGTGCGTGTTCCCATACGCGTGCTACCCTGTGCTCCAGACCACATAGTGGAGTAAATGGCAAGTGAGAGTATCGGGCTAGTTTTCCGTGGTGTCGTCTGTCGTAAATGCCCAACGTGTCCTGACCTCTGTCGTGGGAGAAGATCCAGTAACAGGTTCAGAGCCTTAGAACACCCGGTGTGCTCACCCACGCGATGGGAGAGAACGTCTGTGACACACAAAGCTCTGGGTTCTACTTTTCAGAGGAAAAGATGGCCAAGAGAAACATCCATAAAGTTCCTCTCACGCTTCGGAGAATTCGTTTACGAAGGTTTTCAGCAGAATATAATAGTCCCCAAAGCATGTCTACAACTTTACGGAAAGGTTTCCCATCCCACAGGCCCAAGAAGACCACAGACCACGCGTTACATATTGAGAGATCTTCTCACCCATAATTTTGCTGCCCGTGAGGTAGACCCGTAGCCCCTTGCTGGTTCTGGAAGTTCTAGGTGTTATTTGCCCTTTATTACAGTCAAGCGGAGTGTAGAGACTTCCAAGATGGAAAGATGGAAGGAAAGGAATGTGGTTTTTTCCAGGGCAAAACGCAGCCAGTGCGAGCTTACAGGGAGTTGCCTCCTTCAGCATTCACAGACTCCTTAACGGGCGGATCTGAGAACTTGCTCTGCCTTCCTAGGTTTTCCCCATGAACACCTGGTGGTAGGGCCTCCCTCCAGCAGCATCAGCCAGAAGCGACAGCTCAGAGCCTAACTGGGGAACACCACTCAGCAGTTAGAAGGAACAAATGATTTAGAAACTGTTGGTAACGTGTAACAGCTTCTAGATCTCCACGGTGTTCTGTGGAGGGGAAAAAAGCGATCAGCAAAGGTCACCTGCTGTATGATTCCATTACATAGAACATTCTTGAGACGGTGAAATTCTATTTGTTTTTAACGCTTATTTATTTTTGAGACAGAGACAGAGAACAAGGGGGGGTGGGGAGCAGGAGACGCACAGAATCCAAAGCAGGCTCCAGGCTCTGAGCTGTCGGCACAGAGCCCGACGCGGGGCTGGATCTCACAGACCGTGTGATCATGACATGAGTGGAAGTCGGGCGCTTAACCGACTCGAGCCCCCCAGGTGCCCCGAGAGGATGAGAGTTTAGATTGGAGAACAGATCAGTGGAGGCAGAGCTTTGGGATGCCGCAGGGAGGGCTCTGTATCTTGACCGCGGGGGGCAGTCGCACAGAGCCGCCTGTGTGATGAATGGCTTGGGCCGACACACACGTACCATCATCTTTCTGGTCTTGATCCTGTAGGGCTGTAAAACACAACCACTGGGGAGCCTGGAGGCACAGTAATATTTCAAAATTACACTTAAAAAAACAAACAAACAGCAGAGAAAGCCAGGCTGAGCCTCGAATGCTGATCGTTGAACCTCGCCGGCCCCTCCGTGGGCAGGGAGGCCGTGCAGACACCCACAATGTCTGGGCCTTGGTACCTGTCGCTCACCCGCACTGAATGGTGAGATCACACTGGGGCTTCTGAGGGTCCTGGACAGCGGCCGACTCACGGTGGGGCCAGCCACCTAAGTACAGAGGGTCCCCTCTTTGGACGGCAAGGGCTGGCGGATGTTAATTTTTATGAGCAGGTGGTAGACAGCGTCCCTGAAGTGCCCGCCTGAGCGTCCTATTTCCAGGTATATGAACCACGTGGCCCGCACAGTGCAGAGGGTGGCCCGGGAATTCGGGATGTAGCTGGGGCGGTGTTGTAGGCGAGAGCAGCTGGGGTCTTGCCTCTCAGGCTCACGGGAGCGTCACTCCGACCACGTGGGATCGGTTCCTTCGTTCTGTGTTGTACACGTGGGAAATGCGCCCCAGGGACCGCGGGGCTATCCTGAAACACTGCCGGGGATGTGACCAAAAGGGACGGTCTTGGCTTTTGAAGAAGCCCGTGCTCGCTCTCGACCAAGTACACAGCCACAACAGCCACTCCGGGACGGAGCCGCACGCAGAGGCTGCTGGGCTGCCTCGTGTGGCTACCCACTGTGGAACGTGGACCCCTGCAGAGGCCTGCCTGTCTCACTTAAACACTGAAGAAGAGAAGGGGCAGTCCGGTTGTCAGCCTAGCCTGAGTCCTCTGCATTCTTCTCCCGACCCGCTGCTAACTTGCCTTTAAAAGAAACACGAGACACGGTTATGGTATTGATCAGTTGATGAAAACTTTGTGATCAGAGGTTTGGAGGAAGCTAACCCGCTTTCTCCTAGAAAGAAGGAGGCGTCAGGAGACAGCAGGGATGCCGAGTAGTGCGATGGAGAGGTCTGGTGCAGGGAGAGAGCTGTGAGGTGTAGGGAAGGCCATCACCATCCCCCAAACCCTCCACAGGGCTCTCGGAGCCCCTGGGAAATGCCCAGGAGTCAGAAGGGGCGTTCATCACAAGTCCTGAGCCAGCGTCCAGTTGTGTCCCCCAAAGGGATCAGTACCCTGCAGTTGGGGGTGCATTGATGTGTTGCGGGACATTTTTAAAAATCGAGCTATCTTGAACGTAGGATAGGAAATCTTCTCCGTCTCCTTTCCTCTTTTTCCTCTCTAAAATACGACACGTCAGCCCATGCACCAGTGATGTCCCTGGAAGCAGCAAGGTGCAGATTCTCCCCTCCGCTTTCTCACTGTGTCAGGGGAGCTGGACTCTCGTGCCACGGGGCACGTGAACCATCACGGGGGTCTCTCCAGAGTGTCTGCTCCACAGATGTGCAGGGCGGGGTGGGGTGGGGGGGGAGGCGGGGGTGTCTTTAAGGTCTATGAGGGAAAGAGGCTGTGTTCACACTGGGAAGGGTTTTTTTTTTACTGTGTTACTAGATCAGGCTTCTTGAGACTCTGCTTCTAATTGTTTTAAATCAACTGAGCTCTGTGCCCAACTGGTAAATGTCAATGTCCTCCCGCTGTCCCCTGCTGTCCAGCCCCCGCTCTCGACGTAGACTGGCAGAACAACACTACCTTTGCCTCCTGTAGCACAGACATGTGTATTCACGTCTGCAGACTCGGCTGCGACCGCCCCGTCAAAACCTTCCAAGGACACACGGTAAGTACGGGCTCTGGTTCCGGAGAACGTGCTGGGAGGTGGTGAGCGTCTCCTCAGTGCCTGGGATTGAAAGATACGGAGAGAGATACTCGGTCCGTTCTCCTGCAGCCCTTTGCTGCTTGGGCTCTTGTAGCATCTCTGGTGGTTGGATTTAACCCAGTTGGGGGCAGGCAGTGGAGAAAAGACTGGCTGTCAGAGGAGTCAGACATCAGATTCTGCAGGAAAGACTTTAAAGTAGTTATAAAAATGTGCAAAGACATAAAGGACAGGATGCTTGTAATGAAAGAATAGATGGGAAATATCGGCACGGGAAGGAAAACTGTATTCTAAAAAAAATAGACCAGTGGAAATCTGAGAACTGACTGGTATAACGTCTGAAATGGAAATTTTTTTTTTATTCTTTATTTTTGAGAGAGAGACAGAGTGAGAGTGGGGGAGGAACAGAGAGATCATGACCTGAGCTGAAGTTGGACACTTAACCAACTGAGCCACCCATTGGCCCCTGAAATGGAAATCTTAATGCGGGGCGGGGGGGGGGGGGTGCGGTTCAACCAGGAGATGGGAGTTTTCAGAAAGGTTAGTGAGCCTCAAGTGACATTGTAGAAATAAGCCAATTTAAAGAAGTGATAAAAGATCGAACAAACTTTTTTTTTTTTAACATTTATTTATTTTTGAGAGACAGAGCACAAGTGGGGGAGGGGCAGAACCCGAAGCAGGCTCCAGGCTCTGAGCTGTCAGCACAGAGTCTGACACGGGGCTCGAACCCACGGACCACGAGATCATACCTGAGCCGAACTCGGACGCCTCGAACAAACTTCAACAGAGGCTTAATGACCTATGAACAATATGAAGTACTCTAGCATATTTGTGACATGGAGAGAGAGAGATAAAAAGAGAACGGAACAGGAAAAATGTTGGAGACGGTAATGGCCAACATTTTCCTCAAGTTGGTGGAAAATAAGGAACGTTTGATCCAGGAAGCTCCACTGCCAGCTGATGTGTGATCAGATTCCTTAGTGGGGCACACGAGGCTTTTCGTAGCCTTTCCAGATGAATCTCTATGGCCTCCCAACCCCGTTCACTTCAGCCCTGTTGGAAGACCTGCCAGGGTCACAGATGCCGTTGTCCCCAGCACTGGATCATTTCCACGTTCCTCACCCTTGCCAGCCTCTGTCCCTACAGGTCCTTGCTTCTAAAAGCAGAGGCATCGACTGTGCTGTTAACATCTCATTGTGTCAGTCAACTGACCCTGCTCTTTATTTTGCTCATCTCTTCTGTCTCTCCTCTAATCCCAGACCCCCCCCCCCCAGCTTTTAATAGAAGTTTTTGCGACTTCCCGCTGTCCCGCTTCGAGCTCTGTCACCATCACACGTTTTCAAATGTAGTCGAGCCTGTTTCTTCCCGAGACTCTGAGCCAACCCTGGTTGCCTGCTGGTGATTATGACTTGGGTTGCGGAGGTAGGGAGAGAAAACTCCACTCCGGGGAAGGGGTTTGCTATACCCTAGAGGATTTACAGATGGCCCTCGCTGGGGGTAGTCCGTGGGTCCGGCTCCACGCTCCTGGGCCCTGAGCCATCTGCCCGTAGGGTAGATCAAGCCGGCCTAGCTGCCCTGTGCTGCTGTCTGTCCCTGGAGCAGCACCTGTCACTGGGCACCAGGTCCTGCTGGCATCCGGACCCGCTTTCTCGAGTACACGTGCACACGCACGAACACCGTCTGCGGCCCGGCCCCTCTGTCCTCCCTTCGCCCAGCCAGTGGCCTGCCCCTGGGACTCCCAAGCTTCCTTCCTCCCTTTTTGTCCAGGCTATCTCGATAGTGCGCGGAACACAGATGTGGCCTTGTCACGTCTCCGCCTCACACCCTTCAAAACTCAGTGTCCTTTACAAGTAGCGTGACCATAAAATTTATCACCCAAACCAGAGCGCGTAGGAGTGTGAGATTGATTGGAAAGTTAATTGTTAGTTTGAAATCAGTTGTCAGGCCGGGACGGCAGGCATGGGTGGGACTCTCCTGGGCAAATGGGGCTCTAGTCATCCTGCTGGGAAGGCTTGCTCCCCAGCTCGCCAGGCCCAGCGCCCCCTCCCCAGCCCAGGGTCAGGTGTCCCTCGGGGCTGCGTCCGCCTGCATCCTCCAGGATTCCGCCTCGGGGTTGGGCCTCAGGGTCATCCCGCCTCCCGGCCCATCCAGAAGGCCGTCTGCAGCCACACTCCTTTCTGCCCCCACGGCACACTGCGGCCGCCTGCTACAACTTTGCACCTGTGCTGTGTTGCGGCATTTTGCCTCCGGGCTGTTTGCTCTGGATTTTGAGCTCTTTGCCCTCCTCGAGGATTTTGTCTGTGGGTGTATCTCTAACAGTTACCACTTGTACGGCCGCGTTCGTCTGCTGGTGCGTTTAGGTCACGTGGCCTTCAACCTGCGTTAAAGCCCTGTCTTAAATCTCCTCCCACCCCTCCCGCCCCCGCCCCCGCCCCCGCCCCCTCCCCCAGAAGAGAAGTTTCTGGTACGGATCTAGATGGAAAGCAGCCGTAGTGAAAGGACTTAGGAAAACGATTTTCAGAGTCAGTTTGTAAACAACCGTGGTCTTCCTGGTTTTATGTGCTGCCCTGAATCATGAGTAAATTCACTTGGCTCCCTTCCTAGTTGAGACTGTGTTTTTCCTTAGACAAATGCAGATGAGGCGGCTGGTTCCGTGTGGCACATGGTTGTGCTTTTATGCAAATGTGAAAGGCGGAGTAAGGAAAAGAGGGAAATGAGAGGAAATGCCACGGCTTCTCCGTCTTTGCCATCCGGGCGAGAGGCAAATAGGCTCCTGGTGGAGACGACAGAGCGCTGCTGCCACCTGGTGGCGGGTTGTGGTATCTGCTCGCAAGCCGTTCTTTCTGAAACCCTTTGCTCTTTCAGAACGAGGTGAACGCCATCAAATGGGATCCTTCTGGAATGCTGCTAGCGTCCTGCTCTGATGACATGACATTAAAGGTACGGCTGTCTGCAAGGACGTGCTGCCTCCTCCCAGCCACAACCCGCGTACTCTGTGCGGAGCTTCCACTCACTGTTCCTCACACTCTTCCTGCCTCTGCACTTTGTCCCCATCGCTAACTAGATGTCACTGTCACCCACTTAACTCCCGTGTGTCCGTGTGTCCGTCACAGATCCTGCTGAGAGTCCTTCCCTTCCCCGTGGCGCCCTAGCCCTCTGTCCGCCCCTGTTCTGGGCACTGCGTGGCCGGCCACCTGCCGACCGGGCAGCGAGCTTCCCGGGAGCCAGACACGTGACTTAGGTTCACGGAATAGGTCATGTTGAACCATTCCTGGCTGCAGAGACGGCGTCTGCTCACATTGTTCCCGCTGTGTTCTCTAGATCTGGAGTATGAAGCAGGATACGTGTGTCCATGACCTTCAGGCCCACAGCAAAGAGATCTACACCATAAAGTGGAGTCCCACCGGGCCAGCCACCAGCAACCCAAATTCCAACATCATGCTAGCCAGGTAAAGGGCACACGGCCCACAGCCCAGGCACGGTTCATGAAAGCAGCCTTGCTCGCTGTCTCAGCTCGCCACATGGCCAGTAAGAGTTTTTTGTATCCAAACAGAACAGGAAGTTTTGCTGAGGGGTGTTGCGAGTTTGCTCACGCCCTTCCAAAGGAAACGAGGTGGCTAGCCCACTTTGAATGCACCTCGAGACTCTCCGGTGACTCGTAACTGGAGGGTGAGGGTCATTTGAACCATGAGGTTGGTGGGAGGGGCTGGTCGTGGGGCCGGGCTTTGAGCCCTTGCTTTGGTGAAGGTTTTTGTGAAGACACAGAAAGGAAACGGAATTCAGTTGGGACACCGGAACCGACCCGACCATTTCTGTTGTGACACCAGCATCGGGTGGAGAGGAATGACCAGTCAGGCCACAGTTGGCCAGAGTGGTTATAAGTGATGCAGAGGTGGCCTCCCCGGAGCCACATCACTTTAGGCCGCTGTCCGCGGAACTGGTTGGTCGCGATGCTCGTTGGACCCCTTTCGGGACGTAATGTTCTACTCTGGGTATTGTGTTTTAAAAAGAACATTCAGAAAACAAACCAAAAAGACTCTGAGACTGAGCCAGGAGACCTAGGGATCTGGGAGCCACAGTCCAAAGCCACGTGGGTGTGTTTGCTTCACCGGGAAGGGATGAGACTTGGGCAGGATGTTTCGTTACCAGGAACAACCAGGGGCTGGCTCTCGCACTTGCACAGAACGGATATGCGGGGACAGGTGACAGGTGTCGATCAGGAAGAACGCTCCATCTTTGCAACGGAGCGGGATGGGGGGTGGCGGCCTCGCCGAGCAGCAAGGACTCTTGTTGCCGTGAGTACTCGACCACAGGCTGTCTCTTAGAAAGTACTGGAAGGCATTCCTACACCTGCTGAGAGACTGAAACCAGAAGAACGTGGAGACCATAATTGTCTTATTTCAAGCAATTCTCCTAAAATCCACTTAAATTACTACGAGAACACACTGAGAATCGGTTTTTGATAGCCCGAAAGGTACTCTTGTGTCACGAGCATAAATTATCCTTTCGGCGAACGGGTATAAAGGGAACATAGCAGTGCCTGAGTCCCTGGTGAGAGCACAGCAGATAACCGCTCTGTGATACGTGCTGTTCTTTTCAACTTGAAAATAAGTGCAATTCGGGCTCGAGACAGTGTGGTTGCATATTTGGATGTGATTGTATTTTAATTCCTGTTGGATTAAGAGTCTTAATCACTCAGGTTGCTCTTTTTCCAGACTGTTGGTATCATCTTAGTTGCTAACAATAGATGTTGGTTTTTGGTTTTTTTTAAATGTTTTTATTTTTGAGACCGAGACAGAGCATGAATGGGGGAGGGGCAGAGAGAGAGGGAGACACAGAATCCGAAGCAGGCTCCAGGCTCCGAGCTGTCAGCGCAGAGCCCGACGCGGGGCTCGAACTCACAGACTGTGAGATCATGACCTGAGCCGAAGTCAGACGCTCAACTGATGAGCCACCCAGGCGCCCCAATAGATGTTTTAAATTGCAGGAGTATTTATTTTTTAGCTTTTTTTTTTTAATGTTTATTTTTTTTTTATTTTTTTATTTTTTTTTTTTATTTTTTTTTTCAACGTTTATTTATTTTTGGGACAGAGAGAGACAGAGCATGAACGGGGGAGGGGCAGAGAGAGAGGGAGACACAGAATCGGAAACAGGCTTCAGGCTCTGAGCCATCAGCCCAGAGCCCGACGTGGGGCTCAAACTCACGGACCGCGAGATCGTGACCTGGCTGAAGTCGGATGCTTAACCGACTACGCCACCCAGGCGCCCCATAATGTTTATTTTTTGAGAGAGAGCGTGAGTGGGAGAGGGGCAGAGAGAGGGAGACACAGAATCCGAAGCAGGCCCCAGGCTCTGAGCTGTCAGCACAAAGCCTAACGTGGGGCTCGAACTCACGAACTCAAGATCACGACCTGAGCCGAAGTTGGGGGCTTAACCGACTGAGCCACCCAGGCACCCCAAACTGTAGGGAGCATTTTAGAAATCGAGTAAATATTATACAAGAGCATATATCATTCATCTCCGTAGAACATGCAGAAAGCAATGAATGTGGATGTCACCTTGTTTCCTTAATGACAGCCCCGGAAGAAAAGATTCGTTTTCTAACTATGGGCTTTTTTTCAATACGCCCAAGTCACATTTTAGAAAAGGCATATGCCCAGTTACTGTCTCTCGAAACCTCAGGGCCAGGAAGGACAAACAGCACATGAGATCCGTTGAACGTCTTAGGGAAGTAGAAAGAAACCAGCGTGTTTCTCTGATGATGTTTTCTCTCCCGTCTTTCTAGCGCTTCGTTCGATTCTACGGTCCGACTGTGGGATGTGGAGCGAGGCGTCTGCGTCCACACGCTAACTAAGCATCAGGAGCCTGTCTACAGCGTAGCTTTTAGCCCTGACGGGAAATATTTGGCCAGTGGCTCCTTCGATAAGTGCGTGCATATCTGGAATACTCAGGTAATCCCCCGATTGCCGCGACCGAATCCTTTCCAGAAGTAATGCCCAAACAGCGTTTGTGGGGACCCAGGCCAGGAGCGGCGACTGGGAAGCCTGTGCTTAGGAACGAGCGGCCTCACACAGAGCCTGGAAGCAAACCCTGCCTTGCCCAGGCGGACCTCGGGCTCAGCACTGCGGGGCTGTGGGCCTTCCCCCCCCGCCCCCTCATCAAGGGATCTCCCCATCTTCGACTTTCTCTAAGCCCCTGGCATGGAACCTTCCACCTGCAGATGACCTGCGATCATCTCAGCAAAGTGTCGCCCAGCCCTTTCCAGAGATGCCGCTGTCGGTCACAAGGGTTCGAGGGGGGGAGGCGTCCTTCCGTCCGAGCTTACCGGGCAGGGGTGCCAGGCCGGCCCTGACCTTCTGCGCTCCCCGCCAACACCAGTACCTTCTCCGTGCAGCAAACCAAGGGGCACAAAGGAGTGTGTTTGCTGTGCTCATGCCATTTGATGGTTTTTGACTGAAACGGTGTTCGGGTAGCAAAGGATAGGTCAATGATGGGTCGTCGTGTTATCAGAACTAAAAGAGAATGTTTGGTTCAGTGTAGCCACTGTAAGTACCCATAGCCATAACTGAGGGTAAATAGCATTCTGAATATAGAGAGTAGAAAGACAGGAACTGGTATAGTACAGAAGATTTTTTAAGTGATTTTTGAAAGAGGCGGAGAGAGAGGGAAACCGAGAATCCGAAGCGGGCTTCGCGTTGTCAGCGCAGAGCCCGAGGTGAGGCTCGAACTCCCGAGCCCTGCGATCGTGACCTGAGCCATAATCGGGAGTCAGACACTGACCTGAGCCACCAGGCACCCCCAGTACAGAGTATTGTATCGGGCAGTCAGCTCTCGGCTCTCCTGACGGAAGACAAATGCTGTTACGGTAGGAGGTGTTGAAAACAGCCCGTGACCCGTTTTGTTGGATCTCAGGGTGGATTACGTGCCCCGCTTCTGTGCTTTTAATCTGACCCACCTTCTTGATCCCCTTTGGCTGGGTTGACCTTCAGATGGATTTGCATTCTCCAGCCCATGGCCTCTTGTGGCAGGGAAAGGGGGTAGTGAGCCAAGTTCACTGGCATGGGGGTGCGGGCGTCCGCGGAGACCTCAGGCTCCCCGGGGAGTGCCGTACGTAAACCAGTTCTCTCGCAGAAGGAGAGGCGATGGTGGGCCCTGCGTGCAGGCAGCCCGACACCAAGGCGAGGTGCGCGGCCCCAGACAGGCCTCCCAGAAACCCCCCAGCCCCACGCCAGGAACAACGTGACAGAGGCTTTCGGTGAAACACTAGAAATCGTGATGGGCGGGTCTGCAACATGACCTCATTCGTTAAGTGCTGCCTGCTGTCAAAAAGTCGTCAAACCCTGCCACCCCCGTTTTAGAAATCACAAAACTCAGAGACATTTTATTTGCTTTTTTTTTTTAACATTTTTATGTATTTTTGAGAGATAGAGAGCGAGCGGGGGAGGGGCAGAGAGGGAGACACAGAATCGGAAGCACGGTCCAGGCTCCGAGCTGTCGGCACAGAGCCTGACGCGGGGCTCGAACTCACTACCGTGAGATCATGACCTGAGCCGAAGTCAGATACTTAACCAATGAGCCATCCAGGCACCCCCTATTTATGTTTTTAAAGACTTTAAGTAAACTCTCCACCCAATGTGGGGCTCGAACTTACAACCCCATCCACGATCAAGAGTCGCAAGCTCAACCAGGCCAGCCAGGTGCCCCCTCTTTGAGACGTTTTATTTGTTGTGTTATTATTTTGTTAACGTTTGTTTATTTGTGAGACAGAGAAGGAGAGAGAGAATCCCAAGCAGGCTCTGCACCGTCCATGCGGAACCTGACCCGGGGCTCAAACCCATGAACCATGAGATGATGACCTGAGCCAAAGCCAAGAGTCCGACACTGGACAGACAGAGCCACCCTGGCGCCCCTCTTTGAGACATTTGAAAGCTCACTTTAATCCTCAGGGAGGGTACTGTGTGAATGTAAAAAAAAACGTACGTGACGTTGTTGGCTTGCTCCTTCCCCTGTTCCCATCTCGTAGGAAGTCTGAGAGGCCTGTGTCTACAGCCGCTGGAGACCTTATTGCAAGTCGTTTTCATTTCTAGGTGTCAAAAATACCTGAGATGATGTATCTGTGATGACATTGCAGGATAACGTCCACAGGAGTGCCCATTGCACCACATCCATGTTTTGTTTCGTGTGTAATTGCTTTGAGAGCGTGAGATCGAGGCAGGTGCGTGAGTTAGGGAGAGGCAAAGGGTGAGACAGAGAGAGAGAGAGACAACATCTCAAGCAGGCTCCCTGCCTAGCGCAGAGCCGCATCTCACGACCGCGAGATCATGACTTGAGCCAAAACCAGGAGTCGGACGCTTAACTGACAGAGCTGCCCAGGCGCCCCGGCTACCGTGTCCGTGTTTTGAGTGTCCTTTTGCGTCGTAAGTGATGACTGCTTTGCTTTGCAGAGTGGAAGTCTTGTCCACAGCTACCGAGGCACTGGCGGCATCTTCGAGGTGTGCTGGAATGCCCGAGGGGACAAAGTGGGTGCCAGCGCGTCCGATGGCTCTGTAAGCAGCACCTGTGGTTTGCTGGGGAGGGGCGGGGTGGGGCGGGGCGGGGCACAAAGACGAAACGTCGGGCAGCGGATACCCGAGTGCAACTGCAGGGGGTGTGACAGGCCCTGGTCTCTGACCGCTTTGCACGCAGGCGCTGAACAGACGTGCTTCTGGTGAAGGAAACTTCTGGGCTGACCCCCTGGGTTGGCACCATCTGTGAATGGCCACCTCTTCCTCCCTTCCAGGTTGTCATTCTAGCCAGCATTTTCTTAGGGACATTCTGCCCCGTGAGGATGCCACAGGGGTGATCCTGCCCTGTCACAATGTCAGGAGGCACTCTGGGCTGTCACTACTTTGACAGGGGCGCTACTGGCATCTGGTGCGTGGAGGGCAGGGAGGCCGCCAGTCCTCCCACAATGCGCACAATGGCCCCCGGAGCGGGGAAGGATCTGGCTCTGGGTGTCACCGGTGCCGAGGCTGAGAAACTTGCTCCTAGCTTAGTTCCGTGTTTGTGACCCTGACCTCTTGTGATAAAGGCATGACCTCCTGGTCTTATTCTGCTCCCGTGAGATGTCTAGCCTCTTGGTTCGTTCCCGCACTTGGGCTTGCCATGAGCCCCAAGGCAGGGGGCAGCAGTGGGGCTGGCTCGGTGACTGTCAGCGAGGGCTGCAAACGTTCCCATCGTCTGCGTGCTCGGGCTGGAGTCGTCCTCTCCATCACGTAGCCCGCCCCTCCCCCACTGGTTCCTGGCATTGCCCTCGACCTGGAGCTTCCACGTAGTGCTGTTTGCTTGGCGTTGCTGGGTCACATGCTCACACACTAGCCTTTGATTAAAGCTGCCAATAAAACTTTATTTACAGAACATGGGTGGCGGGCCGGAGTTGGTCCAGGGGCTCAAAAGGCATCTTGCTGTCATCTGTGAACATAAGAGGCACCTTCTGTTTCCTTCCAGGTGTGTGTTTTAGATCTCCGAAAGTAAACAGAAACTATTCTAGAAGAGAGTTCTAACGGACCAGCAGTGAATGTGTGAAGCAGCAATGCTCAGACACCGTTCTTTCCGCTCCAAAACTGTACGAACTTGACTTGCATTAGCGTGTACTTGGAAATCAGTTCATCCTGGCCACAGGAGTCTCTACTTTCTCGTAATCTTCATCAAGAAGTTTAAACCAGAAACATACACAGTCATATCAAAGGGGGAAGGAATGGTTTCCACCCAGAACATTCAGCCTGGGAAGCATGGAGCCACCGGCTAGGCGGGGCACGGTTTGCTTTCCATCCAGAACAGGCTCTGATAGTTGAGAGGAGAAAAGACGAAGAGGAGAAAAAAGAAAAAAAGCTGTGCCAAAAAAAAAAAAAAGGAAAAGAAAAAAGAAAAATGCTGTGATAAAACCAAAAGTGGGGGAGGGGACTCTCCTCCACGTGGTGGGTTCGTTTTTTCCCCCTAACAATTTGGACACTGCACTTGCTCTCACAAAGGATGTTCAAAGACCAGTTTGTACCGATGAAATGCGCAACTTTGTAATCCCAACACTTTCTATTTTCTAGAATCTTCTTTGTCCGGTGGTTTTTCTATTGGCTGGAATCCTGTCGTCCGGGGGCCTTCGGTCTGAGATGGAAACTGGTTTTGGTTTGTTGCTTCCTTCCCACTGTGTGCCCCCTCCACCTCTCCTTCGTGCGGTGTGGTGTTGGTTTGACTACACCTTCCGTAGACGCAGCCTCGTGGACACCATGCCGGAATCTCTGACGGTCGGCTTTCCCGTCCCTTCGTCCTCCCCTCCGCCCTTCCTCCCTCTCCCTCACTCGCTGTCCCTTTCTCATAGTTGCTTCGGATCTTCGGTCTCAAGGGCACTTTCGGCGCATAATAAGTGCTTTATGTAAGAAGGCAGGGCACGGGGACTTTTTACAGGAGAAAAAAAAAATACTTATAAGAGAAAGAGCCCGGAGTATTTTTGGAAAAAAAAAATATTTTTATGTTAAAACAATTTTAAAATCCTAAAATGGCCATCAGACACAGAGAGCTTTGTGTGATTCATATTTTAAGCAAATCTTAGGAGGACACAGGCAGGGTCTGAGGTGGCCTTTCCGTTCCCTGCAGCATCGTGAAAGGCGGTTAGGAATCTGGGTGGAAAAGTCTGGGTGGGTCCTGGGGGTCGGCGGGGGGATGCTTCTGCAGCGAGAGACGCAAATCCCGGCGCTTTTTGGTTCAAAGAAGAGTGTCGCATCGTTTCGGGGGTGTTCACCCTCGTAGCCGGCACGAGAGGAGTCAAGAACAGAGCCCTCTGACCCCAGGAAGTATTTCCCAAACCAAATGGAATTGAAGAAGCCATCCACACTGACAGCTGGGCTCCCTGTCACCTGTTAGCGACCTCTCGTTCACGGCGCTCTGAGTACCCACGGTCGCTTCACCGAGAGCGGTTGACCGGTCCTTGCACGGCTCACCTAAAAGCCTCCGAGATCTCACCCGGTGTGATAGTGACAGAAACGAACGGGAAAGGGAGACTCTCAGTCCTGAAGGTGAATTACGTAGGTAGAACATCACTAATAATTTCTGCCGTCTTCATTTCTTTCTCTCACAAGAGACCAGGAGAAAGATTTTTTTTTTTAAATAATGAATCTTTTTACTGTTTTTAAAAAATTAAACATGGCTTTGTGTTCCTAGAGGAGTTTCCTTTCATTGGATCAGGTGCCCTTTGTACTCTCGTCCTAACCCGACACTGACCTGTTTTTTACATTAGCATCGGGGAAGGAGCGAAAGATTGGGCCTCTTCTCTCCTCTGTTTCCCAGCGGGCATACGAAGGGGCGAGGAAGCTGGTCAGGCCCGGGGGCAGGGGTGCCGGTCGGGGGCAGGCTCCGGCTGGGTGCGCGTCCCAGCAGTGAGACAGGGTGTCGTTTGGAGGGTGGCGTCCGTCCGTGAAGCCAAAATCCAGCCGGCAGGACAGCGGCCTCCCGCCGAACGTGGAATGTGCGGGGACCGGCGGCAACAGCCAGGGTGTGTTCTTCCTTCTAGATCGTTCATTGCCCTCCGCCTGGATACCCGAGTTATGCAAGCCCCGTCTGTAGAAGACCAAAAAGGGCTCTGTGTACAAGCTGGGTATTTGATTCAGGCTGCGTTCCCTAAGTGTTTAGCCCGGAAGGTCCGAGTTCTGTGGCGTCACATTCCCGTTTTTGAAGGTCGCAGACGACCACCGCCTGCCCTAAGAAGTCATTAGGTTTGGGACGCTGTTTGCTGGGGATCCAGACCAACACCGTCTTGACCCCTACCCCAAGTAAAAATGTCACCTCTGCAGAGAAGTTGTTGAGGGCTGGGCCACGGTCAGCATGTGGCGCGTGTCTTACAAGCCAGTCGACGTCGGGCGGTCATGGTGGGATGTCCTGTCGGGTTCACTGGATAAGCTTCCCGTGGACGTCAGTGGCCGGGGTCCTGTGGAGCTGTGGGCTTTAGCCTCGTGATTCATAAGTCTGAATCACGTGGGAATGATCAGCTGGGAGCCACGGGCTGCAAGGCACAGAATGGAGCTGGGGTGACAGAGGCAGATGGTCCCCAACCCTGCCTCCCCCCCCCCCCCCCCACCCGCCGCAGGAGAGGAGCACCCGGGCCTGAAGAGGGACGGAGCCTGAGCACGCAGGGCAGGCCTCCGGCCCACCCCCACCCTCGGCACGACAGCTGTCCGCTGAGCCTCTCACGTCGGCGACTTCCAGCGAGCCGGGAGGTTCCCCTTCACCGAGGGGTGGCCCTCGTGGGAAGTTCCTGTTTGCCATTGTTTATGGCTCTTAAACAATGGTGGGTAAACGCTGAAGTCTTAGTGACCAAATTGAACCTTGATTCTGAAAGCAGAGTAACACAGTCATCCTTCCTGGAATCTTCGCTCGGGCTTGAAATGACCAAGAGCGTGTCCTGGGGTCTGAAGTGACCAAGAGCATGTCCTGCACCACAGGGTCTAAACCCTCTGACCCCACACGACACCCGGGACTTGACCTCCGTCTTGTCTTTCTAAAACTAGATCACGGAGCCCAGTGAAGTGCACTTTGTCAAATGTAAGGGTCTGCTTTATTCCTTGTTACTTTACTCTATTTTTTAACCTTCTGTTCCATCTTGTTTTTTCTTTCTTTTATCCTGTTTCTTGTCAAATGCAGAAATGTTCCTTCCGCCACTCACTGAAGTTTTGAATTCTGGCTTCTGCAGTTTTTATTGTCTGTGTCAGACGTACAGCCAGATGTAGTCCTCTGTCTGCATTTTCTAGATTCGGTTCCGTTCACATCACCCCTCGTTTCGTCGTCCTCCACCCCCACTCACCTTCACGCTCTCTGAGAAGAAGAATCACTTTGTGTGTCGTAGCTCATTTGTTTCAAGAGAAAATCAACAGATCATACTCAGTGTCTTGAATAAATTGCTCTATTTTGATATTAGAGAACTTGGTGGCTGTGCTTTCTTGGGTCTCGCTCAGTTAACTCTTGGTTGGGCCCGCGGGGACATGGATGAATGAAGAGCAAACTGTGCATTTGCTCAGGAAGACCGTAACTTGAGGGCCTCTTGGCAGGATTGCTGGGCTGAAGTAGGGCCAAGGGAACGGAACAGCACGATGTGGGAGGAGCGGCGGCCCCCAGTTACCGTAACGTGTTGTATAAACGAAGCGTGTGTTCGTGTGTTTCTTCATTACTTTCTTCCAGGCTGGTTGTGGTCAAAACTCAAAGCAAGTGAGTGTTCTCCTATCAGCAGCTTGCTTTGCTGGGGCTTTGCGTTCAAGGATTAGCTTTAACTTGGAGAACCCGAGTCCTAGGACACGGGTGAGTTTAGGACACAGGCTACCCTTCAGACGTCTACCAGTGTCTCGAATGTAGCACATCTGGCAGGTGCTTCCTGTCCCTTTAACCAGTTGGTGGGGGGTGGGGGGGCTACATAATGACTGGGCACTGCCGTCCCAGGATTAGGGAGGGGGCAGTTGACAAGGAGAGGCAGGGAGTGCTGTACGGGTACTTTTGCCGTAGGAGTCACAGACAAGGTCATGGTATCGTTCCCTCCAAGTCCAGCCCGACCCTGCGCTACAACAAAGCGGAGGGCTGCGGTCCCCGTGTTGTCTGGGGGCTCAGCCTGCTGCCTTTTCTAACACCTGCCAAGTTGACCAAGCATGTTCCCATGTTTCGGGAAATGGGGTGAAGCACACTCAAGCCGCAGGAAGGTCCTGGAAAGATGGGAGTCCCCAGGATAAAGGCACATGTGATGTGTGGCTTTGGTGGCTTCAGCAACAATGCTGGGTCACCTATAGCTCTCAGGGGGATTCTTCCTACTATAAAGGAAACTTACATAATTTGGGGCCTCTCAAGCTTCCAGTCACTCAGCAGAGAACCTTTCATCGTCCACATCTTGTCTCCTCCATGACAAGGTAAGCCGTGCAAGGGGGTGGACAGGGCGTGGGGCACCACGGGGGGAGCGCGAGGACCCATGCACGGCGTCCGCACTCGGAGGACAGGGGCTCTGACTGGGAGCAGTGTTCCTTGAGCACACGTCACCGGGAGAAACCACAGGAAAGCAGCCGGGTGGGGTACGTCCTCAAACTGCATGGTGGGAAAGGAGCGCGAGGGCATTTTGGGAGCGGGGAGTGAGTGGAGTCCTCACGAGGGTTTTCCTGCTGTGATAAGCCGACCGCCTGATAAACCGAAGTCCTATGAAAGCTACCCGATGGGCACAGCCTCCTCTTTTCCACCCAAACTACGCTCCCGGCCACCCGTCTGTCGTGTCCCAGCCCAGACTGCTGGGGCCCGGTCTCCTCACCTTTTTGAAAACTTCTCTCCCATCAGTGTTGCTTTCTCTCCACTGGATCATTGCTTTTGCACCCACCATCTACAAAACGGTAATCAGATGCCCCCGCAGCAACCAGCCTGACGGAGACTGCTTACAACCGAGCGGCCCGTCATTTTCTGGCTTATCCCCGGGTTTGCTCCATTGTCCCTCCTCTTCACTAGATGGACTCGGTGCCCGTCGGTGATGTTCATTTGCAAGTTCTCCACCGCACGGGCCCACTCGCTGCCCGGCAAGTAGGCGTGGGGATATTCATGCATCTTCTGGCTTTCAGTCCCCCCCCACCCAACTCCCTCGGGCATAACCGCTGCGCCAGCTGGGGACTTGGCCACCCCATCTCGGAGGAGCTGTCATTGGATCATCAGATCAGAAAGGGCTCTTCCTTGCAAGTCTCTGAACCTGACTCACTGGTGTAAGGCAAAAAGAACAAACGAGGATACCGGGCCCTCTGAGGGATCCTGGAGGACCAGGCCCATGCAGGGGAGGTGCGCACAGACACAGCCCCGGCACTGCCCACGTGTGGACACGACACCGGAGTGGCCCCTCGGCCCCTCTCCAGACCTGCTTCTCTGCGGCCCTTTCCCTCGAGCGCTAGCTGCTAACTAGACTGGCTCGGCCAGGGAGGTGTGAAAGCTAGTACCCGTGCCTACAGGTGGAGGTGGGGGGGAGGGCTGGCCTCATGCTGTTGAGGGGGTTCCTCAAGCAGAAGAGGGGCTTCTGGTGCTGCTGGGGACTGAGGAGTCCACGCGGAGGCAGATAAAGAAGGCACATACCGCTCCGAAAAGCTAAGCTTCCTTCGCACGCCCCTGACACTTTGGATCAAGGGCGGGAGTGACGTAGCTTGGGCCCATCCTCAGGAATGCGCATGCCCAGGGCACCGTGGCCACAGTGCAGGTGTGCCCCGAATGCTGCTGCAGCCAGGCGACTCTCTTAACAGTACAAGTCCAGAAGCTTCCTGGACGGCTTTTCTAGAGCAAAAGGGCGTCCTTGACCAGAAGGGAGGTGTCCCGTGGCCGGGCGGTCTGTGGTGTCCCGGGAAAACACCGCCTTGCTTTTTCTATGGATCTTCCCATGTGGCCTGTAACTCCAATGCATGCGACAATATTTTGCCCATAAATACATTTAAAAATTTCAAATATATACCTATAGATCCACCTGGATAGACCTATATTTCAACTGATGCAAAGATTCTAACCTGGGAAATGGTGTCAGTCAGGGCCAAGGAGTCCTTAGACCAGGTCACTGCTCAGCACAGCATGGGGACCAGGGGCTACGTCATCAAGACCTTGCTCAAGAGCATTTGCTAGAGATGTTGTTCAGACAGCATGCGAGCCAGGCCTGGAGCTCAGTTACAACAACTTTATTCACTTTTCTAAGGACCTGGGTCTGGCATTTACATTATAGGCAACCTCAGAAGAGGGGAGAGCAGCTGCTATGTCTGGTCTGGAAGGAATTCTCTCTCTGTTCCCAAGCTCGTGCTCACGGATCACGTCTCTTACCATGGCTACTCCTCGGGAAGGAACCGTTACAACGCGGTGAGGACAGGAAGGTTTGTGGGGAGAATGCAGTTCTAAAGAGTGAGAAACGCAGAACCTGAGGATGTGGGGACCGGACCCCTGTCACGTCCCTCTCAGAGGTCTCCCTGGGGTTCGGGAACAGATTCCACCTCATTTTCGTTGCGGGACCCGCTTGTGACATGGATTTCAACCGTGCTGGCGTCGGAACCTGGGGAGGAGAAGAGGGTCTCTTGTCAGCAACTGATGCAGGACCTTGCGGCCATTTTCTGCCCCTTTTCCCAAGCGTCTGCCCTGGGCAGCCACGTGTGCGTCTCAGCAGAACCGCATGGATGCCACAGACCAAACGGAAACCAACTGTGGGCCGACACGGGGGCTTCGGGGCCCTGTGCTGTCGGACCGGGGAGCACGGGATCACGGCGCGCTTGGGTGACCATCAGGACAGCTGCCACGGGGGTGGGGGGTGGGGTGCAAAGGTCACCAGGGCCCCACGGGGCCCACACGGAGGAGACCGCCAGCCTCTGTCACACGAAAACACCTCCAAGTGGTCTTTTCATGCTTGCTGTCACGTGGTTCCAGGAAGAAAAGGTGGGTGAAGGACAGCAGAATTATTCCTCCCAGAAGAGGAATCTTGAAGATGTGTTCAATCGTTCTGGTAACACACCTTCCTTCAGAACCTGGGGTCGTCCTTTGCAACAGACCTCAGAACTCTTTTTTCATTCTGCAAGTAGCCAGGCGTGCCTCCTACATGCCAGGTTCCAGGTTGGATGTGGGCAGTTGAGATGAAGACAGAAAGAAGGGTGGCCTTCTCAACTGCGCGTGGGGCAAGTGAGTAACCTTCACAAAAACCTCCAAATCCCAAACTGCTTCCACCAGTGGGCCTTGCCGGTCAGTGTAGTCTCCACTCACGTCCCTCTCTGTTCCCTCCCAACGCTCAGGCACACTGGCCTCTCTCACGCTCCCAACTCAGTCCTGCCACAGGGCCTTGGCACAATCTCTTCTGCCTGTAAAGCTCTTTTCCAGATTTTCTCATGGCTCCCTTCTACACTTCACTCAGATCTTAATTCAAATGGCCCTGGGAGAACCTCATCCTCAGGGAGAAATCCAGGACACCCGACCTGAAATCACTCCGCTGCCCCGTATGGCTCTGTTTTTCTCCATGGTATTTCACTACCCGAAAGATGATATAATCGTATTTTTCATTCTGTCTCTGCTGCTACAGTGGAAAGTCCCGTTAGATGAGGGATCTGTCGTACTCACCGTGGTAGTGCCTGAAACAGCACCTGGCACATGGAATGTGCTCAATACACAAGTACTGAATGGATAAGCACAGGGCAGCAAGTGCCGTGCCATCAGCAGGGTGCAGCACCAGTGTCCCGCGGAATTGGGACTGATGAGTAAGAAGAACGGCGGGAACCAGCACAACTTAAAAAAGAGACACGTGGGGCGCCTGGGTGGCGCAGTCGGTTAAGCGTCCGACTTCAGCCAGGTCACGATCTCGTGGTCCGTGAGTTCGAGCCCCACGTCAGGCTCTGGGCTGATGGCTCAGAGCCTGGAGCCTGTTTCCGATTCTGTGTCTCCCTCTCTCTCTGCCCCTCCCCTGTTCATGCTCTGTCTCTCTCTGTCCCAAAAATAAATAAACGTTGAAAAAAAAAAAAAGAGAGACACGTGTACAGCTGTGGGGAACGCGTAAGGAAGAAAAGAACATTAGCGTTCTCTGGAAAAGACAAGGCAACAGGAGAGCTGTCTGCGGAAACGCCTCGGAAGGCCTGGGTTACGGGAGGACATGCCAACGTGACCGAGAAAAACCCAGCAAGGTGCTGCAGTGCCCTCCCCCCACCGCACTCCGACCCTCCTCCCGGTGCCGGGCGAACAGGAAATCTGGGAGAACACGGGTCTGGGTAAGTCAGACCAAGTTCGATGAGCCCCATGAAGAGAGGTGAATTTAGCGGGCAGTGGGAGGACCCACGCCGGCCATGGAGGCCGCAGGCGGACCCTGAGGAGAGTCTGGGGTGCCGGCAAGGATGGTGGGAGACCCGCTGCTTGCAGCAGTGAGCCTGCGGTTCCAGGAAACCAGGCACAGCTGGGAAGAGACACTTCCAGCACCGCATTCCTGCCGGAGAAGCTGGTGGCACTTCAAAAAGACCGCCTTTTCACAAGGTCACCCGCTGTTTATGAGGACACCCTGAGCTCATGGGAACTCGTCCGTGTGACTTCTGCGGTCCTTACAGAGACTGCAGGGGAATATCGCACGGTGGCTTGTGATCAAGGTCCGGGCTTTAGACGTTTCCCCGTGACCTCACACTTTGGGGCTTGCTCTGGGTCCTGGGGCTTCTTCAGAGTTCCGGGTTCTTTCATCCTCCCCCAGAGGCCCCGCAGAGGAAATCCATTTGTACCACGACAACTTTCTCAGATGCCAGTGCTGCTGAAGCCACGGCCCCCGAGTCCAGCCCTGCCCGCGCGGACTTGAGTGGGTCCAGCAGGCCTAGACCTCCATGGATCCTCTCTTCTGCTCATGAAGGTCTCCAGAGAGAACACGCTGGCCGAGTGAGCAAGTCTCTGAGAAGATAATCCAATGAGGCTGTTGGGGGATTGGGACGAATTCCATTGGTGCAAAGGGCAAGTACCTGACGAGTGTCCCTGCAGGAAAGGCAGATGCCCACAAGCTCGTGGCGCCCAAGGGCCAGCCCCCTTCCTAGTGACTCTCGAATGACCCTTGCAAGCCCCAGACAGGTGCTTGGGAACGTCGGGGCCCCATGGAGACCTGAGACTCGGGAAGGCACCTCACCTGTTGCTCCCGGATACCCTGAAAGCCCGCAGCCCTCGATCAGAAAGCCCCATCAGTGGGCACCCATGAGCCATAGAGAACACAGGGCACCAGGCCCTGGATCTCCTTGAAGTGTTGAATTGGATCCAGGGAGCACAAGAGTCAGAGCCCCGGGCACACTCTCTTCCACACTTCCCTAGCAAGTGCCGTCCACAGGGCCACCTGGTGTTACATTCAGGAGAAGAGCAAGTGACAACAGGGAACCAAGGGTAAGACAAGGAACTGTGGGAGCGAGAACTGTGGATGACACAAGGGAATACAGGAGGGAACAGAACTATGGGAAAGAACGGGAATTCTGGAGAGAATGAGGAACTATGGGGGAGAGGTGGGACCCGGGGAGAGACGGAGTTGTCAGGGACGATAAGAAATTAAGGGAGAGAGAATTGGGGGAGAAACAGAATTGTGGGAAACAGGCAATTGTGAGAAGGAATTATGGGGAAGAACAGAGTATTTAGCAGAAACAAAATTTTACAAGAGACAGGATGTGGAAGAAAACAGCACTGTAGAAGAAAACAGACTTGAGAGAGACCAGGAAGAACCCAGAACTGTGGAAGAAAGTGGGGACACTGTGGGAAAGAGAACTGGGAGAGAACTAGGCTATGGAGAATACAGAGAACTGTGGGACAGACAAGGCATTGTAGGACAAAAGGGATTATGGAAAAGAATCGCGGGAGAGAAGGAATTGCAGGAGGCCAGGGAATGTGAGTGAGACAAGGAATTATGGGAAAGGAAGTCGAATTGTGGGACAGAAACAGAATTACGAGAGGGGCGCCTGGGTGGCTCAGTCGGTTGAACGTCTGACTCTTGGTTTTGGTTCAGGTCACGATCCCAGCCAGGGTCGTGGGATCGACTCCTGCATTAGGCTCCTTGCTGAGTGTGGAGCCTGCTTATGATTCTCTCTCTCCTCCCTCTGCCCCTCCCCCCATTCGCACTCTCTCTCTCTTAAAAAAACAATTATGTGAACAAAGGGATTATAGAGAAAGGGGAATTGTGGAAAAGACAGGCATTGTGGGAAAAAGGGAATGGTGAGAAAAATAGGGCACCGTGCGAAAGACGAGAGCAGGGCAGTGAAAGGGGAACTGTGGGAACAACAAACGGTTATGAGAGAAAGGGTATTGGGAAGAACGAGGGAAACTGTAGAAGAAATGTATTATGGCAGAGACAGGAAATAGTGGGAAAGAACAATCTTAGGGGATGATAAATTGCAAGGTAGACGGGCAGTATGTTTTTGTTGTTTTTTTTTTTTTTTTTGGTTGTCCACTGATATTTTTTAAAGTTTTTATTTAAATTCCAGTTAGTTAACATAACTATAATACTAGTTTCGGGTGTACGATATCGTGATTCAACACGTCCATACAACACTCCGTCCTCCTCACAACAGGTGCACTCACGTATTTTACCCACCCACCCATCACCTCCCCTCTGGTGACCATCCGTTTGTGCTCTATGGTTAACACCCTGTTTCCTGGTTGGCACCCCACCCCCTGCTTTTTTGGGAATTGGTCTTTCTCTGACTCATTTCTTTCGCTCAGCATAATACTTCTCTAGCTCCGTGTTTGATGTTGCAAATGGCAAAGTTTCAGTGGACACTTGGGCTGTTCCCATAACGTGGCTATTGTAGACAATACTGCAATAAACATCAGGGTGTGTATACCCCTTTGAGTTAGTATTTTTGTATTCTTTGAGTAAATACCTAGTAGTGTGATTGATGGATCATAAGGTAGTTCTCTTTTTAACTTTTAAGGAAACTCCATACCGAAAAACACAAAGTTAAACACCACGAATTTTCAAAGATGCACTCGATGTTTATTGCAGCATTATTTGCAATGACTAAATTAGGGAAGCGACTCAAGTATCCATCAACAGATGAATAAAGGGATGGTATATACATAAGGTAAAATATTTAATTTCATTAAAAGAATGAAATCTTGCCATTTGTAACAAAATGGATGGAGCTAGACGGTATAACGCTAAGTGGAAAAAGTCAGAAAAAATACCATATGATTTCACTCATCATAGAATTTAAAAAACAAAACAAACGGGGAGAAAAAACAAAAACATCAGACTCTTAAATATAGAGAACTGACGGAACCAGAGGGGAGGTGGGTCGGGGGAGGGGTGACAGGTGAAGGAGATTAAGAGGACACTTCTGGTGATGAGCACTGAGGTACAGAATTGCTGGATTGCTATGCTGTACACCTTAAACTGACACTGTAACTATATTGGAATTTAAAAATAATAGAAGTATTAAATCAACAACCAAAAACAAAACAGCAAACTCTGGGTGAGAACAATAAAGTGTGAAAAGACAAAGGGTTATGGGAGAGCAAGACCCGTGTGAGAAAAGGGGAGTCGCGCGAATCAACGAAGAACCGTGGGAGGCCAAGCAGTGCAAGAATGACAAGAAATGGAGCGAGAAGAGAGCTGTGGGACAGAAGCGGAGACAGGGCACTGTGCGTAAGACAAGGGATTACTGGAAAGAAACGATTTTCATTAAGAAATGGCATTGCGGGGGGGAGGGGGAGGGTGGGTGCCTGGGTGGCTCAGTTGGTTAAGCCTCTGACTATAAAAAAAGAAAACTTCTTTTACTTATTTTGAGAGAGCGACAGCGCGTGCGCTCCCGTGGGCGTGCAACTGGGGAAGGGACAGAGAGAATCCCAAGGAGGCTCCGCACAGTCAGTGCAGAGCCTGACGTGGGGCTTGAGCCCCCAGACGGTGAGATCATGGCCCAAGCCCAAATCAAGAGTTGCATATGTACCTACTGAGGCACCCAGGCACCCCAACTCTTAATTTTGGCTCAGGTCGTGATGTCATGGTTGTGAGATCAAGCCCCATGTTGGGCTCCAAGCTGAGCATGGAGTCTGCTTGGGATTCTCTCTCTTCCTCTCCCTCTGCCCCACCCCCACATACTCTCAAAAAAAGAAAAGGAATTGCTGGAATATGGGGTTAAAGCAGAGAATCTTGGGAGAGGGCATCATGGGAAAGACCAGGGATCACGGGCATCAAAGGGGAGTTTTCGGGAAAAGGGAATTCTGGGACAGAGAACTCCGGGTGAACATGGAATTGCAGTAATAATGCAGAGTTTTAGAAGAAAGGGGAACTGTAGGAACAAGAGGGCTTATGTGAGACAAAGAACTGGGGGACAAAATACGGAACTGTGGGAAAAACAGTATTATGAGACAGATGGGAATAGTGGGAAAATGAGATTATGGGGGAGAATTATGGGAGACACAGTTAATGTGAGAAAAGAGGAACAGAATGTGGGAAAAACAGGATTGCAAGAAAGATGAAAAGTGGTCAAAATCACAAGTATTGAGAAAAATACAGACTTCTGAGTGCCAACAGATTTCCGAATTGTGGGAGAAAATTGTGGGCAACGGAAGGAAAGAAGGACTTGTGAGAGCAATAAAGTATTGTGGGAATGACAGCCCTTCTCATGGAAGAGAAAGGGCAACTGTGGGAGACTGTAAAACAAACTCTAGGAAAACTGTTTTGTGGGAGAGATTAGGAATGTGGAGGGACAACGGATTATAGCAATTGTGAGATCAAATAAATTAACAAGGAAACAAAAGGCAACACGATATAAAACAATCACCAAGGAAAATGGAGATTTGTGCCAAACAAAAAAGACACCAGGATTGTGAAAGAAAAGAAGGAATTTTGAGGGAAAAAAAGGGTATTGTGGGAGAGACAGGGAATTGTGAGAAAAACATAGGCTCATGGGGGAGAGAAGGAAATTTGGGGAGACAGTTATGAGAACAAGGAATTATAGGAGAAACACGAAATTGTGTGACAAAATATCGTAGGGAAAGGAATTAGGAAAATAAAGCATTGTGCGAGAGAATGGAAAAATGTGGAATACACAACTTTGCTACCAATGAAACTATGAAGAATAGAGAACTGTTGAGCCAATCGAGAAGGGCAGAATGTGATTTGTGTGGGAATGACAAGGATCACAGGAATTGTTAGAGAAAAAAAGAAACTGGGAAAAGTTGTGGGAGGATAGAGAGCTGTGGGAAAAGGACTGGATTGCAGGGGAGCTAGGGAATGGTGGGAGAAGGAACTGGCTGTACTAGAAGTGGGGAACCGTTGCAGAAATTATAAGGATTATAACTGGATTATAAGGAAAGCAATGGGTTCTCAGGGAGGTGAGGACTAGAGGTCAGAAGGAACAGGGCACAGAGTGGGGGAGAAGCAACGGATTATGAGACAGGCCAAGAATGGGAGAGGAGCAATGGATTGTGGGAGAAGCCAAGATGGGAAAGGATTGTGTAGAGTTCGTTAACGGTGGTTAAGCAAGGCACTGTGGGAAAAGCAATGTATTCTGGGAAGGTCCAAGATGCGGAGAAGCAAAGGATTGTAGGAGGGGCCAATATGGCAGAGAAGCAAAAGATTCTGGTACAGTCTGTTAACGGTGGCTAGGCAATGAATACTGGGTTGTGGCAGAGACCAAGATGGCGGAGAAACAAAGGATTGTGAGAGAAGCCAATATGTTGGAGAAGCAAAGGATTCTGGTAGAGTCCGTTAGCAGCTAGGCAATGAACTGTGGGAAAAGCAATGGATTGTATGAAGGGCCAAGATGGCGGAGAAGCAATGAACTGTGGGAGAAGGAATGGATTGTGGGAAGGGCCAAGATGACAGAGAAGCAAAGGATTGTGGGAGAAACCAAGATGGCGGAGAAGCAATGAACTGTGGGAGAAGCAATGGATTGAGGAAGGGGCCAAGATGGTGGAAAAGCAAAAGACTGTGGGAGGGTCTGTTAACGGTGCAGCAAAGCACTGTGGGAACAGCAATGTATTCTGGGAAGGGCCAACATGGCAGCGAAGCAAAGGATTGTGGGAGAGTCTGTTGATGGCGGCTCAGCAAAGCACTGTGGGGAAAAGCAATGTATTCTGGGAAGGGCCAAGATGGCAGAGAAGCAATGGACTGTGGGAGAAGCAATGGATTGTGGGAGATGTCAAGATGGTGGAGAAGCAATGAACTATGGGAGAAGCAATGGATTGTGGGAAGGCCAATGGTGAAGAAGCAAAGGACTGTGGGAAAGTCTTAACGGCATTCAGCAAAGCACTGTGGGAAGGGCAATGTATTGTGGGAAGGGCCAAGATGGCGGAAAAGCAATGGATTGTGGGAACGGCCAATGGCGGAGAAGCAAAGGACTGTGGGACACTCCGTTAATGGCGGTTCAGCAAAGCACTGTGGGAAAAGCAATGTATTGTGGGAAGGGCCAAGATGGCGGAGAAGTAATGGACTGTGGGAGAAGCCAAGACAGCAGAGAAGCAAAGGATTCTGGTAGAGTCTGTTAACGGCAGCTAGGAAATGAACTGTGGGAAAAGCAGTGGATTGTGGGAGAAGTCAAGATGGCGGAGAAGCAATGAACTGTGGGAGAAGCAATGGGTTGTGGGAGAAATCAAGATGGTGGAGAAGCAATGAACTATGGGAGAAGCAATGGATTGTGGGAACGGCCAATGGCGGAGAAGCAAAGGACTGTGGAAAAGTCTGTTAACGGCATTCAGCAAAGCACTGTGGGAAAGGCAATGTATTGTGGGAAGGGCCAAGATGGCGGAAAAGCAATGGATTGTGGGAACGGCCAATGGCGGAGAAGCAAAGGACTGTGGGACACTCCGTTAACGGCTGTTCAGCAAAGCACTGTGGGAAAAACAATGTATTCTGGGAAGGGCCAACATGGCAGAAAAGCCATGAACTGTGGGAGAAGCAATGGGTTGTGGGAGAAGTCAAGATGGCAGAGAAGCAAAACACTGTGGGAAAAGCAATGGATTGTGGGAAGGCCAATGGTGAAGAAGCAAAGGACTGTGGGACACTCCGTTAACGGCAGTTCAGCAAAGCACTGTGGGAAAAGCAATGGATTGTGGGAAGGGCCAATGGCGGAGAAGCAAAGGATTGTGGGAGAGTGTTAACAGCTGTTCAGCAAAGCACAGTGGGAAAAGCAATGTATTGTGGGAAGGGCCAAGATGGCGGAAAAGCAATGGATTGTGGGAAGGCCAATGGTGAAGAAGCAAAGGACTGTGGGCCACCCGTTAATGGCGGTTCAGCAAAGCACTGTGGGAAGAGCAATGTATTGTGGGAAGGGCCAAGATGGCGGAGAAGCAAAGGACTGTGGGACACTCCGTTAACGGCAGTTCAGCAAAGCACTGTGGGAAAAGCAATGTATTGTGGGAAGGGCCAAGATGGCGGAAAAGCAATGGATTGTGGGAAGGCCAATGGTGAAGAAGCAAAGGACTGTGGGCCACCCGTTAATGGCGGTTCAGCAAAGCACTGTGGGAAGAGCAATGTATTGTGGGAAGGGCCAAGATGGCGGAAAAGCAATGGATTGTGGGAAGGCCAATGGTGAAGAAGCAAAGGACTGTGGGCCACCCGTTAATGGCGGTTCAGCAAAGCACTGTGGGAAGAGCAATGTATTGTGGGAAGGGCCAAGATGGCGGAGAAGCAATGGACTGTGGGAAAAGCAATGGATTGTGGGAGAAGTCAAGATGGCGGAGAAGCAATGAACTGTGGGAGAAGCAATGGATTGTGGGAAGGGCCAATGGCGGAGAAGCAAAGGACTGTGGGACACTCCGTTAACGGCGGTTCAGCAAAGCACTGTGGGAAAAGCAATGTATTGTGGGAAGGGCTAAGATGGCGGAGAAGCAATGGACTGTGGGAAGGCAATGGATTGTGGGAGAAGTCAAGATGGCGGAGAAGCAATGAACTGTGGGAGAAGCAATGGATTGTGGGAAGGGCCTATGGCGGAGAAGCAAAGGACTGTTGGACACCCGTTAATGGCGGTTCAGCAAAGCACTGTGGGAAAAGCAATGTATTGTGGGAAGGGCCAAGATGGCAGAAAAGCAATGGATTGTGGGAAGGCCAATGGTGAAGAAGCAAAGGACTGTGGGACACCCCGTTAATGGCGGTTCAGCAAAGCCTTGTGGGAAAAGCAATGGATTGTGGGAACGGCCAATGGCGGTTCAGCAAAGCACTGTGGGAAAAGCAATGTATTGTGGGAAGGGCCAAGATGGCGGAGAAGCAATGGACTGTGGGAGAAGCCAAGACGGCGGAGAAGCAAAGGATTCTGGTCCGTTAACGGCAGCTAGGCAATGAACTGTGGGAAAAGCAGTGGATTGTGGGAGAAGTCAAGATGGCGGAGAAGCAATGAACTGTGGGAGAAGCAATGGATTGTGGGAAGGGCCAATGGCGGAGAAGCAAAGGATTGTGGGAGAGTGTTAACAGCTGTTCAGCAAAGCACTGTGGGAAAAACAATGTATTGTGGGAAGGGCCAACATGGCAGAAAAGCCATGAACTGTGGGAGAAGCAATGGGTTGTGGGAGAAGTCAAGATGGTGGAGAAGCAAAGCACTGTGGGAAAAGCAATGTATTGTGGGAAGGGCCAAGATGGTGGAGAAGTAATGAACTGTGGGAGAAGCAATGGATTGTGGGAAGGGCCAATGGCAGAGAAGCAAAGGATTGTGGGAGAGTGTTAACGGCAGTTCAGCAAAGCACTGTGGGAAAAACAATGTATTCTGGGAAGGGTCAACATGGCAGAAAAGCAATGAACTGTGGGAGAAGCAATGGGTTGTGGGAGAAGATGGCAGAGAAGCAAAGCACTGTGGGAAAGGCAATGTATTGTGGGAAGGGCCAAGATGGCGGAAAAGCAATGTATTGTGGGAAGGGCCAAGATGGCGGAGAAGCGATGGACTGTGGGAGAAGCCTAGGTGGCAGAGAAGCAAAGGATTCTGGTAGAGTCCGTTAACGGCAGTTAGGCAACGAACTGTGGGAAAAGCAGTGGATTGTGGGAGAAGTCTAGATGGCGGAGAAGCAATGGACTGTGGGAGAAGCAATGGGTTGTGGGAAAAGTCAAGATGGCAGAGAAGCAAAGCACTGTGGGAAAAGCAATGTATTGTGGGAAGGGCCAAGATGGTGGAGAAACAAAGGATTGTCGGAGCGTCCGGTAACGGCGTTTCAGCAAAGCACTTTGGGAAACGCAATGTATTCTGTGAAGAGCCAACATGGCAAAGAAGCAATGGACTGTGGGAGTAGCAATGGATTGTGGGAGTAGCCAAGATGGCAGAGAAGCAATGAACCGTGGGAGAAGTCAAGCTAGCAGAGAAGCAAAGGATTTGGTAAAGTCTTAACGGCAGTTAAGCAAAGCACTGTGGGACAAGCAATGTATTCTGGGAAGGCCCAAGATGGCGGAGAAGTAATGGACTGTGGGAGAAGCGATGGGTTGTGGGAGAAGCCAAGATGGTGGAGAAGCAAAGGATCATGGGAGAAGCCAAGGGTTCTGGTAGAGTCCGTTAACGGCAGCTAGGCAATGAACTGTGGGAGAAGCAATGGATTGTGGGAAGGGCCAAGATGGCAGAGAAGCAATGAACGGGTGGGAGAAACAATGGGCTGTGGGAGAAGTTAAGATGGCACAGAAGCAATGGATTGTGGGAATGGCCAAGATGGCAGAGAAGCAAAGGATTCTGGTAAAGTCCGTTAAAGGCGGCTAGGCAATGAACTGTGGAAAAAGCAACGGATTACGGGAAGGGTCAGTAATGGCGGAGAAGCAAGGGACTTGGGGAGAATCAAAGAATTGTGGGAGAAGTTGGTAATGGTGGTGAAGCAGTAGACTCAGAGAAGCAAGGGACTGTGGGAAAGGCCAAGATGGCAAGAAGCAATGAACTGTGGGAGAAGCAAGGGGTTGTGGGAGAAGTAATGGATGGCTTAATGCGTATGGAAAGAACGAATAACCGCATTTAAAAATTTTCTGGGGTTCCTAAGACAGAAACCAACCAAGTTTAGGTTTGTGAGAAGTCCCATTTTTAACTTTTAGTCCCAAGGCAAATTTCAATTCCTTGTGAAGATATTTTACATGACACTGTCGTAAGAAATTACACACAGATCCCCTCAATGGAAACTTGCTACAGTCACAAAACATGATCATCCAATCAATTCTCCCACACCAGGTAGTCCTCTAAGCAAACCTACAGTCTGTACTTAAAAGCCTTATGTAGGCCTTTGGGGACACAGATAAAATGCAAGCTCTTTAGCAGAATCTACAAAAGTCCTTCATCATCTGTTCCCAGGCTGCCTCTCCGGATCCGGAAAACCCATGACACCATGTCGTGCTGAGGCCACCCCAAACCACATGTAAACATTCTGCTCTGTGTCTCTGGCCTTTCTCCTCTCCCATTCAGGTCTCCTGTGCAACACCACGTCTGAACATCTCCAGAAACTCTCACCCATGCGCCCCAAACCAGCATACATAGCTGCATTTTCTGCGTTTAACACCTCACATTTTTCACAACAAAAAATAGCACTGTGGGGGCACCTGGCTGGCTCAGTCAGTAGATCATGCAACTTTTGATCTCGGGGTGTTAAGTTGAAGCCCCATGTTGGGGGAAGAGATTACTTAAAATCTAAACAAATAATAATAAAATAATAGCACTGTCTTACTTCTAAGTTTCATACATGATACTTCTCAAGAACACTCACCCTCCTTGACCAAAACGGTGTTGACCATACAGCAGATGCTCAAAACCCGTTTGTTGAAGATCAAATTAACTTACATTAAGTGCCTAGTAAGCACCTGACACCACGTCAGATATGTACTAATGGAGGTTCAAGGTGAGCCTATTGGCCTTAGAGCGAACTTCAAAGTTGTAGATGCTTCAGAGCAGGACAAATAAGTCCATTCATCACAACAGTACAAATGGAGAGACCTGTGTTTACTGCTTTGAATTACATATCTGGGCCTTTTCTCACACACGTAACAATATTTTCTGCATTACACATGGTTCCCTGTTACTGAAGAAACCTTTATTAAAGCAGTTGGAGAAAAGGAGGAAGGAGATGCCCAAGACTAAGCCGGATCTCAACCCTAAGATGGCCTCTTTAGAAGACATGGCTGCCGCTTACAGCAAGCAGCACGTGGCCCAGGGTAGAATACCCAGAGTCGGTTGTGGGGGAACCACTCTGCCTGGGCTGTTACCCTACATGTGCCAACACCTCTTTAGCCCAGACTGAACTGCCTTGGTAGTTTAGATGCAGCCTAGAAATTTGCACTCTGTTTTGCTTCTGAATTCCAGTCCTTACCAACATTTGCCCCATTTTCCCCTCAAACTATGAGTACGTAAGATTATTTACCACTAGAGTTAGAGTTACTGAATGTCAGCACCACTGAACACAGCATACGATCTATTTGATCTTATGAAAAATTACCATTGTCAGCACCCTGTTAGAGGTAAACAAATCCTAAGTGAGGTTTGCCAGCAGGGCTTCTTGTCAGCTCACCTGGACGGGGCCGAGTGAACAGTCCTGTACCCAGATGCCACTAACCCTTCCTTGAAGCTACCATGACAGGTCTTGCCTGGCAAGTCCATTCCTTATACTTCCCTCATATGTCACCTAGCTTCTGATAAGCTTAATAAACGTTGCTATTATTCAAGGACAGAGAACTTAACTCCTTACGCATTCTTAGCACCCAAAATGTTCAAGATCTCAACTCTTTTTCCCCAGCTCTACTGAGATGTCATTGACATAGTACCCCAACACTTACATTATTAAGAATTCTTTCAATCTTTTACCTAATGACTCTTATTTTTCAGTTAGGCCTTCAGTTAGCCATGACCTGCATGACCTACATATTTTGCATCAAAAATCTGTAATTTAACATCATCATTACAAGCAACCACTGAGCACTTATCATATGGAAGGGTCAAGCTTTGGGTATGAATGCAAGACGGAGAATGGAATGCATCGCGATACTGGTAGTGAACATGCATTAGTTCAACGTGCTTTCAAACAATCTCAAAGTAACACAGTGGGAAGTGGAAGGAGCTTCAGGGTCTCAGTGGAAAGAGGAGAGGTGAGGTGGCCTCCTCCCCGAAGAGCATTTGTGAGAATCAACCCACTGATCCGAAGAAGAAAGTGCTCCAAACATGTGGTCTCTCCTTGTAAGAATTTTCTATCTTGTTACTCAATGCTAACAGCAACATATTTAGTCAAGAAGAATCTTCTGAGGGGTTAAAATCTAAGTATAGGAGGGAGGATAAAATCAATGTTACCGTAACAATAGTAACGGACATTACTCATGACTCATCTTGATTAGAATATAAGTGAGCTTATTGTAATAGTAAATTCAGAATATAGAACAAATGATAAATTATCAGGTTGTAATAGTTTAATGAAAAACATATGATGTACTTATTAATAGATATATGTGAATATATATAATTATAAAATTTATGTGATAGGTTTTGTAAATGGCAATCTTTAGAGAAACAATTATTTGAGCCTTAATTGGTACTTTCTTCCTCCTTATCAGTTGGGTTAGTGGACATAACCCCAAATAAGAATAGGAGTTTAAAAAGGGAAACATAAGGAAAGAAGATGTATACATTGATAAGATAGGTTGATGGTACGAGGAGAAAACTTCATAAGAACAGAGCGCTAAACAGCCAAAACACTGTGATAAAAAGTCAACTTTTACAAAGCGAAGACTCACAAATAACCCAAACAGAATCAATAAAGAAACAGTGGTTTTGAATGACACACTGGATTAGATGATCTAACAGATACATTCAGAACATTCCATCCTAACACAGCAGAATACTCTTTTCAAGCGCACATGGGACATTCTCCAGAAGAGATCACGTCAGACCACAAAACATGTCTCGACAAATTTAAAAACAATGAGGTCATACCATGCATCTTTTGCAACCACAACACAAGGAAACTAGAAATCAACCACAAGAAAAAACCTGGAAAGAGTACAGATACATGGAGGTTGGATAATCTGGTAAATAACGAATGGGTCAACTAAGAAATCATAGAGGAAATCACAAACACATGGAAACATGTGAAAATGAAAACACAGTCCCAAATCTTTGGGATGCAGCAAAAGTTATCCTAAGAGGCAAGTTTATAGCAATACATGCCTACCTCAAGAAGAAAACTCCCTGACAAAAAAACAAAACAAAACAAAACAAAACAAAACAAAACAAAAAAAAAATTAACCTTATAGCTAGAGAAGCTAAAAAAAAGAACAAGCAAAGCCCAAGGTCAGTAGAAGGAAGGAAATAATAAAGATTAGGGCAGAAACAACGACAAAAAAAAAAAAAAAAGAATACATCAATGAAACCAGGGGATGATCCCTAGAAAAGATCAACAAATTGATAAACCTTTAGCCTGACTCATTCAAAAAAAAAAAAAAAAAGAAAAAAGAAAAAAAAAGGACTCAAACAAAATCAGAAATGAAAGAGGTGAAATAACAACACTGAGTACAAAACAGAAGAGAATATTATAAAAAACTACATGCCAACAAACTGGACAACCTAGAAGCAATGGACAAATTCTTAGAAACATTACCTCCCATGGGCGCCCAGGTGGCTTAGTATGTTAAGTGTCCAACTCTTTATTTTGGCTCAGGTCATGATCTCATGCTTCATTGGTTCGAGCTCCACATTGGGCTCTGTACTGACAGCACAGAATCTGCTTGGAATTCTCTCTCCCTCTCTCTGACCCTACCCCTCTCATGCTCTCTCTCAAAATAAGTAAATAAAAAAAAATCTTAAATAAAATTTTTAAAAAGCAATGCTTTAAAAAAAATCATTAAAACTCCCAATAAGCAAAAATCCAACATGAGATAGCTTCACAAGTAAATTCTATGAAACCTTTAAAGAAGAGTTAATACCTATTCTCAAAGACAACATAGAAGAGAAAGGATAGCTTCCAAATTCATTCTGAGGCCAGCATTACCCTGGTACCAAAACCAGATAAAGATACTACAAAAAAAGAGAATGAGAAACCAGTATCTCTGGTTAACATAGATTCAAAAATCCTCAAAAAGTACTGGCAAACAGAATCCAACAATATATTAGAAAAATCATTTACTCCGAGTGGGATTTATTCTCAGACACCAGAGTTGTCCAGGATCTGCAAATCAATGTGATACATCACACAACACATATGATCACCTTAATATATACAGAAAAACCATCTGACAAAGTACAACATCCATTTTTTTTAATGTTAATTTTTGAGAGAGAGACAGAGTGTGAGCAGGGAGGAACAGGGAGAGAGGGAGACACAGAATCCGAAGCAGGCTCCAGGCTCCGAGCTATCAGCACAGAGCCTGACGTGGGGCTCGAACTCCCGAACTGTGAGCTCATGACCTGAGTCCAAGTCAGCCAGTTAACTGACTGAGCCACCCAGGTGCCCCTATAACATTCATTCATGATAAAAGCTCTCAACAAAGTAAGTTTAGAGGGAATATACCTCAACATAATAAAAAAAACCCATAGCTAACATCATATTCCATGGTGACAAATTGAGAGCTTTTCCCTAAGACCAAGAACAAGACAAGATTTCCACTCTCACCGATTTTATTCAACATAGTACTGGAAATCTTAGCTATAGCAATCAGATAAGAAATGAAAGGCAAAGAAAAAGTAAAACTACCACGATTTGCAGATGACATACTATATACAGAAAACCCTAAAGACTCCACCATAAAACTACTTGAACTGATCAATGAATGCGGCTACAATATCAATATACAGAAATCCACTGCATTTCTATACACTAATAATGAAGCAGCAGAAAGAAATCAAGAAAATGATCCCATTTGGGGCTCCTGAGTGACTCAGTCAGTTGAGCATCCGACTTCACCTGAGGTCATGATCTTGCAGTTCATGGGTTCAAGCCCCACATCAGGCTCTGTGCTGACAGCTAGGAGCCTGGAGCCTGCTTCGGATTCTGTGTGTGTCTCTCTCTCTCTCTGCCCCTCCCCCACTCGTGCTCTCTTCTCTCAAAAATAAACACTTAAAAAAATTAAGAAGAAAATTATCCCATTTACAATTGCACCCAAAATAATAAAATACCAAAGAGGTAAAAGACCTGTATCGTGAAAACTATAAAACAATGATGAAAGAAATTAAAGTGACATAAACAAATGGAAAGATATTCCATTTTCATGGATTGGGAGAATATTAAGACGTCCACTCTACCCAAAACAATCTATAGATTAAATGCAATCCCCATCAAAATACCAACAGCTTTTTTCACAGAACTAGACTAATTCTAAAATTTGTGTGGACCCACAAAAGACCCCAAATAGTCAAGCAATCTTGAAAAAGAGGAACACAACTGGAGGTATCACAATCCCAGATGCCAAGATATATTACAAAGCTGTAACAATCAAAACAGTGTGGTACTGATGAAAATAGACACATAGAGCAATAGAACAGAATTGAGAGCCCAGAAAGAAACCCATAACTATATGGTCAATTAATCTCCAGCAAAGGAGGCAAGAATATACAATGAGCAAGAGACAGTCTCTTCAACAAGTGGTGCTGGGAAATTTGGACAGCTACATGCAGAAGAATGAAACTTGATCACTTTTTTACAGCATACACAAAAATAAACTCAAAGTGGATTAAAGACCTAAATGTGAGACCTGAAACCATAAAAATCCTCAAAGAGAGCACAGGAATTAATTTCTCTGACATAGTCAATAGCAACATTTTCCTAGATAGGTCTCCAGAAGAAAGGGAAACAAATGCAAAAATAAACTATTGGGACCTCATCAAAATAAAAGGCTTCTTCTGCACTGCAAAGGAAATAATTAACACATCTGAAAGACAACGTACTGAATGAAAGAAGATATTTGCAAATGACATATCCAGTAAGGGGTTAGTTTCCAAAATATATAAAGAACTTATACAACAACACCAAAAACGCAAATAACCCAGTTAAAAAAATGGGCAGACTATGGGTGCCTGGGTGGCCCAGTTGGTTGAGCGTCTGACTTCAGCTCAGGTCATGATCTCACAATTTGTGGGTTCGAGCCCCGTGTCAGGCTCTGTGCTGACAGCTCAGAGCCTAGAGCCTGCTTCGAACTCTGTGTCCCCCTCTCTGTCTGTGCCTGCCCCGCTCATGCTCTGTCTCATCACTCTGTCAAGAATAAACATTTTTAAAAAACAGGCAGGAGACATAAACAGACATTTCTCCAAAGAAGACGTGCAGATGGCCAACCAACACATGAAAAGACGCTCGTTGATACTACCTGAAGCAATCTACACAGTCAATGCAATCCCTATCAAAATACCACCAGCATTCTTCACAGAGCTAGAACAAACAATCCTAAAATTTGTATGCAGCCAGAAAAGATCCTGAATAGCCAAAATAATGATGAAAAAGAAACCCAAAGCAGGAGGCATCACAATTCCAGACTTCAGGCTACACTACAAAGCTGTAATCATCAAGACAGTGTGGTACTGGCACAAGAACAGACACTCAGATCAGTGGAACAGAATAGAGAACCCAGAAAAGGACCCACAAATGTATGGCCAACTCATCTCTGACCAAGCAGGAAAGAATATCCAATGGAATAAAGACAGTCTCTTCAGCAAACGGTGCTGGGAAAACTGGATAGCGACATGTAGAAAAATGAACCTGGACCACTTTCTTACCCCATACACAAAAGTAAACTCAAAATGGATGAAAGACCTAAAGGTAAGACAGAAAGCCATCAAAACCCTTGAGGAGAAAGCAGGCAAAAACCTCACTGACCTCAGCCACAGCAACTTCTTACTCAACCCGTCTCTGGAGGCAAGGGAAACAAAAGCAAAGATGAACTATGGGACCTCATCAAGATAAAAAGCTTCTTTCCAGCTAAGGAAACAATCAGCAAAACTACAAGGCAACCGACAGAATGGGAGAAGATATTTGCAAACGACATAGCAGATAAAGGGTTAGTATCCAAAATCTATAAAGAACTTCTCAAACTTAATACCCAAAAAACAAATAATCCTGTGAAGAAACGGGCAAAAGACCTACATAGACTCTTCCAAAGAAGACATCCAGATGGCCGACACATGAAAAAATGCTGAACATCACTCATCATCAGGGAAATCAAAACCACGGTAAGATACCACCTCACGCCTGTCAGAAGGGCTAAAATGAACAACTCGGGCAACAGCCGACGTTGGCAAGGCTGCGGAGAAAGAGGATCTCTTTTGCACTGTTGGTGGGAATGCAAACTGGTACAGCCACTCTGAAAACAGTATGGAGGTTCCTCAAAAAACTAAAAACAGAACTACCCTATGACCCAGCAATTGTACTACTAGGTATTTATCCAAAGGATACAAAAATGCGGATTTGAAGGGGCACATGCACCGCAATGTTTAGAGCAGCACTATTGACAACAACCAAAGTATGGAAAGAGCCCAAATGTCCATCGATGGAGGAATGGATAAAAAGATGTGGCACGTATGTGTGTATATGTATATACATATATGTGTCTATATACATATATATGTGTGTGTATATATATATATATATATACATATATACATATACATATACACACACACACACACACACACACACACACACAATGGAGTATTACTCAGCAATCAAAAAGAATGAAATCTTGCCATTTGCAACTACCTGGATGGAACTGGAGGGTCTTATGCTAAACAAAATTAGTCAGAGAAAGACAAATATCATATGAATTCACTCATGTGAGGAGTTTAAGATACAGAACAGATGAGCATAACGGAAGGGAAGCAAAAGTAAAATAAAAACAGGGAGGGGGGACAAAACAGAAGAGAATCTTAAATACAGAGAACAGAGGGGTTGGGGTTGCTAGAGGGGCTGTGGGAGGGGGCATGGGCTAAATGGGTAAGGGGAGCATTAAGGAATCAAGGCCTGATATCATTGTTGCACTATATGCTAACTTGGATGTAATTAAAAAATTAAAAAAGAAAAAAAGAGTCACCGTTCCTGTTCTTGTATGTGTACCGAGTTTTCTCTACACCTGCTTAGGTCCCAGTGCTCAAGCTCTATCAATACGAAAACAGTTCTTGCAAAGGCTTTTCCCGGACTTTATGCACAGAGCTGGTATCATGTGCACATGTAACTTACTCAAACACAGCCGTGTTTAGTGAGGGGTGGGGTGGGTAGGAGAGGGGACAACAGGTGAGGAGGACATCATCCCTGGGATCCTGCCGGCCAGCTTTCCACCTGTTAGCCTGTGCCCACATACTGCACGTTGGAGAAGCCTCTAGAGAGAATACGTGAATGGCCTTTGAGGTTCCTCTACCACTGAGGGAGAAGTGAAATGACTTCTCTGGTGGCAGCCAAGCGGCCCCAGAGGCACACCGACCAGGGAAGAGTTAGAGGGGATCCTGAACTTGTCCCCAGGGGTCAATGGTAAGGACAGCCAACAGTCTGATGTAGACCTCTTCATGAATGTGCTGAAGCATCCTAGGCAGCAAGACCTTTAAACGATTTAATTTCTGAATGACACTGCTGTTGTTTTCACTGTAACCTATGCAAAGTCCTGCACAGGATGACCATTCAAAATACGAGGCTGGATCTCAGGAGCAATGTTAAAAGATCCAAGGGTGACCAGATACGAACCAAAAACCCTCACTGCCACTTCCGTTACATCTCTACCATACACTTTTGCAAATGTCAGTGGTTAACTTTACAAACTTAACTCTGTGCTTCAGAAATTCCTCGAAAAGCCTGACTCAACAGACGTTAATTAACAACATGTCACTATAGTTCTGAACTCATAGCCGCTCTTTTTGTATGTTCTTTCCATAATCAAAAACACCGACGACAGGGGCGCCTGGATGGTTCCGTTGGTTGACTATCCAACTCCTGATTTTGGGTCAGGTCACAATCTCATAAGACTGAGCCCTGCTTCAAGTGTGGAGCCGGCTTGGGATTCTCTCTCTCTCTGTCCCTCAGCCCCTCCCCTGGTCATTCTTTCTCTCAAAAACAAAACAAAACAAAACAAAAACACCACTGATGCATTCCTTGCTTTTCTCAAAAGGCATTCCTTATAGGCTTTCTTTTTCCTCCAAATTTTTCTCAAACTGGCATTTCCATTGCTTATTCTATTCCCAGCTTTTCTAATGTGTACCATAGACTGTGAGATCCTTGAGGGCCAGGATTGCAGTCTCTGTTCCCCGCACCCCACAAAGCTCCCAGGACAGGGCTTGGTGGCAACGTGGGCAGTCATGGGTCACCACTACCAGAAGCAAGTGCCTCTCCATCCACACAGTGGAGTATTTATTATTTAGCCATAAAAACAACGAAGTTCAGACTCCAGCTACAATGTGGGTAAACCCTGAAAACATGATGCTAAGTGAAAGAAGCCACAGAGAAAAGGACAAGCAGGTGTCCATTTAGAAGAAATGCCCAGAAGAGGTAAATCCATACAGAGAGAAAGTAGATTAGCAGTTGCGGGGGGGGGGGGGGCGGAGAATGGGAAGGGGTTGAAAATGGGTACAGGGTTTCTTCTTGGAGTGACGAAAATGTTCTGGAATTAGATAGTTGCACAACTTTGTGACTATACTAAAACCGACTGAAGTTTAATGTTAAAAAGATGAATTCATGGTATGTGAATTAGACCTCAAATTCTTTTAAGTTTATACATCTTGAGAGACACAGAGCAAGCACACACATAAGCGGGAAAGGGGCAGTGAGAGAGAGGGAGAGAGAATCCCAAGCAGGTTCTGTGCTCTCAGCGCTGAACCCGACTCGGGGCTTGAACTCATGAACCATGAGGTCATGACCTCAGCCGAAATCAAGAGTTGGATGTTTAACTGACATCTGCCCAGGCGCCCCTTTATCTCAATTTTAAAACAAAAAGCAGAGGACAGAGGCAAAAGCTACATGTGACTGAGACCAGTCTTCTCTGCAGCTACAAGTTTGAGGCAACCCCACCAGGGAACAGCAACTTTGGTGCTTGTATAACTCTCCAAATTCAAAGTGCTTTTTAATGTTTATTTTTTTGAACGAGCACAAGCGGGGTCGGGGGGGGGGGTGGACAGAGGATCCAAAGAGGGCTGTGTGCCAACAGGCTGACAGCAGAGAGCCCGATGCGGGGCTGGAACCCACAAACCGCAAGATCACGAACTGAGTCGACGTCTCAACCGACGGAGCCACCCAGGTGCCCCCAAATGCAAAGACTTTTAAGACATTTCCTTATCCTACTATTTTCCCAAAAATAAACTGATCGCCCAAACGGAGTTCAAATTTCAAAGACAAACTCTTCTTCCTTCCTGGCTGTGAGTCACCCCATGACGTCAGCCTCGCTGAGGGCTTTGGCTAGGGAGGGGGGAAGGGAAGGAAGGAAGGAAGCCTTAAGAGTGTCCGCAAGGAATCGATGCCCCATTTGCTCACCTCTCTACTGGATCTGTCTGCTTCCTCTAAAAGCTCTGTGTGCATATTCCCGACCTCAGAGGGGCAGGCCCGCTCGACAGCTCGCTGACAGAACGAGAGCAACATTACTGACTGGCCCTGTTCCTTGCTGGTGACTGGGCTTGGGCAGACTGGGACTATTTTTATTATTATTTCTAATGTTTGACTTGACTTCCAGAGATGGGCTCAACCACTTTAAAACATCAGGCGGGGGGGGGGGGGGCGGGTGCCTGCGTGGCTCAGTCAGTTAAACGTCTGACTCTTGATTTCGACTCGGGTTGTGAGATCAAGCCCCTGCGTCGGGCTCTGCACTGAGCATGTGGAGCCTGCTTGGGATTCTCTCTCTCTCTCCCTCTCTCTCTCTGCCTCTCCTTTTGCTCTTTTGCTCGCTATCTCTCCCTCAAAATAGAAAAACAAACTTAAAACACCAGGACGGAAATCAAACAAAACTGAATGTATCAAGATAAAAATTTCTGGGTCATTCCCCAGGTGGGACTATGCTAACAGCAATTTCCCCTCCCTTCTCCCGCCGCCCCCCCCCACCCCGGTGGTTCTTTAAGCCTTGATGAATCATTCGCACTAAATAAAAGTCAATGAACACACAGCCTCTATCTTGCAGCTTTAGCCAGAACTACCGTTTTCCTTCGAGGTTTGTAATTACAACCAGACGATACCCGTCTCCGGGAAGCCATCTATCAATTTAGCACTACGTTTTTTGGCCCTGAAAATAAACCAAGCTTGCCACCTGAAAACAAACCTTCCTTCAATGTATCTGAATTGCAGGAATGCAAAACAAAACAAAACAAAACAAACCCTCTAAAGTCACTTCCAAACAACCTCCTGCGTATCTGCGTATTTTCTTCACTCTCAAATGTCAACATTATTTCTGTACAAAGCCGTCTGGTTGGTGTGTTTGCCTTTGCTTTCACACACGCGTGTGCATGCATATGCGTGTGTGTGTGCGCGCGCGCAGTTCACTCAGACAACACATTGGGGAAAGCAAATGTACGGATCTAAGCTTTCTGAAAGCCTAATTACTCTAAGACGTTGGTTCTGAACTGGGGTCACTGTGCCCCCAAGGGGTAGTTGTTGAGGTCTCGGTTGCCACAATCAGGAGGGCGCGACGGGCATGGAGTGGGCACAGACGTGCCACATCCCACGGTGTCCGAGTCGGCCCTCGGAACAAGGCATCCCCCAGCCCCAAATGCCAACAGTGCTGAGGAGGCTGCTCTGGAGACAGACACACAGACGGGACGTGGGCTGAACAGAGGCGGCGGCCCACCCCGCCGGCCCCGGTGCCCGCTGACGGAACGCAAAGCAGTCCCCACGTCCCAGAGCATGCTCAGTTGCCCTTAATTTCTTTTTCTTTTTTATTCTTTTTGGAGGGAGGGAGAGCACACATGCGCATGCGTGGGGGACACACTGAAAGCATACTCAGCATGGAGCCCGACTCCCAAGTCAGGCTCTGTGTCACAACCTTGAGATCATGACCTGAGCAAAACCAAGAGTCACATGCTCAACCGACTGAGCCACCCAGGCACCCTTCAGCCAATATTCTTAAACATTCTCTCTTAGCTTCTCTCTTGCTATATTTTTATAATACATATGTGTGTCTTGGGGGCACCTGGGTTGCTCAATCGGTTGGGCATCCGACTTTGGCTTAGGCCACGATCTCAGTTTGTGGGTTCGGGCCCCGCATCAGGCTCTGTGCTGACAGTGTGGACCCTACTTGGGATTCTCTGCCTCTCCCCCACTTGTGTGCACGCTCGCTCGCTCGCTCTCTCAAAATAAACTTTAAAAAACATAAAATGAAATAAAATATGTATTTGTTATTTTAAAGAGAGAGAGAGCATGATCCAGGGAGAGAGGCTGAGGGACAGAGAGAAAATCTTAGGTAGGCTCTACGCTCAGTGCCTCTACACTCATGGGGCTCGGTCCTATGACCCCGGATCATGACCTGAGTTGCAATCAACAATCAGACACTCAACCAACTGAGCCACCCCAGGCATCTCTCTCGTGCTCCTTTTTAGACAACCCATGGGCAACCATAAAATTATAGCTACCAAAAACCTAAAGGATCAATTGGCTTGTACATTACAAACCATCAGGCGAGTTACAACTTTGGGGATGTCAGAGTGGGGATTTTCAAACCTCTCCTCACCAACATTTTGGCTAAAACAAAACTTTATTAGGAACCTCAACAGGGAGGAGAGTAGTCTATTAGCAAGAAGTTATTTCATAAGATACAGTCTGGATTGTAAAAAAAAAAAAAAAAAAACCCAGATATAATCAATTAGATCCATGAGGCCGCTTTAGTCAACACAAAAAACTCTGAGACGAAAAACTGACATCTCCAAGACAGTCTCCATCACACTCGAACATCTAACTTTTTCTATTTTTGATCTGATAAATAAATAGCACCGTAACCTGGAAATTCAGTTCCACACAGCGACGGAGCTGAAAACGTGATGGTTTCAGGGAGCACTTCTTCCCACGTGAGGCCAGTTTTCACTGAAACCAAGAGGGCGGGCAAATGTTTCTCTGAGCTAACCCGGGAGGACAGATTAATGGGCTGTGGGCCTGGATGGGTTAGTATTTGGTTACCAACGCATTTCAGTATGCGCAGTTCTCCCCACAGGATTTCGTGCCAATTCTGGAAGTGAATCATTTCCTAGATGCCTAAACGTCCACACTAGGATTCCACAGAACGCAGTCTGATGACCACAGAGAGGTCTGCAGACCCCAGCACTCAAGTCTTTCAGTGAAAAGGACAGATGGGAAGAGCCAGCGCTGGCAGACTGGGCCTTCATCTGAAACGTCCCACGTGAGCTGGGCGCACCGAAGCGTACCAGGAGCCACAGAGGTCCGGTCACACCATTCACGGCCTTACAGCACAGCAGGCGTATGTGATGGGTCTGGAGTGACTATCTCACACTGATAAAGCCATCCAGCCAAGCGGGGGGAACCGCTTATAATTACATAAGTCTTGGGGCGCCTGGGCGGCTCAGTCAGTTAAGCGTCCGACTCAGGCTCAGGTCATGATCTCGCAGTTTGTGGGTTCAAGCCCCACGTCAGGCTCTGTGCTGACAGCTCAGAGCCTGGAGCCTGCCTCCGATTCTTTGTCTCCCTTTCTCTCTCTCTGCCCCTCCCCTGCTCACGCTCTGTCTCTCTCTCTCAAAAATAAACATTTTAAAAAATTACACAGGTCTGCAGTGCTTAATAAGTGCCATTAAAATATTAAAAAGACAAGTGGGTAACAGAATACAAGAGGAGCATCATTGCTGCTATTGTAACTTTCCCCTCACACCCTCGAGGGTATTACAGGTGTCGCGGACACCTCTCCCACAACACATCACTTCCTGGTTTGATAAAGGACTTCCGGGTGGCCCCGGGGCTCCGCAATTTACCTGCATTGGCAGACAAGGCTCACCTTCAGACAACAGGCTCAGGGCCTCGTCGGACACGTGCCCGCCAAGTCGCAGCACCTTCCTGGGAGTGAGGCTCTCACCGGGTGCGCTGGAGCCATCTGGGGACAGGCAGGGCTGCTCCGCGGCAGAGGTTGCCATGGATTCCCACTGAATCTCCTTCCTGGGAGACTGAAACTCCAGGCTGCATCCTGTCCAGCCGTAGAAGGCCAAAGACAAGAGAAATCCCTGGGCTGGGTTCAGTATCGCCTAGGAGGAAGGACAAAAAGACACGAGTCGGCCAGTCTGTGTACTGGGAATTTGAGCATTAACTCCACTCGGATGCTCGCTCACTGGGCTGCCTCACTTGGAAGTGACCCGGCTGGCTGCTTCAGGGCAAGACCAAGATTGGCTTTAGGTGCTGTACCTTCACGAGGAGGCGGGGAGGGGAGAGCTGGAGGGGGTGGGGGGAGGGGATGCATGCGACACAGGGCAATCGAACCGATCCTATTTTCACCCCTGCCAGGCAGCTAGGCTCTCCTACACAGAGATGCTCTCCATCTTGTGCTTCTGAGTCAGAATGTGATTTAACAAAGGTACCTGAGGCTAAAAACGAGTCTAGGGGACGTTCCTCTATTTCCGTGTGCTAAGGACCCATGAAGTGAACCAAAGGAACCAAGAGAAACTCCAAACCAAAGCAAAGAGGTGGAGGCAGTGAATGCTCGTCTTATTATAAAGTTCTCATGGGTCAGATTCTCCCCAGCTCGGAAGCAGCAGAAACACCAATTCCGTACAAGACAACGTCTACCTCTCCGCTAACAGTTTTGTTTTTTCATTACAAATGCAACACAGCGAAAACACTGGGAGGAATCTACTCATGGTGTTTCCACCTTATTTCCATTTTGTGTATTTTTTTTAATGTTTTTACTTATGTTTGAGACAGAGACAGAGCATGAACAGGGGAGGAGCAGAGAGAGAGGGAGACAAGGTATCCGAAGCAGGCTCCAGGCTCTGAGCTGTCAGCACAGAGTCTGACGCAGAGCCCGAACCCACGGACCGCGAGATCATGACCTGAGCCGAAGTCGGACGCCCAACCGACTGAGCCACCCAGGCGCCCCGATTTTATGTATTTTTTTAATGTTTATTTTTGAGAGAAACAGAGCAAGTGGGGGAGGGGCAGAGAGAGAGGTGGACAGAGGATCTGAAGCGGGCCCCACGCTGACAGCAGACAGCCGGATGTGGGACTCGAACCCATGAACCATTGAGACCATGACCTGAGCCAAAGTCGGACGCTCAACTGACTGAGCCACCCAGCTGCTTCACCGTTCTGTGTATTTGTATACGATATTTTTTTTCACACGTGTTATTATGTAGTTGTAACTAGTGTAATTTTTATGTCCTGCGTTTTTCACTTAAAACTACAGATTTCAGGGGCACCCAGGTGGCTCAGTCCGTTGAGCGTCCAAACTCAGCTCAGGTGATGATCTCGAAGTTTGTTGAGTTCAAGTCCTGAGTCGGATTATGCAGACAGCTCAGAGCCTGGAGCCTGCTTCAGATTCTGTATCTCCCTCTCCCTCTGCCCCTCCCCTGCTAGCACTCTATCTCTACCTGTCTCAAAAATAAACATTTAAAGAATTTTTTTAAATATATTTTCAAAATACTAGAGATTTCATAATTGTCACGTTTAACATCTACATAACACTCCACCAGGATGAAAAATTGTAATTTACTTAGCCATTTCCTTGTATTTGTTTCATTTGGGTTGCCTATAACACTTTATAGTCACGGATGATGGGATCGCTTCTTGGCCTTTTGGCTAAGATCAAGTGTGGTATCTGTTCGTATCAGTTTAATAGTCGTGGATGTTACAAGGAACACCTTCATCCCTATGGCTTTTTCATAGTTTCAAATATTTCTTCAAGTGAAATTCTCTGATATTTTGGGTCTGCTTGAAAGGTGTGAAAAACTGGGCCAAACTGATTTACCAGAGTTGTCCCCATTTAATAACGGCCCCAACAATGAATGAGACTAGCTAGCTGGTACATCAAAGCCAGATACAGGTACATACCGTTACATATTTAACCAACGACACATCATACTTTGGAGTGGTTTTTTTTTCTCTCTGAACTTTACTTTTCAAGAAAAAAATTTTAAATCAAGGTTGACCTACCATTATAAACCACGTGGTCTTGGCCGCATTTCTCACAGGTCTCAAAAAGCTCCCGTTGATATCTGGTTGCATTTCAAGATAGAATAAAAGGCTTTCGTTGATGATGTTTGGCAACCAGCTGTCAGAAAGAAAAGAACCCTGGGTAAAGAGAACATGTAACCCAACTCATCTTTAAATGCCGGCGGCGGTCAGGAAACCTGTCCTCCGAGACCACCAAGTCCTGGAGGGGAATCCACTTGGGCACATGGAGGAACCAGCACATCCAGGATTTAATTTAGGAGACCTAACTCTTTCTGTAAAGCGGAGATCAGCGGCTTCTCCCAAGGGTAACATGCAACACCACATCGGGTGTAAGGCTCTAACGTTATAGCTAATAACTCAAAATTCAATTTTCACTTGAAGAGTAATGTAACGTTTTGAGGGAGAGCTGCACCAATCTTGCTCTTTCACGTGTGAACCATTTGATGTTATTGTCGGTAGGCCAACGACATTTAAAATGAGGAGCTGTTGGGGCGCCTGGGTGGCTCAGTCGGTTGAGCACCGGCTTCAGCTCAGGTCACGATCTCGCGGTCCGTGAGTTCGAGCCCCGCGTCGGGCTCTGTGCTGACAGCTCAGAGCCTGGAGCCTGTTTCAGATTCTGTGTCTCCCTCTCTCTGACCCTCCCCCATTCATGCTCTGTCTCTGTCTCAAAAATAAATAAACGTTAAAAAAAATTAAAAATAAAATAAAATGAGGAGCTGAGTGTATTTTGAGAGGGAGATCATTTCCATCTCGCCTAGGACCACGTCCAAACAAACCTCCTCCTATCACATCAATTATTAACACCACGAAGGCACGCCCTGTTTTGCAAAGTATTGATTTACCCCAGCAAAAGGTTTTCTGGTTCCCATCTGTTTTGCATGGGTTACAGATCTATTTTCAAAGCATGCACCTGAAACTGGGCAGAATGCCAACTGTGGGGCCAACTGAGGTTTAGAGAAAAATGGCTCTCTCTATATGTCTTGATGGAACCATGAATCATCCCGCCAAAAAATCTGCCCTTGTCCTATATCTTCGCAGATCCAGGAATCCTGGGGTCAAGAATGATACAAACAGGTACATTTTAAAAGTGTGGTCCAGCGTTTTATTTCAGAGTTAGCCCTGGCAGTGGGCCGAAACACCAGATGCACGTTCACGGTAACTGGAAACTAAACTCAGGAGTTGTTTGTTCTGAGGGCTTTATATATAATCTGAGGAGATGTGAGTATCTTTCCAGGAGTTCACAGATCGTGGGCCTGCCTTCCTGTCTCGCGTGTATTTCCTCAAAGGGCACCTAGTGCAGTTTCAAAGATCTCCTTTCCAAAGACTCTCTGCTTTGCAACTTTCGGGTCACATTTAGAAAAGCAAAATGGCAAGTTGTTTACGTATCCCTTCCCAGCGGCAATTAAAAAATAAAAAATAGAAGAAAGGTTACCAAATAATTAGAACCAGCATTATTTTGAAAAATCGGATCTTGATCACGGCTCCCATCCGTCTCTCGTTCTCTGTGTAAATGCCTTTTCTTCCTTTTAGTAAAGAGGCCACTGTGAAAAACAGAGGGGAACTGCATGTCACAGTCATTATTTGCATCTCCTGAGCGACAGGGAAGAGAGTCAACATGGACGTAAGCCCGAAAGCAAAGGCAGAAGAGCAGGAGACAGCCCAAGATACGGCCGTTCCTTCCCCCACACTCCAAGCTGGGGTCCTCGCAGACTCAAAGGGACACGGGGTCTTCAAAACGTTCAACCTCCCAAGAACTGTAGACTTCCAGAAGAGTTGCAAAGACAGTACAGAGACTTTCTGCATACCTATACCCAGACTCGTTCAACATTAACATCTTACACACCGAGGGTCACATTCGTCACTGGGGAGAAATTAGCAATGGTCCGTTACTATTAATTAAGCTCCAAATTTTATTTGGATTTTACCGATTCGAAAACTGTATTTTTAGGGGTACCTGGGTGGCTCAGGTCACGATCTCACAGTTTGTGAGTTTGAGCACCATGTCAGGGTCTCTGCTGTCAGCATGGAGGCTGCTTCAAATTCTCTCTCTTGCCTCTCTCTCTCAAAAATAAACGTTAAAAAAAATCTATATATTTAGGGGCATCTGGGTGTTTCAGTCGGTTAAGCGTCCAACTTTGGCTCAGTTCATGATCTCACAGATCATGAGTTCGAGTCCCCTATGGGGCTCTGTCAGCTTCAAATCCTCTTTCTCCCTCTCTCTCTGCCCTTCCCCTGCCTTCTCTCTCTCAAACATTAAAAAACAAAACTATATTTTTAAAGGTTTATATTTTCTATTACAAAAATAATGCACAGTTTTGAAACATTGAAAGATTAAAAATTTCTCATTATAGACAAGTTGGAAAATACTTTACTTTTTAATGTTTATTTATTTTTGAGAGAGTCAGAGTGAGAGCAGGGGAGGGGTAGAAAGAGGGAGACACAGGATCCGAAGCAGACTCCCAGCTGTCAGGCAGAGCCCGACGTGGGGCTCAAACTCACAAACCGCGAGATCATGACCTGAGCCGAAGTCAGATGCGTAACCAACTGAGCCACCCAGGCGGTGCCTCAACAAGTTGGAAAACATTAAAAAAGGTTAGAGGAAAATCAACGAGCTATTGTCTATCCTGAGACAAGCACTGTTAGCATCTTACTGTCATTCTTATCAGTCCTTTACCTAGACATGATTTTTGTTTGATATAATTGACTCAGTACTTTTATGCAAATCTGTATAAAAAGTTGCTGTACTTAACATACTGTTTTTATTTTAATTTTATTTTTTTATTTTAGAGAGAGGGAGAGAGTGCACACGCAGGGGAGGGGGCAGAAGAAGAGAGAGAATCTTAAGCAGGCTCCACACTCAGCAGAGAGCACTCAATCCCATGACCCTGGCATCATGACTGGAACCAAAATCAAGAGTTAGATACTCAACCAACTGAACCACCCAGACGCCCCAATACACTGTTTTTAAACGCAACGTGGAGGAAAAAAACTGATCCAAAGAGCCACATGATTTCCTACTCTTAGTGGCAGAGCACTTGAAATGTTTTGAAGTTCTACAATCAATCGACCTTTCCATTAAGGGGCACTTCTTTTTATTTATTTTTTCTTTTAATTTTTTTAAATGTTTATTTTTGAGAGAAAAAGAGACAGAGCATGAGCAGGGCAGAGGCAGAGAGGGAGGGAGACACAGAATCGGAAGCAGGCTCCAGGCTCTGAGCTGTCAGCACAGAGCCCGACACGGGGCTCGAACCCATGAACCGTGAGATCATGAGCTGAGCCGAAATCGGATGCTTCACCGACTGAGCCGCCCAGGTGCCCCAAGGTGCATTTGTTCATTCTCATTCTGCACAGGAGAGATCCATGCAGCTTGAGCAGGTTGGAGGTTTGCCCCAGGTCACGCCTCCGTGAGGATGGGGTGGAACCAGAATGCCAAGTCCCCAGCCTCAGCTCAGAGTTCTTTCCAGGGCATCCTGCTGGCTCATAACATCCTTCTTACTCAGTTCTTACCATTTGCACCCGACTCCTTTCCTGCACTCTACTTCCTGTTTCCTGCCCAACTGAGTAAAGACACAAGGCCAAGCGCCCCACGGGAGTAACCAGGCTCACTCTTCAGGCCACACCCCATCCCTTCCCCCCGGCTCCCCACTCCTCTCCTTCCGCTCCTATCTGACCTCCACAGTTTTCCACGGGCACTCCTGGGGCCTCCAAGGCACCCCGAGGGCAGACCCAGGATGAGCCTAGACGGAAGTGAAAAGTCCACTGGCCCTGGCCTTGAGCTATTAAAAATTGGCAAAGAACTTGTGTAGCCCATGACCAGATTGGCTTGCTCGCTTTCACTTATTAAACCTGCTCATTTTCTCCAAGTGTATTGTACTTATGTCTCTAGAGGATGACAAATGAGGTCTAGCGTCCTAGATGATTCGAGGAGCACAACGCATGCCATTATCTGAGCCCAAGGCACGGGGCCATAGCCCTGGTCACGCACCCAGACAGCTTCCCTGCTGCTCACCTGCGGTCACGGTCTTCCAGAATAGGATGGGGTTGGCCCCCAGGACGAGCAGCAGCGGCAAGTATGTGGTGACATAGTGCGGGATGGCGAGCTCCGGATCCCGTTCACACCTGAGGGAGGAGGACCAAGCCATTCTTGAAAACAAGGCTTTGCCTAAAATATACACACTTACCTGGAAGGTGAGATCAGAGGGTGAGAGAGAAAAGGCAAATGCGTAAATCTACTTCTGACTCTGCCAGAAGGAAATGTGACTCACATCTTATGTCTGCAAAGGAGCAATCAATCACTGAAGAACAGGAGAGACCAATCATGTTTCTATTTGTCCTGTAAATGTGAGGCCCTCTAGGGCATTCCACGGGGGAGAGATTTTAAAGGTCACTGCTAACAAAAGGAAAGATAGGAAAGGACACTCGAAAAGGGGAGTCCCCCCACTGGGTCTCTTCAAGGAGAAAAAGACACAAATGGGAATGCAAACTGGTGCAGCCACTGTGGAAAACACTATGGAGGTTCCTCAAAAAATTAAAAACCGAGCTACCCTACGACCCAGAAATTGCACTACTAGGAATTTATCCAAAGGATACATAAGTGCTGATTCGAAGGGGCACGTGCACCCCAATGTTTATAGTGCTGCTATCCACAATACCCAAATTATGTAAAGAGCCCAAATGTCCATCAACTGTTGAATGGGTAAAGAAGATGTGATATACATACAATGGAATACTACTCGGCAATGAAAAAGAATGAAATCTCGCCTTTTGCAACAAAGTGCGTGGAACTAGAGTGTATTATGCTAAGCAAAATAAGTCAGAAAAAGATATCACATGTTTTCACTCGTATGTGGAATCTGAGAAACTCAACAGATGAACATTGAGAACGGAAGGAAAAATAAGATAACAGAGAGGGAGGCAAACCATAAGACTCTTAAATACAGAGAACAAACGGAGGGTTGATGGGGGTGGGGAAAATGGGTGATGGGCATTAAGGAGGGCACTTGTTAGGATGAGCACTGGGTGTGATATGTAAGTGATAAGTCAATAAAAAAAAAAGGCCCGTCCTGTGAATAAGATCCAGTCTCTCCCCTTTAGCGCCTCAAAATACCCAGCCCTCATATTCCAAGGGCAATGTGTTGCCATGGTTGTGTAGAACAATCAGAGCAGAGGTGCTTTTCAGGGGAAGGACCAGAACTTCTACTGAAGGATCATGGGAATTGTCAGTCAGCAGGTGGGGTAGCAGAGTGCCACACAGGCACGGCTTACCCACGTGGGAGCCAGGAGCGAAGAAACGCATAACGTCAGAGAGCAACGAGGAAGAGAGAATCAAAGGCAAAGGGGAGAGAGGACTGCTCAGGCCCAACCCAGGTAGGAGGTGCAAAAGCAGATGAGGGAGCAGCCTCTGTGGCCACAGAAGGCAGAACGATAAAAATGCACACACGCACTCTTGTTCTCACAGGCCTGGAGCGGTCCAGCCCAGAAGGGGAAAATGACTGAATGCAAAACAACTTGGGTGGGAAAAACGCACGGCCACCTTTTCTCGCCATGAGAAGGAACACAACACCATCTCACAAGGCTACCTTCCTTTTAATGGAAGTTTTCGTTTTCAGCTGTGCAGGTTCAGATGTGGTCTGGAAAGGCTTGAGGGGACAAAGAGGATCAAGCAGCAGAAAAGCCATGACTCGGGGCGCCTGGGTGGCTCACTCGGTTGAGCATCTGACTTCAGCTCAGGTTATGATCTCACTGTTGTGGGTTCCAGCCCCGCGTCAGGCTCTGTGCTGGCAGCTCGGAGCCTGGAGCGTGCTTTGGATTCTGTGTCTCCCTCTCTCTGCCCTGGTCATGCTCTGTCTCTCAAAAAATAAAATAAGGGGCGCCTGGGTGGCGCAGTCGGTTAAGCGTCCGACTTCAGCCAGGTCACGATCTCGCGGTCCGTGAGTTCGAGCCCCGCGTCGGGCTCTGGGCTGATGGCTTGGAGCCTGGAGCCTGTTTCCGATTCTGTGTCTCCCTCTCTCTCTGCCCCTCCCCCGTTCATGCTCTGTCTCTCTCTGTCCCAAGAATAAATAAACGTTGAAAAAAAAAATTTAAAAAAAAATAAATAAAAATAAACTGCTAAAGAAAAAAAAAAGAAAAAAAGAAAAGCCATGACTCTGACCAAAAGACAAAAGTAAGCGATGATTGAGTGAGTGGGGACAGCAGTTTGCACAGGCCCGGGAGCAGCCTCCTAAGGACCAAGGGGGCACCTGGGAGTGAGCCCCGCAGCGATGGCTCCCTCATGCTCAGGTGCAACCTTCCCAGGAGGCTCCAGGAGCCCACGGGTGAAGCGGAGTGATGAAAGCTCCCTTTCCACTATTAACCATTAAGCGCACCCCACTACAACAGCCACGGACACCGTACTTGTCCTCGTAAAGTTCCTCAGAGCAGCTGTATGGATGCGTCTACACAGACTTTGGGAGTATCCGCCACCGAGAAGGCAACACCAATTTGGAGACATCCGAGTAGCTACAAGAAGTCAAAAAAGGGGGAGAAATTGTCCAACCACGAGTCAGCAAACGTTTTCTGTAAGGGAACTTTTACCGTAAGTATTTCATGCTCCACGGGCCACCCATTCTCTGTCAAAACTCCTCTGGCACTGCAGTGGGAAAGCAGCCATAGACCGTGCGTAAACAAAGGGCATGACTGTGTTCCAATAAAACTTTATTTATAAAAACCAGCAGAGGACCAGATTTGTCCTCGGGCTGGGCTGTGATCCTTGTCTACACTGCCCTAAGATCCCAGACAGAGACCATGTCCCCACCTGTTGCAGTTTTCCATTGGAAGCTAGAGCACACATCCTGGGAGGGACCGTGAGCCCTTGCAGAGGACTGACTGCACTGAGGAGATTCTTGAGGACGTAGAAGAAACACCTAAGACAATTTCAGATTATCTGTTTCCCCGGATCTGTGTGTTCAGGATAGCGGGAATACAGCTGGAAGAGAAGCGGCAAAGTGAAGCAAGCTGACGCTTAGATCCAGCTCTTCTAAGAGCAATCTTTGGGTTTCTCCAAGCCATTTCGAATTCATCCTTAGGATGTTAAACTGCCCTGCTCATCCAGATGAAGCTGGCCTGAAGCGTAACAACTAAAGGGTGTGCATGAGGAAGCCCCATCGATATGGAGAGGAACACACCTAACGCTGGGTGCACACCCTGACACGAGGACGCACCTCAAGCTGGGTGCACATACTTGCATCCACAGGCACCTACAGAAACGTGAGGGGCTGAGGCGGGGAAACGAACTCCAGGGTACAAGTACCGTAGCGAGCGCCCCAGCGTGGGTCTGGGCAGGTCCGTGAACAATGGCCTGACCTGCAAGGTGCCCACTCCGCGTCAGGGCCTGTGTATTTGTCGCCAGAGAACAATGAGTCAGGGAGCAGGGAGTCCCCGCTTACCTGGACACAGACGGGTAGTAGAGCATGACCACTCCCTCCACGCACAGCAGGACGGCCAGGCCCCAGGCCATGATGTGGTAAAGCAGGATGGTGCTAGAAGAGAAGCAAAACCAGGGGGGCGGGGCCTGGCCTGAGACGAGCTACGGAGACGCCCAGCCACACAAAGTACCAGACCAACTGGGGGGGGGGGGGGGCCAGCCATCAGGAAAAGTTACACTGAGCAAACCCTTGGTAAAGACCTGCCCCATTCTACCTCTGAGTTTTCCTTTTGTAATTGAGATGAAATGCACGGAACATAAAAGTAACCACGTTCAAGCAGAGCCGCTCTGTCGCCTTGGGCAACTTCACATTATGCAACGGCCTCCTCTCCCCAGTTCTGAAACAGCTACGGCCCCAGAGGGACGTGCCCGCAGGCAGTCCCCATTCCTCCCGCCCCCAGCCCCAGCAACCACCCGCCTCCTGTGTGTGTCTTTGGCTTCTCCCACTCTGCACAATCCGTGTAAATGGTGGCACACAACACGTGGCCCTCTGTGTCTGGCTTCTTTCACTTAACAGGAGTCTTTCAAGCTTGACAAGAACAAGGCACCTCATCAGTCCTCCTAAGGACCCAGCTCACCCAATAAGCAAGGAGTTCCTATCCCCACACATCCCCAAAGGTGCATCTGTACCTAGAATTCACGGGTCTTAGTGCTAAGTGCAAACCAAGGTCTCTGAAGAAATGTGGGTTCGTTCCATGTTCCGGGACAGCGGGGAGCTCTCCTTTCTCGCCTCCCACCCCCACACCCCACCATTCCCTGCATGCTTAACATTCCTGGACCATCTCTACCCTCTGTCTTTGTCCTCCCACACGCCCCTCCCTTTCCCCCAGGGACTCAGTCAGCCCTGCAGATGGGGTCTGGGAGAGGGGTGCACAGCCATCTGTTAAAGAGCATTTAACCGGCCTCTTCTGTGCCACGGGACGGGGGCCCACGGCTCCGTCGAATGCGCTCACCGTCACCCGTGACTGTACCAGGCTCCCGGCAAACAGTGCCACCCCCAACCCACTGGGATTTTAACTCTGAAAACCAGCTGTGTAGGCAAGGGAACGGTCAGGGATCCGAGTGCAAGGGTGCCCTTCCACAAGCAGACAAGGGACGGCACACAGCAATGAGCTGCAGGAAGAAGCAACTTTTCGCAGCCAGTTCTCCGGAAGGCCACAAGGAAAGGACCCCAGCATGCTGTGCCTCTCGCAGCGTTAGAACCGGTTCTGGAGCAGCCCTGCCCCTACCTCTCTGGGTTTGGGAGCTGATGGGGTGTGTCCCGTCCAGAAGTCAGAGGCTCTGCATCAAAGAAAGAAATGAAAGGAGCAGCTTTCTGCAAAGGCCTGGGTTGTTGCATAGAGCAGGAGCTCCGCATTCCAGAACCTAACCTTGGGCCGAGGGAGCCAGGGGTGTTGTCCAGGGGTGTTGTCCGCAGAGGTGGGAGGGAGCAGGCCAGGCGAGTGCAGGCCTGGGGGGGGGGCGGCGGGCACAGACTACTCAGCGGCGCTCTGGCCCCAGATGGCCAAGCAGGGAGGGAGCCAGACTGGGCCCGGCTTCTCGGGCAGCAGCCACTTTAATAACCGCTGTGACCCCGAACCCACACCAGGTGATGAGTCTCAAGTGCAACGCATCCACAATCAAGAGCAGCCGGTGGCTGAACACGCTCGTCTCTTTATCTGACCGCTAGACCGTTTTTATGTGCAGCCACGCGAGGGCCCTCCCCGGACCCCCTTTCCCCCACACTCCTATTCACAGAGCAAGTCGGGACTTCGATTTAGGGCTTTCCCCACGATCTCAAGCAACTTCTGCTGTTGTTTAAAACCTGTACATCCCACAGCTGGAGCCGCAGGAGGTTACATTTTAACTCTAAATCTGTCTTCATGACATTTCTTAGGATGAGGATTAAAAAAAAAAAAGATTCTCCTGTGCCAAAGAAAATAGCTAAGGACTGGAAGGACCTAGAAGGGAATACAGACTTTAATCCAGCCATACCTGCAAAGCCTGGCCCCCTGCCCTGGAATTCCTCGGGACCCTCCTGGGAGGCTGCAGTGTCTTAACCGCGGTATCGACCGCACCCTGGGCTCTGGAAGCAAGCTGGCTCTTAACGGAGGAGCCACACGCGCAGCTCTGGCCCCTTGGAGCCCTCACACCAGGAAGCAGGGCTTCTGCCATGACGAGGCAGGGGCTGGGTCTCCGTGCCTACAGAGCGCCTGTCTTACTGCTCTGCTGTGATCGCTGCTCCTCTTTGATGGCAGAGCCGCTTCACTCTCAACAGTCTTCCTAGTCCCGGGCCCCTGCGCTTGCCCCTGTCCTTGCATCCGAATGTTTCACATCTTTGGCTGTTTGCCTCCCGCACGACCGGCCGGTCCTCGGACGCTAGGCCCTGCCAGCATCCTCTGAAGTGTGGAACCCCCCCCACCACCCGCATCCTGCCTGTTCTCACGCTGTGCTCCAAAATGAGTTGCAAACACTGCTGGCTATGAGGAGGGCTTCCTGACGGCCTGTCCTGGTTTCTCAGGGCTCTGCCTGTCTTCTCGCTCCAGAGAGCTCTCAGGCTGCCCTGTCGGACCGCAGTCATCCGTGGGTGGGGGTGGGGGTGAAGCAATGCCTCCTCCTGCGACAGAACCAGCTTCCTGGAGGTGCTCCAAGGCTCGTCTTATCTCCACAGCTGGCTGGCTGTGACACCTCTTGTTGTGCCCTAACTCCAATCCTTCCAAAACTGAGTGAGAAAGGTGTCACACAGGAACACACACTTATTTGCACTGGCCTCCGGGTCAAACACTTCTCATTGCTGCTAGTTGCCTACCCAAAGCCATTTCCCCTTTTTCCTTGGTAAAATAACCTTGATGGCATGCCAAATAGCAGCATGCTTGCCTAACAGACTATGTTTCCAATCCAACCTCCTCTTGCAGCTGTGACCATGAAACTAAATTCTGTCCATTCCAAAAATGGAATAGTTGTGTAAAATCCCCAGGGAGGCTGCTTAAAGGGAAATAGCTCAGGAGAAAACAGGCCCCTTATGCATTGCCCCTTCCTCTTTCCTGTGGCCTGGAATGCAGATGTGATGGCTGGAGCTCCAGGAGCTATATTGGGCCATGACGCCTTGAAGATGAAAGTCACACAACAGGACGATGCAGCAAAAGATAGAAGACCCTGAGGTCCGTTATAAGGGCCCGGGATTGCCTACCTCTGGCCTCCTTTGGCATGAAAGAAAACTTACTTTAAAGTTATTTTATGTGTTCTATGTAGCCAAAACTAATCCTCATTGATATACCTGGTTGGCTGCCCTTGACCTTAACTCTCTTCCCTAGAGAATTTTCAAAACCAAGAATATCTAGGTTCTGTACACATGTATAAAAGCCTAGGACTGAAGGTAAAAAGGTAGAAGGAACAAGCACACAGATAAACACTAAACTTCAGGCCAGAGATACCAAAGTTACTGATGATGATACATAAGGAATATCAACAATTTTAGAGCAAGAATCTACTTAAGTTTCCCAGTGTGTTCTACAGCCTGAATGTGATTTCTGTTTACTAATTTTGGCTTCTAAAGTGAATTTATTCAGGGGCCCCTGGCTGGCTCAGTCAGTGCAGCAAGCAACTGTTGACCTTGGGGTTGTGAGTTTAAGCCCCATGTTGGGTGTAGAGATTAAATCTCGAATCTTGAAAATGGATCAGAGACCTGGGCACCTGGGTGGCTCAGTCAGGTAAGTGTCTCTTGATTTCAGCTCAGGTCACGATTGCACAATTTGAGAGTCGGAGCCCCATGTTGGGCTCCTGTGCTGACAGCATGGAGCCTGCTTTGCATTCTCTGCCCCGCCCCCTCTCAAAATAAATAAACCTTAAAAAAATAAAATAAAATGGATGAGACCTAAACTGAAGTGTTCAAACCATAAAACTCTTTTTTGGTTCCCAAGTTTGATGCACAAACTCATACAAAATATTCCAGATAAAGGATCCTCCTCCTTCTGGTTAATCTAGTTAATTCGTAACTCTCTTTGCGGTTAACAACTGTGTGCAACCAATCACAGAGATCACTCTTTAGATATTTTGGGGGGACAGGTTTCAAATACCTTTTGGAAAAGGGCACCTCAGAAATTACAGTAATCTTGGGGCGCCTGGGCGGCTCGGTCGGTTGAGTACCCAACTTCGGCTCAGGTCATGATCTCACGGTTCGTGGGTTCGAGCCCCGCATAGGGCTCTGTGCTGACAGCTCAGAGCCTGCAGCCTGTTTTGGATTCTGTGTCTCCCTCTTTCTCTGCCTCTCCCCTGCTCACACTGTCTCTCTCACTCTCTCTCAAAAATAAACAAACATTTTTTAAAAATTTAAAAAAATGCCATCAAGTAAAAGACAACCCAATGAACAGAAGATATTTGTAAATCCTGTACCTAATAAGGTACTTGTATCTATAATCTATATGAAGAACTCTTACAACTCAATAACAAAGACCAATTAAATGGGTGAAGGAACTGAACAGATATTTCTCCAAAAAAAAGCATACAAATGGCAACTAAACATGTGACAAGATGCTCAACATCACCAGCCACCAGGGAAGATACCATTCACACACACACTAACATGGCTAAATTTTAAAACCAAAGTAATACATGGAAAAGAACAAGTATTAGCAAGGATGTGAGAAACTGGAACCATTATACATTGCTGCCGACAATATAAAATGGTGCAACCAGCCAGGTTGGAAAGCATTTTAGCAGTTTCTTAACAAGGTTAGAGAATTACGATGTGACCCAGGGTATAAAGCCCCTGAGTACATGATGAAATAGCACGTCCACACAAACATCTGCATACCAGCGGTCGTTGGAGTATTCCTTATAGCCAAAATGATGCAAACAACCCACACGTCCATCAACCGATAAATGGATAAAATGTAGCACATCCGCTAAGCCGAATACTATTCAGCAAGGAACAGGAATAAAATGCTAACACCACTGCGCCATGGGTAAAGCTTGACAACGTCTCGCTAAGTTTAAGAAGCCAGACACAAGGGGCACCCTGGGTGGCTCAGTCGGTTGAGCTTCCGACTTCGGCTCACATCATGATCTCACGGGTTGTGGGTTCAAGTCCCATGTCAGGCTTTGCACTGATAACATGGAGTCTGCTTCAGATTCTCTGTCTCCCTCTCAAAAATAAACATATATTAAAAAACACAAAGAAGCCAGACACAAAATGTCACATATGGAATGAATGTGCTTACAAGCAATACCCAGAACAGGCAAACCTAGAGACAGGGGCCTGGTGGGGGCAGGAAGGGGGGTGGGGATTAATCACTGGTAAAGAGATTGGGGGGAGGTGAGGATTAAAATGTCCTAAAACTAGTTGGTACGATGGTTGCATGATTCTGTGAATATACTAAAAAAACAATGGATTTTGGATTTTATACACTTAAATGGATGAACTTTATAAAACTGTTTAAAACAAAACGAAACAAAAAAAGAGCATGGGGCACCTGGCTGGCTCAATCAGAAGAGCATGTGGTTCCTGATCTCAGGGTTGTGCGTTCAAGCCTCACCTTAGGTGCAGAGATTACTTCAATAAAGTTCAAAAAAAAAAAAAACAAAAGTAGGGGGGCACATGCTTCCTGGATGAAGCGTCAGAAGACCCGAGCACTCGTCCCATGCTGCCATCCAGCTTCCCCTTGTCACTCAGGTGCTCTGTTCCCCCAACACACATGGTCATCCCAGCTGCCGTCACAGGCACAGCGCCCGACAGCCTACTATGTGCCAGGCACTTTCCTCAACCATTCACAGAGCATCGATGGACTCTCCTGTGACCTGATGCGGTTGCTACTATCCTACATCTGGGAAAACAGAAGTCAGACACGTTAAGAAACTTGCCAACGGTGCCACGGTGAGTGACCCCTATACAGATGGGACCCACCGTGGACGCTCACCGGGTAGCCACCGGGAGCTCCAATGTTCGGCTTCCGTATTTGGCGTAAAGTGTGAACACACACTTCCCAGAATCTTCTCCAATCTCTAAACACAGTCAAAAACTGTTTATATTCATGCCAATTCTGTTAGTATGTGTCCAGTTGCAAATATTTAATTTATAGATTACCTGCTGTCATGGTTTAAACTCATTTGGAATCTGCCTTCAGCTTTTTATAAAAACAGCTGCCGGAGGGGCGCCTGGGGGGCTCAGTCGGTTAAGCTTGATTTTGGCTCCGATCGTGATCTCACGGCTCGGGAGATCAAGCCCTGTGTGGGGCTCTGCACCGACAGCACAGGGCCTGCTCGGGATGCTCTCTCCCCCCTCTCTGTGCCCCTCCCCTGCTCGCTCTTGCGCTCTCTAAAGAAACTTAAGAAATAGCTGCCAGACACAATCCTCAAGGGGCCGGCTGACATTCTGATTGGGTCCGCCATACCGAAAACTACTCTGCAGCCCTCAAAGGTACCCCCGACCCCTCTTCGTACAACAGAAATTGGGCAGAAAGCTCTAGTTCCTCGTGCATACCTCTGTCCTGCTGATCTCCGGATCACCAGAAAGGCGTCGACCGCGTAGCAAAACAGCCACCAGAAGCAGGCACCGTACAACAGCTGGATCCACATCTGTAATCAGGAAGAGCCTGGCATCAAAGCTCCTGGAAACAGGCCCCGGACTGTCCCCATCCGTGAAAGGAGCGGGCAGATGCCGGTTTCCTCTGACGTCAGGAAGCAGCACATGAAAGCCCTCCGGACACACGTGGACAGTCTGGGAAACCAAGGCTGGGGCGTGGCCCAGGGCGGCGTGTGCCTCCGTGCTCTGTCCGCCCAGCGGCGCCGGACTAGCAAGCCCGCTGGCCGGGTACACTTGTCGGCACGGGACGTAAAGGCCTCAGATGCGCAGCCTTCCCCGGCGTGAGGGCTGACAGTGCCTCTGAACGAGAATGAAGGAGTGTGGGCAGGAAAGGTCTTCTGAGCAGAGGGGAAGGAAGGGGCCGGTCTGCTAGAGGCAGCGGGACATTGACCAGCCTCTGGCGCGGGCGGACACCGCGCTCCCCTCTGCAGCCGGGAAGCACCGACGGGCACAAGGAGACAGGCTGACGATTCTGCTACAGCTCGGTGCACAGAGCAACAGAGATACACAGATTGAAATAATATATTCCGGGGCGCCTGGTGGCTCAGTGGGTTAAGCGGCCGACTCTTGATTCCTCATGGTTCCGGAGTTCAAGTCCCGTGTTGGGCTCTGCGCTGACAGTGCGGAGCCTCCTTGGGTTCTCTGTCTGCCTCTCTCTGCTCCTCCCCCGCTCTCTCAATAAATAAACTTAAAAAGTGAAGGCACAAATATGTATTTCATTAAGCACAATATATATCCCATAAATCAACAACTTTCATTGTCCTTTCTTTTCCCTTTTTGGCCAGCTGGTTTTAAGTGCAGCTCCACTTAGGTAAGGACTGTATATGTGGGCTCACATACGGTGGGGGGCAGGGGGGAGCCATACTAGCGCAGTGGTCCTCAAATTTAACTGTCAGTCAGAAGTCCCTGCAGGGGGTGTAACATCACAACAGACCCCACACCAAGGTTCTGAGAATTTGCATTTCTTTTTTTTTTTTTTAATGTTTATTTATTTGAGAGAGAGACAAAGCACGAGCAGGAGAGGGAGGGCCAGAGAGAGGAAGACATAATCCAAAGCAGGCTCCAGGCTCCGAGCTGTCAGCACAGAGCCCTATGCAGGGCTCGAACCCACGAACCGCGAGATCATGCCCTGAGCCCAAGTTGGATGCTTAAATGACCCAGGCGCTCTTGAGAACTTGCATTTCGAACAAACTCCAGTGGGCTGAGACCACACTTGGAGGAACAGAGTGTCACAGGAGCACAGTGGGAAGAAAGGGTTATCAACACAAGCAGGTGGACTTACTGCAGTCCCCACGCAGTACGCAGCAGGCCAAAGGTCCGTCCCATTCACGTCTGAGATGTCCTTGACGAAATCGGGAAATCCCAACCACACCGCAGACCGGAAGACGATCCCTAAAACCGAGTAAGAGGACACAGTCATCCCACGGGAGATGCATTCCAGGCCCCGCATTTGATGCCGAAACTGCACATTGTACCGAATCCTAGGTGGACCACGTTTTGTCCTTTACGTACATTCCTACGATACGGCCTGCTTTATAAATTAGGCACAGTTAGAGACTAACAACTAGTAAACAACGATAATACGCTGTAATGGAAGTCATGTGAACGTGGTCTCTAAACACCTTACTGTACTCACTCTTCTTCTCGTTAGGACGTGAGATGTAGCAAGGTGAAGCATGCAGGCACCGTGATGTGGTGTTGGGCTATACGGACCTTCTGACAGGGCAGATGACCAACCGCTTCCGGACCAGAACGGACCGCGGGGAACCAGAACCGCGGAAAGGAAAACTGTGGCTAAGGGTGAGCTACTGTCCTTTGTAATGGTCCTAATTCGGATCTAAAGCCAACTTGCTGCTCTGTTAAGAGTAAGTAGATGGTGGATGGAAAAATAGAGAGAGAGAGAGAGAGAGAGGGAGAGAGAAACGAGGGAGGAAAGAAACACACACATCGGTGTGTGTACAGAGACAGAGAATAAGATCTAGGAATAATTATTTCGGTCACAGAGCAATCCCAGGAATTTTGATTTCAACTTGAACCACCATTAGCCACAATCATATGCCTAACGTAGTTGTTTGCTTACTTGGTATGAAGAAGCAATTGTGTGAACAACAACCGGTATTTCTTGGCTATATTTTTAATACCCACGTATGAACCATTCCTGACATTTAAAGAAATGACCGAAACAGCACCATTCTGAAATGTAAAAAGATCATTCTTTCATTCTTTAAAAAATGTATTTAGGGCGTGGGTGGCTCAGTCAGTCAAGCCTCTGACTTGAGCTCAGGTCATGATCTTGAGGTTTGTGAGTTTGAGCCCCGCATTGGGCTCTCTGCTGTCAGTGCCCAGCCTGCTGCAGACCCTCTGTCCCCCTCTCTCTCTGCTCCTCCTCCACGAGCACTTCTCTCAAAAATAAACATTTAAAAAATAAAAATAAAAAACAGGGGCGCCTGGGTGACACAGCTGGTTGAGCATCTGACTCTTGGTACTGGCCTGGGTCATGATCTCATGGTTTGGGGGACGGAGCCCTGCATCGGGCTCTGTGCTGATGCACGGAGCCCGCTTGGGATTCTGTCTTTCCATCAAAAGAAATAAACATTTAAAAAATTATATAAGTAAATAATGCAATTAAGATTCTCACAAATTAGCTCTCCTCAATAATTTGCTCTTGACGTTTATTATTTGTAAGTTTTCCTTGCTATTAAACCCAAATACCTAATTCTCCTCAAAATAGTATACACGCTTTAAGGTATATATTAAGGTTTTTTGTTAAGAAACGTGATATGCTCTAATAACATACTCCGTAGGGGTTCCTGGGTGGCTTAGCTGGTTAAGGGTCCGACTCTTGATTTCGGCTCAGGTCATGATCTCACAGGTCATGGGTTTGATCCCTGCGTCAGGCTCTGCACTCCCAGTGCAGACCCTGTTTGGGATTCTTTCCCTCTCCCTCTCTCTCTCTGCCCTCCCCTGTTCCATCTCTCGCTCAAAATAAATAAACTTAAAAAATAATAATATACTATGGAATACAATGCTAAAAAGTAATTGTAAACAGTACGAAGTTTTGTGCTATGTGCTCATGTACACTAATATAGTATGTAATAGACGACTAAGTATACAATACGTAACATACTAAATCTATTCTACGTAATACACTGCCAGACTTACGTTGCATACTATACTACCAACTATATGCTGAATACGTCACCAAATACAATCTGTGTATTTAAATCGTATACAATCTAAATATAGTGATACCCTACCAAACGTACATTATATGCGATATGAAATTTGTGTTACATAACACACTACTACACGAACACCATGTAATACATCACTAAAGAGGAACTATGCACACTGAGACATTTAAGATATACCTTCTCGTTATCAAGCACTGCTCACAAAAATAATGCTTTTCTTCCATAGAATGCTTACCATTTACGGCACATAGCATTCCTTCGAGCTCAATAAATGCCCAATGTATTTTTGTAGCGATATGAGCTGATGAATGTCAACTTATTGTGATAAACATTTCACAATATGAGTATGTCAAGTCATTCTGCTATCTTAAACTCTTACAGTGCTCTATGTCAACTGTATCTCAATAAAACCGGAAAAAAAAAACTCTGCCCTATGAGATAGGCATCATAAGTATTTTTCAGTGATGTGTCAGTCACCAAGCCTTGCCCTGAATTCTGCTTCTGCTCATTTGTCAATATCACGCAACTCCCTTCCAAAAACAAGCATATATGCAAATATTATTTCACAGATCCTCAAAAGATATCTGGGTGCATCTTTATTTTTAGATATCCAAGTTATAGAAACTAAATTGCTGTTAAGATGCTTTTCCAGAGGCACCAGGCTGGCTCAGTCAGGAGAGTGTGTGACTCTATCTCAGGGTCATGGGTACAAGTCCATATGGGGTATAGAAATTATTTTTTTAGTATTTATTTATTTATTGAGAGAGAGAGAGAGAGAGAGAGAGACAGGGAGAATATGCAAGTGTGCACTCATGCATGGTTTTGAGGGGCAGAGGGAAGAAGGGAGAGAATCCCAAGCAGGATCCACGTTTTCAGTGCAGACCCCAATGAGGGGCTCGGCTTGAATTCACAAACTGTGAGATCATAACCTGAGCTGAAATCAAGAGTCAGGCATTTAATCGACTGAGCCATGCAGGTGCCCCAGTAAATAAACTTAAAAAATAAAAATAAAAAAGATGCTTTTCCAAAATGTTTCAGCAGAATCAGGAAGAAAACCAATGTCTGATTTATTTTGCCTGCACCAAGATGGTTTTATCCCTAAGAGAAAGGAAGTACTGCTTCCTGTCTGACTCCTGGAGTCTGAGAAAGTGACTGGAGGTTATACAGTATGTACTGGAAGTCAAGTTCCTTGAGGGTCTCTGACCACAAGGGCACAGAACTGGAGAACGGCACGCTGAGACAGCCACCTGCGTTGATATCAGCTCAAGGCGGGGTGAAAGCTGCTGCCACCCCCTCAGGGATGTTTCAATACCATCGACAGCCTTCAGCTTCACGAGTAAAATTATGCAAAAGTACATGTCCAAAACGGTCAGCGCCTGTCAGCCAGTTGCCAAATGTGGGCAGCATCTGGATCCTGATTCGAACGAACCAACTATAAGATAGCATTTATGAGACAACTGGACATACACCAGGGATGTTAAAGAACTGGCTTTCGGGGCGCCTGGGTGGCGCAGTCGGTTACGCGGCCGACTTCCGCTCAGGTCACGATCTCACGGTCCGTGAGTTCGAGCCCCGCGTCGGGCTCTGGGCTGACGGCTCGGAGCCTGGAGCCTGTTTCCGATTCTGCGTCTCCCTCTCTCTCTGCCCCTCCCCCGTTCATGCTCTGTCTCTCTCTGTCTCCAAAATAAATAAACGTTAAAAAAATTTTTTTTTAAAAAGAATTGACTTTCATTATTATTCTCCGGCGACAATACTAGCGTAGTGTGTATATTTAATTTTTAATTTACTTACTTAAATTCAAGTTACCTAACACGTAGCATAGTATCGGTTTCAGGAGAACCCAGTGATTCACCTCTCACATACGACACCCAGTGCTCATCCCAGCAAGCGCCCTCCTTAATGCCCATCACCCGTCTAGCCCATCCCCCCACCCACCTCCCCTCCAGCAACCCTCGCTTTTCTGTATTTAAGAGTCTCTTACAGTTTGCCTCCATTTTTATTTTTCCTTCCCATCCCCTACGTTCATCTCTTGTGTTTCTTTCATTCCACATATGAGTGAGTTCATGTGGTTCTTGTCTGTCTCCACCTTAGTTCAATCAGCACAATACACTCTAGTTCCACCCCGCGTCGTTGTGAATTAATCCAGTGGTGGGTGATACCAGGACGGGGTATAGATGAAGTGTGAGCATAGGTCCGAAGGCGGTTCCTTATACAGTCTGTGTGATTTAAGTTAGAAATTTTCCCCAAGTAAAAATGCAAACAAATGGCTTTGGAAAAGAGTTTAGGCTTTACGGGCCACAATTTCTCTGCCATCATCCACCTCTGTCCTTGCAGGGCAAAGATAGCACTAGACAATGCACAAGGGCAGGGCACGGCTGTGTTCCCACAAAACTACTGAAGGACACGGACATTTAAATTTCATGGAATATTTATCAAAAACATTTCACGAAGTATTTTTCTTTTGATTGTTAAAAACCTTTCGGGCCACAGAAAAGAGGCAACAGGTGGGATTTAGTGTGGGGTCTGCGGTTTGGCCGCCTGTGGTAGAAAACCCAAACCTGAAAAAAATTATGTACTTATACGCGTTAGAGGTAGACACATCAAGTTTTCTTCCCGATTCTGCCAAACCGTTCGGGAAACGGTTGTGGATGCACAGAACATTGTCAGTCTCTCACTCGCAGAAGTTATTAGGGAACCGTTGTATTTTCTGGGGTTTTTGTTTAATGGCAACCGTCTGAAGTTTCCCCCAGTAAGCTTGCAATAACGAACACTGTAAACTGTTTCTTCTCTTTAAACAAATGTCCCCTGGGCATAATTTTTACTGCCTGTCTTGTTTCGCTGAGTCCCTCGGTCGTCCTGTCCGGTCCCTAGGGAGCCGCCTATGTGCTCCGAGGACACACCCTGCCCAACCTCGCGGGCCGCGCACGCTCACCCGGGCACCGAGCAGCTCCGGACCCGCGGGCGGCGCACCTTACTGAAGCAGCCCAGAAGGTCCCAACCCGCGGGCCGCGCGCCTCACCCAGGCACCGAGCAGGCCCCAACCCGCGGGCCGGGCTCCCCCACCCCGGGCGTCGAGCAGGTCCGCGCCCCTTACCCAGGCAGCCGAGCAGGTCGCAGGCGGCGGCGGCGCGCAGGATGCGGACGGAGGCCGGGGCGCGCGCCGAGGCCGGCGGGGACGTGGACGTGGCCCCCGGGCCCGCGGGCCGTCGCCCCGGCAGCAGTTGCAGGAGGCCCAGCGCCAGGCGGCACGCGCCGCCGCCCAGACACAGCGCGTGGAAGGCCCGGGGCTGGAAGCCCAGCACCAGCTGCGTGGCGGCGTCCCGCGTGGGGCAGCAGAAGGTCCCCAGGCGTGGGGAGGCCATGGGCCGTGCTCGGGGACGCGGCTCGGGTGTGCCGGGACCCCGCCGGGCCGCTGGGTCAGGTGCCCGGCCGGCAGCGAGGGGGGGGGGGGATCATGTGCCCGGGGCCGCGCCTCCCCCCGCCCCCGCCCCGGCGCCCGCGCTGGCGGAGAAGGCGCCGACCGGGGTGGGGGCTGCGCGCCCTCGGCGGACGCCACGAGGTCTCACGAGGGTGAGGCTGGGGCCCGAGCCGGAGGTGGGGGAAGGAGGCGCGCCCGGGGCCCGGGAGGGAGGTCGGCTTTCTTCCCTGCAACCCAGCCTTCCCCCAAGCCGCCTCCTCGTCTTAACTGACCTTACCAGACAAACCTGCCTCATTTGCCAGCTCTTTCCTATTTGGGACCTGACGTCCCTAATTTTGATGCGTTACAGGCGCCAGAACACGTTCATCATCAACGTGACTGATGCGATTGGTGTTAACGGACACAATCCCAGCGGCAGGAGTTTCCTTGCAAGTCAAATCTTAAAGACGGAAGCGCTTAGCCTAACGAGACATGTTTACACACGCGTATTTTGCACCTTACAGTTCAGTGTTCCGTGTTTACTCAGCTTCAATATAGGTTTGGGCATTCTAAATTAGCTTTCAAAAGTAATTGTTTGGTTTTTTTTTTTTAATTACCCAAGTTCATTCAGATTTCATAACTTTTTTTTCGTTATACATTGAAAATCAAGCTTTATTCTATGTGCTTAAAAGTTCCAAAATTGTGTCAGCACTAATGATAACCATCAACATACTGGGTAAAGTTTAAAAACAAACTCGAGAAGGCTGACAATAAAAGAGCTCTCCTACAGGTTATGGCTTTTACTAACCAAACCTTTAAAACAAACCAAAAAACCCTTACCAGATTTATCATCTAATAAATTAATAGGCCCATTGGCAAACCCCAAGCGGCCACCCTTTATCTCTCCCCTCGACAAATGGGCCCCTCTCTAAGGTTTTTTTCCGGTCACCCGAAGGGAATGCAGCCCATTCGTCCCTCCCCCACTTATTAAACACTTAAATGCAAACACATGCCCTCCCACCCAGCTGCTCATCTGCCTTTCCACCAGGAGCTTTGCTATTTTAAAGGCAAAGTTTGGGCTCAGCTCCTAGGCCTTCTTCCCCGAAGGCCCTAGGACTTCTCTGTTGGAATCCACGGTAGGCAGACAGGCGGCTGCGTTGCCAGATGGGAAACAGAGCCTTTAACAAAGGGCTGCAAACGCCAGCACTTCAAAAGGATCTGACCTGGCAGTCTATTAGCAGGGGCAGCTGCTTTGATAGAATTCTGGAACCACCAACGCTGTCAAAACCTGCACTGCTCTCGGGTATTGCACACTCGCTTGTAAAAACAGCAGAAAACATCAGAGAAATACTCCCCAAACATCCATTTGTCAGCCCTTTAGAAAGCATGAATCCTGCTCTCTTGGGCCATTGATCTCCTCCTTCGTTTCCTCTTGGAAAGCAGAGGCTGCTTCTGGAGGACAGCGTGCGGGAGTGTGCTTTAAAAGATACAAATGACAACAGAGCCTTTGTATGCTTGCTCTGATGCTGAGGGTTTGAGGGTTTGCATGGCCCGTCCATGCAAAAGTACCAGTGCATTTCCGTTTTTGCCTTGGGCCGGAACTGCACATACCCCACCTCTCTGCTTCCCACGTGCAAACCTGCAGGCTCTGATGATTCGGGCACCAAGTAGTCACGGGTGAGGCTCCCAGGAGGGTCAGTGGTAAAGTTACCTCGGGGGAGAAAATTGTTATAAATGAAGATTCCTAGGCCAGATGGGGGCCTCAGAGCAAACTTGCAGAAGGACGGACAGGAGACTACGTTTTTTTGACGGTCCGAAATAACTTGAAATTAGTATAAGAAATGCAACTGACGTAACAAACTGTGTGCAAGATGTGGGAATGATGGGGCTTTTAGGGGAGATAGTGGGGCTCGTGGGGTCCAGAGCCGACGGCCAGGAAAGAATTCTTGAAAACGTCTTTGGTGCAAAATGGTGATCTTGTTAAAGCACGGGGACAGGACCCTTGGGCAGGAAGAGCTGCCCTTTGGTGCAAAATGGTGATCTTGTTAAAGCACGGGGACAGGACCCTTGGGCAGGAAGAGCTGCCCCGGGGCCTTGAGAGACTAGTTATATACTATGGGGCTGCGGGAGGTAAAGTCCAGGGGAAGTTTCCAGTGAGATTTTTATATGCTAAAGGAGACTCACAGGATTTTGGAGGCCTAGCTATTGTCAAGCTAGGGTTGTTTTTCCCTCTAGCAAAGCATTAGCATTAAGACAGTAAGGAGTTCCCGGAGAAACGTTTTACTCTGCTGGCCTCAAGTATTTGTCAATGGGCTACAGGTTCTAAGGAAATTTAGTTCTATCTGCCATTTCCGTCTGCCTTTGTTCCCCACGTTACTACGGAGAGTGATCTCTATCAGTTCACCATTTGTTTTTCCCCTTTCCTTTGTTCTTGGGCAGCCAGGAGTGCACACATATCCCACCTGGGGGGGGGGGCTGTCAGCTTGCCTTACGCTTCCAGAAACATCTGGAAGTACTGCAGATGTGCGACCTGCAAAGATGATCCCGCCAAGCCACAGTCAGCTGAGCCTGAACACCGATGTATCTGTGCGGTAACAATCAGGGCCTTTACGTATGTGAAGTTCATTTTTGCATCCACGCTCCCTCCTTTTCTCCCTCCCTCCCAGCTTACCATCTGGATTCCACCTTGCACTTTCAGCCTGGGCTGCCCACAGAAGGTTGTCTTGGCTTTACCTTTGCTCTGCCATTCACGACTTGCCCGCCATCCCGCTTGATCCGCTACGCTAACCTCTGGAAGCGGCTCAGGGGGTTTCTCTCACAGACAACTCTTCTCACGGTGAGTCCCCTGACACCCACAGGTCTTAATGGAAAGGACGGAGTTCACGGGGAGAACCTCAGGTAGGCCACAGAATCCAGCGGAGGAGATAGTGGAGGGCGGATGGATGGTCTGCTGAAATACACTGGTAGCAGCAGGAGAAGTGAGGACAGAGCGACTCACAAAAACCTACTGTTTTCAGAGTGCATCAGTAGGCAGGCACAATGCTCTGTGTTTTACATTCATTGTCTCATTGAATCTACAGCAGGAGCCTTTCGGGTGGGTTTTACTCTTCAACTGATGAGGACAGTATGTACATTAGTGGGCATGGCTAAGTTCCAGTAAAACTTCATTTACAAAACTGGTGGCAACCTAGCCATTTTGGCTCCTATAGGTCTACCCACAGAGACTCTGGCTTAACCAGCAGTACCCCCAGAAGGCCGGGTGGCTAAGTCCAAAATAATAGGGAGGCTAACAGCTAGTGGGGCAGGCAAACAGGCCAGTGAGGAATGGGACACAAGAAGTTGCTGGCAGAGAAATTGCTCCTCCTTCCTCCCGCCCTATGAAGTTTCTGAGGAGAGGTTGTATAGGGTCCTGAGCAACCAGCTGTGTTTCTTAGGAATCTGTAGTCTATTCATAATTGTGCCACCTTTAATTTGCTCTTCCTCCTTCCCTACTTTTACTTCCCTTGTGCCCAGGGATTCCATGGTGTTTGCCCACAAAACTTCGGCACACCATTTGCCTCAGGCTCTGCTCTCTAAGGAACCCAGGTTAAGAAGCTGCCTTCCTCATAAAGGATTTCAGGTGCTGTAGCCCCTGCCCTGCTTGGGGCCCATCTGATGACCAGCAGCACCTCTGCCTTTCAATTCCTTTCATTTCAACAGAAATGTATTGAGTACCATGTGCAAACTGAGCAGATAAAGAGACAGGCTGTGTCCAATAAATATGGGTGTGTTTACTAGGCCTTAATAAAGAAGAATACGTAACGGTCAAAGGCACTGTCAGAGTCAAATAAACCAACTAGTCATAGACACACGGTAGAAGAGGGTGGGAAGAGATAGGGACTGAGTAGAGTTTAAAATTAAATTGTACTTGTGGTGCCTGGGTGGTTCAGTCGGTTGCGTGTCCGACTTCGTCTCAGGTCATGATCCCCAGGTTTGTGAGTTCGAGCCCCGCGTCAGGTTCTGGGCTGACAGCTCAGAGACTGGACCCTGCTTTGGAGTCTTTGTTTCCCTCTCTCTCTGTGACCTCCCCCGGTCATGCTCTGTCTCTCTCTCGCTCTCTCTCTAAAAAATCAACATTAAACAATTTTTTTAAATTAAATTGTCCTTCAGTAGAAAGACATTTAAATATCAGACCTGAGAATAAAATTAATCAAGTTTCACGTGCATTGCGTTGCAGATGCTACTGAAAAGCAGATTCTCATTCCGCTTATCGGGATGTCTGGGTGAGGCCATGCATTTCTGGCAAGCTTCCAGAGATGTGGATGCTGCTGGTCAATGGCTCCCACTTGGAGCAGCCAGGTCCTGGAGCTTGTATCTCAACCTGAAAAGGAAAGGAACAGCCAGGCCCTACTTCATTCTGAATGCCAGTGACGAAGCAGGGATGGCATGAGGTTAGCAGTGATGAACAACATCCTTCCTGATGGTTCTGAAAGCCCCAGGGGGAGAAAACTGTTTGGGGCTAACCGGGGATGGAAGTCAGGAAACCGGGAGGAGAGGGGAGCAAATGGGAGAGGAAGAAGACCGAGGAGGACGGGGCGGGGGGGGGGGGGGGGACAAACAAAAGTGACTTGTGTTGAGGAAGGGAGAATGACCTGACGGTGTTCTCAGGTAGAAACTGGAAAACTGTTCACCCTGGTCTAGAAAAAAGAAGAGGCCTGGGCTATGACAAAGTCCTAACAGAAGCTCTTTTGGTGTAGGTGAGTGGCTCAGTGCCCTGAGAGGGACCTATCTAATCCCAAACGACCCCACCTCCTTATACATCATTTAAAATGCTTTCTCCCTGAAAGCCAACGAGCCAGCTGTTAAATAAATCTCAAATGGAAAGCAAAACAGGATTTGCTTCACAGAGATTTGATTTTCAATTCACAGCTAAATTTGTTGGAACACAGTCATTCCATAGAGAAAAACCACTGTTAACAGTCCGATGCAGTAAATGTGCCAAAAGTAATAGTATAGAAAGTTGCAACTGACATCAACGACGGAATAAACGCCAAGGAAAAAGAAAACAAAGATACATTCAAAGATGATTACGATGCGAGTAGCTAACGCTATTATGTTAAAATGTTTAGTAACTGAGGGAATGGAGCCACAAATAAATGGGCAGGCACGAACTATTAAGAATAGTTCAGTGGTCAGTTATGTCAAGGGCAGTGTTTTACATCTAAAATCACATTTTTGTGCTTTTTCAGGATGTGCAGTCAAGCTGAAGTAACTCTACAATCCTTCATGGTAAGAAACAATTATTCTTACATTTACATGTCTGAAGACATCTCTCTATAATGCCAGCTTTTCAGTTCAATCTCCTTATTCTGTATGCTGACATTTGGAGCTTTCAGCTCGAAAAGAAAAAGAGGGTTTTTTTTTTAACATTTATTTATTATTGACAGAGAGACACAGAGCGTGAGCAGGGGAGGGAGAGAGAGAGGGGGAGACCCAGAATCTGAAGCAGGCTCCAGGCTCTGAGCTGTCACCACAGATCCTGATGTGGGGCTCAAACTCACAAACTGCGAGATCATGACCTGAGCCCGTCGGTCGCTCAACCAACTGAGCCATCCAGGCACCCCAAGAGTTTTTGTTTTTAATGAATATTTCTAATGCCCAAAAAGGAATGTAATGATTTTGAGACCCAATGCTCAGCTGTGTATTCGAGGTCAAGTAACACACACTCATGGACAATTAAAGGCAAATTCTTTTACATAAATCTGCTGCCTTTGGAATGGCTTTCAAAGTGCACACACACACACACACACACACACATTAAATGTACACACAAAATTATCTCTTAATAGAATTGTGGAAGCATTGTACACACTTGATTGGCAACCAAATTGGACTTCAAAACAGTTTTATATGTGCTTTTAAAATCATGAATGATGGAAATGATTTATTCAATCAAAAGTTAGTAAGTCCAGGGACCTGGATGGCTCAGTCAGTAAAGCATCTGGTCATGTTCTCGTGGTTCACAGGTTCAAGCCACACACGGAGCCTGATTGGGATTCTCTCTCCCTCTCCCTCTCTCCCTCTCTCTCTGTCCCTGGCCTGTGCACACATGCTGTCTCTCACTCTCTCTCTCAAAATAAATATTTTTAAAAAGGTAAATCCGGGGCACCTGGGTGGCTTGGTTGGTTAAGCGTCCGACTTCAGCTCAGGTCATGATCTCACGGTCCGTGAGTTCGAGCCCCGCGTCGGGCTCTGTGCTGACGGCTCAGAGCCTGGAGCCTGTTTCAGATTCTGTGTCTCCCTCTCTCTCTGCCCCTCCCCTGTTCATTCTCTGTCTCTCTCTGTCTCAAAAATAAATAAATGTTAAAAAAAAAAATTTTTTTTTAAATAAAAAAAAAAAGGTAAATCCATTCCAACTTGAAACTATGTCCTGAATGTACACATGTTCTTGAATGTCTTATCTCCTACTAAAGTAAAAAAAAAAAAAAAACACATCGATACCATTAAAAGTTCTTGGTGGGAAAAGAGGTGACAGGCAGGACAAAGAAGCATTTCTCTTTCTGAGGAGCTAAAAGGAACAGGCATGTTGATCACTGTTAGAAATGACTGGAGGGGCACCTGGCTGGCTCAGTTGGTGGAGCACATGACTCATGACCTCAGGTTGTAAGTTTGAGTCACACACTGGGTGTAGAGATTACTTAAAAATAAAATCTTAAAGGGGTGCCTGGGTGGCTCAGTGGGTTAAGCATCTAGACCTCGGCTCAGGTCATGATCTTGTGGCTTGGGGGTTCAAGTCCCACATAGGGCTCCAGGCTGACAGCTCGGAGCCTGGAGCCTGCTTTGGATGCTGTGTCTCCCTCTCTCTCTGCCCCTTCCCCTGTCACACTCTGTCTCTGTCTCTCTGTCAAAAATAAACATTTTAAAAATAAATAAAAATAAAATCTTAAAAAAAGAAAGAAGTGACAGGAAAGAAGGCCTAGCTGGTTAGTAGAAACCAGGAGGGACAGTTCCTGAGGTTAAATGTGCAGTCTTAGTGACTAAAGATAGGAGATGCAAAGAAAGGTTTGAAATCACGCCGCGCACACACAGACAGCAGCATGACACGGCGTGACCAGCTGAGACCCTCCCGTGCTGACCGTGAGGTGAGGTCGCGTGCAGAAAGGTTTATGTGGACGAGTTTCCAGGGAAAGGCAGGAAGCGCTGGAACCATGTGATCATGAAAGGGAGACCAAGCATAGATTTGCAAGTCAAATAAAGTCCCATGAATGGTGGCTTGGGTTCCATCCCACAGGACTTGTAGTGAGGGTGCAGGCCACTGTGGTAATCTACGCTACATAACAAATTTCTCAAACTTAGCAGCCTAAAGCAACACCCATTTATTCCAACCTCCCTGAGCACAGATCACAGGCTTGCTTTTTCTTTTCAGACTGTGTTCATGGTCTTTAAAAAAAAAATTTTTTTTTTAACGTTTATTTATTTTTGAGAGAGAGAGAGACAGAGCATGAACGGGGTAGGGTCAGAGAGAGAGGGAGACACAGAATCTGACACAGGCTCCAGGCTCTGAGCTGTCACCACAGAGCCCGACGCGGGGCTCAAACTCACGGACCGCGAGATCATGACCTGAGCTGAAGTCGGACGCTTAACCGACTGAGCCACCCAGGTGCCCCTGTTCATGGTCTTTTAGTGTACCTCACAGTGTTTTGTTTAGAGCTGGGCATGATGTCCTCAGTGCAAAGAATCGGGGTAAATAGGCTGTTAGTTGTGGGGGTTGGGGGGGAGGCAGGAGGAGATGCATTCTACAGTTTATCATTAGGTCTGTCTCGTAGTGGTGAGCCATACCCCTTGGCTGTGAACTTCACAAATGCCTCTCAGGCGTGGGTTCCCTCCCTCCCCCCAGCCTTAGGTGGGAAAGAAAGGTTGTCTGGAGGAGGTTGGAGTTCAGTATTTCATTCCCCCCGTGGTAGTTAGGCTCTGGTAACCCCAATCAATTGGGTGTCAAATGTCTCTTGAGGGCAGGGCTCGTTCAGAACAGAATGCTCTGGCATATTTAAAAATGGCTGCGTTCCTCCCCTTCTCTCCGCAGAAAGCACAAGCAATTTTTCTCCAGTTTTCACAGTGAGAACCTGGTAGAGCTCCAAGAGGTAAAACTCACGGAAGCATAGGGATCCCTGCAGCTTTTATTTATTTGTTTATTTTGAGAAAAAGAGAGAGAGAATCCCAAGCAGGCTCTGCGTGGTCAGCACGTAGCCCAATGTGGGGCTTGAACTCACGAACTGCAAGATCACGACCTGAGCCAAAATCAAGAGTTGGACAATTAACAAACTGAGCCACCAGGCACACCGCTCCCCCCCTCCCCCCCCCCCCCCCCGCCCCTACAGTTTTGACTCACAGACTCTTCTACACTGAGCCTCCAGCCATGTGTCACTTACAGTTCAGGTTTTCCTATCCTGGCGCTGACTCCTGTGGAAGTTTCTGCTAATGGGTTTCGGCTCCGGTGGGTTGTGGGTTCTCTGCATCAGCCCATCTTTTCAATTTCGGGGGCAGCAGGTCGCCCTGTGACCTTACTTCTCTGAGAAATCTAAGAAGAGTTGTTGATCTTTCAGCTTGTTCAGCTTTTTGTGTGTTAGGATGAGGTGATGACCACTAAGTTCCTAACATGCCAGACTAGGAATCAGCAACACACATTTATTTGCTCACAGCTTCTATAGCTTAAGAGGCCAAGCCCTGCTCAGCTGGGTCTTCCATTTTGGGGTCTGTCAATGGCTGCAGTTCAGGTGCTGACCGGGCTGGTCTCACCTGAAGGCTTGAGTGGGGCAATATTTGCTTCCAAGCATTTGCTTACGTGTTTAATGACAAGTTTTCCTTCTTCATGGGCTGTTGGCCAGAGGTCACCTTCAGTTCCCTGGCACATGGCTCTCTCCACAAGGCAGGCTTCCAATAAGGCTCCTTGACTCGTCAAAGCCACCAAGAATGACTCACCAAAGTCACAAGCTTTTGTAACAGAATCACAGAACTGACATCCCATCACCTTTGCTGGATTCTGTCGGTTAGAGGTTAGTCACGGGTCCTGTTCACACCCAATGGAAGGAACACACAGAGTATGAACACCAGCTGGTTGGGTGTACCGGGGAGGCCATCTTTTTCTTTAAATGTTTATTTTTGAGAGCGAGAGAAGGAGGGACGGGCAGAGAGAAATGGGGACAGACAATCTGTAGCAGGGTCTGCGCTGACAGCAGAGAGCCCGACACAGAGCTCGAACTCACAAACCATGAGATCATGACCTGAGCCGAAGCCGGACGCTTAACCGACTGAGCCACCAGGCGCCCTGGCGAGGCCATGTTCATGTCTGTCCACCACAGCTACCTCTCAGGGTTGTCTGATGGTGCAAGAACGCGGGAGCATCCAACTCTTGTCAGTCACCCAGGAAGGGCTGCCCCTCGGGAGGGCACTTCAAATCCCGGGGTCCCTAAGAGCATTGGCAGAGTGAGTTCCTGCCACCTGAGGGCATCCTCCTGCAGGGAGGTGCAAGCTCCAGGAATATGTTAAGGGAATAGAAGGATAACCACCCTCTCCATCCCAAATTAAACTTGCTTGGTTTGACCCTGTGGGACGGACAGAAATGCTCAGGGTTGGCTCAAGGCTTTAAGAGAGTAAAAAGAGCTGCCGGGGCTTATCTCTTGATGCTGACCCCCTTTCTCCGCCCCGCTGGGGAATTCAGTAGCTCTGCAAAATTCCACACAACGAATGGGTTTTGAACCTAGGCTCAGAGCTCAAAGAGCCTGATTTGTGGTGGTTGTTGGGTTGGGTATTGACCTCGCTTGACAAAACAGGAGTCTTGGCTTCTGAAAGAAACTTGCCTTTCCCCTGAGAAAACCACAGCAATTCAGACTGAGAAATTGTGTGTGAGAGTACAACTTCAGTTCTGCAACAGGCAGATAATGAGTCTGTAAGGAAAGTAGCATCAGCCTGAGAAGAGGTGAGACCAGACGGTGCCGTGGAAGGGAGAGGGGTGGAATTTGTGTTCTGAGAAGAGGAAGAAAGTAAAATAACATTAATAATATTGTCTGACCACCTTCCATGAGCGGGCAGCGGTTAAGTACTCAACATCTTGCTTAACTCTCATCGCACCCTCGTGGCTCACCTTTTTATCTCTAGTTTCTATGTATGAGGCAGCAGAAGAGCTGGGGCAACTTGTGAAGGTCACGGAGGTGGTGGAGGGGAGGATCAAACCCAGGCAGATTACACCATAAACACTTCCTCCAGAGGGGACCCAGAGATTCATTTCCTGTCACCATGGATGTCGCCGAACGGGTCGGACCATAGAAATGCACCTTCACAATATATCACCTTGAAACAACAAGGAGCCCGCTTTTGAGAAGTTGGAGGGGGGTCGCAGGTGGCCAAATCTGAAGTCACGTGACCATAACTGCACTTTCAAGGAAGTATATGGGGGGACGGGGAGGTGGGGGGTTAGGACGCTCCTGTATATATACATGTTACAGATTTCAAACTTCGTTCAGATTTTATGTTTCTTTTATAGCACATCACACTAATATACTGAGATGAGAGGACTATGATTTCTGGGAGGATTAAACACCCTGCAGTTTTCACCCACGTGACTGTCAAACCTCATATATCTAACAAAGGGGACAAAGTAGGCTCAGACTTTCGCTAATTTTGAAATGACTGCTTCGCTGGTACTCAAGTGGCCCTGAGCAGGGAATAGGAAACCCACATTAACCCCAGTGGTTTGGCTTGCGGTTAGAAACACAGCGTGTTGGGAGATAATACAACCTTAGGTCAACATGGTTGTACACACTGCAGAAACATTTGTCTGACACACGGGCTAGAGCATACATCTCAATATCAGGATTGAAAGGCATCACTATAGAAAATGTGGGGGTGCCTGGGTGGCTCGGTCGGTTGAGCATCCAACTTCAGCTCAGGTCATGATCTCACGGTTTGTGGGTTCGAGCCCCACGTCAGGCTCTGAGCTGTTAGAACAGAGCCTGGAGCCTGCTTTGGATTCTGTGCCTCCCTCTCTCTTCCCCTCCCCCACTCACAGTGTGTCTCTGTCTCTCAAAAATGAATAAACGTTAAGAAAAAAAAATTAAAAAAAGAAAACGTGGGTAATCGTTCCTCTGAGGGAGTCTGATAATATAAATGCAATGGCTCTTCCCCTCTCCCACTCCCGCCAAGTTTTCCGGGTCTCAGTGCACTGCCCTTGGTTGAACCTTCAGAGTAAGCCATGTGTATAACCTGAGTTTCTTAAACTTGTGACATTTCTTTAGTCTGTCACGGGTGTCACAAAATGTACTCTTAAGGGGCCAAACAGTATGTATTTTTGCCTTTGCAAGCTACTCGTTTCTCTCAATTACTGTTTCTCTCAATGTGCTTAAGTTGACTTAATCAATGGTGTGATTCAGGCATCTTAATTTGGTCTTAAGGATAGCCTGTCCAGTTACAAACTTGGTGGCGACCATGGAACCAATGTGATTTCCCACAGAACACCTTTGCACTGTAAAACCTAAGTTGTTAAACGAGCTAATCAGAAAGGGAAACTTTCCCTATAACTTTACAGTGAGAAACCTGATGGCCACCTCCTTATCCACCTATTAAGGTGACAGTCACAAGTGACAAGCCATGGAGATGTCAAGTATTCCCTGATGTGGTGTGCCGAGATGGCCACAACATCAATGTGTGTGTTTTCCCCCAAATCCATAACCTAGTCTTTAGAAAACGTCAGACAAGCCTAAATTGGGGGACATTCTACAAAACACCTGACCAGTCCTCCTCATGGGGTGCCTGGGTGGCTCAGTCAGTTAAGCGTCTGACTCTTGGTTTCAGCTCAGGTCATGATCTTACGGTTCATGGGTTCGAGCCCTATGTCGGGCTCTCCACTGACAGTGCAGAGCCTGCTTGAGATTCTCTCTCCCTCTCTCTGTCCTTCCCCTGCTCTCCCTGGCACTTATGCTGTCTCTCAAATAAACTTCAAAAAAGAAAATTCTCCAGGTCATCAAAACAAAGGACGCGAGACCAAAGAGACGACAACACGCAGTGTTGGGTCCCGGGGACAGAAAGACACTAGGGTACAGACTGGGGAAATCCAACTAGAAGTTCATGACGAGGAATGTACTAGGTGAGGGTATACAAGTCCTTCCTATGTTATCTTTGCAAGTCCTCTGTAAATCCAAAATGGTTCCAACAGATGAATTTATTATTTTTAAAAAACTTTTAATGTTTATTTATTTTTGAGAATGAGTGCAAGCATGAGCTGGGGAAGGGCAGAGAGAGAAACACACACACAGAATCCAAAGCAGGCTCCAGGCTCTGCGCTGTCAGCACAGACCCCGACGCAGGGCTTGAACCCACGAACTGCGAGATCACGACCTGAGCCAAAGTCAGACAGTTCACCGACTGAGCCACCAGGCACCCCTCCAACAGAAGAATTAATTTTTAAAGAAGTTAATCTCACACAATATTTCCTGTGGCCCTTCCACACGTATAATTATGCAAAAGTAAGGAAAGATCGCAACCAATTAATTTTTTAGAGACTTCCTATCCCTGCCTGGAAGAAATCGGTCCATTGTAGTAAAAATTCTACCACCCTTCAGACGGCCGTCCTCGGTTACTTCCTGTTATTTCTACGACTGGCCAAATACTTCTACATTCCTTGAAGTTCAGAAGAAAAGAGTCAATTGAAACAAGTATTTTGGCCAGTGGCCAGCAAAGGAATTTCCCGCATCCGAATCAACAGTTCCTCCAGCTTTCCAGGGCCCCTCCTTCCCACACGGCACCCGAATTATTTCGGCTCTAAGGAAGTACAGATGGCTCCTTTCTGTGTGTGTGTGTGTGTGTGTGTGTGTGTGTGTGTGTGTGTGGTTGTGGTTGTGTTGGGGGCTGAGAGGGAGGGAATGGAATAACATTTATTGAGCTCCAGCAGTATGCAGACTCTCCTGGCAATGTCATTTGATTCTGTGGTTCTCCAGATGTGCTCTCCGAAGGGCAGCCTGAGTGTGGTTTAGGAGCTGGTCACAAATGCAAGTTCCCCGTGCCTTCCTGGAGAGCCTCACAGAAGCATCTCTGGGTTTTCTTCTCTCAAAATGTGGAGTACAAAGTAAAAAGGTATTCCACAGTCACACGAATGCTATCATAGGGAAGGAACAGAAGATTCATGCTACATTTGGGAAGGGCAGTATGTTCAAGGATGTCTCACTGAAATCTCATGTACAGAATTATTTTTTGCAGCTTGGAAATCGCTTGTGTTGGCTCTCACTAGAACCACCTAGACGGTATTGGGGACTCAGGTATCATGTTTTTATACTGTGAGTTAGTTGGCAAATTACAAGCAGGATGGGTCGCAGAACGTGTTTGAGATTGGAAAAAAAAAAATCTTCCCCAGATACAACGTTGTAAATCAAGGTAAGGTGGCCAGGCTGGTGTCAAAACTCCTATCCTTGGAGCACCTGGGTGGCTCAGTCGGTTAAGCATCTGAGTTTGGGTCAGGTCATGATCTCATAGTTCATGGGTTTAAGCCCCGTGTCAGGATCTGTACTGACAGCTCAGAGTCTGGAGCCTGTTTTGGATTCTGTGTCTCCCCTCTCTCTCCCCCTCCGCTGCATGTGCCTCTGTCTCTTTCTGAAAATAAATTTAAAAAAATTAAAAAACAAAAACAAAAAAACCCTCCCATCCTCTTGGGTACCCCAAGCCCTGCATTGACTAAGTTCTGATCTGTGACCACAAGGTCTATGCCTTTGACCTCAGCTGAGGATCACTTGGAGAACGCAGACATGGCCCATGCATGTGGCTGCCTTTTTACCCTCTTTTCCTCCTCTCATCAAGCCCCCCTAATTTTGAATAGGTAACCGGAGTTACCCTATTGGTCTCTGCCCTCCCAGAAATCCCTGGCTTTTACTTAAAGCATAATGCCCCACATCATACAGGGACCCCAGGGAGAAAGAATTCTAGACTTGGCCGCCTACACATTTGCATGACCAGATCTAGACCTTGATTACATCTCAAAAACTACAAGGATAAAAGATAATTTACATCCCCCACTACTCATTCCCCAGGTAAAACTGTTTTGTCTCTTGCCAGGAAGTCACTAGCATTCAGAATCCTTGCTTGGCTCTGTTAGCCTCAGTAGTAGTCCTGGGTCAGGCCTGAGTTTGCGGTTTTAAGCTGGTAAATTTCGTGATAATTGGCTATGTAGTGGCATTCTCAGGCATACTTGGAGAGCTCACTCACTCACTGCTGAGCCCTCCTCCCCTCTGACGCCTTCTGCTCATGTCCACAAAAGTTGCTCATCAGCAGTGGCCTACACTTCCAGACGTCTTTCTGAGGGAGCTCTCATTTGGCTTGAGGGTGCGACAAGCTTTCCCCAACCACCACCCGGGGGGCAGGCAGATAACCAGCGGATTCTGCCTCTCCTGTGAGCACTTGGAACTATCAGCACAAACAGTGGGGCGTTAGCCATGATGCTTCCAAACCAGGAGAAAAGTCCCATCTTGTGTCTTAGAATGTAGCAGGATTCTCGCACAGAGTCACGACAACGAGGCTTTCCTTTCCAGAGAGCAACTTTATTCCCGCCAGCACTGCTCAGTTGCTGAGCCCAAAGAACTGAGCCCCGAATGCCACGTGGCATAGTTTTTTGTACATTTTCCACTTCTTTGTCTCCTATGTATGTTAATACGCAAACATGTGGTCTGATGAGTGGTCTCCTGTTATAGGGTGGTGAGGGATGTCACACATGCATATGGCCAGGTTGCCTTCCATTATCTTGGCAGTTTTTTCTTCCACATTCCTTAGGGAAGGGACCCTACCACATTCCCCACTTTGATGCTCAGACCCCTCTATTTTGGGTCAAAGAACATAATTTTGATTTAGAGATTTCTATTTCCATAACATCATTATATGGGTGGCCGTCTTTCTTTCACCCATGGCCTCAATGAGTCTGGAGACAAACCGTGCAACCAGGGCAGGTAAGCAAGATAAGATTAAGCACCTTCCCCAAATTAGGGTAATTCCCATGAGAGTTTGGAATCCCCCGAGAGTTGAAAACCATCCAATACCTCCCCGGGGTTCCAACCATCCCAGGTCTGGACTGGGACATGAGCAATCCTTTTCATTTGATTTGTGATCTCCTCTATGACTTTTCTCTCATCATCTATCTGTGGGCAGCAGTTGCTCAGGTTAAACTTTTCGCAAACTTCTCCGTCAGAAGCAAGCAGGTGATCCAAGGCGAAGCAATTTTGATAGCACTGCACATTTTGGTTTGCTGCTTGGCTAGTGAGCTAAGAGCCCTGGCAGTTTCATTGGTTATACATTCTACAACTGCTTGCAGTCTGATTATGCGGTTTAGCATGTACGTCGGAGTGCAGCAGCCCCAGGACCCGTCCTCTGCCCAGGTGGCAGGGCCATAATATTGGATTAGATGCACGGAAGGCCATTCATCATCTTTCCATTTGCCAATCTGCAGGGCACACCCCTTCCTTTGAGTCTCCCTATCTCTGTACATTTGAACTCCCAGATGTTCCCCGCTGGCAAGTGGGAGCAGGAAGAAAGATGGGACGGATAGTCCCCAGCACATGACCCTGACCAGCCTGAAGGAAGTACTGTATAGGCTGTTTTTCCACAAAACGTCTGCTGCATCTGCTGCCTCAGGGTTAGACTGCCTATCTCACTGAAATCCCCCTTACGCCCTTGACAGTTGGGGGAGGGCGCCCATAAAGGATTTCATAAGGGGAAAGCCCGTTTGCTTACTGGGGCTCCCCCTGATTCTTTTTTTTTTTTTTTTTTAATTTTTTTTTTCAACGTTTATTTATTTTTGGGACAGAGAGAGACAGAGCATGAACGGGGGAGGGGCAGAGAGAGAGGGAGACACAGAATCGGAAACAGGCTCCAGGCTCTGAGCCGTCAGCACAGAGCCTGACGCGGGGCTCGAACTCACGGACCGTGAGATCGTGACCTGGCTGAAGTCGGACGCTTAACCGACTGCGCCACCCAGGCGCCCCTCTCCCCCTGATTCTTAACAAGACTTCTGGCAACACCCGGTCCCGGTGCACGTGGGTTTCCTGGCACAGTTTACTTAATTGCAGCTTCAGGGTTCGGTTCGTTTGTTCCACCTTCCCGGAGCTCTGGGGTCAGTATGCCGCGTGTGACCTCCACGTGATCTTTAGCCCTCCTGCCACCAGCTGCACCTCCTCAGCCACGGGTGCTGGCCCCTTATCTGATCCCATAGTGAAAGGGACCTCAAACCGTGGGATAATTTCCTTTAGAAGAAGTCGGGCTACTTCCCACTTCATGTGCCTTTTCTGTGCGAGTAGGGAAGGCTTCCACCCCAGCGTGAGAAAGTGCACACAAAGACCAACAGATATTTACGGCTCCGAGCCCGGGGGAGCTCCGTGAAGTCCACCATCACATTTTCAACTTGGGCTCCCCCCGACACTCTGCACCTCGGGAGTGGCCTTGGGTCCCTGACGTGGATTATTCCGGGCACACGTTTCACATTGCTCATATACCGCCCGGGCTATGATGGAGGAGTCGAGGGAGGTAGAAATATTGGCTCCACATTGTCTCAAGGGCCGTCCGGCCAATGTGAGTTTCCTGATGGAACCGCTTGACAAAGGCTGGAACCAGGGTCTCAGGAATTGCTATTTGCCCGTCTCAAATTTCCACCATCCACCTGGGAGGTAACTTCCATTTTCAGTCTTAAACCACATACTTTCATGGTGTGAGTAATTAGGGTCCCATTCCGCCAACGGGTTAAGCAACAGTGCAGTGGTTAAAGCCGTTGATTCCACTGCTCCTTTGGAAGCTGCTAGCTTCGCCTCTCGGTCTGCCTTACAGTTTCCCCGTGCAGCCGTGGTGTCTCCCCATTAATGTCCCTGGCAATGCATGACTGCCACACTTTTAGGGGCCCACATAGAATCTAAGAATTCAAGGATTTTCTAACCATATTTTATGTCCTTCCGTCCTGAGTTTACTAGACCCTTCTCTTTATCTAAGGCCCTATGGACATGGAGGGTGGTGAAGGCATATTTAGAGTCTGTGTATATATTAACACATATCCCTGCCGCCAGTGGGAGGGCACGGGTTAGCGCAATTAGCTCTGCCTTTTGCACCCAAGTCCCCTTTGGCAGGGGTTCTGCTTCAATGACAGAATTCAGGGTCACCACAGAATAACTTGCAAGACACTCTCCCCTCTTTACAAAACTGCTATCATCAGTGAAATATTCAGTGTCGGCGTCTTTGAGGGGCTGATCCCTCAAGTCTCCCTCAAGTGGAGAACACCTCATCCATGACTGCAATGCAGTCAAGGTCTGGCTGGCCCGGCCCGACAGGCAGTAGGGTTGTGGGGTTCAGGGTTCACACTACTTCTGGGTGAACGTGTGGCTTCTCACATAGCATTCCCTGATATATGACCATCCCGGCGTTGGTTAGCCAGTATTGTCCCTTTTACTGCACTAACGTCAATACTGAATGTGGCACTCAGACTGTCAATTCCTGTCTCATAGTTAACTTGTCAGCCTTCAGATACCAGGAGGGCCATGGCTTCCGGTGCCCGTAGGCCGGGGAGGGGAGCGGGGCCAGCCTTGGGCGAGTCAAGTTGCTTGGAGAGATATGCCACTGGGCGATGCCATGACCCCAACAACTGAGTTAGGACTCCCCCTGCAATACCAGCCAATACAGACACACAGAAGGAAAGGCTTGGTCATGTCTGGGAGCCCTAAACCAGGTGCATTAGTAAGGGCTCGCTTTATTTCCTCGAAGGCCTTCTGCTGTCCTGATTCCCACATCAGGGGCTCCCTCTCTTCCCCCCTCACAGAGGGGTTTTGCCAGGACTGAAAAGTTAGTTATCCCGATCCTTCAGAAACGTGCAGCCTGAGAAACTCCCGGACCTGGCACCAGGGTTCGGGGCCGGGATCGAGCAGATGGCCTGCTTCCTCTCTGGGCCGAGCTGGCACTGCCCCCGGGACAGGTGGAAGCCAAGATATTTCACCTTTTCCTGACAGACTTGGGCCTTTTGCCTTGAGACCTTGTAACTGGTTTTCCATAGGAGGGAAGGAGCTGCTGAGTCCCTTCCATGCAGCCCTCCCGGGACCTCCCAGCCAGCACGTCATCCGCGTACTGAAGCGGGACAGTCATGCTGGTCTGCGGGGAAGGCTTCCAAGTGAGAGGCAAATGCAGTGCCGGAAACGGTTGGGGAGTTTTTGAAACCCTGAGGCAACCTGGTCGAAGTTAATTGGCCCGTGTCACCATTTTCAGGATCCTCCCATCGGAAGGCAAAGACCAGCTGGCTCTGGGGGGCCAGGTGGATGCAGAAAAAGGCATCCTTGAGGTCCAAACAGGACAAGAAGGTGGCTTCAGCAGGAATGAGCCCCGGAAGTGTAGAGGGGCTTGGGACCACTGGGTGCATGGTGACGGTTACCTGGTTGACTGCCTGCAGGTGCTGAACCAGCCGGGAGTCATCTGTGCCTGGATTTTGGACAGGCAAGAGGGGCGTGTTCCAAGGTGACTGGCACGGCCGGAGGATCCCATACTTTAAAAGTCTCTCCAGCTGTTTTTGGATCCCGATCCGTGCCTCGCGAGGGATAAAGTATGGTCTCTGTTGGGTGAGCTCTGCCTCGACTTCAGTTCCACAACCACAGGTGGTATGTTTCAGGCCAGGCCTCGTGGGTTGCCTTCAGCCCACACTCCTGGGATCTTAGAGGGAAGCTCAGGCACCGGTTGTGAGACTGCAGAGACGCCACTCTTCCCCTTGAGGAGTCGTGAGAGTCACAATCTTTGCTTCCGGTTTCCGTAGGGTCAGAGCAGCCTGTCCCCGACAGTGGAAAGTTATCTGGGACTGCAGCCTTCCCAACAGGTCACGGCCCATTAGAGCCACAGGGCAGTCGGGGAGGTACAGGAATTCATGGATGACTTCATGGCCAACTAAACTGCATCGTTGAGGCAGCAGGAAGGGACAGTGCGTCCGACTGCCTGTGGCCCCCACAATGGTGGCTTGTCTCTGTGAGAGGGGTCCACAGGTTGGGTCACTACTGAGTGTTCTGCTCCAGTATCCACCATAAAGTCAATGGGTTGCCCCCCGCCCCCCATTCATTCAGACCATGGACTCCTGGGGGACTAACAAAACAGAGCCCAGTCTGTCCTAGTCCTCCTCGGTGGCTAGCACCACAAAGTCGTCTTTGGGGGGCCCCATGAGGCCTTGGGGCCCGTTGGTACCAGCCCTGGACCACATGGCCTCTTTCTTTCTGCTTGGGGGCTTTGGTGAGAATGGTCTGGTCTCTGGGGACACTCAGTTTTCCAGTGGCCCTCCCGACGGCAATAAGTACACGGATTCCACCCTAATTTTGGTCTGGCAGGAGGCCTTCCCCCGCCGGTCCCCTTTCTGGCTTTGACCCTTTCCCTGCGGGGCACCTTTCCGGGAGCATTCTGACCACTCCACCGAGGCGGCAGCTAACGAGCCTGCCTGTTTCGCATCTTTCTGCGTTCTTTCTCTGTGCTGCCTGGTGACAGTTCACCAACACCTGGGTTGCTACTTCTAGCAACTGACTGGCATTCACGCCGGTGAAACTTCCCAGTTTTTGCAGCTCGCACCAAATGTCCCCCTGGTCCCGACCTACGAAAGCCGCATGAACCATCCGCTGGTGAGTGGGCACTTCTGGATCAGGCGAGTATAGAGACGAAATGCCACACGCAGTCTCTCATAAACGGTCTCAGGCTTTCCTCGGGCCCCCTGGAGCACTTCTGATGTTTTACTCACATGTATGGCCTTTCCCCATGCTTTCCAAGGGCTTCTGGATACCATTCAGTCCTTGCAAACCCTCCATCTATACTTGAGTCATTTGGGTCCCATTTGGGGTCCTCCTCAGGGAAGTGAGCCCGAGCACAGGCCTGGGGATCTAGTGTCCTGGCTGGGGCATTCTCCTCTAACCATTTTAGGGCTGCCTGGGTAATCCAGCGACACTCCTCCGTATCGAAGAGGGTCAGAAGTTGGTGGTAGTCACCCAGGTAGGTTTGTGGGTTTGAATTATGGACCGCATTAGCTCAATCATAGCCTGGGGTTTCTCCGTATAGGAGGGTATGGTGCTTCCAATTTAGGAGGTCCGTAGTGGTAAAGGGTTGGTACACAAAAACACGCTGGCCTCCTTGGATCTGGCCTTCCTGGTTTCCCTCAGTGGCATCAGCAGGGCTCCCTGCTGTGGCTACAGGGAGGGACTGCCTCTGCTGGTCTGATTCTCTAGTCACCTTCCAGGAGGCATATGTGGTTTTAAGACTGGTGGTCTGGGTGAGTCAGTCACATTCGGGGAGGCCAGTGGAGCTAGGGGTGGTGAGGTCTCGAGACTAAGGGCAGACTCTGATGGGGTTTCGGCAGCTAGAGTGGCTGAAGGCACAGGTGGCAGTGAGATGTCCAGTGGGACATATGGTGGTGGGGTTTCTTCAGGTTCTCCCGACAGTATGGGCTTTTTAATTTCTGGCCGGTATTTGGAGGAAGCTGTGACATGAGCCATCCTAACTTTAAAGCTCTTTTCAATACAGAGTTTCAGCCAAGGTGGCCGGGACAGGACCAGGTCTTGCCAACAGTCAATGTAAGGAAATTGGTCTGGGTGGCCTGGGTCCCCCGCAATGACCCTCAACACTCAGCCAACTAGTTCCTTATCAAGTGAGCCCTCAGAGAGCCAGCCTGCCCCAAATGACAGCCAATCAATTTCACAGAATGTCCAGAGCTTTCCAGGAGTTAATTTCACACCATAATTTCCTGAATATCCCTCTTTGAAATTCCTCAACATACACTCTAGGGGAGTTGGTTTACCCTGCTTTCCACCCATTTCCTCCCCCTAACAGATGACTTTCATGCATACAAGGGGGAAAAAAGAGGAAGGCAGGGGACCAGTTTGGAGAGGACACACACTCGCTTTGTCCATTTCCGGCCATTCTCCTCTCAGAGATATTTCAGGAGCCTCTTAGCATTGGCGGGTTCAGTTTCAATCCGTGATATGGATCACGCTCCCGAGGAAGTCTGATGCCGCCTTAAGCCATATGAGGTCACCAAGGAATCGCGGATCAAGACTCAACGCTGACCCTTGGTCAGGTCAGAACCTTTCTGTTGTCCGTCTCATTCACACATCGACTCCCACCCACCACCCTACATTCAGCGCGTTAGAGTTGTGGCTTGGTTCCTCGTCGCTGTGGAACTAGGGCAACTCTGGGAGGTGACCAGGCTCCCCTTCTGCCTCTTAGGGGCAGGTCTGCCAAAATGAACCCAGTTCTTACCAGTCTGATGGGCGGCTCTCCTTAAGCTGGTTCCTGGGCCTCACGGGTTCCGTTGGTGCACACGGGTTCTGTAGCTGCACATGGGGTCCTCGCCCCGGCACACCGGGAGGGCTCATCTCCTAAAGATCAAGCAGTCCTTTAGCGCCAGGCAAGGCCACGTCTCCTGGCACTCAGAGGTTTGTACCCTGGCGGCAAAGGAGGTGGATATGCACCGTCTCTGAATCCCGGACATGAGCCCCCATGTAATGTAGCAGGATTCTCGCACAGAGTTGTGACACTGAGGCTTTTCTTTCCAGAAAGCAACTTTATTCCTGCCAGCACCGCTCAATTGGGTTCGTACCCGAAGAAATGAGCACCAAATGCCATGTGGCATAGTTTTTTATACATTTTCTACCTCTTTGCCTCCCATATATGGTAACACAGAAACATATGGTCTCATTAGGTGGTCTCCTGTTATGGGGCCGTGAGGGATTTCATGTCCACCTACAGCCAGGTTGCCTTCCTTTATTTTGAAGGTTTTGTTTCTTCCACATTGCTTAGGGAAGGGACCCTACCTCAAGAACACCCCGTGATTTCCACTCAGATATCTGTAGTTGAGATGACTATTGCTCTCCAAAGATAATGGGTTCAAATCCCTCAAACATTTGTTACCTTATTTGGAAAAAAGGTCTTTTCACACGAGATTAGATTAAGGATTCTGAGAGGCAGACAGCAGCCTCCATTCTCCAGGTGGGCCCTAAAGGCAATCATGGTGACCTTCTAAGAGAGCGACAGAGGGAGACAGGACGTAGGCAGAGGAGGAGGCTGGGTGACCACAAAGGCAAAAGTTGGCCTGATCCAGTCATTCAGCCCAGAATGCCAGCAGCCACCAGACACTTGAAGGGACCAGGGAACAGATTCTCTCCTAGAGCCTCCAGAGGGGGTGTGGCCCTGCTGACACCTAGATTTCAGATTTCTGGCTTCCAGGAAGGAAAAAAAACATGGTCTTAAGCAGTTTATGGTAACTTACTACAATAGCCTTAGAAAACATACACGGCATCCCAAAGGGATTTCAAATTTCAACCTGCCCAAAGGAAACTCCTTACCGCCTACCCTCACCTGTTCTCCAGCCACCAGACTCGGTTATTTTGGCCAGAAGCCCAGAGCTATTTATACTTCCTCACTCACCCTACCTGTACGCACACCCCTGGGATGGGGAGTGGAGTCTCGGGACACATTCAAAAGGAGCAAGACTGGGAAGCTTCTGCACTCGTCCACAGCGTTTCAGCATTCAGTCCTAACGCGTTTAGCTTCCCTGTAAAGAACATTCCTCTGCTCACAGGAGCAAAGGAATACAACTCTTCATCTAGGAGTTGTATTAATTCCTTGTTTTTCTTCTCTACTTTGGTTTCTCTCCTGCTAGAACTTCTGCAATTAAGAGTCATTTTGCGCATAATGGTGCACTAATTTCTTTTTTCTATCGTATTTTCTTCATTGGCCAGAGTTAATGCTTCCTATTTTCTGCATCCTTTCCATTCCTTAGTGACCTCTCCCCAGTACTGGGCAAGTTAAAAGTGCTCAAGAAGTTCTTGTTGGCTACTTTATAAAAAAATAAAAAGTGAGGGGCGCCTGGGTGGCTCAGTCGGTTAAGCATCCGACTTCAGCTCAGGTCACGACCTCATGGTCGGTGAGTTTGAGCCCCGCGTCGGGCTCTGGGCTGATGGCTCAGAGCCTGGAGCCTGCTTCCGATTCTGTGTCTCCCTCTCTCTCTGCCCCTCCCCCGCTCATGCTCTGTCTCTCTCTGTCTCAAAAAAAATAAATAAACGTTAAAAAAAAAATTAAAAAATAAATAAATAAATAAATAAAATAAAATAAAATAAAATAAAAATAAAAAGTAAAAAACAGCCAATGGCTTTCTACAACTGCATTTAAAAAAGAATTTTTTTAAGGGGCGCCTGGGTGGCTCAGTCGGTTAAGCGTCTGACTTCAGCTCAGGTCATGCTCTCACGGTTTGTGAGTTCAAGCCCCGCATCGGGCTCTGTGCTGACAGCTCAGAGCCTGGAGCCTGCTTCGGATTCTGTCTCTCTCTTTCTCTCTGCCCCTCCCCTGCTCCCACTCTGTCTCTCCCTCAAAAATGAATACACTTAAAAAAAAAATTAAAAAAAATTTTTATGTTTAATTTTCAGAAAGAGAGACAGAGAGAGACAGAGTGCGAGCAGGGGAGGGGCAGAGAGAGAGGGAGACACAATCTGACGCAGGCTCCAGACTCTGAGCCGTCAGCACAGAGCCTGATGCGGGACTCCAACCCACAAGCAGGGACATCATGACCTGAGCCAAAGATGGACATTCACCAGACGGGAGCCACCCAGGCGCCCCTAAAACTGCATTTTAAAAATGAACACTTTTAGGGGCACCTGGGTGGCTCAGCTGGGTCAGTGACCCACTCTTGATTTCAGCTCAGGACACGATTGGGGAGTTCGGGCCAGGCATGGAGCTCCACACTGTGACAGTGCAGAGCCTGCTTGGGATTCTTTCTCTCCGTCTCTCTTTGCCCTTCCCCTGTGCTTGCTCTTAAATAAACTTAAAAAATAAAAAAAAAAACACTTTAAAAATAGTAGCTCTTTTTGAATACTCCCAATTTGAAAAGCATTGTTTTATATATATAATAAAAATCTTGGTTTGCAAGCATAATTCGTTTTGGAAACATGCTTGTAGTCTAAAGCACTTGTATATCAAAGTGAGTTTTCCCATAAGCAATAATGGAAGCTCAGATGATTCGTTCCACAGCCCAAAAATATTCATACAAAAATGATTACAATACTGTAATATAATACAAAATAATAAAGAAAATACAAAATATAAAGAAAAACAAATTACTTTTGAAAACCTTCATGGCCATGTGAAGGAGACAAGAGAGAGGAGGGTTACTGGGAGACTTTCACCATTAGTAACAGACATTGGTTACAGTACAATACTAATAAACTCTTGTCATGTACTGTATTTAATGTAACTGGCAATAAGGCAGCAGAGGAAAGGGTCTCTATCTGCAGACAGCCTGACCTACAAAGAAGTAAAGGATTCCTAAGCTCATTTTTGTATGGAAAAGCAAAGGACTTAGGTGCTTGAAGTGACAAAGAATACACCAATGCCAGTTTTGGGCACCTTCCAACGTTCTGAAAAATCACTGATTTCTGCCAAACACCGTGGCCTGAGACTGAGCATCTGAGCATGGGAGACAATCACCTTCAATCCTGCAGAGAGAAAGAAAGAGAGAGAGAGAGAGAGAGAGAGAGAGAACCATTGATTCAGTTGTGATTGTGTGATATTTGGAGTCATGTACTACTCATAAGACATTGCTTGTTTGTCAAGTTAAAACTTATTAGAAACAGTTGCTCGTCTTGTGGAACACTTGTAGAACAAGTTATTTACAATGCAAGGTTTTACTGTACATATTTCTTAAAGATTAGCTATTAATTAAATCTCTAACATTTGGTTCAATTTGCCTTTTATTCATTAATTCATTCACTGATAAAAGTGTGTGTGTGTGTGTGTGTGTGTGTGTGTGTGTATTTAACCACCAGCCAGAAATGTAACCATTTACACATAACATTTGAAAGGACGTATCTCAAGGGTGCCTGGGTGGCTCAGTGGATTAAGTGTCTGACTTGGGCTCAGGTCATGATCTCACAGTTCATGGGTTTGAGCCCCGCGTCGGGCTCGGTGCTGATAGCTTGGAGCCTGGAGCCTGCTTCAGATTCTGTGTCTCCCTCTCTCTCTGCCCCTCCCCCAGTAGCGCTCGGTCTCTGTCTCTCAAAAATGAACAAATAAACAAAATTAAAGAACACGTCTCCAAGGTAACAGGATTGGAACTCAAGCAAATATAAATTAATACCCAGTTTTATTAGGCAAAGTTTGCACATAGGATGCTTCAGCCTTTTTCTTGTTTGGAGATCAAGGGAACCTCAAAAGGTGGCTCAGTGTCTAAAGGTCTTACAGAGAAGAGCCAGCTCCCTAGCTCAGTGCAAACTGCCGTCCAATACCCAACCCAGCACTGGTCCCTGTGCATAGAAGAGCCTGAGTGTGTGAGTCCCCCTTGGGACGGGGCTCAGCAACCTCAAGCAGAGTTATTAAGCCCCTCTGGGGCTCAAGTTTCTTCCTCTGTAAATTGGGGTGATACATGCTCCCAGAAACTTTGGACTTGAGTCCATCTATGTAATGTGCTTGGTACAAAGCAGGTTCCCTGTGGATCGTGGCTACTATGTCTTAGTTGCTGTGGCTGCTTGCTTCCTCAAACAAAGGTGCTGGGTGCTAGAAGCCAACTCCCAATGTGGATTACATGAATGGGATAATGATGCCAGGCACAGGTAGAGACCCCCCCCACAGAAGAGGAAATCTCTCCTCTAGAGATCTGTAGATGCTCCAACTAACAAGACCCAGGGTAAAATCCTTCTGAGGTGAGAGGGGGAGAAGTGGGGGTGCAGTTATGCAGATGCAGCATTCAGCTTTTGTCTCTGGGCCAAGATCTACAACTAAGTTAAATTCCAATGTTTGTAATAATAGCTGGTAGAAATCGAGAAGATGACAAATGGTGGTGAGGGGCAAAGTCACCGCGTCACTCTTTTCCTGTGGCTGCTCTCTTACCTGGACTGACTCTCCACCATCTGAATTCATAGGGACCCTAACTCAGGTACACAGTGGGTTAAGTAGAAAATGGCTAATACTGCCCTCTAAAAATTGCCACAGGTGTTCTGCAAAACTTGACGGTACTAACCTACTACTTTGAAAGGTAAAGTTTTGGTACTCTATCCTCCACTACATTTTATAATTACAAATCCTCGTGTCTTTTTAGAACCAAAAAACCCTAAAATAATTTGAACTCTATTTCATAAAAAGGATTAGCTATTGATGAAATCTCTGAAAGTTGGCTCCCTCAACTGGTCTTCTATTCATTGATTGATTCATTCACTGTCAATAAAGTAAAAGAACTTTTATTTGTCAGTAATCTCCACACCCAACACGGGGCTGGAACTCACAACCCCGAGATTTAAGAGTCACATGCTGTATGGACTGAGCCGGCCAGACACCAAAAGAACAACCTCAAGTTTCACCTGTCTCTTCTCTATTAAAGGAAGCCTCAGGTTTGAAAAAGTGGCATATACCCAGGGCTATTGAATGCTTAGATGTTGATGGGTCACAGGGTCATGTCTACAGGTCCAGAAGAACATAGGCTCATAAAGCCTATTTGTCCCTAGCTTTCTAACAGAAAAGCTAGATGCTAACAAATATATTCTGTCCTTAGAAAATCTGGCTGAGTTATGAGTTCTTAGAAAAGAAAACCATTACCATTATAAGTCCACACTGGTTCAGTGTCATACCAAACTCTTCCAAAAAGGGTGCGAGGCTAATAAATTGGGGCAATGCCTTTCAGTCACAAGACACTGATGGTTTCCAAGATACATTATACTGTCTTATAACGATACAACGGACATGATACAGAAGTCTAGGTGTGATGGTAGATTTGCCCACCTATATAAACCCAAGACCGCCAACGAAAGGATTTATGAGGGTCTGGGAAGAGGGCATCTATCTCAAAGCAGGCCACACAGACTTGATCCAGTCCCTTCTGCTGTATTTATTAATGTCTATAGATAGAGCAGTCTTAGACCTATTCAAATAATGCTAAGCTGGGAGGAATGCCTAATGTGAAGATTAAGAAAAAACTCAGTAAAATTAAATTTACTAAGGATAAACATCGACCTCCACCTAAGTTTGAGAATGAACAGTATAACCCGTTCAAGCGGTGGATACGTCATCTGATTACATGATCAACATAAAACGTTAAAGATGACTTTGGCTGTGACTTACGGGACAATGAAATCTTGGTCTCTGCTTAGTGAATCTAGTGGCCTGAATTTCAGCCCTAGTTAACTGAGATTTAAGTTAACATATCACAGGGCAGGGCGGTGCGTTTTGAGACTAGGGAACTTCCAAAAACTCTACGTGCGTCTATATGGCCCTTTGTCTTTTGGTGTCCCGATCCAGCCACTTTTTAAATCAAACGTCTTAGCTGAATATAATTACAGATTCACATTTAGTTGTAAAAAACAGTACAGGGACATCGATTGCAACCTGCACCTCAGTCAGAACATTAACATTGATACAATCTGCCAAGCTTGGTTACATTTCCTCAGCGTTGGTGCACTCCTGTGTCTATTTAGTTGTGTGCAATGTCATCATTTTGGGCAGGTTTGCATGACCACCGCAGTCAAGGTACGCTTGAGACGGATTCTAACAGGCACACACTCCTTACATCTCCCTTCACAAAGAAAAACTCCCCATTCCTCTAACTGGAGACATTCTGGACGTTACTTATGGGGCAGTGATCAGTGCCCAGAGCCAGAAGTGCGGAGTGAAGTTTGCACTCTTACTTCAGTTGCCTGGATGATACCCCAAACCATCAGTCACAGAACGGAAATCCCTCACTTGACCACTGAAGAAACTGAGACCACAGGTGAGGTTCCTGGTCTCTGCTCCACAGTGACAGAGACCCCTCACTCTTTCTGTCCAGTGGTCTCCGAGCTTGTCCTTGAGGTCTACTCCATCCCCACCTGCTGCAAGTACCTGGATAGAGCTGCTTTGAAGAGACAAGCGAGCACCAGCGTCCAGTGACGTAACTACAAATAAAATAAAAAGATTGTGTTTTGTTTTTTTTTTTTTTTTGCAAAGCATGCAAACGTGTACTAACACAGGTATTTCTTCATACCGGACTTTTACGTAAATTGAAAAGGGATCGAGGTAGGAGGCACACCCTTTCAGTAACTTCAGACCACCTCTCCTTTGTAGGCAATGCAGAAGTGGGACATTAAGACCTCGTGGCACTGCCCTACGAGAGTGTGGACAGGGTCCGAATGCAAAGACTTCCCGGACCGTACCTACAAGGGCTGGGAAGAGCCAAGAACATTCCTTATGTGGGCCGGGCGCTGCAGCAGGGACCTTGTGGGAGGGTAGGCAGCTCCACCCGGGAAGAGTCCAGACGCCCTTCTCTTCTGCCCGGACTTTAAAAGGACCCTCCTAAGGCCAGCGTTTGGCCCAGGCTGCGCGGCGGGGGGAGGCTCTCAGGGAGGACTCCCGGGACCCGCGGGCCCCAAGTCCGCGCCCGGGGACAAAGCACGCGCGTGCGGGAGCAGGCTGGTGGCTCGCGGACCGGCGCGGGGCCGCCCGGGGGCCGCCCGCCGCGCTTCCGGCCTCACCTGGGCGGCCGCCGGCAGCCCGCGGTCGGCGCGAACAAAGGCGGGGGCGGCGGGCCGGCCGCGCGCTCCAAGATGGAGGGCGCCGGGGACTCGGACCGCCGCCCGCCCGCCCGCCCCGCCCCGCGCGGGCGCTTCCGCCGCCTCACCTGCCGCCGCTCGGCCTCCCGGGCGGAGGGCTGGCGCGCCCGGAGCCTCCAAGGGCCGCCCTGCGCTCGCGCGGGAGGAAGGACCGGAGTTCGCGTCGCGGTCCCCGGCCGCCCCTCGGCCCCACGGAGCAGCGCGAGGTCCGGAGTGCGCGCTCCGCCCCCTCCCACCCTCCGGGCAACTTTGGAGGGGGGCGAGTCGGGGCGCGCTCCCGCAACCGCAGGCGGCACAGGTTCCGTGCGCGCGCCGGCCCTCGCCCCCCTTCCACCCTCTGGGTAATCTGGGGGAGCCCCGAGCGCGCACTCGCATCCCTGGCCGGCGACACCGGCACCGTGTGCGCGCCGGCCCTCGCCCCCTTGGGACCAGTCCAGGGCGCCCCCGCCCCGAGCGCCCCTGGCCCCTCCGTCCCTCAGCGGCCGCACGGGTCCCGGGGCGCGCGCCCCCTCCGGTCCCTCCCACCCTCCGGGCAGCTCCCGGGAGCCCCGCGCGCGCCCCGCCCCCTGCCCGCCGAGCGGCCCGAGCCCTGGAGCGCGCCGGCCCCGCCCCCTGCCCGGCCCGCCCTCCTCCGTGCGCCGCGCCGCCCGCTCCCGGCTCCCTCCCTGGCCCCGGCCGGCACTTTCCTCCCAAGTTGCCGCGCAAGTTCGCCACTGGCCGGCGGCGGCAGGAGCGCACGGACCTTCCCTCGCCCTCGGCCGGCCGGGGCTCCCCCGACTGCATGGGCGCGGGCCGGACGGGCCCTGGGGGCTGAGCGGCCGCGCCGCCTCCGCGCCCCGCGCCATGGAGGGCGCCGAGCCCCGCGCGCGGCCCGAGCGCCTGGCCGAGGCCGACGCGCGGGCGGCCGACGGCGGGCGCTTGGTGGAGGTGCAGCTGAGCGGCGGCGCCCCATGGGGCTTCACCCTGAAGGGCGGCCGCGAGCACGGCGAACCGCTGGTCATCACCAAGGTGAGGCGGCTGCGGGACCCTTACGGTGACAACCCAAAGGTGGCCTTGGGGCGGCGGACTCGCCGGGGGTGGGGGCGCCGGAGGGGCGGGCGGATCGCGCCCCCAGCGCCGGGGCGCGGGTCCGCCTGGGTCACCTGCGGGGACCGGAGCACCGGGACACGCATAGGTGCGTGGTCCCGGCGCCACCCCGGCCGCTCGGCGGCGGCTCCCAGCCCTGCTCACTCTAAGCGCGGCGCAGAGTTTAAATGGCTCCTGTTCCGGGTCCCCTCCCCTCCCCCTTCAAGAAGGGACCTGGCTGGGCCCCCTGTCACTCCCGGCTTCTCCAGCGGCGGCCTGCACCTGTGGGGCTGCCCAGAGGTTGGAGAGGGCCCACTCCACGTGCCAGGGGGTGGCCTGAACTGTCCCGATCTGTGTTTGCCACTGTAGGCCCTTGGTTCTGCACCCCTTGAACCTGTACCCCTTATCGCTGGGAAAGCCAGACTAGCAGCTGTCGCCATCCCAGCTTCTCGATTCCCATCAGCCCATCAATATTTACTGACTTTCGGCTTCCAGCCCTAGATCCACGGCGTTCTGGATACCTGCAGAAACGTACCGAAACTTTCAGCGTCCTTTTTAAAAGCGGGACTTGAGCTCCAATAACAAGTTTCTAATATGTCTAATCAGGAATGTGGTTCGCGGGTGTGTGTGGTGGGGGAAGGAGGCTGCTTTAGCGCTGTGAATTCTCTTGTCTCAGAACAGAAATCGAACTTGAAATTTACCAGCTGGACTTGTATTGATCTGTGAAGACACACAAACAACAAACCCATCATCCTGTTTTCTTCTGGTTAAAAGTGTCAGTGTCTCTGGGCAGGGTTGGATCAGGCCATTCCTAGGGACAGAGTTCCCTTTAAAATGTAAAAATTCTTGGCTATTACCAGAGTTTGAAGGTGAGTTGCTGGGTTGTTTTGTTTTGTTTTGTTTTTCTTTTTCTGCTTTCCTGCTTCCCTGCAGCAGGAAGGTATAAGGTCACTCCTAACCCACCCCACCGGTAATGAATTTGAGCAGTGGTGTGGCTTTGTTGTGCATATAGCAAATGAGACCCCAAACTTTTCTGTTCTACATTTTCTCCTGTTTTTAGATTTACAGAACCAGAGAGTCTGAGAGGAGGCTTGTTTAGATGTGCGCTGAATTTATGTTCAACTGGGAAAAGAGGCTATCATTGCTATAAATTGGACTAATGTGTAACCCATTAACGGATTCAGTTCTTTGCAAAGATGGTACACACTTTGCCCCGCAAGGGCACTTTCCTGCATAAATGCATATTAAAGAATGTTAAGTTGTGCCTTTTTAATAAAGGTTTTACAGGGCATTTCTGATGGTAAAGGTTAAGAAGATAATTAGGTCTTTAGCATCTCATGTGTTCAAAAAAAAAAAGATATACACAATTCAATGTATCTTAGACTTGTCATTATAAGTAGGTGGAATAAATTGTAACACGTTAGTTAAGGTGGAATCTTGCCTTTTAAGCATACACAGTATAAGAAACTTGGAAGTCACTGTAAACTGAAATTCCGGAGGCCTGGATGGCTCAGTCGATTAAGCGTCAGACTCGGTTTCGCCTCAGGGGTTCGTGGGTTCAAGCCCTGCATCATCGGGCTCTGTGCTGTGCAGAGCCTGCTTGGGCTTCTCTCGCTCTGTCTCACGCTCCTACGCCTGCATGCTCTCTTTCTCTCTCAAAATAAATAAATAAATAAATAAATAAACTTAAAAACTCTGAAATTCAGTTGTTTTATCAGAAGCTGGAGAAGGGGATTCTTGAGCACGCCCTCCTTCCTAAAAACCCTGGTGTGTTCTTCCTGGCCTCCTGTCCAGAGGACCCCATTCTAGACCGAAAGAGGTGGGCAGTAAAACTCCGTAAATACGCACCAGGGCCTTTTTGGGGCATGTGAGGCCGTTTGTTCGTGATTTGGCCTGCCGGTTAGCTTTCACGCTACTTGCTAAGGCGTTGTTCCTTTTCGTTTTGAAAGTTTTTGTGACTAGGCCACTAGCACTGTGTGCTCGTCCTTTCCAGATTGTGTTTCCGGATTTTGCAGGGCTAAAAATGTTTGTGATTCTCATCTGAGATGCTCATCCGTCTCCCCCTTAAACTGCTGCTTAGTTTGTGTAGCTGCTCCAGTGTGACTGTAAATTGGTGGTTTCTTAGGGTGGAGAGGATTCGGGAGAGTTTGGGACTTCTGTACTAAGTTCCCATGTACACTTGGATACACTTGTAGAGGTATGTGCTCACACATGCGTGTATTATATATTTTTAACTACCTGTTGTGTTGCATGGTATTGGCAGTATTTCACATGCCTGTCCTTTCCGTTGGATTAAGTCATCAATGATGCTTGCTTACCCTGCAACAGCTGGTAATGAACTGTTGCATGATTAGAAAAGGATGAAGGAAAGTGTGTCCATTTAGAACCACTTAGAGTGGGAATTGGCTGTTGTGAGAGAGACTGCGGAAGATTGTTCCGCTTATAGAATTTGGATGAATCCAAGTTGTGAATCTTCCTCTCAGTAGCTACTGAAAAATCTTGGGGGCTCATCATAACAATTGTTATTGGGGGCCCAAATAAATAATAATTGTTCTAATAGGGGTGGGGGTTTTTTTGGATTAAAAAAAACCCTCATAATCAAATATTTTACAGATAAGATCCTAGGGATATCATACGACTCATTTTCTATGTAACAGAGTCTGACGTGGGGGTAGCTTGATCAGGTGTAAGGTAACGTGCTCTTTTTATGATAATGGGGGTCTGATTTGAAAGCCTCATCAGAGTGCATGTCTTAGCCCTGGAAGAAATGCTAAGAACGGGGCTGGTTCAGCCCGTGATCTTCGGATCAAGTTTTGTCAGCCTATTTTACTTTACTTTTTAAATTTTATTTTGAGAGAGAGAGAGAGAGAGAGCAGGGATGAGTAGGGGAGGAGCAGAGAGCGAATCCTGACCTGTCAGCAGAGCCCATCAGGGCTGTATCTCACGAATCCTGAGATCATGACCTGAGGTGAAACCGAGGCGGATGCTTAACTAACTGATTAGTGACCCAGGCACCCCTGTCAACCTATTTTATAGATGCAACAGCTAAGGCAAAGGGAAGTTAAACGGTGTGCCCTGAGATAACAAAACTGGCAAGTCCTGAGAAGGCCCCCAAGGGCCAGCTCTTGACCCCAAATGTCTCCATTTCTCCTCCGTTCCACCTGTTCTGTCCTGGAAACACTTGCAGCGCTATTATTAAATGACTTCATCCCATCCATTAAATGAGGGTCTTTCCACCGATACTCTGGTCTGTGTCCTTCTCTGTGGTGGGGGCTGTTCTGCACTTGGTAGGATGTTCGGAAGCATCCCTGGTCTCCACTCGACGTGATGCCACTGGTACACCCCCCCTCAGGTGTGACAGCCAACAAAAGTCTCCAGACACTGTCAGATGTCTGTCCTCTGCGGGCAGAATTGCCCTCGTTAGATTAACAGTGTGGTCGCCTTTGTTTTAAAAAAGATTTTAGCTTTCAAAGCTCATGCTTCGTTCTTCTCTGTGAAGACACTGGCCTTTTGGGTGGTTTTGTGAGGGGCTGTTTTCTTCCCAAGTGCTGGCCCTGATAATAGACTTTATTTACATAGTAAAAGTCAAACAAATACTTGCTTCATCTGCACTTTTGTAGCTGGAGAAAGGAAATGAAGCTGGAACTGGGTGCTGTTTCTGGGCGTTCTTCATTGGGGCTACTGGGTAAAGACAGTCTTTTCTTTGGGTCTAGTTTGAAGTCAAAGGGATACTTAACTTCCCGGGAGTGACATTCTTGGAATTTGAAGTGCATGTGTGAAGTCCCACCAGACCTCCGCTGGAAGGTGGGAGCCACATTTGTATCCACGCAGGACCTTTCCCCCTGCTTGTAACTTGACTTTTCACGACGGCTAGAAAATTACAGTGCTGCTATTTTTACATGCTCCTGGCCGAGAGGGAGCAGGAACGATGTCTGTGTCCTAAGAAACCACAAAGATTTTGACTTGTTAGTATTTCCGAGGCCACATTTTGATGTGGCTTATCTGGGGACCCAGGTAACGTGGTCCCCTGTTTCCTTTCTCCATGGATTCAGCAAATGTAAAACATCAGTGAGGGTAGGGGAGGGGCCTGATTTCTAAAAAGTCACTAGAGGGCCTAGAATTTCAAATGGGCGGATGGGGACTCGTCAGGGAGCACTCGGCAGGAGCTGGGTGTCAGTAGGCCTCCTGCAGCGGCAGGAATGTTTGCTAAGCGGGGAGGATTGAGGCTCCGGTCCCTCCCTGAAGAAGGCCCTCACCCTAGCCAGAAGCACCAAAGAAGGCATGAATTGGGGCCTGCTGTGGTCCCAAGGCTGGCTCGTTTGGGAAGCCGCCGACTTTGAGGTTGCCTTTGGGGGACACAGCCACCCTAGAGCAGGGCGGGAGGGGGGCTTCAGGCCATTAAGACGTTTGTCTGGATATGAGACAGAGTCCTTAGATGTCCTTTGTAGTTTGCATAGTGAGGGTAGGATGGAAGGGAATCGGGGCACTTATTTTGCATGGAGGTCACACAGCCAGGTGGCAGAAGTCCTATGTAAACTGTTAGAGCTCCTGATAGCAGGAGGCTCCCGGCAAAGACCGGCCGTCAGTGGTGGGTGGGTGTGGGAGGTGCCGACCGCCTGATGTCCCGTCCTTAGTGGTTTGAAAAGAGGTGCCATGTTAGGGGACCCGGCTGAGTCACCGTCATTGGTGACGGGAAAGGTTGGATGGTGGCCGCCTTGGTCAGGACGAGTCGTCGGCCTCACGTGTCTGTGTTTGCCCCCCACCCCAGCCAAGTTCTTTGTCAGATATCAGTAAAGGTTTCAGGAAAGAGGGAGCTGATGATGGGAGGGGATCGGGGACTGACAAACGTCAGCTCTTCTGGATTTTGCTCTGGATTTCTGCGTGAAGGCCCGTCGGCATCAGTGTGTGCGGCTGCTTCGTGGCACTGGACAGCATTCAATGGCCCGTGGCTGGGCTGCGCCGACTCCGGGGACGCAGGGCCGGGGTGCCGTGCTGGCTGTTCCTCCATCGTGCCACCCCAGCCACTTTCCAAGGCCAGCCACCCTTCTCTGAGTTGTTAGGAGGAGTGGGATTCCGAAGACTCGTTTGTATTTAAGCGTCATTGGTGTGGTTACAAGAAAAAAAAAGAAGTGAGTCTTCTTTCGTGAGCTGAAAGCCGCTCTCAGCTGGTAGACCCGCTTGCCAGCTGGCATATCCCGTGTGTCTCTATTACCCTGGCCCGGTCCCCGCCTCACACACTTGACCTGCTCCTCGTCCTTAGTCCTCCCGAGGTGTGTTGGGTGCGGGAGCAGGAAGTCAGGGAGTCCGATGGCCTGTCCCAAGGTCTGCTGGCTGTCAGCTTCAGCCGGTGCAGACTTCTTCCTTAGACGGGAATTGTGCTGACCTCAGGTCTAGAAATCCGGAGGCTTCCGTGCTGTGAAAAGCTGTGCACTTGAGTTGTGCACACCTCCACACCATGTTGGATTTGGGCTTCCCGGTTCAGTTGTAAGTCGTTCTTAATGTGTCCAGACATTGGTCTTTTGAAAAAAAGAAAACTAGTTTGCCCGAGCATGGTAATGAAACACTCCTAAAAGTAGTCGTTTTCACCTTGTCCCCAGGAGCTGGGATTTCTTAACTTCCCTTCCTGTTCCCTGGCCACAGAAGCTGGGCGCCCTGCTTGGGAAGGGCTGGCTTTTCTGTTTGGAGAGCGTTTTGGACTTGCGGTCTTGCCAAAGTTGTTTTGTGTCAGCATGCAAATAAACCTGGAGTTGTGCATTTCTTAGGGCCTCTGTGGAGCTTTTCTTCTTGTACACTGGGAACACTGTAAACATTCGACAAGATAATTTCAGGATTGAAAAGACGAATAGACTTTTTATTCAGGTCTCACTTCTTTCAAACACTGTGGTCAGGGGCGGGGGGACCCTTGGAGGAGAAATTCTGCAAGCCGCCGCCCTTCCAGGCTAAAAACTTTCATCCACAGGAAGGACTTTTGAAAGAGCTGAGGGTTCTACATTGCTCTCTTTGGTCTTTTTAAAACGTTGCCAGTGTCTAACACTGATATGTTCTGGAAGAATTGTTTTCCCGTTACCTCGTTAGATCAGATATTTGCATTGTCTTGTAGTACATCAAGCGTCTTCTGTTTGCTGGTGTGAATATTAAGGCTTCGCTTTGGGTAATGTATCTTGGTAGAAGGACAATAGGGTATCATCAAAAAAAATAATAATAATTGGACTCACCTTATTTTAGGTTCAGACAAATAAAGTGGCTCTGAAAAGGCAGGATGTTCTGTATTGTAACAGAGAAGTAACATTTTCTTTACCTGGGTTTTCTATTATCATTGTTAATTATTATTATTAAATCCCAGGCCCTGCAGATTCTGTGTGCTTTAAAGGCAACATTTTTACTTACTCATGGAAGGAAAGGGATGAAACGTTAGTGTATCTTTTTGAGTTTTGTTTTCATTTTCATCAAAGTGGCTCTTGCACAGTTTAAATAATCAAAGTTCTTTGGGGCCTGTCATCGTTCCCGGAGCTCTCCCTGCTGCCCTTTCCCCTTCCCTGCAGACAACAACTGAAACTTTTCTGGCTGATGTCTTTTGACATTTGCTTATATTCTCTGTTGCTGCTACTTGTATTTGTTCCTGTTGACTTCCAGCTATATCGAAAATTGGGAGTTAGCCTTTTTTCTGCACACCTCCTTCGCACCACCCATCCAGACCCATTTCTTCCCACCATGCATGCCACACTCCCAATCTGATGACTTCATCATTCTGGTTAGAAGAGGGTTTTTCAGCTTTCGCACTGTAGACATGGAGGGTCCCATACAGGTTGCCCTGGAACAATGTGGGTTTGAACTGTGCAGATTCACTTACACATGGATTTTTTTTTTTTACTACAATACAGTACTGTAAATATGTTTTATTCTGATTTTCTTTATTTTTTAAAAAGATTTTAGTTTCAAGTAATCTCTACACCCAACATGGGACTTGAACTACCAACCCCAAGGTCAAGAGTCGCATGCTCCACCAACTGAGCCAGCCCGGAGCCCTTCCTTAGGATTTTCTTAATCACGTTTTTTTTGGTTGTAAGGATACAGTATATAGTATATAATAACATACAATATACAAAGTATGTGCAACATATAAAGTTTATGTCAGGCCTCCAGCCAACAGTAGGCTATTAGTAGTTAAGATTTGGGGGAGTCAGAAGTTATACACTTACTTTCGACTGCATGTGGGGGGTGGTCAGCACCCCTCACCCCCTTGTTGTTCAAGGGTCAGGCGTAATTCTTTGCTGGGGTTGGGGGGACTGTCCTATACGTTGTAAGATGAGTAGCTTCCCTGGCCTCTACCCGCTAGATGCCATTATTATCCTCACTCCGGCTGTGACAACCACATGTGTCCCCAGACATTGCCAGATGTCCCTTGGGGGGGCAAAATCACCCCCTTTAACTTTTGCCCCGAGTTGACAGGAGTCAGTGCTTGCATATTTTGACGGCCAGTGCTATCACTATGTACAAACTATGATTACTTTTCCTATGCAAGTTTTCATACTCAGTGAGGTTAATGGTAGTTTTGTTTCTTTGCTTGATTTCCTATACAGTTACCATTGATTCATCCTCCAGATCATCCCCAATTGTGAGAAAAATAATCTTAATAATTTTTTAAAAATGTTTATGTGTTTTTGAGAGAGAGAGAGAGAGAGACAGACAGACAGACGGTGTGTGAATGGGAGAGGGGCAGAGAGAGAGGGAGACACAGATTCTGAAGCAGGCTCCAGGCTCTGAGCTGTCAGCACAGAGGCCGACACGGGGCTCGAACTCACAAACCTGAGCTGAAGTCGGACGCTTAACCGACTGAGCCACCCAGGCCTCCCTGCCACACACATTTTTAATATGTTTAAAGACACAGGTCTTTGAAGACCTTCTCTGCCTGAAAAATTTTTTTTTTTTGTAAGTTTATTTATTTATTTTGAGGGAGAGAGAGAATCCAAAGCAGGCTTATGCACTGCCAGCACAGAGCCCAACGCGGGGCTCGAACCCACAGACCGTGAGATCATGACCTGAGCTGAAACCGAGAGTCGGATGCTTAACCGACTGAGCCACCGAGGCGCCTCTCATTTCTCTTTCTTTCATATCTTTGTGTTTTTGTTCTTCTTGGGAAGTTTCCACAACCTTATCTTCCAGTCCTTACATTGAGTTTTACTATTGCGCTCTCCTTTTTTTCTGATTACAGAAAGTTTTTAGTGTTGCTCTTGAATGTTCCTTTCATTTTTCTTTTTAATCCCCTACTGATTTTGCTTCATGTTTTTTCTTTCATATCTTTGAGGCTATTAGGCAGATTTTTTTTTTTTTTTTAAGATTTCTTTCTGCATTGCTTGAGTTTCTGAGCTGTGCTGCATTTTTGTTTGTGTTGGCTTCTCTTTTCCCTGTTAAATGCTCTCTGCAAATGTTCCGTGATCCTCCTATCTGCAGGTATTTGAGTGACTGGGGCGCCTGGGTGGCTCAGTGAGTTAGATGTCCGACTCCTGATTTTGACTCAGGTCACGATCTCACGGTTTGTGAGATTAAACCCTCATCGGGGCTCTGCGCTGCCAGTGTGGAGCCTGCTTGGGATTCTCTCTCTGCCTCTCTCTCTCTCTCTCTCTCTCTCTCTCAAAATAAATACAAAATAAGTAAACACACACACACACACACACACACACAAAAGGTGACCAAAGCGTTATTTGAAAGCTCTGCGTGCGGCTGAGTGATATGCGAGGCTTCTTCCGTGGAGACTCCTTTAAGGCCATCGCTTCAGCTGGTTGTTTTGGGCTGATCCTGTCCTTGTCACACGGTCATTCTCCCCTCTACTGAAAATAAGTTTCTGGTGTCCGGCAGATTTGAAAGGTGCTGTGAGGGCTACCAGTTCAGAGGATGCCTGCTTTGCTCAGCGAGCTGGAAGCGGTCACTTCTCCATCGTGTGGCCACAGGGGTTCCAGTTTGTTGGGAAGGTCTTCCCGACTGTTAAGTGGCATTGCCTGTGTTCCAGGCTGGATCTAGCACTCTGTTCTTAACCTTTTCTTTTCTTTTCTTTTCTTTTCTTTTTAAATGTTTGTTTCTTTTTGAGAGAGCGGGGGAGTGGCAGAGAGAGAGGAAGACAGGATCCGAAGCAGGCTCTGCGCTGACCGCAGAGAGCCCCCCACTCGAGGCTCGAAGTCACGAATCGTGAGATGGTGACCTGAGCCGAAATCAAGAGTCGGTCGCTTGACCGACAGAGCCACCCAGGCGCCCCTATAAGAGACCCTTCTAACAAGTGAAATCCAGGGAGAAATCAAACTTTTCCCTTTAACCGATATACCCGGCTTTAAGAGACAGGATATATAGCACTTCGTTTACCCGCATGCAGGAGGGAATGATTATTTACTTGTAGAAGGAGTCACTCTGGGTGTCCAATTAACATGTAGCTCATTCCCCAAACTCTTATTGTAGAAAATGAGACCTGTGTGCCATCGTTTTGGCTTCCTTCCACTTTAGCTTTTCTCCCAGATGATAATTTAATGTTCACCCTGTCTTGGTTTGCTTCCCCTCCCTGCAGATGATGGTCTGGAAGCTGCGGAGGGACAGGGCAGAGGCAGGGAGCGTCCCCAGTCCAGGTAATTAGCACCCAGGCGGGACTGGCCGGAGGGGAGGGTGGGTGGCCAAGTGCTGGATGATGTCAGGGATTGGACCTTCCTCCTAGTCGAATGGTCCTTTCCTTAACTGCCTTCGTTAAAGTGCAGAAGATGTTGCCTGGGAGGGTAACACGTTAAATCTTCATTAGCAGGGCTGCTGTTATCAGATTAATTAATTATAATCCTGTGTGGCGGACTATTTCTCCCCTCTGGGGAACAGGATTTAGATGAGTTAGGCCATCAAACAGAGATAAAGATAAGTGCAGAGTCAGAGTGGTCTCCGGAGGAAGGTGGAGTCGGTGGAGTCGGTGTGGGGATGTGAGCCACAGGAGAGGAGGGTCTCTTCTGTGTCAGGTGCTGGGGAGCCCGGAGAGGGTGCGGGCGAGGGAGGACAGGGTTACCGCACTGGTAACCAACCCTCCCTGACTTGCCAACGAGGTGAAGGTGCTTCCTTGCCTCTGGCTTGCAGATGCCAAAGCTGATGAAATTCTGCATCTGTTTATGTTAATTGTGCGTATGTTCGTACATTCGTAAGAACGGAGATCCTTATCTGTGCTAATTGTACATATGCTTATACGTTTTTAAGCATAGTGATTGTTCTTCTTGGGGCAGCAACATTAAAACCATCTTGAAAAAATTGAAAATAAAGGAAATGATTGATCAGTAGCCCAAAACATAATCATCTTATTTCTGGTGGTACAGCTATATTGATTCATTTTCCCTGTCTCTGAAATTCTTCCCTTTACACCACATACGTCTAATTATTCATTGCTTGGAGACGCCCGAGTGGCTCAATCAGGTAAGCATCTGAGGCTTTGGCCCAGGTCGTGCACTCCCGGTTTGTGAGTTTGAGCCCCGGGTCCTCCTGCTTTGGATTCTGTGTCTCCCTCTCTCTCTGCCCCTGCCCGCTCACTGACTCTCTCTCACTTTCTCAAAAATAAGTTAACGTTAAAAAAAATTTTTAGAATTATTCATTGCTTGAAGGTAACTCTCCTAACATTGTATCATCAACAATCTTTGGAATCAGATGAAGCTTAGCTCTGTGTATGCCCCTTGGAAATTTTAAAATGACATGTTTTAGGGGCACCTGGGTTGAGCGTCCCAATCTTGGTTTTGGCTCAGGTCATGATATAATGGCTTTGTGGGTTCAAACCCTGCACTGGGCTCCGTGCTGACAGTGCAGAGCCTGCTTGGGATTCTCTCTCTCTCCCTCTCTCTCTTCCCCTCCCCCACTAGTGCTGTCTCTGTCTCTCTCAAAATAAGCTATAAAAGTAAGTAAAATTGACATGTTTTATTGTGAAATATATTGAGTTTTATTCTTCAGCTTTTTTTAGACAGACATAGATCTTCAAAAGCCCTAACTTCTGGAAAACTGGCTATATTGGTAAAAATATATCATTCTTTAAAACAACTCTGCAGGGGCGCCTGGGTGGCTCAGTCGGTTAAGCGTCTGACTTCAGCTCAGGTCATGATCTCACGGTTTGTGAGCTTGAGCCCCGCGTCGGGCTCTGTGCCGACAGCTCAGAGCCTGGAGCCTGCTTTGGATTTGTGTCTCCCTCTCTCTGCCCTGTTCATGCCCTGTCTGTCTGTCTCTCAAAAATAAATAAGCATTAAAAAAAAAAACAAAAACAAAACCCACACAACTGTGTGCTTTTTGGGTATGTGCAGCTTTTCTTTTAATTTCTCTTCATGTTTCCACGTCCTGGGCCTCGAGTGAAAGTTTGGGAAGGAAACATCTGGACTCGGAAAGATAGGCCTGTTGCCGCTTGAATCGTATTTGTTTTGTGTCCATTTAGCCACAAGGAGCTCACAGCTGCTGCTGCTGGGGTTGGGTCGGGGGGCCGTTTCCGTCCCTCTCGTGCATCCTCAGTGACTGGTGTGCAGGAGACGATAATCACCACCTGATACCACACAGGTGCATTGTCCACACAGGTGCATACTCAGGATGCCCTCCCTGTGCCCTAGAGACGTCCGGTTTTCCAGAGCTCGGTTCTCAGACTCGCCGTGGCTGCACTTGCCGTCTGAAGAAGACGTCTACTCACAAGAAGACTTACTGCCTCCTTTCTTTGTGACCGTCGTACAAACAGCCTTGACCGGCTCTTTCCCTCACCATGTACTATAGTGTTGGTTTCTCCGGAAGGTTCCTCCTTTGTTTGTCTCTCCTCTCTGGCATCTAGGTACCATCAAGTGCTTCCTTGAAAGGGCACGTGTGCACGTGCCCCTTCCGCCTCCGGGTGCACTTCGACTTGGGCAGTGGCCCTGCACACCCCCTGTGATCCAGGCGGAGATGTCTCTGCTTCCTTTACCTTTACCTTCTTTCTCCGTCTCTCCTGGATTTCCAGTCCTGTCGACGCTTCATCCCCAGATCTCAGCGTCACTCGTGGTGGCTTGCCCTCCTTCCACAGCCAGCCGATCACCAAGTCCTTTGGAGCCTAAATGTCTTGTGTTTGCTGCTCCTTCTTCACTCCCAGTGTCCCGGCCTCCAGTGTCATGTGCCTGGACGGTCTCTTGCACACTGCCTGTGGCCCGTGTGTCAGACTGTTCTAGAACTCCGGCAGTGGATATGCCAGCACGCTAAGTGGTTCCTCAGGCTCTTCCTGGAAAGGCCTCAGGAGCCCCTCGCATTACACCTCAGCTGGGTCTAGAAGGTTCTTTTGGTTTTTAGCATCTGTCCGTTTCCCAGCCTCATCTGCTGCTTTCCTCCCTCCTGCCCTGACCCTTTAGTCCAGCACTGTCCCATGTGGTAGCCGCTCATCATATGTGGCCGCTGAGCACTTGAAAAGTGGCTAGGCCAAATTGAGATGGACTGTAAGTTTAAAAACACTGGATTTTAGACTTAGTGTGGAAAAAAAAAAAAAAGACAAAGTAGCTCATTACTAATTCCTTTATATTGTATACTTGTTGAAATGATCATATTTTGGCTCCATTGGGTGAGATAAATATATTCTAAAATTAACTTCATATATACTTTTTTGCTTTCTTAAATGCAGTTCCTGCAAAATCGGAAGTTCTAGGTGTGGCTCTTAACTGTGTTTCTATTGGACGGCTGTGCTTTATGCCCTTGTTAGGCAAAGTATGGTCCTACAAGCTCGTGAGAAACGCAGACCCTCAAGCTGCACCCCAAACCTGCTGAACCACAATTTGCATTTTAACAAGGTGTGCACTTGGGGCCGTCATCACGTGTTCACGAGTTCAAGCCCCACGTCAGGCTCTGTGCTGACAGCTCAGAGCCTGGAGCCTGCTTTGGATTCTCCGTCTCCCTCTCTCTCCCTGCCCTTCCCCTGCTTGTGCTCTGTCTCAAGAATAAACAAACTTAACAAAACAAACAAACAGAAAACCCCAAAGGTCTACAGCTGACTCAGAGGCATGGTCCAGATTGCCAAGTGCTGCTTTGGAGAGCTGTTTGCTGGTCCCCAACATCCTGTGGTGTTTGAGGCTTTGCAAGGGTTTTTGTCCTGCTTTGTCTCCGAGACACTCGTGGCCGCATGGAAGGCTGTGCTCCTTTTCCACCTCCCAGGCAAAGCGGCCCCTGGCCCTTCCTCCCCACCAGCCACAGTATGCCCACAGTGGCCTTCGTGGGCCTGTCTAATCGAGGACCCTGCAGCATCCTTGAGCCCGATGGACTGGGACATCCCTGAGGTTGGAAACTGGCCATCCCTTGCCCCTGATGCCCCAGTGCATTGCCTAACAGGTGGTCAAAAGGGCACTGGTCAAGAATTGACACCTGTCACAGTGCCAGCGTCCTGCTGCTGCTTTGTTTCTGGTGTGGGACTTGGGGGTGAAGGTCATAGTACCTCCAGGACCACAAAAGTCACGCGCAGCGGCACTTTCATGAGCCAGGGCCACGGGGCCCGCGGGGAGGCCGCGAGTCTGGGGCGACTGTAATGGAGGGACCTTCAGCGTTTCTAAAGAACAAGACCGTGCGTGTTGGAAAGGCGCTACGGAGTGATGCTTTCTAGGCCTCGGGGCGCCTGGGCGGCTCAAGTCGGCTGAGCGTCCAACTCTAGATTTCAGCTCAGGTCATCATCTCCCGGTTCGTGAGATCGAGCCCCGTGTCGGCTCCTCGCTGACAGTGCGGAACCTGCTTGGGATTGTCTCTCTTTCCCTCTCTTTCTCTCTGCCCCTTCTCCCCCTCACAGTAAATAAGCATTTAAAAAGAAGAAGAAGGAATGATGCTTTCTAGGCCTCGTGGCAACACAGCAGAAGCCCGAGCCTGGAGTAGGCAGGGGAAGGAGAGCCGGAATACAGAACCGCCTGGGTGCCGGTCTAGACTGGAAAGGACGTGCCCCGTGGCCTAGCAAAAGCAGGAAAAGCAGGCAAATCACAGCGGTTGCATTAGAACCCGGAGCTGACACTGACTTACTATTTCCTGGCTTGCGGGTTGCTTGTGACACGGTGGCTGCTGCCCTGTCCTAGAAGGCATGCCCCCACGTTTAAAGGAAGCCCTGCCCAGAGTTTCCTTCCCCTGCCCTCCTGGGCGGCATTTCCCTGTGGTAACTGTGTCTGAGTCCCTTTGTGACCAGACTTCCCTGTCACCAGGAGGTGAGGGGGTGGCCCTCAAGTGTCCAGGAGGCAGGGGCCTGGCTCGTGGCCAGCGTGGGCACAGGCATACCGGGGCATGTACCCGGGTGCTTGACCCCAACAAGCCCAGGCCTGATGCCACGGGAAGGGTTGTCCTGTGGCTTCACATGGTGGCCTCACGCTGACTTCCTTCCAGTCCTCGCTGCCCGGAGGGCGCCTTATCTCTTGGTCTTTGAGACTTCCTTCAAGTAAATCTGGTATCTCGTGTGTTCTCAGATTAAAGGCGGACTGTGCGGTGCCCGAGGAAGCCCGATGCGTGTACTGGGGGGGGTTGTAGAGGCTGGGGGGCCAGCCTGTGTTTCTTTTCCCTGGAGTTTTTACATTTTTTGTGTGTATTTATTTTTGAGAGAGAGAGAGACACACACTCTGAGAGGGAGGATGCCCAACTGACTGAGCCACCCAGGCGCCTCGAGTTTTTAAAAATGTTTAAGGGGCGCCTGGGTGGCGCAGTCGGTTAAGCGTCCGACTTCAGCCAGGTCACGATCTCGCGGTCCGTGAGTTCGAGCCCCGCGTCAGGCTCTGGGCTGATGGCTCAGAGCCTGGAGCCTGTTTCCGATTCTGTGTCTCCCTCTCTCTCTGCCCCTCCCCAATTCATGCTCTGTCTCTCTCTGTCCCAAAAATAAATAAAAACGTTGAAAAAAAAATTAAAAAAAAAATGTTTAAAAACTGAGATGTAACTCCCATACTCTCAGATTCACCCTTTTACATGGAACAATTCAGTGTATTTTAGTACATTTACTTAATTGTACAGGCAACACTGTCTATAATTCCAGAACATTTTTATCACCCCAAGAGAAATGCCACATCCATTAGCTGTCACTCGCTGCTCCCTCCCTGCCCCCAGCCCCTGACAGCCACTCATCTACGGCCTGTTGCTATGGAGTTGCCTGTTGTGGATACTTGGTATGAGCGGGTCATATAGTACGCAGCCTTTTGCGTCTGGCCTCCTGCGCTGAGCTGAGCGTGTTTTCCAGGCCCATCCACGTTGTCGCACATGTCCGCGTTGCCTCCCTTTTTAGGGCTGAATGCTGTTCCACTGTGTGGATGGAACACATTTTGTTTATCTTTAACTGTGAATGGACAGCTGGTTGTTTTCACTTTTTGGCTCTTGTGAATAACGCGGCTGTGGGTGTTCACACAGCTGCCTTTGTGTAGACCTCCGTTTTCAGTTCTCTGGGGCATTTTCCTTGCATTGCGGGCTGGTCACACACACACCCAGGAGTGGTACTTGTGTTTCTAGAACACAGGGGCATCGTACCTCTGATAAATTCAAAGGATAGGGTTGGTCTTTCTGGCTTGGAGGTTGCTCAAACAAAATTAAAAGTAACACTTTTTTAAATCTTAAAAAATTTTTAATGCTTTTTTTTGTTAATTAAGTTTATTTTATTCATTTATGAATGGAAGAGTGCAGGGGAGGGGCAGAGAGAGAAGAAGAGAGAGAATACCAAACAGGCTCTGCACTGCCAGCACAGAGCCCAACTTGGGGCTCAAAGCCACAAACTGTGAGATCGTGACCTGAGCTGAAATCAGGAGTTGCACGCTTAAATGACTGAGCCACCCAGGTGCCCTCACCTTAAAATTTTTAAAAATCTCCAGGGGTGCTTGGGTGGCTCAACTGGTTAAGCATCTGACCTCAGTTCAGGCCATGATCTCACGGTTCATGGGGTCGAGCCCATGTTGGGCTCTGTGGTGACAGCTCGGAACCTGGAGCCTGTTTGGATTCTGTGTCTCCCTCTGTCTCTGCTCCTTTCCCGCTCCCACTCTGTCTTTCCCTTTGTCTCAAAAAATAAACATTAAGGGGCTCCTGGGTGGCTTAGTTGGTTAAGTGTCCAACTTCATCTCAGGTATGAACTCGCAGTTTGTGGGGTCAGAACCCCGTGTCGGGCTGTGTGCTGACAGCTCAGAGACTGGATCCTGCTTTGGATTCTGTGTCTCCCTCTCTCTCTGCCCATTCCCTGCTCACGCTCTGTCTCTCTCTCTCCTTCAAACATAAATAAACATCAAATAAGTAAATATCAAAAAAAACCTTTTGGGGTGCCTGGATGGCTCGGTTGGTGAGGCGACCGCCTTCGGCTCAGGTCATGATCTCGCGGTTTGTGAGTTCGAGCCCTGCGTCAGGCTCTGTGCCGACAGGTCGGAACCTGGAGCCTGCTTCAGATTCTATGTCTCCCCCTCTCTCTCTACCCCTCCCCTGCTCACGCTCTGTGTCTCTGTCTCTCAGTAATAAATAAATGTTAAAAAAAAATTAAAAAAAAACCTTTTTAATAAGTAAACAAAAAATTGTTTTTTTTTTAAATCTTCAAATGAACAGTTTTGGAAGCTCATGGGCTTTTGTCTCAGTGGCATGAGATGGCATGTGGACCCCTGCTGTGACAAACCCGCTCTCACCTGGGCTCTCAGAACGTTCTACACACAATGTGCCTTGGTCCCCTGCGTCCTCTCTTGTCCTGAGGACGGCAGCTAACACTTTCCGAAGCCTTTCTGTCGGCTGCTGTTTGCTCTCTGAGCATGAGCGAGCAGAATCTCTAATGACCCTGTGAAGTGGGCATTGTTGTTTCCCCCATTTGGTGGACGGGGGTAGAGGTCTGCCAGAAGCAGGGACTGCGTGCGAAGTGCTTGGCAGATGCAGACACGCCTTCCCCGCGGGAGAACATCGTCCCTCCTCCACGGTGCCCTGTCCACCTCCGTTCTTCTGTTGCCATCCTTGGAGGATGCCCTGTGTCTCAGTGCCGGGTGATTCTGGGGCGTAAACACCCCCGGCGTCCCTCCGGGGCCAAGGGCAGTAACAGACCAGTGAGGCATCGCCCCTGTGGGAGATGAGCTCCTGTCCCCACCTCTCCCCTGCTCTCTCCTCTTTCCGGCTTCAAACAGAAATGAAAGCCCCTTGTCTTGGAGCATCTGGGTGGCTCAGTCGGTTAAGCTTCTGACTCTGGACTTCGGCTCGGGTCATCGTCTCGTGGTTTGTGAGTTCGAGCCCCAAATTGGGGGCTCTGCACGGAGCCTGTTTCGGATTCTCTCTCTCATCTCTCTGCCTTTCTCTCTCCTTCTCTCTCTCTCTCTCTGTCTCTCTCAAATAACTTAAAATCTCTATGTCTTCAATAAACTTAACCTTTTCAGGGTTGGGGACATTGATACTATCTTCATATAGCATTGTAGGGTTTGGAAAGTTTTCTGTCTTTAGAATATTTTATTTTTCTTTTGACCCTTGACTTGTAACAAGCTGCTAGGAGGTTTGACCAGGGCTGTATGTGTTCACAGGTGAGAACCCAAGACCCCCACGGTCCTGCTGTCCAGCCCATTAGGTGGTCAGGACTAGGACTCCCGCCTGGGCCTTGGAGCACGAAAGTGAATAGCTGTGTTTTCTGTGTGAGGTTTTTTGGTTTTTGTTTTTTGTTTTCTTAATGTTTATTCATTTTTGAGAGACAGTGTGAGCAGAGGAGGGGCAGAGAGAGGAGACACAGAACCGGAAGCAGGCTCCGGGCTCTGACGCGTCAGCACAGAGCCTGATGCAGGGCCCAGACTCACGAACAAGATCATGACCTGAGCCAAAGTTGGATGCTTAACCGACTGAGCCACCCAGCTGCCCCTGAGTGACTTTTTTTTTTTTTAAAAAATCTTTTTTGAGATTCATTTTTGAAGTGTAAGAATTCTCGGGATTTTATAAGATTATATGAGGCCCATTCTCTGAAACCTATATAAAGTACTGTCTCAACTTGACAATAGATCTCTTCATGAGATTTCTATATTTAGATCTTCTTCTATAAACCAGAGGACAGCAAACACACAGGACCAGAGTAAATATTTTTGGTTTTGTGGCTCAAACTGCTGGTCTCTGCAGTTACAGCATGAAAACAGCCATAGACAATACATAAACGAAAGGGCTGTGTGTCAATAAAACCTTTATTTACAAAAGCAGGTGGTGCCTGGGATCTGGCACGGTGGTGGAGGGATTGCCGCCCCCAGCAAGGGATCGTTTTCAAAGTGTGGCCCCCAGACCGGCTGCATCAGTGTCACCCGGAAACCTGTTAAAAATGCAGTTTTGGCCCTCGCTCTGGACCTCCTGAACCCCAAACTGGGGGGGTCAGCCGGGAATCACACGGGTCGCCCTGGTGCTGGCTGAAGCCTGAGCACTGCTGTTTTGAAGAGCTGTGGCCCACTGCCGTGGGCATGAGAAGCAACTACAAGTCTGCTGACGCTGCTCCAGAAATGTGCGTTTTAACACGGGGCCCAGGCGGTCCGCTGTGCCCTGAAGCGAGACGGAACGTCTAAAATAGCACTTCTCTGCACAGGCAGAGGGGATGCGGGAGATGCCAGGGGACAGAACGTGGGCCCAGAATGTGGATTCACTTCTGATACCTCATGCACCCTAAAGCCCAGCGTTCCTGGAATTCAGATGCAGGCCTTCTGTTCATAGTTGACACACAGCCCACCACATTTGCAGATGCGTGTTTAGTGTTTGCGGTGAAAAAGTTGAGAGCATATTGATTCCCTCGATATAAGTGTCCAGCCCAGGCAAACGCATACAGACAGCAGACGGGGCAGGTGTCAGGAGGGGGCGTGGGGGGGGGGGTGACTGCGGATGGGCTCGGCATTTCTTTTGGGGAGTGATAAAAATGTCTTAGAATTCTGGAGTGGTCATAGTTGTAACACTGAGTGTACTAAAAACCACTCATTTGTATACTTTACAAAGGTGGACTTTATGGAATGTGAGTTAGAGCTCCGTAAAGCTGTCCTTGAATAAAAGGAAATGGGATGAGGCATTCGGGCTCTTTCTTGAGCTGCAAAGACTTAACTGCCAGGATGCCTTCTGGGCCAGTCCCACCCTCTGGGCAGCACGTTAGGGGCCTGCATCCGGCCCCGCATCATGCCTGTCACAGGATTCCTCTGTGCGTACTGGGTCAGGCCAACAGGCAGGAAGCCTGGGGAGAGAGTCAGTGTTCTTCAGGGAGAGTCACCCCTGACAGCTGGGAGGTCCCTGGGCAGGGGGAGCCTCTGTTCCTGTAGGTCGGAGGAAGCGGGAGAGGCCACAGGGGGCGAGGCAGGCGGGAGCCCAGGCTGTTCTCCAAGGACACTGGGAGCCATAGAAGGTATTAAAGCAGCTGGTGGTGGCAGGGGTCACTCTGGCAGCAGAAGGGCAGGTGGGTTCAGGGATGTGGGGAGGAATTGAGAAGCCTCTGGCTGCCAGTGGTGGAGATAGGGGAAAATCCTGGAATCTGAGCGGTACCCCCAAGGCACGGTGGGGGGCAGGGCACCCGACACTGGTGCTGGGAGCATAGATGCTGGTGGTAGCACCTGAGTGCTAACTGTGGGTACAGGTGATGCTCCCCTCTCCCCACCCCACCCGCTTGGGGCTGGGGCTCTGGGGCGATGACAGTCCTGGCTTCTGGAAGTGCGGGGCCTCCAGAAAGCTCTGACGGGACAGGTGTGTGCAGGGTGGACTTGGCCCTTCTCTTTGCCCAGGTGTGACTGGGGCAATGAGCAGGTGCTGTCTCAACACACTGGCTCAGGCATCTGCCCATGGGCTTCTGTCCCTCTCCATTTCCCCACAAACATTTGCCTTGCTTTGCCCCTAAGTGCGTTTTCCATGCTCTGTCCTAACTGCTTATAGAGGAAAGGAGCAGCTGGTTGGAAAAATTCCCTTTTAAGAATAAGAATTGTAGGGGTGCCCGGTGGCTGAGTCGGTTAAGCGTCTGACTTCCTCTCAGGTCGTGATATCGTGGTTTGTGGGTTCCAGCCCCGCATCGGGTTCTGTGCTGACAGCTCAGAGCCTGGAGCCTGCTTCAGATTCTGTGTCTCCCTCTCTCTGCCCTTCCCCTGCTCTCTCTCGGTCTCTCTCAAAAATAAATATTAAAAAAAATCTTTTTTAAAAAAGTTCAGTCTCATTGGGAGACCTAGTGAATATCAAACAGCTCTGGGCTGAGCTGTCTGAACTTTGGGGACCCAATTTCAGTAGTAGCATTTAAAGCCAGACCTGCCCTTGTAATTCAGCCCCAAGCTGTACTATTAGTAAATAGTATTAATCCCCAGTGAAACTGTAACTCATCAGATGAGTCATTTAATTTTGCACAGATTAATAACCATTCTGGTTGTGTGACTATTGCCAAATTAATTGTACTCTAGGGTAAAAATAGGTTGTGTGAGTGAATGAATCTTCTCCGTGTCTTGTTCTAAAAAATGTGTTGTTAACTCTTAATCATCAAGATTGTACTTGAATTGTCATTAAGTAATGAGATTTTATGTTTGTAGTTATGGGTTCAGTTCATGTGTGTAGAATGCTGTGACAGCTTCGTCAGGTATTAGTTTTCTTAGAAAGACAGGACCAGGGCACCTGGGTGGCTCAGTCGGTTGAGCGCCTGACTTTAGCTCAGGTCATGATGTCACACACAGTTCATGAGTTCAAGCCCCGCATCGGGCTCTGTGCTGACAGCTCAGAGCCTGGAGTCTGCTTTGGATTCTGGGTCTCCCTCTCTCTCTACCCCTCCCCCACTGTGCTCTGTCTCTCTCTTTCTGAAAAATAAAAATTTAAAAACAAAACAAAAAAAAGCGGCAGCATCCGTAGGACACGGGGGAAGTGAAATTTGTAATGAGCCAGTTGGAAAGGATATGGACCACCACTGCTGATCCTTGACTCTGTTTCCTAGTAAGATCTGGTTCCACAGCTTAAAAATACACACACACACACACACACACACACGCATTATTGATTACGTAATGACCGCTTTTGAAATCATGTTTCAGATTTCAAGGTAGAAACAACATTTAGGTTTTAGGTAAAGGAGGTAGTTACATTCTGGGTCTTCCCTCCAATCTTTTTTGTTGTTGTTCAGCTGTTTAAACATGGAAGGGTCATTGATTTCTAGTAAGAGAGGGAACATCTAAGTCGGGATACATAAGGCCGGAAATCTTCCATTGATTGGCCCATCCCCCAGGAATCGTGCATTTGGACAAAAGTGATTGCGTGAGCCCTTTCCTAGCTAGCTGCGGGAATTCAGAGCACGAGCAGGGGAACAATGATGGAAAGCTGGAGGAACATTCTGGGTATTGGAATGCCAGCCAGTGGGTCAATAGCCCTGCTGTGCTTCTGTGATCCCAGCACACAAGAATTCTGCCCTTTTGAACTGTGCGGGGTCTTACTGGGCTAGGTCGGTCAGTGAGGCTGATTTCCCTGATTGGGAGCGAGCTTGCAGAGCGGCTCAGAACCTGGGAAGTGTGGGCAGAGACATTCCAAGGCAAATGTTCCCAGGAGTGTCCTGTGGGGCAGGGCATGGGCAGCCACTCACCGGGGCCGCCACCTTCCGGAATTCTCAGGATTGCTTTCAGGACAGGAGTGTTTTGCTTCTTATAGTGTAGTATGTCTTTTTCAGATGTGATGGAGTAATGGCAGGAAAGTTCACTATTGTCACATTGGGAGCTTTGGAAAAAGAAGTCCTAAATGTCAAAATACATTGGTTGTGGAATAACTTTAAAGGACTCTATCTAGAAAATTCCAAATTAAAAAAAAAAATCTCTTTGCTCTGTGTTAAAGAAAACAAAAGGAATCCTGAGGAATGTATTTTTTAAAATTTTTAAATGTTTATTTATTTTTGAGAGAGAGCGCGCAAGGAAGGGAGGAGCAGAGAGAGAGAGGGAGACACAGAATCCAAAGCGGGCTCCAGGCTCTGAGCTGTCAGCTGGGACACCAACCAGGGGCTTGAACTCATGAACAGTGAGATCATGACCTGAGCCGAAGTCGGACGCTTAACCAACTGAGCCCCCCAGGTGCCCCGGAATGTATTTTAAGTCCACTTTGTGCACTGGGCTAATTTGTCCTGTGGCTCTTTGTCCTTAGTAGAGACCATGTTCATCCTATAATTAATCCTCACTTCCAGAAAATGTATTTGTGCAGATAATCCCATGACAGCATGAAATTTTAATTTAACTGTTAAAGCGTTTTAGGTCTCACAAACTGGTGAGAATCTTCCAGCGTTCTGTTCCCATAAAGCCAACTGGAGATAAGAAAATTAACGAGCTGTCTTTTTAGAGAAAGTTCCGCTCGTTAACTTCCAGTACTCTTCCTGTGTTTGTATCCACACTGATCAAAATTCTACCTGGCCTAGCTCATTCTTTAGGACCTTGGGTGAAAGGACAGTGGGCACAGCCCTTGGGAAACCTTCTGCAAGGTTTCTTTTCCTCTAGTCGCTGAGTGCTCCAGCTGGGTTCCAGGTACCGTCAGCAGGGAGTGTGTGTGTTACGGTGAGAAACCGTCAGGAGCCGCCTCCCTCAGTCTTTGCTGCTCCACCTTGTGCCGCCACCCATCGGAGACCCCGGAAAGGGGGTGCTCGGGCTCCATCCATCAGAACCCCTGGGTGTATTTTAAGTTCCCCGGGTGATTCCACCTTGACCCTTGGCCTCCTACAGCCGCACTGGTCCCTTTAGCTCAAGCTTCCCCAACTAGCAACTCCCAGGCTTGACAACGGGAGCCCGGTTCCCCTGGGGTCAGCATCCCCACCGCACTGCCCAGCGCCTGACACCTAATGGGCACTCAGCGAATGGGTTCTCAAGTTCAAGGGTGCGTTCTTTTTCTTTTTGCATGTTGCATCTTTCTGTACTTATATTCGGGGATATAAGTCTAGGGTTGCAAAGCCATGTCTTTCGTGAGTCACCCAACCTGATGCATCACTGCTGAACTTGGGTGACCCAGACGAAATAGACTTTTGAATAATATAAGTTTATTGTAACATGTAAGTGATATTCCAAAATCTGTTTCTAAGAATAACTTTATCTTCAGCTCTTATTGACTGATTACGTAAAAACAGTATCATCAACAACAACAAAAATCACTATATACATTCTCACCTTGCACAGGATGAGCAGGATTCAGGGAGCCTTACCTAAAGGCTCAACTGCCTTTTTTTTTTTTTTTCCTTTTTAGTTTATGTATTTATTTTGAGAGAGAGTGCACACACGCACACGTGGAGAAGGGGCAGGCGGAGAGAGAATCCCAAGCAGGCTCCATACTGTCAGCGCAGAGCCTGATGAGGGACTCAGTCCCACAAACTGTGAGATCGTGACCTCTGCTGAAATCAAGAATCCGATGCCTAACTGACTGAGCCACCCAGGCACCCCCAAGGCTCAAACGCTTCTGAAGGGTGGACGGTCGGGAAGCATGCTGAGCCTTAGGGCTTCTGTTGGGCCTTAAAACTCCGGTAAAACCTGATCCCTGGAAACTTACTGCCGGTTTGGGGCCGAGAGAGGTAGGGGGATGACTTCGAGTCTCTTCGAACACAGTGGACTGAAATCTGGGCTGTGCATTGGGATCACCTGGGGAGCTTGGAGAGCTATTGATGCCCAGTAGGATATACACCCTCAGATCAATTAAGTCAGGATCACGGCATGAACCCAGGTATCGATGATTTTAAAGCTTAGCAGGAGATTCAAAGGTGCAGTCAAGGTAGAGCATCACAGCCTTACGTTTTCGCCCTAACTCATGCTGGTAGGTGCACAGCCGGGTACCAAGAGTTCTCTGCAGAGCTCAAGAACACAATGTAGTCCACCTGGCCAGAGGGCTCCCTGGGTGCCCTGAGCAGGTGTGTTTTCCGAGCTTCAGGAAATCCCTTTGGTTCCCTTTGGGCCAGGGCAGGGGAGCAGGGTCCAGCTGTGGCCGAGCTCTGGTGGCCTCGGGGATCACCAGACGGGTAAGAGGGCAGCCTCTGTGCCGAGGCTGGGGCTGAGGGATTTCAAAGCAGAAAAAGATCGGGATGATGAGCTGTATTTGATGGGGTGCTGGCTCCCAGTTGCCGACCTGCCAGGTGCTGGGCTAAATGCTTTGTTGCAAGGATTCTCTAAGTGCCGATTCCCTGAATTCGCGGCATCCGCCTGCTCCCGGAGCTTGTCAGAATGCAGACTAACAAGCCCTGTCCCAGACCCTGGACTGGCAGCGTCAGAATCTGTGTTTGGGGCCCAGCGAGATGTTTTTTAGGCTCCTCCATGGCATCCTGATTGTAGGCTGATTTTTTTATTCTTTTTTATTTATTCATTTTTGAGAGAGAGACAGAGAAAGAGGGGGAGAACCCCAGGCAGACTCCGCACTCCGCGCAGAGCCCGATGTGCGGCTTAAACAGAGATCGTGACCTTGGGGGAAGTCAAGGGTAGGACGCTTGCCTGACTGAGCCACCCGGGTGCCCCGGGAACCCAGTTTTATATGCTTTTTTACGTGTGATAGCTATTGGAACAGATGTTTGGGGATAGACGTCCAGAGTTGCAAAGTTGGTGGATGGCAGAGCTGTGAACTGGGCTCGGCTCGGTGCCCTACGGCCCTGGAGGTGGGGCTCTGGGACTTGGGGCTGCTCCTTTGAAAGCCCCTGAATCCAAGTTCACTTTCATGCATGTACTTCCAGCGTTGACAAGATGAAATGAAATATAAGGTATGTAAGTGTATGATTAGCAGTCAGTGATTCACACCGATGTTTAGCTTTTTAAAGAGTGCTTATCTGGACCTTGTGGAGGGTTGCTTTCCACCTTATGAGTGACTTCGTGGCTTGGGTTTTTCTTAAAATCCTGTGTATGTGTATACTTAAACACAGACACATCTTTACAGACGGCAAAGCAATACTTACTTCCATTTGAACAGGCAAGCAAAAAAACCTCAGCAAGGTGTCAAGCCTGTAGAATCATGTGGGAGTTAGGAAACCGGATGCTAACCCCTCCTTGTGCACTGACCTGGGAGAGTCACTGAAAGTCTCTGAGCAGTTTTCCCGTGTGAAAGTTGGGGACATACCAGGGAGGTTTGAATAGTGGGCTAGAGGGTTTTATGCACGTTTTGGGCACACGTGTATGCTGCTGATGGTATTACAGGCAACACTAGTCAGATCCCCGCCTCAGCATGTCCTTCCAGCAGGCGCCCTTGGTTTGTCGGGCCGAGGGCTGATGCTGCAGGTTGATGGCGGCAATGGCCAGGGCCACGCGTTGGCTGTGGAATCCCAGGGATGCCCTGTCTCCGCGACGGGTTAACCGAACCACCGTTTGTCCGGACAGCAGGTAGCCACACACTCTTTGCTTCCCTTCAGTCCTCAGGGGGACAACAAGAGCACATGGAGGGTTCTAGAACTAGAAGACTGGGAGCCAGTCCTAGTTCCAGAAACTTTTTTCATACATGGAAACCAGGACCCAGAGTCTCAGGGTTGAGAATTTGCTGTTGGCTGCAGATGAATCATAAAGGCATTTTCTGAAGTTAGCACTTAAGATAGAAAGTATGATTCAGGTTGGAAAGAGTACGCACCTATCTGCTCCAGCAGTTACCTGAATATGCGTATGACGACATTCTGATCGGGGTGGGTTAGTTACGGCGAGTGCTTTCGTGATGAGAAAACCAAAGCCTGAGACCTAATGCAGCATGATTCTGGTGTCACGTTCAGCTGGGAGAACACTGCAGCCCAGTGTTCTTGAAGGTCAGTAGTTGATGTCTTCAGAAAATAAGCAGGTGTTTTTCCAGCAGCATGTCAGGGTGCTTCCGAGGGTTTGGATGTACAAGAGGCAACGTACACACTATTTACACTATGTCAAGTGAGTGTGATTGGGTTGGTGGAAGATGGAAAGAGACCCTCACATCCTGGGATGAGGAATGCCGTGCCAGGGCGCCTGGGTGGCTCCATCGTTAAGCATCCGACTCGGCTCAGGTCATGATCTCCTGGCTTGTGAGTTCGAGCCCCACATCGGGTGAGCCTCAGCCCTGCTTCGGGTCAGCCCCACTTCCCTCTCTCTGTCGCTCTCCCTCCCTCTCACTGCCCTTGCTCACTTGTACTCTCTCTCTGTCTCTGCTAAAAAATAAAAAAGGAGTAGTGTGCCAGCATACATGTCTTTGAGGAGTCTTTTGGGACTCTGCTGTTCACCTTTAACCAGAGTGTGAGATTCCGTGTGCCAGCCATCAGAGCTGGTGATGGAGGCAGGCTCTGCAGTTAGGGAGCCGTGTATTCAGCACGGGGAGCTCCTTAGTGAGCTGGAAGAACCAGCAGGAGCACGCCTGTGGAGCAGATGTGAGGCCATAAACCGTGGGGATTAGTGTGTGGCGGGGCCATGAATCACCGGCCCCACTGCCTGTCCAACACTAAAGGGCGTGTAGCGCTGTGGGGCGGAGGCACCCGCTACGAGCCCCAGCTTCACCCTGGCTGGCTGATTTATCAGGTGTTCCCCTGGCCAAGGTCAAGACATCAAATACTTGATGTCTCCCGTTTCGTGTCTAGGCCTTAGCAAAAGCCCACCTCGTAAGGGGTCAGAGGGAGGGTGAGGACTTATTTGTTCTGGTTTCCGGGCAGCAGGTGGCCAGATGCAAGGGCTTTCACGGACCGAGCATTTGCAGAGGAGAGGAGAAGAGAGGAGGGCGTTGTCAGTATCACCCAGACCCGACCGTTTTCTTTCTCCTGATAACAAATGTTTTCTGGTATTGTTCTGGCAGAGGAAACCTTCGGGCACTGCTCAGCCTCCGTGTGCTAGGGCAGGGCACGTCTGACAGCTGCAGCCTTAGAGGAGGGCTGAGCTGACCGTCGCAGGGGCAGCCAGTTCCCCGGCTGGGGCAGAGACCGGCCTCTCCGGGGAGTGTGGGTGCTCCCGCCGGCCGCTTCCCGTCGCCCCTGGGGAACTAAATCCTTTCTCGCTGGCTCTCCCCTTAAGATCATGAGTTGGCTTCTCCTCTGCAAGCCTGCCAGTTCCATTCCCCGTTTTCCCAACCTTTCCGAAATTCCCCTCTCCTAGGTGATGACTGAGAACATGGTTCAAAATATTCAGTGATATTTGATCTGCAGATTTTTGCTTCAGACTTTGCTGTGAACCTCTGTTTCTTTTTAGTCATGTCCCCCCCACCCGTCTCCCGGGACCTCATTAGGAACCTCCCAAGTGAGTGCTTGGTTACCGAGACCTTGAATACCAAGGGTTCCTCGCATTGCAGAGCCCCTCGTGCTCATCTGTGTGTGGTTATCGGAGCCGAGAACTGGAGAGAGCCAGGGCTGTTCTGATTGAATGGACAGCAGCCTCTGTGGAAAAAGGGACCGTGTGGGCTCACCCACCTGGGGGGTCCCAGGTGTGTCTGCCATAATAGGAGACGTGGGGCTCGTACACATGCCGGGAGGCCTGTCCATATGACCGTGTCATTCCTGCTGGCTTCATTCTCTACCAGATTCTGGGGCACCTGGGTGGCTCAATTGGTTAAGCATCCAACTTTGGCTCAGGTCATGATCTTGTGGCTCGTGAGTTCGAGCCCCGCATCGGGATGCAAATGCTGGAGGCATTTTGGTTGCGCTAGCTTGAGGGGAAGGTGGCTGTTGGCGTCTCGGGTGAAGACCGGGGGCACTGCTCAGCCCCCTACAGTAAACAGGATGCCACCCCCTCCCCACCGAGAACCATCTGTCCCAACGTGTCAGTGCTGCTGCATGGAGAACTGTGGCCTGGAACCCTCCCTTTCTCCAGGGACTGTGGTCCCTAGCCCAGGGTAGGGTGGTATGACCCGGTTGTTGGGAGTAGGGCAGAAGAAAAGGGAAAGCGATGTGGAAGCCAGTAGTGGAGAGATGGTTTCCTCAGGACAATGAACACTGGCCGACAAGGAGCCGTTGCGAGTTAGACACTAGGTGTGGGCCCTGGGGGTGCCGTGTGTCTGTTCTCCAGAGTAGTTCCGGTGGGTGTTCATCAATGCCTGCTAACGTGTTTGTCAGTCATCAATCCATCTGGGTTTCATTTTTTTAATTTTTTTTTTCAACGTTTATTTTATTTTTGGGACAGAGAGAGACAGAGCACGAATGGGGGAGGGGCAGAGAGAGAGGGAGACACAGAACCGGAAACAGGCTCCAGGCTCTGAGCCATCAGCCCAGAGCCCGACGCGGGGCTCGAACTCACGGACCGCGAGATCGTGACCTGGCTGAAGTCGGACGCTTAACCGACTGCGCCACCCAGGCGCCCCTGGGTTTCATTTTTTAATATTTGTTTATTTATTGTGAGAGAGCAAGTGAGGTAGAGTGTGAGTTGGGGAGACAGAGAGAACCCCAAGCAGGCGCCTCGCTGAGAGAGCCCGACGAGGGGCTCGAACTCACGAACCGTGATTTCGTCACCTGAGCCAAAGTCGGATGTTTAACCGACTGTGCCACCAGGCACTTCAAAATTGCCCCTTGTCTTAGAGGACAACGGTCAGCTCTGTTGTGCGGAACCTTGTCCTCCACCCCCTCTCTGTGATCTTCCGCTGTTGTTCTCTGTCTTTACGTTCTGTCCCCTGGAACCTTCTCTTCTGTGCATTCAGCCCTGTCTGGTTTCTAGGCACCTGCCAGGCACTCCTGCCCTCCAGCTCCACCTATTCTGCAGCTTCCTTTTGCTTCCTACCCACACACCATGCCGTGGCGTGGGGGCGGTGGGTGGACCTAGCTGTGGTTAAATGCTTTGCATTCGTACATCTGGTAGACCACACCGCCTGTGAAATCTGTTTCTGTTTTCTTTGTGGAAGGTGTTCGGGGCTTAGCTGGAAATGCCCGCTCGGGAGGTGTTGGGCTGGGGGGGAGGGCACAGGCTGGAGGTCCACGGTGGTGGTAAATTGTGCTTCAAGGCTCTGGATTGGGGAAGGTGGCCCAAGGACAGCAGAGAGAGGGAAGGGACGTGGCGAGGGAGGAAGACAACAGCTAGGGAGGGGGAAGCCCACACCAAGGGTGGACTGTGGTCTAACCTGTGTGTGGACATGTCCCAAAGGAGCATCTACTCTGTGTGCTGGTGGGACGCTTCCTATCTCGCCTTCCCTGTGATTTCCCCGCCCCTGCAAATATCCAGGTTTGCCTGGAACTGCCTCCCGGAGCCACCATGGGAGGGGTTAGGATAGGCATCTTCTGGGAAGAAAAGGGGTCCCGAAGGGGGCAGAGACGGTATGCTGGGGTTTTCTCACTGCGCGTGAGCACAAATCCCAGACACCTGCATCCCATGAGCAGACACACAGCAAACCCGTCCGTGGGTTTCTGCCCCGCAGCCTGGTGCCGGCATGAAGAACCAGGCGGCTGTATTAAGCTTGCTGCTCGTGTGTCCTCGTTGGCCAGTCAAGGTCGTCTCTGCTCTGGAAAGTAGATTTTAGCCTGCTTACCCTGGAAACGGCTTGCTGATGGGGAGAAACACAATAGCAATATTTACTGTAAATAGGGTGACCTAATATTTTTGTTTTAGAGATGGGAGTCAGGAAATTTGACTTGAACTGCCACTTTTTTTTTGCTTGACCTGTACCTTGTGCTTTGTGGTTGGTCGCATGGAGGAGAGGGACCAGAAGCCCATAGGAACAAGGGGCGGGTTGGTATATATGTGCACGTGTGTGTGTGTGTGTGTGTGTACGTGTGTGTGTAGCCTGTGGTTTCTGGGAGTCCTGTGTCCCCTTCTCCTCCCCTCCCCCTTTCCTTCCTTCTCGGGTCCCGCTTCTTCTGCCCCATGTCTCTATTTCTTGGCTGGTGAGTTCAGGTAAAATCCAACCCTTGCCTGCCTGTTTCCTCGTCTGTAAAAGGATTTGGAAAACCCTACCTTACAGCACTTATTCCAGAATGTGGAGGGTCTTGTGTGTTGCCTGAAAGTCAGATGGTGCCCAGCAGAGCAGGGCTAGAGCTGACTAAGAACATCGGATGCTCGCGTCGCCTGGGTGGCTCAGTTGGTTGAATGTCTGACTTCAGCTCACGTCGTGATCTCATGGTTCGTGAGTTCAAGCCCTGCGTTGAGTTCACTGCCTTCAGTGCAGGGCCCACTCTGGATCCTCTGTCCCCGTCTCTCTCTGTCCCTCCCCTGCTCATGCTTGCTCTCAAAAATGAGTAAGTGTTAAAAAACAAAAAACACATCTGATACTCACGTGTGCCTGCCACCCCTCGCTGTTCTCCCTCTGTGTGCCGGTTCCTTTGTTCCTCCCTGGTCCCACGCCCTGCCTCCTGCTTTCTTAGACACCTTTATGCAGGCATAGCATTTCCTAATTCACCCACATTGGGGCGCCTGGGTGGCTCAGTCGGTGAAGCGTCTGACTTCCGCTCCGCTCGTGATCTTGCGGTTTGTGGGTTCAAGCCCCGCGTCGGGCTCTGTGCTGGCAGCTCAGAGCCTGGCACCTGTGTCAGATTCTCTGTCTCCCTTTCTCTCTGCCCCTCCCCCAGTCACACTCTCTCTTTCTCTCTCAAAAATAAACATTTAAAAATAATTGAAAATAGAATAAAATTCACCCGTATTAAGTGTGCACGTCAGGGACCCAGTCCCCTCAGAGCTGTGCGCCCATCACCGCTGCCCAGTGTTTGGGGCCATTTCCATCACCCCAGAAGATCCTTTGCAGCCTTTGTACCTCCGTGTTCCCGCCTCAGCCCCAGGCAACCTCGAATCTTCTGTCTCGAACAGGTTGGCCTATTCTGGACATTTCCCACAGACGGGAGTCCTGCACTCCTCTGGCCTCTGCGTCTGGCTTCATTCGCTCGATGGGACCTTTCCAGGTTCATCCACACTGGAGCGCATACCGGCATTTCTTCCCTTTTCCTCGCCGAGCGCTGTTTCCCTGGGCATCACATCACATTTGTCCGTTCACCAGCTGATGGACACGCTGAGCTCTCCACGCGGGCGGTCCTCCACGTCTTACAGGTGCTCTCGGGAGGTGGCCGGGCTCTGTGGTCACTTAAGTCCTCGCGATATCCATTCCATCACTCGTGAGCAGGGATGGGGGGTTTCCTCTTAATATATCGTAGGACTGTTAGAAAATCTAATAAGCCAACTATTTGAACAATGTGTCTCGTGGCGTTTCTCTCTGACCTCAGGAAGTAACTCTGAATTCTTGTAATGTGGAGAAAAATCCCCAGCTTTGTCGCACTGACAGCTAAACGGAGAGCGGTTCGGGAGGCATACTGTCTAGGGAGCTTTCTCTGAAAATGTGTGGTGCGGTGTGCACATGTCTCGTCTTGCCCTCCTGAGAGGGTGGGATGCGGAAGGAACCTGGGAAGGGAGGCTCAGTCTGGGCAGAGGCGAGCCTCAGCTGTCCGTGATAGTGGCCTGCACCCCGTTGCTCTGCTTTCTCCGTGGCGTGGCGCTGGCACGAGGCGCTCGGACGCTTGCTGCCCTGAGCCCCCGGAGACCCCAGCTCCTTCCCGGATGTGGCAGGGCCCGGGAGGTGTCTTCCACTGGGCTCAGCGGTCCCAAGGACGGTGGGGAGGTGCTCCTTGGGGGGTGGGGTGTCGAGCAGGGGCAGGGTTTCAGTACGGGATTTGGCTGCACTTGGCCTCCTGCGGACCCCCGTGAGGCAGGTGTGGATCTTGTTGCCGCCTCCACGGGAGCCTCCCGCCCCACAGCACAGATCGAGTCTTGACTGTTGAGGCAGGTGGAGTAGTTTGCACCAAAGCATCTAGGATAGTAAGCTGTGCATCATGGTAGAGCCTTTGTTTGTTCTCACACTTGCAGTGTGACCCTAAGCCCTCCAGAGCTAAATGAGACAGAAGGAAACAAAACACCAAAACACCTCAAGAGAAGTTGGAGCTAACCTCTTCTTGATGGCCCAGCTTCTTTTGGAAAACATTTGCATACACTGATCAAAGAGGGCAGGCATGGGGCGCCTGGGTGGCGCAGTCGGTTAAGCGTCCGACTTCGGCCGGGTCACGATCTTGCGGTCCGTGAGTTCGAGCCCCGCGTCGGGCTCTGGGCTGATGGCTCAGAGCCTGGAGCCTGTTTCCGATTCTGTGTCTCCCTCTCTCTCTGCCCCTCCCCCGCTCATGCTCTGTCTCTCTCTGTCCCAAAAATAAATAAACGTTGAAAAAAAAAAAAAAAGAGGGCAGGCACTTTGTCCACAGCCAGCTTTTCTCCCTTGTCACTCAGGGGCCACAGCAATGCTCCGCTAAGGGGCTCACGATTAGGCTTCTATGGAAGCCATCAGAAACCAAGCAACAGGGCGGGATCCACTGAAACAGTGGCATCCCTTTCTTGACTGAAATTTCACCAGGTGGCTCTTGGTGTTGATAGCCATCATTGAGCCGTGTCTGCTTACATCGAATATTATTTGTCACTTCCTGACTGCTCTACTGGGTCCCACCGACCTGTGTGTGTGCTGCGTGTCGTCTGTGCCCACGGGTGCCGGGTTTCTGTATCGACAGGGTGGCACGGGGAGGGAGGAGGCTTTCCGTTGGTCACCTGTGCTTTCGATGGGGCATGTTTGAGTGATTGGTGGCCTTCTCTTATCTCCCACGTAGCCTTACCCAGTCTGGAGGGAAACCTTGCTTGTTAATCTGGCTGGTCCTGAAGTTCAAGAGCTTCTCCACACCCCCAGCCCTCCAGAAAACAAGCGACTTCAGAGTTTTTGGAAACTACAGTTGAAACTCTTGGTGGCCTAATGTGATTCTTAATTGCTTAGAACCCAGCCATGAGGCCTTGCAAAGTCTTTCGAGAGGAATTTTTTTTTAAGCCTTTAAAGAATAGAGTTTAGTCAGATGGTCCAGTGGAGGTTTTCACGTACGTATACATCTGTTTCACGTATACGTATACATTTCACGTACGTATATGTAGATTGACACTTCTGGGGATCGTCTGTGTTGTTGAATTCGCCCGTTCCCTCTGTTGCGCTGACCGGTGTCACATTGGCAGATTGCACATTAGATGCGTGAGTTTCTTTTTTTTAACATCAGAGGCTAATTTTCAGAACATAACTAGGGGTGCCTGGGTGGCTCGGTGGGTTAAGTGTCCAGCTCTTGGCTTCGGCTCACGTCATGATCTCACAGTTCGTGAGTTCTGCATTGGCAATGTGGAGCCTAGCTGGGATTCTCTCTTCCCCTGTGTCTCTCTCTGACCTTCCCCTACTTGCACTGCCTCTGTCTCTGTCAAAATAAATTTTAAAAAAGATTAAATTTCAGGACATAACTGTAAGGAGAGCCAACAGGAGAACAATGTCTGTGAAGATACCTCTCCTTGTTGATGGAGGCAGGCAGCTCTGTGCCTTTTCTGACTTCTGCATGTTTGTCATCTGCCACGGAGCTCTCACTTCAACCTTGACTTGACTTGCCCACTTGAGATAAGACCTGTTTTCTACCAGATTTGAGGTCCTTGGAGACCCTGGTTTTATCAGGAGCAGGAGGAGAAGGTGACAGATGACTACAGGGCATGATACCAATTTGGAAAGAAAACTCCACTCTCCGAAAGCTTTGTACGTCTTCCCGTCCATGTGCATTTATTTCTAAGCCCTCTTGCTGTGCTAACCTTTTAAAAATTAAAAGAATGTATATCACTTAGAGGTGGTCTTTTATACAGAAGATACTGTGAATGGTACTCCTGTGTATCTTTGGTTTCTATCCCAAATTCTTGTGAATAGATTAGATTACAAAAATTTTAATTTAACCTCAGGATTAAAATCCGTCCCTGCTATTTTAACAGTTGCCTGCTTCGGATTGTCTCTCTCTCCCGCTCTGTCTCCCTCTGAAATAAATAAATAAACATTAAAAAGAAAAAGAAGTTGTATACGTATATGCAACAGAGAAAGAAAAATTGAGTATATCAAGATTGGTAAATGTTTTTTAGTTAGGGAATACAGGTGAGTGCCCTCTCCCCCCACCACAGACACACTTTTTATGCTTTTGTGTAATTTAAAACTCTGTTGCACTGAATACTTTTTTTTTTCTAATTTCTAAAAAATTTTTTAAATTGTAGGGGCGCCTGGGTGGCTCAGTCGGTTAAGCGTCCGACTTCGGCTCGGGTCATGATCTCGTGATCCGTGAGTTGGAGCCCCGCATCGGGCTCTGTGCTGACAGCTCAGAGCCTGGAGCCTGTTTCAGATTCTGTGTCTTCCTCTCTCTCTGACCCTCCCCCGTTCATGCTCTGTCTCTCTCTGTCTCAAAAATAAATAAACGTTAAAAAAATTAAAAAAAAAAATTTTTTTTTAATTTTAAAAATTTTATTTGGTGGGGAGAGGGGCAGAGAGAAAATGAGTGAGAGAATCCCAAGCAGGCTCTGTGCTGTCAGCGCGGAGCCTGACGTGGAGTTCAGACTCTCGAACTGTGAGATCGTGGCCTGAGCTGAAATCGAGAGTTGGCCGCTCCATCGTCTCAGCCACTCAGGTGCCCCCTAAATGCTTATTTTTAAGAAAGCAAATGAATGTTGTATACAGCTTTGCAGAACTTGGCTTTTCCACCTAGGGTCATTTGGAGATGGAAAGATTTATTTCCTTTTTAAAAATTCATGACATCCTCCGTTGCAGCGCATCTGGTAAAACAGTGTGTGCGCAAGGATTTTTATGATGCATAAAATAGGCTGTTAGGTGTCGCATATGCCTTCTGACACGTTTCATGCCTTTTCCCTCTGGCTTCCGTGATGCATGGTGAAAAAGCCCTGTGGAGTTTTCGATTTGGACCTTCTGAAATCCCGAGGAAGAGGAAGAGGAGGGGACAGGAGAGAACATCCTGGAGGGGGTGGCAGGATGCCGGCTGCGTGGTTCCTTACCCTGAGGACTCCTGGGCCACAGTCCCTGCACCTTATCCTGGGTGGCCGGAACAGCTGAGTCTGTGTTGTCTGACTCTTCCTTTCCGGCATCGCTGGACCCCCTCCAGCAATTATTCAGAATGCGTTCTGTGCAAAAATTACCGGTTTTCTCTAACGGGGCACAGAAGTGGATACTTATGTTCAAATATTCTGATTGATGCTGTGTGGGGGGGGTGTGTGTCCGTGTGCTCGAATTGTCTAGCAACTTCTTTAATGAGCATTCTGTGTTGGAAATTTCTCTTATTTATGACTTCCTGGGATTTCTTGCTTTCAGTTCTTGTTAAAGTCATGTCACGTTTTAGGGAGTTTGGACCCCTTTCCCTTTTAACCTGGTGTTCTACTTTGCGATACATTTTTTATTTAAACAAATTTCTGAAGGTCCTTGTGAGACTTGGAGGGATTTCACTGAAATATTGCTTTTTAAAAATTTTTTATTTGTTTATTTTTGAGAGAGAGCGCAGAGAGAGAGAGAGGGCACGAGTGAGTGAGAGCTAGAGAGAGAGAGGGAGCGAGGGAGAGAATCCCACACAGTCGCCGCACTGGGAGTACAGAGCCCCAGGCAGGGCTCTAGTTCTCCTGATGTGGGGCTCAAACTCACGAGCTGTGAGATCATATCTTGAGCTGAAGTCAGACACTTAACCGACTGAGCCACCCTGAAATATTCTTAATTTTTCCTTTGAACTACGGTAGGCAGGTTCCTTTCCTAGGGTCCTTGTGAGAGAATTCACACTGCGTGGTGCATAGTGCTGGATGGCTTTCAGCCCTGAATCACAGACATGGTGAGCTCGTAAGAGTGAATCACAGGGTCCCCTCCTTGAGTCTAAAGTGCGTGCCTAGGGTCGCCTGGGTGGTTCAGTCGGTTAAGTGCTCGACTTCAGCTCAGGTCACGATCTCACGGTTCGTGAGCCCGAGCCCCGCGTCGGGTTCTGTGCTGTCAGTGTGGAGCCTGGAGCCTGCTTTGGATTCTGTGTCTCCTTCTCTCTCTGCTCCTGCCCTGCTCATGCTCTGTCTGTCTCTGTCTCTCTCTCTAAGATAAACATCAAAAAACATTTTTTAAACAAATAAGTAAAGTGTGTGTCTAATTTGGTGGCCCAAATGCCTGTGGTTCAGGGTTTTCAGAGGGGTCTCCCCGACGCCACCCTATGAAGACAGGAAGCTGAAGCAGGTTTCTGTCCGGTCGTTTGGTTAAATGAAACTGCCCGGCCTCAGGAATGCTGTCGTACATTCCATGTCTGGTAGTGAGGGCAGGAGCCTGGAATTTGGTGGTGTCCTCTGTCCCTCCCTCTGTCCCCTTTCCCTTCCCTGCTCCCTCTTCTGGGAGTGGAGTGGGCTTGTCTTGGGGCGTGGGGGGTGGGGAGGAACAAAGCTGGACTCTGTCCCCAGGGCTCCTGTGATCTTTTCTGACCCTGTCCCGCCGCAGTCAGAAATGCAAGGTGCCATCCACCCACCTAGTAGGGGCTCGTAATCCAGCGTGCCCTGACTACTACCAGCAGCCTGCCGGCCCCACTTCTCAGGAACACAGGGGCTCCTGGGGTCCCCAGGCAGGAGTGAGTGCTGGTCACTCATGCGGCTGGTTTCCCATGTCCTGGCCACACACAGTACATTGTTGCTGTTTTTAATAAAATCTGTGTTTGGGGAAGAGTTTGTGATCTACAGAGAAGTTGCGAAAGTGGCACAGAGCACCCCCATGTGCCCCACGCGCCCAGTTTTCCCCTTGGTAGAGGGAATGGCGGTAGTTTTCTCCAGTGACCCAATATTGATATGTGACCACTCGTATTTTATTCAGCTTTCCTTAGTTTTCCTCTGATGCCTTTTCCGTTCCAGGATTTCATCCAACACGCCACAACATACTCGGTTCTCTTGCTGCCTTGGGCTCCTCTTGACCGTGACCATTTCTCAGGCTTCCCTTGTTTTGAGCCGGGCTGGTTGGCTGTTGTGTAGAGTGCCCTGCTCTACAGGGCATTGCAGTGCAGTGCATTTGTCTGATATTTCTGTCACGGTGAAACTGAGGTTCTGGTTTTTGGGGAGGAAGATCACAGAGGTCAAGCAGCATTCTCATTACCCATAATGTTTTTTACTTTGATTTTCCAATTTTCCTAATTTTAGAAGTTAAGATTTTTCACATCTGCTTTGGAAATTTTGAACTCCAGGGGAGGAAAAGCACGGAATTTCCTTCTGAAACTCTTTTTTGTGGGAGCCTGGGTGGCTCAGTCAGTTGAGCGTCTGACTTTGGCTCGGGTCATGATCACACTGCTTGTGGGTTCGAGCCCCGCGTCGGGCTGGGTGCTGACCGCTCAGAGCCTGGAGCCTGCTTTGGATTCTGTATCTCCCTCTCTCTTTGCCCCTCCCTTGCCTGCGTTCTGTCTCTGTCTCTGTCTCTCAAAAATGAATGAACATTTAAAAAAAAATTTTAACTCTTTTGGCAAAGCAACTTTTTTATTGGAATTGTCCAGCTGGGGTGCAGTTTTGGGCTGAATTTTTGTCCCCCCTCTAAATTCATGTATTGAAACCCTAATTCCTAGCCCCTCAAAATGTGATAGGGCATTTAGAGAGGTGACAAAATTAAATGAGGCTCTAATCTAACCTGATGGGGGTCCTGACATGAGGAGGAACAGACAGACACCAAGGATTCTTGCAGACAGAGGAAGGCCACGTGAGGAAAGTAGCTGTCTGCAAGCCAAGGAGAGCGGATGGATTTCTATTGTTTAGGCCACCCCATCTGTAGGATCCGAGCTGACTGATGTGGTGGGGTGGGGTGGGGTTGGCGATCACCGCTGCTGTGCTCTTTGGACGTTTGTAGACGTCATTGTTTTGGACAGGAAGCCTGCCCAGCATGTCCTATAGATACGTTATTTATTCTGTTCTGTTCTGTACACTACAAATATGTTAGGTTTCAGAATAGCATTGGGATGGCTTGAATTGATACGTTGTTGTGTGCACCTTCTCCCCACGTCAGTAAAGCTGTCCTTTGTCAGGGCACATCGTATTGTGTTTTTTTTTTTTTTTTAATTTTTTAAAATTTATTTTTGAGAGAGAGACAGAGAGTGAGCGGTGGAGGGGCAGAGAGCATGGGAGACACAAAATCCGAAACAGGGTCCAGACTCAGAGCTGTCAGCACCGAGCCTGATGTGGGGCTCGAACCCACGAACCATGAGATCATGGCCTGAGCCGAAACCAAGAATCAGACACTTCACCGACTGAGCCACCTAGGTGCCCCAGGCAGATCTCATTCTGTTGGGCTGACAAATTACTGTCCTTCTCTAGAGCGGCAGGCATTGGCAAGCCATCTGTGTTAAGAGCCAGATTGTGGCGTTTTCGGTTTGTGGTGTGGCAGGCCACACGGTCGCTGGGGCAGGTGCTGAGTGCACCTGTTGGCTAGCCCTTGCTCTGTTGCGGAAGGACACAGAACCATGACTCTCTCTTGAGGCTGTTGTTTATTTTTGCGGTCATGTCGTTGCTTTTTTGTGTAGATGGGCCCATCTCTAGGTAACAGTGTCATGTTTTCTCTGGGAAGTCTTCCCGGGCATCTCCTCTGCAGGCCTGCTTCCCAAGTGCCATGTTGCCACAGAGCGTCTCAGAGAGATCGAGAGCAGCCCATCACCCTGACCAGCGGCCAGCCTGAGCCATCAGACTGGCTCACTGTTCTCCAGAGCATGTACCCCAATCCTGCCTTTGAAACTGCAGGGGAGTCCTCTCAAGCTAGCATCCCTCCTCCTAGATGGGTGTGTGTGTGTGTGTGTGTGTGTGTGTGTGTGTGTGTGTGTGTGTGTGTGTGTGTTCGTTCTTGAAAACAAAGGCTTTTATTGTCTCTAGTTGTGGGGAAGGATGAGGGGGTGGAAGCTTCCAGAATGGAAAGGGCTCAGAGCCCAGGGCTGAACCTTGTCTGCACGTCAGCCCTCCCTGGCCCCTCCTCACCCTCGTTTCTGCTTTTCTCTGCCCTCCAGTCCCTGTCTGCTGCAGACGCCCTTCCCCGCGAGTTACACATCATCCTTGGCAGCTGCCGTCCAGCCTCAGGGAAGGGGGATGACGAGGGACTCCGTGTGGCCCCTGTGCCTTATCCAGCTGCCTCCAGTGACTTGTTCTGCCTTGTTCTCCCTGCGGTCCCTGGGCCATGCAGAGCTGGCCTCGATTTTTTATCCCCCCTCCCAGTGACCTAACCTCTGCTTCTGTACTCACCCATCCCCTTCCCATCCCAGTTCGCGACATCGTCTCAGGTACGTCCCTATATGCATCGAGTCCTGTCCCGGCTGGCTCCCCTTCCAGGTTATTAAAGTAGTCTCCTATGCTGGTCTTCCCCCTCCAGCACATCTATGAGCCTAGCTCTGTGTGTGCTCATTCCCTGCTCGAAATACTGTAGTGGCTCCTCCCTCGTGCACTGCTGACTTTTAAAAATAATCTGGGCAAACAGGCCAAGGTCATTCACCTGCCGTAGCCTGGATATCTGTATTTTCCTCTCTCTGAGCCTGTGGACTCAACTGAGAAAGCCTCTGTGTTGTTCCCTTTTATGACCCGCCTGCCACTGCCTGCCACTTCGGTTCCCGTGTTCCCTGTGCCCAGAACTGCCTGCCTCTCAAGGGTCCCGTGCCTCACCCCATCTGAAACACCCACCCCCTCAAATCCACCGTCTTCCTAGAGTTTTCAGTATTTGGTCCAAGTAGAGAAAGGCTCTCCCTGTGATTCCACTTGGAGCTTTGTTTTTATGTTTCCTATTTTATTTTATTTTATTTTATTTTATATTTTATTTTATATTTATTTTATTTTATATTTATTTTATTTTTTATTTTATTTAATTTTATTTTTATTTTAGAGAGAGAGAGTGCACAAGTGGAGGAGATGGGCAAAGGGAGAGAGAGAGAGAGAGAGAGTGAGTGAGAGAGAGTGTGTATCCCAAGCAGGCTCCACACTCAGCTTGAAGCCTGATGTAGGGTTCGAGCCCATGACCTGGGATCATGATCTGAGCCGGATTCAAGAGTAGGATGTTCGGGGTACCTGGTGGCTCAGTTAGTTAAGCATCTGACCCTTGACTTCGGCTCAGGTTATGATCTCGAAGTTTGTGAGTTCGAGCCCCACATCAGGCTCCGAGCTGACAGTTTGGAGCCTGCTTGCGATTCTTTCTGTCCCCGTCTCTCTGCCCCTCCCCCGTTTCTCCCTCCAAATAAGTAAATAAACTTAAGAAAAAAAAAAAAGTAGGATGCTCAACTGACTGAGCCACCCAGCTGCCCCTGGAGCTTTGCTTTGTGACCTTTGCTTTGTGCCTGATACTGATGCTTTGTTTCACATATACATGATTCCTCGGAGGACACTGGCTGCCCCTGTGGCATCCGTTCCCTCCCGAGGTACCCACCTAGTTCCCACCTTCCTGGGCTGTGTCCAGCTTTGGGCATGGACCTGACTGGTTTAGGGGGGGCCCACTGGTCTTTCCAGTGGTTTATTGTTGTTGTTTTGGTAGTGGGTATGTGTTTCCATTCTGGCCAGTAAAGTGGGTAGGGAGCTCTGGAGGGGGGCTTCAGGGAATAGATGCCCTGTCTTGTGCTGGGCACAAACCCAGAACAGAGGGGTAGGCCTCGCAGACCCCTTGGCAGAGGGTGGGCTCACCTGTGAGCTTCTAGGCTTCTCCCAGCCTCACTTTCTCGTTTTCAGTGTTTGTCCAGGAGATTAGAAAACTTGGACTTACTGTACCCTTAAAGCTCTATTGTGGTTTAATTGTAGAGGGATTCTCTAACACGTTTCATTTAGTGACTTGCATCGGGATGAACGACGGGTGATCCGAACATCCGTTTCTTCAGGGCTCACTGGTGTTGTCAGGTTACTGTCAGGGAACCAGTAACGAGAGGTGAATTTATGCCTCACCTCCATGCCTCACCATAAGCTGGAAAGTGCATGTTTGAACCGGGAGCCCTGCCGTGTTCAGCTGTCCGTTTCTCCAGCCTTCCGGAAGGCAGTGCAGTGGTGGTGGGTGTCTGGCTTTGTCCTGTTCCTACTTCCCTGTAGCCTGCTCTGTGAATATTCTTCTGTGCTGTTCCCCCACTAGCTCCCCTGGCCATCATGTCTCCGGTCCCACAACTGCCAAAATGTACGGCGGGGGGTGGGGGGCTGGCTGGCATCCTGGTTTCCTGAGGCTTTTGCTGAGATGCCTTTTATCAGTCAACATAACCTTGACCCCAGGGGCCCTAGGCGTCTTACCTAGGGAACGAACTGTCCTGTCATTGCATACAGTTCTTGGACTGCAGCTCCCAGACACCAGCATTGTGATGGTAATGATGTACGCTGACCTAACATTGGCATATGGAGGTGCCAGTCTGCACCCCAAGAAGGAGCTGATTCCATCTAGAAAAGAACTTCTGGGGATCAGCTCCTATATGTTCTCTCAGTGTTACTGCTGTTTTTTAAAATTTATTTTCCTTTTATTTATTTTATTATTATGAAATAGTAGGTGCTCTTTATTTGTTAATATGTATCTTTTGGTAGTGAAGTAGAACTTGCATTCAGAAAAGTAAAAAATGACAACAGCTGGATGAATTTTCCTGGAGTGAACACGGCTGTGTAAGTCATTATCCAGATCAAGAGATCGAACTTTCCTGTTTCTATGTTCTAGGCCCCACAGGTGCCACTGAACCTCTCCCCTGAAGATGCTGTGTCTTAAATTTTCACACCATAGATTAGCCTCTATTTGACCTTTATGTAAACGAAATAAATATATTCGTGTCCAGCCTTTTCACTCTTTTGTTTAGGAGATTGTAGCTATAGTAGCCCATTTTCTTTGCTGAACCACAGGGCCGTGTGTGTGTGTGTGTGTGTGTGTGTGTGTGTGTGTGTGTGTGTAAGGGGACTTTAGAAAATTCTCAGTGGCTTTGACATCCTTGTGGTCCCTTTTCATCCTTCCCCAGAGATGAGCCATCTTGAACACAGATTTGACATCTGTTGCCTCAGAGCCCACCCCTGGCTGCTCTGTGGCTGGGGTCTGCCTTCCAGAAGATTTATTGTTTTCTCGCAGACACTTTGTAACTACTTCAGTAGAGTGCTCAGATGCATGCTAGCTGCTTCTGCGGTTGATTTCCTTTCATGGAATTTTATAGATGGAATCTGGACTCCCCAAGACATATCAACTTCCGTCTTATAAAAGGGTAATCCAAGTGATAGAATATTGCTTTTGATCTGTTGAGTTTTGTCTTTGGGTTGCTTTTTTTTTTTTTAATGTTTATTTCTTTATTTGAGAGAGAGAGAGCAAGAGAGAGAGCGCGTGCATGAGCAGGGCAGGGGCAGAGAGGGAGAGAGAGGATCCCAAGCAGGCTCCGCACTGTCAGTGCAGAGCCTGACCTGCGGCTCAAACCCACGAACCGTGAGATCAAGACCTGAGCCAAAGCCAAGAGTCAGACACTTAACTGACTGAGCCACCACCCAGGGTGCCCTGTGTTTTTGGTTTCTTAAAGCAGTTAACTGTACTTACTGTTCCGTGCTTGTCTTGGCCTCAGCTCAGTATTTGGGAATCCAGGCAAATCTCCTTGTAGAGTAAGCCTGGCGTACCAGGATGATAACATTCAAATCCAAGGGCAAGGAATGAGGCCCTTCACAGGTTGGGGTTCATTTTGAAGCACAAGATAAAGCGCTGAGAGAGTGATGTTCACTGTAAGGACTTGCAGGGCACATCCTGGTCTCTGAAAGAAATGCTATTTTACCAAGTCTTTTGCAGTGAGTGACCACAGTGCTCTGGGACACAGTGTGCACCAAAGGAGGTAGGATTGGTTGATTGATTTTTTGGTCCTAAAAGCTGTGTGAATCCAGAGATGACTGGAAAGTATCAACATACTAAGATATTCACAGACGAACACAGGAGATGCAGTGCTCTGGGGGCCTCCAGAGAAACTGAAGTCTGATCAAAGGTGGAAGAGGGTAGCTAGTGGAATAATTAGGTAGCTCAGGAGAGTGACCGACCAGCATCCAGCTGTATAAAGGGTGCTGTTCCTAAGAAGTCTGTGTGGCAAGCCTTGGCCAGTCCTGACCTATGATCACCGTTCTTACCCTCACTAGTGATTTTGCAGCCTGAGTTCTGATGTCCTGCAAAAATGCTGCGTTAGCTTCTGGACGCAGCATTCCCCGGTGTCCTTGAGCGGTGGCTGATTCTTCTAAGGATGTCTCCCCTTTGATTTAATCATGTCCCAATGGAATTAACTTTTTTTTTTTTTTTTTTTTTTGAGAGAGAGAGACAGACAGCACAGGCGAGGGAGGGGCAGAGAGGGAGACACAGAATCCGAAGCAAGCTCCAGGCTCTGAGCTGGCAGCACTGAGCCCGACACGGGGCTCAAACTCATGGACTGGGAGATCATGACCTGAGCTGAAGTCAGACACTTAACTGACTGACCCACCCAGGTGCCCCTGGAATTAACTTTTAAAATAGTTTTTCTTTAACCTTTGCATCTGTAGCTGCATTTCTCCTTACCCATAATGGAGGGTAGGGGCGGAAGAAGGAATCTCTTATGGATTTGAGAAGCTTATGTTATTAGGGGGTTAATGCCCCATATGTGTTGGGGCAAATGTGAGGATGGAAAGGAGAAGCTGTTGTGTAGAGTACAAATCTACATTTATGAATTCAGCGGTCCATCGCCGGGTCACAGCAGACCCCAAATTTGTGTGTTCTTCGCGGCTGTTGGTATGTTACTGAAGTTAAGTCAGGTGTCTAGAGAGAGACGTCCTAGGAGGTAAAATTGACAGAGAAGTTCTAGGAGATAAAATCTTCTGCTACAGGGTTATCGGGAGAGGAAATAGAGGGAGCCCATACGATATGTTTTAATGGTTCACCACTAATTAGATATATGACCTTGAACGAGCTACTTCATATCTCTGAGCTGAATAAACTGCCCTTTGACCAACTTTTTAACCCCATGAATCTGTTTATCTCCACGATGAGGGTGGTCAGGTGCATGTCCCACATGGTGGGAAGGTTTCACAACGCATGCCAAGCGCCCACCCAGTGTCCTGCATGAGTGAGCCATTGAGTGAAGGGTGTTTTGTTGTTATTCCTGGAACACACAGCTTCTGTTCCATTCACGTACCTTGATCACCTAAAAGTCCAGAGCAAATGAGCTTCCACTTAGACGGGAATGTCCCTGGGGTTGGAACATTTGCCCAGCAGTACAAGCTAGGTGTGTGTGTGTGTGTGTGTGTGTGTGTGTGTGTGTGTGTGAGAGAGAGAGAGAGAGAAAGAGAGAGAGACAGAGTGTGTGTGTGTGTGTGTGTGTGTGTGTGTGTGTGTGTGTGTGTGTGTGAAATACAGAGCACGGGAGCATGGTGAAGGCGTCTCTCCCTGCCTCCCTAATCATCTGCAGCTCCAAACAGTCCCAGCGCAGCTGCTTTTGACAGCTGGTGTGACAGTGCTGCAAGCCACGGGCATCTGAGGGCCCAGGAAGCAGGGAGTGCCCGCTGTGCTTAAGCAAACATGCCAGAGGAGAGGCTGGAGGTGCCCGCTGGCAGGAGCGGTCCCCGTGGAGGCTGGTACGCGCTCACCATCTCTGCTTCCTCTGGTTGATCTCGTCCCCTCTGCGACACGCTCTGCTTTTCTTCCAATCTCCCAGTGACTCGCTCCGGGGAGACACAGCTTCCCGTGGCCTTGGTTTCAGAGGCTGCCTCAGATGTGGCATCACATCTTTGGCTCTCCCGCGGGGGGTACTGGTGGCCTCCCAGCCCTTCCTACGTGACCTGGGCATCGCTTGGAGTTTTGTGGGGTAGAGGAGGTCTCCCCTCCGCCAAGGCCTTGCAGGGCCAGTTCCTCTGGGGTGACTGTCGGTTTTACAGGCTGCCTAGAGCGTGTCCTTATCGGCCCCTCATTTAAGAGCCTTCTGCCGGAAGTGGGGGGCTGAGTCCCCCTCTCCTTCACCCCATCCCGTCCACGTATCTTCCTCTGGAGTGGAGGCGCTAATGGGAAGACAGAGCAAGGCTGACCATCACCCTGACACCTCTCATTGTAGTGAACTTGGCCAACCTGTCAGCTAGCACTTGGACACAGGGGAGAGAACGCCGACAGACAAGACAGGGTGCTTTTTCCCAAGGTTGAAAGGAATGGTGACTGCTGTATGCCGTTTAACGAGGTACGGATACAGTACATTGTATGAAAGCGTGCGTGTTGGTGTTTAAAACAGGTGGACGCGGAGCGGATGGTCCGTATGTTCTGTGAGCGTTTTGGGTCGGTGGGGGTCCTGGGGTCTGTGGTTTCCTCCCCTCACAGCTGGGAGCCCTTGAAGGGAACGCCACTCTGCTCATCAGCAAACGATTCTGCCATTTGAGTCGCATACACCCAAGGCCCTCACGTGTTCATTGGATGGACATCTTGGGTCCGGGCTGGGCTGTCCCCCCACCCCCCCCCCGCCCACCCCCCGCTCCAGCACAGAGTAACCTCACGTCCCTTGTTGGCTCATTCCCCCCCTCCCCACGCCACAGCACCTGCGGGGCTGTCCACTGCAGAGACTGAAGTCCCCGCCAGTGTCCACATCGTTCTCTGGTCTCCCACACTTGGGTTTTGCTAAGAGCCATCACTTTCTTGTCACTCCCCCCCGCCGCCCCTCCTGGACCCCAGTCCCCTTTATGTCTGTCACTGGTGCCAGGGAGAGGTCATGACTTCAGGAAGATACGCAGTTTTGTTTTCTGGGTTCAAGTTACTGTGCATGTTCCTACTTTCCTGCTGGAAGATGGTAGACAAGTATGAAGTCAGACACTGGCCGTCAGCTGGACTTAGGTTTTTTAATTTTTTTTAATGTTTATTTGTTTATTCTTGAGAGAGAGAGAGAGAGACAGAGCATGAGCAGGGCAAAGAGAGAGGGAGACACAGAATCCGAAGTAGGCTCCGAAGCAGAATCCGAATCCAGGCTGTCAGCACAGAGCCCCACGTGGGGCTCGAACTCACAAACTATGAGATCACGACCTGAGCCGAAGTGAGACGCCTAAGTGACTGAGCCACCCAGGTGCCCCTGGACTTAGTTCGTAAGTATTCCCTGCAGCTTCCTAACTTTACAAAACCCAGACCCCTATTCAGGAAGGACTACAGGTGATTCAACATGAAAATTCATGGACTTGCGGTCTCCTTGTTTTATCAAACCTTCAGTGGCTTGAGGGGATCCGGTCTCTCTCTTCTACCCTATTTAAATGTTTCATACGGTTCTTGAATTTAAAAAGATTTTCAAAACAAATGCTTCACACGTGTGTTGCCCATTTGCTTTCGAGTAAGGTGAGGGGGCGTGACCAGGGACGGCTTGTTATAGGTTTCACATTATTTTCCCTCACTTGTTTGTCCAGAGAGTATCTGAGTGCTTACCATCAGCTAGGTGCTGTAGTAGGGAGTGTAGCACATGAACACTTCCAGCAGGAGGAGCTGGTTCTGATTTGGATTTAAATTTTTTGTTTTTTTAGTGTTTTATTTTTTGAGAGACAGAGAGTGAGTGTGGGGGGAGGGGTGCAGAGAGAGGGAGACACAGAATCTGAAGCGGACTCCAGGTTCCAAGCCGTCAGCACAGAGCCCGACGCGGGGCTCGAACCCACGAACCCCGAGATCACGACCTGAGCTGAAGCTGGATACTCGACCGGCTGAGCCACCCAGGTGCCCTGGTTCTGATTTGGATTTAAATGACAATTTCATAATTGTCCTCAACTCCAGCAATATGTCATTATTTCAGTTTTACCATCATATATTCATAAGCCTTCCTAGCAATGAACCGAAAATAAGGCAGGACAGGCTTTATCAGTTTCAAAGGAGTGTTCATTTAAAAACGGCCCTTTAAATTATGTACTGGAATGAGTACTCTGCTCATCAGCAAACGATTCTGTAGTTAAAAATCTCTTACTAAAAAGACCTCTTATTAAGCTCAGAAGGACATGCATCTAATTCCAACGGCTTTGTGTTTCATTGAATTAAAGAAATTCATATCAGTGAAGTGTTAACTGATATAATGTCTAGCTGTCAATTAAATTGGAAAATGTACTTGTTTATTATAAAAACTGAGTGCCTTCCATGCTATGAAAACCTAATAGTGTGCTTGCCTAGAAGATCAAAAGGGGGCTGCATGGGTGCGATGTCCTAGAGATCACGCTCTGGGATTCTTTTGATCCCCATAACTTCCGGTTAGTTTTTCCATGGCTGAGTGCCTAACAGCCTCCTGAGTGTCTGTGACAATGAATGACAGGCTGTATCGATGGAACTTGGGTAGAGTCATTTGGGGAATATATTTTTTTTATTTTTTATTTTATTTTTATTTATTTATTTTAATTTTATTTTTTATCTTTTAAAATTTTCATCCAAATTAGCATATGGTGCAACAATGACTTCAGGAGTAGATTCCTTAGTGCCCCTTCCCCATTTAGCCCGTCCCCCCTCCCACACCCCCTCCCGTAACCTTCAGTTTGTTCTCCATATTTAAGAGTCTCTTCTGTCCCCCTGCCTGTTTTTATATTATTTTTGTTTCCCTTCCCTTACGCTCATCTGTTTTGTCTCTTAAAGTCGTCATGTGAGTGAAGTCATGTAATATTTGTCTTTCTCTGACTGACTCATTTCACTTAACATAATACCCTCCAGTTCCATCCACGTAGTTGCAAATGGCAAGATTTCATTCTTTTTGATTGCAGAGTAATACTCCATTGTATATGTATAGACCACGTCTTCTTTAAATTTATTTTTTAATTCTTTTAACATTTATTTATTTTTGAGACAGAGACAGAGCATGAACGGGGGAGGGTCAGAGAGAGAGGGAGACACAGAATCTGAAACAGGCTCCAGGCTCTGAGCTGTCAGCACAGAGCCCGATGCGGGGCTTGAACTCACGGACCTCGAGATCATGACCTGAGCCGAAGCTGGACGCTTAACCAACTGAGCCACCCAGGTGCCCCCGCATCTTCTTTATCCATTCATCCATCGATGGCCATTTGAGCTCTTTCTCTACTTTGGCTGTTGTTGATAGTGCTGCTTATAAACATGGGGGTTCATGTGTCCCTTCGAAACAGCACACCTGTATCCTGTGGATAAATGCCTAGCAGTGCAACTGCTGCATCATAGGGTAGTTCTGTTTTTAGTTTTTTGAGGAACCTCCATACTGTTTTCCAGAATGGCTGCACCAGTTTCCATCCCCATGGGAATATATTTAAAAAAAATTTTTTTTAATGTTTATTTTTGACAGAGAGAGAGAGAGAGAGAGAGAGACGGAGCATGAGTGGGGGAGGGGCAGAGAGAGAGGGAGACACAGAATCTGAAACAGGCTCCAGGCTCTGAGCTGTCAGCACAGAACCCGATGTGGGGCTCGAACTCAGGGACCACAAGATCATGACCTGAGCTGAAGTCGGGTGCTGAACCGACTAAGCCACCCAGGAGCCCTGGGAATATTTTTAAAAGAGGCTTTGGGAGTGCCTGGGTGGCTCAGTCAGTTAAACGTCCAACTCTTGATTTGGCCTCAGGTGATGATCTCACAGTTCATGAGTTCAAGCCCTGTGGAAGGCTCTGTGCTGACGGTGTGCAGCCTGCTTGGGATTCTCTGTCGCGTGCGTTCTCTATCTCTCTCTCTCAAATAATAAAAGCAACTTCAGGTCATACAGTTAGTCCCCTGCTCCTTGGCTACAGAGAGAGAGCTCACCATATCCTCAGAAGTGTGCAGACGTCGATGCTGTTTGCTTTACTGGCTCACGTACCCCTTTCTCAAAGCACCCCCATTTCCTTACGAAAATCTCCCCACTCTTAGGTCTTGTCGAGAGGAACCCCTGCTTGTCACCATGCCCTTCTAAGGGTCAACCAAATCTCTTGGCTTCCTGTCCCTGGTAGAGCCCTAGTAGTCTCATGATCTCTCAGCCAGTCTTTCCTTTTTCCTCTTAATTAAATACTTATTTTGCAGTCACTGTAGATTCATTTGCCAATGTCAAAAGATAGAGGGGTCCCTGGTGGTAGCATCTTGTAAAGCTCTAATAACGATGTCCCAACCAGATACTGATGTGGATACAGTCAAGATATAGCACCTTCCCATCACCATGAGGACCCACACTGGTTTCGCTCCAGCCCCTTCCTGACGTTAAGCCCTAGCCACTGTTTTTATAATTGTATTTCAAGAATACTAGCTACATGGGATTGGCTGTTTTCACTGGGCATAATTCTCTAGAGATTTGTCCATGTTCCTGGATCGAGAGTTCATTGTATTGCTGAGTAGTCCCGGCTACTTAATATACATAATACATATTCATTCATATGTAATACATATTCATTCATTGCATCTTGACCAGCTGGTTTCTGCCCTGAGCCTGACTTCCTGCTTTCCTCCTCTTCACTTTCTGGAACCTTCTGGGGCAGTTCCCAGTGCTGTGGTTTCCATGATTCCCTACATCCTTGTAATAGATCTCACTTTGCTTTTGAGAACCAGACCCTTCCCGTCAGAGCCCTCAATGATCCAGAGTCTGGGGATTACGTGGTCAGATCAGCGTGGCTCGTGCTAACGAGTCAGCCGACAGGCTGGAGCTTAAACAACAGTGCAATTCTTGCCACTCCGATGTTTGAGTTCCTTGCCCGTTCTTCCAGCATTTTCCTACAAGGTCTGTGTGGAGACGATGCCATCATTCAGATGCACATATAGAGATGTGGAAAGGTACAGAATTTCTATGTACTCTGTCAGAATACTGCGGCTCTCACTCTTTGGTAATACTGTATTCTTTCAGCTTCTGCTTTCTGTGCTACCTCTGTTCTGCCTTTATAAAGATAAAAGTCGAGGGGTGCTTGGGTGGCTCAGTCAGTTGAGTGTCCGACTTTGGCTCAGGTCATGATCTCACGGTTTGTGAGTTCGCGCCCCGCGTTGGGCTCTGTGCTGACGGCTCAGAGCCTGGAGCCTGCTTCGGATTCTGTGTCTCCCTCTCTCTCTGTCCCTCCCCCATTCATGCTCTGTATCTCTCTCTCAAAAGTAAATAAACATTTGAAAAAAAAACTTAAGAGGTTGAAAATCTTCTGTAGTAAAACTGTTATTGTCTGTAGCCTAGGATTAGAGCCGAGGCGACTAGAGTCTGTTTTATCCCTTCAGCTTCTAGTTTTGAATTAACAGGAGTTCATTCTATTAGATAAGAAGCCTGTCACTGCTTCATTCTGCTCATGTAAAGAGTTACGGCCCTGCAGAAAGAGCCTGCTCGTTAAAGGCAGTCTCTCGTGAAGATAGGGATCTATTGGAGTGCAGGACGTGACCATCAGTGGTCGAGCCATTCAGACCTTGGGGAGGTTAGTGCCCGAGAAAAGGCTGTGTGGCAGAAACCCAGCAGTACCTCCCGGCAACACATTCCACTAAAGATGATTCATTGCAGTATTCAGTTAACTAGACTTATTTTCCATGCTCTGCTTTTTGTTGTTGTTGTTGATTTTTTGAGAGAGAGCTTGAGTGAGCAGGGCAGGGGCAGAGAGAGAGAGAGAATCTGCACTGTTAGAATCACACACGGGGCTCCAACTCACAAAACTGCGAGATCATGACCTGAGCCGAAACCAAGGGTTGGCCACTCAACCGACTGAGCCACCCAGGTGAAGAAGGACCCTTCTCCCTCCTCTCTGCCTTTGCAGCCCCAGGGGTACGCCACGTGTAAGAGTTGTCCTGCTCAGCATCTGTCTCGATCCTTGCTACCTTTTCATAACATCTGGGGCTTAATTCTTATTGCCAACACCTTGAATCTTTGTTTGAGCTGGGTCTGTTGAAGCCTTGCTTTCTGCTACACGCAGTGTCCCCTGGGACACACTTCATGCCTTACCAATGCACAAATCAGCATGAACTGCAGGTTTCAAGACTGTTGAATTAGACCCAGGGTAAGAATGACTGTAGGATTGGAGTTTTGAGATTGTAAAGCTGAAAGATCTGAAGTACAGTCGGGATTGAATTGCTGATTTTGATGGGTAAGGAAACAAAGGCCCAGAAAAGATCAGTGGTTTGACCCGAGTGTGTGTTTGCATCTCTGGGGAAAGCTGGAAATTTAAGTTCTTTCTTCAGTCCCTGGCATCCAGCCTGTGAGTTTTCAACAGTGGATGATGTAGTCCTATTATCTGCCTTATCCCGCCCCCCGCATGCGATTTAAAACAATCCAGAAAGTATTTTCAAAGCTCTGAGAATGTACCTCTTGGGCTTTGCAGATTACTTGTTTTAAGAGGAAAGGAAAGCCTGTTATAATATGGCTGTTTCTTGGGGTGTCTGGGTGGCTCAGTTGGTTAAGCACCTGACTGACTCTTGATTTCAGTTCAGGTCATGATCTCACAGTTGGTGAGTTCGAGCCCCACTTCAGGCTCTGTGCTGACAGTACAGAGTCTGCTTCAGATCTCTCTCTCCCTCTCTTCTCTGCCTCTCCTCTGCTTGCGCTCTCTGTCTTCCAAAATAAATAAACATTAACATTTTTCTTTAAATATGTGGATGTCAGGGCATCTGGATGGTTTACTCAGTTAAGCATCTGACTTTGCATTCAGGTCATGCTCTCATGTTTCATGGGTTCGAGACCAGTGTCAGGCTCTGTGCTGATGGCTCACAACCTGGAGCCTGCTTTGGATCCTGTGTCACCCCTCCCCCCTGCCCCTCACTTGCTTGTACTCTGTCTCTCTCTCAAAAATAAACATTAAAAAAATTTTTTTAAATGTGGGTGTTTCTTGGGCACCTTAACCCTAACCCTAACCTGGTACCACCAGTTCATAAAGGAGCCCCCTCAGTCCTTCCTTGGTTGGTGGGGGGGGGGGCCGGGGGCGGCGGGGATCGATGATCCCGTGGAAGGTCAGGATGTCCCCATTCCCCTGCCAGGACTCCGAACGGCAGACGGCCAGTAGAGGAGCTGCTGTGGCTTCTTGGCAAAGCCCAGGTCTCATTCTGGAACCTTTAAGTCGCTGTGGCAGAAGGTCTTTGCTCCCATCTTGGTCATACCCTTTTCCTTTTGGTAAAAGGAAGATGTATCCTTTCCCAGGGCTGTCCCAGCAGAGATGCAAACAGGTTGCTTAAACAGGTTTATTGTCTCTCAGTTCTGGAAGCTGGAGGCCAGGTGTCAAGGTGTCAGTGGCCGTCCTGCCCTGAAGGTTCCTGGGGACAATCCTTCCTTGGTTACGGATGCATCCCTCCAGTTGCAGCCTCTGTCTTCGCGTGGTCTTCTCTCCTGGGTGTCTGTGTCCAAATTTCCCTCTCGTAAGGACGTCAGCCATTGGATTAGAGCCCACTCTCGTCTAGTATGATCTCCTCTTAAATCGAGTCCATCTGCAAAGATCCTGAATCGAAATAAACTCACATCCCCAATTCCTGGAACTAGGACTTGGGCATCTGTCTTTGGGGCACACAGTTCAGCCCATAAAAGAGAGCGAGGGGCGCCTGGGTGGCTTAGCCCGTCAAGCATCTGGCCCGTGATTTCCACTCAGGTCATGATCTCTTGGATTATGCGTTTGAGCCCCCCCCCTCCTCTCCCCCTCCCCCACGCCCTTGTCGGGCACTGCGCTGACAGTGTGGAGCCTGTGTGGTACTATCTCTCCCTCTCTCTCTGCCCCTACCCCCATCAAAATAAATAAATAAACTTAAAAATACGATACAACTTGGTTTTGAGTTATAATCTACATATAGAACACTGTTCACATTGTAAGCATAGGCACTGATGAACTTTCACATAGTATGCCCCACTTGTAACCCAGATGAAGGAATGGAAGAAACCGGTGTCTTTTTGTCTTTGCCTTTGCCTTTGTCTTTGTCTTTCTTTTCTTTTCTTTTTTCTTTTCTCTTCTTTTCTTTTCTTATACCTTTTTTTTATACCTTTTTTTTAAGGTATACACCTTAAGGAAAGCCTCCCCTCTTACCCCAGGCTCTTTAGTTTGGTTTGTGCTTTTAATTCTTGTATGTTGCTGACACTTCTGGCTGGGTATACTGTAATAAAACCTCTGATGATAGGGGTTAGGAAGAAATTCCTGCGATGCTTGCGTCTCAGGTGTATCTTTAGTTTTTACTTAGGGAACCCTCATATTGAACAAGTACACGTTTTGACCACAGTGGCTTCCTAAGAACTCTATTGTAAAGAATACATATAGGGGCACCTGGGTGGTGGCTCAGTCAGTCAGTGTACGACTTGGACTCACGGTTCCTGAGTTCGAGCCCCACGTCGGGCTCTGTGCTGATAGCTTAGAGCCTGGAGCCTGCTTCGGATTCTGTGTCTCCCTTTTCTGCCCCTCCCCAGCCTGTACTCTGTCTCTCTCTCTCTCTCTCTCTCTCTCTCTCTCTCTGAAAAATAAACATTTAAAAAAAAATTTTTTTAATGAACTCTAAGCAAGGAGGGATGGCCATTTTTTGTTTTTTAAAGTTGAGAGTGAGAGAGGGCGGAGAGAGGCGGAGAGAGAGAATCCCCAAGCAGTCTCCACACTGTCAGCACAGGGTCTGACGGGGAACTTGAGCTCATGATCCATGAGATCGTGACCTGAGCTGAAGGTCGGATGCTGAAGTTGGATGCTTAACCCACTGAGCCACCCAGGCGCCCCAAGGACCCCTCTTTAAATGAGAGCAAGAACATTGTTGACTTTTGTCACTTAGGTTTTAAATTTTTTTTTTTTCAAATCACAGGCTGTTCACTCTTTTATAAAGAGAAAAAGTGGCATTTCTGTCTTATGTCCTACATGTCAAATACAGTGAAAAGAACCTCTGCCTGTTGTGTAAAATATTTTAGCTGTATTTGGAATCGGTCACTGTTCCTAAGCTGACTTTGTTTTCCAGATCCTTGGGTAGAATTTGTTTTATAGTCTGTCATGGGAGATAGCTGCTTCCCTGCTCTTTTGAACAGTGATTGTAAAATCCCAAGGAGTCCCGCATCAGTCCTAACAGACAAATACACACTTTACATCAAATTTTCCCCTAAAAGGACTGGATAAAGCACAAGAGACAGAATGACATCAGGCTGCAGCTAGCCTAAAAAATGACTTTGCTGAGAGCTTTGCCATGTTGTGTTAAGCCACCGAGACCCTGGAAGAGGTGGTGACTCCCTCTATCCTCAACGTACACAACCTGGAGGTGTGTTGGGGCTCCTACCTCTGTGCCTTGCCTCTGCACACTTTTACGTATGGTAAACTAAGCGTGTAAAATTAACTCAGTGTCTTTAGTTAACTGGTGAGTAATTCAATCTTTAACTTGGGAAAAACTGGAAGTGGGCTATGAAGCATATTTTTTTTAATGTTTATTTAAATGTTTTTATTTGTTTTTGAGAGAGCGTGAGTCGGGGAGAGGCAGAGAGAGAGGGAGAGACAGAATCCAAAGCAGGCTCCAGGCTCTGAGCTGTCAGCACAGAGTCCGATGCGGGCTCGAACTCATGAACTGTGAGATCATGACCTGAGGCCAAGTTGGACACTTAATGTATTGAGCCACTCAGGCACCCCAGCATATTCTAACGTCTAGTAAAAGATTGTACGCCCCCCTCCCCAAACCACAACCAAAAGGTCTGAATTTAGGGCTCCTTGAGTGGCTGGCTCAGTCAGTTGAGCGTCCAACTTCAGCTCAGGTTCTCACAGTTCTCACAGTTCAGATCTCACAGTTCGTGGGTTCGAGCCCCATGTCAGGCTTTGCACCAACAGCATGGAGCCTGCTTTGGAATCTCTATGCCCCCTCTCTCTGCCCTTCCCCCTGCTCATGCTCTTCCTCCCTCCCTCCCTCCTTCCCACTCTCTCTCAAACATAAACATTAAATAAACAAAGAGGTTTAAAAAAAAAAAAAGCTCTGAATTTGCTCTGTCTTGGCTGAAGCTGTGGCCACTACTGTGCCAGGAGAATTAAGTTCTTTTATTTTGAGTCTCTTTTTTTTCTTAAGACTTTAGAATGTTTCCATATTTGCTCCCAAAGCTATGAATGAACTTGGGAGAAACAAACAACATTAAGCGTTGAAGGTTTTGCCTGGACAAGTTGGCCACTGGAAAAAGTCAGCGAAGAGTTTTCTGATTTCTATGCAATCTCATTAGGACTGGAGTAGCTTAAATCTCCAGTGTTTTTCTTTTTCATGACTGAGAAGGGTTCCAAATTAGATAATAGTTTGGCTAACTTTGGTTTGATGCTAACTTCAGTTCACTGTGGATAAATAATATTACTCATGAGCTGAGGAATGTGTTTAGTGTAATAAAAACTTGCTTTCATGTAGTCTCATTTATATTTAAACAATTAGATTTTGTACGTATCAACCCTGCTTCCATCCATGGTTTTTAGTTTTTTCTTTTATGGGTTTTTTGTTTTGTTTTTTTTGGTTTTTCTGGTTTTTTGTTTGTTTGGTTTTTTTTACAGTGGTTTATACCATTAGTCTTTGCCATCAAAGAGTACAGGCATTAGACAAACAGAAATGTGATGACTCCTCATAGCTGCTGGATTTTTTTTTTCTTTAGGGTATGTGCAGTTTGTCTTACTCTTTTTTTAATATAATATTTTGTTTAATGTTTATTTTTGAGAGCGAGAGAACAAAGCTGGGGCGGGGGTGGGAGTTGCACAGAGAGAGAGAGACAGAATCCAGAGCAGGCTCCGTGCTATCGGCCAAAGTCGAATGCTTACCTGACTGAGGCACCCAGGTGCCCCTTCAATACAAACATCAGTAAGCAAGACATGTAGGTTTTCTTAGCCTGTTTCTCAGACATGATAAATTATGTGTCTCAAAATAAATAACATTTTAAAACATTTATTTATTTAATTTTATTTCATTTAATTTAATTTTATTTCATTTCATTTCATTTCATTTCATTTCATTTCATTTCATTTCATTTCATTTCATTTCAGTATGTTGAGAGGGATCACATACTTGCAGGGCAGGGACAGACAGAGAATCCCAAGCAGGCTCCACACTGTCAGTGCAGAGCCCAACGTGGGGCTCGAACTCTTGAACCATGAGATAGTGACTTGAGCCAAAACCAAGAGTCAGAAACTTAACTGACTGAACCACCCAGCCACCTTGCTCTGGACACTTAAAGAATCTTGACTCATTTGAAGGCACCCATGTCTTCTGGCCGGATTGTTCTGGTTTTCTGAGGACCTCGCCGCAGGCACGTCACGGCAGCATGGGCGACCTAGGCCGTTGAGTGTGCTGCCCGAACACCCAGCTCTGGTGCGTGGCCGGCTCCCACCCGTGGCTGACCACCTCCTGGGCCCCGAGACTCTTCGGGGCTCTCTCTGCTGTCTGCACGGTAGCTATAGCATCTGCGGGCCCGTGTGCTCTTTCTCGGGGGCCCCAGATGTGTCTGCTTCTGGTGCAGCCTCACAGGGCGCCTGGGCGCCTCGGTCGGTCAAGCGCCTGACTCCTGATTTCGGCTCGGGTCCTGATCTGTTCATGGTTCGTGAGCTCAAGCCCTACATCAGGCTTTGCACTGACAGCATGCAGCCTACTTGGGATCCTCTCTCTCCCTCTCTCTCTGCTCCTCCCCGCCTCTCGGTCTGTCCCTCTCTCTCTCTCTCTCAAATAAACAACAAAAAAACCCTGATGCAGCCTCCAGCTGACGCCTGCTTCCGTCCCCTGTGCCAGGACCACCGCACAGCCACCCTCCCTGCAGGCGAACATGGCCGTCCCCTCGTGGCGATTCCTACTGTGGGGAGAGCAGGGCTTCTGGCCTCCAGAGACTGATGCTCACCAGTGGTGGGAGGGTATCGCCCTGGAAGATACAGTCGGGCCTGGAGAACTCAGTGCTTGACTAGAGTGCTGAGGGAGCCCACATGACAGGGGAGGAGGGGACATGCGGGTAGGGATAGTGGCAGAATGCTGGGTGAAGGGACATGAGGAAGACCGCCTGGGGGGTAGGGTTCCCGCGTGCTGCCGTGGCTTCTGACACAGGAGAAGAGGCGTATATGACAGAGGAGGACCAGAGGTGCGTGTGTGGTTACGTGTATGTGACCTTCTGATAATGATTTTTTTTCTCACCTCATTTAAAAATTTGTTTTGATGTTTTATTTTTTTATTTTTTGAGAGCGAAAGCATGAGTGGGGGAGGGACAGAGAGAGAGGGAAACAGAATCCAAAGCAGGCTCCAGGCTCTGAGCTGTCAGCACAGGTCCCGACGCGGTGCTCGAACTCACGAACCATGTGATCATGACCTGAACCGAAGTCGGACGCTCAACCGGCTGAGCCACCCAGGTGCCCCTCACTCACCTCCCTTTTAAAAGCCAAGGATTGCCAGCCTTTGAGGTCCTAGGGAAATTATCGATAAAAATCCAGATGGTCAGATTTAGGAGAATTAAAAGAAAAAAAAAAAAAAGGCCTGCTCCCACTGAGTGCTGATTTCACTTCCACGAGCGGCATCTTTTGTACACGTGGCCCCTTCTCGACCTTATGAGCACTTGCTGTGCAAGTCAGGGCTTCGTGTTCTTCCCGCAGGGCTCAGCGAGGCCCTGTGGGCTGGACCTTTGACATCTGCCTTTGTCTCTTCCGGCTAATGTAACAACAATACCACAGACTGGGCAGCTCATAAACAAATAGTTATTTCTCGCAGTTCTGGAGGCCAGAAGTCCAAGTTCAACGTGGTGGCAGATAGGGTGTCTGGAGAGAGCCCTCTTCCCTCTGTATAGACAGCTGTCTTTCCACGGTGTCCTCCCATGAGGGAAGGGGTGACGGAGCTTGTGGGGTGTCTAGTAGAAGAGCACTAAGCCCAGTCCCGAGGGTTGCACCCTCATGACCCGATCCCGCCTGGGAGCGTCCCACCGGGCATCAGGGCTCAACATGTGAGTTTGGGGAGGACACAAACATTCATTCACCGCCAACATCACTGAAAAAAGAGTTTTTCAAGCAGAAAGACAGCCCTTGTGATGGAGGAGATCATCCATATTTTACCCAGCACAAAAAGCGAAGGCTTTAAGGGAGCTCTGAGTTTACCCAAAGGAAAGGTGAACGTAACTTTGGCCACGTTCCCTCTGAGCAGCGCGTCTCTTGGGTCGCACAGGGGCGGCGTTATCTGAAGGGACAAGCGCTGTTTCTTTGAAATGGCAGTAGGCTGGGAACGTCCATTAAAAATAAACAGCCGTGTGTTCTGAAAAGCCAGGGACACTTTGTTCTAATGTCCAGCGGTTCCTTTTCCTGTTTCGTGATTGCCTATCAGCTCTTGGAGATTGCTTTTCTACTTTGAAAACTGAAAACCTAAGTAATTCCAGTCATCTCTGTTTAACCGGCACTTAATGTTCCCACCATTTGTTTCCAGAAGCTCTGAGAGAGGGGCGCCTGGATGGCTCGTCCGACTCAATTTTAGCTCAGGTCATGATCTCACAGTTCATGGGTTCGAGCCCCACATCAGGCTCTGTGCTGACATTGTATAGCCTGCTTGGGATTCTCTCTCTCTCTCTGTCTCTTTCTCTCTCTCTCTCTGTCTCTTTCTTTCTCTCTGTCTCTTTCTTTCTCTCTCTCTCTCTCTGCCCCCTCCCTCTGTGCTCTCTCTGGCTCTCTCAATAAACTTTAAATAAATTAATAAATTAGAATATACATGCATGCATACATACATATATGCTTGGGGTGGTTTTGTCCCAACCAGTCTTGAGATTTCTAAGACTGACTTGAAAGACCAGGACTGGGGACACCTGGGTTAAGCACCCAACTTCAGAGTCCTTGTGATTCGCCGTCTATGATTTGGAGCCCCGTGTCGGGCTCTGTGCCGACAGTTTGGAGCTTGGAGCCTGCTTTGGATTCTGTGTCTCCCTCTCTCTGCCCCTCCTCTGCTCATGCTGTCTCTGTGGCTCAAAAATGAATAAATGTTAAAAAAAAAAAAAAAAGGACTGTAGTGGGGTTTTCGTCCCACGGTCCTTAGGATGAAGGCAGGGCTTGAGACAAAAACCTGGCCATCTTCACTGGTTCCCTTCCTCTGTTCGCCCCTTCCACAGTGTTGCCTCCTGCCTTGCAGCAGACATTGGTATAGGAGGGACTAGCAAAGATGCCACCTGGGCTTTGTTCTCAAAGACGGGCTAGTCCCGCCACGGGGCTAGAAGCAGAGGCAGAGGACCATCAACGGGGTTCATTGCAGTGGTTGGCGGTGCGGCCCGGGTGTCGGAGAGGCCAGGAGGAGGGCCGCCAGTCCCGCGGCGGAGGCAGGAGGAGGCTTGTGTGGCGTCCAACGGGAGCGAGCCAGGTACAGTGCGTGCATGTCCATGATGGGGGCGGTGGCCTGAATGGAGGGGACCTGGCCAGCAAAGCCCGCAGACAAGAAAGACCATTTTCTGTGGGGACAAAGAACAAAGGCTTCTTAGTTGCGGGTGTGTGATGTTGGGACAGGACCCGTGGTGCCCAGAACAACAAGGCCTGCTTTGCATGGTAATGATGGGCCTCATTAAACACGGTGGCTCCACCTGGCCCGATGGGCCTTGTGCGCGGCTGCCAGTGACCAGAGAGCCTGTCCCTGTGAGGCTGTCTGCTTCTCACCACGGTGGATGGGGTTTGCGGGGCAGGCGTGAAAATGGGATTTAGGCGGTGTCTTGCTTTTTGTGCGGATGTTCACGAGAGCTGGCCTGGTTGTCCCGGATACTTAATCCTTTCTCTAGAACAGTGGCTCTGAACTAAGGGTGATTTTTTGGGGGGTCCCCTAGGGGACATTCGGTAATATCTGGAGACATTTTTAGTTGTTACAAATTGGGGTGACGGATGGTCCTGGCATCTAGTAGGTGGAGAGCAGGGATACTGCTAGTAAACATTTTGCGCCCAGCACGACCCCCCACAACAAAGAATTACCCAGCCCCAGTCTCAGAGGTAGAGAAGTGTGACGTGATATTCCACCGTGAGCCGTCCCATAGTTTACTTTTTGGACATCTGGGTTGTTCTGGGGTCTTAGGTGTCATTGATGATGCTGGTGTGGACATTGTGGTATGGGCCCGTTGGGTAATGTACAGTCACACTGATGAGGTATAGGTTATGCAGTGTGGTTTCCCACGTGGTCACATTGATCCCACGTGGTCACATCCATGTAGCCTACAGGACTTGCAGGCATTGAAGCAGCCCACGTGTCCACTGACAGGTGAAAGAATAAAGAAGGGGCACCTGGGTGGCTGTCGGTTGAGCGACCGACCGACTTTGGCTCAGGTCATGGTCTCACGGTTCGTGAGTTCGAGCCCCGCATTGGGCTCTCCGCTGACTGCACAGAGCTTGATTGGGATTCTCTTTCCCTCCCTCTCTCTCGTCGCCCCTCCCCCGCTTGTGCACGCTCTCTCTCTCTGTCTCTCTCTTTCTTAAAAATAAACATTGAGAAAAAATAAAGACAAGGCATATATGTACAGGGAATATTATTGAGCTTTAAAAGGGAAGGCTGCTATGCATGATGTGCTGTGGCATGGATGGACCTTGAGAGCTATAACCAGGCGAAAGGACAAATACCGTATGATTCCACTTATGTAAGGTGTCTAGAGCAGTCGGGTTCCTGGAAAGAAAGAAGAATGGTGATTGCTGGGGGCTGGCGAGAAGGGGACTGGGGCATTGTTCGGATATAGGGTCAGTTGTACAGGATGAAGTTTTAGAGATGGGGTATACACGATGTGTTTATACTTAACGCTACTGAACTGTGCACTTTAAACACAGGGTTTTTTAAATTTTTAATTTAATTTTAATTGAGAGAGAACCAGTGGGGGAGGGGCAGAGAGAGAGGATAGAGGATTCGAAGCACCCTCCATGCTGATAGCAGACACCCAGACACAGGGCTTGACTCATCAACCGTGAGATCATGACCTGAGCTGAAGTCTAACACTTAAGCAGCTGAGCCACCCAGGCGCTCCGCGCCTTAAACACAGTTAAGAGAGTAGATTGTGGCGCATGTGTTTAAGCACCGTCGAAGAGCTGCAGGTGACCCCGTTTTCCTTTCAGGCACCCTGTGCTCCTGTGCAGGTCACCGAGCAACTGTGCACCCTGGGGCACACCCTCCTTTTCCTGCCTGAGGGCGCTAGGGGGCGACAGGGAACGTAGGTGTTGGGAGCCGCACAGATGATGAAGACATATTAAAGGAACTAGAGCTCATGGAATTGTGGGAGAATGTCCTCAGGGGGCATGTTGGGCAGCAGGAAGGCCTCTGACAACCCATGTCCACCCGGCTTGGGAAGACTGAGGGAGGCAGGCCCCTCGGTGTGGCCAGGCATCCCCCTGGCGGGCCACTGGTCTCGCGGCCCCAGTGTGGAGCAGTGGCCTGTGAAGACGTCCTGGGGCCTCCTGGGCCCCTCTGCAGCCATCCCTTGCTGACTGGGACCTTGTAGAGACCTTGTCACCAGTAGAGAATAGTGCTGCTGTATCGCTTCTGCCTCCCATAGTTGGGCAGGTTCATTCTAATGCAGAACCATACAGAGACGGAGATTCTGGAAAATGTAGTTCCCATTTTAACCAAGAGGACCCACTACTGACGCCTAAGTTGGAAACACCTTTTACTTATTGAATCCGTTCAAAGGGCCACCTGGGGAAATTCGTGTTCCTTTTTTTCCCTTTGCTTGACTGCAAATCTGTGGTATTTAAGCCACAAGTATTTTCAAGTATTTGTATCTTGAGAATTTATCATGTAAATCATGCTTTTTTAAAAGGGGGAACTGTGGTCTGGTTTCTACATAATCCGCTTAGGCTAAATTTTTGTAAAATATCATTTATATACTGTGGCTTTGTCTACTTAAGTTTTCTGTGATGCTATTATAGCTAAATAATGGAAAAAGGAAACTTTAAGTTAGGTTTAAACAATAGCATCTAGGATAACTGAGCTTTGGGATTTTTTTTTTTTTTTCTTTTTCAAACAGCCTCAGGAAAGGACTTAGAAACTATTGTACCTAAATAAATAGCTTGGAGCATTGTAAATGAAGCATTCTCCCTTACCACTTCAGCCTTATTTCCTAGTGTTAAAATCAAGAATGGGGGGTGCCTGGGTGGCTCAGTCAGTTGAGCTTGGGACTCTTGATTTCAGCTCAGGTCATGATCTCAAGGTTTGTGGGTTCAAGCCCCACGTTGGATTCTGCACTAACAGTGCAGAGCCTGCTTGGGATTCTGTCTCCCTCTCTCTCCGCTCCTCCCCCACCCATGTTTTCTCTCACTCGCTCTCAAAATAAATAAATAAACACTTAAAAAAAAAATCAAGAATAGAATCATTAGGTCACTGAAGCCTAGCCAGGTAGTTCCACTTGTTACACCAACAAATGGTAAGTGAAATAATTTGTGAATATGCTTGTGTAATACTTTAGAGTTTACAAAATATTTTTTTAGGTGACAAAACAGACAAAAATGAGTGACTTTAAGTTGACTAGTTAAGTAAATGGAGGAGTCAAGGCTTTTTTTTTTTTTTTTTTTTTTTTTTTTTTGAGAGAGAGCAGGAAAAGCGGAGAAGGGCAGAGGGAGAAAGAGAGAATCCCAAGCAGGCTCTGCGCTGTCAGTGCGGAGCGCGATGTGGGTCTCAAACTCACAAACCACAAGATTATGACCTGAGCCAAAATCAAGAGTGAGACGCTTAACCACTGAGCCACCCAGGCGCCCCTAAACGTTTTATTTTTTTAAGTAATCTCTACACCCAGTGTGGGGCTCGAACTCACAATCCTGAGAGCAAGAGTCCCACACTCCCACCTCTTTTAATCCTTCGCTGATGCTCATCATCTCCTTGCTCCCTAGCCGGCCCGTAGTATAATTTTGCTGCTTGGGCCCCGCGGGTGTCTGTTACTGCACTTGCCACGGGGAATTTATATCTGTCAGTGTCCGGAGAGGAGACAAACCGTTCAGTAATTTGGACAGGAAATGCTTCATATAAAGCAGGATTCGGCAGACCGGCGACATACAACACAGCGTTCTTTGTCTTGTCGGTTGCACAGAGTCGAGCGCTGGCTGTAGGCTGCGAGGCCCACGAAGCCTAAACTGAAACACTGCTCGCCGTGCGGCTCTTTACAGAAAGGTTTGCCCCCCCCCAAAAAATTATTACCTCTTAACGGATAATTACTCGAGTTGACAAGTAAAGAGGACTGTAAATGCAGAACCGCGGCTGTGAGGCGCAGCCATCACCCCCGGGGCTGAGGCGGGTGAGCGAAGGAAGAAGACCTTAGAGGTAGCCCACCCCTCCCGCCGGGAGTCAGGCCTCTGTGGGGGCGCGTGTGACCGCGTACCCCCGGCAGGGGCGAAACTCAAGGAGTCGCAGAGCAGCAGGGAGCGGGGCAAGGGTGCTGCCGGAGCCGGCTGGCGTGCCGGTGGAGAAGCCTCTGGGGAAGGCACTGGGGTGACGCTGCTAAAACTCGCCGAGAAGCCGCCCCCGCCCCCCAGCGTATCCGCAGAAGGTGCCCGGAAGCTACCGTGTTGCTGGGCACGCCAGGTGACTGCCACGCGCGGGGACTGCCGCGCCCATTAATGTGGCCAGCGTGACTACTATGCCACGTGACTGGCGAGCCACGTGACTGCCATGCTCACGTGAGCACCGCGCCCTTTGACGCCTTCGCGTGACTGCCACGCCCATCGCTGTCATGCTCACGTGACTGCCACGCCCACATGACTGGCGCGCGGTCATACCTGCCACACCCATGTGACTGCTGTGACCCCGTGACTGACGCATCGCTGACTGCCACGCCCATAACTGGGCACGTGACGACCCCATCCACATGATTGCCACGCCCATGTGACTTGCGTGTGGGCATAATGGCCACACCCACATGAAAGCCATGCCCCCAAACGGTCATGCTCACGTGACTGTCACACTCACGTGACTGGAGGGTGGACTTAAAGGCCTCGCCCATGTGATTCCCTTGCCCATTAAGGGTTAGGTCCCTTTGACGCCCTGCCCATGTGACTGGCACGCCCATAGCTACTGTGCTCATGTGACTGCTGTGCTCATGTGACTGCTGTGCCCACGTGACTCAATGCCCACGTGACTGGCGGGTCGGCCTAATGGCCACATGACTGTTATGCCCACGTGACTGCCACGTCCATTAACATGTGTCAAGCCATGCCCACATGACTGCCTTACCTCTTGACTGCCGCGCCCATTAACTGTGGAGTCCCTGTGACTGCCACACCCGTGAACTAATGAGCCCATGTGACTATCACATTCATGTGACTGCCTGACCTGTCCACGTGAGTGCTGTGCTCATTAACGGTCACGTCGGTCTGATGTGACTGGCACACCCATTAACTGCTGAGTCCAAATTACTGCCATGCCCGCGTGACTGCCATGCCCATTAACTGCCTCACCCACGTGACTTTTGCTCCTCCAATGACTTCCATGCTCCCGTGACTGCCGCACCTGTTAGCTTCTACGTCCGCGTGATGCCGCACCCACGTGACTGCCGCCCCCATAACTACCATGCTCACGTGACTGCCACGCCCACGTGACTGACGTGTCCCTCGACTGCCACACCCCTTCGCTGTCACGCCAAGCTACTGCCTTGCCCATTAACTGCCGTGCTCGCCTGACTGCCACACCCACGTGACTGCTGTGTCCATCAGCTGCCTTGTCATCGTGACGTCCACTCCCGTGTGATGGTCGCGCCCATTGACTGCCTTGCCCACGTGACCCTAGTTCACGTGACGCCAAGCCCCCAGTGAGTGCCACGTCCACGTGACTGCCACGCTGAATCACGGCGCCACGCCCACGTCTCCGCCTTGTCCGCGTGACGACGTGCCCACGTGATTTTTCATGGCCACGTCAGTGTGGCACCTCGTGAGTGCCATGCCCACGTGCCGGCCTCTCCCACGTGACTGGTGCACCCACGTGATGGCCGCATCCACCTGATGCCGTGCCCACGTGACTGCCGCCTCAGGGGAGCAGGTATAGAGGAAGGCAGGCCGCAAGTGGAAAGGGTGACGGAGTCCCCTTCTGGTGTCCCTCCCGTGCCCTCTGCTGACGGTCCTTACTGGTGCCTGCGGCAAGGAGAAGCGGGCACAGGGCCCCTCTGCGGGATCTTCAGGGGAGGCCGCGGAGGGCAGAGCTAGAGCCGAGGCGGCACGTTGCTAACCGGCAACGTGAGAGCCGGAAGTCTTCGTGCCCCTTCTGGCCTGAACCCTCCCTGACACCTGACGGTGTTTAGAAGATGCTCCTTGGATGTGGCTTTCCGGAAGCCGTCCCTTACGTGCGTAGGCCTCTGTTCCTGGGACGCAGGGACGATGTGGTGATGAGGACTTTGCAGAGCCCTCCTGTCCCGGACCTTGGCCCCGTAGAGAGGAGGCCCTCGCTCGGGCCTCATCCGGCCGCAGGCGGGCAGCCGGGCCCGGGCTCGGGAGGAGCGCTTCTCCTTTGGCTCCTGGCGCGGCTGGCCTGGCTTCTGCGCTGTACTCCCGACCGCCTGATGCGGAGCCCCTCCTCTGCCGATTGTGCTTGAGCCGTCCTCCACATTTCGGTTTCCGTCTCTGGCTGTCCGGTGCAGCCTCCAGATCTTGTCCTCCTCTTCCGTGACGCTTTTGTTGGCCACATTCCCCCTCCGCGCACGAGCTCGTCACCCAGGCGTGTCTTCCTTTTATATATCTCGTCGGCCGGGGTCTGGTCTGGCGGTTAGTTAACCTGCCTTGGTCCCGTTGTGCAGGCCACATTTGCCTTTCTTTTTATGGGGTCTCACGTGACCAGCTCTCCTTTTAGGGAGGCTGAAAGGAACGTGTTAGAATAGTCAGAGCGAGCCGTCGCGTTCTTAAATGCCTCAGCGTAAACACCAACTCGCTCACCGGGAGACCAAAGCCCAGGAGGTGGGTTGTGGTTTCTTTTGTTAGTTTTAGGGGGGCATCGTTTTGTCTTTTCTCTTGCTTTTTGATTTTGGTTGTCAACCATGAGGGAAAAAAAGAGGTGTTTTTTTTTCTTTCCACAATTGAGATTTCGTTGGTGGTTTGGTGATCCGTACACAGACATTTCATTTTGTCTAGATTGTTTTGAAGTTTATTTATTTATTTTGAGAAAGAGAGAGAGAGAGCATCCCAAGTAGGCTCCGCAGTGTCAGCACAGAACCGGACATGGGGCTTGAAATCACAAATAGTGAGATCGTAACCTGAGCTGAAATCAAGAGTCGGACGCTTAACCGACTGAGCCACCCAGATGCCCCTCATTTTGTACAGTTTTTAACACAGATACCAAAGACCTAAAAAGATGTAGTCTGCCACTCTTATGTAAACCGTTATTCCGGTGACTTTACAGCTTGAAATGTGGAGGCAGATTTTCCTTAGGAAGAGAGAAGTATCAGTATCTTGTGTGTCGATAATCTGTTCAATCACAGTGCTCCCCACCTCATTCACAATTCACAATTTAACATCCTAAACACGACTTGTTCAAACTTCCAGGTTTTTCACGGCACACGACCAACGTGTTTAGGGAAACTGGGCTAGCACGCTCAGGAACTGAGCGCACCGAGATCAGGGAATGGTTTTCTTTAGGAATTGTGGGGAGAGAGGTAACTTTCAGTGTTCGAGACACACGAAATACACGACCGTGCCTCCAGATTGCCACGTAGCATGCTTTGTACTGTCGGCTGTAAAAACTGCTCGCCTGACCCGTGGACTGTTAAGCTGACCCAGACAGCCAGAGCCTCCTGGGATTCCATATCTTGCTCTTTCCTGGTTGTACTAAAAAATACATAACCAGCGAATGATTTTGCCTCTTAAAAAAAAAAAAGTTACACTTAACTCGGATGAGGTGAGATTCTCTCCTTCAAAATATTCCCAGACTTAGTAAAAAGCTTACATTTCCAAAATAGCGATGAAACTCCCCTCTGGATTCTGTAAGGAGACAGGGCCCACCAGTAAGACGTGGCGTGTGATCTTAGGCTGGGCTGGGCTTCCTTCACCTCTGCTTCTCCAGAGGCTGGGCTCTCCTGAAGCTTTCGTTCCTCTGTTTCCTCAGGTAGATCTGTAGTTTCTTGGTCAGTCCCTTCAGCCTGTTTTCCCATTTGTTTGCCCTTTTTTTGTTTGTTTGTTTGAAGAGGTTTTGCTCCATTTCCACTTTTGCTGGTGCAGGTTTTAGCTGACAACTTGCGTGTCTCCTCTGGGGCTCCCTCACCGCCCCTGCACCTGAGTTGACCTTTCTCTCGGGCATCTTGGCCGTGGAGAGGGTGCCGGTCGGTCCCGAGATGCCGAAGAGCCTTCTAGAAGCTGGGCTGCCTGGCTTGTGTGGCTTCTCTCGTCACAGGGGGCCGGCAATTATTGCTTGTTCGAGTCTCCAACACGTTTAGGTGGAAGTTTCCAGTTTTCAATGGGCTTGTCTGTTACCAGAGATACACATTCAGGTTGTTTCACTACTTGATACTTCCCCTGGATGAGTCAGGTTTCCTTTCCGAAGCTTTTTGGTTCTGGGAGAATGAGTAAAATACTGAAATTAAGCAGCCTGAAGCGGTGACATCAGGGGCTGACATCAGGGATTGCCCCGTCTAACAACAGGCATTGCTTTGTCATGCAGTTCCTGTTGTCTGGACCATTCTTGAGGTAGAACTGATAAGTTGCACGTGTGATTCATGGCCTTTGAAATAGGATATTAGACTCCGTGTCGTTTTCCTCCTTTCATTTTGATCTCTGGCCATCGTGATTTTCTGGATCACTCGAGCACAACACCTCCGCACCACTGGCTTCTTTCCTTTGGCCCATTGTGTCCATCTGTGACGACATCGTGAGGTCTTCCCTCACAGCGTCTAGAGTCCTTGCCCACGTTCCTGTTCTCTGCCCTGTGTCGTTTTGAGCCCTCGTTTCTGTCCAGCGCCAAGATGGAGGTGAGGATCTTCGTCATCGCCACCTTGTTCTTAGGCAGAAATTCATTTCACGTGTTGTGCCTGCGAGGTTCATCTTCCACAAATACTTGCGTGAATACTATCATTTCCCTACTTCCATGCCTGCTTTCTCTGCGCCTTCACTGCCTACGGGATATTGTCCCAGATTCTGATTCAAGGTCAAGTTCCTAATCTTCTCCCTTCTGCCCTTATCTTCAAACGCCCTCTTGTGAGAGCTTTACACCCTGCCAGGCTGACATTCCTGTGACACGCCTGGGCTTCCCGCCCGTGCCCCTGTCTTCACGTCAAGACCCGACTTTGGCATGTCCTCCCCGAAACATGCACTTCCTTTCAAGTTGTGTTCATGGCCCTTCCCATTTGTGAAACTGCATTTCCGCCCCCGAGACGGAGGTGAACGTTGCCCCTCGTGCTGCCCCCTGCATTGGACGCGATTCCTTTCAGCGTATGTCTGGTCCACTCCCAGACCCGATTCTTTTGCCTCTGTGGGTCTTCATTCCCGATCATCTGTAACGTCCGTTCCAAGAAGTATGAAAACTTTGTTCCAAAATGACTCTCGGGCGTTTAGGTGACTCAGTCGGTTCAGTGTCTGACTTTGGCTCAGGTCGTGATTGCACGGTTTGTGGGTTCGAGCCCTGTGTCAGGCTCTGACCTGCCAGCATAGAGCCTGCTTTGGATTCTCTGCCTCTCTCTCTCTCTCTGTGACCCTTCCCCGTTGATGCTCGCCCGCTTGCTCTCAAAATAAATAAATGATAAAAAATGAAGGCTTGCGTTAACTGTTTCTCCCCACTGCTGTTTCCAGACAACATATTCCTATAAGAAGAGTAAGGCCTTCTTTACGTCACGGGACATCTCACTTCATTGGGACGGTGAGCGTGGGTTTGCCGTACGGAATGCCAGTTAGTGACTCGGGTGGGATATGTGGACTGGCGCGGGCGCTCGGGACTCCCGTTCTGTACGTGTGAAGTGCGTGCCACGTGGGCCCGCATCGTGGGCACGGCAGGGTTTGTCTCTGCCCGCCTTCCGTTGTGCGGGGGACTCTTCTGGGTTGGAGCAGGTGACCTTGGCCGGAACTGCCCTGCTGGTGGCTCCCACCCTCTGTACACGTAGGTGGTCGCCCCTACTGGTTAACAGTGCCAAGCACGGTCCTTTGTAGCGTGTGGCCCTGGGGACGGAATGCCCATCAGCGTTGGGTTTGGATACACTGTCACGTGCGGGCAGGCAGAGTCCTTATCCTGTGCGGGTAGCACCGACTTCAGGTTTGTTCTTCGCCAAGTTGAAGCCTAATTAATCCCACCTGCTGTGAGATGTTTGGGGGGTGGTATAGAATGCAGGTTTTCAAAGCTGCTTTTTCTTTTCCAGCTTCTTCCCCCAAGAGCACAATAAATATCAAAGAGAAACTTTGTCTTGGGGAGGAAGCCAAGGGCGGGGGTGCAGGGGGGAGGGTAAAGCCCCAGCTACTTTATCTCCCAAACCCAGACCGATTTTTTTTTCTGGGAAGTGTAGGTGGAGTGCGTTAGGGCGAGGCTGAAGGAGGCTTTGGAATGCAGTCTTCCTTTATAGAGGGGAAACTGGAGAAGTCTTTACGGATGAGAGGAAGTAACATGGTGTTCCTCTCCGTGGCGAAGCCGGAGGACATGACGGGGCTTCACGGGAGTCTCGCACAACTTGTCCATAGAAGGGTTTGTGGGGATGACGCGGAGAAACCCACCAAGTGGTAGCTGAGCCAGACACCGGTGACGTGTCCCCTCCAGGGCCTGCTGCCTTCACAACTGTCCTGAGACCCTGCAGGTCATTAGTCACGGTGCTTTTGCCTAAAGACGTTCTCTTTCACTGCAATTCAAAGGGAATCACTGTAGGGAGGACGCTTATGTTCACTCTTATCATGGCGTCAGGATCTTTTCTTGTAGATACAGAAGAATGTGTGACTTTTAGTAAGCTAAATGTGTCTGACACAAAACTCACCATTTTAACCCCTTTAGAATGTGTGATTCAGGGGCGCCTGGGTGGCTCAGTCCATTAAGTGACGACTCCTGGCTTCAGCTCAGGTCATGATCTCATGGTTCGCGTGTTTGAGTCCCGTGTTGGGCTCTGCACTGTCAGTGCAGAGCCGGCTTGGGTTTCTCTCTCTTCCTTTAAATAAATAAATAAACTTAAAAAAACTTGTATGTTCTGTGGCTTCCTCATGGTGCCTGGCCCTTGTGTGTTGTGATGAGTCTCCAAAAAGCGCATCCTTCAAGGCTGCACCAAATGCCATGGGCTCTGTGAAAATGTTCCTGGAGGGTCCATCCACACCATAGAGGGCAAGCCGACTTCTCACTCGTCTGGTACTTCATTTATCTGTCCCTGTATCTCTACACTGCAACTCAAAGCACCGTCTCCTCTCCTGGGAGCTTGTTAAGGATGGTCTTAGAGACGCAGAAGTTCAGGCCCCACCCAGGACCTGCTGAATCAGATCTGCATTTAAAAAACATTTTTTTTAAGTTTTATTTATCTGTTTTGAGAGAGAGGGCATGAGCAGAAGAGGGGCAGAGACGGGGGGGAGGGGAGAGAGGGAGAGAGACAGAATCCCAACCAGGCTCCACACTGCCAGTGCAGAGCCTGATGCAGGGCTCAAACTCACAAACTGTGGGATCACGACATGAGCTGAAATCAGGAGTTGGATGCTTAACTGACTGAGCCACCCAGCCACCCCCAGATCTGCATTTTAAACCCCGGGAGACTTGTGTGCACATTACAGGTTGAGAAGCATTGGCCTCTAAGCCTAGAAATGTCTTCGAGGCGGGAACTACATCTTGCAAGACCCACTGTCCAGTATCTAGCGGTTTTTGTGCATAGTACTTGCTCTGTAGATGCTTACTGAAAGAATAAGTACAAACTCTGCACGCAGATGGCTTTTTTTGCACTCATGCCACCAAAGCATTTACCTAATGGAATTCAGGCAATAGTTCGCTGGGTACAGACCCAAGTTACCATCTGCATGTGTTCTGTATTCTAGATTTTGCCCTCCAGATTGTGTACTTAGCGCCAAGAGGAGAGAGAGAGAGGAGATGAAACTGACCCAGGCACGCCTTGAAGGCCGCCTTGAGGGCCTGCAGCGTCTGGGTCCCCGTTTTGGGGGACAGGTGCTGGTCTTGACCCCAGCCACCACAGTGCTGCGGGCTCTGGTAGTGACCCCAGCCGGAGCGTTGGTCAGCTTCCCCTGGGGGCTTTCCCCGCACGGGCAGGGTCGCCGGCCGTCCTCGTCAGTGTGAACTTCGGTGGTGGAGGCTCTGCTGCGATGCTCACCCTTTCTCCTTTATCTCCTGTGGTTTACCTGGTGCCCTCTTTCACCAGCGCTCTAATTGTTGGGGATCCAGGGTTCCATCTCTGTGGTTATCTGCCCGTGACTCTGTCTTCTGTCCGGGCAGCCTCCTTCAGTCTCCCCAGCCCCCTGGTTTTGTTTTTTTTTTAAGTTTTATTTATTTCTGAGAGAGAGTGAGTGTGTATGCACAAGCCAGGGAGGGGCAGAGAGAGAGAGAGAGACAAACAGAATGGAAGCAGGCTCCAGGCTCTGAGCAGTCAGTACAGAGCCCGACACGGGGCTTGAACCCATGAACCACAAGATCGTGACCTGAGCTGAAGTTGGACACTTGACCTACTGAGCCACCCAGGCACCCTGCCCCTCAAATCTTTAAATATCTTCTGCTTGGGGTCACTCCATGGGTGGGCCACCTTTCCCTGGATGCTCTTCTCCCACAGCCAGCTGCCCACGGACCCTCCACCTGGACAGCCCCTTGGCCTCTCGCACAGGACGTGTCAAAAACCTAAGCTCTCCACTGAATGTCACCTGCACCTTGACTGTACCTGGCTGAACGTGTAATCTTGGGCAGGTGGAAATTTATTTACAACGTGTCCGTTACTGTGTTGGGATAAAATTGTCTAGACTTTTGAAACCAGTTATTAACAAAAATACGAAGCCATCCATTCGGTTAAGAAGTGGCCGTTTACTTGCATTGATGGTGTTGACTTACAATGAATAATTGCTTGGTTAACCTGAGAGTTCAAACGTCGTCCTTAGATTTAAGCGGAGATTTGAGGCAACTATCATTCACTTGCAGAACTGAGGCATGTAAGTTGCTTAGTACCCAGTTTTTTAACCCGGAGGAAAGATGTACTGCTCTACTGCTTTGTGAGGGCTTTGTAAGTAACTGTTAGGTTGGCCACGGCAAACAGTCAGGCAGTGACCTTTCAGACCGTACACAGATAGTCTCACAAACGTTAACTTTGTTCACCGGTTTTCCTAGCAGTTTGTAAAGATAATTGCTTTTTGGTATAAAACTGGGGTTGGCAAACTGTTTTGTAACAAGCCAAGTAGTAAATACTCTTGGCTTTGTGGGCCAGGCGACTCATTGCTGTCCTGTAGCCATATGTAAGCAAGTGGGTGTGGTTCTATTGCAGTAATATTTTATTTACAAAAAAGGCGGGGGGGGGCGCATCTGGCTGGATTTCGCTCATGGGCCATAGTTTGCCAAGCACTAGTAGAGAAAGCAGACAGGGTTAATTGCTGCTGAGATTATTATTACTGTATAGAAAAAAACTAGGTTTAGTATTTAAAGACCAAGATTTCTCAGGGGCGCCTGGGTGGCTCAGTTGGTTAAGTATCTGGCTCTTGATTTTGTCTCAGGTCATGATCTCTTGGTTCATGAGTTTGAGCCCTGAGTGGAGCTCTGTGCTGACATCATAAAGCCAGCTTGGGATTCTTTCTTCCTCTCTCTGCCTCTCCCCTGAGTGGGCACTCTCTTTTTCTCTCTCTTAAAATAAATAAACGTTTTTAAAAATGCCACATGTTGCAGAATTCTTTTTATTTGTTTAAATGTTTAATTTTTAAAATTTATTTATTATGAGAGAAAGAAAGAGAGAGAGCACAAGTGGGGGAGGAACAAAGAAAGAGGGAGAGAGAAGCCCAAGCAGGCTCCATGCTGCCTGTGTGGAGCCTGACACAGGGCTCGATCTCATGAACCATGAGATCATGACCTGAGCCAAAATCAAGAGTTGGATGCTTAACCGGCTGAACCACACAGGCGCCCCATTGTTCATTTATTTTGAGAGAGAGAGAGAGAGAGAGAGAGAGAGTGCAGGGGAGGGGCAGAGAGACAGGGAGAGAGAGAATTCCAAGCCGACTCCACATTGTCAGCACAGACCCCAATGGAGGGCTCTATCCCACAAACCGTGAGATCATGACCTGAGTCAAAATCAAGAGTCAGACGCTTAACCACCTGAAACGCCCAGGCGCCCCTGTAGGATCCTTTTTCTGTGAGCTATCCAGCAAGGGCAAATGCATAGAGACAGGAGGTGGGTTAGTGGTGGCCAGGGCTGGAGGGGATCAGGAGGTGACTGCTCACGGCTACCAGGTTTCTTCTGGGTTTAGGACGTGATGGTTCCACAGTTCTGTGAATATACTAAAAAGTCATTCACTTGTATATTTATGTGAGTGAGTTTTGTGGTATTTGAACTCTCTCTCAGTAAAGCAGTTACAAGAATCTAGGTCTGGGATTAATGTATGAGAAATAGTACATAATAAAAATAACCCATCATTATTGTTTGGATAAAGGATTTCCAGAAAAGGGCCCTGTATCTTTAGATCCACCGTTTTGGGTCGTGCGTGTTCCGGAGCGCATGCGCTCTTTCCTGTTCCCTCGGTGAAGGTAGCCCAGGTCCGCGCAGAGGCAAGCGCTGGGTGAGAGATGTGTCCCTCATCCGTCAAATAGGAATCCGCGCAGCCTCAGGGCCTAGATGGGGTCCTGGCCGATCCCAGAGCCAGTCATAGAGCTGTGGGCGGCACACGTCACAGGCACGTTGCTCCTGGCTGACTTCTGGGGACTTGCTTTGCTTGTTTGGAGGCTCATGGCACGTGCGTCTTTGTTGCAGATTGAAGAAGGAAGTAAAGCTGCGGCAGTGGACAAGTTACTGGCCGGGGACGAGATCGTCGGCATCAACGACATTGGTCTCTCAGGGTTTAGACAGGAGGCGATTTGCCTGGTGAAGGGCTCTCATAAAACCCTGAAGCTGGTAGTGAAAAGGTAAGACCCACCCTTCGTGCCATTTTCACAAACGGAAGTGAGTAAAATAGCAAAAGGTGAAGCCAGGTCTGCTGATCTGTATCACTGCAAGCAAATCCCGGTTTGGACTTAAGGGGTGTGTGTGTGTGTGCGTGTGTGTGTGTGTGTGTGCGTGTGTGTGTGCGCGCGCGGGCCCGCGCGCGCGCATGACCATAAAATTCTACTCCTTGGCCAAAGGTGAATCCAGCGTCCAAAACTTAAAAGATGCCTTCTTCTAGTACTATGTATTGTTTATTTGATACATTAAGTGAATTTGAATGCTTTTTTCTTTTCTTTTTTTGATTTAAAATCAAGTTAGTTAACGTACAGTGTGGTCTTGGTTTCAGGAGTAGAACCCAGGGATTCATCGCTTACATATGACACCCAGTGCTCATCCCAACAAGTGTCCTCTTAATGCCCATCACCCATTTTCACCACCCCAGTCAACCCTCAGTTTGTTCTCTGTATTTAAGAGTCTCTTACGGTTTGCCTCCCTTTCTGTTTTTATCTTATTTTGCCTTCCCTCTCCCTGGGTTCGTCTGTTGTGTTTTTTAAATTCCACTTATGAGTGAAATCACATAATATTTGTCTTTCTCTGAGTTATTTCGCTTAGCATCATACATTCTAGTTCCATCCACACGGCTCCAATGGCAAGATTTTATTCTTTTTCATCACGATGGAACATATTCGATTGTATACATAAACCACATCTTCTTTATCCATTTGTCAGTTGATGGACATTTAGGCTCTTTCCATACTTTGGCTATTGTTGATATTACTGCTGTAAATACTGGGGTGCATATGCCCCTTCAAATCAGCATTTTTGTATCCTTTGGATAAATACCTAGTAGTGCAGTTGCTGGGTCAGAGGGTAGTTCTATTTTCAGTTTTTTGAGGAACCTCCATACTGTTCTCCAGAGTGGCTGCACCAGTTTGCATTCCCACCGACGGTGCAGAAGGGTTCCCCATTCTCCACATCCTCTCCAGCATCTGTTGTTTCCTGAGTGGTTAATTTTAGCCACTCTGACCGGTGTGAGGTGGTATCTCATTGCGGTTTTGATTTGTATTTCCCTGATGATGAGTGACGTTGAGCATCTTTTCATGTGCCTGTTAGAATGCTTTTCTCTTTTCTTCAGCCATATGTAGGTTATTCTGTTAGAAAGCTGCACTGACGCTTCAGATGAAGTGTTGTTACCTCTTGTTTCCACAAGGTGGCAGGCTACTGCGTTTTCGCCTGAAAGGAAAATGGTGCAGGGCTGCCTGTACACTTGTCAGCTACCAGGAGTTTCTAGCGCTGTGCTGAGGTCTGGGGGGAGCGCGCTGCCTGTTCCTGTAAATCAGATTGCAGAACTTTGGAGGACTTGAAGTGGTTAGAAAAGGGGAATGAGGGGCGTGATGTTTTTATGCACAGGAGCGACCCTGAACCCCCATAAACGTACTTGTGATTTCTTGTCTTCAAATAGAAGTAATTCTCTACCTTGCATTTTGTAGTTGGCTAATTCACACTAAAGTGTTTGCATGCCCCTCCTCTTTTTTTTTAAGTGGAATTAGTGTATTCTTTCAAGTTTAAGTGTAAATTTTAAAAAATAAATGGACTCAGGAGCTTGAGTGGCTCAGTTAAGCGTCCGACTTCGGCTCAGGTCATGATCTCATGGGTTTGTGGATTCGAGCCCCACGTCGGGCTCTGTGCTGACAGCTCGGAGCCTGGAGCTTGCTTCGGATTCTGTGTGTGTCTCTCTCTCTCTCTCTCTCTCTCTCCCTTGCTCGCTCTCTCTCTGTCTCTCTCTCAGAAATAAGTAAATAAACATTTTTTAAAAGTGTGTTAAAAAAATAAATGGACTGAAGCATTTACTTCCATTTTTAGTACAAGTAGACTTGAAAGCCTATTCCCAAAGGAATTCACTTTTTATTTTTTATTTTTTTTTAACGTTTATTTATTTTTGACAGAGAGAGAGACAGAGCATGAGCGGGGAAGGGGCAGAGAGAGAGAGGGAGACACAGAATCCGAAGCAGGCTCCAGGTCCCGAGCCGTCAGCACAGAGCCCGACGCGGGGCTCGAACCAACAGACCGTGAGATCATGACCTGAGCTGAAGTCGGACGCTCAACCGACTGAGCCACCCAGGCGCCCCTCACTTTTTTTTTTTTTGACTGAAACCATATCCAAGGAGGAGGCTCAGAAACAAGGAAGAAAAAACTCTATTTCATTGCCACACTGAATTAACAACTTCATTTCCAAGTGGTACAGACTACCTTCTCTGTAAATCAGAAAAATAAACTCTTAGGTGGGCAGTTTGGGAGCCCTTTGGAGAGGATGAGATAGGGGAGACTCCGTCATATTGTATAATTATTCCTTTGTGGTCACGTTAACGACCTTTCTAAGGCAGGATACGTGTTCTAGGATTTAGTGGCGCTTAGTGCAGTAATGATGATGCGAAGGGAAGCGTGCTCCACAGAGGTGAGCTGGGTGTTATCAACTGCCTCGGGGAGTCCTTACCAGCTCCCCAGCTGATTGAGGTTGCCCCCTATCGTCTCTCATAGGAATCTGCGGGTTTACTTGAAAATGAGACAGTAGTTTTTTTTTTAATGTCTATTTATTACTTGTTTTGGGAAGCGGGGGGGGGGGGGGGGGGCAGAGAGAGGGAGGGAGAGAGAATCCCAAGCAGGCTCTGCTGTGCCAACGCAGAGCCCGACACGGGGCTTGAATTCATGGACTGTGAGATCGTGACCTGAGCCAAAACCAAGAGTCAGACGCCTGACAAACTGAGCCAGCCCCCCTCTCCCGCCCCCTGAGGCGCCCCCTGAGATGGTAGGCTCTGGCTGTCTTGTTGGCAGAGATCTAACAGTTAGCGAGACCCATCGGTGAGATTGTGGGGAACCAGCATGTATTTGATACAATGCCGATTGGACTACAGGTTAGACAGACTTTCCGGCGAGTAGTTTGGCGACATGTTTCAAAAGGCAGGTCTCGGACCCACAATTTTCGTTTCTGGGATCCTAGATACTCAGCAAAGGGAAATTACTGAAGTGAATTAGAGACCACCCAAACTGTAAAGTGCTGCTGTTACCAATGATGTCAGCGTTCCCTGACATGGGAAGGCGCCCCACGAAGTCCAGGTGAGTGGAACACGTAAGAGAACTGTGTATGTCCCATTCTCACAAGGTTGGTCGGTTGGTTTGTTAGGTATGCTTCACGCCAGCATGCAGCCCAGCATAGGGCGTGAGCCCAAGACCTGAACTGAGATCAAAGGTCAGAGGATTAAGGGGGTGCCTGGGTGGCTCGATCGGAAGCGTCTGCCTTCGCTCAGGTCATGACCTCATGGTTCGTGAGTTCGAGCCCCACGTAGGTTCTGTGCTGACAGCCCGGAGCCTAGAGCCTGCCTCAGGTTCTGTGTCTCCCTCCCTCTCTGCCCCTCCCCCACTCATACTGTCTCTGTCTGTATCTCTCCGTCACTCTGTCTCTCTCTCCCTTAAAAATAAACATTAAAAAAAAAGAGGGGGCACCTGGGTGGTTCAGTCGGTTAAGCGTCCAACTTTGGCTCAAGTCATGATCTCACGGCTTGTGGGTTTGAGCCCCGTGTCAGGCTCTGTGCTGACAGCTCAGAGCCTGGAGCCTGCTTTGGATTCTGTTTCCCTCTCTCTCTGCTCCTCCCCCGCTTGTGCTCTGTCTCTCTCTCTCTCCCCCTCCCTCTCTCTCTCTCTCTCAAAAATAAATAAACATAAAAAAAATTTTTTTTAGAAAGAGTCAGACATTTAACCCACAGAGCCACCCAGATGCCCCGTTCTTAGTTTTAATTTTTAAAGATACTGTGGTACAATACATATAACAGAAAATTTACCATCTTGGGAATGCAAGCTGGTGCAGCCACTCTGGAAAACAGTATGGAGGTTCCTCAAAAAACTAAAAATAGAATCACCCTACGACCCAGCAATTGCACTACTAGGCATTTATCCACGGGATACAGGTGTGCTGTTTCAAAGGCACACGTGCACCCCCATGTTTATAGCAGCACTATCGACAATAGCCAAAGTATGGAAAGAGCCCAAATGGCCATCGAATGGATGAATGGATAAAGAAGATGTGGTACATATATACAATGGAGTATTACTCAGCAATCAAAAAGAATGAAATCTTGCCATTTGCAACTACGTGGATGGAACTGGAGGGTATTATGCTAAGTGAAATGAGTCAGTCACAGAAAGACAAATATCCTATGACTTCACTCACATGAGGACTTTAAGAGACAAAACAGATGAACGTAAGGAAGGGAAACAAAAATAATCCAAAACCAGGCAGGGGGACAAAACAGAAGAGACTCCTAAATATGGAGAACAAACTGAGGGTAACTGGAGGGGGTGTGGGAGGGGGGATGGGCTAAATGGGGAAGGGGCACTAAGGAATCTACTCCTGAAGTCGTTGTTGACTATATGCTAACTAATTTGGATAAAAATTAAAAAAAATAAAAAATAAAATAAATAAATAAAAGTATATTTATCATGGTGAGCAATTAAAAAAAAAGAAAATTTACCATCTTAAACATTTTTCAATGTACATTTAAGTAACGTATTACTTATTACTTTTATAGTACTTTATAAATTATATTATTATACTCACAAGTTATGTTTATAACAATAAAAACTAGCATTAAAAAAAGCTCACTGTATTTTTATTTTAATTTTTTATATTAAAATGTTTTTCTTAATTTAAAAAAATTTTAAATTAAGTTTATTTTGAGAGAGACAGTGTGAGTGGGGTAGGGCAGAGAGAGAGGGAGAGAGAGAATCCCAAGCAGGCTCCGCGCTGACAGCACAGAGCCGAGCACGGGGCTTGAACTTGCGAAACCATGACCTCATGATCTAAGCCTGAAACCAAGAGTCGGACACTTTAACCAGCTGAGCCCCCCAGGCACCCCAGCTCATTGCATTTTTAAAGAGGAAAAGCTTTGGGGGTTCAGTGTGCCTGTGCTCGTAGGAGTCAGCAGGAGGGTTGGTCCCCAGGAAACCGTCAGCTGTGCACCCTGTTCTGTTCTAGGCAGTGCCCCAGAGAAGGTCTGTTTATTGCTGTGTGATCGGGACAAGAAGAAGGACCCTAAGAAGGCGGGTGTTGGAGTGCTGGCTACGATATACTCTAAGGCTAACATGCATTTCTGCATTTATTCAGTTCTTAAAGTAACACCAGGGCGCAGTCGACTCCCCGGGCTCAGAAGGGCATTGGGTGGACCAGGGGCCTTGCACCTCTGTTGTGTGTCTCCGGAGAGCAGCATTGGCACTCACTGCTGATCTTGGGCTTCTTTGTATCACACACGTTCTTGTGCACTTAACGTCTGTATCCGCGGAGATCGTTCCGGGTTGACTGCGCTGAGGTCTGAGTCGCGATTTCTCTTAACGACCCCACGCTGCTCCACAGTCTGGATCCTCCGCTGTTCTACAGAACCTCTGTAGACAGATATTTCTGGTGCTTCTGGTGAAAGCCTGTAACTGCAGCATGTGGTGTCTCTGTACCCGAGTCTCTGTACCTGTACGTACAGGTCGTTGCAGTCCATTTCCAACCTGGGGTTCTTGAATCAGAAGTTTGGGGAGCACGAACTGCGACAGCCACCTCCAAATTTCTCGGGCCGCTTTTCAGGCTCACGTCCACTCTAGCAGAGGTTATTTTCAGTTTAGTTCTGTACTCTTTTCGAATGTGACGGGTGAAAAATGGCTTCATTGGTTAAATGAGCATTTTTCAGGGCACCTGGTGGCTCAGTCAGTTAAACATCTGACTCTTGATTTCGGCTCAGGTCATGATCTCACGGTTTGTGAGGTTGAGCCTCGCATCTGCGCTGTTAGCGTGGACCCTGCTTGGGATTCTCTCTCCCTCTCTCAGCCCCTCCCCTTCTCTCTCTTATGCACACTCTATCTCAAAAATAAAATAAACATTTTTAAAAATTCAAAACAATTTAAATGGGCACTTTTCATTATGAGTGAAGTTGGGCGTCTTCCCTTATATTTAGAAGCTTTTTTTTTTTTTAAAGTAGAGGAACATCTTTAAGGATATCAGAATGATCCAAATTCTGTTCCAAGCAAAGCATCTATGCCACAGAGAACTGGTCAGTGGAGGGACAGGGAGGAGATGCAGGGCGCCTGCTAGCTGACGGAGGTGACGAGTTATCTAAAAGACCCTTGGGGAGAAGGAAGAGACTTTTGCCCCAAAGGATTGATGGGAGCCACTGTGTAGAACTCCACTTTTGCATTCTGTGTGTCCAGTTTTCTTTAAATGAGGGGTGCACAGGATAGTTTTCGGGTTTAGATGGGAATTAATGTTTTAAGCAATACGTAGAACAAGATAATGATCGTTCACTTCTGTTTTATGAAAACATACTTTATTTTGATCCTTTTAAAAAATATATATTTGACATATACCATCGTGCAATTTGAAATACTTTTAATAACACTTAGGTATTACAAAAAATTTTTAAATAACTTTGTATTAATTTTTAATACACTATGTCAATATTATTTTTGCCTAATAGAAAAAAGTCTAAGGGGTGCCTGGGTGGCTCGGTTAAGAATCCAACTCTTGATTTCAACTCAGGTCATGATCCCAGGGTCATGGGGTGGAGCCACATCTGGCTCTGTGTTGAGATTCTGTTAGTCTCTTTGCCCCTCTCCCCTGCTTGCTCTCTCTCTCTCTCTCTCTCTCTCTCTCTCAAAAAAAAAAAAAATTAAAAAGTCTGAAATGGTGCTTTGTTCAGAAACATGAATGAAATTCTGTAACCTGGTTAATTAGTTAGTATTAGGGTCTGTTGCTGTCACCCAGCACATGGCAACTCACTGCTACAAAATCCTGAAGATGCTCAGAGGAAGGACCACTAAAACTTCAAACTGAGTTTTACATTGTCCTTATTACAGAGGCACCAGTGGGTACTTTTAAAACAATTGCTCTGGAATTGGTAACGTGTATTCTTCTCTGCCTAAATTTAAATCTCTGTTTAAAGCCTGCCATTCTCCTCTTTCTCCATCCCCAGGCAACCACTTACCGGACTTCTGTCCCACAGATCAGTTAGCATTTTCTAGAACTTTATGTACAGCTGCAAAGTAGATCATGTACTCTTAAAAATACAAACAAACAGACAAAACCCGACCAGTTTATAAAAAAGCACTCTGGGGGTGCCTGGGTGGTTCAGTCGGTTAAGCATCTGACTTCAGGCTAGGTCATGATCTCACAGTTTGTGAGTTCAAGCCCCACATCGAGTGAGCTCAAGCCCTGCTTCGGGTGAGCCCTGTTTCTCTCTGCCCCTGCTTCTGTTTCTCTCTGCCCCTCACTCACTTGTGCCCCCTTTCTCTTTCTCTCTTTCTCTCTCTGTCTCTCTCTCTCTCAAAAAAAAAAAAGGCACTCTGTAAATTATTCATAGACTGAACCACAAACACATCAATATCCTGTGTTGCCCTGCCCGAGAGTATGGCCAAATGATGAATTAGCTTGCTCAACTCTTATTTAACTTGATTGTACTCCCAGCCCGTCCTCAGAGGCCCAGAGAAGGGCTGACATTTATGACAAAGACTGAGAGTGGCCAGTGCAGGTATGGTGGTTCTCGGAGGTTCTGGGGAAATGTACCTCCGCGCAAACTACGTACCCAGAGTTTCATGAGTAGAAACAGCGGTTCACATGCTAACTCCTTCCTGCTAGTATATCTGAGATCTTACCCGTAGGCTTGTTTTGTTTCGTTGTGTGTGGTGATCGGGGGAGCGAGCAGGCAGGATGGGATCGAGGGGGGCCGCTTGGACAAAGCCGTGGCGTCTGGTTTCCTGGGCCGTGGGCAGTGCTATCTTGTCATCGCTTAGGAGCCGGGAAGGGAAGGTGAGTCAGGAGGTGCGAGTGGCTCTTATCTCTCCCTGTGAAGTTTCTTTCCCAGACACAAGAGAGAGAGCGCTTCCTTTCTCCCCATGTGGGGTCAGCTGGAAACAGAGACCTGTAACCGTGATCCCCACCAAGTGCACATCTGTTCTCCTGCACGATGCCCAGGTGGTCAGGGAGGGGGCGGGGGTGTCTGCCCGGGAGTCAGGTGAACTGTTGGGCCATGAAGAGAGGCTGAGCCGAAAGCTCCTGCCTAGATCTTCCCTCCGGGCTACTCTGTTGTTCCGACTTTGCTTGGCGGAGGAAGGAAGTGCTACTCACGGGAAAGTTCGGGGCGGATGCGGTAACCTTTTCTTCTGTGTCGCTGACAGTCGTCATCTGCGCCTTTGTCCTGTGTGTCCAGGCCACCGCCCTGGGAGGGCTGCCGGGCGGGTCTGGAGTGGCTCCTGTGCCCCTGTTTTCACAGACAGCCACGGCTGTTGTCCTGGGCAGGCACAGAGGGTACACCATGGCCTAAGACGGGCTCGGAACAGGTGAACACCAGAAACTGGGTCACTTGTGGCATTTTCCTGGTCCTACTAGCCGAGTAGATCAGCCTCGGTTGTGGGAGATGTGCTCAGGGTCTGCCTGATGCGCACAGCGTGTTGGGAAAGGGGGCGTCTTGCTCAGACCTGGGGTTAAGGCTGCTGCGCTCTGATCCTATCGAATGTGCACTGAAATGGCATGAAGAGTGCTGGGACACAGTCCTCCTCTCTCTCTTTGGAGGCAAAATTACCATAGCCTCAGCTTCTAAAATGTACATATAATTTCAAATATCCTCGGGAAAATTTCTTTTAAATACCACGCTATCCATTACTTTGGAAAGCTTGCAACTGCTCGGGCTTTTTTTTTCTTTCAACTTTGTATGGAAACAGATAGTTTTGGTTACAACGAAGCATGCCTGCCCACCTCATCGTTTATGGTACTCTCAAACCATCATCCGGTGTTGCAGGTAGTTTTGCCGGGTCAGGATTATCGATAGGGTTGGTTCATGTGATTTTCTGCCTCTTTGCCGGCGGCCCTAAATCCTTTTGTGTCTCTAATTACAGCCCCTAAGCTTGCGTTCAGGAGCAGATTAACACCCAAGGGTAGAGGTTCTTCGCTGGAGGCTGAAAGGGTTAGCCAGACTTCGGGCCGAGTTAGAGATTTCAAGAAAGGGACTTTCAAATCTAGTGACAACAGCTGTGCTCGCTAGGAGCACATTTCTTGCAGCCTGCTTTGTTTTCTGGATGCCACTAAGCTGCGTGAACTCCACACTGCCCCTGTGTTGTGCTGGGAGCCCCTCTGCTCCTGGCTCCTTGGAGCTGTCCTGCAGCAGGTGGGTCTGCACGCAGCCCTGACATTGGTTGGCACCGATGTTCTTGGAAGCAGCTATGCGTGGCGATGCGGCAGGATTACAGGCAGGGCTAGGGCGTCGGCAGGCTTCGTTCCTCCCCGCTTCCCTCCCAGGAGCTCTTCCTGGGCCAGAAACCATATATGTGTTTTGCTGGAGGGTGTGTGCCTTGGTGGGGGGTGTCGGCAAAAACCTGTGCTTTCGAAGGGTCTGCCATCATTTGTTCGAGTCTCAGGGGAAAAGTTTCTATTTCGAGCATGTTGGGGGTTACAGCCGTTTGCAAATGCTCATTTTCTTATTAGACAGAGGAAACCCAGAGACTTACGCTGGACAGACACCCTGTCTTGGGGCTGTTTTCCATTCTTGGTTATTAAATGGAATCAGGAGAAAAAAGAAAACCATGCTGATCAGAGTTGTTTTATTTTGGGAAAAGTTGCTTCTATTCCAATTTAGGCTCATTGAATGGCTTGAGCAATTTAATCAGGTGAATTTCCAATTAAGTGAGGTTATTTCATATTCTAAGTCAAATAGAAAGTGGAACAAAGTTAAGATTTTGTTTTTCATTGCAAAGCGTGTAAGTGATGTTTATAAAGTTTATCGTGCAAACATCGATGGTTTCTGATATGTTAAGACATGCAGAGAAAGGTTTTTTTTTTTACTTCTTTCATATATGACTCATCAGCACTGTTGCTAATGCTTAGAGCTATTTATAATTAGTTTTACTAATGGTTGCACATTTGAATATCCTGAGTTTCTTTGCCAGAAAATCCATTCTCTTGAAATGTAGCCAGTAGGTTGGGCTGGCGCCCTTCTGAAACACTCAGTTGAACTTGCTCGAGCATTAGTCCCTCGAGAAGCTGTACTGTGAACACAGGTGGGTGAGATGGTCTTTTTTCCCCTTTTTTCTTACATGAATAGATTTATTGACCTGAAGATTTTAAAAGTTAGTAGAAAAACCAAATCGTTTTGGTCTGCTCCAGTTCTGCCTGCGTTCATTATGTGACATTAAAAAAATATATGTATCTTTTTAATGTTTATTTGAGACAGTGAGAGGGGGAGACACAGAATCCCAAGCAAGCTCTGTGCTGTCAGCACGGTGCCCGAAATCACGAGTCAGGCGCTTTACCGACCGATCCACCCAGACGCCCCCGTTATGTGACATTTGTGCACAGGCTTCTCTGCGGAAGCACCCGGGAAGAGCGCCGAAGGCTGAAAGAAGAAACATGCACCCGCCCTTACTGGGGGAAGGGGAAGGACCAGGGGTGCCCCGGGCCCGTGGAGAGGCGCCCTGCCTCTTTCATCCTGTGGGAATGCTGCCTCTCAGCCTGGCGTTTGTTCCAAATGCAGCTTTGATGTCCTGTATCAGTCTCAGCTCTTTAGGCCGTTTGGGAATTTTTATCTTAATTCTTCTCATGTATAAAGGCAGGAACTCTGTGGCTCGCATCCCATAGGACTATATGGATTCAGTCCAGCATGACATCACCGTCCGCAGCAGTATGTTGTCTGACCACCGCAGGGGAAGGGAGCCCTTTGCCGTTTCTCGAGTGCTCGGCCCTGTGTCTTCATACATTCGTGTAACGTGTTAGAAGCGCTCCGTGCAAGCATACCATTAGGTCCTGCCGTCCAGGAGCTGCCTGCTGAGGGTGCTCTCACAGGCCTGGGTTGGGAAAGCTGTGACAGGTGGTGAGCCAACAGATGTGAGGAGGCCGGGAAGCAGACTGCTGCAGAGTCTTACCTGAGGCTGGGCCACTGACCTGCCCTTGGAAGGCTGAGCCAGGTTTGAGCCGCAAATCTGGTCCTACATCGGCAATACCAGGGAAGGGCAGAGGGGGTGCAGGCAAACGGACTGCAGGGGGACGGGTGACTAGGTGGCTGGGGGCAGAACGGTGCTGGGCCTGAGCTTGCCTCTGAGCTGCCGGGAGGGCTAGTGCAAGGCCACCAGCCTGCCCACATGTGTCTCCAGCTGATGCCCACGCTGCTGGCCCAGGGGCACCCTCCAGACCACAGCTTGGCTAGATGCCTGAGAATGTGGGAGCTTGGGCTCCCGTGGCAGCTGCGAGCAGTTGAAGGTTCCGGAGTGAGAGCAAGAGCTGTCTAGAGCAGCGTGGCTAGGAGGCTCATCTGGCAGGAGGTGGACAGACCAGCGAGGGAGAGGCTGGTCAGGACGTAGTCATCCACAGGCTTGGCTGGGTCACAACAAGGTTCATTTTGTGTTTGTAGAGTGCTGGTTTTTATGTGTTTCCTTTTGAAGGACTAAAAAGGGTGCTTGCAGTCACCCTCTCCAGTGCACGCTCCCCCCCCCACCACCTTCCACCTCCCCTGCTGGCCTGTAGCCCCTCCTTTCCTTGAATTCTAAAGTCTTCACACAGGGGTGTTCTCCTCACCCACGGGTCACCGAGGCACCTTTGCAGTCCTGCCCAGACCACCCCTTCTCTGAAATCCAGGCCTCTTCCCCCCTCGGGCCCCCTGATTCTTTTCTCTAAGATGCCCCCAACGGATCACTATTGATTTCCACCCGCCAAGGAGCCTTCCCCAACCCCAGCGTTGCCTAAAAGCCCCAGATCCCATCATAACCCCCAGCACAATGAACACCCAAAGCCAAGGCACCTGGCCTCCCCCTCTGGCCTCCCCGGCCTCCCAGCCAGCGGGCCCAGTACAGTCAGGCTGACGCAGCTTGTGGTGACCAAGCACAGACTGTTTGTTTTGTGAGGTGGTGCCTGTTGGCTTCATTCTAAAAGGCTATGAAAATAACCCAGCACTCACGAAATTTTTTTTTAGGCAAGGAAGGGATTCTGTTCTTTATGAGAATGACAAACATTTCACTGAAGCATTAATTTTAATAATTCCTTTTTTAAGAGAGAGAGTGCACACGAGCAGGGGAGGGGGGCAGAGAGAGAGGGGGACACAGAATCTAAAGCAGGCTCCAGGCTCTGAGCTGTCATCATGGAGCCCGATGCAGGGCTCGAACTTACGAACCATGAGATCATGACCTGGGCCGAAGCCAGACGCTTAACCGACTGAGCCACGCAGGCGCCCCTGGATTCATTCTTAATTTTAAATGATATGCTAGCATTTTTCATATTTGTGGTGTAAACCCTGTCCTTCCAAAAATCCCCCAAAGACTACCTCGCTTATAAAATTATTTCTAAAAATTGAAGTAAATTTTTATTAATCTTGGTATGTAATTTGTGGGAAAGGCTTCAGGGGAACAACCCTCATTAGGATGAATAATTTCATCTGTAGGAGCAGAAATTGTTCGTAGCCAGTACTATGGCTTTTCTGTATTTATATGAAAGGAATAGTAAGCACTGATTAGAGGTGCCATTTGGGAAGAGTGACAGTGGCATGAGAGAATACTCCCAAAACCAGGCGGGCCGCAGAGTGAAATGGAGACATGGAGTCTGCAGGCTTCTCCAAATTGTCTAGAGACAGAGAGGAGGTCGTGCAGAGGGCTGTCTTTAGATCGTGGCTTCTTTTCCTTGGGTGTCTTTCTGGCCTTTTAATTTTTAAATATTCCATATTTTCTACAATAAGCATGTGTTTTAAGGATTCCAAACATCAACAGCCGTTTGAACAAACAGGGTTCCTTTCCTATATACACTGGGCTGACCCTGGACTGGTGTGAGCACGGACGAAGCCCCACTGCCTATCCAGTGACTCTGGGATTGCGCAGCCCCAGGCTCAACGTGGGGCGTTGCTGGTCCATCTGTCACATCCCTGCCCACAGCACCTGCTCAGAAGCAGGACCTTCGGCATCTCTGGGTTGGGCTGCACAGGCCTTTGTGGCTCTAGCGCCCCCATTCGCCCCTCATGGCTGTTTGCGAGGCCAGAAATCACCCTCTGTGTTTCTCCCTCCCATAATGGGCTTCCTTACCGGTCTCTCCAGTTGGCTTACATCTGACTGCGGCCAAGGAGGGAGCATTCTTTCGGTAGCGTCCCTATTCATTCCCGTTCGATATTTGTCTTGGGGCTGTCTCGACCGTAGCAGACATCCCACAGGAAGGAGTGATTCGGGACTGGTTTGCTGTATGCCATTTTGCATTTACTCCCTTCTTTGTTTTTATTTATTATTTTTTTTCCAGAGGGAATGCTTTTTTTTTTTTTAATCTTTGTAATATAATTTACTGTCAAATTGTGTAACATACGGTGTGTAAAGCGTGCTCTTGGTTTTTGGGGTAGATTCCCATGGTTCATCGCTTACATACAACACTCAGTGCTCATCCCAACAAGCGCCCTCCTCAATGCCCATCACCCATTTTCCCCTCTCCCCCCCTCCATCAACCCTCAGTTTGTTCTCTTCATTTAAGAGGCTCTTATGGTTTGCCTCCCTCCCTCTCTGTAACTATTTTTTTCCTTCTCTTCCCCCATGCTCTTCTGTTAAGTTTCTCAAGATCCACATATGAGCAAAAACATACGGTATCTGTCATTTTCTGACTCATTTATTTCACTCAGCATAATACCCTCCAGTTCCTTCCACATTGCTGCAAATGGCTGGATTGCATTTTCTCATTGCCAAGTAGTATTCCATTGTATATATAAACCACATCTTCTTTATCCATTCATCAGTTGATGGACATTTAGGCTCTTTCCATAATTTGGCTATTGTTGATAGCGCTGCTATAAACATGGGGGTACATGTGCCCCTATGAATCAGCACTCCTGTATCCTTTGGATAAATTCCTAGTGGTGCTATTGATGGGTCATAGAGTAGTTCTATTTTTAATTTTTTGGGGAGCCTCCACACTGTTTTCCAGAGCGGCTGCACCAGTTTGCATTCCCACCAACAGTGCAAGAGGGTTCCCGTTTCTCCACATCCTCGCCAGCATCTATAATCTCCTGATTTGTTCATTTTAGCCACCCTGACCAGTGTGAGGTGGTATATCAGTGTGGCTTTGATTTGTATTTCCCTGATGGTGAGTGACGTTGAGCATCTTTTCATGTGTCAGTTGGCCATCTGGAGGTCTTCTTTGGAGAAGTGTCTGTTCATGTCTTCCACCCATCTCTTCAGTGGATTATTTGTTTTTCAGGTTCTGAGTTTGATAAGTTCTGTATAGATTTTGGGTACTAGCCCTTTATCCGATATGTCCTTTGCAGATATCTTCTCTCATTCTGTTGGTTGCCTTTTTGTTTTGTTGATTGTTTCCTTCACTGTGCAGAAGCTTTTTATCTTGATGAGGTCCCAATAGTTCATTTTTGCTTTTAATTCCTTGTCTTTGGTGATGTGTTGAGCAAGAAATTGCTGGGGCTGAGGTCAAAGAGGTAGTTGCCTGCTTCCTCCTCTAGGGTTTTGATGGCTTCCTGTCTCATATTTAGGTCTTTCATCCATATTGAGTTTACTTTGGGTATGGTGTAAGAAATGGTCTAGTTTCATCCTTCTGCATGTTGCTGTCCAGTTCTCCCAGCACCATTTGCTAAAGAGACTGTCTTTTTTCCATTGGATACTCTTTCCTGCTTTGTCAAAGATTAATTGGCCATACATTTGTGGGTCCAATTCTGGGTTCTCTATTCTATTCCATTGGTCTATGTGTCTGTTTTTGTGCCAATACCATACCGTCTTGATGATGACAGCTTTGTAATAGAGGCTAAAGTCTGGGATTATGATGCTTCCTGCTTTGGTTTTCTTTTTCAATATTACTTTGGCTATTCGGGGCTTTTGTGGTTCCATACAGATTTTAGGATTGTTTGTTCTAGCTTTGAGAAGAATGTCGGTACAATTTTGGTTGAGATTTCATTGTATTTTATTATTACTTTAAAAAAAATTTAATGTTTATTTTTGAGACAGAGAGACAGAGCATGAGCAGGGGAGGGGCAGAGAGAGAGGGAGACACAGAATCTGAAGCAGGCTCCAGGCCCCGAGCTGTCGGCACAGAGCCGGATGCGGTGCTTGAACTCATGAACCTTGAGATCATGACTTGAACTGAAGTCAGACGCTTAACCGAGTGAGCCACCCAGGCACCTCTATATTTTATTATTTAAAAAAAAATTTTTTTAAGTTTATTTATTTACTTTGTGTGTGAGAGAGACAGAGGGAGCAGGGGAGGGGCAGAGAGAGAGGGAGAGAGAGAAAATCCCAAGCAGGCTCTGCACCGTCAGCACAGAGCCCAATGTGGGGCTTGAACTCACGAGCCGTGAGAGATCATGACCTGAGCGGAAGACAAGAGTCGCATGCTTAACCACCTGAGCCACCCCGGCACCCCGCATTTACTCACTTCTAATGCCCGTGGCTCTGCGGGTGGCCAGGGTGGATACCACTAAGAACCAAGTATGGCATAGTGGTTTCAGCCAGGCCCTCAAACTGGGGACTTGTGCTCTCCTGTCCTGGCACATCCTGTGGCCTGTGCACTCCTCAGGGCCCCCACATTTCTGGCGGCTGAATGGCTTAAAGCCACCTGAGTGTGTATCTTGTGCGAGAAGAAAGCCCACGATCTTGTGAAAATGAAGACCTTAACTCTGTTCTTGTTTCTGTTCATCTGGGTCTGACTGGAACGCAGCCAGAGGGACAGTGGCTGTGTGAGACCACCAGGTGGCGCCAGAGAGCTCTTTCCCCACAGCCTGCCGGACCAGCATCCTCACAGCATTGTGATTGAATGAACACTTTTGGGTCCAGAACGTCGTCCTCTCTTATCGGCATGAATCCAGCCATTTTAGGTAGTCAGAGGGGCTGAGAAACAGAAGGTAGCTGGAACCTTCCCAAATACATGCATTATGCACTAGGAAATTCAAAGGACCTGATGAAAAGCCCATTATGTTTTAGGAAAACGTCACTATCCCCAATAGCCAGGATATCCTTATGTGTAGCTTATAGGTACAACCTTTCACTGGGTGATTTGTTTTTTTAAAAGCTCTTAATTTCCACTGTGGTTGTCAACTATGTCTTCTTGAAATAGACATGCATCTATATGCGTTATCTTTTTATTTTATTTTTTAACGTTGAGCTGTTTTTGAGAGAGCGAGAGACAGAACATGAGCAGGGGAGGGGCAGAGAGAGAGAGAGAGGGAGAGAGGGAGACACAGAATCTGAAGCAGGCTCCCAGGCTCCAAGCTGTCAGCACAGAGCCCGATGCGAGGCTGGAACTCGTGAACTGCGAGACCATGACCTGACCTGAGGTTAGATGCTTAACAGACCGAGCCACCCAGGCATACCTGTATTGTCTTTTTATTTTTATTTTTATTTTTTTAATGTTTATTTTTGAGACAGAGAGAGACAGAGCATGAACGGGGGAGGGTCAGAGAGAGAGGGAGACACAGAATCCGAAGCAGGCTCCCAGGCTCCAAGCTGTCAGCTCAGAGCCCGACGCGGGGCTCGAACTCACAGACTGTGAGATCATGACCTGAACCGAAGTCGGCCGCTTAACCGACTGAGCCACCCAGGCGCCCCTGTGTTGTCTTTTTAAAAAGGAGGGAGTGCGTGTACTTTTGGAGCCCTGCTGCCCCCCCCTCCCCCCAAGTAAGCCAGCACATACCCCAGTCTTGCCACGTGCTGGGTTGGAAGATGTTGCCACAGATTATAAGGCATTTTCTTTTTCAGGCTTCCTTTTTTTATTTGTTTCCTTTGCCTCCACTCTCAGTCTAGTTTATTTCCTTCATTAATTAAGTATAAAGGAAGGTGAAACACATCCTTGATGCGATAGCACAGAAAATGCCATCTGAACACGAGACTCATGTAGCCAGAACCTTCCTCACGAGGATTTGGAGAAACTCGATGAGGTACACTTTGGGATTGCAATCCCTTACTTCTGTGGTGTGATGAAGTTGTCTGTTGTTTTGCTCTTGTTCATGGGGAAACTCCTGACGTCAACACATTCCACATTTTGCCACCCATCTACTTTTCCTCCTTAAGTATGAGTTGTCAGAACGTTTTTATTTTAACGTTTATGTATTTGTTTTTGAGGGAGGCGCAGAGAGAGAGAGGGAGAGAGAGAGAATCCCAAGCAGGCTCCACACTGTCAGCGTGGCTGGAACGCAGGAACCGTGAGGTCACGACCTGCGCCGAAATCAAGAGTCAGACACTTATGTGACTCGGCCAGTTGGGCACCCCGTGAGTTGTCAGAAGGTTTAAGTTATACATACTTTTCAGATTTCTTTAATACTCTTTACTACTGTTTTGAGAGAGAGTGTGTGTGTTAGAACACACGAGCAGGGCAAGGGCAGAGGAGGAGAGAGAGTCCCAAGCAGGCTCCACACCCAGCCCAGAGCCCATCGTGGGGCTCAATCTCATGACGCTGGGATCATGACCTGAGCTGAAGTCAAGAATCAGATGCTCAACTGACTAAGCCACCCAAGCACCCCTGGTTTCTTTAATATGCTTTTAACATTAATACCCTTTAATGTCTTCGCCTGCCTGGAAGAATGTCTGCTCTCTGTCAAGCACCTAGAGAGGCTCAGTTTGAGCCTCTTGAGCTGCAGACTGGCCACAGTGAGCGAGTTCTGTCCCAAATTAGAGACGTGGAGACAATGGACACTGGGAGAAGCAGATGCGTGGCTCTCCTCACACACCACCGTTCTCTTGGATGCTCTGTGAACATTTACATGGCAGCTGTAGGGATTTGCGACTGAACCTCCCTTATCGTTCCCAGGCGGTGTAGCCAAGAAAAGAATAAGCCACCGATGGGAGGGTGCGGACAGGGACGCAGGAGCCCAGGAAGACGCTGCATACTGTGTTCACAAGTCCTGGCTGAACGGACTAGAGCCTTCGTTCTAGGGCATCATGAATTCACACGATGGGGACCCTTAGCTGACTTCACAGACACTCTGAGAGGCTCAGAGGAATGAATGCGCCCCTGCTAGTCTCAGCTAATGTCAAGATGTCTGCGTTTACTTAGTGAAGTGAGTAAATAGAAGTCATCCAGGGATGCCTGGGGGTCAATCGGTTAAGCATCTGACTCTTGATTTTGGCTCAGGTCGTGATCTCACGGTGCAGGAGTTCGAGCCCCGCAATGGGCTTTGTGCTCACAGTGCAGAACCTGCTCAGGATTCTCTCTCTCTCTCTCTCTCTCTCTCTCTCTCTCTCTCTCTCTCTGCCCCTCCCCTGCTCTCTGTTTCTCTCTCAAAATAAATAAATAAACTTTAAAAAAAAGGAAGTGGTCTAAACGGTGTGTGACCCGGCTGAGCTGGGGACCCCCTGCACTTCTCTCTAGTGCATCTCCCCTCCTCAAGGAGGCTGACGGCTGTGTGCATAGCTATGCTGAAACAGGAAAGACAGAAGAGTCCTTCCGGGGTCCTACTGATGGCTGAGGCGAGGACAAGATTTATTTACCTGTTTAGAGCAAAAATTGAAGAATAAGGCTTAGTTCACATTTTGGAACTCATGACTCTCACTCTGCCTTAGGATGGGTTCTGCATTAATAAAAGTTAACAATTTTTCATATCCAGATACCGTGGAAAGCCCCAGAAGCAATGCTATCAGTCACACGGGAGTAGCTGTAACATATTTCCGTGTCTCGCTCCTGTCTTGGCACAGGGTTGTCCTTTATTTGCAATTCCTGAGTTGTCTGCGTTTTTTTGTTGTTGTTGTTTTTTTGTTTTTTTCAGGAAGAATGAGCTGAGCTGGAGGCCTCACTCCTGGCATGCCACCAAGTTCTCTGATAGCCACCCCGACACATCAGCATCTCCGTTCCCCTCTGCCAGCTCCTGTCCTTCCTGGCATGGCCGTCATCACCCCAGGTAGGCACTGTTTCCCACTGGGATGGACGGTATTCGACATTCCACCAATATCCATGACTTCCCAGCCCTGCCACCACAGCACCTTTCTTGACTTCAGCGTGATTTTCTTGCCTTGCCTTGCCTTGCCTTGCCCAACAGCACCTTTCTTGACTTCAGTGTGATTCCCTTCCCTTCCCTTCCCTTCCCTTCCCTTCCCTTCCCTTCCCTTCCCTTCCCTTTCCTCTTCTAATATTTATCTATCTTTGAGACAGAGAGACAAAGAGCGAGCAGAGGAGGGGCAGAGAGAGGGAGGGAGACACAGAATCTGAAGGAGGCTCCAGACTCTGAGCAGTCATTATAGAGCCCGATTTGGGGCTTGAACTCATGAACGGCGAGATCATGACCTGAGTCAAAGTCCTATGCTTAACCAACTGAGCCACCCAGGCACCCCTCTTTTTTTTTTAATTTATTTATTTTGAGAGAGAGAGAGAGACACCGTGCCAGTGGTGGAGGAGCAGAGAGAGAGGAAGAGAGAGAGAATCCCAAGCAGGTTCTGCACTGTCAGCGCAGAGCCCCATGCAGGTCTCTAATTCACAAACGGTACAATCATGACCTGAGCCGAAATCAACAGTCAGAGGCTTTTTTTCTGATGAGGAAAAGCTGCTGACACACCATTACCAGTAGAAATGTCTAAATTCTTCACTGGGTAGGTAGGTGTCCAAGCCTTGAAAACAAAAACTAGGGGCACCTGGGTGGCCCAGTTGGTTAAGCCTCTGACTTCGGCTCAGGTCATGATCTCGTGGTTCGCAAACCCCATGTCAGGCTCTATGCTGACAGCTCAGAGCCTGGAACCTGCTTTGGATTCTGTGTCTCCCTCTCTCTCTTCCCCTGCCCCTGCCCACACTTTGTGTCTCTGTCTCTCTGTGTGTGTGTGTGTGTGTGTGTGTGTGTGTGTGTGTGTCTCTCAAACAAAAAATAATAATAAACATTAAAAAAAAAAGAAAACAAAAACTAAAACACCAAGAGCAAGGATGAACAAGTGTGCTTTCTCATTTATGTTGTTTAATAAATCAGGAGCTTGGGGACTTACCTTTTTGGGCTGAATCCCTTTGGGCCAGCCAGGTCGGTGGTCCTGAGCTGAGTGGGAGGGCTGTCCATCCACCCATGTGCCTACAGCAAGCACCTTTCTTCTGAGAGTTTTACGTACACATTAGAAGGCAGAAGCAGGGCGCCTGGGTGGCTCAGTTGGTTGAGCCTCTGACTTGGGCTCAGGTCATAATCTCACGGTCCGTGAGTTTGAGCCCCTCGTCAGGCTCTGTGCTGACAGCTCAGAGCCTGGAGCCTGCTTGGGATTCTGTGTCTCCCTCTCTCGCTGCCCCTCCCCCCTCACACTCTGTCTTTCTCTGTCTCTCAAAAATAAATAAACGTTAAAAAAACTTAAGAAAAAGAAGACAGGATCTGCCTAAGGGTTCGGCAAGTGTATTGCAGCGAGGCTCCCAGGCCGTTCTCTTAAGCATCAACACCCTCTCCCCAGCCCCCAGGGCTCTCCTTATAGAGGAAATCAGGGCTTCACAACCCACATGCCAGGGTGCCATCCAGCGTCGGGGGCCCAGGGGTGCTTTCCCACTGAGCGGGAGACCCAGATGCTGGGAGTTGTAGGTCAGTGGATGGAAGGGGAGTTCTGGGCTACCTGGAGTCCACATTGCAGGGTCAGAAGGGCTAATGTGTCAGGCAGGTGTGTGGCCACACCACAGGGGTGTTGGCTGGAGGAGGCCTCTCCTGGCCACCTTGGGTGAGTGGCCAGCGTCCTCACAAGTCTCATATTAAAAGGATGATGGCTCTGTCTCCCTCTCTCAAAATAAATAAATAAACTTAAAAAAATTTTTTAGAGAGGGGGGAGGCGCCTGGCTGCCTCAGTGGGTTAAGCGTCCAACTTCGGCTCAGGTCACGATCTCATGCTTCAAGCCCAGCTTCGGGCTTCTCACTGACAGTGCAGAGCCTGCTTGGGATTGTCTCTGTCTCCCTCTCACCCTCTCTCCCCCCACCCCAAAATAAATAAGTAAACTTAATATTTTTTAAGCAGGGTGGCTTTGGGTATGTGCAAGCCCATGTATGAGCATGTATATGTATGTATATGTACAGGTGTATCTGTAAGTGTGGCATGTGCACATGTATGTAAGTGCATGCATGCGCGTGTGTGCTTGAATGTATGTGTTTGTGTATGTGAGTGTGTGTGCGTATCTGTTATGGAAGGGCATTTGTGCCTGTGTGTGTAGAGCTAACGTAACCATCTCAAAATCAGTTTTTGATCGTTAGTAAACACCGGTCTGCTACAAACTTCTGAAGTACTCCTGTGAAGGCAATACATCTCAATGCATTGACCTGTTGAAAGTGACAGGAGATGATGGTATTTGGAGTCCAGGGTATTTTTGAAAAACCACAGATTCTCAACTGAGTAGTAAAAGTTAAGTGAAAAGTGGGCCTTTTATTTTCATTATCAAAGTGACGTAAAGTAATACGATTTCCATTAAGCCCATTTGGTGGTTTGTTGATGAAAGAATCATGTTTGCTGCCCACATGCATGTGGGAACGGTGCTGGGCACTATTTATAGCTGCCCAGACCTCAAATGTTACAGAGAAATCACCTCCAGGGCACTGAGGGGAGGGTGCAGGAGAACCGCCTCCAGTTCTGTCTGAGAAGGGCACTGCTCTGTCCTTTTAGGAAAGGGTATACAAGCCAACGGTCCCCTGCCTTCAGGACAATGTCACTGTCCCCGGTAGCTGCCGTATCCTCAGAGCTTGTAGATGGAGCCCTTGTTGTGTGTTTTCGTTGGTTCTCTTGTTCATTTGTTTGTTTTATAAATGGTCAGTGATGTGCTTTTCTAAATGTTTGGTTTTTTTTGAGAGAGAGCGAGAGAGCGAGTGAGCACACAAGAACAGGGGAGGGGCAGAGAGAGAGGGAGAGACAGAATCCCAGGGAGGCTCTGTGCTGTCAGCCCAGAGCCCGACTTGTGGCTCCAACTCACAAACCCTGAGACCATGACCTGAGCCAACATCAAGAGTCGGACGCTTAACCCACTGAGCCACCCAGGCCCCTTGTGTTTTGTTTTTGTTTTTGTTTTTGTTTTTTTTGGAGAGTGGGTTGCAATTTTATTTTTTTTTATTTATTTTTTTTCAATATATGAAGTTTATTGTCAAATTGGTTTCCATACAACACCCAGTGCTCATCCCAACCCTTGTGTTTGTTTTAAGAGTGATTTAGCCAATTCGGTCTCCTGTGTCCTTGCCCTAATCACACAGTTTTCCCTTTCATCCTGGTTCTCCCCAAACCTAAAGTCGCCAGGGTTGTGGTAGTTTTTCTTGTTTTTTGGTTTCTTACCTTGAAGCCTGAATGTTCCAGCTTTGTTGAACTTTAATGAAACCAGTTTTTCTTTTTTAAAATGTTTATTTTTGAGAGAGAGAGAGAGAGAGAGAGAGAGAGAGAGAGAGAGAGAGAGTAGGGCAATGGGTAGAGAGCTAGGAAGACAGAGAATCCCAAGCAGGCTCCACACTGCCAGCTCAGAGCCCCACCTGGGGCTTGAAACCAGAAACTGTAAGATCATAATCTGAGCCAAAATCAAGAGTGGGATGCTCAACTGACTGAGTCACCCAGGCTCCCCACGGAAGCATTTTTAACATGCTTGGATAAGTAGTTTTACCATCGAGAGCCATTAGCCTCCTATATACACTGTCACTACCTCATAGAATAACTGATTCCTTAACAAACATATCTCCCAGCTTGTAGCAACAAACCTGATTTTGTATTTCCCTGTCTTAGGCCCCATTCTGCTTCAGAACCAGTATTTTTGGCATTCAGGTACAGCTCCAGTGAACTCTGTCAAGTTAATGAGTCCCCTGAGCACGACAGTGTTTGTTTTGCTAAGAAAGCCTGTGGCTTGGGTCCTTTATCAAATATTCCATTAACTGAGAGTTAAGAGGAGCTCTTGGTACTTTAATATTTGGGTGTGGAAAAGTAACGTTATCTCTGGATTTCCCCTTTTAATTTGAAAATTATCGTTATTTGGGGCACTGGGGCGGCTCACTCGGTTAAGCATCCAACTCGTCCTGGTCTCACTGTTCGTGAGTTCGAGCCCCACATCGGGCTCTGCGCTGACAGCTCAGAGCCTGTTTGGGATTCTCCCTCTCTCCCTCTCTCTCTGCCCCTCCCCTGCTCTGTCTCTCTCTCTCTCTCTCAAAATAAATAAATAAACCTAAAAAATTTTTAAAAAGAAAAAGGAAAATTACTGTCATTTGATTGCTTCTTCGGTTTTAGTAATCCATAACAAGAATCCTTTTATACGCTAAACCCCGGGGTTCACAGTCTTGTTCTTTGAGGGGGCAGGTAGGAAATATTTTGGGCTTCATGGGTCTCTGTCAGTTGCAGGTACCCAGCTCTGCCATTGTAGCTCAGAAGCATTCACAAACAGTGTGTAAACAAATGGCCATAATTGTGTTCCAATCACAGCATATCTGTGAGTGCTGCGATGTGAATTTCCTGTCATTTTCACGGGTCACAGAATAATCTTTTTTAAAAAATGTCTTTAATGTTAATTTATTTTTGAGAGAGAGAGAGACAGACAGACAGACAGAATGCGAGCAGAGGAGGGACAGAGAGAGAGGGAGACATAGAATCCGAAGCAGGCTCCATCCAGGCTCTGAGCTGTCAGCACAGAGCCCGACGCGCAGCTCAAACTCACGAGCCGTGAGATCATGACCCGAGCCGAAGTTGAACGCTTAACCCACTGAGCCACCCAGGCGCCCCGGCATCTGGACGTTTCTGTGTGGGGCCAGCTGTGTTCTTGGTCCTGCTCTCCTCATTTGTCCCGTTTACTATTGCTCGCTTCAAAAGCAAACTCTTCTCTCTGGTTCTTTCCTCCTAGTTCTTCCTCCCATGACCTGTCTGGCACGTGGGAGCACACGAATCTGCAGCGTACCTCTGACCACTTTAGTTCCCTGGGGAGCGTCGACAGCCTGGACCACCCTTCCCAGCCCTACCCCTCCGGACGCCTCTCCGCCGCCAGGTCCAATGGCAGCATCGACCACCTGGGCGGCCCGAGCAAGCGGGACTCAGCTTACGGCTCATTCTCCACCAGCTCCAGCACGCCCGACCACACCTTGCCCAAGGCTGATGCGTCCTCTGCGGAGAACATCCTCTACAACGTGGGCCTGGGGGAGGCCTCCAGGCCGGGCGGCCGGCAGGGCCAGGCTGCCAGTGACCCCCAGGGCCTGGAGGACAGGCTCGGGTACTTCCCACCCCGGGTCCCCCGTGACGGCAGCAGAAGCCCCAGGCCAGAGGACAGTCCTGAGACCAAGCTGGCCACCCCTGGGAAATCAAATTTGGGACCGGTCTGGTATGTCCCCGATAAGAGAAAAGCACCTTCCTCCCCTCCTCCACCGCCTCCTCCTCTCCGCAGTGACAGCTTCGCTGCCACCAAGAGCCACGAGAAGGCCCAGGGCCCTCCGCTCTCAGACACCGCCAGTGTGCAGCACTTTCCAGGCCCGCCCCGGGCCCAGCCCCGCAGTGACTGGAGACCAGACCCTGCCAGTCAGCAGTGGAGGCCGGCACGGCCCGGCAATGGGAAGAGAGTCGGGAGCTCGGGCCCTGTGCCCCACGTCCCCCTGGACGGTGGGGTGCCGACCCCTGACCACAGGCCGGGCGGCCTCCCGGGGGCCCCCGGCCGGCTTCAGGCCTCCCTGTCCAGCACGGACGTGCGTTTCCCGCAGGCCTCCTGTGGCTGCCAGCACCCGCGCCAGTACAGTGACGAGAGTTCGTTCTGTCACGACGGCCCCAGGGCCGCCTCGTCGCTGAGGGAGCAGCACTGTGTGGCCGTCCCTGGCGGCCGCCAGGAGCCTTCTGCCCACCGTGTCCAGGACGACGGCCCCACTCGGCTCAGGTGGCCCGGTGCCACTGAGCAGAAGGGCGACAGCGGTGGGCAGAGCCGCTACTACTGTGTGACCAGCAGACAGTGCCCGCAGGCAAGCGCCCAGGCGGGACAGCCCCACGAGGAATATTGGCAGTCTGACAGGGCCGCAGAAGCCCACGAACTCCCCACTGAGCACCCGATGGGCCACGGGCCCTGGGGTCACATCCAGCATGAGGAGGAGGCCCCGGACACCCGTGAGAGCGACCAGGCAGCCAAGGGCCACCCCGTGGGAAGCGAGGAGCCACAGACAGCCGCCCACGGGACAGGAGCCGCGGGGAAGGAAGCCGCCGACGGCTTCCTGTGGGCCACGGGAGAAAGCGGCAAGATCTCCCCTCGGAAGACGCCTATGCTGCACTCGCTGGCCCGGGAGGGGGCGCGCCCGCCCGACGATGGCCCGGGAGCTGGTGCCGAAAGGCCGCCCCCGTTCGATGGCCAGGTGGGCAGAGCCACCCGGAGAAGCGACCGCTTCGCCACCACCCTGAGGAACGAGGTCCAGATGCGCCGAGCCAACCTGCAGAAGAGCAGAAGCACGGTGGCGCTGGCTGGGGCCGACGAGGCGGCTCGGGAGGCCGGCGGCTGGCAGGCGGAGCCGGGAGGCGTCCCCGGCGCCTCCCCAGAAGGTTCCTTCCGGGGCACCTATAAAGACCACCTGAAGGAGGCCCAAGCCCGGGTCCTGAGGGCCACGTCCTTTAAGCGCCGTGACTTGGAGCCCAGCCTGGCCGATCGTCCCGCGGGGTCAGCAGAGCCGCGGACTGAGGAGCACAGCACACACCTGGATGCCGCCCCCCACTTCTGGGAGGGGGGCCTGCCCAAGCCGTCCCCGTCTGGAGGGGGCCTGCCGCACGTTCCCCGCATTGGGGGCCGGAAACGGTTCACGGTGCAACAGAAGCTGAAATCGTACTCCGAACCCGAGAAAATGAACGAGGTGGGGCTCGCAGGGCCCGATCGCCCCCACCGGCACCCGGGTGCGTCCGAGGACACCGTGGGCACATTCGCCGACAGGTGCAAGTTTTTTGAGGAAAGCAGCAGACCCATTCACCAGAGACCTGGGCAGAGGCAAGCGCTCTGTGGATTCCCGAAGGAGAAGCTGGAGAGGCCGCGGACAGCGGGCCACGGGTACGAGGGTGCAGAGCCTTGGTTCCAGAACAGGGCCCACACGACCTCCCTTGGAGAGAACCCCGGCAGTCATGGAAAAACGGCGAACATGGGAAAACCAGAACCGCCTCAGAGACTTGGAACCTTTGCTGAGTATCAAGCCTCTTGGAGGGAACAGAGAAACGCTCTAGAAGCCAGGAGTTCTGGGCGGTATCACTCAGCGGATGACATCTTGGACGCAGGTCTGGATCAACACGAGAGGCCACAGTACGTTCATGGAAGGTCCCGTTCCTCACCATCCACAGACCCCTACAAACAGGTAAGGTTTGTGCCCCAACCAAGGAAGAGCTGCCCCGGGCTGCTGTCTTAAGGCACATATAGGATGCCCTGAAAATACGATGGCCCAATGTCAGTGTCGCTTGTGTCCCGCCGTTTGGGCATCGTTTGTGTGCACTGGCTCTTCTCGTGTCAACTTGTGTGAAAGGTACCTGGGGACTAAACAGGTACATCCATGACAATTTAACTCCGTATCCGTGTGCCTGTCTTGAGTCCCCGGCCTCCCCATCGTCACTTGCTTCGGCTGTCTTTCCTCATAATTAGCTTGCCCCAACCTTAACACCACGTAAAGAATTTGGGGGGAACCCTAGAAAATGGTCAGTTCTCCTCTGAAATGAAAAGGGGTGAAGACAGTGTATGATACATGATAGCCACTCTTCAAATGCTGAGGCCTTTAAAATTTTTAATATTTGTTCCTTGTAGTATTTTTTTTCAAATATGGTTAGATTCCTCCAGAACAAATGTAATTAAACATGCAATGCATTAAACTGTTGCACTTTTTATAAGGTGAGAATTCTTTTTATTTTTTTTATTAAAAATTTTTTTAAGTTTATTTTGAGAGAGAGAGCGACTGAGTGAGCAGGGGAGGGGCGGGGGGAGAATCCCAAGCAGACTCCATGCTGTCAGCACAGAGCCCAGTGCGGGGCACAGACTCACAAACTGTGAGATCGTGACCCGAGCCGAAACCAAGAGTCAGACGCTTTAACTGACTGAGCCACCCAGGCGCTTCTATAAGGTAAGAGTCCTAATGCTGAAAGTTGACTTTAAGCTTTCTAGAAAACTTAGAGAAAAATTCCAGTGTCATCTCTTTCTCTCTCTCTCTCAAAATATAAATAAACATTAAAAAAATTTTTTTTAAAAAGAACCAGTAGTAGGTTCAATACACAATATTCAGGGGGTGCCTAGTTGCCTTAGTCGGTTGAGCGCATTTTTTTTTTCATGTTTATTCATTTTTGAGAGACAGAGTGCAAGCAGGGGAGGGGAGAGAGAGAGAGACACAGAATCTGAAGCCGGCTCCAGGCTCCGAGCTGTCAGCACAGTCTGACACGGGGCTCGAACTCAAGGACGGTGAGACCATGACTTGGGGCAATGTCAGACGCTTAACCGACTGAGCCACCCAGGTGCCCCAAGCGTCTGTCTCTTGATTTCGGCTCAGGTCACCATCTCACGGTCCATGGGTTCAAGCCCTGTGTCAGGCTGTGTGCTGTCCGTGCAGAGCCTACTTCGGATCCTGTCTCCCTCTCTCTCAGCCCCTCCCCAGCTCGCTCTCTCTCTCTCTCTCTCTCTCAAAAATAAATAAACACTAAAAAACAACAGTTTGGAGAGCGGAGCTTGTGAGCCCTGTGGCTGAGTGTCATTACAAGGCGGCAGGCTGCGTCCTCGCCTCCGCGGCACAGGCTTGCGGGGCAAACCCACAATGAGGGGGTTCGTAATAATAGATGTCTTGAGGAAGGCAGCTTGACGATTCGGAGTTTCACTGTGCTGCTCTTGGCAGGAAGCTGCCATCGAACCACAGCAAGTGGGGGACGCTGGTGAGCACAGGCAACTTTCTGCCGCCGTCCGGGCCGAGGAGGGACGCCCTAATCCGAGGTGGGTGAATTCTGGGTTTGGGGTTGCTAAGAGGACATCTTGGAGGTGGCCTTCTCGATAGTGGGTGAATGCTTGGTTCACGTGATTGGGCCTCTGGTGGTTTTTCTGCCAAACCCAGCATGGCTGCTAACTGGATGCAGTTTCCAGCACCTCAGCGTCCCCGCTGCAGACGTGGTGCCGTTTGAGCAGAGCCTGTAGCCCTGCGCCGCCTCCAGCAGAAGCGTCTCAAGGGCGAAGATGTCTTCTGATGCCATCGTGGCTTCTTTTTTTTTTTTTTTTTTGGTTCTTAAAATGGCTGCTGTGTTTTCTGTACAGTACGGTTCTTTATGTTCACAGAATGAGAAATCCAGTGTAATGTGCTTGAATGAAATGCTTTATCCAGAATGCTCGTTGAAAGGATGCTTTAATGATCTAGTACACAGCTGGGCTGCCGGGGCGTGGTCTCCAAATTGGAGTTGCCTGGGAAGATTGTCAGAAAGGAATGGAGCCAGCCTTTCTAAATTGGGCTTATTTCGAGCTCGAAAATAGAAATCAAGTCCGTTGGCTCCTCAAGAGGATCTGAAAGACTGGTGGATGGTAGCAGTGTTATTAGCACGTTGTGTGCCATAGTTCTCAAATGTGGCCAGTGTAGCTGTTTAACTGTAGTGAGGATAGAATTTAGACTGATTAAGTAAATGAATCAATAGTGTCATCTCGCCCTTGATATGCACGAGGAGGGAGGGAGACGGAAGCGTAGAATACTGTAGGACCTGTGGTATCAGCTTATTTTAAGAGGGCTGATAGGGGCACCTGGGTGGCTCAGTCGGTTGAGCGTCCACCTTTAGCTCAGGTCAGGATCTCACGGTTCGTGAGTTCAACCCCCACATCAGGCTTGCTGCTGTCAGCTCAGAGCTCGCTTCAGATCCTCTGCCCCTCTCTCTCTGCCCCTCCCCCATGCACACTCGCTCAAAAATAAAACATTTAAAAAAAAAAGAGGGTTGATAGAACAGTGGAAATAAAACTACACAATTGGGTCACTGAATACAGATCTTTCTACTGCTTTGAGAATATCTGGTGATTGGTGTGATATTCAAATTTAAACACTTAACCTCAAAATTCAGGGTTCTGTTGCAGAAATAACCAATTTAAATGTTTGCTTTTGAGAGCCTTCTATACTGGGGTTTTATTTCATTTGGCTTTAAACTCGAGTGCTGTTAGCCTCACAGGAGAGTATCCAATCTTTACGTGGCTCTGAGGGGACACGAGTGGTATTTTGTGTAGGAAGTCTGTGTAATTATCTGCATGGCTAAAACCAAGAATCCCTGGGTAAGAAGGAATGGCCGTTGAATAATACACCTACGGAATCGAGCAGTTTCTGAGAAACACAATCACAGCTTTATTACTATACATTCTGGGTAAGTCACGTGCCCAGCACCAGCTGTACTCTTTCTTCCAAGCCCACTTCTAGGCTGTGTTGCAGTTGTGAGAGCGCTCGGTGCACCCTGCATGTGTGAGCTCTGGTTTCACCCCTGTGCTCCTGCCATGTATGTATTTCACTGATCCTGCAGAGGGTTTGTGTGGTGGTTAGAGTTAGCACCCCTGCGGTGAACAGAGTCCTAATGAATAGCTCTAATGTACAGTGTGTGTGTGTGTGTGTGTGTGGTAAATGTCACTATCGATAGTGAAAGGGTCAAGAGGAACAGGGGGAGGGACCATATGCTTCATTTATCATGGCTGTGTCTTCTAGCGGACTGTGTAACCACCCTGAAGAAATTAGTTCCAGAAGCTTTCTGCTTTTGAGCTACAGACCCAGCAATTTTCAGAATTGTGTGCACTTTCAAAGAGTGGCAGGACTCAATGAAATTCTAGAATAGGAGCATTGAAAAGCCATTCCCAGTTTTTTTCAGAGAATGTTTGTTTTTCGAAGTATCAGTAAGAAATAATGTACTTAAAACATTAAATCTGGGAATAAAAGAAATGAAAACTCAGGTTAAGGACTGTCTTTTGCTCACCAAAAATAAAATCCTATAATACAAAGACTTTAAGATACCTAATGTTTTGCATAAAATTTTTTTTAATTTTTTTTTCAACGTTTTTTATTTATTTTTGGGACAGAGAGAGACAGAGCATGAACAGGGGAGGGGCAGAGAGAGAGGGAGACACAGAATCGGAAACAGGCTCCAGGCTCTGAGCCATCAGCCCAGAGCCCGACGCGGGGCTCGAACTCACGGACCGCGAGATCGTGACCTGGCTGAAGTCGGACGCTTAACCGACTGCGCCACCCAGGCGCCCCTTGCATAAATTTTTTAAATGTTTTATTTATTTTTGAGAGACAGAGAAACAGCACGAGTGGGGAAAGGGCAGAGGGAGAGAGGGAGACACAGAATCCGAAGCAGGGTCCAGGCTCTGAGCTGTCAGCACAGAGCCCAACGTGGGGCTCGGGTTCACAAACTGTGACATCATGACCTGAACCGAAGTCAGACACTCAACCAACTGAGCCACCAGGTGCCCTGCATGAATTTAAAACAATATAAGTGTGTCTATAAAAAATATGAATTACTGGGGTGCCTGGCTGGCTCAGTCAGTACAGCATGGTACTTTTGATCTCGGGGTTGTGAGTTTGAGCCCCACACTGGGTGTAGAGATTGCTTAGAAATAAAATCTTAAAAAAAAAATTACTGATCTGATAATGGGGCAGGATAATGAATGGTTTCCATTGTATTCTGTCGAGACAAGAGTAGGGCATCAAGATAAGAGTTACTTGTTTACGCAAACCACATAGAGAACATTTTTGTGAGGGTCAAGGTTCTGTTCTATATAAAGATAAATAGGACAAAGGTTCTGCTCCCGAAGGACCTCACAGTGTAGGAGGGAAGGACAGACACCCATACTTAACCACTGAAGAGGTGACACATAAAGTATAATTTTGGTGAAAAGTTACATGGTGCTTCCGAATCTTGGAGGAAAGAGGATGGGGTGACTTCTGGATGAGTCCTGGGGAAGACGGGGGGTTTGATCTGAAATCAGCCCACTCCCATGAGAGCAAATCCAATCGCGTGCACTTAGTACCAGCTTTCCCTGTGGTGGGCAGCGTCCCCTGCCCACACCCGACCCTCAGTCTCCTGGCTTCTGTTCTCTGAGGCTTTGTACCAGCTCTCCAAGCCCCGTCATTCTGGCCAGCACAAGTCTGCTTCCTGCAAAGCTGCTCCCCCGCTGACTTGGGGTCCCTCGTAAGTCGGATGCAGTAGCTTATTCCGGCTATCGTAACAAAATACCGGAGACTGGGTAGCATCCACAAAAAAAAAAAAAAAAAAATTTGTCTTCTCACTCTTCTGGAGGCCAGAAGTCCAAGTTCGAGATGTCAGCCTCATTTCCCCCAAGGCTTTTTTCATGACTTGCAGACAGCCACCTCCTCCCCGCGTCCTCACGTGGTCTTCCCTCCGTCCCGCGTGTCTGTGTCGTGATCTCTTGTAAGGCACCAGGCTGGATCAGGGTCCCCTCTGATGACTTCATTTTACCTTACTGACCTCTTCAATAACCCTCCATCCAAATTGTCACATTCTGAGGTCCTGGGGGTGAGGACGCAAGCATATAAATTTTAGGGGAATACAGTGAGTCCGTAACACTGGGAGGAATGTCGTTTCTGCCTTATACCTTAAACCAGTGCTGTCTGCTGCATCGGCCCTCTCAGGAAGTGTCACCCCATCATTGAGCGGCTGAGGCCACACCTGATAGGGGAGCATTTAAAATTTTTTAAATTTTTATTTATTTACTTGCTTATTTCTTTCTTTCTTTCTTTTGAAGTGGGGGAGAGCAAGACCAGGGGAGGGGCAGAGACAGAAAAAGAGAGAGAGAATCCCAAGCAGGCTCCGAGCCATCAGTGCTGAGCCTGATGTGGAGCTCAAACTCACGATCCATGAGATCATGACCAGGGCTGAAATCAAAAGTCCGGTGTTCGACGGACTGAGCCACTCGGGCGCCCCGTTACGGGAGCATTTAAAATAAAAGGAAGAGGGAGGCTGCCATCCTTGAGTGTGGCTGGTGAAGAGAGAGGAATTTGGCAGAACCTCTCTGGAGGGCTTTTTGGTGGCCCGTAACCACTGCAGGCACCTTCTGGTTCACTGATCCCACTTTGAAGAGTTGCCCTTCCAAGTGAACGGCAGCACAGAGGCATTCCCCGCTGAGGTGCTAACTGATGCTCACTTGGTGGGTGTGTTTGCACCCCACCTTTCCCAGTTCTCATGGAGTCACCCCCTTGCTGCCTGCTGGTCTCCTTGCCTGGATGGCTAGTAGTGCCTTTGAACGGGGTGGAGGTCAGAATCCTGTTTTTGCCCCTCGGTACCCTCCTTGCCGGGGCTCGGATCTGAGCCACAGCTCCCCTGGTCACTTTGCTGCCCAAGCCAAGGCCCACCTTCCTCAGGCAACACAGTGCTCTCTGGGATCACGTTCCCGTCTTCGTGCAAGCTTTCGTCATCTCCAGCCTGGACCACAGCAGCTGCCTCCTCACTGGTTTTGGAAGATAGATTACAACTGTCCCAAGGCCCAAACCATTCAATGGCTTCTAGTTGCACTTGGAATAAAATGGAAACTCCTGACTGTGACCTGGAAGGCCCTTATGCCCGTCCTTTTTGGGGGGGCACCCTTCGTCACTCCTCTCCCATCCAGGCTCAGGACTCATTGCCACCTTCCTATCCCTTGAACAAGCCAAGCTCGTTTCTCCCGCAGGGCCTTGATGCTTACTATGAGACTGTTCCTGGAATACCACAAGCCTGCCTCAGGACATCTGCTTAGCAAATGGCAGCTGGGTGTTCATACTCAGCTTGGGGAGGGGACCTGTGGAGCACAGTGACTGACAGATGGCCGGACCAGTTGTCAGGTGGATGAGCGGAGACATGGGTGGGTGGTGGGTAGATAAATGCATAGGTAGGTGGATAAATAGGATGGATTGGCAGATGAATGGATAGGTACCAGCCTAACAGCCCTTGGTTCGGTCCTTGATTATGGTGGATAAGGATTCCGTGTTGGTACATTCTGTATGCTAAATGTCATTTAAGATTTTAGTTTATACAATCGTAAGTGAAACGGACTTGTCTTTCTGTCCTGGCATAACATTGAGAATCAAGACATAAATGTCTCAAAATAAATTTGGTAGTGTGGACTTGTTTTCCAGTATCGTGTTTTTTAAATATTTATTTATTTTTGAGACAGACAGAGAGAGTACAGGCAGGGGAGGGGGAGAGAGGGAGACACAGAAACCGAAGCAGGCTCTGGGCTCTGAGCTGTCAGCACAGAACCCAAGGCGGGGCTTGAACCCACGGATCTTGAGATCATGACCTGAGCCAAAGTCAGATGCTTAACTGACTGAGCCACCCGGCGCCCCTCCAGTATCATATTTTAAAGCTTGTAAGAAAGCTAAGCTATGCTGTAGGTGATTATTGTTCTCCGATTTGAGTGTTCAATGAGTACTCTGTTCTGGGAGGCTCTGGAGACCAAAGGTGATGAAAGGGGATCTAGGGGTGGAACACCACGGCTGTGGGTGCTGGCAGGTTCTGTCTACGTAGCTGCCTTCCAGCCATTTCCACCCCCGCCTTTAGGAGCGAGTGCCAATGGGCTGGCACTGACCTGCAGACCTGTATCTTGTTGGGGCAGATGAGGAAGGAGGAGGAGGAGAAGGTATTCTGAATCCCAGCAACTGTAAAATTGAATCTGTACGCAGTTGAGCTCTTTAGGGAAAATGTGCTTGAATATAAAATTCACAAACAAGCTAAACCCACCTGAGGGGCACCTTCCTGTACACTTTCCCTGAGAGGTGACTTGGCTTACAGAGGTTGGTTAGTGCAAAGACTGATTTTTCATGTATATTTCTTTTTAAGTTTACTTATTTTGAGAGAGAGAAAAGAGCACACGTGAGCGAGCAGGGGAGGGGCAGAGAGAGGGAGAGACGTAATTCCAGGCAGGCTGTGTGCAGTCAGCACAGAGCCCAACATGGGGCTGGAACTCAGAACCATGAGCTCATGAGCTGAGCTGAGATCAAGAGTCAGCTTAACTTACTGAGCCATGCAGGCGCCCCTGACTTTTCATTTACTAAACAAGCTTCTTACAAATAGATTTCAAAGTAAGAGAGATTAGCCAGCCAGAGTCTATTCCTCATTTGTTGCTTTAGGGAAGACCTTTGCTTTTCCTGGCCCTCAATTAGCTAAGGGGCAATTGAAGCTTTCCATTTTGGACTGCTCTGCTGGGTAATTATGCAGCCCGCGCTGGGATAACAAGGGGACACTCCAGCTTGGACGTTTTCCAGGGTGGAGCCAGCATCTGGCAGAGCTGGCACTGGGCATAGCTTCCTTCCTGGGCGGTGGGCTTCGTGCCTGCAGTGCTTACACACTTGGCCTCGGCCTTCTGTCCTGGAGAGGAGAAAGGGCGTGGCAGAAAAAACCCTGAGCCCCCCCCCCCCCCCGGGGGGGGGGTGCTGGTGGGCTGTAACTCCAGTTCCTCCCTGCATTTGTAGCCACATGGCTTTTTAGGGAACGCAGAGTGAGGACAAGCGAGCGATTGCAGACTTTCTTCCATGCTGGCTTCGTCTGGTGACTTCACATTATTTGAAAGGGACATGGTGGGGTGGCGTGTGCGGGTTATAGGATTTGGGGCCGGAGAGGAAAGACGGGAGACCCAGAGCCAGGACAGAAGAGGCGTGCCTACGGGGCGGGGGCGGAGGCCTAGGGGAGGAGAGGGGAGGGGAAGCGGACGGCCCGCAGTTCTGAGTTCCGGGCAGGGAGAGGAGCCGGAACTGGGAGTCACATGACTTCCGGTGCTCTTCGGGGGGGGGGGGGGAGACTCCCCCTCCCCCCCCCCCCCCCCCCCGCCTCTAGCTGAGCCTGCGTGCTGGGCGCGCGCCCCCTGGTGGCCGCCAGAACTGGCTGGTGAATCCTACAACCAGCCCGGAGGCCGCCGCGTGCCCTTCCCTGATGGAGAGACCTCCACAGCCGCCCAGATGCAGAAACCCCCTGCTCTTTTATCCTCTTGTCTCTCCCGGCCAGTTGGCCGCTCTCTTCAGAGCTCAGACCCTTGTCGCTTGACCTTGGTTGAATTTGCACATAAAGGTATTCATCAGTGTTTTTTTTTCTTTGTCCGGAAATCCATCTAAGCATACCAAGACCCATCTCCTTTCAGTTCTCCCAGCCTGCTTCTATTCTCTAGGCTGTGTCTGAGGGCTGAGATGGTCTGGGAAAGTACCCACTCAGCCGTACACATTTAAATACTCCTTACGTTAACGCTGTTCATTTTGACAAAGGCATTGGCAAAGTCTGCTCTTCCTCCTTTGGAGATCATCTTTGCTGCCTATTAACTTTTGTAGAGTCTTCTGGTTGGTTGCCTAGTTAAGGTGCCTTCCATCTTGACTCAAGAACCAAGTTCCTATTTCTTATTTTTATTTATTTATTTATTTTTAATATTTATTTATTTTAGAGAGAGAGAGAGCACAGTTGGAGGGGGGCAGAGAGAGAGGTAGACGCAGAATCCGAAGTAGGCTCCAGGCTCTGAGCTATCAGCACAGAGCTGGATGCAGGGCTCGAACCCACAAACTGTGAGGTTATGACCTGAGCCAAAGTCCGTTGCCCAACCGACTGAGCCACCCAGGCGCCCCAGTTCCTATTTCTTCTAATGGGACCTAGTGTGGCACTCTATTTGATCCATATTAAGTTGGCTTTCCTGCCATTAGTGGGTGAAGCCAAATGTCTTAATCAAACCTGAGTGATTAACTCAGGTTAGAAATATATGCACATCCCTGGGACTCCTGGGTAGCTCAGTGGGGGTTGAGCGTCCCGCTCTTGATCTTGGCTCAAGTCACGATCCCAGGGACATGGGATCAACCCCTGTGCTAAATGTGGAGCCTGCTTAGGGTTCTCTCTCTCTCTCTCTCTCTCTCTCTCTCTTTTACTCTGCCCCACCCTTGCCACAGAGAGGAGCGAGGTGTAGGGCCAGCAGAGTCCTCCCTGATGACCCAGTAGGGTCCTGGCTGAGTTGATGCGTTCCTTCTATACCTGCCTACCTCAAGACCACCATCCACTCAGCGCCATTCATTTTTAGAAACTTTGGACAGTAGACGTGCCAAATACAGGCACGTTGTTTGGGGCCAGGATAAGGCAACCTAGTGGCAGGTTTCTCCTTTGCTCCTTTTCCTTTGTTGGCATTTTTATATTAGAACTTTGAAATCATTGTGTGTGCAGAAAACCGTTGGGGAATGCCAGGCCCACCAACGCTGAGCTCCCCACAGGATGACTGTGAGGACTGGCCCGCTGTCTGGTTCTCAGTTCCACCTCCTCCCCTTAGGACTCACAGGCTTGTAGGTCTCTATCCAGAGGGCCTCAGTGGCCGTTCTTTGTCTCTGAGGTTACTCCAAATTACTTGCCCTCCTGCCCTTCAATGAGGTTGTAAAGATTTATTTGTGGTAAGATCCAGACAACATAAAATTTCCCATTTGAATGTGTGCCATTCAGTGACATTTACTACATTGATGTTGTGCAACCATCACCACTATCTAATCCCAGAACATTTTGTCACCCCAAAAGAAAACCACCTACCCACTAAGCAGTCACTCCTGACATAGGCTTACTTTCTTTAACTTATGAGATAACTTGACGTGATCCACCATGTGGGGCAAGAGTACGTCTTACAATACACAGTTGTCGTCAGATGCGGGTGAGATGGGGACTCGGCTCTCGGCACTCACTTGCCACAGGCTCGGTTGTCAGGTTCTCGCACCCAGTCTCCAATCGGCTTAACCCCTGCATTTGCTGAAGGTCCACACACCTGAAATTAAAGAAAAGTCACCTATTTCTCTTAAGCGATTGAGATTGCGTCCCAATATTTCTAAGCATGTGTTAAAACTATACATCGCCCAGGACTTCACGGAAGAGCACACAGAGCCGGGGGTGTGTTTTATGTCTGTGCCCCCAGCCCCACCCCAGTAGCCCTTTTTCCTCCCACTCCCAATACAGAAATCCTTGCCACCCCCACCAGAATTCAGAGGAAAGGAAGGCGAGGGAGGAAGACAAGCACGGGTAGTAACAGAATGGTTGCCTGAAAAATAGATCTCCTTCAGGGGCGCCTGGGTGGCTCAGTCGGTTGAGCGTCCGACTTCGGCTCAGGTCATGATCTCGCGGTTCGTGGGTTCCAGCCCCGCATCGGGCTCTGTGCTGACAGCTCACAGCCTGGAGCCTGCTTTGGATTCTGTGTCTCCCTCTCTCTCTGCCTCCCTCCCCCCTGCCCCCTGCTTGTGCGCGCGCGCTCTCTCTCTCTCTCTCTCTCTCTCAAAAATAAATAAACATTGAAAAACAAACCAAAAAAGTTATTGAAAAAAATAGATCTACTTCAGGTTTTCTCAAACAGCATTTGGAGCATGTTCTTGGGAATAAGCATGTTCTCCGTGTGCGTTTACTTTTCTGTCATTGTTTCCATACTAATCCTTCAATTCATAAAAGAATATTCCGGGTGATGTGCGTAACCACACCTTGTACGTGAGGGAGTGTCTCATTGTCAGTGGCACTCACATAACTGCCCCCTGGCTGGGAGGAAAGAACCTGTCCACATTCATCCATTAAGCTATCCTTCTAGATCGGCCAAAGACATCAAGGTGCCTGGCCCCCAGAGCTCTTTGTCCTGTCAGTCAAAAGAAAAGCGACGGGCGAAATGAGGCCTTCTGTGACATCCAGAAAACCGGTAGCTGAACTGGAAAGTAGTGCTGAGGTATCAGGTGGGGCCACGGGAGAAACAGTTTGTTCCCAGAAAACTCCCCCCACCATCGGATTCAACATTTGCTTTGTGGTCTTGCTCTCATAAAACGTGCAAATTTGTTTTGTGTTTTATAGCCTAGGAGCTATGAAAACAAAGAAAGTGAAATGTTTTATATTTAGACATATTTCACAGTACAGTAAAAAATAAAGCCGTATGTGAGATCGCATATGTTGGCAGAATCTATAGAGACGCAAAGTACATTCGTGTTGCCAGGAATTTGGGGTCGGGGGGCAACGAGAATGGCTGCTGTGGTAGGTATGGAGTTTCTTCTGGGGGTGGCGAGGATGTTCTGGAATTAGATAGCATAGATAGTTGTACAATTCTGTGAACATACTAAAAAATACTGAGTTGTATACTTCCATGGGGTGAATTGTATGATATGTGGACTTTATCTCAATTTTTAAAAATCTGTGAACGCTGGGATTCCACAAAAAATAAGCTAATTTAGGGGCGCCTGGGTGGCGCAGTCGGTTAAGCGTCCGACTTCAGCCAGGTCACGATCTCGCGGTCCGCGAGTTCAAGCCCCGCGTCGGGCTCTGGGCTGATGGCTCAGAGCCTGGAGCCTGTTTCCAATTCTGTGTCTCCCTCTCTCTCTGCCCCTCCCCCGTTCATGCTCTGTCTCTCTCTGTCCCAAAAATAAATAAACGTTGAAAAAAAAAATTTAGAAAAAAAAATAAGCTAATTTAAAATAAGTCTGGGGGTAACAGAAACCCATGGGGGAGGGGAAGGGGAAAAAAAAAAAAAGAGGTTAGAGTGGGAGAGAGCCAAAGCATAAGAGACTGTTAAAAACTGAGAACAAACTGAGGGTTGATGGGAGGGTGGGTGATGGGTATTGAGGAGGGCACCTTTTGGGATGAGCACTGGGTGTTGGATGGAAACCAATTTGACAATAAATTTCATATATTGAAAAATATATATAAAAATAAATAAATGACCCTTCAGAGGAGTCCCACATCTCCTGGGGAAGTGCCTGCCTTAGTATCATCCTGCAGCTCTCAGTTGTCAGTGGGGAGCAACTCTGAACAAAGGCCTCAATGAAAAAGTAGTAAGAGGGTTCAAAAAAAATGAAATAAAATAAAATAAGTCTGGGGGAAGCTGGCTGGCTCAGTCAGTGGAGCATGTGACTCTTGATCTCAGGCTTGTGAGTTCGAGCCGCACGGTGGTGTAGAGATTAATTAAAATCTTATTTATTTTTAAAAAAATTTTTAATGCTTATTTATTTATTAAGAGAGAGACAGAGCACAAACAGGGCAGAGGTGAGGGAACAGAGAGAGAGGGACACACAGACTCTGAAGCAGGCTCTGGGCTTTGAGCTGTCAGTACAGAGCCTGACCCGGAGCTCAAACCCCCTAACTGTGAGATCATGACCTGAGCCAAAGTTGGATGCTTAACTGACTGAGCCACCCTGGCACCCCAAAAATAGAATCTTGAAAATAATTAAAAAATGAAATGAATCTGGACATGACTCAAGTCTGAGAAATGCAGCTGTAGCTCTGAGGTCGACAAAGTTTGTAAAGGGTCAGACAGTGACTTTTCTTGACTTCGGGGATCCGACTATTCACGTGGTGATGGCTCAGGCCTTGCAGCGTGGAGGCAGCGATGGCAGGTACATACAGGAGTGTGTGGCTGTGCTCCAGAAAAACGTGGCGGAAAGGTTCGCCGGCCCTGGGGTTTGGCCGAGGGATGGCTGTCGGGGAGTGTACTTTTCAGGATTGGGAATGCAGGTCATGAATGGAGCTCTCTTTACACATTCCAGAGAGCCTTCTTTGATGATTCTCTTGCCACATGAGATCCATTTCTCTTGTCATCTTCATCGTACTTGTCTCCTGGGAGGTGGTCGAACTTCTGGAGCTTGAACGGTCCACCGAGTAGGGGTGCTGGGGCTCCTTCACAGCGTAGGGGTAGAGGACGGCGCGGGATGCTCGAACCACGGGCTCCTTTGTGATGCTCTGACTCGCAGTGATGGTGTGGGGTAGGGTCCTCGGACCCTAATGACCAACTCGGGAAGGGCTCAAGGCTTCACCAAAACTTCCCAAGAGGCGAGGGAGAAGAGTTCTTCTGGAGTGTAAGTGCTAAGGTGCTTATCTTGTTCTGTTCCCTTTTTATTTGTGGAATTCTTCAAAAGCGCAAATGTTCTGTGTCAGTTAAAGACCAGGACTTGTATGTAATTTATTACAAGTATTTATAATATAAAGTCTTTTTTTGTAATTAAAAAAAATTTTTTTTAATGTTTGTTTATTTTTGAGAGAGAGAGCGTGAGCAGGGAAGAGGCAGAGACAGAGGGAGACACAGAATCGGAAGCAGGCTCCAGACTCTGAGCTGTCAGCACAGAGCCCCACATGGGGCTCGAACTCACGAACCGTGAGATCATGACCTAAGCCAGTGTTGGATGCTTAACCGACTGAGCCATCCAGGCGCCCCTTTTTTATTTAAGTTTAAGTTAGTTAACATGTAGCGTAGTAATGGTTTCAGGAGTAGAACCCAGTGATTCATCTCTTACATACGACACCCAGTGCTCATCCCAAAAGTGCCCTCCTTAATGCCCATCACCCATCTAGCCCGTCCCCCCACCCACCTCCCCTCCAGCAACTCTCAGTTTGTTCTCTGTATTTAAGAGTCTCATATGGTTTGCATCCCTCCCTGTTTTTACCTTATTTTTCCTTCTCTTCCCCTATGTTCATCTGCAGTGTTTCTTAAATTTCACATATGAGTGAAATCATATATTTGTCTTTCTCTGACTTAATTCACATAGAATAAGACCCTCTAGTTCCATCCACGTTGTTGCAAATGGCAAGGTTTCATTCTTCTTGATCGTTGAGTAATACTCCATTGTGTGTATATATATAAACCACATCTTCTTCATCCATTCATCAGTTGATGGACGTTTGGACTTTTTCCATAATTTGACTATTGTTGAAAGTGTTGCTATACACATTGGGGTACATGTTGCCCCTATGAATCAGCACTCCTGTATCCTTTGGATAAATACCTAGTAGTGCAATTACAGGGTCCTAGGGTAGATCTGTTTTTAATTTTTTGAGGAACCTCCTGTTTTCCAGAGTGACTGCACCAGTTTGCATTCCCACCAGCAGTGCAAAAGGGTTCCCCTTTCTCTGCATCCTTGCCAACTTCTGTTGTTTCTTGAGTTATTAATTTTAGTCATTCTGATGGGTGTGAAGTGGTATCTCAGTGTGGTTTGGATTTGTATTTTCCTGATGATGAATGATGTTGAACATCTTTTCACATGTCTCTTTGCCATCTGGATGTCTTCTTTGGAAAAGTGTCTATTCATGTCTTCTGCCCATTTCTTCACTGGATTATTTGTTTTTTGGGTGTTGAGTTTGGTAAGTTCTTTCTAGATTGTGGATGCTAACCCTTTATCTGATATATTATTTGTAAATATCTTCTCCCATTCCTTTGGTTGCCTTTTAGTTTTGCTGATTGTTTCCTTCGCTGTGCAGAAGCTTTTTATCTTGATGAAGTCCCAGTAGTTCATTTTTGCTTTTTTTCTCCTTGCTTCTGGAGCCATGTCTAGTAAAAAGTTGCTGCAGCCGAGGTTAAAGAAGTTGCTGCCTGTTTTTGTCTCTAGGATTTTGGTGGTTTCTTGTCTTACATTTAGGTCTTTCATCCATTTTGAGTTTATTTTTGTGTATGCTGTAAGAAAGTGGTCCAGGTTCATTCTTCTGCATGTCACTGTCCAGTGTTCCCAGCACCACTTGCTGAAGAGACTGTCTTTATTCCATTGGATATTCTTCCCTGCTTTGTCAAAGATTAGTTGGCCACACGTTTGTGGGTCCATTTCTGGATTCTCTATTCTGTTGCTGTGATCTCTGTGTCTGTTTTTGTGCCAGTACCATACTGTCTTGATGATTACAGCTTTGTAATACAGCTTAAAGTCTGGAATTGTGATGCCTCCAGCTTTGGGTTTCTTTTTCATCATTATTTTGGCTATTCAGGATCTTTTCTGGCTGCATACAAATTTTAGAATTCTTTGTTCTAGCTCTGTGAAAAATGCTGGTGGTATTTTGATAGGGATTGCATTGAATGTGTAGATTGCTTTGGATAGTATCGACATTTCAACAATATCGATAACGTAAAGTCTTGCTACCGTTAACATAGCACAAGCAATGAGTGTCCCAGTGTGTGTCCCAGACACCGTAATAATTATGCCTTGCTCTAGTAAACATAGTTGACTTGGATATATGAAAACCCAAATTATAAACCTTAGTATTATAAAAGTGCTTTCTCTTTGGAAATAATTCATTGAGGGCGTTCTTTAAAAATTCCGCAAGCACAACTAGCGTCCAGATCTTGATCTCCAGTACCCTTCTGGAATCAAAGCAACCGGTGCTCCTTGGGAGAATGGCTGGGTTTAGGGCTGGGCCAGGGAATATGCAAAATGAGCCTGGAATGTCTTATAGTGGCAAAAAAGTAAGAAAGCACTGAACTAAATAAGCCCAATGACAGTAGGCACATGTCAAAAGGACACAGGAGCCGTCTTAAAGGGCTTCCTATGACCAGAGCTGGAATAGTTAAAACAAGAAAATAATGTTGGATTATAACCTAGTGTATAAAATAAATATTCTTGCGTCCATACTGATATACACAAATGATGGAATAAATGGCGGGGAGAAAAGGCAAGTCTGTGCAGAAAAGTTCCAGATAATCTGTGTAGTTTGTCTGCCCTCGAGGTGGCTCACAACTCCCGGCTCCTTAAATATGCGCTGTGTAGAGAGTACAGGATGGAAAGGTGGAGGGAGAGAAGGATATATTCTAGCCCCTGCCAGGTGATACACAGAGATAAATTGTGTTGACAGCATGACCCTCGGTGTCATGTAATGAGAATGGCACTTTACCTTCATGATCTTACCCCAGATCCTATAACTGCAGCGTAATCGTGACAAAACCATCAGATGGATCCTTGTTGGGAGATGTTCTATAAAATGCCTGAGCGATATTCCTCAAAATTGTTAAGGGCATCAAGAACGAAGAAATTCTGAGAATTCTGAGAATTCTCCTTAGGAGAAACTGGGGAGACACAGCTAAATGTAATGTGGTACTCTGGGTAGGGTCCTGGAACAGAAAAAGGACATTAAGTAAAAAAAAATTTGGGGGCGCCTGGGTGGCTCAGTCGGTTAAGAGTCCAACTTCCACTCAGGTCATGATCTCACGGTTCTTGGGTTTGAGCCCCACATCGGGCTCTGCTGACAGTGTGGAGCCTGCTTGGGATTCATTCTCTCTCTCTCTCTCTCTCTCTCTCTCTCTCTCTCTCTCTCCCCCCCCCCTCTCTCCCTCTCCCTTTGTCCCTCCCTCGTTCTTTCTGTCTCTCTTTCTCTGCCCTTCTCTCTCCCCTGCTCACGCACGAACTCTCCCTCTCTCTCTCGAAAGTAAATAAACATTTAAAAACAGCAACCACAACTAAAAAAAAATCTAAATCGAGTGTGGGCTGCAGTTAATATTAATGTCCTCAGACTGACTCATCAATTATAACAAATGTAGCACATTAATGTAACTTGTTAATTGTAGGGGACACTGGGTGTTGGGTGTATTGGAACTCTTTTATTGTCATATTTTTTCTGTAAGTCTAAAACCATTCTAAATTTTTTTTAATGTGTGCTTATTTTTGAGAAAGAGAAACAGAGTGTGAGCCAGGAAGAGGTAGAGACAGGAGACACAGAATCTGAACCAGGCTCCAGGCTCCCAGTTGTCAGCACAGAGCCCGATGTGGGGCCCAAACCCACAAACTGTGAAATCATGACCTGAGCCAAAGTCGGCTGCTTAACCGACTGAGCCACCCAGGTACCCCTGAAACCATTCTAAAATGAAGTGTTTGTGTAAATTTTTATTCTTGTTTTTTTAAGATTTTATTTTTGAGGGGTGCCTAGGTGGCTCAGTCGGTTGAGTGTCCGACTTTGGCTCAGGTCATGATCTCACAGTTCCTGAGTTCGAGCCCCGCATGGGACTCACTGCTATCAGCACAGAGCCTGCTGCGGATCCTCTGTCCCCCTCTCTCTCTGCCCCTCCCCTGCTCATGCACGCTCTCTCAAAAATAAATAAAACATTGAAACAAAAGATTTTATTTTTAAGTGATCTCTACCCCAACATGGAGCTCAAACTCACAATCCTGAGGTCAAGAGTCACAGTGTTCCCCTGACTGAGCCAGTCAAGCGCCCCCTAAAATGCTCTTCTTTTTGTTTGAATGTTTATTTTTTTTTTTCAACGTTTATTTATTTTTGGGACAGAGAGAGAGAGAGAGAGAGCATGAACGGGGGAGGGGCAGAGAGAGAGGGAGACACAGAATCGGAAACAGGCTCCAGGCTCTGCGCCATCAGCCCAGAGCCTGATGCGGGGCTCGAACTCACGGACCGCGAGATCGTGACCTGGTTGAAGTCGGACGCTTAACCGACTGCGCCACCCAGGCGCCCCTGAATGTTTATTTTTGAGAGAGAGAGAAAGAGAGAGCCTGAGTGGGGGAGGAGCAGAGAGAGAGGGAGACACAGCATCTGAAGCAGGCTCCAGGCTCAGAGCTGTCAGCACAGAGCCCGACGCTGGGCTCAAGGTCACAAACCATGAGATCATGACCTGAGCCGAAGTCCGCCACTTATCTGACTGAGCCACCCAGCCGCCCCCAAAATGGTATTCGTATAATGCATTTTGAGTTACTCAGTTTGTAAATATTAGGAACGTACCTTTTGAACAGTGAGTGGGGTGAAATATCTAATCAGCCACCATCTTACTGGATGTGTATTACGTGGGTGGGTGTGCCCTGTGCGCTGAGTGTTAAGGGTGTGGCCTGGGGCCAGTTTTGCCTTGTCTTAGAAACAGGACCATGTACTTGGTAAATAATCAGTGGACATGAGAAGTCTAGAAAGAAGGTAAGCTTTGGGGTTGAAGACACAGGTTTAAATTCTCATTCTCATTGCATCAGGCCACCCCAGTTAATGACTTCAGGTCCCTGGCCTACAGCAGCCTTCCTCGGAGACTTATTTAAATGCTTCCTGGATATAACATTAATGCATCAGCACAGTGCTGAAGATAAGTAGGTGTGGATAAAAGGAAAAAGTCACTCTTACGAATATAGCAGTAACATGGAAGGTACTGCAGAGTAGTATGTGTGCCTCGGTTAAATGAGCAAGACTCAGAACTAACTGCCATGAATTTAGAAGAGGCTGATAGAAGCAGGTTGAAAGAGAAAACCCATCTTGAAGTCAGGTAAGCACAAGACTCGGGAGGGCTGGGACTGTCCAGATGGGAGGGCGCTGTTAGGGCCAGTGGTGGGTGGGAGCGTGCTTCCTGTACTGGGGCAGCACTGAGGTCTTGGGCTGCTTTAGGAAGGGAGGTGGAGGGCAGGGACTTTAAATATGGATCATTGTGAACTGATGAACTGGTAAGTCACTGTCAGCCAAGTCGCGGTCAGCCTGTGACTTCTTTGTCTTCTTCACTGAAGGCTTTGCACACAGGAAAACTTCCGGAAATACTTTATCAGTTGTTTGGTAGATTATGTTCCTAATGAGTGTGTAATAAACGCAAGAGTACAAAGAGAAAGCAGATAGATATAAAATAGGCTTTTCAGTGGGGTTTTTTCTTTCATTGTTCTGTCTGATTTTATTACGGTTTTAGGGTCGAACAGTGTAGCGCACATGCTATGTGATTAGCATAGTTAAATAGACAAAGCTGCATAAAATACAGTCACTAGGCTTTCCTGTGTTTGCTCCTTTTAAACGGTAAGGAGAAGACACCCGAGCCTTTTGGTAGCTTTGAAAGGGCGAGTCTTTGGGGGTGGGGGTTCTAAGCACAGAAGCCTTGGGAATGTTCCCCCTGAGGTCAGGAGTTGTTGATGAAGTAACATGAAATACCAGGGAGCCTTGAGTCAGGGAGGTTAGAGTTGACAGAGCCTGCGTGAACTTGTCCATCACGAGGCAGCAGGCACAGACAGGCCAGCTGCTGTGAGCATGGCTTTGAGGCTCCTCTGTGCCGGAGGCAGCTAGACCCAGGGGCTGCGGCAGGGTGCGGCTGCCCCGTCCCTGGAGGGAGCACCCCGCCGTGTTCCCGCTGCTCCACCACGCGCAGGCAGCCAGCGGGGAGCCGGTAAGAGACTCCCGGATTTGTCCTCAGGCAGCTCGCCCGGGATGGGACCCGTCGCCTCGTGCCTCCGCTGCGTCCAAGCCTAGTTACGAGTGTCTCTTTTGTTCTCCTGTCTTTACGAGCAGGTTGTCAGCTCAGGCGGCACAGTGGGTGAGATCCGGGGAGGTCTGTAAATGTTTTCCTTGTTTATTGTGCTGCCTGGAAATGAAAAATGATGCAGGTTGGGGTGCAGATTCCAGCTCTGCACGCACGCACGCACGCACGTACGTGTGCAGACACGCGCCTGTGCCGCTTCTGTGCTTCTGGATCCACGCAGACTTCGCAGCTTTCGGTTTGGCAGTTGGCTAAACGTGCTCTGAAATGAGAAGGCGGTGGCTTTCCGTACCGCATTCTGGGCTGCGAGCCACGGTGCCAGTGGGACTGGTGGCCTGGGATGTGGGAGCATCGCTCTGCGTGAGATCGGCGGAAGGCCGGCATGGTGTGAACAGCGTCTCGCCTTTGCTTTTTCTGTGCCAGTAGGAAATTAGCATTTTCATGACCGAGGCACTGACTGCGGATAGTGAAAGGAAATGGTGAGTCGGCCACATGGAAATGGGGGGGGGGGGGGCGGGCAGCAAAATCAGGTGTGCACGTTTAGTCATGGAACAATGCTCTGTGGCTAGATTCACACGTAGACTGCTAATTGCAGTGAAAAACGCCTAAATGTAGAAAATGGAATCAGTGTGGTTCTGAGTATTGTGCAGGTCTTAGGTTTTGCTCCCCACCGTGATTGTGACAGCTTAGAGGCATGCCGTTTCTTCACAGCTTTTACTGTACATGTGCTCTGAGTCTTCACCTTCTATATTGTAAAAGAAAGATTTGTGAAATGCCTTTGCTATCAGCAGATGCTTTTGTGTCTGGAGGGAGGATGCCATTTTCAGAGAAATTGCTGCATATACGTGTGTGTGCGTATGCTCACGCATGCATACACTGGTTGAGTCTGCATTTACTGACTCCCATGGGCAGGCGTTCTTTTAAAATGCATACGTAGTGGCCATGCTATTGAGAAGTAAAAAGGAAAAGGAGTTTGAAGAAAGGTTTTCAGAAACCTATAAAATGGCCTGCCGCCTTACACACTGAAGTCTTACGGAATGAATGAATGAAACATGTCACGTAAAATATCTGAAAATTGGGTGCAGGTCAGATGAAGGGCTGGCATATTTCCCTTGCGAAGCAGAATCTTTGAGGGGTATTCTATAAATATTTTTCATTATTATGTTGTAGAAAAGTATTCCACGGACAGTAGTAAGAGGTACATCTCCACATTTGCTTTTTGTCATGCATGGTGGAAGAAACATGGTCTCTCTTTCTCTCTCACCTACATACACACTCAAGCTGACACACACCCCTTAAAAAATTTGCAGGGTATCCTCATAGATGCACGAACAGAACACACACAGAAGCGCTTTTTTAGAAAGTATTAGAAACGACCATACGCGTTGGTGTTAACCATACAGGTTGTACGAGGCATCTCTTGCCCAGCTGGAGTGACATGGCCCTGGGAAGCATGTGCTAACTGCCCCCTGTTTAACATGGACTGGCCGCTTCCCCCAAATCCACCTTTGAATTTCAGAGGTGTGTTGGGAAGCTGATATGCGGTTTTTAGAATGCGTTTGCTTTACTTTCACGGCCTTTAATTCTTTGCCTCTTATGTGCATTAAAATTTAAGAAGGTCAAGGTGGTAGAAACCAGGGCTGCTATTTTGTGTCCACTGGATCAACCCGTCTTTCCCTGGTTAGTGGACACTTGGGATTTCCAGCTGGCTTTTCCTTAGATAATTAGGTCCTTTCTGGGCAGCTTCTAGACAGAGCTGGAGGTCTGATGAGATCCTACAGTTACTTAGTTTTTTGCCTTTAAAAAAACATTTGCAGAATCTCTTGTGTTAATTCTTAAAGTTCACAAGCATTTTCATACACACACACACACACACACACACACACACACACACACACATATCTTGGGCCTGAGCACATTGCATACCATGTTCACTTTACAGTAAGCAAACTGGGGCTTAAGTGCTGGATTCACACAGCCCTTGCGTGCAGTGTGGCTGGTTTTTCATCTGTTGGGTTCCTGCGGATTCATGCCACCTCTGACGTTGAAAGATCCTACAGGGAAGTAGGAGAGGAGATGGCGGTGCTCGTTGCCAAAGCTAGTCTCTTCTGACCTTTCGTATCTCAGATCCAGGGTGCTGATAGTGCAGTGGGAAGGAATTCAGTGTGGACTCCCGAGGGGGCGTGTGGTACAAAGAATCCCTAACCAGGCTGAGAGACTGGGGACGTGTATCCTGAGCTGCGCGGGTATAACTTGCAGGCTGCCTTTCTGACCCTCCATTTCTTTGTCCATAAGATAAGGAGTTTGGGGCGCCTGGGTGGCTCGGTCAGTTAAGCATCTGACTTCGGCTCAGGTCGTGATCGCAGTTCGTGAGTTCGAGCCCCGCGTCGGGCTCTGTGCTGACAGCTCAGGGCCTGGAGCTGCTTCGGATTCTGTGTCTCCCTCTCTTTCTGCCCCTCCCCTTCCTCACACTCTGTCTCTCTCAAAAATAAATAAACATTAAAAATAAATAAAGTCTTTAACAAAAAATTATTTTTTAAAGTGTAATAAGGGAGAAGACTAGTCCTCACAGGAACTTAAATGTATTATAAAGCAACAAGAATTCAAGTAGTGCAGCAGTGGTTCAAGAACAGACAAAAGTTAATGAATACAAGAGGAGAATCAGTAGCCCAAAAAGGAGCTTATTTTTTAATTGAAGATTTAATAACGCATGAAAAACAACAGAAGAGAAAAGATCACGTCACGGGGCGCCTGGGTGGCTCAGTCGGTTAAGAGCTGAGACTTCGGCTCAGGTCATGATCTCGCAGTCCATGAGTTCGAGCCCCGCGTCGGGCTCTGTGCTGACAGCTCAGAGCCTGGAGCCTGTTTCGGATTCTGTGTCGCCCTCTCTCTGACCCTCCCCTGTTCATGCTCTGTCTCTCCCTGTCTCAAAAATAAATAAAACCTTAAAAAAAATTAAAAAGAAAAAAGAAAAAATCATGTCACATATGCTGTTGAAAAAAATAGATTAGGAAAAAAGTATATTCTTATTTTGTGCCATCTATCAAGTTAAATTTCATGTGGACTTAGGAGATTTTTTTTTTAAGTTAACTATAATAAGGGGCGCGTGAGTAGCTCAGTCAGTTAAGCGACCGACTTCGGCTCAGGTCATGATCTCACGGTTCGTGGGTTTGAGTCCCACATCAGGCTCTGTGCCGACAGCTCGGGGCCTTGAGCCTGCTTCAGATTCTGTGGCTCCCTCTCTCTCTGCCCCTCCCCCGCTTGTACTCTGTCTCTCAAATATGTAAACATTGAAAAAAAAAAGACTGAGAAAGCTTTAAAATACTTACTTTAAAAAAAAGAAGAAGGAAGGAAGGATAAAGCGTTTGGAATCACTGATTTCTGAGGTCCCTTGAGACCATACTAGTTTTTCATTCGCAGGGACAGAAGCCAGGCACTGCAATCCCTCTTGAGGTCACACACCCAGCCCCCAGGTTGTATTGTCTTAGTGCCATCAACATTCATGGAAAAGAAGACCTATAAATATAAGTCACACACACACACACACACACACACATTAATGTCTTTGAGATCCATTTAAAATAAAACGAGCTCCTGTCTGCCAATGGTGTTCCTGCCTGCAGGCTTTGTTGATGGAATAGCAGTGCCCTTGACAGTCAAACCTGTCCGGTGTCCTGTGCTGATGCCTCATAAAGTCAGCTGCTAACAGATGAAGTGCTTTGGGGTATAACTTGCATAACATTTGTGATTTAATGACTCTTGCAAAGTCTAGCCAGTGGGCCCTTAAACGTACTCAGAGGCCATTAAAGATGGAATAATTAGAAACTCTAGGAAGGTGTTTTAACATTTATATCCACGCGCATGCACGTATATGTATATATGTGTACAACATAGGCACACTCACATATTAGACATTTTATAGAGTAATAAAGTATATAAGGTAAGCTTTTATGTACAATTAATATATCTAAAGCCTGTTGGGTAAATAACCCATTTCCAAATATGGTTCAGCTGAGTGACAATAATTAGACAATCCAGTGTATAGAATTTTGAGAATTTGGGGTCACATGCAATTGTGGTAAGAGACAGCTGACGCAAATGATTTTCTCTTAAATTATGGGGAGACTAGAGGTGCCTGGGTGGCTCAGTCAGTTAAGTGTTCAACTCTGGGTTTCGGTTCAGGTCACGATCTCACGGTTCATGGATTTGATCCCCACATCAAGCTCTGCACTGATGGTACAGAGCCTGCCTGTGATTCTCTCTCTCCCTCTCTCTGTGCCCCTCCCCTGTTCGCGTTCTCTCTCTGTCTCTCTCAAATATAAATAAACATTAAAACAAAAAAGTAAAAATATAAGGAAGTTCTTTGGTCAGCACAGAGCCCTCTTCAGATCCTCTGTGCCCCTCCCCAACTCGTGTGTCCCTGCGTGTGTGCGCTCTCTCTCTCTCTCTCTCTCTCTAAAATAGATAAACATTTAAAAAAGAAAAATTTTAGGGGCACCTGGGTGGCTCAGTCGGTTGAGCGTCTGACTTCAGCTCAGGTCATGATCTCACACTCTCTGAGTTCGAGCCCTGCGTCGGGCCTTGTGCTAACAGCTCAGAGCCTGGAGCCTGCTTCAGATTCTGTGTCTCCATCTCTCTCTGCCCCACCCCACTTGCGCTGTCTATCTCTGTCTCTCAAAAATGAATAAACATTAAAAAAAAATTTTTTAAGAAAAACTTTAAAAATATATAAGGAAGTTCTGTGTATGATGCGTGGCATTGTAAGATACAAATGTCCAGTAGAGGTCCTGTAGACTTTTAGGATTATTTCCACACTTTCACAGTTATATAGGTGAGGCTGCAGCAAACATCTTGTGAAATACTCATGTTCTGGCATGCTGATTTCCCTAGGATCAAATTCTAGATACGGAATTGCTAGGTAGGCTTTTGGGAAATACGCGCAAATTGCCTTCCATAAAGTGCGTGCTGTTTGTGCCCTACCACCTAGTAGCCTAGGGAAGTCCTGCTTTCTCAAAACTCTGGCCACATCAGACATTTATTTGTTCATTCATTTATTTATTTTTATGCTTATTTATTTTTTGAGAGAGAACAGAGGAGGGGCAGGGAGAGAGGAGGACAGAGGATCTGAAGCAGGCTCTGCACTGACAGCAACGAGCCCAATGTGGGGCTCGAACTCACGAACCCTGAGATCATGAGCTGAGCTGAAGTTGGACACTCAACCAACTAAGCCACCCAGTGCCCCAACTATAAATTAAAAAAAAAATTGTAATGTTTATTTTTGAGAGAAAGAGAGACAGAGTGTGAGCAGGGGAGGGGCAGAGAGAAAGGGGGAGACACAAAATCTGAAGCAGGCTCCAAGGTCTGAGCTGTCAGCACAGAGCCCGACACGGGCCTTGAACCCACGAACCGTGAGTTCATGACCTGAGCTGAAGTCGAATGCTTAACTGACTAAGCCACCCAGGCACCCACATCAGACATTTTAAAAGTTCTGTGATTCGACAGGAAAAGAGCAATTTCATTTTTAACTTGGATTTGCCCAGTAACTAGCGAAGTTGAGTTTGTGCCTTGTCTAGCCATTTGTATTTTTTCTTTGGTTCATTACTGTTCATATCTTGTGTTCACTTTCCTGTTGGGGGTGGGACCTCTCTCTTCATGATCATTGTTATTTAGGTTGCAGATAGATCCCTGAAGTGCGTTGTGTGCTTTTCAAACATTTAGGGTTGGTTATGCTTAGTTTTGTCCTTTTCTGTGTATAAGTATTTAATAATCATGCCATTGCCCCTGCCTGGCGGTTTTGCACAGTCCATTTCTATCCTGCTGGCTCCTGGCCCCTGGCAGTTGTGTACTGGCCTTTGCATTAGTGACGTCACAAGCATAACCCTCTGGGGCTCTGGGCCTGTGACCGTCCTATGAGCTGTAGACTGCCACCTGAAACATTCTACAGAGTTTTTGCAAAGAAGATAAAACTGGTCAGGAAGAGAAGAACATAGGGGTTTCAGAGGAGTGTCTCACGTGATGTTGTAGACAGAGAGAAAGAGTCACAGATGAATATCTACACCCTAGCTCAGGTTATCAGTAAGTCACTTAGGCTCTGGGGCTGCAGTGTCCTCACAGGCCAGGCAGAAGTACTGGATTTTCTCAGTTATGCTTGCCCTCTGCCAACGGACGTTAGGGTTAGGGCTGTGTGTGCTGAAGAATCGAGAAGTGCCCGCCTACCCGGTACCCCAGCACCTCCGGCCACCTGCTCTGGTTGACCAGAGCCCGTCTGAGGCACAGCTGTCAGACTTCCATACCTGCCAGGGTCTGCTCACTTGAGCACTTTTCCATGCCTGTGCCTTTCTCCTTTTCGTTCTCCCTCATCAGGATGTTTTTGTGTTCATTGTAATGTTCCTGTTGTGTGTTTTGCTGTGGCCCACCGCCCCAAAAGCATTTGATTGCTCAGGGTGTAAGTGCGTCCAAGTAAAATACATAGAAGCCATTTAACTATAGATACAAACACACTGGAAAGAGTAAAGGGCTACTCAGTCCCCAGTTAATATTTTTATTATGGTCATCGCTTTGTTGAAAAATTGAGTGGCTTCAGATTGTGTTTAATGGGCAAGGAGACCTAACTGCTTCTGTGAGTGGCATTGGTTTCTATAGCATTCATGCAACGTGATGTGAAATTGCAAGGACTGAGTCAGGACACGGCTGCGCAGTAGAGCTGACGCCGTCTGCCTCTCATTTAAGAGCAGGTCAGGACCTCACTGCTCCAGCATACTGGGTGCACGTGTGTGTGTGTGTGTGTGTGTGTGTGTGTGTGTGTGTGTGTATTTGCCCCTATGTTTTAATTAGTATTCGATCAGAACCACGGGCTCTGTGGACAGGTCTTTGGGTGACATCGGTATGTTTCTGGTTACTGATCTGTATTTACGTGGTGAGGTGCCAGGAAGCCTGCAAAATGGAATCAGGTACAGAGAGAATCTCCCTTGAAGGATCTTCTCTTTGTCAGGGAAGATAATAACATAACAGATTACCGTAGACTAGGTGCTTGAACAACAGACATTTACTTTTCACCAGTTCCAGAGGCTGGAAATCCAAGATTGAAGTGCAGCTGACTTGGTTCCTGGTGAGACCCGTTTCCTGGTTTGCAGACAGCTCTGTTCTTGCCGTGTCCTTACGTGGTGGAGGGCAGAGAGAGGGGCCACAAGCGCTTTCCTGTGTCTCTCTCTTTTTTTTTCTTTTTAGAGAGAGAAGGGGGGGGGGGACAGAGGATCAGAAGCAGGCTCCGTACTGACATCAGCGAGCCCGATGCAAGACTCAAACTCATGAACCTTGAGATCATGACCTGAGCCGAAGTCAGACAGTCAGCCAACTGAACCACCCAGGTGCCCCTCGTGTCTCTTTTACAAGGGCACTGTCCCACTGCTGAGGGCTCCATCTTTATGCCCTAATAACCTCCCCCACGTCCCACCCCCTAACACTACCCCCTGGGTGAGAGGGAGTTAGAATTTAACATATGAATTTTGGAGGGTTACAGAAATAAATACTGTGATGTCAGGTAGTCAGAAGGCCCAAGAAAATCAGCCTGCCGGCCTTGGCTTCCTCTCCTCCCTTACTCCCTCCCTCCTTTCTTCCTGTTACCTCACTGAGTCTTTGCTGAAGCCTGCCTTGTGCCAGGGCACTGCGTTAGGCCTACGGACGAAGTGGGTGTTATCACCGTATCCAGGAGAAGTGATATTCACCGAAAATAACACAGATAAGTTGAGTATAGTTTGGGGACAAACAGGTAAAGATTAAATCCTTATGGGGGTTCATCAGAAGAAAGGCTTGTTTGTCAACAGGTCCTGGAAATGGGGGCACCTGGATGGCTCCTCAGTTGGGCATGTGACTTCAGCTCAGGTCATGATCTTGCAGTTCGTGAGTTTGAGCCCCGCATCGGGCTCTATGCTGACTGCTCAGAGCCTGGAGCCTGCTTCAGATTCTGTGTCTCCCTCTCTGCCCCTCCCTTGCTTACGTTCTGTCTGTCTCTCTCTCTCAAAACAAAACAAAAACAAAAACGGGTCCTGGAAACGTTTCATGGAAAAGGTTGGATCTTAAAGAAAATGGGAATGGTGTCCATGGGGCGTATTCTGAAGAGTGTGGATCAAAGCGGAGATATGGAAACCACGAGGCATAAATGGCAGGGGAGGGCCTCTGGCCAAAATGTATGTTGCAGGAACATGCATCCCTGAGGAGTGGCAGGTGGCTTGGGAGGGATGAGAGGGAGTCTGCAAGATCAAGCATGCAGTCTGGCCTTGATCTGGTGTTGGTGGCAGGAGGAGCCGGAAGTTTCTGGGGGACAGGGTCAGGCATATCTACTTTCCATGCTAATGGTGGCTAAAGCATATGCATGTTTGTAAAATGGAATAAGGGGAGGACAGAAGAAGAGTGGAAATGCCTAGGGTGGCTGATCCTTCCCATGGAATACTTTGCTCACAGTCTGGAAAGGTCACTGCAACATGGCTTTGCTTTCAGAACATTAGTTTGTGCAAGTCGTGAATAGATTCCCTCTCAAATTTGTTGAAATGGGCATTTCCCAATCATTTCAGTAGGGTTTGATTTGTAGGTGTTTTTTTTCCCAAATGTTTATTTATTTTGAGAGAGAAAGAGAGAGAGAGAGAGAGAGCATAAATGGGGGAGGGACAGACAGAGAGCGGAAGAGAAGGAATCCCAAGCAGGCTCCACGCCGTCAGCACAGAGCCTGATGCAGGGCTTGAACCCATGAACCATGAGATCATGACCTGAGCTGAAATCAGGAGTCAGATATTTAACTGACTGAGCTACCCAGGCGCCCCTGACTTGTAGTTTTAAGGAATTTTAATCTTCTACGTCTGCCTAAAGTTGGCTGTCCTTGCAGACAAACACACTACCTTACAGGGTTTTCAGTCAGGGCTGCAGTAAGTGCCTTAGAGCAAGAGGGAACTTTCTGGGGCAGTGCAGTTGTATTTTGACTTGATTGTGGTGGTGAATACACAACTCTATACATTTACCCAAACCTCCCATCGCTTGAATTTTATGGTGTGTAAACAATACCTTGATAAGATTGTGGTGTGGTCATGGGATCGAGCTCTGAGTCGGACTCTGCACTGAACTTGGAGCCTGCTTAAGATTCTCTCTCTCTCTCTCTCTCTCTCTCTCTCTCTCTCTCTCTCTCTTTCTCTCTGTCTCTCTCCCTCCCTACCTCCCTCCTTCCTTCTCTTTCTCTCTCTCTCTCCCTCCCTTTGCCCCTCCCCCTCTTGCATGCATGTGTGTGTTCTCTGTCTCTCTCTCTCCCAAAATAAAAATAAAAGATAAAATTGTGGTGGGGGGATGGGGAGGAATAGAGGCAGAGATGTTCTATAATGTCAAGACCTCCCAGATCCATAGCTAGATTTCTAGGAATACAAACACGTGTTTTTAAAAACTTAAGTGGCTCAGGAGAAAAGCATGTACATGTAGGGCACAAGATGTACGGTAAACCCAAATTCATGTATCACTTGTTCCCTGTGCCCTAATGTTTGCAGCTTTTAAGTTTTTATCAAGAACAGATCATACCTAATAAAAACTTACGCAGCCTAGATGTTCCCAAAACTATTATTGAGGTAAATGAAGTGTCTGCCGTAATACGATACTAACCTGATTTTTCCTTCTGACTGCTTCTAATGATTCGCAGCGACAGGTTGCAACATTCACCATGGTTCACCCAAGGATGTTCACAAGAGACCATTGCTCCCACTAATAGCTAAAAAGGAGGCATTGCAGGTATAAAATCATAGCTTTAGAGGAACTCAGCAGTCCCTCCTCTCTCTAAAGTCTCTCCTCTTTTCTCCCTTGGCATTCGCTTCATAGTACTTATCAAAAGGAGTTAAAATTGTTTAGAAATTACTATCTGCCTTGTCTTTTAGAGCAGGGTTTGACAAACTACAGGCCAAGGCCCAAATCCCCTGGGCCCAGGGTTTGAGAAGCCTTTCTTGGTGGAGAATGAAACATCAAGGCTTTATCCCTCCAAGGCTGGTACCAAGGGGTACTTAATCTCACTGTGTCTTCAGAGGATGATCGTCTGGTTTCGAAGGGACATGCCAAGCCAAGGATCAAAGCTTCAGGCGTAGTTTGTAATACTCAGATCAAGTGGTTAGAACAAGGGGAGAGAAGGAATCTGGGAGGGGAGGGTCCCATAAAGCAGAGATTCTCAGCACTGCCTTGACATCCAGATTCCCAGGAAGGCTTTTGCTAAGATAACAGATTCGCAGGCGTACGTGTCCTCATCAGCCCCTACCTCTGCCCGGAGCTGGCTTCTCGTGGAGTAAGTTCGAGGAGAGCTTAGATTTGTATGTCTGTAGCATCATCCCCTACGTTCCTTCAGAATGTTCTTGAGAATTGGAGAGGTGGGTTCAGGAAGCTGCTTTTTTACACATCTTGGAAAGAAATATGGACAGGGTAACCTCATGCCTGGGAGGGTCGAAAGCCTCTGATATTGATTACGTTTCCCCTGTTTTCTTTGATAGGCTTCAAACTGGTAATAGCTTCCCATGAGTTGCGGAAGGAGCTGCCAGGGTCTCAGAAGGCAGAGAGAACTTTTTACTGTATCTCTTGTGGTTTGTACCGTGTGTCCTGCTTCAGGTATTTCCTGGTCGGACGTGGGCTGACCCATGCTGAGAGTGGGGTCCTGGCTGGCCGCAGGTGCAGCTGGACCAGGGGATCCAAACGCCCATCAGAAGAGACGGCAGGGTGCGCTGGGACTGTGGGGTGACTTGTGGCACACACTCTTGTGTCCTGCGGTTTCAGAAGACTAATCGTGCCCTGCCGGGTCACCTACTTAAAGCCTGCAGACCACACTGAGTGCAGTCTGTAGCCAGCAGCGGAGCAGTGTCATTGGCCAACCCCACTTCCCCCTGAAATCTTGATTTGATCAGTTCGGCTAGTTCTAAAACCTTCCAGTTCGGATCGGGCTTGCCCACTTTGAACTTTGCGCAGAACGTATTTTTAGGAAAGCTGATAACGGAATGCCTGAAGAAAACTTGGCTAACCGAGCACGTGAAAATGTCATCTTTAGCCCATTTGTGCCTGTTTCTCACTGGTCTGGAGCTTTCATTGGCAGAGAGAATTTGCCTGATTTGGGGATTTTGGTTCAATCAAAACAAAACAATTCATCAATTTTCAGGGGTGCCTCGGTGGCTGAGTAGGTTAAGTGTTTGTTTGACTTTGACTCAGATCATCAGATCATGATCTCACGGTTCGTGAGTTCGAGCCCCATGTCGGGCTGTCTGCTGTCAGCATAGAGCCTGCTTCAGATCCTCTGTCCCCCTCTCTGTGCTCCCCCCGCTCATGCGCCCTCTCGCGCTCTCTCTCTCTCTAAAATAAATGAAATAAACACATTAAAACAAACAAAAATTTCCAAGTGTCACATCTTGGAACCAGGAACAAGTGTCTCTAGCCACAGAAATGAAAGAGGCCTGGAATAGATTCAAAACACGTGTTCTGAACACAGAGTTGGATGCTTGAGGGGGGGTCACAGATTACAGTTTCTAAATCTAAGTATTTTCTGTGATTGGACACTAGTCCTTCAAGAAATCTGTGCTTGTACGTTCTGATTTGGATCCTGTGTGTGTGTGGAATCTCTCTATTAATCTGTTCTCCTCCACTTAACTACAAACGACTTACCAGTCCCTCTCAATTCAGCTTCATTCCTATTTACCACCCAAATTCCTGCAAGCAAAAAACAAAACCCAAAGGGAGCAAGTCTTTTTATCCATCTGTTAAGATAATGAAGAAGTAACATTCATCTGATTTTCTAAAGTGATTGCTTTCCCCGTGTGGCATTAGAATCACAGAAGAGAGAGCCTCTTTGGGTCTGACGCAGAGGGAATAACTTTAGTGGAGACGTTGCAGTAAAGAGATGACTGGATTGAAAACGATTTCAGCGCCCCTCCCCTCCCAGAAGGTGATTCTGCGAGACACGGAACTGGGACAGGACTCATGGAAACCGCTCTCTCCCTCATCACTAGTGTACCTGTCCATGCATTTGGTAGATGTTGTTTGCATACTCGGAAACTGGGATACGACAGCCAGACAGCCTTTAGCCTCCAGGGGCTCACCATCTGGGAAATCCTGTGGTCGTCTGGCATTTCCAAGGAAAGAGTGGGTGGTGCCATTATCCCTGGGTGTTCATGCTGTTGGAGACGTTTCTAGTCGTTTCCGTCCGTTCATCAGTGAATCGGTTGATTGCCTCTTTCGCTTCCATGCCTTGCCCATCATCGTCACCTTTTCCCACCTTGTTTGGCTCTGAGGGGGTGCTGTGTACACAGAAGACCTTCCTGCGTGTGCTTCACTGCGGCCATGTGTGTGTGCTGGGAGTTCCCTGGGGCACACAAAGATCAGCGGAGACACCAGGGACTCGTTCCGGAGACTTGTACTTGTGGCGTGAGCGTCCCGTGTCTCTCCAGCCACCTGGCTCGTCTGAATGTCCGGTGGCAGTGTTGTTCTCGAGACAGCCTGCCTGGTGGTGTTCCGTGCAGATACAGGGAGAGAAGCTGTGATTTCTAATAAACGGTTCCAGCCTTCGCAAAATCGCCGTCCTCCATACCCACCGGCAATGGATGTGTGCCGCCTAAAACTGTATGTTGACCTCCACCGCTTCTGGGAAGCCTGTCTCTGCCTGGAAGGCAGCACTTCTGAGTCCTACCCGGTTGGCCTGTGGAGTCATCTTGTCCCGTGCAGACCTGGCTTTGCCACATACACTCGCAAGTACTGCTCTTGAACCGTCTCCAGTACGCCAGCCACCCTGGCTGACGTCAGCGGCGGGCTGGCTCCTTTGAACGGTAGGAGTTAGCATTTTTCGCAATATTGAAATGAAAGGAGGAAACACCCGAGTGCTGTCTTCCACTGGAAGGTTGCTCTGTCTCTCCCCGTCGTTCACTTGGGCAGTTCCATCCCACGGGATTGTGGCGGTACCCGTAAGCGCCCCGGAGCAGCTGCCACGGGGATGCCCTTCCCCCGGTGGAGGCCTGGGCGGCCCTGCCTGGCTGTGCCGCGCTGTGGCGCGGCGTGGCGCGGCGTGGCGTGGGCGGGGGGTACGCGGTGCTGCCGCGGATCTGCGTTCGGGTCTGCTCCGCCACACGGGGCACTCTCCCGTTGGGGGCCCCGCAGCGTGTGGCTGGTGGGGGCCGCCACGTGGATCCCGCCGCGCGGGGGGCTCTGCCGCCTCTGCCTCGCGTGGCGCCCCCGCGCGGTATCCCATGGTGAGGAAATGAGGCTTGGTGACACACTGTCTCTCGCCGATGTCACACAGCTGGTAAATGGTGCTGTGATGGGAAGCGTCTGCCCAGTGAAACCCCAAATGAAATGTGGGCCAGAGCCTCACCACATGGCCTCACACACTGAAGTGCATCAGGAGGAAGAGCCGTGAGCAAGAAATGAGTGTCCGAGTCAGAAGTGACCGTGTGTCCCTCTCCTCTCATTGTCCCTCTGAGCACTTAGGAAAGGAGGACCCTGTGGTACGCGTTACGTAAGTCATCCGAGAGCTAGAAATGTTTCTCTTTTCCTTGATGGAGACGATGGTTAACCCAACTTGCAAAGCAGTGCTGAATTAATTAGTGATTCCAGAGCAGTCTAAAAATGTTCAGTTATGATGGGAATGTTCACCTGCAAAGTTATTTCTCTGAGAACCTGACTGGCTGCGTCTCAGAAAATGCAGCCTCGCAGGGCGCCTGGGTGACTCAGTCCGTGAAGCATCCGACTCTTGATTTGGGCTCAGGTCATGATCTCACAGTTTGTGAGTTCGAGCCCTGCCTCAGGCACCGAGCTGACAGTGTGAAGCCTCCTTGGGATTCTCTGTCCCTCTCTGTCCCTCCCCAGCTTGCTCTCTTTCTCTCTCTCTCTCTTTCTCTTTTCTCTTTCTCTCTCTCTTTCTCTCTCTCTCTCTCTCAAAGTAAATAAGTAAACTTAAAAAAAAAAAGAAATGGGGTACCTGGGTGGCTCAGTCGGTTAAGCGTCCGACTTCGGCTCATGTCATGATCTCACAGTTTGTGAGTTCGAGCCCCACATCCGGCTCTGTGCTGACAGTTCAGAGCCTGGAGCCTGCTTTGGATTCTCTGTCCCTCTCTCTTTCTGCCCCTCCCCCACTTGTTCTCTCCCTCTCTCTGTCTCTCTCTCCCTCTCTCCCTCCCTCCCTCCCTCCCTCCCTCCCTCAAGAATAAAAAATAAACATAAAAGAAAGGGGAGGGAGGAAGGGAGGAAGGAAAGCAACACAGCCTTGCTCCTTACCATTGTGCACAGTGACTGAAAGCAGCAGATGCATTTGTACGTTGACGTTTGGATGACCGTGTGCCATGGTGCATGCAATATTTGCTTGTGAGGCTTCAAGAAGATAGCCTGGTCTCCTGCCCTCCGTGGAGGCGCTTATAGCCCAGTGAGGTGAGTGGAGACCGTGAACCACGCAAGCATTGGAGAGTGAGACCAGTCCTGGGCTACGGGTGACCAGGAGTAGAGGGCCTGTGTGAGACGGAGCAGAAACCTGTGGCCCAGAGAGAGGAACCCAGAGCCACAACAGGGCTCATCACGAGCAGAAAGAACCTGGAAATAAAACTGTCACTTCTCGGATCTAGAAAGCACAGTTAGACATGGGGCTGACCAGCCGCATCCCCAAATCAACAATTTGAATCAAATCAATCAAGGTTTGAATAATACCAGTGTTGATGGGATTCCCTGGGAATTTGGTGTGTGTGTATGTATGTGTCTGTATATAGTCTTTCTCCTTTTGGACTTCTGGTCATTTCTGCCCCTATCACAGGGTGTCTGGGGTCCTGAGCAGCATTTATGTGGCCTTGGGGCGGGGCGGGGGGGGTTCCTCTTCAGATGAGGTTTGTTTTGCTTCGCTGCCCTGCCTCGGACCTTTCATGGCAGCAGGCAGAGGAGAAAACAGCCAGGCGCTGGGGGGAGAGAGAATCCCAAGCAGACTGCATGCTATCAGTGCTGGGCCGGACTTGGGTCTCAAACCCACGACCATGAGATCATGAACTCAGCTGAAATCAAGAGTCAGATGCTGACTTGACTAAGCTACCCCGGCACCCGTCAGCTTTTATTTTAAAGTCTATTTATTTATTTTAGGAGAGAGAGAGCGCACACCAGCAGGGGAGGGGCAGAGAGAAAATCCAGATGAGGTTTGTTTTGCTTTGCTGCCCTGTCTCAGACCCAGGCGCTGGGCTCCCGCCTGCCCAGAGGTTGCAGGTGTCCTGGGAGCCTCCTCCTGGAGCAACCTTCTCCTTGATAACGTGTCATTAGCATGTTCTGCATGACAGTGAGTGACCTGAGCTGCATATCAATTGCTGGGAGTCTGGAATGCAGCTGCTTTTTAAAGGTTCCTTTGTATGGCTTGACTCACTGTTCCAGGCATTCCTCGAAGCTAAATGCTTAGGTGCCTTTGCTGGCAAATCCTTAAGACTTCTTATTTTCTTACTCTGTGGATCTTTCTATCACCATTGACTTTATCCTTGAAAATTTAAAAAAATTTTTTTAAATGTTTATTTTTGAGAGAGACAGAGAATGCGAGTGGGTTAGGGGCAGAGAGACAGAGGGAGACACAGGCTCCAGGTTCTGAGCTGTCAGCATAGAGCCCGATGCGCGGCTCAAACTCATGAGCCATGAGATCATGACATGAGCTGAAGTTGGACACTCAACCAACTGAGCCACCCAGGAGCCCCTATCCTTGAAAAATTTTTCAACATTTAAAAAGGAAGGGCTCCGAGGTGCCTTGGTGGCTCAGTCAGTTAAGCGTCTGATTTCAGCTGAAATCATGATCTCATGGTTTGTGAGTTGGAGCCCCGCGTCGGGGTCTGTGCTGACCTCAGAGCCTGGAACCTGCTTCGGATTCTGTGTCTCCCTCCCTCTCTGCCCGTCCCCTGCTCACTCTCTGTCTCTCAAAAATAAACATCTAAAAAAATTTTTTTTATTAAAAAGTTATTTTGAAAATTTCTAGTTTCTCTTAGCGTGTACCTAGTATGTATTTTTTTCTTAAATATCTAACTTTCTGAAGCTGGGTTAATATTTTAAACTCTTCTGCTTGGCTGTTTTGTCACCGTGCATCTTCGAAGCCGAGGCCGTGTCTTCAGCGTCTTGAAAGCAGAGACCACACCTGCCCTCTCCCAGGGCCCCTGTGGGACTTGAGCTCTTCCGACCTCTCCCAGATGTGGACGGCTTCCAGCTTCTAGGTGCGGCCGAGTCCAGCCGTTTGTGGCTGTGCTCACGGCAGCACAAGGTGGGGAGCTGCCCCCAGCTGGCTGACGACGGGAAGGGGAGGGACTTGGGCATGGTCAGGGTTCTACTCCAGAGCATCCGCTGAAGCTGGAGGGGCCCTTTCCCCGAGGGACACGGTCAGAGGGACACGCACCGGGCACTGGACTTGGTCGTGCAGCAGCCTGGCTGGGGTTGGGGCATCCATAATACCCGGGCCGGGCATCACATCCCAGGAGGCAGGCTCACTCCTGGGCCCCAAGGGGGTGCTGCAATGAGGGGGAAAGCCTTACCTAGCTTGTTAGAAGGGGACGTCACTTACGGGCACCGGTGCTCTGTCTTCTGGTTCCCCCCGTGCTGCCCTCGTTAGAGTTTGCTTTAACACCTCTGAGGTGATCTCCTCAATGCCAAATTGCTCTTCCCTGAATGGGACGGTCCTTCAGAGGCTCCTTTTATTACTGTGTCAGGTTGGAAGGAACTGTGCTGGCAAAGGCATGGCAGGCTGCTCTGTCACAGAGTTGATAGTGCTTAGCCCGTGAGTGAGCGCTGCTTGCAGCGCAGAGAAACGTCCTTGGAGCGTGTGCCTCCGTCCGGGTTTTGCGGAGACCTTCCTGCGTGTGCGTCTGTGCGTACTGAGCACACGCGTATGCGCATCGAATGTGGAGGTAGAGCTGGGAACGGGTAGCAGTATGGAATGATGAGTGAGCCACTGCAGCGCCCAAAGTCTTTGTTTTTGTCTCTTGTTTTAAATTTTATTTGAGAGAGAGAGAGAGAGAGCATGAGTGGGGGAGGGGGCAGAGGGAGAGAGAGCAAGAGCGAGAGAGAGAGAGAGAGAGAGCGAGAGAGAGAGACTCTTAAGCAGACTCCACACTCAGCACAGAGCCCAACGTGGGGCTCGATCCTTTGACCCTGAGATCACGACCTGAGCCAAAATCGAGGGATCGAGGGTGGGACGGTCAACCAACTGAGCCACCCAGGTGCCCCATGTTTTTCTCCTTTTTAATAATATACGACTGATTGGGGTGCATGGGTGGCTCCATCGGTTAAGCGTCCAACGCTTCCTTTTGGGTCGGGTCATGATCTCACGGCTTTGTGAGTTCAAGCCCCACATCGCACTCCACGCAGGCAGCATGGAGCCCGCTGGGGACTCTCTCTGTCTCCCTCTCTCTCTACCCCTTCCCTACTCACGCTGCCTCTGTCTCTCTCAAAATAAATAAAACTTTTTAAAACTGTAGGAAAAAAATAATATACTACTGATTTTAAAGGCTTTATTCATAAATTGATTTGAGGCTCATGTTAGAAAGCTCTATGCCTTTTTGTAAATGGCAACTTTCCTAAATAAGCCACATAAAAATACTGTTACATCAAGAAATAAATATTTCTAAATATAGCCGTATGAGATTTTTCACTAGTGTTGTTTTTAAAAATGTGTAAAGGGGACTCCCGGGTAGCTCAGTCCGTTAAGCATCTGACTTGGGCTCAGGTCGTGATCTCGTGGTTCCCGAGTTGAAGCCCCACGTCAGGCTCTGTGCTGACAGCTCGGAGCCTGGAGCCTGCTTTGGATTCTGTCTCTCTCTCTCTCTCTCTCTGCCCCTCCCCAACACACTCTCTGTCTCTCTCTCTCTCTCTGTCTCTCTCTCTCTCTCTCTCTCTCTCAAAAGTAAATAAACATTGAAAAAATTTTTTAAGAGGTCTGAACCTTTATAAATAACTAAAGTGTGAATTTTCTTGCCCCACAATGCAACGTGTGTGTGCAAGTACACGTCTGTACCTTAAGTGTGTGCGTGTCATTTTAAGATTTCCCGTCCTGTTACGTGAGGTAGCAACATGCAGCCTCCTGTGTGTGCTTGGACTGGATACCTCGCGTCACGAGCGGCGGGGACGGTGTGGGAAAACGTATCTGGCTGTCATTCCCGAAAATGAGTTAAGAAGGTCATCGAGATCTGGATCTAGTCCCGTTTGGAGAGATGCGGCTTGGCATCGTGCGCTCACTTGTACACTTTCTCCCTGTAGACAAGCAGATGTCCGACGGCCGGCAAGCGGTGCGGCAGGACAGCAGGACTCCCGGACGCCGGCCCAGCTCGGTCAGCCGTCTCCCGCCTGGGGGGCTCCGGAGGTGCCCCCGGAGGCCCGCGGCCGAGCGGGGACCCTCCCTCGAGACTACAGATCCTCGGAGGGCGCGCCCTCGGCCCCGCACACCCGCGGGCAGGAGCCCAGGCCCTTGAGCGCCGCGCCCGTCCCCAAGCAGCCAGCCCCGCGGAGGCCGCCGCCGCCGCCGCCGCCCAAGCGTGAGCCCGGGCAGTTGGGGGGCCTGGCCGGCGGCACCCCCAGCGGGCCCCCGCCGTCCCCCGAGGCCCTGGACGCGTGCGCCCCCCGCCCGGCCCTCGGCCAAAGGCCCGAAGACGGCGAGCGCGCGGGGCGGCATGTAGACGGGCACCCGGCCGGGCCTGAGAGCCAAGCCCTGCTCCCTTCCTCGCTGCGGGCCCCGCGCCCGGCCGCCATGGAGACTTCTCGCTCCCCTTCGCCCCAGTTCGCCCCGCAGAAGCTCACGGACAGACCTCCCCTGCTGGTCCAGGACGAGAGTTCCACCAGGTACGGCCCTGGCCCCGCGCCTGCCCTTCCCTGGGCTCCCGCGGGAGGTTTCCCGGGCGTCGTTCCTGGGCGGTGTGGGGGCGGTGTCTGGACCCCATGGGGGACAACCCACAGCTCCAGGGGTCAGGTGGATTTTTAACTTGGGGTCGGGGCGGGGGTGCCCTGTTCTCCAGGAGCAAAGGGGATGTGCCGCAGGTGCGGACTGTCCTCTGTCCCCGTGGTCCAGGCCCAGCGGTGGTGTGTGCCTTCCCTCCGGGCATCTGCCCATGAGGGCTGTGCTTTCCCTGAGCACTTGTGTGGTTGGAGAGTCCCGTGTGCAGTAAGCCTGACGCCTTCAGGAGACTTCGGTGTTTTTCATAATGTCCAGTATTTCCACACATTTTGTAGGTTTATGTTTCTATTTTTGAGAGAGAGTGTGAGCAGAGGAGGGGCAGAGACAGAGACAGGGGGAGATGGAATCGCAAGCGGGCTCCACGCTGTCACCGCAGAGCCCCATGCGGGGCTCATGTGGGGCTCACGCAGGGCCTCACACGGTCAAACCGTGAGATCAGACCTGAGCCAAAGTCAAGAGTTGGACGCTTCACCGACTGAGCCACCCAGGTGCCCCAACACATTTTCTTTCTGTGTCATGTGTGAAAAGCAAAGCTGGTATACACATGTTATGAAGGCAGAGGAAAAACCTGTTCAACTCCATGGCGCTACTGTTAGAATTTCTGACGTGGACTTGTCTGCCGTGCCCGTGGAGATGTTGATGAATATGGTCAGGCCGGGACCGACCGGTCCCGAACGCTGAATGTTTCCTTTTGCCGTCCTCTCAGAGTGCCTTTGAAAAACTGGGAAAGGGCAGAAGTGCAGAATTTTCATCTTGCTCGCTAGGGCCGTGGTTGTCCATCTGGGGGAGGGTGGCTTTGCCCCCAGGGGGGCATTTGGCTGTGTCTGGAGAGGTTTGGGGGGGTCACAGCTGAAGAGCGAGTGTTGCTGCTGGCATCCAGCGGGCAGAGGCCGGGACGCCTCGCATCCTGCGGTGCACAGGTGAGCCCCGCAGCAGGGAATGCTCTGGCCCCGATGTCCCGTGCTGTCGAATACGGTAGCCACAGTCACATGTGGCCGTAGGAATGGAAGTTAATGAAAAACAAAATAAATTCTGTGCGTCAGCTGCACCACGTGTGCACCATTTATTTCCATCATCCCAGAAAGTTCTGTTGGACCTTTTTGTTGTAGAGTCTCAAGCCGTTCTCTTTTTTTTAAGTTCATTGATTTATTTTGAGAAAGAGCATGAGCACGGGAGGGGCAGAGAGAGAGTGAGAGACAATCCCAAAGCAGGCTCCACGCTCTCAGCACAGAGCCCAGCGCAGGGCTCAGACTCCGGACCCAAGAGATCATGTCCTGAGCCGAAATCAAGAGTCAGATGTTAAGGGGCGCCTGGGGGGCTCAGTCGGTTGAGCGTCCGACTTCGGCTCAGGTCATGATCTCACGGTTCGTGGGTTCGAGCCCCGCGTCGGGCTCTGTGCTGACAGCTCAGAGCCCGGAGTCTGTTTCACATTCTGTGTCTCCCTCTCTCTCTCTCTGCCCCTCCCCCACTCACACTGTATCTCTCTCTCTCTCTCTCTCTCTCTCTCTCTCTCTCTCTCTCTCAAAAATAAATAAACATTAAAAAAAATTTTTTTTAAAGAGTCAGGTGTTTAACCAACTGAGCCACCCAGGCGCCCCTGTTCTTTTCTTTCCACCTTGAAAATAACTCGGCAGAGAGGACACCACTGATAGCATCCTGTATCTCTGCAAGTGTGGCCTCGTAACCACAGCTTCATCTGGGGGCCACGTCTGCTCTGTGTCATGCAGACTGTGGGCACCACTGAGATAACCTGTCAGTGGGAGGCAGCGTTGTCCGTTCTGAAGGGAAGAAGAAGCAATAACGTGGTCTGTGTGGCGGGCCAAGTGTACGACACTGTTCCAGGCGAGCTGGCCTAGGCCCCTCAGGTCGCTCGCTTCTCGGGAGCTGGTCTGAGCTCCGCGGGCTCCTCAGAGAAACAGCCATGTGTTCCCACAGTGCTCGTGACCTGCGTCAGCTCAGGACGTAGGGAGTGGGTTTCATTTTTTTCTTGCCTGAAGCCAGTGTTGATTTTCTCATTCTGTCTTTTCCAGGAGCTTGAGAGGGATTTCAGTAAACAGGGACAGTGCCTATTGAAGATACTGGGGGGTGATGGGTACCCACATTTTTTAGTGTTCCCACCCATCGTGTCTTTTGGGTCGGAAAAGGTTGCCTGTGCACCACGTCCCCTGCTGTATGAGTGCTCGCAGAGGGCCCGAATCCGGGTCAGTGTCTATACCCAGACCCACATGTGGACACTTTGTTCTCAGGAAGCTCAGTGAGGCACATGGTGGCCGTGCCACCTCCAAGAGCTGCTACCCAGAAAGTCGCTCACAGTGCACGGAATTAGTCACCGTCCCCACGGTGTGCCCCATCGGTCAATCCTGGCATGAGAGCCTGCGATCCCAGTGACCTGCAGGCTGAACAAGAAGCCGGGGAGGGGTCCTGGCCCTGCTCTGTATCCACGGTCAGCTACCGATGGGTCAGCAGGGGAAGGGTCAGGGTCCCCCTGTGTCAGGGCTTCCTGAGCTGCCGGTCATTTGGGCTCAGCTCAGAGATACTGTTCTCGGGGCGCCTGAGTGGTTCAGTCAGTTAAGCATCCAACTAAGCGTCTCACAGTGCGTGAGTTCGAGCCCCACGTCGGGCTCTGCATGATGGCGTGGAGCCTGCTTGGATCGATCCTCTATCCCCTTCTCTCTGCCCTCCCCCACTCTCAAAAATGAATAAACGTTTAAAAATTTAAAAGAAAGGGGTGCCTCGGTGGGGCAGTCAGTTAAGCGTCCAACTTCAGCTCGGGTCATGATCTCACGGTCCCTGAGTTCGAGCCCCACGTCGGGCTCTGTGCTGACAGCTCAGAACGTGGAGCCTGCTTCCGATTCTGTGTCTCCCTCTGTCTCTGCCCCTCCCCCACGTATGCTCTGTCTGTCTCTCTCAACGATAAATAAACGTTAACAAAAATAATTTTAGAAATAAATAAAAATGTAAAAGAAATTGCCCTGCTCTCTGCTGACTTGGATCTCTTGAGCAGAGCTGCTCACCTCATCTCCCTCCATGTCCGGCCTCTCCCTCCTTCCAGCTACCCCTTGACCATGAGTGTGCATGTGCTCCTGCCTGCTGGGGTGCCAGCCGGGGTGCAGGGCAGGCTCCCACCTTCATGCGCTGTTGAGCCGTCCCTGTGTGCCAGGCCCTGAGCCCCCAGCAGGAGTGCGGAGAGTGGAGAGGAAGCATTCCTAGCCTCTGAGGGATTTCAGAATGGGCATTCCTACCAAAACAAATGCTTCAACTCGTGTGCTAACACTAGGTAGCTGACTTTTTTACTTATTTGTTTTTCCAACATTTGTTCATTTTTGAGAGAAAGAAAAGTGTGAGTGGGAAAGGGACAGAGAGAGGGGGAGACACAGAATCGGAAGCAGACTCTAGGTTCCAAGCTGTCAGCACAGAGCCCGACACGGGGCTCGAACCCACGAGCCGTGAGATCATAACCTGAGCCGAAGTCGGACGCTCAGCCGACTGAGCCACCCAGGTGCCCCTAGGTAGCTTATTTTTAAATCTTTAACTGGGGCGCCTGGGTGGCGCAGTCAATTAAGCGTCCGACTTCAGCCAGGTCACGATCTCGCGGTCCGTGAGTTCGAGCCCCGCGTCGGGCTCTGGACTGACGGCTCAGAGCCTGGAGCCTGTTTCTGATTCTGTGTCTCCCTCTCTCTCTGCCCCTCCCCTGTTCATGCTCTGTCTCTCTCTGTCCCAAAAATAAATAAACATTGGAAAAAAAAATTAAAAAAAAAAATCTTTAACAGTTGTCTGGGGATTTTTTGCTTAAACTTCAAATGATCCTCTGCTCCCCCATCTGCCCCTACCCCACTTGCACTTTCTTTTTCAAAAATAAACATTAAAAGAAAAAAAACATAGGCAATCTTTCTAGAAGTCTCCCGGCGGCCCCAGAACCACGCAGGCACCCGTGGGTATGTACTGGCCCTGCTTTGAGAGGCAGTGAGGGAAGGCTTTAATGATAACTGTGAAAGGAAGCCTGTTGCAGGTTCCCCGACAAAGGAAAATGTCACCGAGCAGGGCCTGTTAATGTTTGCACTACTATCCGCATGAAAACGCGTGTTAAACCACCCTCCTCTCAGTCAGCAAGCCCAGGGATACACCCCCGGCTCCCCTAGGGGTGTGGGTGATTTTGAAAGTGGAAAAGGTGTCCAGACGCTCAGGGTCAGGAACGCAGGCCTCCTCGATCTCCATTCCCCGTCCTGGGTCTGTGATCACGGAGGCTCCTTCCAGCTCAGTGGCCAAAGGTCTTTGAGCCTGGGTTCCCCAGCCGGAAGAGCAGGTGAGGGACCAGCGGGTTTCTCTCCTGGGTAGGCGTCGACGGCAGGGCTCACTTTGCGTTTTCAGCACACGGCTCTTCTCTTTCCAGAATCGAGCGGGTGATTGACAACAATACCACTGTGAAGATGGTGCCCATCAAGATTGTGCACTCGGAGAGCCGGCCTGAGAAGGAGAGCCGCCAGGGCCTGGCCCGCGCCACCGAGCTGCCCACGCTGCCCAGCGGGCTGGAGAAAGACCACATCAAGACCCTCAGCACCTCGGAGCAGTTCTACTCCCGCTTCTGCGTGTACAGCCGCCAGGGCGCCGAGCCCCAGCCCCAGCCCCCCGAAGCCCCTGCGCCCACTGCCAAGGACAGCAGGGCCTCTCCGTCCGGGTTCAGCTACATGAAGACCAAGGAGAGGACAGCCGAAGACCTGAAGTCAGAAGAGCTGGCCCGGGAGATCGTGGGCAAGGAGAAGTCTCTGGCCGACATCCTGGACCCCAGCGTGAAGATCAGAACCACCATGGACCTGATGGAGGGGATCTTCCCCAAAGACGAGCACCTGCTGGAAGAAGCCCAGCAGCGGAGGAAGCTGCTCCCCAAAGTCCCCTCTCCTGGGACCGCGGACGAGAAGTGAGTAAGCACCGCCTTCAGGTGCGTGGTGTGGCCACTTGGTGTGCTTCTCCCTCTTAGCATCTGGTTCGCTCCAGGGGGCAGGTGGCTTCTCCGTGTGTCTGTTTTCATGATTGCTTCTGGGGGGCAGGTTTCCGAAAGTACTGCCCAGTGCTTAGCACGTTTTGGCCATCCGGGGACCCTCCCAAAAGAAGCGCTAAGGCCCGTGGCTGGGGATGACGACTCTGAGGCCTGGCAAAGATGTGAGGATAGCGCAGCTCCTGCGATGCCCGCAGGCGCCTCTCAGAAGACAGCGCTTCTCAGCTGGGCCGTCGTCTCCCTCCAGGGGACACTTGGCAACGTCCGGGTACGTTTTTAGTTGTCGCCCCCGCGAGGTGCTCCCGGCATCCTGTGGGTGGAGACAGGGAGGCTGCCCAACACCCTGCGGTGGACAGGATGTCCACCCCCACAGCCCCAGATGTCAGTCACGAAGGCTCCTGAACGTCATAGTTATTACGGAGGCTTTCTGTTCCCGCTTGCGGAACGGAGTGAACGGATGCATTTCCACGGTTTGGGGGAACGTGCTTTGCGTCCTGTCTCATTCCGTGGGCCGCCTGCACAGGCGTGTGCTCACATCTGTCCTGTTTATGTCCGTTGTGTCCATACACGTCGTTAACTGGCGGTAGGTGGGAGTGCCCGTGAGATGCCCGAGAGAGGGGCAGAGGGGGTGAGTCGGATCAAAGCAAGAGGGAGCAGACATGGCTGCAGACAAGGGCTGCCCCTCCGCCCCCCTTTGGCGGTCCCATCCCCCGGCTGTTGTCTTTTGGTTAGCGGCCCCAGTGGCTCGTCGGGACCGAGGCCGTGAGCTGGAAGGGGGCACGTGCGCGTAGGGTCCCAGCCAGTTGCGGTTCTGACCTTTTTACGCAGGAGAGAGGAGCCGAGCGTGCCGGCGGCCATGTCCCTGGCCACCAGTTCCACGTACTACAGCACTTCGGTCCCCAAGGCCGAGCTGCTGATCAAGATGAAGGATCTGCAGGAGCAGCAGGAGCCCGAGGAGGATTCGGGGAGCGACGCGGACCACGACCTGTCGGTGAAGAAGGTAGGAAAGGCCGTTGTCAGTGAAATCGTGCTCGTTGGCAGAGGAGGGGCCGCACGTCTCCGTCCAAGTAATCTGTCCCTTCCAGCCTGGTTCAAATGCTGCGGACTTCATTCTGTGACCTTCAGCAAGTTACCTGTTCTCTTTGAATATCAGGTTCTAATACCTGCAGCCAGGAGATCATAGTCCCCACATAGTGCTTGTAAAGTGCTTTGTCCACCAAGCAGCGGCATTCCTTGGCTCCTAGAACTCCCAGGCGCTTAGGGATACAGCAGGAGACCAAACAGAACGGAGCCCTTCCTTTCCAGAGGGGAGCCTCTGTTCAGCCCACATGAAAACAAATACACAGTAGGGGGTCGGCACACTGCAGCCTGTGGGCCAAACCTGGTTTTGTGAGCAAAGTTGTATTGACACACAGGCACATTTATTCACTTAGAGACGCTCTCTGGTGGCTTTCCTTCCACAGAAGCAGGGTTGAGTAGTTGCAGCTGACCACGCCACCTGGAACGTCGAGGATCTTTACTGTCTACCCCTTTATGGAAAGAGTTTGCCAGCGTTTCATGTGGTACATTGGATGGTGAGAGAGTTAAAACAGAGTGAAAGAATTGAGTGAAACAAAGGAAGGTGATTCTAGAGAGGGCTCCGGCGAGGGGATGATTGAACAGCGACCTAGAGTGGTGTGAAGGGTGAGCCGTGTGGATATCTGGGTGCACTGGGGGAAGGGGACCAGCCGCTGCGAAGGTCCTGAGGTGGTAGGCTCGTGACACATTGGAGAAGCAGCAGTGGCTTTAGCTGGAGCTATGTGGACCAGGAGGGTAGGACTGGAGATAAAGTCAGAAATGAGGTCAGGGACTACATAGTGAGTGGCCATGAGGTCATGGTAGGGACAGCATTACTGCTGTCAGTGTCAATGTCATTACTGCTCTATTAGCTTTAAATCTCCATGATCTGTCAGCACGCCAGACCTGTGGCATCTAGGTGATCACCTGGATTTTTAGGAAGGCCTTAGCATTAAACGGATGACGGGATTGCCAAAGAAAGTCCGTTTCGGAGGCTAGCACGTACTCTTTATTCCAGGGCCTTGAGCCCGTCAGATACTACCAGGGAAAGAAAAGGAGGGAAGCAGCCTTTTGTGAGCATTTGCCATATGCTTAGTACTTTGGAAAACTGCTTTCATAAAAAAACACTTTTTTTTTTCTTTAACAAAAATCTTCCCAAAAGATTATGCGTGTATAGTTGGTGGTTTAAAAACACCACTGGCTGGGGCACCTGGGTGGCACAGTCGGTTAAGCGTCCGACTTCAGCCAGGTCACGATCTCGCGGTCCGTGAGTTCGAGCCCCGCGTCGGGCTCTGGGCTGACGGCTCAGAGCCTGGAGCCTGTTTCCGATTCTGTGTCTCCCTCTCTCTCTGCCCCTCCCCCGTTCATGCTCTGTCTCTCTCTGTCCCAAAAATAAATAAACGTTGAAAAAATAAATAAATAAATAAATAAATAAATAAATAAATAAATAAATAAATAAAAAAAAAAAAACACCACTGGCTGATTTCAGATATAATAGAAGAAATACTGTGACCCATGCATGAGAGAAATTTATTTTCAGTTTGGGGAATATTTGCTTTTTTGTTCAAGGGAATTAAAGGGAATAAAAGATAAGAATTTTAGTCCTGGGCTTGTATCTGGCTTCCAATCACATATCCAATTTCTTTCTTTTTTCTTTCTTCTTTTTTAATGTTTATTTTTGAGAGAGAGAGACAGACAGACATACCAAACGTGAGCCGGGGAGGGGGAGAGAGAGAGGGACATGCAGAATGTGAAGCAGCCTCCAGGTTCTGAGCTGTCAGCACAGAGCCTGATGTGGGGCTCGAACCCGCGAACCGCAAGATCATGACCTGAGCCGAACGAAGTCAGACTCTTTTTACGACATGGCCTTGTTTCTCGTGCTGTGATGAGTTTGGGGTGGGGCACGCCCTGGTACTGCCCAGCCTTCATCTGGGTGGCTCTTTTCTCTTTCTGCTTTTGGGAGGCTCCAGTTGCTGGGCAACTGCCTCACCTTAGATGACTGCTTTGGGATTGAGATGAATCCCTGTGAACTTGGCTCCTGACAGCCTACTCCCCGCCCCCCCAACCTACTCCGCATGATTATATTCTTGGGTTTTTTTAATGTTTATTTATTTTGGGGGCCGGAGGAGCAGCAAGAGAGGGGGCCAGAGGATCCGAAACAGGCTCTGAGCTGTCAGCAGAGAGCCTGATGCGGGGCTCGAACTCACGAACTATGAGATCATGACCTGAGCTGAAGCCAGACTCTCAACCGACTGAACCACCCAGGCTCCCTCGCATGATTAAATTCTTAACCCAACTGACATATCTTATTCCAGATGCAAATGTTGAGTAATTTCACAGTAAACGGCAAATGCTATAAATCACAGTTCTCTATGGTGTTAGTGACTCAGTAATCCTGCTTTTCGACTTGATTTGACAAAGGCAACTGGCACCCTGTCTTTTCAGCCTTCTTCCCACAACCCACAAATACGCTGTGTCGTGTGGTTGTACAAAGTGTTCACGGTGGGGAGAAGGAGGTCCGTGCCGTGTGGATGTACCTGATGGGCCATAACGGTAGAGCGGCTTGACCCCGAATCGCATGTGGACCCACGTGCCCAGAGGGACCTTGGCTGTCATGGTCCCAGCATCACTGCATGCTCACAGAGCCCGAGTGCCAAATCGGGTGACCCTGTGTTTTAGGAGAAGGCTGAGGACACAGGGATGCAGAGAGGGAATTGTGGTGGCTGGTTGGAAGCGTTACCCCAGGAAGGCGAAATCCATTTTTACACCTGAGGCGGCTTAGGCACACTCTGCCCAGAAAGAGGCCCAACTGAGATATGGGATTCTTCAGCAGAAGCAGACACTCCATGGTCAACATCTGGAATCTGAGGGTTGTGGTTCTTCCCTGGAACTTAGACATGGGCATGAGGCCCAGAGAGAAAAGACCTCATTCCCCCCACAGAGGGGGACAAAAGTAGGTGTGCGGGGGGCACCGGAAACAGAGGTAAGGGGCAGAAGTGCACCTGCTGTGAGACCCAGGGTGGGCGGGGGGGGGGGGGCGGGGTGGTGGCTGGCCTCTGCCACCACTTGCTCTCCCCCCAGACCCTCTTGAATGCCATGTGCTGCAGAACACAAGCGGATGGGCTCGCGCGAGGCTCATCTGACGTGGCGGGTGAGGCCTGCTGCACCCCGGCTGGTGCTGATAACCAGTGATCCGCATGCTTCCTGGGCCAGGCCTTGTTCCGAGATCCCTGAAAGTCAGCGTCTGGCCCTTTATGGAAGAAGGGGAGGGTATTTCTAATAAAACTTTACGCAAGACATATAAAGGAATCAGAGGAATTTGGGCTCCTTCCAGAACGTCCAGCTTCAAGTTCGCTCAGCTGTTATTGCAGGTTTTGAAGGCGCATATCATGCATTGGTGTGAAATCTTTATCACGATCATTGCTAAAGAAGAATGAAACAGGAAAATTACCAGAAGCCCTGGCTAGGGGTCCTCACACATCCACAATCCTCTGAATTGCTTGAGGTGTTCACTCGGGTTACGGGTTGCCTGCAGGTGAGAATTTGGAAGGTTCTCCATCCCTACAATCCATTTTGTGCTCTTCCCTCAAGTTATGAGTATCTGAAAAAGGCCATCTTAGCCATGGGAGTCGAAGTTGACTTAAACCGTCTCCCCAGATAGGTAGGTAACCAGACGCACCGAGACACAAGCATCAGCCCACATTCTGAGAGAAAATATCAGAGAACTGTAGACGCATACAGCTTTACATTAGTGAGGGAAGCGGCGCCTGGGTGGCTCAGTCGGTTGAGCGTCTGACTGCATGCAGCTCAGGTCGTGATCTCACAGTTCGTGGGTTCAAGCCCCGCATCGGGCTCTATGCTGACAGCATGGAGCCTGGAGCCTGCTTCGGAATCTGTGTCTCTCTCTGTATCTGCCCCTCCTCTGCTCTCCCTCTCTCTCTCTCAAACTAGGTAAAATAAATAAATAGTGAGGGAAGACTAACTAGAACCTGACCCGAAAAAGCCCAAAGCAGTTTATAAATTCCATGTTGGGTGTTTTAGGAGAAAACCCATGCCGATTAATCTGCAATGAGGACGAGGACGGCTCTCCTCTGAAACTGCTTGCCATCTTAATCTGCAGGATACCCAGACATTGCGATAAGCCCTAGGCAGGTTGAACCACGAGCAGGCAGTGCCCATGCCTTTCCAGGCCGTGGACTTATCGTTATACGTACTTGTGCGCGCGCGTCCACGCCAGATGGGGATTGTCGTCAGTGTCTCCTCCGCAGACAAAGCGGACACGTCATCGGCTCCTGCAAAGCATACGCTGCCTTGCTCGTGGTTCAGCGTGTCTTTCGTGCCGCCATGTGACTTTGCCCACCTAAACTGTCATCGGGACAGGCGTTTTTTGTTTTTGAATTTTTGTTAACGTTTCCTTATTCTTTAGAGAGAGAGTGAGGCAGAGCACGAGCAGGGAAGGGGCAAAGAGAGAGGGAGACACAGAGTCTGAAGCAGGCTGCAGGCTCTGAGCTGTCGTCTCGAGCCCACAAACCGTGAGATCACGACCAGAGCTGATGTCGGCCACTTAACCGACTGAGCCACCCCGGCGCCCCCATGACAGGCGGGTTTTACCCCACTGTTGTCTGTTAAGCCGGGGCGCCTTCTCAGCCTGCACGCAGGACTGCTGATACCTGCCAAGTAAGGGTACCTCCCGCAAGCCGCCAGGCTGGTGATTGTCACGCAGGCTCGCGTTCAGCTTTCGTGTCAGTCCTGCAGGTGCGGGCTCCCTTTCCCCTGTGCAGCCAAGATCACGGTCCTGGAGAGCTTAATGAGACGTCGCTCCCTCCGGGCGGGTGACTTCTCTCCGCTCGGCTCTGCCGGCTCCCTGTGGGGTCGGAGTCTGTAAAGGGCCCAGGACACGCGGTGACGGTGTGGGGGGACTTCATAGGTCCACTTTCTATACGTGGTGTCCCTTGTTGCAGCAGGCTGAGCTGACATCCTAACTGGACGTGAGCGTTCACATTCTGCAGTCTTCATTTGGGTTTGTGCACCTCGGCGCTGTGGCGTGCGGGGGTTCACGTGGGCTGTGTGTGGTTCAGCACGTGGGGGTGAACGCGCTGGCGCTTCTGCCGTGGGTGGGCCTGACGGCACGCAGACATCCGTGCTCAGAAGACAGTGGCTTTGGCAGCCTGGGCTCACCTGTTGCGTTCCTTTAGAGCCACCCCTGTGCGTTTCCCCGGATCTACCAGAGGAGGCAGACCATCTTTGCCACTCAAATCCTGCCACTTCAGCAGGAAGGCCAGTTTATATGTTTGGTTTTTTATTTTTGCCCCTTTAAAAGATAATCACTTAAAGGGCCTGTGGAAAAGGGGGGTGGGGAACTCATGTTTAATGGTCAGAGTGTCAGTTGGGTAACATGAGAAAGTTCTGGAGATGGGCGGTGGTCACGGTTGCCCACGACGTGAATGTACTTAATGCCACAGAGTGCTACGCTTAAAAACGCATAAAATGATAACTTTTGAGACATATATCTTGCCATATTCAGTTTATTTTATTTTTATCTAAAATATTTTTTTAATGCTTTTGTTTTTGAGAGAGAGAGGGACAAAGCATGAGTGGGAGAGGGACAGAGAGAGAGAGAGAGGCGGGCACAGAATCCAGAGCAGGCTCCAGGCTCTCAACTGTCAGCAGAGCCCGACTCGGGGCTCGAACCCACAAACCGTGATCATTACCTGGGCCAAAGTCGGACTCTTAACCGACTGAGCCACCCAGACGCCCCTTTCTTGCCATATTTTTAAAAAGGTAGTAATATATGTGCATTTCGGTCACATTCAAGTCAGGTTACTCTCAAAAGACTTTTAATTTTACTGACATCCCTTTATTTGTTTTAACTTTAAGTTGCTAGTTGTGTGTGGAGCATACGTTTAAATCACGCCATTCAGTAGCAGGCGTGAGACTCCATAACTTGTGTACGTGTCAGTTCTTGCACTGGAAGATTGCAGACTATGAAGCACAGAATCTCACGTGGGCCCCGAGAATCCCGGCCAAGGTGAAGGTGAAATGAGGTTTATCTCGAGGGGCCACGTCCTACCTATGGCTGTGTGATAGGACACTAACGGGAGGAGAATAGGTTAGTTTCGTGTCTAAATGTCACGCCAGGGACTTCACCAGGAGTTGTTCTCCCTCCCCGGGTCTTAGAAAGCCTCTCTTAGAAAGTTGATGCGAAATCAACTCTTCCCCACGCGGGTCACTTACATGAGACCACAGGGCCCGGGCAGCCACTGCAGGTGCCAGGTCGGGTCACCCTAACGAGTGTTTGCATGCCCCCCTGTGCCCTACAGCAGGAGCTCATCGAGAGCATCAGTCGCAAGCTGCAAGTGCTTCGGGAAGCCCGGGAGAGCCTGCTGGAGGACATCCGTGCCAACAGCGCACTGGGGGACGAGGTGGACGCCATCGCCAAAGACGTGTGCAAACCCAATGAGTTTGACAAGTTCCGCATGTTCATTGGGGACCTGGACAAAGTGGTGAACCTTCTGCTGTCGCTGTCGGGCCGTCTGGCGCGGGTAGAAAACGCCCTCAATAATTTGGATGACACTACTTCTCCTGGTGATCGGGTAGATACAACGTGCCTGACCTGGACTCGGCGGGGGGCGGGGCGGGAGGTGGTTGCGGGAAGGTTCCGCGTGGGGCGTCATGAGTTGGTGCCCTGAAGCCTCACGCGGTCCCTGCGGCGGCCTGTGCACCTCCCAGCGCAGGACGCCTTCGGGTGTCCAGGGCTCTCCCTCACTTTGCTGGTAACTGAGGGAGACAGGTGCTGGGGGGTGTGGTGGGCAGGGCCTGACAGGCGTGGTCATGGGACTGCAGAGCTGCTGTGATGTTCAGGAAGAACTGTGGGCTCCTTTTCACATCTTCTCACCTGTTCCCACGGATCATTACTGATCAGCGTCTCTTCCTAGGAAATAGTCTCTTTCGCCTTTCTTGACCATGCGTGTAAGTGGGTCTCACTGAGAATGGAATGTGATGTTTTGCTGCTTTTAACAGGAGTGCACACGGCAGTCTGGAAGCAGCCGAGGACTTGTCTGCCTCTTCTCCCTCTCTTGAGGTGTGCAGCCTGGAACGTGTCTCTTAGGGGGTTTGCAGAATGCAGGAAGTAATAGCCGCCTTGTTGGCTTCACTTCCTGGGTCAAATATCAGTAGAACATGGAGTTTGCTTCTCTGTGTAGGCCCTCAAATGATCATTTTTATTATTAATAAGGCTCTTCTCTGAAAGGGGAGCAGAAGAGTTAGCCCTCTCCCTTACTCTAGGTGAGAGCGCTTTCAGGCGACCTAAATGTTCTTGAGCGCGGCTCGCAGATGTTGTCATTCTGTGCTTAGCTTAGTCATTGATGACTGCCGTTTGAACGTACTGGATAAGCATTGACAAAATAGCCGGGACCTTTGGATGATGTTCAGATTCCACTTTCTGATTTCCTCGTCTTTGCCACGTGTATCTGAGGAGAGGAAGATAACACGAGGGGTGCCTGGGTGTCTCCGCCTGTTGAGTGTCCGACTGGCTCAGGTCATGATCTGTGGTTCGAGCGTTGGAGCCCCGTATTGAGCTCTCTGCTGTCAGCACAGAGCCTGCTTGGGAGTCTCTCTCTCTGCTTCTACCCCACTCAAGTGTGCTCTGTCTCTCTCAAAAATAAAAATATTCTTAAAAAAAAACTTGAACAAGAAAGAGATTCGTTTATACATAATTGGAATGTTCTCGAGTATTGATTTAAGTGAACAACTAGTGTGGTCTTTGCAACTCAGCTCCTCTATAATCTATCTTTCCCTCCGTGTGGGTGGAACGGACAGATACTTTATTTAGCATTTGGGGATGATGAAGGAATGCCAACGCTAAGGACCACGCACGTGGTCCTCCTGAGCACCAGGCTCTGGAGCCCTCAGCACGTCCCGGGGGCTCCCTGTGAATGGAGTGTTGCGTTCCCCCAGCCAGGGGCAGTGAGGAGGCCCCATCTCCAGCAGGGTTGGCGTTGGAGGAAAATGTGCGTCAGGCAGTGGAAGTCTGGAGACGCTAAGGTTTTCAGAGACACCATAGTAACTAGTTAAAAGACACGGCAGAACGTTTTCTGAGGCTCCCTCCATCTTTCCAGACAGAAAATGTCCCCATCAGGTCCTCTCCCAGCCTCTGCAGCCTCCTCTCCCTAGTCAGCCTGACTGGTTTTAAGTTTTTATGAATTTATTTTGAGAGAGAGTTCCTGCACACACCAGCGTGGGAGGGGCAGAGAGAGAGGGAGAGAGAGAATCCCAAGGCTCTCTCCCCTGATGCGGGGCTGGGACTCACAACCCACAAGATCGTGAGCTGAGCCAAAATGCAAGAGTCGGACACTTACCTGACAAAGCCGTGCAGGCGCCCCAGCCTGACTGATGTTAATAATCCAAAGCGCACTTCTAGGGTCTGTTAGCACCTGTTTCCCTTTGGGTTTAACGGATTTGCTTTGCCTCCTCTTTGCGTGAGAATTCCCTGTGCGCGTGACCTGAAGAGGGCGGTGTTGCACGGGAGTGGGCAGGGGACCTGACGCCCACCAAGACACTTTCTGCTTAGTGACCCGCCCACCAAGACACTTTCTGCTTAGTGACCCGCCCACCAAGACACTTTCTGCTTAGTGACCCGCCCACCAAGACACTTTCTGCTTAGTGACCCGCCCACCAAGACACTTTCTGCTTAGTGACCGGCCCACCAAGACACTTTCTGCTTAGTGACGGTGGCCGCTCACGTTCATCGCGCTCTCTCTGTGTGCGGGCGTTTTACAGAGAGCCGCCGCATGCTGGACTCTCACGGTGGCTGTTGGTAACTGTGCGTGGCCACGTCGCAAAGTGGCGGAATGAGAGCGGCTGTCCTGCTGTCCAAGTAAAAATCACACGGAGGAAATGAAGCCCCGGCCTCCCCCAGCCGACGGTGGGAGACGGAATGCACTCATCTCTTCCTTTCTTAGTTTTTGTTAAACTTAGAGAAGGCAGGGACCGTTAGGTGTGTATTTTGCGGAGAGACGGTGCGTCTGTGAGTGCCACATTTTGGGAACGGGGTCGTCCGTGTCCCCCAGAGCGGGCCCCGTGCGGGGAGCCGGGGAGTCTCCCCCGTCTCCCTGCGTCTGTCCTGCCTGTCCTTGCTCCCTCACGCGTGCCCTGCAAGCTCGCCCAGGGGCTCTTCTCCTGCGGAAGGGTGTACACACCCCGCTCCGCGAGTTCTCCGGAATCCGCGCCTTTTGCTGCCTTTGCCGCGGTGTTGTCACAGGCAGTCCTCTGACGCGCGTGGGATCCCTAAGTCCTTTACACCTTTGGAGCCTCTCAATTCTGTCCTTATCTGTCCGGGGACAGCTGCTCTCATCAAGGCTGTTCCTCTGAGCCGTTCCAGGCCAGTGGGAAGAAATGGGAGGCGGGACGAGCCTGGGAGCTCTCGAGGAAGGGCTGGGGCCAGCCGCGCCCGAGTATCTCCGTGCAGAGGCCGTCAGACCCCTGGTCCCTAACCTGGCGTCAGGGTGTCCCCCGAGGCAGCCCGCAGCGTGGCCGGCATCTTGCGGCGGCCGCCCGGAGCCCCTGCTCTCGCCCTCGTCCTCAACGGGCTTGTCTCTCTCTCTCCCCAGCAATCGCTGCTCGAGAAGCAGCGGGTCCTCATCCAGCAGCACGAGGACGCCAAGGAACTGAAGGAGAACCTGGACCGCCGGGAGCGGATCGTGTTCGACATCCTGGCCAGCTACCTCAGCGAGGAGAGCCTGGCCGACTGCGAGCACTTCGTGAAGATGAAGTCCGCCCTCATCATCGAGCAGCGCGAGCTGGAAGACAAGATACACCTGGGCGAGGAGCAGCTCAAGTGTCTGTTCGACAGCCTGCAGCCCGAAAGAGGCAAATAGGAGGGCCCTCCCTGGCGGAGGCCGGAAAGTGCCCCTCTGAGCTCGGTTCCGGAGGATGCACGCGGAGACCCCAGCCGGTATTTATGTCCTGCAGCCCGAGTCGTCCCCTAGCGGGATGGCTGCTTTAGAGAAGCAATAACTTCCGTGTGTGTTTGCGATGATCTATTTAATGTGTTTTAGCTTCCCCATTGAACGCTGAGCAGAACATCTCACCATTAGCCATTTTGCTTTGTCGGTTACCACACGTGGCCCAGCCTCCGGAGGGTGGCGGGTTCCCGCAGTATAGACTGTGTAGTGCATGCAAGTGGTCCTTCTCACTGGTAGGTGTGCCCTTCCTCCCGTCTTCACATCCTGAACCAACCACCCGGGAAGCAGCCTGAGTGAGTCTTGAAGGCGCATGAGCGGGGAACCCCTGGCTCCCGCCTTACCCTGAGATTCCTTACCCTGGGAAGCGTGGACTGCCCCGTCGTACCCCATTCGTCCGATGGTGTGGACCCTTCCTCGTCCTTCATTCATTGTCTCCCAGCAAACCCATGATGATATGATGACAAGTTACTAACCTTTTGGAAAGGGGAATGGTTTCCCAGTGGTTAAAAACCCACTGTGAAATGAACACCTTATGTGTTGGCTTCATGCATCCTGAAATCGCCACAGAAAGAATCGTGTGCATGCTTTAAAACACGCGCACAGCACAAGGAGCTTCAGTCCTGACGTCACGGTTCACGTGATCTTTTCCTGCAAAGTGAAAGTCCTCGGTCAGTAGTGTGTCCAGTAGGAGTGATGTGCTCGCTAGATACTTGTTTCATGAGACCAACAGCATATTTCTGAAATTACCTTCTGCCTGTAACACTTCCTTTGTGTGCGTATGGTTGTTAGTGACAATTGGCTATGTTTCTGTTTTTGCCTCTTTAAATCTATTGCCGTGCCGTAAGGGTTACTTTCCATTTACTTGTAAGAACCTTTCCTCTCTGCGCTTTCAGAGGCCCCATGGAGTATTACAACTCCCAAACCCGATCTTTTTCTGCCCCAGTTTATAGATTCTGTCCCCTGTTTATTAGCTGAAACCGCAAGTTTCTCAAGAGAGTCTGCTCACTAAGAAGACACTGTCATGCTGTCAGTTTCCAGTGGACAAGTCACAGACTGGGAGGAAAGATGTGCTGATCATGTCTATGACAAAGGATCTAGAACGTGTGAAGAACTTTCAGAAGCAAGAGAACAAACAGCTGGTTAGTACATGGGCAAGAAACATAACTCGGTGCTTCAGCACAGAGGCCGTGTGCACGGGCAATAAAATAAGCACGTGGAAAGACATTCAACCGCCATCGGCTTGGTTGTAACTTCCGTTTAATCTACGCCGATGTAGAGCTTCTTCACAGATGCTCATCCGATTAAACGCGTGGTAAATGGCAGGACAGCCCCTTGGACGACGTCATGTTGAAGTGATGATCGGACATTTGGTTGATCGAGGGATCATTTGGATCCTCGTTTCCCCTATTCCCATGAAAGTTTTCCGACAGGTGGGGACACGTCCCTTTGTCCGCGGCGACGGTTGCCTTCCCAGAACACACGTGCACACAAATGTCTTAACAGACCGCTGTCTGTACTTGATGAGCCAGAGGTGGGGAGCTGGACCCCTGAGCCACAGCACTGACGCCTCTGCACCCCACGGGGGTCCCAAAGTGGCAAGCTTCGGTAACGCACGCAATAAACCCTCTTTTTGGCAATCCACTCGTGCCAGAAAGCTCTATGCCTTTTCAGAAGTTTCCAGTCCTATTGAATTAAGCGATTTCTGACTTGAAAAAAAATCCCCATCCTGCCAATGACGTGTCCTCCTTTCCTCCTGCTGTAGTCCCTTCCTGTGAAAACTGGTCACTTCAGAGAAGGTGAAGTTGGCTGTCCACGGACCTCTGTCATTCTCCCTCAGGGGGACAAACACAGTAATTTCAGCGTGTTTTGCTTTTAATTTAGACAAAGCGTTTATCTGTGATCCTTTCCCCTCGAATACAGTATTGTAAATCATTCTGATGATATATATGTAAAATGTGAGTAACAGGAGGTGTGTGTCTCTATCCAGCCTTTTAGGTCTTTTGAGGACCTTCTCTTACACACAGCAATATACAGTGCTCTGTCCCCCTTGCCGCGAAGCACATGGGGTCACTGTCCTGTACCTTCCCCTGTTTGCCTCTTCAGCGTCTAGTCAGCAGGGACCCAAAGATTCCAGTGAGTCGATGTACATATCTTTGTACATAGCTATGTTATTGCATACAACAACAATCTGGTGCTAATGTTGTGCCCTTGGCATTCTTAGGTGGCGGCTGATTCCTCCCCCTCTGTCGTAGCACAGCTGTGGAATGCTCTGTATGGCGAGATTTCAGTCAGGGGTATGGCCTGTGGCTTTTATCCTGCAGTCGTACTTCATGCTCGACCCTTACCACTTAGCTCTCATCGTATCGTCCTGCTTGACTTTTAACAGAATAAATGTGTCTTTGAGTGAATGGAGCATGTCTTTGACTTGTTCTATCTTTTTTCTTTTTTCTTTTTTTTTTAATCAAACTGTCCTCACCATAGGTCAAATTCTTAAGCCACTGATAAATTGTGGGATGGATTCTCTATATGTGTGTAACTTTAAGGCAGCCTAGCTAAAGCTGATCAGTTTGCAGGCAGGCAAAAGTCAGGGGACACAGGTTGTATCAGTTAGCCGTGGCCGTAGTTATGCTGTGTAACAAGCAACTGTGAGATCTCAGTGTGCAGTACGGTATCTCTTTAGCTCACGCATGCGGCGATCATGGTACTCTGCTCCGTGTGTCTCTCGTGTTTCTCCTGGAACCGGCAGCCTGGCCTGGGGAAGTCAGTGGCGGATGCACGAGAGAACCGACCCGGGCACAAAGGTGTTTTTCCACATACCGGATTATATCACACCGCTAACCTTCCATTGCCAAAGCAAGCCCCACAGCTGAACTCAGAGAGGTGGCGGGATGTGCCCCACCTCTTCGGTGGGAGGAGCCGTGTCGTCACGTGGCAGAGTGTGGACACCAGGTGTGAAGAATTCGGGCCACTGATGAGCTGCATCTCCCACACCGGCGTCTGCTATGATGGGGTAGCACTCAAGCGTCCTGGACCCAGAAGCCACATCCCCAGGGCGAGGCCACCTCTGCCGCTCCCTAGTCGTATGGCCGTGACCAAGGTACTCGGGCTCTCCGAGTTTCGTCCTGTGTCACTGGAGAAGGCCTGGGGAGCTCAAGCAAGCACATGTTGTTCATGTGCTTAGAGGCCACACTAGGCCTGGAAAAAAGTGCTGCGGAGGCGTCTACTCTTGCGTGTGCGTCATTCCCTCTGGTCTTGGAGGGACAGGCCTTCCCTGGACGATCTGCCAGAGCCGCACAGGAGACGGGGATTTCTGTTGCATGGGAGGATGAGAAAGGGTTCTGGTCTGGAGCAGGTTTGCGAGGCGTCAAGGCTGGATGGGAGCGGGGAGAGTCTCTTTAATAAAAATTATTCAACGGGCGCCTGGGTGGCTCGGTCGGTTAAGCGTCCGACTTTGGCTCAGGTCACCATCTTGCAGTTCATGAGTTTGAGGCCCGCGTGGGGCACCGCGCTGACATCTCAGAGCCTGCTTCAGACCCTCTGTCTACCCCCCCTCCCCGCTCTGCCTATCCCCTGCTCTATCGCAAAAATAAACATTAAAGAAACAAATTTCATAAGTAAAAATTATTCAAAATTAGAGTGGATATTTACTGAGAATGAAAAACTCACAAGTCAGATTTTTTTTTCAGTGGATGAATACCACACATTTTGGTTTTTTTTTTTTAATTTTTTTTTTCAACGTTTATTTATTTTTGGGACAGAGAGAGACAGAGCATGAACGGGGGAGGGGCAGAGAGAGAGCGAGACACAGAATCCGAAACAGGCTCCAGGCTCTGAGCCATCAGCCCAGAGCCCGACGCGGGGCTCGAACTCACGGACCGCGAGATCGTGACCTGGCTGAAGTCGGACGCTTAACCGACTGTGCCACCCAGGCGCCCCTCACGCATTTTGTTTTTATTTCTGGCTTCTGCCAGGTGACTTCAGCGTGTCTCATTTGAGTTCTGGAGTGGTCAAGAGATTACTAACTGCGGGCAGTTCCAATGCAGTCCGAGAGTGCTGCTGTGGTGCTAGGCTGGGCAGTTCTGCGATCTGTGTGCCATGTTCCATGACCCACTGATGACAGCGTGCAGGGTTGCGTCCCTGAGAGCTTATGTGCTCGGGCTGGTGAACCACATTGGTGACAGCTTGGTCTTCGGTGCGGGCCCATCAGACTTGTGCGGGATGAGCTGCGTTGGGTACCCTGAGACAGCCTGGGTATGGGGACACCAGACACTCGCTCCATTTTCAGACCTGTCTGCTGGGACTGCTGCAGGTCTGTACCTACAAGCACAGACATTCTGAGAGCCTGGGCTGTGCCCTTCCCGTTAAGAGAAGAAAAGCAATGCACGGTGTGTTTCTCGTTCGTGTGTGCTACATCTTGGGTCCCGGTGACCCACATAAACATCCCCGTCAACCCAAGCTGGATAGTGCACCCTCTCCTCGTTCTCCTCCAGGTCCCCCGAGGCTTGTGGTCATTCCGGCACCTCCTGACACAGGCAGGCGGAGAGGAATGACACGGTAGACCTAACAGAACGTGATGACGATGTCTTTGGCAAATTTCACGAAAGCACAGGGCTGTGCTAGATAAACCAGGTGATCAGGTTCAAAGACGAGGCCTACTGGATGGCATGATCCGTCCCGGCGAGGACCACGTGGAGGTGTATTCAGGGCTGTCAGTCGTAGCTCACTAAACCCTCAGCCCTCAGAGCACAAGGCAGGGTTTTGTGTGTGTCTGTGCTTCTCTGCTGGGTGCCTGGTACGAGTAGGCGCTTAATTTATACACAGGTATTGAATGGGCGAAGAAATAAAACCGGTTACACAGTATGGATCACCGAGCAGCGAGAGATTTCCTTTTTTTTCCCTCCTCCTGGGTGCCGTGTATGGAACACCTGTGTGCCAGGCACTTGAGGTCGGGCCATGGAGCACAGAGGGAAACAAGGACTGAGTTCGTCGCGTTACCGTCTCGATCTTGCTGCCTCTACCTTTACCCTCCCAGGTTCTGCCTTCAGCCTCTTCTGCGTCGGTGTCCGGAGATAGAGGGATGTTGCATGGGTCACAGGAAGCGAGTGCCTTGATTTTATTACTGTCAAGCCTGAGACCAGAGAGGACATAGAGCGCAGGGTCAGCAGGGTGGGAGCCGATGGGGTGTGCCAACTTTTGAAGGTTCCAAACAGGAACAGCCCCTGGGATCTAAGTACTGAAAGGCACTCAGGATAGTCTCCAGAGAAAAGCCAAGAGGAAAGCTATCCATGAGCCTGGGTGTCCCTGTTATGTATTCCTCTCGAAGAGATTCTCGGAGCCTAGTGAAGTTTCCAAGGAAGCCTGCAATAAAGACTCCTTTTCAGATTCACTCAGGGTTTCCAAATGTACTTGAACTTGGATTGCTTCCACCCTGTGTTTAAAAAGTTAATATTTTGGGGCGCCTGGGTGGCGCAGTCGGTTAAGCGTCCGACTTCAGCCAGGTCACGATCTCGCGGTCCGTGAGTTCGAGCCCCGCGTCAGGCTCTGGGCTGATGGCTCAGAGCCTGGAGCCTGTTTCCGATTCTGTGTCTCCCTCTCTCTCTGCCCCTCCCCCGTTCATGCTCTGTCTCTCTCTGTCCCAAAAATAAATAAACGTTGAAAAAAAAAAAATTTAAAAAAAAAAAAAATAAAATAAAAAGTTAATATTTTGATTGATTGATTTTATTTTTGAGAGAGAGCAAGCAGGGGACAGGCAGAGAGAGAGGGAGAGGGACAGAATCCCAGGCAGGCTCCGCACTGTCTGCGCAGAGCAGAGCCCGACGTGGGGCTCAAATTCGGGAACCGTGGGACCGTAACCTGAGCCCAAATCTAGAGTCAGATGCTGAACTGACCAAGCCACCCAAGTGCCCCCGATTTAATATTTTTAATCAGTCAAAATGTCAGCATATCTTGAGAGACCCAGTGACAAGGATGGCGACCACTGGTGGTAATGGAGCACTGTGAGTGTTTGGTCTAGGGGGCTCCTGTCCCCAGACGTGGGGGGAAAACCTAAGTCTGTCTGTCTCCATATAAGACCGTGGTCTTCAAATTCAATTTTGTGTAGATTATCCACATAAGCTTTGGGTAAGATGGAAAATACACAACAACCACAAAAAACCCACATACGCACGTACGTGTGCACATCCGTAGCTAACAATATATGTTTAATATTCTGTGCCAGGTGCATATTTGGCGTTTTCTCCCCACCAGTAGGACGTTTCTCCCCACCGGCCGGCATTCGATTGTAGGTCTCCGGGCACACGCCTACTGTCCCCACATCCATTCCTGCCATCCCTATGGCCCCACCTTCCCTATTGACATCTCTCTGGCATGCCAGCCACCCCTGGTAACAGCTCTAGGACTTTCCCAGGAGACATGGAAGTCTACTAGGCCCATAGCACGCTCTACCCCATTCCACGCCCACAACGGTTCTTTTCCATCCAGTGCAGGTGAAGATGTTACCGCTGTCAGAGACCTGTTGCCATGAGATGTAATATATTCACAGGTCTTCCCTTCTTCTCTCTCTCCTGTCTTTCTTTTTTTCTCCTGAGAAACAGGATTCTACTAATCATGTTGTTGAAGTCTTTATTTAGGGTGCCTGGGTGGCTCACTTCAGCTCAGGTCATGATCTCACAGCTCAAGAGTTCAAGTCCCACATTGGGTGACCTCAAGTGGCTCAGTCGGTTAAGCGTCCCACTTTGGCTCAGGTCTTGATCTCACAGCTCCTGGGTTCAGGCCCCGCATCGGGCTCTCCGCTGTCAGTGCACAGCCCGCTTCGGCTGCTGTCTCCCTGCCTCTCTGCCCCTCCCCACCCCGTGCTTTCTGTCTCTCAAAAGTAAATAAAAACATCAAAAAAATTGTTAACAATAAAATAATCTTTTTACTTAACAATGTTGGGAATTTTCCTCTAGTTATTTGTTAACATCGCGTTTAATTGCAGTGTGATAGCCCACTATAAAGGCACTCAGTAGTTCATTAACCATATTCTCAGAATGGGATTTTTCCTATTTGTTCCCAGTTGTAACCTTGGTTATAAAGGTCATTGGGTGTGTGTTTCACTTACGTCTCTACATATCTCTCCTTGTTTCCTTGGGATAAATTCCTTACAGAAACACTAAGCGATTCTGGTGGAATTTTGGCTTCTATATAAAATCTAGTACCCTGAGTGCTGGCTAGCTGACGTTATGTGATTTTTTTGGTAGCCTCCTGTCTACAGAAGCCCCATTTGAAGCTATTCCCAATCTTCGGTCAATTTCTCACAAATGAGGAATTATTGTACATACTCCATGCTATTTTACCCACATGGACTGTGTGTCAACAAGCCTGTAATCCAAGCCTCAACTAGGAGGAGGTCCTTTCCCATGAATTAAGGGTATCTTTCCTAATATGTCAAATGTCCATGGTCTTTCACAACTGAATCTCGCCCTTGTGGGTACCACTTCTGCTAACACCTACACATATATGTTGCCATAGCTTTTCTTTCATGGAAAGTTTTGTTTTAATGCTTTTTTGAGAGAGAGACAGAGCACAAGCAGGGAAGGGGCAGAGAGAGAGGGAGACACAGAGTCAGAAGCAGGCTCCAGGCTCTGAGCTGTCGGCACAGAGCCCGATGCAGGGCTTGAACTCGTGAATGGCGAGATCATGTCCTGAGCTGAAGTCAGACACTCAACCAACAGAGACACCCAGGTGCCCTGGTGTTGCCATAGCTTAAAAAAAAAAAAAAAAATTGTCATTACTTCCTGATGGTGTGGGTTAGATACCATTTCTGGGGGACAAGAGAGCAAATGAGTAGGAGACAGGTCTGAATCAGATACATCTTAAAAGTGGACTTTGATGGTCCATTAGTAAACATTACCCGCCCTCCCCCCCCCCCAAAAAAACCCTAAAACTAAAACAAAACAAAACCAAAAAACGATATGCAAAGAGAATACATGTTTCAGAAAAGAAACCAAAGAGGTGCGGTGATCAGTTACAAGACGGATGTTGCCGTGGAGTCCGGGACCTAGCAACCGAGAACTTGGAAGGCGCAGACAATGGGTGACAGAATGTGCTCACAGTTTAAGGCTGAGGAGAGGAGAGGGCCTTCAGACTGAGCTCCAGTCACGCTCGGTGGCTGAGTGCTCCTGTCTGCCCGCTCGGTGGCTGAGTGCTCCTGTCTGCCCGCTCGGTGGCTGAGTGCTCCTGTCTGCCCTGCCGGGGGGCCGGCCATGGACAAGCGAGGACGCTGTGCTGGATAGAGGAACAGCCTGTGCTCTGCGCGTCTGACCCAGTAGCTAGCCGTCGTCCTCCCCAGACTTCCGTTGCGTCGGAGACTGCGTCACTGGACAGTGGAGGTTCGGCCTTCCTTGTTGTGTGTGTCTTACTGTGGTGAAATAGGACATAACCTTGATCATCTTACCATGCGTTAAGTGTACAGTCCAATGGACGTTTAAAATGTTAGGTCAACACCACTGTCCCATCTCCAGGACGTTTCCGGCTTCCCAAACTGAAGCCTTGTCCCTGTTAAACGCTAACTGCCCCATTCCTTTCTTCCCCAGCCCCTGGCAACCGCTGTCCTACTCTCTGTCTCTGTGAAGGTGCCCACTCTAGGGACTGCATATAAGTAGAGTCACAGTATTTGTCTCTTGGGGACTGGCTTGTTTCAGCCTAAGGTCTTCACGGTTCATCCATGTTGGAACAAGTGTCAGAACTTCCCTCCTCTTGAAGGCTGATAAATGTTCCATGGTGTGTCAAGACCACGTGTTTTCTATCCACGTGTCCATGGACAGACATTTGGGTTTAGCGTGAAGGGCACTACATGAACGTGGGGGTGCAGGTATCTGCGGTCTCTTCGTTGGGTAGGGAGCAAGAGGGGGGATTGCTGGATCACGGGGTAATTCCACGTTTAACTTTCCGAGTCTGTGTTGGACTCCTTGGCCACACGAGTGTTTGTTTTGCTCACTGTCCGTGATTAATTGACTGTTCGTTGCTTTCCCATTTTGATGCCCGGTCCTGGACTCTTCTGACACGGATTCGAGTGGCACCACATCAGTGTCACTCAGGGGTGAAGACTAAGGAAGGCGGAAGGGGCAGACCCTTTCCCTCGGGCCGCGTAATCCCGCTTAGAACTCTTCAGGGCTCTCTTCATTCTGCAGCCTCTGTATTGTGACACGGTTGTAATGGCATCGTGAGACAACCTCACGGGGGTTTTTGAGGTTATTATGTATTTTATTGGCGTTTTGTCGCCCCGTTTCAAGTCTGTCTCACACATCCACAGGCCCACCTCTCCTGAGGCCGCTTCTCTACATGGGTCCACACAATCTACTTCCTCTTTTCTCGTTTATATTCTCCAATTAGCCAACATGGGTAGCCCTCAAATTTAGTCTCCTTGGCTGGTGAAAATAAATAACCTGCCTATCTCTGGGGAAAGGCAGCCATATGGCATCCGTTCTACCCTTGGAAATGAAGACTTTCTGGGTGGCTGGGTGGCTCAGTCGTGAAGCATCTGACTCCAGCTCAGGTCATGATCCCACGGTTCATGAGTTGGAGTCCCACACCAGGTAAGCACAAGCCCTGCTTCAGGTAAGAAGCCCTGCTTTCTCTCTCTCTCTCTCTCTCTCTCTCTCTCTCTCTCTGTCTCTGTCTCTCTCTTTCTCTCTCTCTCTGCCCCTCCTGGGATTCTCTCTCTCTCTCTCTCTCTCTCTGCCCCTTGCCGACTTGTGCCCTCTCTCTCTCAATTAAAAAATTTTAAAAAGGGAGACTTTCTAATCTGAACCAAAGACATATCAGAACTCAGGCAAGTATAAGGTCTCTCTCTCTCTGTCTCTCTCTCTGTCTCTTTCTCTCTTTCTCTCTCTCTCTGCCCCTCCTGGGATTCTCTCTGTCTCTCTCTGTCTCTCTGTCTCTCTCTCTCTCTCTCTCTGCCCCTTGCCGACTTGTGCCCTCTCTCTCTCAAATAAAAAATTTTAAAAAGGGAGACTTTCTAATCTGAACCAAAGACATATCAGAACTCAGGCAAGTATAAGGTCTCTCTCTCTCTGTCTCTCTCTCTGTCTCTTTCTCTCTTTCTCTCTCTCTCTGCCCCTCCTGGGATTCTCTCTGTCTCTCTCTGTCTCTCTGTCTCTCTGTCTCTCTCTCTCTCTCTCTCTGCCCCTTGCCGACTTGTGCCCTCTCTCTCTCAAATAAAAAATTTTAAAAAGGGAGACTTTCTGGGGCGCCTGGGTGGCGCAGTCGGTTAAGCGTCCGACTTCAGCCAGGTCACGATCTCGCGGTCTGTGAGTTCGAGCCCCGCGTCAGGCTCTGGGCCGATGGCTCAGAGCCTGGAGCCTGCTTCCGATTCTGTGTCTCCCTCTCTCTCTGCCCCTCCCCCGCTCATGCTCTGTCTCTCTCTGTCTCAAAAATAAATAAACGTAAAAAAAAAAAATTTTTAAAAAAAAAGGGAGACTTTCTAATCTGAACCAAAGACATATCAGAACTCAGGCAAGTATAAGGTCTCTCTCTCTCTGTCTCTCTCTCTATCTCTTTCTCTCTTTCTCTCTCTCTCTGCCCCTCCTGGGATTCTCTCTGTCTCTCTCTGTCTCTCTGTCTCTCTGTCTCTCTCTCTCTCTCTCTCTGCCCCTTGCCGACTTGTGCCCTCTCTCTCTCAAATAAAAAATTTTAAAAAGGGAGACTTTCTAATCTGAACCAAAGACATATCAGAACTCAGGCAAGTATAAGGTCTCTCTCTCTCTGTCTCTCTCTCTATCTCTTTCTCTCTTTCTCTCTCTCTCTGCCCCTCCTGGGATTCTCTCTGTCTCTCTCTGTCTCTCTGTCTCTCTCTCTCTCTCTCTCTCTCTGCCCCTTGCCGACTTGTGCCCTCTCTCTCTCAAATAAAAAATTTTAAAAAGGGAGACTTTCTAATCTGAACCAAAGACATATCAGAACTCAGGCAAGTATAAGGTGTACGTTGCACACGGGAAGCTAGCACCTGCTTGAACACTCCACCAGAAGGTTTCCCGTCTTGGGGAAAGCATTTCAGAGTTCACGAAGCTCTGTTAAATGCAAGGGATGGAAATCACATTCAGGTTACGAGCCAGAGACTGGTAAGAAGAGTCGTGTCTTAAACTTCACGAGGCCAGAAAACTACCATTAGGCTCGCTTTCAAAGTGCCCCTTGTCACCAAGGTTCCTTTACACTGAGCATACATCGTGCTTCCATGTACACAATAATCAAAACCCAAACAGACACGCAGTAACAAGGGTTACGAGAAGGTGGAGAAATTCGAGCCCTTCTACATTGCTGGTGGGATTATCAAATGGTGCCGCCACTTAAGAAAACAATTTGGCGGTCCCTCAACGTGTTAGACGTAGAGTTACCTTGTGACCCAGCAATTCCCCTCCTGCCGAAGCCAAATGAAGACACATCCACGCAGAGACTCACACGTTAATGTTCACAGTAGCATCATTCGTAGTGGCCCAGAAGGGAGAAGAACCCAACTGTCCATCACCTGCTAAACAAACAGGTATGTCGATACAGTGGAATACTACCAGGCCGTGAGAAGGAATGGAGTCCTGATACATCCGTGGGTGAACCCCTAGCACATTATGCTGAGTGGAAGCAGCCAGACCTAAAGGCCACATATTGTAGGACTCTGTTTATGTGAGATATCCAGAAGAGGCGCATCTGTAAACATGGAGGACCAGGGGCCGGGGGAGGGGAGAGGGGAGCGATTGCTAACGAGGACAGCATTGCTTTTCTGTTTCTCTTGGGTGGGCCTTCCTTTTAGCAAACGGTAGGCAAAATGGCTATACTTTCCCTTAGCTCCCGTGGCACAATGGCCCCATTCTTCCACAATTTTCTTGAAGGGTTTTAGAATGTCAGGTAAGTGTACGTGTAGGTTTGTAAACGGTGAGTAAGCGAGCCAGGGGCTCTGATGGGATGAGATCCAGAGTATCGCAACCGCATCCTTCAGAGTCCCCTGGGTCTCATCACATTGTGGGTCGGGCGTGGCCCGTTAGGAGAGAGGATGCCAGCTGCCTGATGGCGAAGGGCTATCAAGTCCCTGTGGCTGGTACCTCCAGAAAAATGGCTGGAAGTGGCTCTCCTCTGGAGCCAAAGACAAACATGTCAATTTCTCCACCTTTCCCATTAGGTCATGGAGCTTGATAACATTGACCCGAGAAAAAGAATGTTGTCGTGTTCCTCACGACCACATGGCAGAAGTTACAGAGACTCTAGGGTTTCGGTTAGGAAGTTCTGATTCTACAGGCCATCAGCGCTGGGTACAGTTTAATTCTTTTTTTTTTTTTAATTTTTTTAATATTTATTTTTGAGAGAGGGGGAGACAGAGTGCAGGCGGGGAAGGGGCAGAGAGAGGGGGAGACAGTGTGCAGGCGGGGAAGGGGCAGAGAGAGAGGGATACACAGAATCCGAAGCAGGCTCCAGGCTCCGAGCTGTCAGCACGGAGCCCGACGCGGGGCTTGAACTCACGAGCCGTGAGATCGGGACCTGAACTCAAGAGTCAGATGCTTAACCGACTGAGCCACCCTGGCGCCCCAAGATTCTTTCATTTCTAAAAATGACTGGATACTCAATACTGTCATTAAGTACATACGATGGCATTTTTAGCTTACATTTGATCTTGCTTTAGGCCTCCATTTATACTATCAGAGTTTGCATTTAGAAATGACACAGTAGTCTAGGAATGTGAATTATTGAGGCGCCTGGGTGGCTCAGTCGGTTAAGCGTGCGACTTCGGCTCAGGTCGTGATCTCACAGTTCATGGGTTCGAGCCCCATGTGGAATTCTGCGCTGACAGTGAGGAACCTGCTTGGGATTCTCTGTCTCTCTCCCTCTGTCTCTCCGCCCCTACCCTACTCTCTCAAAAAATACAATAGAATAGAAAAGGAATGTGAATTATGAGGGAATTTCTTCTAGTCTCAGACCCAGTGCACACATAAGGTATAGGTCTTCGATTTGATTTGCAAATTGGACTCTGAGGGGTTGGGGTGGGCAGGGGTGACTTTTCTGGAGGCCCTGTGTGGCTCTGAACCTACAGACCTTCCAAGCAGTAAGCCCTCTGTCAACTTCTGCTTGCGGGTGCTGTTGTGGTCTTGGGGATGTTTGCAACGGCTGAGGGTTCTGGCAAAAGCTAAGTTTCTGGACAGTCCCACAGAAGATACTCTAATATCCCCGAGCGTGTGTGGGGTTCCTTCCAGGGAGGACAGTGAGGTGCAAATACGAGTTATTACAGAGTACTTATGTACCAGAATTAATTAATCCTCCATTGCTTTACAAGCTTAATGAAGCCTTTTGTATAGTTTTTATTAAAAAGAAAAAAAAAATCATGCTCATGCCAGAAGTACCTAAAAAGCTTGAACAGCCAGACCTCATTTAACAAGTCACAATCCAAGGTCACAAACACAGTGTTGAGGGAAAGAAGCCAGGCACAGAGGAACGCCTACTGCAGGATCCCCGTTTTGAAAACCAGGCAGAATTGAAGCAACACTTTTGGGGGCCCATGCTGAAGGAAAGCCCTGTAAAGACAAGTAAGGAAGTGATTCCGTTATCTGTCCTCCACCAGGTGGTGCCGACGGGGTTATTTGCCCCGTGCCAATTCACCGAGCTGTACACTTCGATTTTGTGTGCTTTTCTGTATAGACGTGATTCTTCACAATACAAATAGCCTTAACAACGCTAACCCAGTGAAAAATGTCTCTTACTGACTTAGCATATAGAGACTTGCAGGTGTGTCTATATGCACGGTGACGTTCTATGTACTCTTTCGTAAGTTCCCGTTTGGGCTCGATCCGTGGTCGACATCTTCCTTTTGGTTATGTTTGAACGGGAACAAGAACGGATGTAATCTTGAAGACTAAACCTGTGAAATGTTAGAAAGGAGGTGGAGGAACTGGAGCCTTCATGCCTTGCTGGTGGGAAGGCAGAATGGTGTAGCCACTTGGGGAAACGGTATAGCCACTTGGGGAAACGGTTGGGCGCTTTCTGAAAAGTTCAACATCCACGTATCGTACACCCCACTCGTCCCACTCCGAGGGACCTGCACGAGAGAAACGGGAAAGTAGGCCCGTACAAAGTGTTACGTAGAAATGTTTAGAGCAGCCCCATAATAGCCCAAACTTGGAGCCAACCCGAATCTCCAAAACCGATGGAAGAATACACATTTGTCCAATTGAATAGGACTCAGCAATCAAAAGAAACTACTCACACATGCTACAACGGGGATGAAACTTGAAAACACTCTACAAAATGAACAGAGCCGAGCACAAAAGAGTACACCTTGTTCGATCCCTGTTATGTGTTTCACGGCGCGTGGCTCCATTTCACGGATGTAGCGTGAATTATTTGACTGAGCCCCATTGTTAGACCTGAACTTGTTTCCCATTTCTCAATACTATGCATAGCATACGGCTAAATAGCGGTGCCCAGTCTTAATGATTTCTTTAGGCAAATGCCTAGAAATGGAACTGCCTGTGTGAAAGTCTGTCCATTTTAAGCCAAACGGCCCTTCCCAAAGTGCACTCAGTCTGGGCTCCCGCCAGCAGGGCTCCCGTCTCAAATATAACACCGCTTACCACACGGTGGGGGGTGGGGAGGTCACTCTTCCAAGCCCAGGAGCCCCACCCTCATGACGCTCTGTATTTGTTTGCAGACGCCCAGTACGCAGTTTCCATGGCCTTGCCGCAGAGTGCCAACAGCTGCCAATCGGCAGGCTTCGCCCTAGCCACCCTAGGATGGATCCTCACCATCACTTCCATGGGCCTCGTGGAGTGGCGAGTGTGGCACATAGGGAACACCTCTCTCTCTCACTCCGGAGTGGTCTGTGTGGGAATGTGGAAGGTGTGCATTTACCACCATGCCTCCAACGCCAACCAATCTACATTGTGTTACCATTACACCCAAGAGGATACTGACATCCCTTTGGATATTCGTATTTGTCAAAATCTCCTGTTGGTCGCCAGCATCCTAGGTCTCATGGGGAGAGTCTCCACCATCTTTGCACTTAAAAATGTGTGCGTTGGAAGTGTTCAGAGGAATGCCACCTTCGGTCCACTCGTCTCAGGAATTCTGGACATAGCTGCTGGCCTCTGTGTCTTGATCCCTGTGATCTGGAATTACCACTCCGTGATGAATGAAGAGGGTATTGCCTTCCCACCGTTTCTCTCTCTCCCCTTCAAGCCCAATACCCAGGAGCTGGGCAGTGCCGTTCTGGTGGCAAGCCTGAGTGCCATCATGATGCTGTCCAGCGGATTAATTTTCCTCTTTTACAGGTGCCCCATGGCTCGCCAAGTGCAGCCTCAAACTTCAGAAATGTAAACTCTTGGTTGCATTGGCTTTCCAAATTCAAGGTTACCAAGCATTTGTGACGAGTTCTAGCAGGATGCCCTATCAAATATTTCCAACGATTCTAGACCATGCCAAGGGTAGTTGTGGGCAGAAAGTAGCCAACTATTTCCATCTGCTATTTTCTACGTCTTGGGTTCATTAAAAGAAAATTTCACTTAAAAAAAATCTTCCCCACCTGTCGGTTGGTCTTACTGAGTCTGAATTTCAATTATTGTCGAATGAATAATCTATACTATAAACCTAGTGTATGGACATAAGATTTTCTGTGATTCTCACATGTCCCTTTTTTTCAAGTTGGTTTTGTTGTTGTTGTTGTTTATTAATTTATTTTGAGAGAGAGAGAGCATGTGAACAGGGGAGGGCCAGAGAGAGAGGAGAGAGAGAGAATCCCAAGCAGTCTCCACACCGTCAGCACAGAGCCTGACTCGGGGCTCGAACCCACCAACCGGGAGATCGTGACCTGAGCCGAAATCAAGAGTTGGACGCCTAACCGACTGAACCACCCAGGCCCCCCTCCAGAGTATTTTACTTTCTTTCTTTTTTTTTTTTTAATGTTTATTTATTTTTGAGACAGAGAGAGACAGAGGATGAACCGGGGAGGGTCAGAGAGAGAGGGAGACACAGAATCCGAAGCAGGCTCCAGGCTCCGAGCCGTCAGCACAGAGTCCGACGCGGGGCTCGAACCCACAAACCGTGAGATCATGACCCGAGCCAAAGTCGGACGCCCAACCGACCGAGCCACCCAGGTGCCCCCCCCTCCAGAGTATTTTAAAGCAAACCCCAGATATCATGTCCCTTCATCCCTACACACTACCTAAAAGATGGACATCTCCTTGCATAATCATTCTGTGCCTTAAAAAATTGAACAGTTATCCCTTGTGATCATGAAATATTTAATCAGAATTGTTACATATCTCCAAAATAATTCTACAATTTTATTTCTTCCACACAAGATGCGCACTCTGTCTCTTAAATCTCAAACTAAAGTACTTCCCCTTCGGCGCCCACTCCACCTATTGTTCTTGTAAGATTTTATTTTCAAGTAATCTGTACATGGAACGTGGGGCTCGAACTCAACACCCCAAGATCCAGAGTCACAGGCTACACTGACTGAACCAGCCAGGCACCCTTGCCTTTTTTTCCTTTTCTTAATTTTGATTTGCCTAAGAAAGTGGGTCTGTTGTCCTCCCATGAAACCTGTCACATCTCAAGGCTTCATTAGATTCCAGGTCAGCCGTTTGTGGAAGAGGATGTCAAAGGCGAAGCCCTACTTAGACTGAGTGCATTGTAGCAGGTGGTAAATGGTTATTTACCTTTTTAGTGATGCTAATGTTGATGGGTGGATCCAGAAGGGGAAAACCCAAACCCTCTCGTAAATTTCATCCGGCTTCCACCTTTTGATGGTCCGGCTTCCACCTTTTGATGGTCCTTGTGCGAATCGATGATTGCACTAAGGATTACGAGTGGTGACTTTCTCATGTGAACATTTTTGTCAGATTTATTAACTAGAATGCTTTGGTAAAGAAGGGCTTTCTCTCATCAAGTGTGGCTATTTGGGTTCTCTACAATTCAGCTCAGACACAAAAGGCAAGGTAAAGGCTTCATTTTTTCCCTTTAATTGTGAAATTGCTAGAATAAGGGGGAGGAAGTCCTTAATTACCTTGGTGTTGACCGATGGCATTTTAAAATTGCTTTCACTGTTAGTTTTCATTTTTGTCTTTTTCTCATGAGAGTATAAACTCAACTCTGGAGTCTGAACTCATGAGACTGTTTCCGTGTTTTTATTGTGGAAATTTTCCAATGCCTTCAAAAGTAGACCAGCGATTTTCTCAGCTTCAAGAATTCTCATTAGGTGCCCTATAGTGTTTCATCCCTATCCTCACCGACTCTCACCAACCCCAGTCTTGGATCATTTTGTAATAAATCCCTGGCAGTGTATCATTTTATTGATGAATACTTCAAAACACATCTCTAAAAGATAAGGACTCCTTTTTCATAACATAACCACACTGTCATTATCACACCAAAAAAAAGTTAATACTTTCCTAATGGAAACAAATGTGTAGTCAATGTTCAAATTCCCCTAATTGTCTCATACATGCTTTTGTGGTTTATTAATTTTGAGAGAGAGAGAGAGAGAGACGGAGAGAATGCAAGCAGGGAGGGGCAGAGACAGAGAGAGGGAGAGAGGATCCCAAGCAGGCTGCATACCTTCAGTGCAGAGCCCCACGCAGGGCTTGAACTCATGAACCGCGAGATCATGACCTGAGCCAAAGTCGGACGCTTAACCAACTGAGCCACCCAGATGCCCAGATATATCTAGGTTGTTGGTTTTTTTTTTAAGTTTATCTACTTATTTCTGAGAGAGAGAGAAAGAGGATTTCGAGCAGGCTCCACACTGTCAGCAAAGAGCCCAACACAGGGCTCGAACTCATGAACCGTGAGATCATGACCTGATGTGAAATCGAGAGTCAGATGCCTAACTGAGCCACCCAGGTGCCTCTTGTTGATACAAATTTAAATAACTACTCCCAGCACCTCCACGCAATTAGGTATGCCCTTCGTGGACTGTGGAATGCCTTTTTCTCCCCAACTTCGTAGGTGGTCCAGTCAGCTCCCAGGGTAACTCCTAAGTCCTCCTAATGCCCTATTTGATTACATTCTGAAATCATCCTGGAGGCCAGCCTAGAAGAGAGACAACACCTTGAGCTCACTCACTGATGAATTCTTTCCCCAACATTCACTGGGTGTCTTTCACATGAGAGGTGACATCAACACATTTCACTGAGAGCTTTGAGGATATGGTGTATACAAGACACACACCTCCCACTTGTGCTGCGTGATTGCTCACGCTATTCACAGCCCTTCAGATGCGTAAATGGCCTCAAACGAAATAAATGACTAAAAGATAAGGTCTTAATGGGTAAAACTCAGACACACTTGAATCTAGAGTGACAGACTGAGGGTCATACTGAGTTCACAAGAGAGAAATCAAAAGGCTAACCTGGAATGTCTTTCTTTTCAAAGAACATTTATTTGTTTGAGAGCATAGTGTTTGAAAAAATTTCCCCACTGTGACAAAAGTCTATCAGCTACTTAAATTTTTTAATGTTTCTTTATTCTTCAGAGAGAGAGAGAGAGAGAGAGCGAGCATGAGTGGGGGAGGGGCAGAGCGAGAGAGGGACGAAGAATCTGAAGCAGGCTCCAGGCTCTGAGCTGTCCCAGCCCGATGTGGGGCTCGAACTCATGAGCCACGTGAGATCATGACCTGAGCCAAAGTCGGACGCTTAACCTACTGAGCCACCCGGGCATCCCAGTCTATCAGCTATTTAAATACGTGTTCCAAAATCATCGCCTGTGGACCCAAGTGGGCTGGGTGCTCCGCTAGAATGTTAAACAGACACTTCCTTTAGGCTTTGTGGCCAGATTTGTGGGCAACAGATTCTTCCTCCTCTCTGATGGAGATTTTGTAAAATTTTAATAGCATTCTTTAGGAAATCTCCTTTCTCCGCCGACTATTATTTGCATAACACCCTTAGCTCTCAAGCTTTGGGAACTGGGAGGAAATCACACCCTTTTGCATTTAGTTAAAGAGTTCCTGGCTCCCTTCCCAAGTCTTTGAAAGGAGCTGGATGGCACGTCTGAGTCCCATTCAGACCTTCAGGGCTGGCCTTGGACAGAGTCCCACGTATTCTCCATGCAACTACAAGAATGGCTTGTAAAGTGGTTCCTCGGTAAACATCACATTCCCCCCAGTGAAATCTCCCCCTGTAATAGGTCTAATTAAGGCCAACTTTACATACAGGGGCTTTGAAAGTGGATTTGTGTAATTTAAGTGGATCAAAACCACGGGTTACTTGGAAAATGGAAGCTCGCAGACGACATGCTTATGAGGAAGGGTTGCCCAACCCACCCCCCTCACAGAAGAGATACCGTGACCACGAACACAGTGGCACATTTGCCACCTGTTGGTCACAGGGGAAAGTGGCTAGATTGGCTTTGGTGAAAATTTAGTGGTGACCCCCTTCTGCCTCCAGGCTCAACAGAGAGCAAGCCCATGGGTCCTAAAGACTTTAGATGCAAAAGGCCAAGGGATCACCATGGCAGGGTCTGCCCTGGGGGAGAAGAGGAGAAGAAAAGGGGGGAAAATGAGTTTCAAGACCTTCTGAAGGACCTTCATTCATTTCTCGGGTTAATGGCTATAAATGGTGGCAACTGTGGTTAGTTTACCTTCGGGAAAGGGCTTTTAAGGAATATTCCCAAGCAGCTGCGGAAACCCCCTTTGTTTCAGGGAAATTCCCTGTCTTCTCTGGCTTGACAAGGACTGCCTATTTCCACCTGTTGGCGGGAAAAACCTGCACCAGCTCACCTGTCTGAGCTGATGGAGTTTAAGACCGGGAGACCTCCTTCTCTGTCCTCTGGACTTTTACCGGCCCCCAGCCCGCCTGCTGGGCCAACACCTCTTTCGCTTCCCGCCCCCTCCTCCTGTTTCTGCACCACTTGGGGTGTGGCCTGCCTACCGTCCTGAGGGCCTGAGGCACCATCGGCTCCTCCTCCCACCCTCGTGTCAGCACCCACTTCGGATCTCCCCACCAGTGTCTCAGGTAAGCACTGACAACGGGGAACAAATCGACTGTCTTTTAAGCTGATGCAAGTGAAACATAATTCGGTATTTAAACTCATTGAAGTTTGTTGGTCCAATTAAAAATAGAGTTATCAGGGGCGCCTGGGTGGCTCAGTCGGTTGAGCGTCCGACTTCGGCTCAGGTCACGATCTCGCGGTCCGCGAGTTCGAGCCCCGTGTCGGGCTCTGGGCTGATGGCTCAGAGCCTGGAGCCTGCTTCCGATTCTGTGTCTCCCTCTCTCTCTGCCCCTCCCCCGTTCATGCTGTGTCTCTCTCTGTCTCAAAAATAAATAAACGTTAAAAAAATTAAAAAAAAATAGAGTTATCAGCATTAAATATAAAACGTTTTATTCTATCTAGGTTTCCTAAAGGGCAGATAAGCTAATGTCATCTCCCTTGCAATTTGCTAGCAAAAAGGTGACTTAAAGTGATGGTTAATTCGGTCTCGAAGCTTTCGCGGGTAATTGTTAAGATAGCTTTCAAAGGCTTTGGTAACCTGAAACTTTAAAATGTTTGCTTGGATGAGAAATTGAAATTGGATTCATTAGACATCTAGGTCTTTTCGAAATGAGATAAAGTGCTAAAGCATTGACTGCTAAACATAAGTTTGAGCTTTTGACTTCTCATCACATGAAACCAAGGATATTTGGGTCTGTTGGAAAACATGCCTTGTGCTTCATCGATTGATGAATTTGCCATCTGCTGAATTCTGCTGTAACAGTTCACGATTGGTTACTAGTTAGTTTTGCCTGGAGATTAAGGTTTCTAAGCATTAAAATTCTTCTGTTAAACATAGTGAAGACAGATGGAAAGAAGGGAAGCGACTCTGTATGTAGAAAAGTAGGAGAGGTGTAAGGAAGATACAAGGAATGGAGATACATTTTTGTTGAAGGTAAAAGAAGGTGATTTGGTCCTAGAATTGATGACGTTTTGGGGTCATGGGGGGCTTGTGGCGTCTGGAACTGAAGGCCAAGAAAGAATTCTGGAAGACGTCTTTGGTGCAAAAAGCCGATTTTATTAAAGCATGGGGACAGGACCCGTGGGCGGAAAGAGCTGCATTGGGGTCCTTCTGGGCAACTCATTATCTACCCTCAGGTTGGGAGGGGTTCAGGGATAGAGTAAGTCTCTAAGGAATTCTGGAAGCAAGGTTTCCAGGACCTTGAGGGGCTAGCTGTTGCTAGGGAAACACCATTTACTACCGTTTAATAAATGCTCGGTCCTGAGACCCTTCAGATGCATATGAGGGGACGGGGCACAAGCTTGGAGCCTGATTGCCAGCATGCATCCTGGGGCAGTCCACGTAAAGGAAGTAGACTTCAGGATCCTCGAGGTTGGGACAACGGACAACAACGTTAAGCCAAGGTTCTCTTTTGCCCCCAGCAAAGTGTCATCGCGGAGGCAGCTGAGCTCCTAGAGGGACGTCACTCTGCCGGTTTCAAGGACTTGTCACTGGGCTGTAGGCGGTAAGGGAATTTAGTTTTCTGTTCGCCTCAGTGTTCTACATCACCGTGGCAAGCGCTTAAACCCCTTTCCTTTCCTTTGCTCTTGGGTGGCCGGGAGTGTCTGAGGAATGTCACACAGATCCCTCAGATGCCCTCAGCCTGCCCCAAGCTCCTTCATCAAAAGGACGCTGGTTGTTTGGAGAAAAATGGCTTGGGACAAAATCTGAATGCGAAGGAAAGTTGTAGAAGGTTTGTGAAAGGAAATCTTTGGAAAGGAATTTTATGTGTGGTCAGCATGGACTAAGATTAAAATAAATGGATTTCAATTTTTTTTAACGTTTGTTTATTTTTGAGAGATCGAGCAGGGGAGGGGCAGGGAGAGAGGGAGACAAACAATCCGAAGCAGGCTCCCGGCTCGCAGCTGTCAGCACAGAGCCCGACACGGGGCTCAGACCCACGAACCATGAGATCATGACCTGAGCTGACTTAGCCACCCAGGCGCCCCTAAAATAAATGGATTTTTCAAATACACTAGTATGAGACTGAAAATCTGCTTTTCTCTCTGTTCAAAAGACAAAGTTTTCTTGGATTGTTGATCTGCTCTTCATACAAAAATGTAAACAAGTATCTTTTTTGTCTGCCGGGAAAACCAAGCTTATGTTTTGTCTTTATCAAGTCTTTGATTACTTAGTTAAAACTTCTCAATGTTAAAGGAGCTAAGTTTTGCTAACAACTATATAACCCTACATACATATTTGCCTTGGAATCTCTTATTGCCACCTTGGTTAAATAAATAACTAAGTTTTAAGTTTTGTAATGATCTGTGATCCTATTTAGGCGTGTGCTTTATAACTTTCTAAGGTTTTAACAGATTCCCCAAGATTTAAATTGTAAATGAAGTCTTTTTGACCAATTAGGCTTGTTTGTTTCGTATGTTACGTTACTTGAAAAAAACTCAAACAAATAATGGTGAACCTCAGGTTGTATTGCTTGGATAAATGCTATAACAGTTCAAATATATATATAATTCCTAAAGTGTTAATATGTTTTGGTGATAAGGTCGTCACTTGATATTCTAGTTATCAAAGTGCTAGGTGTCACAGAAATCATGAATTCCCTTGTCAGTTGCATCATGATGAACTCTCATATCAGATTGTTAACAGTGTCCATTTCTGAGATTTTGCCATTTATAGTTAATTGTTCTTATTCTCTCACAAAACGTCTTTCATCTTCAAGGACACTTATAAAAAGGACTTTTAGGACAAATACAGGTGTTTCACATCTTTAAGATTACTGAAATAGGTAAAAATTTCCAGAACTAACTAAAAGTTTTATTTGAACTAAACAAGAATTAGGAACGTGGGACTAAATGAACTGAGGAAGATTATAGTTTTTGTGACTCTTGTTTGAAATACTATTGGTACTCATGGGAATGCAAGCTGGTGCAGCCACTCTGGAAAGCAGTATGGAGGTTCCTCAAAAAACTAAAAATAGAACTACCCTACGACCCAGCAATGGCACTACTAGCCATGTATCCACGGGATACAGGTGTGTTGTTTCGAAGGGACACAGGCACCCCCATGTTTCTAGCAGCACTATCGACAATAGCCAAAGTATGGAAAGAGCCCGAATGGCCATCGATGGATGAATGGATAAAGAAGATGTGGTACATATATACAATGGAGTATTACTCAGCAATCAAAAAGAATGAAATCTTGCCATTTGCAACTACGTGGATGGAACTGGAGGGTATTATGTTAAGTGAAATGAGTCAGTCAGAGAAAGACAAATATCCTATGACTTCACTCACATGACGACTTTAAGAGACAAAACAGATGAGCGTAAGGGAAGGGAAACAAAAATAATCTAAAAACAGGCAGGGGGACAAAACAGAAGAGACTCCTAAATATGGAGAACAAACTGAGGGTTACAGGAGGGGGTGCGGGAGGGGGGAGGGGCTGAATGGGGAAGGGGCACTAAGGAATCTACTCCTGAAATCATTGTTGCACTAGATGCTAACTAATTTGGATGTAAAATTAGAAAAAGAAAAAGAAAGAAAGAAAGAAAGAAAGAAAGAAAGAAAGAAAGAAAGAAAGAAAGAAAAGAAATAAATAAAAGAAATACTATTGGTACTCTAATGTTTGCTTTTCCAGATTAAGAAGTTTCTCTTAAGATATCTATGATTCACACGGTCTCATGGTTAAGTTCTTGGGATTGAGCCCTGTGTCCAGCTCTGTGCTGGTGGCGTGGATCCTGCTTGGGATTCTCTCTCCCTGCCCCCCCCCCACTCTCTCTTCCTGTCTCTCCTCCACTTGCACTCTCTCTCTCTCTAAGTAAATAAATAAACTAAAAAAAACCTAGGACTCACAAAAACATGATAAAAATATTCCTCTGTAAACAAACTAAGGCATTTCACTTTTCTTTGTACCTAAAACCCTCTGAAATTCAGAAGGTCTTAACGAGACCTTTTTAAAGGCTTTTTTTTTTTTATGAAAGGCTTTAAAAAAAGGCTTTTTAAAAAATAACTTTTTAATGCTTTATTTTTGAGAGACAGAGAGCTAGAGCATGAGTGGGGGGAGGGGCAGAGAGAGAAGGAGACCCAGAATCCAAAGCAGGCTCCAGGCTCTGTGCTGATAGCACAGAGCCCGATGAGGGGCTCAAAACCATGAACCACAAGATCATGACCTCAGCCGAAGTGGGACGCTTAACTGACTGAGCCACCCAAGTGCGCCAACACTGTTGTCTTTTTTAACTAAGTTTATTTATCCCTTTTTAAAAAAATTTTTTTAAATGTTTTATTTATTTTTGAGACAGAGAGAGACAGAGCATGAGCAGGGGAGGGGCAGAGAGAGAGAGAGAGGGAGACACAGAATCCAAAGCAGGCTCCAGGCTCCGAGCTGTCAGCACAGAGCCCCATGCGAGGCTCGAACTCACAGATCGTGAGATCATGACCTGAGCCGAAGTCGGACGCTTCACCGACTGAGCCACCCAGGCGCCCCTATTTATCCCTTTGAATGTGAATGGTAGCTTGCAACATGGGTAATGGCATCCCCACCATTATGTCTCTCTTCCCATGCCACAGTGACATGACCGCGTGCGCGTGTGGGGAAGCAAATGACTGAGTTGTGACTTAGAAATGGCAGAGATAGAGGTGCTGACAGCTCAGAGCCTGGAGCCTGCTTCAGATTCTGTGCCTCTCTCTCTTTCTCTGCCCTGCTCACACACTCTCTTTCTCTCAAAAATAAATAAACATTGGGGCGCCTGGGTGGCGCAGTCGGTTAAGCGTCCGACTTCAGCCGGGTCACGATCTCGCGGTCCGTGAGTTTGAGCCCCGCGTCGGGCTCTGGGCTGATGGCTCAGAGCCTGGAGCCTGTTTCCGGTTCTGTGTCTCCCTCTCTCTCTGCCCCTCCCCCATTCGTGCTCTGTCTCTCTCTGTCCCAAAAATAAATAAACGTTGAAAAAAAAATTTTAAAAAAAAAATAAAAAAAAAAAAAAATAAATAAACATTAAAAAGGAATTGAAAGAAAGAAAGAGAAAGAAGGAAAGAAAGAAGGAAAGAAAGAAAGAAGGAAAGAAAGAGAAAGAAGGAAAGAAAGAAAGAAGGAAAGAAAGAGAAAGAAGGAAAGAAAGAGAAAGAAGGAAAGAAAGAAGGAAAGAAAGAAAGAAGGAAAGAAAGAAAGAAGGAAAGAAAGAAAGAAGGAAAGAAAGAGAAAGAAGGAAAGAAAGAGAAAGAAGGAAAGAAAGAAAGAAAGAGAAAGAAAGAAAGAAAGAAAAAGAAAAAGGAAAGAAGGAAGGAAGGGCAGGGTTAGTGTTGCCAAACCACAGGGTGTCATTCCTTCAATAAACTGGACACATCTTTGCTCTTTTTCTTTTCAAATGTTTATTTATTTACGTTGAGAGAAAGAGAGCACAAAAGGGGGGGGCAGAGGCGGGGTGGGGGTGGGGGCGGGACAGAGGATCTGAAGCGGGCTCTGCGCTGACAGCCGAGAGCTCGACGACGTGGGGCTCGAACTGACAAACTGTGAGATCGTGACCTGAGCCAAAGTCGGACACTTAACCGACGGAGCCACCCAGGCGCCCCTATCCACTTTCATTTTTTGTGGGACGTAGAGAAGACCACAGATGGCCAGTGTTAAAATTGACAGAGAAGTTGTCAATTTTTGATTCTCTTTTGATGTGAATAAATGCCCTCCGGTATCAGGAGAGGCAGGAAGCACTGTGCCCACAGCAAGGGCTCGGCCGTTTCTATCTACGTGACCTTGAGTAAGTTACTTAACCTCTCTGTGCTCGGTCCCCTCATCTAGAAAATGGGGGTCATAATTGTACATCTATCACTGGGCTGTCATGAGGGTCGAATGTGTTAACCTTCATAAACTATTTGGAAGAGGGAATGAGCTTTACAAAACACAAACTATGTGTGATGAATATTTGGCAAGAGGCAGCAAATGTTGGACTTTCTCCAGAGCCCCGAACTCTGCCTGGCCACACCTCTTTTACTGTTCATCTCTTGCTGTGGATCTTCTAATATTTGCCATTCCCTCATCCTCTGAACACTGGAGTCCTTCCACATGGCCCACGGGTAAAATGTTAAAGTAAGATACAGGGTGTCTTTCAAATTTGGTCTTCAGGAAAAGCATGTTCCCATCCCACTGGTTTCCTGCACGCTGCCCAAACTCACCGGTCCCGTGGTCCATTCCCTCAGCCCTCCATTGGCAAGGAAGTATTATTCCTGGAGAGTGAGGTCATCAAACTGGCAGTCAACCCCAAACTCGTTTTGCTAATGTAACCAAGACTGCTGCCTTCACGCGATTAGAAAGCCCATTGCCCAGGAGATTGCGCAACAGCGAATACGGCGTTGAGAATATCAGGCTTCATAGCCAGGAGACGGATTTTGGAGGCCCTTAAAATCTTCTGCATGGGCAGGTGTTCATGTTACCCACTCTGAGCAAAAGCCCTGCCTCACGCCCTTCTGCTAATCGGCAGAGGCAGAAGCCTGAGGAGTATCATTTTCTGATTAGCCCTGCCTCTACTCCCGAGGACTCCAATTGAAAAAGATCCAGATAAGTCGGTGAGCAATCTCGATCTTGCTTCGAAGATATCTGCTTCGTGTAAAATACGTCAAGCTGGAATTTCACAGTGGATTTTTATGACTTAGCTTTCCCACTGCAAAAGAAATGCTAATAAGGAAATGCTTCTCCTACGCATTCGCACTAGGACTCACAACGGCCACCTTCTAGCTAATAAGCGCCGCCACGTTCTCCTGTGAAACATTTTCCATAAAACAGTGGAGTCAAGTGAAACCCAGGGCTGGGGGCAAATGTCCAAAACAAAAGGTCTGGACAAAGGACCTATTCTTTGGAATGGCTGCCAATAGCTTTCTTGAAAAAATGTCCTACCTACATATCATATTGTTGTCATCATCGACTCATTTAACATCAAATAAAACGTATTTGGTTTTTCAGGGTGTGTCTTCCTTCCTTTGAAGCTTTTCACTTCCTGAAATCTGTAGACAAACACATTGCATGCGTACGCTACCAAAAATCAAGGGGCGCCTGGGTGGCTCCGTCGGTGAAGCGTCCGACTTCGGCTCAGGTCATGATCTCACGGTCCGTGAGTTTGAGCCCCGCGTTGGGCTCTGTGCTGACAGCTCGGAGCCTGGAGCCTGCTTCGGATACTGTGTCTCCCTCTCTCTGACCCTCCCCCGTTCATGCTCTGTCTCGCTCTGTCCCAAAAATAAAAATAAAAAACGTTAAAATAAATAAATAAATAAATAAATAGACATTCAAAACAAAACAAAACAAAACAAAAAAAACAAAGGCAAGAAAAAATAGTTGTTTATTGCAACCACTCAGGTGCAAGTGTCACTGCACACAACCCACTCTAAGCCGAGTCAAAGCTTATAAATAAGCTGACACAGTTGGTTCAACGGCTGACTTCGGTTCAGGTCGAGATTTCACCGTTCATGAATTTGAGCCCCACATTGGGCTCTCTGCTGTCAGCACAGGGCCCGCTTCAGATCCTCTGTCTCCCTCTCTCTCTGCCCCTCCCCCGCTCGGCCCCCCCCCAAATAAACATTAAAAAAAAAAAAAGATTTCTTGGGGCATCTGGGTGGCTCAGTCAGTTGAACGTCGGGTTCCTGATTTCAGCTCAGGCCATGATTTCCTAGTTTGTGAGTTCAAGCCCCACATCGGGCTCCATGCTGGCAAGGCAGAGTCTGCTTGGGATTCTCTCTCTCTCTCTCTCTTTCTCTGCCTCTCTCTCTCTCTGTCTCTCTCTCAAAATAAGTGAATAAACTTTTAAAATTTAAAAATTTAATGCAAGATTTCTGGGAAAAAAAAGCTCACACATGCACACAGGAAAATAATCACGTTTAGAGCTTAGAGATCTTTAAGACATTATAACTGGTTAAGTTAGCACAGGGTTTCTCAACCTCAGCACTATTGACATATGGGGCTGGGTTTGTTGGGGGTGGGGGGCTATGCTGTACCTTGTAGGATGTTTATCCGCATCTGTTGCCTCTACCCAGTAGGTGCCAAGGGTACTTCCTCTCCCCTTCTGTCGAGACCAAAAATGTCTCCAGACATTTCCCGGTGTCTTCTGGGGGCAGAAGTGCTCCCCACCGAGAACCTCTGGGTTACAGGTAGCCAACGACCCTCGCTAATGAGCGCTATGGCGTGTTGAGAGGATTTTGAGGAAAACTATCCAATAAAACTGTATTGGCTCAATATGTCATAGCGTCCATTTGCCTGGTCTTTGACTATCTTTAACTCAAGGGTCTCCTGGGGTGATTTTGCTTCCCTCCCCAAGGGGACATTTGAAAATATTAATAAGAAATGTAATTTTTGAAATATGAAACACCATGGTAGGGTTAGGTAGGCAGATAGATACAGCTGATGAGAGAAATGGGTAACTTGGGGGATAAATCTGAAGAGATGGCCTGAAACACAGCCTGGAAGTTGAAATATGAAAGAGTACTTAAGGGGCGCCTGGGTGGCTCGGTCAGCTAAGCATCCGACTTCGGCTCAGGTCATGATCTCGAGGTCCATGGTTTTGAGCCCCGCGTCGGGTTCTGTGCTGACAGCCCAAAGCCTGGAACCTGCTTCGGATTCTGTGGCTTTCTCTCTGCCCCTTCCCTGCTCGTTCCCTGTCTCTCTGTCTCTCTCAAAAATAAATAAACATTAAAAAAAAAAAAGAGTGCTTAAGAGGCATGGAAAGTAGAGGAAGAAGGCCTGATGTATGTATGTCTCTGGGCATTTCACTGGAATACAAATAGACTACGGAAAAGGCGATATATATTTTTTTAATGTTTATTTTTGGGGGAGAGAGCTCAAGAGCACAAGCGAGGGAGGGGCAGAGAGAGAGGGACAGAGGATCAGAAGCAGACTCTGTGCTGACAGCTTTGGTGCTGAGAGCAGTGAGCCAGATGTGGGACTGAAACTCATGAACCACGAGATCACGACCTGAGCTGAAGTCGGACACTCAACCGACTGAGCCACCCAGGCGCCCCGAAAAAGGCGACATTTGAAATGAGGTTGAAATTTTTCTAGAACTAGTGAAAGATCTGAGTCCTCAAATTGAGGAAGTACATTGGGTCCTTCAGTAGGACAAATAAAAATAGGTTCACACCTATTATAGTGAAAATGCAGAAACTTCAGATATAAGGAGAAATTTTTAAAGGAGACTAGAGAGAAAACAGAAATTAAATGATAAAGGATCTATAATTAGACCAACAAACACCAGACTTCAAGAAAGAGCAAAAACAGTAAAATGATATCCTCAAAGTGCTGAAAGAAAGTAATGCTCAACCAGTAATTCTATGCATACTAACTATCACTCAAGAATAAGGACAAAATGAAGACATTTTCAGAAAAGGAACTTCACAAAAGGAGGCACTTTGGGAAGAAAGTAATTGGGCCCAGAATAAAAGACTTGGATCCAGAAGTAATGATAAACAAAGGAATTGGTAAGCACGTGGGCATATCTGAAAAGTTTTTTTAATGTTTATTTATTTTTGAGACAGAGAGACAGAGCATGAAGGAGGAAGGGTCAGAGAGAGAGGGAGACACAGAATCCGAAGCAGGCTCCAGGCTCTGAGCTGTCAGCACCGAGCCCGACACGGGGCCCGAAACCACAGACCTTGAGATCCTAACCTGAGCCAAAGTCGCAAGCTTAACCAACTGAGCCACCTAGGCGCCCCTATTTATTTACTGGTTTTTTTTTTTTTTTTTTGAGAGAGAGAGAAAGCAAGCTCGCTCGCACATGTGTGCCATCGGGGAAGGGGCGGAGAGAGGAGGAGAGAGAATCCCAAGAAGGCTCCACACTGTCAGTGTAAAGCAGCCCATCATGGGGCTGGATCTCATAAACCACGAGATCATGACCTGAACCAAAATCAAGAATTGGATGCTTAACCGACTGAACCACCCAGGCGCCCCCTGATTATAATTTTTAAATGCTGATATTATGGAGTTCACAGATAGCATGTAATACAGGAGAGGAAAGGGTGCCTGGCTGGCTCAGTTAGAAGAAGGTCTAGATCTCGGGGTTGTGATTTCGAACCCCACATTGGATGTAGAGATTACTTAAATAAAGTTAAAAAAAATTTTTAAGACAGGAGAGGAATAGTTAGGGCTAAATCTTTTTAATGTCCTATTTATTCTGAGTCATTAATTAACTTTAGATTTAAAAAAATTTATTTATTTGTTTGTGTAATCTCTATGTCCAACATGGGATTTGAACTCATGACCCCGAGATCTAAAGTCACACGCTCTACCAACCGAGCCAGCCAGGTGTCCCAACCAACTTTAGATTTTAAGTGAGTATATATGTTAAAATTTTAAGGATAACCACTATACAAATAGAGGATGGAAAAAAAAGTAGAAGGACTGGAAAGGACAAAACAAAGCCGTAATTTTTCTGAGGCGACATGTTTATGTAGAAAATCCAAGAAAAGACTGCATAGTCATGATTCCATTTATAGGAATTTTCTAGAAAAGGAGCACTCGACACAGACATAGAGCAGTGGTTCCCCGGTGCTAGGTGTGGGAATGGGGAATGGCCACAAGTGGGCATTAGGAAACATTTGAGGCAGACAAGGATATTCTAAACCTGAATTGTGATTATGGTCCTACAATTCTATAAATTTACTAAAACTCTGCAAGTTGTGTGCCTTAAAGGAACGAATTTTATGGTGTACAAAGTATATCTAAACAAAGAATTTTTTTAATTTTTAAAAAATATTTATTTTTGAGACCGAGAGCATTCACGTGTGAGAGTCCAGGAGGGACAGAGAGTAGGGGACAAAGGATCCCAAGCGAGTTCCACGCTGACAGCAGTGAGCCCAATGCGGGTCACCAACTCACAAACCATGAGATCATGACCTAAGTCCAAGTCAGAGGCTCAACCCACTGAGCCACCCAGGTGCTCCTCAACAAACATATTTAAAAATAAAACCCAATGGCATTCCTAAATGCCAGTGACAACTTTTTAAAAAATATATACTATTTCCAATGGTAAGAAAACCAGTAGTGGTCCAAGGAATAAATTTAAAGATGTGCAAAACTGTCATGGGGGGGAAAAAAAGAATCTTATTTAAAGTCAGGAAAAACAAGTTATTCAACAGAGGTGTAGACTATGTTCATGAATGTCATGACCCGATGTCGTAAATTGGCCATTCTCATCCATGTATTGTAATTCCAGCCAAAACCCCACAAGAGTTTTTGTTCATTTGGGAAGCATTGACAAAGATAAAACAACAGTGAGTGAACTCAGTATAGCCCTATTTCCTCCAAGTTGTGACTCAGGGGCCCCGGATCCTTCCCTCTTGTAGCCAGATGTCCTCGATAGGTAGATGGCAAGTTCTGTGGGCCTGTCTGCTTCTAGTGACAGGAGTATGGGGCATCGCTCATGGAGCACTTCATAGGTTGGCCTGGAAGCGCTATGCAGTATTTCTGCTCACTTAATAGCGACTAGTGCCAGGCATGTGGCTGGGAAATTTAGTCCCACTACGTGTCCGGGAGAAAAGAAAAGTAGGTTATGGCGAAGACACAGCAGTGTCTGTTGTAGTTTTTCATCAAGTTTGATGAGCTCATATTCCCAGACTCCTCCTGACCTGCGCAACGTGGACTTCTTCCTGGGATATTCACCCAGGAAGTGAATAAATTCCGAGCTCGCTGCTGGCATGTAAAGTTCCACTTCAGAAGCCACAAAAAACATTCAGGGCTCATTTTTATAGTTTGTGGTAGAAAGTGAAAATCACATTTTCGTATCATAAATGACGTGTATCAATCAGACCCATCATCGTATCAACTGTACAGGTCTTTCTGTGACTTGCCAAATCCTCAGACAACCAGCATCGCCCTGCCACCCACCCCAGGCCAGGGTCTGATCTGATTCCCGCCGGCAGGTACAGGAAGTGGAAAGGGTAACAGAGCCAATAGTGTGAAGCTTGGCATCTTCAACGGCCACTAACAGTTTGCTCTTGGCTGCTTATTTAACTCAGTCCCTCAGTTTCTCCATCTGTAAAACTGGGATAATAATTGTTTTCTCCTCATCTATGATTGTTGTGAGACTAAAATAAATAATCCACGTAGATTTTTCAACATTTTTTGGCATGTGTAAACACTCAACATATACTAGTTGTTGCTGCCGCCACTGCGGCTTTGATTGTTACTGTCATTTATATCCCAGTCCCCTATTGGTAGGTATTTGATGGTTTTTACTTGTTTTCTGTTATGAACAACACTACCTAAGCATCTTTTTAGTCCCATCTTGGCTGACACATAAGTAGCTTGCTAATTCACGGGACGTATTCCATAGGTCCAACTGGGTTACGACCCAAGGCATGGATCAAAATACCTCTTGGGGCACCTGGGTGGCTCAGTCGGTTAAGTGTCCGGCTTTAGCTCAGGTCATGATCTCACTGTTCATGAGTTCTAGTCCCGCATCAGGGCTGACAGCTCAGAGCCTGGAGAGGCTTCACATTCTGTGTCTCCTTCTCTCTCTGCCCCTCCCCCACTCATGCTCTGTCTCTCTCTCAAAAACAAATAACCATAAAAAAAACCCAAAACCTCTTTTTGTAATTAAAAAAAAATATATATCTAAGTGCCAACTGAAGGCAGAGCGCATTTGCTTGATTTTTCCAAAAGGAAAAGAAACAATTTCTAAAACCTGGTAACTAATAAACTTGAATTCAATAATCCGCAAAAATACTAGGATGTGATAGTAGATATACAGTTTATGAACTCCTAGGATGATGGCGATCTTGGATGGCCAACATGAATTTTCTAGGAACAATCTAGCTGATCCGTTTTCTACTTTCCCTCACATTAAGTGCGATTCAGATTGGCATTGCAGACAGATTGGGCTGCCAGGCATTCTGGGCTTGAGTGACTGAACCTCTGGGAGAAGGAAGAAAGTCCAGCCCTGGTAGAGCAAGGGCTAGAAAGTATGGGTGAGATCACCAAGGGTGGCTTCTGTTGGGCCAACATAGTTCCATGAGGTCACTCTTCACCTACAAACCAGGCCTGCAGCTAGTCCAGAAAAGGAACTCCAGGGAAGAAGCCTGGCATGAAGGCCTGTCAACACCATAGGGAGGTGTGATAAAGACCATGGACGTCCATGGTTGCAAGACTGATTCTAGACCCTACTGGCAATAGACAGAAGCTGCCACTGTAAGTCTCCCCATATCAGGATTGGTTTCCCATTTTAGGGCAGCAGCCCTTGTCCTACCTTGAGCATCATGACCCTTTGGATCTTGCCAGGAATTAGTGTGACCGTCTCCCTCAGACCGGAAGCCATCTAACTATTGCTGGCATTTTACAGGTGTAGATGTTATCGCTCACCCAATTTTGAGAGTCTCCTGAGTAAGGGAATGGTGTCTTCCAGAGATGTTGGGGCATACGATGGATGTAAAGACTCTTATTTCATTCAATAAGAGAAATTTACTTGAGTTTGTCTAAGTCAGTGATTCTCAACTGGGATGACTCTGTCCCCTTAGGGGACATCTGGCAATGTCTGGAGATATTTTTCATTGGCACAACTTAGGAGGTAGAGTGATACTGCTCAACAACCTACAATGTGCATGATAACCCCCCAGCATGAAGAATTATCCCGCCCCAAATGTCTACGATGCCTAGTTGAGAAGCCCTGGCCTAAACCGAAAAGGAAGCATGCAAAACGACTTATCGGAAGAGTCCCGGGGGTAGTTTGCAGGATCCAAGGAGAAATTGAATCAGTCTCGAAAAGAAAAAGAATATACCGGTGCTGATCCATGATCCCGAGCAGTAGGAGGTCACGGACATTTGCCACACTCTGTTGCACATATGACTTGTCTCCCCAGCTGCCAGTCTCTCGGGAAAGAATGTGATTGGTCCAGCAAGGGTCAGAGTCCACTCCCAGGAGATTCAGCTGGGGCCAGCTATGTGGTAGAAACGTGGCACACGGGGGCCACTCCATAGATGTTTCCTACACGAATGAATTACCATGGCTGCTGGCAGCCATTCCTGTGAGCCGTGCTAGTGTTTTGAGAGATGGGGCAGAAATCTGGCAAAGAATCCATCACTTTCAGCCTGCGGGGCTATCTGTTGTTAAGCCATGGTCATCCCTCTCTGCTTGTCCACTCTTCCCGACCTTCCAGTCCATCCTCCTATAGATCCCCTGCTCCGGTGACACGGGCTATGTTCGTGGCTATGAACATAAGCTGCTGTTTCCTGGAATTTCAGAAGCCTCCACGTCTCCTAATACCTGGGAGTGATTTTCCCTGACTTTCACTCCACCAGCCAGTCTAATCTTCCAATACCTAATTCTCTGTACTAGATCGTTCCTGTTGGAAATATCTAGAATTTTCCTGACTAAAACTGACTGATGTAGCAGAGATGGTTTCCAACAGTTCTCACTGCACATTTGATGATCCCTTGGCTGCTAGCCTTGTTGAAGGCAACCTCAGACACCAGATGTGTTCCCGCTTCCCGCCAGGCCTCAGGTCTCTGCAAAGCGGGGCTTCTCAGTCGTGAGTGGGCATCAGAAAATTCACTGGAAGGCGTGCAAAACACAATTTCCTAGACCCCCAACTCAGCATTTCTGATTCAGTAGGTCTGGTTTGGGAGTTAAGAATTTGCATTTCTGGGGCGCCTGGGTGGCGCAGTCGGTTGGGCGTCCGACTTCAGCCAGGTCACGATCTCGCGGTCCGTGAGATCGAGCCCCGCGTCAGGCTCTGGGCTGATGGCTCAGAGCCTGGAGCCTGTTTCCGATTCTGTGTCTCCCTCTCTCTCTGCCCCTCCCCCGTTCATGCTCTGTCTCTCTCTGTCCCAAAAATAAATAAACGTTGAAAAAAAAAATTTTTTATAAAAAAAAGAATTTGCATTTCTAACAAGTCCCCACTGAATGTTGACACTGTTAGTCCAGAGCCCCCGCTGGGAAACATTGCCAGCCGGATCCCAAAGGTCAGTCATTTTGAACGCCTGGCTGAATTATTAGAATTAAAAAAAAAATTTTTTTAACCTTGATTTATTTTTGAGAGACAGAGAGAGAGCACGAGTGGGGAAGGAGCAGAGAGAGAGGGAGACACAGAATCCGAAGCAGAGGCTCCAGGCTCCGAGCTGTCGGCACAGAGCCCGACGTGGGGCTCGAACTCGTGAACCGCGAGATCATGACCTGAGCCGAAGTTGGACGCTCAACTGACTGAGCCACCCAGGCGCCCCTAGAATGTTTTTTTTTAAGATTTTATTTTATTTTTTTCAAGATTTTATATTTAAGTCATCTCTACAGCCAACGTGAACTTACAGCCAAGCGAACTTACAACCTCGTGATCAAGAGCTGCACGTTCCACTGGCTGAGCCGCCAGGTGCCCCTGAATTATTAATATATTTAAAAACGAACTCTTTAGTGATTACTTTGCTATAATTTGTGTGGACTGCTACAAACAGGACACCACTGTGTGTTGTCCTTCCTTTCCCTAACGTTGTGAGGCTGCCCACCTTTCCCAGTGTTGCCTTCTCACCTCCCACCTTTCCGATAGCATGTGAACTTCAGGCACCCGCTTTTCCTAGGGTGTGACACTTGACTTTGAAGTGGGAAAATGGAGCATAAATTCACCCATTCGAGGAGGCTTTTTCAGCTGGTATTTAATCGTGAGCAGCAACAGATGAAAATGAAGTCAATCCACTGTGGGAAAGCAAAGAGGAAGAGAGAAGGAGGGAAAGAAGTATGATTTCTGATACTTCTAATTAAACAAAGTGTCAACTACACTTTCATAAAAAAAACAAAAATAGTAGTGCAATTTCTGAAAGACAAGGAAAACAGTGCCGCGTTGGAAACATTCTTCAGAAAGCTTGAGGTTAACGGTCCATTTTTTAAAGGAGAGAGTGAGTGGGGGAGGGGCAGAGGGAGAGGGAGAGGGAGAGCGAACCCCAAGCAGGCTCCGCGCTGCCAGCGCAAAGCCTGATGCGGGCTTTGAACTCACGAAACGCGAGATCGTCACCCGAGCTGAAAGCAGGAGCTGGACGCCCGGCCGACTGAGCCACCCAGGCGCCCCGGTCGGTGGTCCATTTTTAAACAAAGTCTACTTTAGCAAAAGGCACTTTTCTTGAGAAGTCCAGTTTTGAAGGAAAAGAGGTGGGGTTTTCAGCCAATCTGTTGGCACAAAGCTGTGCCGCGATCAGAAGAAGGCCTCCGGTCAAAAGGAAAAATCCGCCAATCCAGCCGCTGAACATGGCATTGCCGTAGTCCCACCGGGGCACGTCGGTTGGGAACTCGGGGCCCCAGAACCTCTGCACGGTGACCCGGGCGATGTAGGACACGGGCACCAAAGTGGCGAGTCCAGCGAGGAAGAACAGAGCTCCCCCTGCAACGTTCGTGCTTCTCTCCAAAGAGCTTCCCTGGTGGCCCCCGTACCTCACACGTGTCAGTCCCAAAAGGACGGCCACCAGCCCGAGCGAGCCAGCGACGCAGGCGCCACACATGAGGATGCGGGCCACCAGCATTTCGGTGGCCAGGTCCCGCAGGCTGGCAGAGGCCTGGCACACACGGCCACCCGTGTCTTGAGTCACACACGTTTCCCACAGGCCCAGCATGTACTTCTCACTCTCCAGTAAGCCCGAGGAGAGGGTCAGCCACTGAGGGATGCAGAGCGTCACCAGGGAGCACACCTGGCCAGCCAGGGAGCCCAAGAGCCCCGCGTTCTTGACCAGGCGGAGCACCCCACTCGTCATCTCGCTGGCCAGGCCCGAGTCCGCTGGGGAAACTGCGTCTCCACCTAAGAGCAGGGCGGCTTTGCAAACATGACTCACTCCTTGGTTAACCAATCAGAATGCGGCGGCTATTGTTCACCCTTCATGAATGCAGACGGGCACCTACCATTAAAATAGGCCCGACAGAAAAGCCCAGGCGACCCAGGCCGAGGGGGAGGACAGGCGGGCTGGGTCAGGTAATACGCACTTGGGAGAATTCTTCCCAGTTGTGAAAGGTATTCATTTCAGCAGTCTTATTTTCAAAAAGGAGACAGTTTGGAATGGAGTTATTAAGCATTCGAATCACTGATCAAGGTTTTTCAAGGAATCTTTCATCATTTGGAACTATTTTGAATTCTCTGTTAGCATTACCTCTTCCAGGGTTTGGTATCTGGTTCCATCATTCCTAAACCTATCCTCACAGGAAGCCTCTAATTATCCACACCTTCCATTAAAACAGGAGATGGGGATCTTCCCGAATTAAAAAAGACTCTCATGGTCCAGCAGTCGCGCTCCTTGGTATTTACCCAAAGAAGCTGAAAACTTATGTCCACGCGAAAACCTACAGCAGCTTTATCATAGTTGCCAAAACTCGGAAGCAACCACGATGGCCTCCAGAAGGTAAATGGACACATAATGGTCCATCCAGACGTGGGATACTATTCAGTGCCAAAAAGAAATGAGCTACCAGGGGCGCCTGGGTGGCGCAGTCGGTTAAGCGTCCGACTTCAGCCAGGTCACGATCTCGCGGTCTGAGTTCGAGCCCCGCGTCAGGCTCTGGGCTGATGGCTCAGAGACTGGAGCCTGTTTCCAATTCTGTGTCTCCCTCTCTCTCTGCCCCTCCCCTGTTCATGCTCTGTCTCTCTCTGTCCCAAAAATAAATAAACGTTGAAAAAAAAAATTAAAAAAAAAAAAAAAAAGAAATGAGCTACCAAGCCATGAAAACAAAGGGAGAAACTTTAAATGCATATTACTAAGTAAAAGAAGCCAGTCTGAAAAGGCTACAGACTATACGATTCCAACTACATGACATTCTGGAAAATTCTGGCAAAACTACGGAGACAGTAAAGAGATCAGTGGTTGCCAGGATATGGGGTCGGGGCGGGGGGTGGGGGGAGGGATGAACAGGTAGGGCACAGGGTATATTTAGGGCAGTGAAACTATTCTGTATGATATTATAATGGTGGCTACTCACCATTATACATTTGTCCAAACCCACAGAATGTACACCACCAAGAAGGGACCTTAATGTCAAGTGCAGACTGGGTGATGACAATGTGTCAACGTAGGTTCATCAGCTATAACAAATAGTACTGCTCTGGTGGCAGATGTCAACAGCGAGGGAGGCTATGCATGTATGAGAGCAGGGAGTATGAGAGAAATCTCTATACCTTCCCCTCAATTTTGCTGTGACCCTGGGGTACCTGGCTGGCTCGGTTAAGCGTCCGACTTCGGCTCAGGTCATGGTCTCGCGGTCTGTGAGTTTGAGCCCCGCATCGGGCTCTATGCTGACAGCTCAGAGCCGGGAGGCTGCTTCAGATTCTGTGTCTCCCTCTTTCTCTCTCTTTCTCAAAAATAAATAAAAACATTTTTTAAAAAATCAAAAATTGTTTTTCTGTGACCCTGAAACTGCTCTAAAAATTAAAGTCCGTCTAAAGAGAGAGAGAGAGAGAGGGAGACTATTATCTGTCACTCCAGTTCCCACTCAGGGTCATCATGATCAGTGATAAAGGAGAATTTTCCATTGTCTCTCTGCTAGGTCCAAAATGATGTTGGGATCCCTCAGCCTGCCCCGGGGGGCTTCTTCAGGAAGCCGAACCCAACCTCTCAGGTTTCCAAATTCTCCCCCTTTGGGGCTTGCATACACATCATATTGTCTTGGAGTGCCCCACCCTCCTTTGTGCTGTTGTAAATGTTTGGCAAGTGGAAGATAAATCCACCCCCAAAATTCTGTCTCTGTCCCAGTTTGAGATATGGGTCTATGAGAAGTCTAAGAAAGTACAGAGACACAGTCAGCTTGGCCATTACTCAGTATTAACCAGAATCAAGCAGATTTCTGTTTCTCCAGCTTCTAGAGTGAGCACGTGAAGGAATATCACACACACACACACACACACACACACACACACACACACACACACATTTTTCTGCGAGAGGTAGAAGGAAGAAAAGAAAGAAGAGGTCTTGACCTGCTGGGAGGAGGCGGCATCTCGCCAGGAGGAGGGTGTAATTACCCCACACCCAGTCCCCATTCCTAACTCCCCGATACCATCTAGAGAATGGACACCCACAGCCAAAGGGACACACGAGGTACGACTGTATCTGTGATCTGCCAGGAGGCCCTGAGCCTTCACTCCAATGCCAAGGACGGAGAGACTAATTCTGGTGAATCCCAAACAGGGATCTAGCGTCAGCATAATCAGTGCTGGTCAGAGCCTATTACGTTAGGGTGAATTCCCGGATTTAAATCTCCTACTTAGACATTTTTAGTCAATGGTTTTATGGAGCCCTACGTCTCACACAGGCTTTCTTACTCTTACGGGACAAGTCTAAGGAAGCCCTGACTTTTGAGATCCGGTGCAAGGCCTTCGAACACACCCATGTTTGTCTCTTAAAGAGAAGCAATTAGCTTCATGTAAGAGAAAACTGTGTCAACACAGGTCTAGCCAAGATGGATATTGTGACAACAATATCCACGAGCTGATGTCCCTGCATCTCTGATGACTCAACAATGCCTCCCGCCCAGGACGGGCACTGCTTGGAGCAGATCGTAAAATAACTACACATCTCCAGCAGGGCGCCCATGTCTCTTGCCCCAGGGGATTCTATTTTTTTTAATGTTTATCTATTGATTTTGAGAAACAGAGAGAGAGAGACAGAGAGACAGACAGAGAGAGAAAACCCCAAGCAGGCTCCAAAACAGAACCCGACGTGGGGCTTGATCCCACAAACTGAGATCATGACCTGAGCTGAAATCAAGAGCCAGATGCTCAGACGACTGAGCCACCCAGGTGTCCCCTTTTTTTATTTCTAGAATCTTTTTTCATTTGTCTGTTTTTATTAAGTTTCTTTTTAATTTTAATTCCAGTGTCGTTAACATACAGTGTTGGATTATAGTGATTCAACACTTCTGTACGTTGCTCAGTGCTCATCATGATGAGTGTAGTCTTTATCCCCTTCACCATCCCCCCCCACCTCCCCTCTGGTGACCATCAGTTTGTTCTCTATAGATAAGCGTCTCTTTCTCGGCTTCTCTGTCTCTCTATTTTCTTTTTATTTGCTTGTCTGTTTTCTTAAATTCCATATATGAGTAAAATCATATGGTATGTCTTCCTCTGACTGACTTATTTCACTTAGTGCTATATTCTGTAGCACCATTCGTGTTTTTGCAAATGGCAAGATTTCGTCCTTTTTTGTGGCTGAATAATATTCCGTTGTGTATATATGCCACATCTTCTTTATCCATCCATCTATCAGTGGGCACTTGGGCTGCTTCCACAATTTGGCTGTTGTAAATAATGCTGCAATAGACTTAAGGGTTCATGTATCCCTTTGAATTCTACTTTTTTTGGGTATTTTTTGGGTAAATACCTAGTAGTATAAATCCTGCATTGTAGGGTAGTTCTATTTGTGACATGTTGAGGAACGTCCATACTGTTTTCCACAGTGGCTGCACCAGTTTGCATTCCCACCAACAGTGTAGGAGGGCTTCCCTTTCTCCACATCCTCGCCAACACCTGCTGTTTCTTGGGTTGTTGATTTTAGTGACTCTGACAGGTGTGAGGTGATATCTCCTTGTGGTTTTGATTTGCATTTCCCTGATGATGAGTGATGTTGAGCATCTTTTCATATGTCTGTTGGCCATCTGGATGGCTTCTTTGGAGAAGTGTCTGTTCATGTCTCCTGCCCATTTTTTGATCAGGTTATTTGGTTTTTGGGTGTTGTGTTGTGTCAGTTCTCTCTATATTTTGGATACTAACCCTTTATTGGATATATCATTTGCAAATCTCTTCTCCCATTCAACATTGCCTTTTAGTTATGTTGATTGTTTCCATCACTGTGCAGAAGCGTTTTACTTTGATGAAGTCCCAATAGTTTATTTTTGCTTTTATTTCCCTTCCCTCAGGAGACATATCTAGAAAAATGTTGCTATGGCCAATGCCTGTACTCTCTTCCAGGACTTTTATGGTTACAGGTCTCACATTTAGGTCTTCAATCCATTTTGAGTTTATTTTTGTGTATGGTTAGAAACTGGCCCAGTTTCACTCTTTGGCATATAGCTGTCTAGTTTTCCCGATGCCATTTATTGAAGACACTGTCTCTTTCCCATTGGATATTATTGCCTCCTTTGTTGAAGACTAATGATGATATAATTGTTGGTTTATTTCTGGGCTCTTTATTCTGTTCTATTGATCTATGTGTCTATTTTTGTACGCATACCATGCTGTGTTGATGACTACAGCTTTGCAGTATATCTTGACGTCTGGGATTGTGATACCTCCAGTTTTGTTTTTCTTTTTCAAGGTGGCTTTCGCTATTTGGGGTCTTGTGTGGTTCCGTGCAAAGTTTAGGATTGTTTGTTCTAGTTCTGTGAAAAATGCTGTTGGTATTTTGATAGGGATTGCATTACATGTGTTGAGTGCTTTGGGTAGTGTAGACATTTTAACAACATTTGTTCTTCCGATCCATGAACATGGACTATCTTTCCATTTGTGTCATCGTCAATTTCTTTCATCAATGTTTTCTAGTTTGCAGAGCACAGGTCTTTCACCTCTTTGGTGAGGTTTATTCCTAGGTATTTTATTATCTTTGATGCAGTTGTAGATGGGATTATTTTCTTAATTTCTCTTTCTGCCGCTTCACTATTGGTGAATAGAAATGCAAAAGATTTCTGTACATTGATTATGTATCCCGTGACCTCCCTGAATTCATTTATTAGTTCAAGTAGTTTTTTGGTGGAGTCTTGAGGGTTTTCTATAAATATAGTATCATGTCATCTGCAAATAGTGAAAGTTTTACTTCATTACCAGTCCGGATGCCTTTTATTTCTTTTTTGTTGTCTGACTGTTGTGGCTAGGACTTCCAGTACTGTGTTGAATAAAAGTGGTGAGAGAGGACCTCCTTGTCTCACTCCCGACCTTAGGGGGAAAGCTCTCAGTTTGTCCCCATCGAGGATGATATCAGCCGTGGGTTTACAAGGCCCTCCGGAGATTCTTCATGTACCTGCATCAGGATGGGGATGTTTCTGGCCGGGAACGCTGCCCCACAGACACCGCCCTGGGGACAAGAGCTCACAGGTCTTTCTGTCCTGATATTAACCTGGAGCAGATCCAGATTCAGAGATGGGCGAAGGTCAGGTCGGGAAGCAAAGGCCTTGGCAGTTATTCTTGTCAAACGGCTCTGGGGTCATTCGGTGTGTAAGCCTCAAGCATCCGGGCCTTCCCAGGCCTTCCTGCTTTGTTCCCCTCTGAGCCCTTGTCCGGCAAGCTGGAGTTGGGGCCCCTTCCTTCCACGGTGGCGGTCTCCTTGGCTCGCCGAGCATGAGCCAGATGACTCAAGCAGCTGCGTTATCCCTCAAGGGGCTTTGGATAGGGTTGATATTTACATTCAGAGACACACAGAAGTATTAACAACAAATTTTATGGAGATTGATACTATGTATGTGCATCACGGGCTGTTATGATCTACATTCAGCTGGCCAATAATTTACCTCATGTGTAAAGATTATGAAATGCCTAGCACGTCACAGGCCTCAATTGTAGGCCATTTCCACCCTCCTGGACCCTTCCCTCCCCACTGGGCACTGGCACACGGAAGACCTGTACAAATGACAAGCCTGGCTGTGGAGTTCAAACTGTGTCCCTCCTAGTTCCAAGGTGGCAGAGATTGTGAGACTGACTCATAACCTGCGACCGTCTTGGCCCAAGTTTCCAAGCAACTGCTCTTAAAAAAAAAAAAAAAAAAGTTTATTTATTTATTTGGGGTGGGGAGGAGCAGAGAGAGAGAGGGAGAGAGAAAATCCCAAGCAGGCTCCGCACTGTCAGTGCAGAGCTCCACGTGGGGCTCGAACTCACGGACCCTGAGATCACGATCTGAGAAGAAATCAAGAGTCTGGCGCTTAACCGCTAAGCCAAGCCACCCAAGTGCCCCCCGAGCCACTGTCCTTCTATTATACTGGTTGTTTTTAAGGGGTGGGGAGAGCGGGCGATGTGCCAATAATGAGAACAGAATCTTAACTGTGTCTCTTCAAAAGCCATCAGGCAGATTGAAAGAAGTGCTGTTAAATAAGACCCGATCATTCAGATTAATTGTGTTCACTATTTAAAGTCTTTTTTTTTTTTAAGATTTATTTATTTTTGAGAGAGTGCACAAGCTGAGAAAGGCAGCGGGGGGAGGGGGGGCAGAAGGTCCAAAGTAGGCTCCGTGCTGACAAGTAGCCAGTCCACTGCGGGGCTTGGACCCACGACCTGCGAGATCGTGACCTGAGCCGAAGTCGGACACTCGACAGACTGAGCCACCCAGGCGCTCCTGTGAAAGGGCTTCATTTCAATTCTGATTTCCAAGCAGCTACTGCACGTACACAGCCAGGCTGTTGATTTTTGTGTTAGTATCCAGCGGCTAACTGGGGTTTCCGCTGGGTTGGGATAGCTTTTTCAGGCGTTTTCTTGGGCTTTTGAAGGCATAGAATCAAGTTAGCCGAACAATGACTTATGTGCCCCTCTAGGATAATTATACCTCATTTCTCTGTCTCCTGACTTATGTCAGACCGGCTAGACCTTCCAGAACAATCTTACGTAACAGCGGTAATGACAAGTTTTCGAGTCTGGTTCCTTGTTTTCAGGGAACTGGTCTAACGCAGCGATTCACAGCAGGGACAGCAGAGGGGGTGGTTTGCTGGGGCTGAGGCCGAACAGGCCTCATTGGAAAAAGCCTCACAGGCGATTCTGAAAAGCCCCACCTCACCCAAGGGGGGTAAACCTGCATCCATGTTTCACCAAAGATTTAAATGTTCATTTAAAATAGGCATCATCAGGGGCGCCTGGGGGGCTCAGTCGGTTAAACGTCCAACTCTTGGATTCGGCTCAGGTCTTGATCTTGGGGTTCATGAATTTGAGCCTTGGTACCCGGCTCTGCGCTGACAGTGCGGAGCCCGCTTGGAATTTTCTCTCTCTGCCCCTCCCCTGCTCTCGCTCACTCTCTCAAAAAAAATAAATAAATAAACTTAAAATAAAATAAGATAGATATCATCAAGTGAAGCGTCTTTTGTTCCTTAGTTTACAAAGAGCGTTTATCAGAAATTAATGGTGTCCTGGTGTGAATCTCGAAGATAAATAGAAAGGTTTTATTGAGCTATTATCTACATACCGTACAACGCACCCATTTGAAGTGTGCAAGTCAGTGGTTTTTAGTGTATTCACAGAGTCAACCGATCACGGCAGTTGGAGAGCATTCCCACCCCCACAAAAAGAAAACCCACCCCAACCAGCAGCCACTCGCCTTCCTGCGCTGGCCCCGACAGCCACGGCCTCCTTTCTGTCCCCCTCGCCTGCTCTGGAAATTTCATGCAAACGAAATCAGATAATTTATGGCCTTGTGTATCTGGCCTCTTTCACTTCACATCGTGCTTTCAAGGTTCATCTACCCACGTAGTAGGAGGAGGAAAATTAAGTCATTTCCTGACTTATTCCTACCAAATTCACCTGGCTCAGCGACCGACAGTCCTGCAGGGAATACCCTTGGCAGCCGTGAACTTCCCCGTTCCTGGTCCCGCAGCGTCCTAGCGGAACCCCGTTCACAGCCGGGGCTCGCGACTTTCCAAGATTTCTCCTCCACGCTTTTGTCTGGAGTCTAGAGACACATCCCCTAAAGGGCATGGTGTGCTCCCGGCTACCCAGACTCCGGCGAGGCCACAGTGGCCGGGAAGTAGAAGGCTTCAGGTGTATTTGTCAGCCAAGATCTTCAAAGTCCGGCCGTGAGTGGCGCCAATAGCCTCCGACAGCCTGTGTTGCCCAAGGGACGTGCGTGGGCGTCCCCTTTAGTCACCACACTTGCTTGTCCTCTATTTCCCAGCAAGCCCCACGCCTTGCCGCTGCTGCCTCTTTAATCTCTTCTCCCTTGGGGCCTGTCGCCACCTGTCATGTGCTTTGCCGCCATCCCCCCCCCCCCGCCCCCCTGCCCCAGGAGCCACGTCCCCGCCCCCACGTCGTCTGCCGACCAGCTCTCTCTCCTCTCCTGGAGACCTTCCCCGGCTAATGGTTACTCCTTTCCCCCCATCTACCCTCCCCAGAGCCCTTTCCAGGCCCTGTCCTGGGCCCCTGCGGCGGCCTGTCTCTCCCCTTGGTGGCCCTCTGTCAGGCTGAAGTCACTTGCCAATCCACACTGTCTTCCAGAGGCTACACGGCCTGACCCCGTCCCCCTCAGTCCTGCACTCCCAGCCCCTAATGCGGGCACGAGGTAGGTTCCCAAGAAACGTTTCTTTAGTCTGGGTTGCTCGACCCTGCGCTGGTGACACTGGGGGCCACATGACTCTCGGGCAGGGGGGCGCAGCGCGGGGCGCTGTCCCACGCCGGCACAGGGTTTAACAGCATCCCTGGCTTCTTCCAACCAGAGGCCAGTAGCACCCTCCGGTCGGGACATCCCGAAATATCCCCACACGTCGCAGCTGTCCCCCGGGGCCAGTCCACACCAGGCTGAGATTCCCTTCAAGGCCTCAGCGAAGGAACGAAGGGATCCTGTCGCGACAGACTCCATCCGTGGCACCAATCAAACACCAGGAGGCCACTTTTCCTCTGCTCCATCTAAGTGAGCCAGAGAACCTAAAATGAGACCTAAAAGAGCAGGGAAAGAAATCAGCCATTCTACTCGTGCTCTATACACCCCCACTCTATTTTTTTTAATATGAAATTTATTGTCAAATTGGTTTCCATACAACACCCAGTGCTCATCCCAAAAGGTGCCCTCCTCAGTACCCATCACCCACCCTCCCCTGCCTCCCACCCCCCATCAACCCTCAGTTTGTTCTCAGTTTTTAAGAGTCTCTTATGCTTTGGCTCTCTCCCACTCTAACCTCTTTTTTTTTTTTCCTTCCCCTCCCCCATTGGTTTCTGTTAAGTTTCTCAGGATCCACCTAAGAGTGAAACCATATGGTATCTGTCTTTCTCTGTATGGCTTATTTCACTTAGCATCACACTCTCCAGTTCCATCCACGTTGCTACAAAGGGCCATATTTCATTCTTTCTCATTGCCACGTAGTACTCCATTGTGTGTATAAACCACAATTTCTTTATCCATTCATCAGTTGATGGACATTTAGGCTCTTTCCATAATTTGGCTATTGTTGAGAGTGCTGCTAGAAACATTGGGGTACAAGTGCCCCTATGCATCAGCACTCCTGTATCCCTTGGGTAAATTCCTAGCAAGTCATAGGGTAGGTCTATTTTTAATTTTTTGAGGAACGTCCACACTGTTTTCCAGAGCAGCTGCACCAGTTTGCATTCCCACCAACAGTGCAAGAGGGTTCCCGTTTCTCCACATCCTCTCCAGCATCTGTAGTCTCCTGATTTGTTCATTTTAGCCACTCTGACCAGCGGGAGGTGATATCTGAGTGTGGTTTTGATTTGTATTTGCCTGATGAGGAGCGTCGTTGAGCATCTTTTCACGTGCCTGTTGGCCATCCGGATGTCTTCTTTAGAGAAGTGTCTATTCATGTTTTCTGCCCATTTCTTCACTGGATTATTTGTTTTTCGGGTGTGGAGTTTGGTGAGCTCTTTATAGATTTTGGATACTAGCCCTTTGTCCGATATGTCATTTGCAAATATCTTTTCCCATTCCGTTGGTTGCCTTTTAGTTTTGTTGGTTGTTTCCTTTGCTGTGCAGAAGCTTTTTATCTTCATGAGGTCCCAATAGTTCATTTTTCTTTTAATTCCCTTGCCTTTGGGGATGTGTCAAGTAAGAAATTGCTGTGGCTGAGGTCAGAGAGGGTTTTTTCCTGCTTTCTCCTCTAGGGTTTTGGTGGTTTCCTGTCTCACATTCAGGTCCTTTATCCATTTTGAGTTTATTTTTGTGAATGGTGTGAGAAAGTGGTCTAGTTTCATTCTTCTGCATGTTGCTGTCCAGTTCTCCCAGCACCATTTGTTAAAGAGACTGTCTTTTTTCCATTGGATGTTCTTTCCTGCTTTGTCAAAGATTAGTTGGCCATACTTTTGTGGGTCTAGTTCTGGGGTTTCTATTCTATTCCATTGGTCTATGTGTCTGGTTTTGTGCCAATACCATGCTGTCTTGATGTTACAGCTTTGTAGTAGAAGCTAAAGTCTGGGATTGCGATGCCACTGTTTTGGTTTTCTTCTTCAATATTACTTTGGCTATTCAGGGTCTTTTGTGGTTCCATATGAATTTTAGGATTGCTTGTTCTAGCTTTGAGAAGAATGCCGGTGCAATTTTGATGGGGATTGCATTGAATGTGTAGATAGCTTTGGGTAGTATTGACATTTTAACAATATTTATTCTTCCAATCCATGAGCATGGAATGTTTTTCCATTTCTTTGTATCTTCTTCAATTTCCTTCATAAGCTTTCTATAGTTTTCAGCATACAGATCGTTTACATGTTTGGCTAGGTTTCTTCCTAGGTATTTTATGCTTCTTGGTGCAATTGTGAATGGTGCAATCCATTTATTTATTTGTCTTTCTGTTGCTTCATTATCAGTGAATAAGAATGCAACTGATTTCTGTACATTGATTTTGTATGCTGCGACTTTGCTGAATTCATGTATCAGTTCTAGCAGACTTTTGGTGGAGTCTATCAGATTTTCCATGTATAATATCATGTCATCTGCAAAAAGTGAAAGCTTAACTTCATCTTTGCCCATTTTGATGCCTTTGATTTCCTTTTGTTGTCTGATTGCTGATGCTAGCACTTCCAACACTATGTTAAACAACAGCGGTGAGAGTGGACATCCCTGTCGTGTTCCTGATCTCAGGGGGAAAGCTCTCAGTTTTTCCCCACTGAGGATGATATTAGCTGTGGGCTTTTCATAAATGGCTTTTATGATGTTTAAGTATGTTTCTTCTATCCCGACTTTCTCGAGGGTTTTTATTAAGAAAGGATGCTGAATTTTGTCAAATGCTTTTTCTGCATCGATAGACAGGATCATATGGTTCTTATCTTTTCTTTTATTAATGTGATGTATCACATTGATTGATTTGCGAATGTTGAACCAGCCCTGCAGCCCAGGAATGAATCCCACTTGATCGTGGTGAATCATTCTTTTTATATGCTGTTGAATTCGATTTGCTAGTATATTATTGAGAATTTTTGCATCCATATTCATCAGCGATATTGGCCTGTAGTTCTCTTTTTTTTACTGGGTCTCTGTCTGGTTTAGGAATGAAAGTAATGCTGGCTTCATAGAATGAGTCTGGAAGGTTTCCTTCCCTTTCTATTTTTTGGGATAGCTTAAGAAGGATAAGTATTATCTCTGCTTTAAACGTCTGGTAGAATTCCCCTGGGAAGCCATCTGGTCCTGGACTCTTATTTGGTGGGAGATTTTTGATAACCGATTCAATTTCTTCACTAGTTTTGGGTCTGTTCAAGCTTTCTATTTCTTCCTGTTTGAGTTTTGGAAGTGTGTGGGTGCTTAGGAATTTGTCCATTTCTTCCAGGTTTTCCAGTTTGTTGGCATATAATTTTTCATAGTATTCCCTGATAGTTGCTTGTATTTCTGAGGGATTGGTTGTAATAATTCCGTTTTCATTCATGATTTTATCTATTTGAGTCATCTCCCTTTTCTTTTTGAGAAGTCTGGCTAGAGGTTTATCAATTTTGTTTATTTTTTCAAAAAACCAACTCTTGGTTTCATTGATCTGCTCTACAGTTTTCTTAGATTCTATATTGTCTATTTCTGCTCTGATCTTTATTATTTCTCTTCTGCTGGGTTTGGGGTGTCTTTGCTGTTCTGTTTCTAGTTCCTTTAGGTGTGCTGTTAGGTTTTGTATTTGGGATTTTTCTTGTTTCTGGAGATAGGCCTGGATTGCAATGTATTTTCCTCTCAGGACTGCCTTCGCTGCATCCCAAAGCATTTGGATTGTTGTGTTTTCATTTTCATTTGTTTCCATATATTTTTTAATTTCTTCTCTAATTGCCTGGTTGACCCATTCATTCTTTAGTAGGGTGTTCTTTAACCTCCATGCTTTTGGAGGTTTTCCAGACTTTTTCCTGTGGTTGATTTCAAGCTTCATAGCATTGTGGTCCGAAAGTATGCATGGTATGATCTCAATTCTTGTACACTTATGAAGGGCTGTTTTGTGACCCTGTATGTGATCTGTCTTGGAGAATGTTCTATGTGCACTCGAGAAGAAAGTATATTCTGTTGCTTTGGGATGCAGAGTTCTAAATATATCTGTCAGGTCCATCTGATCCAATGTATCATTCAGGGCCCTTGTTTCTTTATTGATCCTGTGTCTAGATGATCTATCTATTGCTGTAAGTGGAGTATTAAAGTCCCCTGCCATTACCACATTCTGATCAATAAGGGTGCTTATGTTTGTGATTTGTTTTATATATTTGGGGGCTCCCGTATTCGGCGCATAGACATTTATAATTGTTAGCCCTTCCTGATGGATAGACCCTGTAATGATTATATAATGCCCTTCTTCATCTCTTGTGACAGCCTTAAATTTAAAGTCTAGTTTGTCTGATATAAGTATGGCTACTCCAGCTCTCTTTTGACTTCCAGTAGCATGATAGATAGTTCTCCACACCCTCACTTTCAATCTGAAGGTGTCCTCAGGTCTAAAATGAGTCTCTTGTAGAGAGAAAATAGATGGGTCTTTTTTTTATCCATTCTGATACCCTATGACTTTTGGTTGGAGCATTTAGTCCATTTACATTCAGTGTTATTAGAGAAAGATATGAGTTTAGAGTCATTGTGGTGTCTGTAGGTTTCACGCTTGTAGCGATGTCTCTGGTACTTTGTCTCACAGAATCCCCCTTAGGATCTCTTGTAGGGCTGGTTTAGCGGTGATGAATTCCTTCAGTTTTTGTGTGTTTGGGAAGACCTTTATCTCTCCTCCTATTCTAAATGACAGACTTGCTGGATAAAGGATTTTGCTGCATATTTTTTCTGTTCATCACATTGAAGATTTCCTGCCATTCCTTTCTGGCCTGCCAAGTTTCAGTAGAGAGATCCGTCGCTAGTCTTATCGGTCTCCCTTTGTATGTTAGAGCACGTTTATCCCCAGCTGCTTTCAGAATTTTCTCTTCATCCTTGTATTTTGCCAGTTTCACTATGGTATGTCATGCAGAAGATCGATTCTAGTCACGTCTGAAGGGAGTTCTCTGTGCCTCTTGGATTTCAATGCCTTTTTCCTTCCCCAGATCAGGGAAGTTCTCGGCTATGATTCGTTCAAGTACACCTTCAGCCCCTTTCTCTCTCTTCCTCTTGTGGAATTCCTATTATACGGATATTGTTCTGTTTCATTGCATCACTTAGTTCTCTAATTCTCCCCTCATACTCCTGGATTTTTTTTATCTCTCTTTTCCTCAGCTTCCTCTTTTTCCATAATTTTATCTTCTGGTTCACCTATTTTCTCCTCTGCCTCTTCAATCTGAACGGTGGTCGCCTCCATTTTAGTTTCACCTCATTTATAGCATTTTTTAGCTCCTCCTGACTGTTTCTTAGTCCCTTGAGCTCTATAGCAATAGATTCTCTGCTGTCCTGTATGCTTTTTTTCAAGCCCAGCGATTAATTTTATGACTATTATTCTAAATTCTTGTTCTGTTATATTGCTTAAATCGTTTTTGATCAATTCGTTTAGCTGTCGCTACTTCCCGGAGTTTCTTTTGAGGGGAATTCTTCCGTTTCGTCATTTTGGATAGTCCCTGGGGTGGCGCGGAACTGCAGGGCACTTCCCCCGTGCTGTCTGGAGTAACTTCTGTTGGTGGGCGGGGCCACAGTCAGACCGGATGTCTGTCCCCAGCCCACCGCTGGGGCCACAGTCAGACTGGTGTATACCTCCTCTTCCCCTCTCCCGGGGGCAGGACTCACCGTGGAGCGGGGTGGCCTCTGTCTGGGCTGCTTGCACCCTGCCGGGCTTGTGGCGCTGCTTCGATGGGATCTGGCGTATTAGCCTGGGCGGATCCGCAAGGTGCACGGGGGCGGGAGGGGCAGGCTCAGCTCGCTTTGCCTTTGGTGATCCGCTTTGGGAGGGGTCCTGTGGCATCGGGAGGGAGGCAGACCCGTCGGAGGGATGGATCCGCAGAAGCACAGCGTTGGGTGTTTGCACGGTGCAAGCAAGTTCCCTGGCGGGAACTGGTTCCTTTTGGGGTTTCGGCTGGGGGATGGGGAGGGAGATGGCGCTGGCCGGCGCCTTTGTTCCCCCGCCGAGCTGAGCTGTGTCTTCCGGGGCTCAACACCTCTCCCTCCCGGTGTCCTCTCGCCCTCCTGCTCTCGAGCAGAGCTGTCGACTTATAACATCCCAGATGTTAAGTCCTGCTGGCTGTCAGAACTCACGCAGTCCGGCCCCTCTGCTTTTGCAGGCCAGACTCGGGGGCTCTGCCTGGCCGGGCGGGCTGCCCCTCCACCGCCCCGGCTCCCTCCCCCCAGTCCGTGTAGCGCGCACCGCCTCTCCGCCCTTCCAACCCTCTTCCGTGGGCCTCTCGTCTGCGCTTGGCTCCGGAGACTCCGTTCTGCTCGTCTTCTGGTGGTTTTCTGGGTTATTCAGGCAGGTGGGGTGGAATCTAAGCGGTCAGCGGGACGCGGTGAGCCCGGCGTCCTCCTACGCCGCCACCTTCCTCCGGTCTCCCACCCTCTCGAAAACCCAGCCCAACCCACGCAGTAGACCTCTGGCAGTGTTTTCCCTCTCGGCCCGCCGCTTCCTCGGACGTCTTCCCTCCGCGGACCGTGGCTCCCGGGGGCTGTCCTGTCCGTACCCGCGCCGCTGCCCCCGGGGCCCCCCATCCCTGCCTTCTCAGCCTCTCCAACGCGGGCTCTCCCCTCCCCTGGTTTGGGGCCCCACGGCCAGGCCGATGACGCCCGTGACAGCAGGACCACTTCCCGGGCACCTCCCACGGGCCGGTGCCGTCCCGCAGCACACCCGGCTCACACGGGCTTAGCGGTCGGCCCCAGGCCCCACGACGCCTAAGTGGCGGGGGCAGAATTGGAACCCAGCTCTTTCCGAGTCCGGGCCCGGTCCCTCTCAAGGCTGAAAGGTGGGCCGCGCTGAGAGAGCTTCTCCTCCCGGGACACGTTTGCTCAGGACAGCCCGGAGGTGTAGGAAGCTCACCCCTCCCTCGCCCCCATCGCGTTCCTGGCCACCAGAAACTCGTAACAAAAGCGCCTTCTCAGTGGGGGCCGGAAGGACCTTTCCCAGATGCTAACCCACCGTGAGGCCCCCTCCCCAGCGCCAAATGTGGGAAGGGTCCCACGTCCTGGCGCGTCCCCTCTGCCGCCACCCGCTCCCTGCCTTTCACTCCCACGGCATCTGGCCATCGGTCCCGAAGCCCTCACCGCCCCTCGCCCGTGCGTGAGTGCTGCCCTCGTCAGTGTGCTCTGACCTCCAGTCTTGACTGCAGGTGGCCTCCCGGGGCCTAGGGCAGCATGTGAAGCGACGCGAGTCCTCGACAAATGTTGGCGGCTGGAATGTAGGGACCAGCGGCTGGAATTTTGCCGTGGGTTTGGTTTTTTTTAATATAATTTGTTGTCAAGTTAGCTAACAGTGCGCTCTTGGTTTGGGGGGGGGGTAGATTCCCCTGATTCGGCACTTGAGTACAACGCTCGGGGCCCATCCCAACAAGCGTCCCCCCCGTGCCCATCGTCCACTTTCCCCTCTCCCCCACCCCCCATCCACCCAGTTTGTCCTCTGTGCTTCAGAGTCTCTTGTGGTTCGCCTCCCTCCCTCCCTCTGTGTTTGTAACTATTTTTTTCCCCTTCCCTTCCCCCACGGTCTTCCGTTAAGTTTCTCAAGTTCCACATAGGAGTGAAAACCTATGACATCTGTCTTTCTCTGCCTGACGTATTTCACTCTTGCTGTGGGTTTTTAAATAGTGAACACAGTTGGGGCACCTGGGTGGCTCAGTCGGTCGAGCCTCCGACTTCGGCTCAGGTCACGATCTCGCAGCTCGTGGGTTCCAGCCCCACCTCGGCTCACTGCTGTCCACGCAGAACCTGCTTCAGATCCTCTGTCCCCCCCCTCCCTACCCCTCCCCCACTCATGCTCACTCTCTCTCTCTCTCTCAAAAATAGATAAACATTAGGAAAAACAATGAAGTCCCTTCACAAAAGCAACGCACTCTCAATGTACCCCTCAGATGGGAAGCCCGCACGTATCTTGCAAAATTGTTCAGGCTTCCTAGATGAACGTGTTGACTCAACGTCATTCTAAGCAAAGTATCGATGATAAGTAGTTAAGTGAAAAAAAGGGGCAATATCCACACGTACGAAGAAGGGTACCGTTCGCTCTGTCAAGTTTATACCCAAAGAAGATCACCACAAACACACACGGATCACTAGTTCGTGGCTTGCTTGTTGACACACTCAGAGAGACGTGTTTACAGACGTGTGCAAGAATAAGACGGACCGATCGATGGATACAGGGATGGGCGTGGGGACAGACATGTGGGAAAGGAAATACAGGTAGAATCTAGGCCGTAAGTATTCGTGTGTTAGCTGCAAACTTTCTTCAACCTTGTTGAATATTTGGAAATTTTCATAATGAAAGGTTGGGGAAATACAGAGCAAAGAATAGCAAAACTGAAAATGCATGTACAGTATGAGTCCAACTTTAAAAATGTGAGCTGAAGGGGCACCTGGGGGGCTCAGTCGGTTGGGCGTCCGACTTTGGCTCAGGTCATGATCTCACGGTCCGTGGGTTCGAGCCCCGCGTCGGGCTCTGTGCTGACAGCTCGGAGCCTGGAGCCTGCTTCCGATTCTGTGTCTCCCTCTCTCTCTGCCCCTCCCCTGCTCAAGCTCTGTCTCTCTCTCTCTCTCAAAAATAAATAAACATTAAAAAAATTCTTTTAAATATGAGCTGAAGACAGATGGGGAGGAAATGGGCTAAAATATTGCCTGTGGTGAAATTATATGTGGTTTTTATTTACTTTTTCATACTCCACGTCCTGACCATATTTTCTTTAAAAAAAATTGTTTTAATGTTTGTTTATTTTTGAGAGAGAGAGAGAGAGTGAGAACAGGGGCAGAGAGAAAGAGATACAGAATGTGAAGCAGGCTCCAGGCTCCGAGTTGTCAGCACAGAACCCGATGCCGGGCTTCAACTCACCAATCATGAGATGGTGACCTCAGCTGAAGTCGTAGGCTTAACCGACTGAGCCACCCAGGTGCCCGTCTTTTTTGTTTTTAATGTCTACGTATTTCTTCGTTTTGAGAGAGGGCCCGCGTGCACACACGCATGAGTGGGGGAGGGGCAGAGAGAGAGGGAGACAGAGAATCCCAAGCAGGCTCCGTGGATGCCAGGGGGCTCACACCCACAAACAGTGAGATCAGCACCTGAGCCAAGAGTAAGAGTTGGGCCCTTAGCAAACTGAGCCACCCTGCTGCCCTGAGCATGTGTCAATTTTTTTTTAATTTTTTTTTTAACGTTTATTTATTTTTGGGACAGAGAGAGACAGAGCACGAATGGGGGAGGGGCAGAGAGAGAGGGAGACACAGAATCGGAAACAGGCTCCAGGCTCTGAGCCATCAGCCCAGAGCCTGACGCGGGGCTCCAACTCACGGACCATGAAATCGTGACCTGAGCTGAAGTCGGACGCTCAACTGACTGAGCCACCCAGGTGCCCCCATGTGTCAATTTTTAATAATAAACTTATATATGATATCTTTATCACTATGCAAAGAACGCTTTGGGGTTTTGGAAATGCCTCTACGCATTCAGGAGCATTCTTCCATTTCTCCACGAGAGGGCGGCATAAGCACAGCAAATAGCAAAAATGCTTGAAAGTATTCAGTCTGAAATTGAATGCTGCTGTTAATTGTTCAGTTTATTTGTTAAATTTTTTTGTGTTTATTTGTTCATTTTTGAGAGAGAGAGAGAGAGAGAGAGAGAGGGAAAGAGCAGGGGAGGGGCAGAGGGAGAGAGAGAAAATCCCAAGCAGGCTCCTTGCTGTCAGCTCAGAGCCCGATTCGGGACTTGATCCCATGAACCGTGAGATCATGACCTGAGCTGAAATCAAGAGTTGGACCCTGAGCCCTCCAGGCGCCCCGAGCATGTGTCAGTTTTTAATAATATTATTATATATGATATCTTTATCACTATGCGAAGAATGCTTTGGGGTTTTAGAAATGCCTCTACGCATTCAGGAGCATTCTTCCATTTCTCCACGAGAGGGCGGCATAAGCACAGCAAATAGCAAAAATGCTTGAAAGTATTCAGTCTGAAATTGAATGCTGCTGTTAGTTCACCAGTTTTTTTTTTTTATGTTTATTTGTTCATTTTTGAGAGAGAGAGAGAGAGAGAGAAAGCGGGAGAGGGCAGAGAGAGAAGAGAGAGAGTTTCAAGCAGGCTCCTTGCTGTCAGCTCAGAGTGAGGTTCAGGGCTTGATCTCATGAACCATGAGATCATGACCTGAGCCAAAATCAAGAGTCGGACACTTAACTGACTCAGCCACCCAGTCCCCCCCCCCCCCCGATTTTCTTTTTACAATATCCAGGGACTACTATCACCATAATCCAAAGGGTATCGCTGCCCACCCACTCACCCTCTGGCCAAGCCAGAAAGGCCCGTTGGGCATCGGTGTCTCACAGGTGTGCTCCGTCTTCGTGGCTGTGGCTTTGAACACCTCCTGGGTCCCCAGAGCCCTCTAAGCACAGCTCTAGACATCTGTCCACCTTGGCTTCTCAGGAGATGACCAAACCTCCCACTGACTTGAGTTCTCAGGCTACGCCCCACCCTGTCTGTATCTCTGCCCATCACGGGGCTACCGCAGCCTCTTGTTCCAACCATACTCCCTGTAGTTTTTGTCAGTTACTTCAAATGTCTTATTTTAAATGATCTTTGCCTAGAAACTGAAAAGGAAGAATTTACAAATTTTTCTATGTGACGATGTAAAATCCCTGCTGAGGGAAGGAAGGAAGGGAGGAAGGGAGAGAGGGAGGGAGGGAGGGAAAGAGGGAAGGAAGGAAAGAATTATGAAATGACATTTGCGAGAAATATATTTGCAACATACATGACAAAGGGCTGATTTGCCTAATTTATACAGAGCTCAGAATCAAATGTCAAAAAAAAAAAAAAAAAGGAAGATGAAGAAAAGCAGATGAAAAACCCAATAGAAAAAAAAAGGATGAAGTAAACAAAAGGGTACAAAGAAATCTAAGTCACCAACACACAGGGAAGAGCTGTTGTACCTCACTGGTCACAGAAGACACGCAAACCAAAACGATAACGGAGTAGAATTTCTTACCTTGCAAATTGCCAAAAGTGAATTGAAGTTGGGTGACACCCGGTGGTGTTGAGGATGGCACATTGGGAAATGAGCGCTCACGCGCATTTGAAAAGCACGTGCTTGTCGAAAAGCACGAAGGGATGCAACTTTCTGAAGGACCATTTGACAACATCGATGAAATTTACCAATGCATGTAGCCACCAAGCTACGCCCTGTTTGGAACTTACACTGTAGAAATATTTATATTTCTATATATGTATATGGAATTTACATTATAGAGAATTTTATCATACCAAAAAAACCCCAAAGCGAAACAAAAACACAAAAACAAAACAAGGAGCTTGCAGCAACCGAAGTATCTGAACAGGGCAAAATTACTAGATGTTTATAAAAATGAAAAGGCTTGATGATAGGTTAAAAAAGCAAGAATCAAATACCAAAATCAAGTTCAAAGTTGGCACCCATGTAGCAGAAAAGTAGACTTTAAGGGCACCTGGGTGGCTCAGTTAAACGTCCGACTTCAGCTCAGTTCATGATCTCACGGTACCTGAGTTCGAGCCCCGTTTCGGGCTTTCTGCTATCAGTGCAGAGCCGGCTTCAGATCCTGTCCTTCTCTCTCTCTGCCCCTCCTCTGCTAGTGCTCACTTTCTCTCTCTCTCTCTCAAAAACAAATAAACATTAAAAAAAAAAAGTAGACTTCATACTGAAAGAACTATAGTGCCCTGATCTTTGTTTGTACATCTTCTGCCTGGGAACTCAGAATCCTGACCCAATGGTGAAATGAGATCATGTGTGATTTTTTTCTTCTGTTGTACTTTCCTGGGTACTCTAAATTTTATATAATGAGCATGTGTCGATTTTTAATAATAAAAGTATATATAATATCCTCATCACTATGTAAAGAACACTAGGAATTTATAAATTACATTCATGAGCATTCTTCCGTTTCTCCACGAGAGGGCGGCATAAGCACAGCAAATAGCAAAAATGCTTTCAAGGTATTTGGTCTGAAGTCGAACACTGCTGTTAATTGGTCAGTTTGGTTTTTTTTTCATATTTATTTATACATTATTGAGAGAGAGAGAAAGAGAGAGAGGGAAAGAGAGAGAGCGCGCAGGGGAGAGTCAGAGAGAGACAGAGAGAGAGAATCCTAAGCAGGCGCCTCACTGTCAGCTCAGAGCCCGATTCGGGACTTGACCCCATGAACCGTGAGATCATGACCTGAGCTGAAATCAAGAGTTGAACCCTGAGCCCTCCAGGCGCCCCGAGCATGTGTCAGTTTTTAATAATATTATTATATATGATATCTTTATCACTATGCGAAGAACGCTTTGGAGTTTTAGAAATGCCTCTACGCATTCAGGAGCATTCTTCCATTTCTCCACGAGAGGGCGGCATAAGCACAGCAAATAGCAAAAATGCTTGAAAGTATTCAGTCTGAAATTGAATGCTGCTGTTAGTTCACCAGTTTTTTTTTTTTATGTTTATTTGTTCATTTTTGAGAGAGAGAGAGAGAGAGAGAAAGCGGGAGAGGGCAGAGAGAGAAGAGAGAGAGTTTCAAGCAGGCTCCTTGCTGTCAGCCCAGAGTGAGATTCAGGGCTTGATCTCATGAACCGTGAGATCATGACCTGAGCCAAAATCAAGAGTCGGACACTTAACTGACTCAGCCACCCAGTCCCCCCCGCCGATTTTCTTTTTACAATATCCAGGGACTACTATCACCATAATCCAAAGGGTATCGCTGCCCACCCACTCACCCTCTGGCCAAGCCAGAAAGGCCCGTTGGGCATCGGTGTCTCACAGGTGTGCTCCGTCCTCGTGGCTGTGGCTTTGAACACCTCCTGGGTCCCCAGAGCCCTCTAAGCACAGCTCTAGACATCTGTCCACCTTGGCTTCTCAGGAGATGACCAAACCTCCCACTGACTTGAGTTCTCAGGCTACGCCCCACCCTGTCTGTATCTCTGCCCATCACGGGGCTACCGCAGCCTCTTGTTCCAACCATACCCTGTTGCTCCCTGTAGTTTTTGTCAGTTACTTCAAATGTCTTATTTTAAATGATCTTTGCCTAGAAACTGAAAAGGAAGAATTTACAAATTTTTCTATGTGACGATGTAAAATCCCTGCTGAGGGAAGGAAGGAAGGGAGGAAGGGAGAGAGGGAGGGAGGGAGGGAAAGAGGGAAGGAAGGAAAGAATTATGAAATGACATTTGCGAGAAATATATTTGCAACATACATGACAAAGGGCTGATTTGCCTAATTTATACAGAGCTCAGAATCAAATGTCAAAAAAAAAAAAAAGGAAGATGAAGAAAAGCAGATGAAAAACCCAATAGAAAAAAAAAGGATGAAGTAAACAAAAGGGTACAAAGAAATCTAAGTCACCAACACACAGGGAAGAGCTGTTGTACCTCACTGGTCACAGAAGACACGCAAACCAAAACGATAACGGAGTAGAATTTCTTACCTTGCAAATTGCCAAAAGTGAATTGAAGTTGGGTGACACCCGGTGGTGTTGAGGATGGCACATTGGGAAATGAGCGCTCACGCGCATTTGAAAAGCACGTGCTTGTCGAAAAGCACGAAGGGATGCAACTTTCTGAAGGACCATTTGACAACATCGATGAAATTTACCAATGCATGTAGCCACCAAGCTACGCCCTGTTTGGAACTTACACTGTAGAAATATTTATATTTCTATATATGTATATGGAATTTACATTATAGAGAATTTTATCATACCAAAAAAACCCCAAAGCGAAACAAAAACACAAAAACAAAACAAGGAGCTTGCAGCAACCGAAGTATCTGAACAGGGCAAAATTACTAGATGTTTATAAAAATGAAAAGGCTTGATGATAGGTTAAAAAAGCAAGAATCAAATACCAAAATCAAGTTCAAAGTTGGCACCCATGTAGCAGAAAAGTAGACTTTAAGGGCACCTGGGTGGCTCAGTTAAACGTCCGACTTCAGCTCAGTTCATGATCTCACGGTACCTGAGTTCGAGCCCCGTTTCGGGCTTTCTGCTATCAGTGCAGAGCCGGCTTCAGATCCTGTCCTTCTCTCTCTCTGCCCCTCCTCTGCTAGTGCTCACTTTCTCTCTCTCTCTCTCTCAAAAACAAATAAACATTAAAAAAAAAAGTAGACTTCATACTGAAAGAACTATAGTGCCCTGATCTTTGTTTGTACATCTTCTGCCTGGGAACTCAGAATCCTGACCCAATGGTGAAATGAGATCATGTGTGATTTTTTTCTTCTGTTGTACTTTCCTGGGTACTCTAAATTTTATATAATGAGCATGTGTCGATTTTTAATAATAAAAGTATATATAATATCCTCATCACTATGTAAAGAACACTAGGAATTTATAAATTACATTCATGAGCATTCTTCCGTTTCTCCACGAGAGGGCGGCATAAGCACAGCAAATAGCAAAAATGCTTTCAAGGTATTTGGTCTGAAGTCGAACACTGCTGTTAATTGGTCAGTTTGGTTTTTTTTTCATATTTATACATTATTGAGAGAGAGAGAAAGAGAGAGAGGGAAAGAGAGAGAGCGCGCAGGGGAGAGTCAGAGAGAGACAGAGAGAGAGAATCCTAAGCAGGCGCCTCACTGTCAGCTCAGAGCCCGATTCGGGACTTGACCCCATGAACCGTGAGATCATGACCTGAGCTGAAATCAAGAGTTGAACCCTGAGCCCTCCAGGCGCCCCGAGCATGTGTCAGTTTTTAATAATATTATTATATATGATATCTTTATCACTATGCGAAGAACGCTTTGGAGTTTTAGAAATGCCTCTACGCATTCAGGAGCATTCTTCCATTTCTCCACGAGAGGGCGGCATAAGCACAGCAAATAGCAAAAATGCTTGAAAGTATTCAGTCTGAAATTGAATGCTGCTGTTAGTTCACCAGTTTTTTTTTTTTTTATGTTTATTTGTTCATTTTTGAGAGAGAGAGAGAGAGAGAGAAAGCGGGAGAGGGCAGAGAGAGAAGAGAGAGAGTTTCAAGCAGGCTCCTTGCTGTCAGCTCAGAGTGAGGTTCAGGGCTTGAGCTCATGAACCGTGAGATCATGACCTGAGCCGAAATCAAGAGTCAGATGCGTAACCGACTCAGCCACCCAGGCGCCCCTGGTTATTTATTTTGACGTGTTACTTGCACAAGCAAATTGTTCATTAAATTGTTTATTTGCATGATAAAATGTGTAGTCATGGTAAAAATTGGTATATAGGAGAAAACACAAGTCACCTATGGTCACACTCCTCATATGTAGCCAAAGTTGACAATCTGGCATTTATCTTCATGTTTATAGGTGCGTGGTGGAAAGAGGAAGCTACGGGTTTTTAAATAAAATGTGCCCACCCGTACAATTGTTTTGTAATCCGCCCTTTTGCACCAAATGTCTCTTGAGGATCTCCTTGTTTCCCTAAATTCTTTGACATGGTGGTTTTTAAAGGTGTCATGGTGTTCCAGCTGGTGGACACATTGTACCTTGCTTAACTGACTTACCCTGGTCATTTAGGCTGTTCTTTTTTTTTTTCTTAATTTATTTATTTAATTTTTTTTAAACATTTATTTATTTTTGAGACAGAGAGAGACAGAGCATGAACGGGGGAGGGTCAGAGAGAGAGGGCGACACAGAATCCGAAACAGGCTCCAGGCTCTGAGCTGTCAGCACAGAGCCCGACGCGGGGCTCGAACTCACGGACCGGGAGATCATGACCTGAGCTGAAGTCGGATGCTTAACCGACTGAGCCATCCAGGTGCCCCAACATTTATTTATTTTTGAGACAGAGAGAGACAGAGGATGAGCAGGGGAGGGCCAGAGAGAGAGGGAGACACAGAATCCAAGGCGGGCTCCAGGCTCGGACCTGTCAGCACAGAACCCGACGCGGGGCTCGAACTCACGGGCTGCGAGATCATGACCTGAGCCGAAGTCGGATGCCCAACCGACTGAGCCATCCAGGCGCCCCTCATTTAGGCTGTTCTAACCATCTTTAAATTACAAAAGATTTCCCATGTACAAAATACACAAGGAAAAAGAATGGTCACCCAATTAATCACTGCTCAGATTTGATACATGTTAATTTTTGCCATCTCTGCTTCAGATATTTTTTAAAAGATTTTAAGTAATCTCTACACCCAGTGTGGGGCTCGAACTTAACAACCTTGAGATCAAGAGTCACACGATCCACTGCCAGGTGCCCCTGCTTCAGATTTTTTTTTTTTTAATTTTTTAACTGTTTATTTTTGAAGAAGAGACAGAGTTAGCAGGGTAGGGGTGGGGTGGGGGGGACACACAAAATCCGAAGCAGGCTCCAGGCTCTGAGCTGTCAGCACAGAGCCCGACGCGGGGCTCGAACCCACAAGCCATGAGATCATGACCTGAGCCCAAGTCGCACACTTAACCAACTGAGCCACCCAGGCGCCCCCAGATATTTTTAAGAAAGAAAAGTTTATAGGTAGAGTTCAAGGTCCCTCTGGCCAGTTCATTTCTATCCTTCATCCCAACAGTCACCTCTAACATGAAGTTGGTGTTTATTTTTCCTATCCTTGATCTCACACTTTAATTGCAAAAATATGTTCCATAAACAACATAGTAGTGTTCTGAGTTTTAAAATTCTACACGTAAACGGAATCACGAGGGCATATCCTTTATTCACTTAATATTGTGATTTTGAGATTTACTCGAGTTGATATAGACCCAGGTAAGTTTAACTGCCCCAAGATATTATCATTTATACATAGAATTCATTAACACACTCCCCCATTGATAATCAGGTAGGTTGGTTCTGACAGTCACTGCTTTTTGTGATGGGGCAGGTGGACAGGAGTCTCTCTAGGGGTCAGCCCATACTGAGCTGAGTTTGGCATTCCAAGAAGGGCCGATTCAAAGGGGCGAGCCTCTTCAGCCCTACCGGGTCCTGCTGAGTCACACTGTCAATGACTGTGGTTTCCAGGTCAGCCAGTCTTTTTTAATTATTATTCTTTTAAAGTTTATTTATTTATCTACATAATCTCTACACCCACCGTGGGGCTTAGGCTCACAGCCACGAGATCAAACGTCACAGCCTCCTCCAGCTGAACCAGCCAAGTGCCCCCAGGTCAGCCAGCCTTGAAGGAGTGTCCCCTTTCCCCACCTCCACTGTGTGGTAGGACCCGTAGCTTTAAGCATCATGGAGATGAAGCGTTTATTCGTGGTCACCGGCCAGCAAGGTTTGTCTCTTGCGAACTCCCTACCCACGGCCTTTGCTAACTATGCACTTGAGTTATTCGTCTTTTTCTTGCTGACTTGTATACGTTTTATACATATTTCTGATTCACACCGGGTCTCTGCAAGACGCACGTGGCAACGCACAAGCCCAGTAATTTAAGGAGGGCTCGATAAAGGTGAGGGGTAGGGCGGCCAGCAAGGTGGGCAACCTCAGGCCTGAAGTGGCCGATGTTCAACAACAGTTCTCCCCGGATTTCTGGGTGTTTCCACACGGTCCCGCTCTGCCGAGCAAAGGGCACGGACGAGCTTGTCCGGGGATGATTGGATAGCAGCCGGCCTTGAGAGCTGGACTCGATGGAGATGAGAACATCGAGAACATCGCCCTCCCCGGAGACATTCCAGGATCCTAAAGCCAGCTCCTGCCGGCCCGGGAGACCTTTGCTTACCTTCCCCTGTGGCCCCTGAGGGGGTTTGGTTTGCTTGCATTCCAGATAAGGTCATCTCTCCGGAGGGGAGGATGGGCAGGCCATTAGCAGGCCTGAGAGCAGCTGGCTTTCCTAACTCAGGGTCCCTGTCTTGTAGTGCGTCCCCCCCCCCCCCCACCGCGTGCAGGTGAGCGTCGCCCTGTGGGAACTGGGGAGCTGCTGCCGGCTCCAGAGAGTGTTCTGGCCGCTGCTTGTTGCTCAGCTGAATCCTGTGCCTCTGACCAGGGCTCCGGCGCTTCCCGGCCAGAGATGCCCACGAAACGCGGGCGGGCCGACTGGTTAGCCTGCGGGAGGGCACGGTCTCAGACCGCAGCTTCCGACTCGCCGGCAAGGAGCGGGGCCGGGGAAGGGCGGCCGGCGGCTGGCCGCAGCCGCGCTAGACCGCGCGACTCAGCAGGAGCCGAGCTGGGCGGAGGGACGCGGCCAGCTTCCTCCGCGGGGGCGGAGCCAGGGCCAGAAGCTCACACGCCGGCCGGCGGATCTCCCACGGAGGCTCCGCCCCCCCGGAAACCGGTGGGAACGGAGCGCCCGCTCCCAGGGCCCGCCTCCCGGGCGCCGCGTGGGGAAGGCTGGGAAAGGGACGGGCCCGGGAAAGGCGGAAAGGCGACCGGCGCGGCCGAGGGTTTTGTGCTCGGCAGATGTTTTCCCTTGGACTGTGGCTTCCCTTTCCCTCCAGAAACGTGGTCCCCTTGCTACTGATACTTTGGGGATGTGTGCAGACTTGCTTTGCATACTTTTCCCAGGTCTGTATTTGTAAATGTTCCACGTGTGTATTGACTAATCGCTGTGTGCTGGTTCCTGCGTATGCCCCGTTAGCGCAGGATGAACAACAACAATAATAGTAACCGACCGGAGCAGGGTGTAGCCGTGGGTTGGTTTAAAAAAAAAAAAAAAAAAGGTGGAACTATGCCGGTTGACTCTTGATTTCAGCTCAGGTGGTGATCTCACGGCTCGTGGGTTCCAGCCCTGCGTCGGGCTCTGTGCTGACAGCGTGGAGCCTGCTTGGGATTTTCTCTCTCTCTGTCTCCCAATAAATAAATAAACTTAAAAAAAAAAATTTTTTTTTAAAGTGCAACTACAATCCTTGGCAATAACCACGTGCAGGAGGGCAGGCGTTTCTGTGAGTTAGAACGTTCTGGGCCGTAAGGGTCAGAAACCGTGGCTCAGCTGGATCAAACAGTAGGGAAAGTTAGAGCTCTTTTAGCAAGCCCAGATGTAGCTGTCTTCCAGGCTGGTTGAATCTTGAGCGTCATGATGTTACCGTGGACCTAGACTTTTCCATTTCTCTGCTATCGTTTCCATTAGTTTAATGAGCATGCCGGGAGCAAGACATTTGTAGCAGTTCCAGGAGCCTCGTCCAAACTTGACGGTGTCGAGAGGAAGAGATAAATAGTATTGTCCTTGCCTTTGTCTTGAAAAGAGAGGAGACTTCTCCCACAGCCTTGTTAGCCCACTGCCCATCGCGTGGCTGGAGCTGGGTCACACTGGTTTTCCTGACGCCATGACTAACAAGACAGAAGATAGTAAGTGACTCGTGTTGAGCTGATTCTTAGAGCAGGAGAGGGACTTGGTTTTCCCTTCAAGAGACTGGCTGTGCAGGGCAGAGGTGGATAGCTGAACAATATCTGGATTCTCTCAGGTAGGAAGGAGAGTAGGCGGAGGCTGGGTAGGCAACCCAAAGCCTTCACTACGGGTGACCAAACCCTTGAACTCCACAGTTAAACACCAAACGATCCCATTAAAATCTAGGCAAAAGACGTGAAGAGATATTTCACTGAAGAAGATACACAGACGGCAAACGGATGAAAAGGCGCTCGACGTCATTAGCCGTTTGGGAAATACAAATTAAAACCGCGATGAGATATTATCGCACACCTATCAGAAAGGCTAAAATGTAAAAACAACGACAGTAGTGACAACACCAAATGCTGGTGAGGCGTGGAGAAACCTGACCGTTCCGACGTTAGTAATAGGAATGTGAAATAGTGCAGCCGCTGTAGAAAATACTTCGGCAGTTTCTTAGAAGCCTGAACATAGGCTTACCCTATGAAATTCTAATTTCGGTGTCAATAGAGGCAGTCTTACTGGTACACACCCATAACCATTCGTTTACATATCGTGTAAATACGTTAGGCCGTGGCTGCTTTCACGCCACAACGGCGGAGGCGAGTAGCTGTGACACAGACCTATGGCCTGCAGTGACTAAAAGGTTTACAGTCCGACCATTTACAGAAGAGCTTTGCTGACCCTCGTTTTAGGCAAGATCAGCCCAAACACAGACACGCAACGATACCGTCACGGAGATCCAATGAACCACAACCACACGCAACAACGTGAGTGAATCCCACGGACATACAGCTGATAACAAGAAGCCAGAAACAAAAAAATACACAGAGTACGCATCCCAGTGGTAGCACATTTAAAAACAGGCCTGACCGTCCCCATGCTGATTGTAACCCCGAGGGACAGCCAGTTCAGCGCCCGGAAGGGGCCGGGACAGGGCATCTCGAGCGCCGATCTGGTGCCAGTTCAGCGGGTGAGTTCACTTCGTAAAAATCCACGGAGGCTTCCGCTTACAATCTGCACGCTTACTTGTGGGAAGCTGTGCTTCGACGAAGACTGCAGAAGAAGACAAGGGATGCGGCACCACTGCTTGGCCACATCTGGGAACAGGTGGGCCCATCAGAGCAGGCCAGGATTTCTTCTGTATTTGCTCCCGTTCTGTTTCTCAGCTCGCCACCAGCCCCCCATCCCAGCTTTCACTGCTTCCTCACCGCGACCTTTCTAACCCTGCCCTAGCGGGAGGGGCTCCTCTTAATTTCGGCAGACCCACTCTGTGACCGGGAGGAGGTAGGTTGCCGGTATGCAGGTCTGCGTTCGTCAGAGCTATCTATCGCCACGTGACAAGTCACCTCCCAAATGAATGGCTTAAACGACAATATTTTGTTGTTTGCCCCTGATTCTGCACAGCTGGCCAAGATGGAACGTTTAAGAAGCCTTGACATACGTAGTTGGGCTCCTCAGTGCTCCTTGCCACATAGCCATCTTGAGCCGCCTTATAGCGTAGCGGCCTCAGAGTAATCTGATTCCTCACGTGGTGGCTAACTTCCAAGAGCAAGAAAGTGAAAGGGCCCATTCTCCTAAGCGTGGGAATGGACGCCTTAGAACATCACTTCCACCCAGTTTTACAGGGCAACGTAAGTCACGGAGAGGAGAAACAGACTCCCCCTCCTGATACAAGGAACAGAAATGCATGTGTGACCTTCTTTAATCCACCCAGAACTTTATCTAGGATGATAGGGCTGGAGCTTAGCGTGCTTCCTGGAGCTCGAGGGTGCTAGGGCTCCAATGATTACAGCAAAAGCCCGGGTCCATCCCCCAGGGGACTTCCGCAGAGACGTTATGTTCCAACCGCCCAAGCGCCACTTGCATTAACTCAACAACAAACACACACATAATTGAATAATTTATAGAGAACCTTTGCGGAATAAATTGAATGGGAACTCGGTGACTTTTCATTTCAAACAAATGCTACTGTGTACTCTGTTGAGCGTGAAACTCAAGCAACCCAACATCACTGAATTACCTGAATTTCTTGTCTAGACCAATGCTTCCCAAATTGTAATGTGCATGGGGATCACCTGGGGATCTTGGTTGTTTTTTTTCCCCAAGTTTATTTACGTATTTTGGGGGGAGGAGAGAGAGCGTGTGCGAGCGTGGGGAAGGGACAGAGAGAGACAGACTGTCCCAAGTGGGCTCTGTGCTGACAGTGTGCCGGGTTGAACTCACTAACCGTGAGATCACGACCCGAGCCGAAATCAAGAGTCAGACGCTTAACAAACTGAGCCACCCAGGCGCCCCAGGGATCTTGTTAAGAAGCAGATTCTGATGTCGCTTCACCAACTGAGCCACTCAGGCGCCCCAGGGATCTTGTTAAGAAGCGGCTTCTGATGTCGTAGGTCTGGAGTGGGGTCTGATGGCGCTGCTCTCAGTGTGGTTGGGCACAATCAGACCACAATGGAATTCAAACAGAGTTCGGGAACTTCCAAAGCACGTACTGGCTACAAACAGGGTCATTTGGACCCTCCATCAACACTCCCCTAGTTAAAGTAGTATAGAGTTAAGCTGATCCTTTGTAAGGAACATAAACCAGTTGGTTAGGGGTGAAATAATTTCTTCAGATGACAGTCAGTCAATCACACACACACAAATCTATAAATGAGAACATGACAAGGGCCGAAAATCAGATTCAGATTATGGAAAAGGACAGAAACACAAGCACCTCAGGAGGAATGCAACTTTAATCATACCAGACCTTATCAGCTCTAAGCAGGATCTGGAGAGCTAAGTAAGGTCCTGAGCTTGGGCGGAATTTATTCGGTAAACAGTATTGGTATTTGCTCATATCATTGCCATAGGCTCACAAAGATGGACTTGTGCTATTTTAAATGTGAGTACATTCATTTGTACATTGTACAGCTCTTCAGAAATGGTGATCAGAGCCCTCAAAAGTGGTGTGTGTGTGTGTGTGTGTGTGTGCGCGCGCACGCGCACGCACAAAAAAAGATTTATTCAGTTTTACAGATTTGATAGCTTATTTAAGTTACAGGTTCAAATGCCTGGTTTACCTGAACCTTTTAAGTTCAGCCTAGAAACCTCATTATCCTTTTTCTGAATTCATTTTTAAGTCTAGCCAATAATAGCAGCCACTTTTAAGGGGCCTTCGGAAAATACTTGATTTTACTTGCAAACTTAGTTAATTAAACACTGTCACGAATTTTCAAGTACATTTAAAACTTAGTGTGGGGCACCTGGCTGGCTCAGTCGGTGTGGGGTGGGACTCTTGATCTTGGGGGTGTGAGTCTGAACCCCACGTTGGGCCTAGAGATTACTTAAAAATGAAATCTTAAAAAAAAAGAAGACAAAAAAATGTAGTGTTCTGTAGTTTCCTTTTTAATCACTTCAACTGTCTCAATTAACAAGCAAATACATTCCCAACTGTGCAAATAACTTTTGAGTCTAGCGAATTAAGTAAGCCTATAGTGAAACTTAAGTTTTCTTAAAATGTTCCAGTACCGTATACAAAATTAGTTTTCAACTAAAATCAAGAGTTTAGATTAATTACCCAATGATGCATTTTACAGTCGTTTCCAATGCTCAGAAAGTCTCTGAAACTTGTCCAACTACATAAAATATCAAATAGGCATAGATTCCTTCCTCACCCCAATGATGAGTCTCGTATTTTTGACTCTCTTAAGTTTCTCCACTTTTCCTAAATTCTCGAACTCAGAGATTCGTCCCCATTACAGATGATAGTTACCACCCCAAGACTGAGCCTGCACACACAGCCAAGATTTGGGCTGGCCTCTGGCTAGATTCTTGTCAGTGACCCTAATGAGATACCTGAAGCCTGTTAATGATTGCTATGTCCACGATGCGATGCTGTATTTCTTGTGAGGTGGAATCAAGACCCTGACCCTTTGTTTCTTTGTTTGTTTGTTTAGATTTGTTTCTGTAAGATTTTATTTTGAAGGAATCCGTGCATCCAACATGGGGCTCGAAACTCACAACCCCGAGCTGGAGCCGCACGCTCTGTGGACTGAGCCAGCCAGGTGCCCCCCTGACCCTTAGTTTTAAGCTGTACACATTCTTGGATTTTCTGTGCACTCCTGGACATTTGTAGAACTGGCAGCCGGATCCCCTGACTGGATTTCACATTTAGGCGGTTCTCACAATATGTACTTTTCTCTTTAGCCCCAAAGACCTTTGCACTTGAGGAATCCTAAGATATGTAAATACCCTTTTATCTGCTAATAAGACCTTGGGAATCCGTGGAATCTTTGTAGAGGCTTTGATCAGATTGGCTTTGGATTTTAGGGCCTGGGTGCCTCTCTCCGCGATTTCAGCAGAACACATACTTTTTTGAATATTTCAAATTACATTCAAGTTTTAATATTTCACATGGCTCTGTCTGAGCTGTGGTCACCAAAATTTGAGGTCCTTTTACTGGCAAGGTTTGATGCATATGATCAGCAAGCCGCTTCTTTACTAATTCAACAAATGTTTACTGATCACCTGCTCTTTGTAGATACGCAATAGAAAACGTAAGATGCTCTTTTCCTTCTGTCCTTCTTGCCCCGAATTTCTCAACCTCAGTACTACAGTCCATGGCCTCTCCCCACTAGATTCCAATAGCACCCTCCCCCCCCACCCCCCGCCCCGGGTCTTTCTTGACAATCCAAAATGTCACCAGATATTGTCAGATATCCCCGGGAAGTAAAATCACCCCCGTTGAGGTATGCAGGCACCATTATAGGGGTATCTCGGTTTTGAACGAAAAAAGGTTAAGTGTTTGTCAATCTGAAATACCTGGTCCGAATCACGTCTGTGGTAGGCAGAATAATGGCCCCCCAAAGACGTCCGGACCCATCCGATTCCCCCAAATCTACGTTTCTCTACGTGGCATACGGGACTTTGCAGATGTGGTTAAATTAAAGCATCTTGAGGTGGGAAGATTATTCTGGATTATGCAGGTGAACCCACTGTGATCACACGGGTCCTCATACGAAGGAAGCAGGAGGTCAGTGTCAGGGAAGGAGGAGTGAGATGTAAACCGAGGCTGGAGGAGGGACCCAATTGTTGGCAGGGGGATGAGCCAAAGACGGCAGGCAGCCTCTAGATGCTGGAAAAGGTAAGGGGACTGGACCTCCCCTAGCGCCTCCGGAAGGAACAAAGCCTTGCCGACACCTTAATTTTGGCACAATAGACCCATTTCAGAGTTCGGACCTCCAGAACTGTAAGATAATAAATTTCTATTCCCTCCGGTCACCATGTTTATAGTAACTTGTTACAGCAGGGAGACAAGATGAATACAATATTTAAATATTCAGATTCTATTGGCTCAGATGTTTTTATAAAGTTCCCATGGAATGAAAACGTTTTTTTGTTATTATGGAAATTTTAAGCATATGTAAGTGACAGCGAACAGCATAATGAACCTCCTTGACTCATCCCCGGCTTCAACAATTATCAACGCACGATGACCTTGTTTTAAACCCACTCGCTCCTGCTCTCCGTCACCTGTATTTTTATTTTTTATTTTTATTTTTTAACATTTATTTATTTTTGAGAGAGAGAGACAGAGCATGAGCAGGGGCGGGGCAGAGAGAGAGAGAGAGGGAGACTCAGAATCCGAAGCAGGCTCCAGGCTCTGAGCTGTCAGCACAGAGCCCGACGTGGGGCGCGAACCCATGAACTATGAGATCACGACCTGAGCCAAAGTCGGACGCTTAACCGCCTGGTGCCACCCAGGCGTCCCTGTATTATTTTTAAACAAATCTTAGCTATGTCACACTTCCCATGCATTTATAAAATGGATGGACTATTTCAACGGTAACTGAAATACCATTACCCAACCCAAACTTAAAAAAATAATTCTTTAATACCATCAACTATCAAGGAGCGTTCCCGTTTCCAGTTGCCCCACAAATATCACGGATGTTTTTTCCAGTTGGGTCTGTATAAATCCGGATTCGCACACAGCCCACGCCGCGCTACTCGTTGCTACGTCGCTTCAGTCTCTTTTTCACCTGCAGGCTCCCTTTCCATCTCTCTTTTGTCCCCCTTGAAATTTATTTCTTGAAGAAAAAAGGTCATTGGTCAGGTAGAGCTTCCTCAGCTGGGGTTTTGCTAATCTTCGCAGCCACTGAAGCTCAATGTCAGGATCCAGTCAATCCGTGGGGTGGTGGGGGGAGGGGGGGTTCATTCACATTTCTGATTCCCTCACTGCCCCTTCGGGATCAGCTGAATGTTTCCACAAAGGGACCCTTCTCTCATCTACAGGTTGGATACCCAGTGGTCCAAGGTGGGTCCGAGCTCCGGGTAACACACGGCGGATGTGGGCGTTCCTGGTTTGCTTCCCGTCTGGACTGGGTGTCAGCCTTTACTGTTTATGGAATGTGGTCTTGGAATCAAGTGTGACATACCTGGGGCTCCTGGGTTTGGTGGGATTTCTGGGGGCTGTCAGGGTGGGTTTCCGTTTTCTGGGATTCCCTGGCATTACATGGGATTCTGTAGACGGAGGTCTACAGATTCCCGACAGATTTCCAGGCGTATTAGTTTCCTGGGGCCGCCGTCACAGAGTGCCGCAGACCGGAGGGCTGAAAACAACAGAAATTTCTTCTCTCGCTGTTCTGGAGGCTAGAAGTCTGAAAGCAAGGTGCCAGCGGGGTCGCACTCCCTCCCTCCGAAGGCTCGAGGGGAGCGTCTGTTCCGTGTCTGTCTCTTAGCTTCCGGTGTTGCTGGCAATCTTTGGCTTTACAGGAACATCACTCCCATGTCTGCCTCCTTCATCACATGGCCTTCTCCCTGTGTGTCTGTGTCTTTTCTCTCCTCCAAGGACGCCAGTTATATGTGGTTGAGGGTTCACCCCACGCCAGGATGACCTCATCTTAATGTAACTGATTACAGCTGACCTTCTTTCCAAATAAGGGCACGTTCACAGGTACCGGGCACAGGACTTGAACACACCTTTTGGGGGACATAATTCAGCCCGCAACACCAGAGAACCCAGGGCGTAGGAGCAGTAGACCTTCTTCTTGCCAGCGATGTCACGGTAGACTCGGGGAGGGAATCAGCTTGGCAGAGACGTCCTGTGGAACGCGTGGTTTGATCTGCAGGAACAGAGCCTCGCTCCCCAAAACGGTCTTCCGTGCTATCGCTGAAAACTGCCGTCCCTTCGGAATGTCCGAAGGACACAGCAACTAGAAGTCAAAGGTACGGACAGGGCCCTGTGCTCCAGAGGACTTGTGTGAGTGAGATTTAGTGCTCTACCATCACCCTCTCGAAATTCTTCACAGTTTTTGTAAACAAGGATCCGCCATGGTCTGAATGCTTGTGTGCTTTCCAAATTCGTATGTTGGAATCCTAACCCCCCTGGGGGATGGTATTAGGAGGTGGGGTCTTTGGGAGGTGCGGAGGTCATGGTGATGGAGCCTCGTGAACGGGATCAATGTTCTTTTCTTTTCTTTTTATTGATTTTTTAAGTTGATTTACTTATTTTGAGAGAGAGGGAGAGGGCGCGCGCGTGAGCGAGGGAAGGAGGAGCAGAGAGAAGTGGAGAGACAGGATCCCAAGGGTGTTCCACGCTCAGCGTGGAGCCTGACCCGAGTCTCGATCCCGTGACCGTGGGATCACGACCTGAGCCGACATCAAGAGTTGGACGCGCAACCGACTGAGCCACGCAGGCGCCCCATGGGGTCGATGTTCTTTTAAAAGAGACCTCCCAGTTCGGGGTGAGGGAAACAGGACGGCGGCGTCCAGGAACAGCTAGTAAATTGCTGTCATAGAATTCAGCCTTTCTAAAGGAAGGACCAGACTCCCCCCCGCCCCCCTCCCCCCCCCCCACAGCAGATGTCCCCTAAACAAACTAGTCAAGGGCACTGGACCTATTGGAGAGAGTCTGGGACTTAGTGACTGAGGAATTGGGGTTCTGACCCTACTCCGGTAAGTTGTACACAGGTGTCCCGCTCTCAGAGGGTTGGTAAAGGTTAAACTATACATAACTGTATAATCCATATAACTATATAAAGGGCAGGCCATAGATTTCGCTATCTCTTGCGTATAAAAAAGAAGTGTGTTCCACAGTGCCAAGCAGGGTGTGTGCTCAATAAACATTCTTTTTGGCCATTCATAAATAAATAAATAAGAAAGAGACCTGCCGGACTTTCCTCGACCCTTCTGCCCTGGGAGGACACAAAGACCCGGAAGAAGACCTTCATTCAACCATGCTGGCACCCCGATCTTGGACGTCCCAGTCTCCAGAACTGTAAGAAATGAATTCCTGGTGTTTATAAACCACTCAGTCTGTGGCATTTTGTGAAAGCAGTGTGATCGGAGTAAGACAGGGCCCCACATTTCCATTGTGCACCGCAAAGCACAGACCACACATTATGTGGCCAGTTCTAGGTGGGGACGCCGACCGGGGGTGGGGGGGTGTAGAGGCACAGGAAACGAACCAAAAATCAAATGTTGTTTACAGCATAGTCGGCTTGGGGCTGGCTTTTTGCCTCTTTCTTCTCCTGTGCCAGGTAAGTCTGGCTGCACTTCACGGAGACATGGCCTAACCTTGAGTGACAAGCAAACCCGGCTTCTTAGCGGTGCTTGTTGTGCGGAGCGAGTGTGGACGTGGCTGTCACCATCCTCCGCTCAGTGACTGGAGTAGGGCTGGGCACCTCTTACGTGGTCAGTAAACCTCGACTGATTATGACGCTAAGTAAGGAAAACGTGACCTAGATCCTCTTGGAATCAGCATTGTGAAATCTCTTCCCTCCCCCCGCCCCACCCCAACACCATCCCCTTCTGTGTGTGTGACCTGGTGGGACCCACACGAATGGGTCTGGACTGGGCGTTACGGTGAGCTCCCCCGCGCTGCTGGTTTATGAACCTCTCTGTGAGTGGAAAGACTTGTAGAAACACAGAACAACTGCTTATGGAGTCGAGACGTGTGATGGATGGTTTGTCTGTTGACGTGACCGGACCGTGAGGTGCCCAGAGAGTTGGTCACACGGCGTTCTGTGCCTGTGAGGTTGCTTCTGGATGAGCTGAAGGTGTCAATCAACAGGCCAGACCGAGGAAAGCGGATGTAGGTGGGTCCCATCCAATTCGTCGAGGGCCTGAACGAAACAGAAAGATTGACGCTCTGCGAGTAAGGGGGAACTCCTCCTGCCTGACGACTGAGCTGGGACATCACTTTTTCCTGCCGGCCTCCGCCTGGAACTGCACCATTGGCTCTCCTGGGTCTCCAGTTCACTGACTGCAGATCTTGGGACTTGTCAGCCTTCATAATCATGTGAACCAATTCCTTATAATGAATCTCTTTATTTATATATTATCTGTCTATCTATCTATCTATCTATCTCCTATTGGTTCTGTTTCTCTGAACTTCCATCTCAGGGCTGATGCTTTTTAGCAGCGGCCAGATCACATTGGATCAGTTACTTACATTCTCTGAGCCTTGGTTTCCCCACGATAAAGCCTAGGCGGTACAAATGTGATCATAAGTCACACATACACTATGGGGTTTCTCATGGGGGATGCATCGTTCTCTGGGAGGTGGGGCCACCCTGTGCCCTGTGGGAGGGTGAGCAGCCTCCCCGGCTCCTACTCACTGGATGCCAGTAGGGGCCCTTCTTCCAAAAACGTCCCCAGACACTGCCGCATGTCCCCTGGGGGCCACGGCCGGCCCTGGTTGAGAATCACTGATGTATGACAGGCGTCCTGTGGTTTTGCTCCAGGATCTAGCCAGGTTAACTGTGTTCCAAAGCTGTTCCATTCATGCGAGGAAAGAGACTAAGTTGTAACACCAGTATTGGCAAGTGGAAAAAAAAAATGGTTCATGACCCAGAGGCTGCTGCTCTCTGTGTTGCATAAACCCTCCTTCTTGTTTCTGTAAGCCGGAGACTTCCAAGCGGCTCTGCTTGGCTCATAAGGCAGAGGTCTGCAGTTTAAGAATCTGTTTTTCCAAAGACACAGGGGACCAGAGTCCTAATCTTGAACCAGAGAATCCAGCCAGGAGGAAGCATCTCGTAGTATGCTGGCTCATGGCAACTGTGTCTTCCTAAAATTATGGTTTGCCTGGGATACATTTTCAGTTGGCTCGTTAGCATTTTGTTGAACAGAACCCACGGGTTGGGAAGGAAAAGAAGTAAAAGTGTAGCCCTGGGAGGGGAGACTTGGAGAGGAAGGAAGTGGGTGGTTCCGAGTGTTCTAAGTTTGGGAGAGAAATTGGTCTCACATTTTTTTTAATCTGAATTTTAATAACCCAGGTACAAATGGAGTCCTACAACATGACAGCCATGACCAATTCCAAGAACACCGCTTTGTGCTGAGACGCCGAATGATGCAGAGCAGAACGATGCACTAAAAACGACCAAATACGGACCTCCCGTCTTATCCACACAGCTGACTTTTCCAGAACACCCTGCATGGCTTTCGAGTGGAAGATCAGGAAATGAGACAAACCTTAATCTCAAAACTGGATGGGGGCGCTCGGTCGGTTAAGTGGGTGACTCTTGGTTTCCGCTCAGGTCATAATCTCGCGGTTTGGTGAGTTTCGGCCCCGCGTCAGGCTCCACGCCGGCGGAGGCCGACCGTGCGGAGCCTGCTTGGGATTCCCTTCCTCTCCCTGTCTTTCTGCCCCTCCCCCACTTGCACTGTCTCGGTCGCTCTTAAAATAAATAAACAAACTTAAAAAAAAAAAAAAAGAACTGGATGCGTCTACACATTTGGGAACAGCGCTGCCAGTCTCTCCGTCCACACTCAGAATCTAAACAGCAGCCTTTCTGATCACGAGTCAAATAAGCGTCTAAAGCTAAAGGCATCAAGCCACAAAATAAAATATCAGGGAATAACCCCACCCTGTCCCCATTCCAGTCCGTGAGCCTGCCTAGGGGTCCCGGGTTGGGGACCTTGGCATTTTTCTCTTCTTTTGCAGGCCCCAAACCAGCAAGACGGGAATTAGCAAGCACTACAAGTGATCTCCTCCACAGCCTGTTGGATTTGCATTATTTAAATGTATGGGAAGTGCCCATAATTGAGTAATTATTCTAGCATTTAAAGAATGCCAAACAATGAGCCATTTCTTCTTCAGACCCGATCCGGCCCACTTCCGGTTTCCTCCCCGCACAATGTGCAGAATTAGCCAATGTGTCATTTCCTAGAACACTTGATTGTTTATACAAGTAAGCAAGACTCCTTTGGCAGTATTTATTTCTCTCATTTTAGACACGATGATTGTGGCCTTCGTGGTACTCCCTTCTCTAGAAGCTTCTCAAGTGTTGAATGTGTACAGATGCGATTTGGTACCTTTTTTTTTTTTTTTTGTACCTTCTTTTTTTAAAATAAAGATTATCCTCTGGGAAGAGGGGCGGGGAGCGAAGGCGGAATCCAACTGAAAGAGCAAAACTCTTCCAACTCTGCGTTTGCTTCTCTGGCGTGCAAAGAGTCTGTCGGTTTGACTCCTTACCAAGCATTTTAAAGAAAATATTCTGCGAGCTATACTTGAGTGCATTTTAGCAGTTTCAGAAAAGGGATTTCCCACAAGGTCGGAAAGGAGGAGAACAAGTATTCGCCACCTCAATGACCCAGAGCCTAAGTGGATTTTTCCTGAGCTGTTTTTCCATCAGAAATCTCGGTGAGAGGCTAGGTCACTATGATGTTTGCACTTTTGTTGTGGGCAAGGCTGTGGTTTTAATATAGAGGCAATTAGGGGCGCCTGGGTGGCTCGGTCGGTTAAGCGCCCGACTTCGGCTCAGGTCACGATCTCACGGTTCGTGGGTTCGAGCCCCGCGTCGGGCTCTGTGCCGACAGCTCGGAGCCTGGAGCCTGCCTTCGATTCTGTGTCTCCCTCTTTCTGCCCCTCCCCTTACTCGTGCTCTCTCTCTCTCTCAAAATAAATGAACTTAAAAAAAAATTCTTATAGAGGCAATAAAGAATGCATGCCTGTGCCTTCAGCTCAGACCAAAGCCTTCTTTCACTACAGTGTTCGGTGTGTGCCTGTGTTTTTAGTGCAACATGGAAAACCTGGTCTATAAGGAAGACAGGCCTTATTCTCCCTAACGGTCCACACCCGCACACCATACTTCCCAATTCGTGGCACTGCTGGGGAGTCAGGAGTCCCTTCCTCGGCCACCGACTTCTCTTCCACCCCAGCTCCCTATACAGGTCTTCGGGGAGGGCCAGAGGCTGGCTAGGGCAAACATTACAAGTCAAAAAGTATGAACGGTGCCATAAACAGGCCCCGGGAACCCCGAGTTCTGGCCTCTCCCCTTAGCTCATTTAGGAAGAAGTGCAGCAGGTCCGCCGACCTTCTCTGAGTCGGAGAGGTGCAGGGGCCACGAGTGGGCGTGTGGATAAGGCTTCTCCAGTGAGGGTCTCTGTCTTAACTGGCTGTGTCACCCTTTTTCTGAATTCCCCTCTTGTGACACGCACATGAAATTAGGGATACCCGTAGATGTCGTCATGACGGTCAAACGATTTGCTTGCCAAGTTCTTGGAAGAGAGCAAGCGCCCCAGACTCTCTTAGGTCAGGCTCCGGGAAGGGCGCCTGAGGTGGGGGTTCTCATGTGAGTGATTGATGGGGGGGGGCGCGCTGACTGCAGGGGGTTTGGGAGGTGGGCCGGGGCAGGGGGCAGCCCAGGGGGAGCTCTGGAGTGCGGTGCCCTGGTGTTTGCCCCAGCAGGGCAAGAGGCAGGGCTGTCACATAGCAGACTCAGTCCCCGGGGGGGTGGGCACAAGCTCTCAGACGCAAGGGCAATCCTCCGAGAAGGGTGTGTGCCCGGGGCCACGGAGATCTGGGTGGGATGCGGCATCTGCTATGCAAATCAAGTACTTGGGGCCAGCAGCTCCACATGCCGAGGGGACAGGGCCCAGAACTTGGGAACCTGAAGACCTGAGCCTCACTTTCCTCATCTGAGGCGTCTTCCTTTTAGTCTCGCGGGCCTCCCTGCATCCTCAATTTGAGGTTGGCACCTGGGCTTCATTTGTAGACAAGTCACAGTCGGTCACTGCCTGTTTCTTTGTTTCATCCCCAGCTTGTGGCGTGGGGCGTGCACAGACTCTGTGTTGCCCTCTGCAGCATCCCAGCACCCAGCACGATGCCTGCACACAGTAGGTCTGCAGCACAGTCCGATTGGGTACTTGGGAGCTCCCATGCTCAGCGAAAGGCCCGTCCACTCTTGCCTCTTAGCTCCCAACTGGATGTAGCCTCCCCCACCCCTACTCTGCGGATACTTTCTCTTCTTGCCTTTCCCCGGATGAGTCCTTCGATGTGCGGGTGTTCTCTCTCTGTAGACGCTGGCTTCACTCTAACACACCCCAGCCCCATTCGGGGCAGTTTCTAGCGACAGTACCCAGATTCACGAAATTCTGGAAGGACTCCGTACCCGGGAGGGCGGGGACGCAGCTTCAGCCCTGCCACGCACGTTTTGGGAGGCGAAATGACTGCGTGCGCGGTGGGCGGGATGAGAGAGAAAAGGCTGTGGCAGCCCCCTTGGCAATAACGCATGCCAACCTGAAGGGAAGGTGTCAGAGCAAAAGCGCATGGGCGTCCCCTGGAAAGCGCAAGATCAGAAAGTATTTGCTTTTTTTGCTACTCTCCCTACCCTTCCCTTGGACATTTAATAAGCCATCCATGTTTACAAGGACTCGAGCGGTGTTATTTCCGGCACATACGTTTTGGGTGGGGGCGGATACTTGGGGAGCAAGGAAGTTTCCGTGTTGTGGTGGGAAGACTGGAGGAAAGACCTTCCTCAGCGATGTCCCAGTTAGCAGTCTCCACGCCTTCACCGTCGTTAAAAACAACTTTCTCCCTTATGAAAGTAGTATTACCATTTTACAAACAATGTGGAGGGTAAATAATTTTTAAGCAACCATCTCACCGAAGGAATGCAAACTACCTGTGAGCATGTTTCCTCTAGTCTCTTCTCCCATGTGCCCAGATTTGGATCTCTGTTTTGACTTTTTACTAGATATTTTTATATCACTCTAAGAGCGTTTTAACCCCTCCCCCCATACTTTCCTGCATTTCCTGGCATTAAATCTTGTGGCCAGGGAACTGGAGTACTAAGTAGCCGGGGCATTTGGTGCAAGAGACAGCCCCAAAGTTGGACTTCAGTTTCCCCAGCTTGAGATGCGAGTGGAACATAAACTGCCATCGAGGTTTCCAGTTTTAGGAATTGACCTGGCTTCCTCCCCAGCAGTGGCCTACTTGGGTCTCTGCTCAAACTAGCAGATCCTTCAGGCTGGACGATGGAAGAGCTCAAAGCAGGTCAGGAGGCCAGGCCCAGAGTGGGGACTCCGGATCAGTCCTTCTGGGGCTCTCCTGGCAGGGATCCATAATGCGTAAGTGGCCACCTGCCCAGCTCCCTGCTCCCAGGTGTGTCCTCCCAGCTCGACCCAGGACGACTGGCCGCGGCTTCCTCCTCCAGCTCCCCAGCTCCCTCGGCCTCCCCTCCGGGGCATTTCCCGCCCTCGCGGGACCGTCTTGGGCACTCGGGAGACCCAAGGCGCTGTCCTCCCCCACCCCAAGTCGGCAGAGGGGAGGCCAGACTTCCAAGTCCCGGGAGTGGGTAAAGTGAGGTGACCGCCCTCTCCCCCGGGAATTGTGTGGGTCCCAGGAGTCAGCCCCGGGGCGGGCCGCGCCTGCAGCTCGGGTGGGGTGCCGTCCTCCCGGCCCTCTTTCCTCTCCGCGGTGGCCCGGGGGCGGGCGGACGCGGCGGCGCCCATCCTGGCCCCCGCGCGGTTTCCCGGCGGGGCCGGAGGAGGGAGGTGATGGAGTGGGAAGAGGGAGGAGCGCGCGGAGCCCGAGGGGAAGGAGAAGGAGGAGCAGCGGCGGAGGGGAGAAGGCGCCTCCGGCGGGGGAGCCGGAGGAGCGGCAGCAGACGGGGGCGGGGGCTCGGGGGTAGAGGAGCGGGTAGCCGAGGAGCCCCGGGGAGCTCGGAGGCGGAGCGGCGGAGGGAGACTGGGGGACTAGCGGCGGACGCGGGCGGGGCCGTCGAAGCGGCCGGGGCAGAGGGGGGCGGAGCAGTGGGAGGGGCGGGGCCTACGCAGCCCCGCCCCCCTCCCGACCGGGCCGCGCCGAGGAACGAAGATGGCCGGGCGCGCCGCGGGAACCGAGGGGCCGCCGGCAGCAGCGGTGGCGGCGGTGGCGGCGCCGGGGCTGTGACTCTACGCGTGGCGGCGATCCGAGCGATCCGGGCGGGCGGGCGGACGGCGGCGCGCAGGGCCAAGAGGGCAGCGGGCGGGCGCCGGTGCGCGGGCGCCGGGCGGAGGATGCACCGGGTGCGGCGGGCGGCTCCCCGCGGCCGCCCCCGCGCCCCGGGCGCCGGGCCTTAGTGCTGGCTGAGGAGGCGGCGCGCGCGGGGCGGCCGGGCGGCGGCGGCGGGGCCCGTGCCGTCATGCCGTGGCTGAGCGGCGGCCGGCGGCGGCGGCGGGGAGAGCCGCGGGAGGCTCCGCGGGAGCCGCAGCCGCCCGCGCAGCCCGCTCGGGAGCCGCCGCCGCCCGCGCCCCCTGCCGCGGCCCCCGCGCCCTCCGCGCCCTCCGCGCCGCCGCCGCCGCGGGCCCGGGAGAGCGCCGAGCTGCCGCTGCCCGCCGGCTGGGAGGAGGCGCGCGACTACGACGGCCGCGTCTTCTACATCGACCACAACACGCGCCAGACGTCGTGGATCGACCCGCGCGACCGGTAAGGGCGGGGGTGCGGGCCGGGATCCGGGCGCTCCATCCCTTGGGTTCGGGGAGGGGATCGAGGACGCCGGGAGGCCTCCGGATCTGGACGAAGATCGCGCGTCCTCGGGGGTCCGGGCGTCGATTCGGGCCCTCCACGCCCCCACCCCGGGGCCTTGGACGAGGATCGAGGCGCCCCCTCTCCCGGCCTCGAGCCCCCGGAGTGCGGAGCCCCGGCCGCCTCCCGGGCCCCGCCGCGGGGCCGACACAGTGACTTGGTTCCCTCACGTCACCCGCTGACCGGCGCCTGGAAGCTGGGCGCCTGGAATTTCCTCTCCCGGGGCTGACGGATGGCCCTCTTTTCCTTTTTCCGCCGCGGCCTCGCCCATCCCTGCCGGGCCTCAGCGGCCCACCGCCCCCGGCCCCGCGGTGGCCAGATGAGCTGTCATCTTGGAGCCGAAACGTGCGCTCCAGCTTCGTGGTGTGGGTTCCTTGTCTGGCGGGCTCAGCGTACTTTCCATCCAGAAACTGGTGCCAGACGGGCCACTTCAGGGATTCCCAGTTCTTTTGCAGTTGGGAGAGCCCGCTCCCAAACTATGATGGTTGCTCTTTAGCGCCTTAAAAATTGAGGTAAAATTCTAATGGAAAGAGCCTTGCCTACTGCAGGCAGAATGGAATATGATTAGACCCATATGCTTTTGGGGTAAACGAAAAACAAGAGCTGAATTTCAGGTTTCCTTTTTGTGCAAGATGTGAACAGGGCACCAAGTGGTCGTCTTATTCATGTAAATAAATCCCATGGAGGAGAAAAAAAGGATTCTTCTGAAAGCACTACCATATTGCATTTAATTAAGTTCATGTAATGACGCTTTTCCTTAACTTTCTGTTTGATTGCTGGTTTCAATGGCTCCGCTGCTTTTGGAGAGATGCAGTGTGTGTGTGTGTGTGTGTGTGTGTGTGTGTGTGTGTGGAATTGGGGATTCTGTTGAAACCGAGTATTTCTGGTGGTTACCTGATATCTTGCTGGGTGCCAGAAAGGCAATAGTGCTGGCTCCCCAGGGATTTCAAGACTTGAGAAGGTTCACTTTGGTGACATTGGTCCTGCTTTCCCCTCACCTGCACAGGAAAGGCAGTGCTGCATGGCACTGGCATTTGAAAATAAACTTTGGAGGAGGGAAGCTGCTGCATTATTGTTTGGAGATCTCTGTGGGTTCAGATAGGGAAAAACAAAGCCAAAGGATCGTGCTTCCCTAACATTTTCCCTGAACACAGCAAACTTCTGGACTCAGAAACTTAGATCAATCTTAGCACAGTTTTATGGGTTAAAAAGATGCTTGGTTATTTTGAAAATCAGGTGAGATCATATAATAATTTTAACCAAAGGCTAGAGCCACAGCTGTTTGATCAAGCCTTGGATGGTTCTGGAATTGGTAGAACTGCTTGGAGTGTAACGCCCTTTTATGCTGTATGTCTGTTAAAAACCCAAACAACTGGAAAATGAACCAATTAAAAACACCGTTTGGCTTAGAAAAGGCTAAGGCTCATTTTATGAGGGTAATATAAAACAGTTGTGGTTACGTCGGAGTGGGGATTCAAGATGAAAAATATAAATGTGAAACTTTCCATTTTAATGGTATGACCCAGGGCATAGGTGAGCAGACCCAATGGAAGTCAGCTTGTAGAATCTTCCTTTCTGTGTGCTTCATACACATTTCGTATGTTCTTTTTTCCAGAAATCTGTTTGCGCGAACTGAATGACATTTTCCCCCTTTTCAGACATTGCTTATGTTATAGATTTTTTAGAAGTCCCCGTTTCTAATGCTTAAAAGTGTCGATTGAGTGAACAAAAGTGCATATTTTACATTTTTTGTAAAGTAAAAACATGTGTATACTTTTATGAGACATTGTTTTTATAGTGAGTGAAATTCAGCAGGGGACAGCTTGCACTTCAGCTCCCATAATACCTTGCCCGAAATATGTATGGAATGTTCAGCAAGCCACAAACATTTAAGTGGAGTCTACCGAAGGGTGTAAATGGGGTATGGTGTAATAGCCATTCTTTTTCCTCTTTCAAAACAGAACCCTGCTGATTTTTATGGGTGACTGATTATCCTTTAAGGTTGTAATTGATTTTTATCATATGGAAAAAACGGTTTGTCGGAGCACATTTTCTCCATGTGCGTCTGACAGTTGAAACCCTTTTTGAGTTGTGTTTGAGCCACACAACTGGAAGACGCTGTTCAAGGACTTTCTCCAAACAGCTTCTAAATAGAGGACCGACAGAGTGGCAGATACACAAATAGGTTTTTAAAGAAAACGAGATTATGAAGGAATACGTGAATGTGGTAGGTTAGGCGAAAATTGTTGCTGACTTAAAACATGATTTCATATACGATTTAGTAAAAGCCATAATAGCATAAAATATGCTGCTGTAAGCAAAATAACTGAGGACCGAGGGTTGTAAATAATCTCTTCTAGGGTTTTAGAGTAATTCCATTCACTGTTGTGTTTAACAACATTTGATATTGCCACGGCTCGGGGTGTGTTGGTGAATTACTGTAGGTATCGTTTCTTTTTGGAGTCACAACCAAGAGGTTGCAAGCCCAAGGAAACAGTCTTTACAGATGTGGCTACAGATTAGTATAAAAAATTTCAGTATTTCCAAAATGCAGTTTTTTTAGTTTGATTTTGAATCCCCACCCCCACCCCCCCCATCTCAGGTTTAAAAATTACCATCTCTGCAGATCAGTACTGTGTGTATAATGTTCATACATTTATACATATTACATATGTGTACATATGTATACAGTTATTACATATACAGTTATTACATATACATATACATGTATACATGTGTATACATGTATACATATACATATACAGTTATTACATATAATGTTCATACATTTCCTTTAACAAAGGATTTTATCCTTTAACAAAGGGTTTTGCATTAAAAAATATAAAGTGAAATCATCATTTCTATGGCTCGTAGCTCCCGTGGATGAGCCTTGTGTGGTTTACATTAGTTGCACATATGCATCCTACGTATATTAACTCAGAGTTCAATGACTGCTCTATAAAAACGTATTTGCTGTTGAGGCAGAAAATTTGGGAAGAACATTTTTGCCTCCTTTGAAAACCTTGAGTGCTTTTGACAGCTGTGTATATGTGTGCTTCCTGTGGGGTTGTGTCGATATCATCCTATAGGCGGACTGAGTGATCGAAACTGTTTCTTGTAGCTCAGTTGAGATTGTGCAACACTGGAATACCAACTTTGGGCAGCTTAAGAATGGTGGACCAGATCACACTTGAGGTTGAACAGAATGTAAATAATCCCGACGGTGGTGGAAGACCCAGACGATATCATGACATAAGCTTTTAGGGACCCATTTGTTCACGAGATGGGATTTGACCTGCTCCAACTGGAGACATTCTGTGGTATATTAAAATTCCTTTGAACAGGCTCTTGCTTTATGGAGAAAACAATCCATGGTTTGGGAATTTGCCAGGTTTGGAGCCCCATATGACAGAGCCAGGTGCCATCATGACCCCCTTCTTAGAACTTTTATTCAGTATTAATTAATGGGCAGTTTACCATATTTACTCCACAGAATCTGTTTCTGGGTTATATAAACTTTCTGATAAATAAGCAATGATTTCTCCATTTTTCATTTTTTTTGAAGAATAGGTACTGTTTGTATGGACATGGGGGAGCATCTTGCTTTTAAGGCCATAAGGGGTGGGCTCCTGGAAGAATCAATAGTCATTTCTTGGTCTATTCTTGGCTTAGTATCTTTCTTTCTTTTTCTTTCCTTCCTTCCTTCCTTTTTTTTTTTTTTTTTTTAAGAAAAGTGAATGGAAAAGTCATTTCTGAAAATAGATCCCGGATGTTTGGAACTCTCTAAGTTTCCTCTTCTCCCTTTTCACTCTGATTCTGAAAGTGGAAATAATGTTTCACCTTCTGTAGTAGGTTCTGCTTCAGGAGCCCATGGGTCAAGTGATGTGTTAAAAGTCACCCGGCGAGCCTGGTGAGTTTCTTCTAGTCCAGGTCCCTTTGCTACTGCTGGTTGCCTTTCCCATACGTTCAGTAAAATTAAGCAGAGTTAAATGCTACTGAATTCAGTTATTCCCATTTAAATCCAGTAAAATGTAGAAGTATTTACAGAGATTCTTGGGAAGGTGGATGGGGAGACCCGGGTTTTCTGGGGGATGGGAGACAGACATATGCAATGAAGACAGTGGTCACCAAGCACCATTGTCAGGTGGTGATGGCTTCTGAGAAAAGGACGGAGGGCTCATTTGAGCCTGCGGGGTCTTTACCTTCTTCCATTGATTTCCTAGGTTGAGGGTTTCTTGCGTGCTCTCTTGGAGCTGGGGAAGAAAAGGAGGCATGTGAGGACAGTGCTGGAGACAGGAAGTGCTGCGTGTTCAGGATAAATGAGGTCAATTTGACTGACCCAGAGTCTTTGTGTAAGGGGGGTGAGCCTTGGGTAACAGCACGCAGAGCTTGGAACCCTCAACTTTGGGCTTGGAGGAGCGAGGACGGTCTTGTGCAGGCTCTCATTTCGCACTGGAAGGCCACAGCTATGGGGACGTCCTGCCGGCAGATGGGCGGACGGGGAGTTGAGCTGGGTCTTCTGGCCCTGGCCCGGAACCAGTGCTCTTTCTGGTATGCCACTCAGCTGCCCAAACCCCACCCACTCTTAAGCATCCTACCTCTGTGTTCGTTCGTTCGTTCGTTCGTTCATTTGGTAACTGTTGCACAGCCTCTCCGTCTCGGGTGCTCTTCCAGGGTTTGAGACTCTAGTGGCGAGCACTAGCAGACGGGCCCCTGCCTCCGTGGGGCTAACACACCTCACCGTGCTGTTCCTGCCTCTTGGTTGTTCCCCACTGAGATCCCTCAGGTCTGTGATGGTGGTCAACAGAAGTGGAGTGCTGACCGTGTGCCAAGCGCTCTAGGTGTTTGTCTGGATGCTTTCACTGAAAGCCCACAGTGGCCGCATGGAGTGTGGGTGGGCAGGTGATGAAACAGGACAGGGAGGTTGACTTAGTAACCTCACTGCCCACAGCCAGAGAGGGGCAGCGTCTGTCTGACTCCAGAGTTGAGCCCACGTCTACTACCTGGACGTGACCCTCCCTTGGCCAGGTAACTGTGCCCCTTGCTCTGTGTTATACCCACCAGTTATTTTTATCTTGCATTCATTGTTGTTTGATATTTTGCCCCCTCTCCCCCACCCCGTGGTAGGTAGAATAATGACTCCCCCAAAGATGTTACAATGACATCTGTAGGTAGGATTAAGTTAAGAATCTCGAGATGAGGTGATTGTTCCCGATTATCCGGGTGGGCCCCATGTAATCATGGACCTTATAAGAGGGAGGCAAGAGGGTTGTTTCCCATTGAGAATGGAAGCATCTGGTCAGCTTGGTGTCTTTGATAATAACGGTGATTGCTGGTGCTTGTAGAATGCTTAGGGGGTACTGTGCTAGTACGCTCGTTACATCCATTTTCTCCCTAGCTCCTCCTAGCAGTTAGGAGTCCTTGTTCCTTTCAGAATAGTGTAGAGTCTCACCTTAGTCATCTGATGTGCTGGCCAAATGTGGGGTGGTGGGTAGGGTGAATTTCCAAGAGAAGAGGCCAGTTGGAAACTCTTGGGAGGTCTTCATGGATGGTGAGGGCCTGATTGAGAGAGATTGGGAGCAGTGGGGCTAGAAAAGGCAGGGATTCTACGAGAGAAACTGTGATGAAAACAAGGGCACGGTATTTAGCTAATACTTGAATCAAGGCAGGTGGAATCGGGAGCTCTTGACAGACATGGTGAGGGCATCTTGAAAGGCTGTTCGTGGAGCTGCGGAATCTCCAGTGTTTTCTACCTGGTGGGCCCTCTTTTTATTTCTTTAAAGGGGCTAAGGAAGTGAGAGGGAAGGAGAAAGGGAGTCGGCTAGGCTGGTCCTTAGGCAGAAAGCCCTGCACTCGGGTGGGTGAGTCATCGAGCCAGGCGGGAGATCTTCTGGTGGGTCTTATGCGCCAGCCGCGGCACCACCAGGAGATCGAGCACTGCCAAGGTGGGCACGGCATTGCCATGGTGTGGGAAGCTCAGCCAGGACACCGGATAGCCACCGTGGGAGACGGACCCCTTCTGCCCGTGGAGCTCTGTGCCACGGGAAGGTGCTCGTCTCCAGTGCGGGGCAGGCCTCTGAGGGTAAGGATCCACTGGATTTGCCCTGAAAATTCTCCCCGCTTAACAAAAATTGAGATAAGATTTACTTACTCTAAAATGTACCATTTCAAAGTACACTGTGTAGGTAGTGGCTTCTAGTATATTCACAAGGTTGTGCCATCATCACCACTAACTCCAGAACTTTTCCTTCACCCCAAAAAGAAACCCTGTACCTGTTACCCAAAGTCACTCTCCACCGCCCCCAGCCCCTGGCAACTGCTAATCTGCTCTCTGTCCCTGTGGATTTGCCTGTTCTGGACATTTCATCTAAGTGGAGTCATACGCTCTGTGGCCTCCCGGGTCTGGCTTATTTTGCTCAGCATGATCTCTTCGAGGTTTATCCGTGTCGCAGCGTGGATCGGTGCTTCCTTCCTTTTCGTTGCCAAGTACGGCCCCACCGGGTGGCTAGGGCACAGCATTAGAGGCTGCCCTCAAGTGCCGTCCTTGTCCAGGTGTCCCTACAGACTATAGGAAGTGGCCGTGGCTTGAATTCCACCCTGTCAACTGCAGCTGTTCTACTCACAGAAGAATGACCCTTCCTATGTTTACAGTGTCAGAATGTAAACATGACCTCGTGTATTCCCTGAAAAACACGAGGCTTGGGCTGGCTGTGATCAGCTGTTGTCTGTTCTCATTTGCTCGCTGCTTGTTGTGGCCCCTCCGTAGTGCTGTCCATGGTTGAACCGGCTGGGGGGGGTGGGGGGGTCTTCCGAGTCCCGGCGCCCTCTGCACGTGGCGCCCAGGTAGCCCGTGTTTTAGGTTTGAGTTTCTATTCCCTGACACGAGCCTTGAGTAGATTGCTGTTTCCGAAGATGATGTCACAGCTCCACACGGTGTTACGATGTTGGGCTTAGGTAGGTGTGTTCAGTTCTGTCACTGCGCTTGGAATTTCAGAATTTTGACAAATGGCTCTTTGTTGCGTGCTGTTTGGGAACTGCTCATTCCGGCTCTTGGGAAAATGTTTTCTGGCCCTTTTCCCCCAGGTCTCCGTTAATCCTGGGAAGTGTCTGTGATCTTGGGACGGACGGGAGAGCTCAGGTGAAGCCCGTGAGGATTTGGAATGGGGGGAGTTTGGCCCAGGACAGCTGGCGGACCTCGCCTGGCAGGTCAGGGCCGGGGCCAGGGTCACGCCCGCCTGGCCGGCCAGGTCCCGATGTGCAAGGTGGGGCCTGGCACTCAGAGCCCAGTGCAGGGGGGAGGGGAGGTCTGGCTGAGGCCGCACACCTTTGTTGCACCCTCGCTCCATTCTCTCTCCCTTGTCCAGAAATGCCCTTCCTGCACGCCGGCCCACTTCTCAGAGAAGAGAAGCGGGTTTAAAGGGGAGGGTGATGCTGTCCCGATGGGCCCTTCTGCAGCCTGCGGGACTTGTTTGTGACGTCTGATGCACTTCACGTGACTGATCAGCTGATGGACGTGGGCGAGCCGCGGGAACCTTGGTAAAAATCCGTTGTTTGGCACCACGGCAACTGTGGCCCCTCACTTGGCGCCGTGCTCCTGTGCACAGCTGTGCGTGGAACCGACTGTGGCTGCCCTTTCACGTGTCGAGGCCCACAGGGACCTGGGGTGTTCCTTCTGTTCCACGGGGAAGCCACTGAAGAGTTCCTGCCACCCGAGAACGAAACCGTGCATGAACACGCAGAGTGCGTGCAAATCCCCGCCTGCCCCTTCCCAGAGGGAGCTCCCATAACCTCTTGCTGTGTGTCCTTTGGTTCCTTCTCGACACTCTGCCGAAACACATATGCTTGAACCTGGACCTCTGTCTGGGGATTTTACAGAAACGGGATCATGCTATCGACTTGCCCCCGTGGCTTGACACTGTCGCTTAATGATAAGTCCCGGTGCTCTTGCCACTGTTGGAATATTACGGATCTACCACCGTTGTTTTCCATGTCGTTGTACTGAGGTACGTTTCATAACAGAATTACTCATTTTAAAGTGAGCCACTCCGTGGCATTCAGTTCGGTCACCGTGTCGTGCGGCCGCCCCCGCTGTCCAGTTCCATAAACCTTTCCTTCACCCCGGTAGGATACCCTGTCCCCATTAAGCAGCCACTGTCCGTTCCCTCCCCACCCCCCGTGGGCCCTGGCAGCCCCAGGCTGCTTTCAGGCCCTCTGGCTTTGCCAGTTCTGGACATTGCCTCCAAATGGAATCATATGATCTACAGGTGTCCCATCCCCTGGGCAGGGGACTTGGGTTCCATTACCTCCCCAAGGGCTCTTACGGTTGGCCCCATCCCTGGGGGCCATTTCCCCATTAACCACCCGCCAGCCCGAGGAAGGGTGAGGGGGAAGGGCCATCAGTGATATTAAGGTGGTGGTGGTGGTGGTTGTTCTAAACAAAATGGAGAAGCATAAATAAGTGAAAGGGTTTATTTCAGTTCCATAAAATGGATGAATGAATGAATGAATGAATGAATGAATGAATGAATGGAATCGTACGCTATGTGGCCTTTTGTGTTGGGCTTCTTTCATCTAGCCTAATGTTTTTGTGGCTCATCCCCATTGTAGGGGTCTGGTTTTATGCTTCTGCTTCTGGTTTAATACGAGGATACGCCCTCACGTGATCCTAACTGAGGGCAGCTGCGTGAACTTGCCCGCGGGAGCTGCCAGCACATTCTAAGAAAAGTCAATTGACAATCAAAGAAAAGAGATTTTTGCTTTTCGTTTGTTCCCTAATTTAGCCTTTAATTTGTTACTTTGAGAAAGAGAGAAATGTAAAATCTTTCACATTTCTCTTCAACGTGAGGGACAGGGAGCCAAAAAAACTGATATGTACAGTAAGACTTTTCAATAACCTAGATGCAAAGAGAAAAATCAAAACAACCCCAAACAAACAAACAAACAAACAAAAACCCCGATCTAGATGCTACGTCTGTGCCGGGGGCCATGGAGAGTAACAAATGAACATCCCCTAGCCGCTTTCCTCGGGGAGATGGAAACGCCGCTGGGGAAAACAGAAGAACCCACGTGGAATAATAAGCCGGTGCCGGGGTGGTTCGCGGTGGGCTGTCAGGACCGCGGCAGCCCTGGAGCCCGACGACGCGGGCACCCCAGGTCAGCGCCTGCCACCAGCGCCGTGCTGCCGTGCAAATCCCTGAACTTCCTTGTGCCCAGAGTTTCTTACTTGTACAAGGAGAAGGGCAATACTTGTCGTTAGATGGACCAGCGTGTAAGTGTAGGTTCTTTTCCAGATGCAGTGGCCGGCCCCGGGAGGTCTTAGGAGAGGGGGGGGGCCCAGCATCTGTTCCTGGGCAGCCTGTGGGATAAGAATGGGTTTTCCATTTGCAAATGGTTGAATAAAAAGAAGAGTAGTATTTTGTGAAATTTATGTGACATTCGGATTTCAGCGTCCACGAATAAAGTTTCATTGGAGCTTAGCCGCACACTCCGTGGCTGCTTTCGAGCTACAACTAACTACGAGGACAGAGTTGAGTGGCTGGGCAGAGACCGTGGGGGCCGCAAAGCCGAAAACGTTACTGTCTGGCTCTTTACAGAAAAAGTGTGCTGATCCCTGATCTTAGAAGACAGGATTGGGGCGCCTGGGTGGCTCAGTCAGTTAAGCAGCTGACTTCCGGCTCAGGTCATGTTCTCACGGTTCGTGAGTTCGAGCCCCGCGTCGGGCTCCGTGCTGACAGCTCAGAGCCTGGAGCCTGTTTCGGATTCTGTGTCTCCCTCTCTCTCTCTGCCCCTCTCCCACTCGGTCTGTCTGTTTCTCTAAAAAATAAATAAAAACGTTAAAAAACAATTTTAAAAAAAGGATTAATTAAGGTCAGGGGACCTGTGGTCAGGGGACCATTGGTCAGGGGACCTGTGGGGGGTGGCACAGGATAAGACCTGAAAACCCCAGTGGGAAGTCTAACCAGAGGAAAGGGGCATGGAATCATAAAAGCCAGTGGGGACCTTAATTTAGTCAAGGAACTCCTCCATAGAAACTTCTTCGGAAAAGGATGTTGTAGGGGTGCCTGGGTGGCTCGGTCTGTGAAGCATCCGACTTCGGCTCTGGTCACGATCTCACCATTTGTGAGTTCGAGCCCCGCGTCAGGCTCTGTGCTGACAGCTCGGAGCCCGGAGCCTGCTTCGGATCCTGTGTCTCCCTCTCTCTCTGCCCCTCCCCCGCTCACACTCTGTTTCTCTCTCTCTCAAAAATAAACAAACATTAAAAAAACAAAAAGGACGTTGTATCTGTCATATGACAACCGGTAGAGTTAGATTACATCATTTAAATAGGATGCGAATTAAGACTGTATAAGAAGGCAGGAAAATAACCACATTTAAAAAGATTTTCACTTGGGGCGCCTGGGTGGCGCAGTCGGTTAAGCGTCCGACTTCAGCCAGGTCACGATCTCGCGGTCCGTGAGTTCGAGCCCCGCGTCGGGCTCTGGGCTGATGGCTCAGAGCCTGGAGCCTGTTTCCGATTCTGTGTCTCCCTCTCTCTCTGCCCCTCCCCAATTCATGCTCTGTCTCTCTCTGTCCCAAAAATAAATAAAAACGTTGAAAAAAAAATTTAAAAAAAAAAAATAAAAAAAAAAATAAAAAGATTTTCACTAAAAATACATTTTTAATTCTGGGGATCCACTGCACAGCACTGTTATTATAGTGAACGGTACCGTGTCATATGCTCGAATCGCTAAGAGAGTAGATCTTAAATGGTGTCACCACAAAGAGGAAATGGTAATCGGGTAACGTGATGGAGGTGTTAGCACACGCTATGGTGATAATCATATTGCCATATATAAGCCTATCGAATCATCATATTGTACACCTTGAACTTACACTATGTTATATGTCAATTACATCTCAGTAGAGCTGGGAAAAACACAGTTAAAAAAAGCTAAGGTTTGAAGGTGCAAAAAAACCTTAGTTCCTGGGAGAATTTTGAGTAAAGGACTCATTCTTTTGTGCTCCTGGGTAAGTGGACCCGCCCCCCTGTACTTTATGAACTGAAGTGGGTTTTAAAGGCCCGTTAAGAGAATTGTGTGTGTGCACATATGTTGCTTGCTAAGAACACGCAGATGGAAAGAAGAAACCCAGCTGTTCTCTGCCCCTCCACACCCCCCTTCACAGGCCTGGAGAGGCAGAAAAGACCCCCTGGGACCAGTGTTACAGGGAGGGCCCTTCATTAGCCTGTTCCTCTTCAGAGCAAACCAAGACGCAGAAAGAAGTTGGTAGGATTCCGTTTATATAGCATTCTTTTTTTTTTGTTTCTTTATTTTTGAGAGAGAGACAGAGTGCAAGCAGGGGAGGGGCAGAGAGAGAGGGAGACACAGAATCCGAAGCAGGCTCCGGGCTCTGAGCTGTCAGCACAGAGCCCGACGCGGGGCTCGAGCTCCCAAACTGTGAGATCGTGACCTGGGCCGAAGTCGGATGCTTAGTCGACTGAGCCACCCAGGCGCCCCGATAGCATTCTTAAAATGATAACATGGAGTTGGAGAGCACATTAGTGGTTGCTGAGGGTTAGGGATGGGGGGCAGGGGTAGGTGTGGCTATAAAAGTGGCTCGAGGGAGGCATGTGGTGGCAGGATATTTCTACATCTTCATTGTGGTTATGGAAACTACACATGTGGGGAAATGACACGGAACTAGTACACAATGTGTACAGCCACTCACGTGCACACGGATGTGCACATGAACTCTGAGTAAGCCGTGTGGGCTGTGTGGGTGTCGGTCCCCTGGTTTGGCCTTGTGCTGTAGTTGCGCAGGGCGTGACATGGGGGGAAACTGGGTAAAGGAGCCTCCCTTCCACAGAAGGAGCAACTTTCTGTGAATCTGTTATTTCAAAATAAAAAGCAAAAGGAAAGAAAAGTGAGAGAATGAAGGGACCAAGCAGTTATAGTTTTGTTTTGTTTTTTGATTTAAACCATCTCCTTTCCTTTAACTTATTTAGATTTTACTCTCCTTTTCTACACAATACCTACCATGCAGTGGGTGCTCAGTAAATGTTTTTTGAATGTAATTATGCATGTAGAAGCAGGTTTTTTAAAATGTTTATTCTGAGAGAGAGAGAGATTCAGAGAGAGCGGGGAGGGGCAGAGAGAGAGGGAGAGAGAATCCCAAGCAGGCTCTGTACTGTCAGAGTAGAGCCTGACGTGAGGCTCGATTTCACAAACCGTGAAGATAGCGACCTGAGCCGAGATCAGGAATTGTACGCTCAACCGACTGAGCCACCCAGGTGCCCCCCTAGAAACAGGTTTGACTTACTTGTGTATTTCTGTGTTCCACTTAGTTTTTCTCAAATATTCTAGAATTCTCAAGAGCAGCCGTCTTTGCCTGCGGTCAGAGCCCCTGCTTTGTTGGAGTGCCCACCCTTGCCTTGGCTCAGGGGATGTTATCCTCTCTGCAGCTCCTGCTGAAGTCCTGCTCGCTCAGAGCCGGTGGGTCTCCGCTGGGAGTGGGTTTGCCCCTGCGGGGCCATTTGGCCACGTCTGAAGACATTTTTGATCATCACAGCTGGGGAGTGGGGATGGGGTGCGACTGGCATTTAGGAGGTGGAGGCCAGGGAAGCTGCTGGATGTCCTCCAGTGCATAGGACAGCCCCCAGCACCACGAGGAGTTATTTGGCCCCAAGTGGCAGTAGCCGGGCCTGCCTGCGTTTGGCCGAGGCAGGAGCACGTGGCCCAGAGCTGTGCCGTGAGCGCAGGGGGAGGTGCGGGACAGCCAGAGTTGAGGACAAGGCTCCTCGTTCCTGCGGACCTGCGTGGAAGCGACTCCTCCTTCTGCTAACCCGTCTCCACCTACATCCGGAGCTGGGTGGTTACGTCGCTGCCACAGAAGCCAGGAGGGAGCTGGCCGAGAAGCCCAGGGTGGCGGAGAGAAAAGGCTGCACCCTTGGTAAGGTGGATGGTAGCTGATTGAAGAAGGTTCTAGAGCTACCTGCCCGCAGCACCTTTTCTTACATGAAATGTGAACTAACAGTGTCTACTTAACCCTCCAAAGCCGGTTGAACTGGGGTCTCTGTCACTTGCGGCCAGCAGAGCCGTCCTCGCTCGTGTGTGTCTATCTCGTGGCGTCTGCAGTTTCCATCACGGACATTCTTTTTTTTTTTTAATTTTTTTTTTCAACGTTTTTTTATTTATTTTTGGGACAGAGAGAGACAGAGCATGAACGGGCGAGGGGCAGAGAGAGAGGGAGACACAGAATCAGAAACAGGCTCCAGGCTCTGAGCCATCAGCCCAGAGCCCGACGCGGGGCTCGAACTCACGGACCGCGAGATCGTGACCTGGCTGAAGTCGGACGCTTAACCGACTGCGCCACCCAGGCGCCCCCATCACGGACATTCTTACTGGGGGTGCAGGCTGCCACGGAGCGTCTGGGCCTCATCTCATAAGTAGTCCTCTGTTTTTGACCCTTTAGACTGTCCCTTGATATTTGTGATTATATAAGTACTATAATTATAGTGCTGCTTAGGTGCAATTATTTTCTCAGCAGCAGTGCTTTCCCCCGCGTTTGCTTTAGGAGATAGCTAAAGGCCTGGGCTGAATGCAGACCAGTGGTTGGTTGGTTGGTTTTAATACACATCTGTGTTGGAATGTTTTAGAATTACAGAAGAGTTGCAAAGATGAGACAGCTCCCCCCATTGTTAATATCTTATATCACCATAGTGTACTTGTCAAAACTAAGAAGCCAGTTTGGATATGTTTCTGTTCATAAAACTCCAGACATTATTTGGATTTCACCAGGTTTTTCCACTAATGTCTTTTTTCTGCTCCGAGAGTTTTTAGAAATATTAAGTTGTTGGCATTTGGATGCCTCAAGCCGACTATTGTATGTTTCTCTTATCTCTCTCTTGTGGGTGTTCATTTATCTTCCGTGCACTTGACAGACTTGTTAGAAGTGCTCCCAGGCTGCTTTTCATTTAGGCTCGTGACGTCGTATGGCATCCATTGAACAGTGGAGGTTCGTGAAGAACCTTCTTTGCTTTCTCCAGCTCTTCCTCGGCCTCCCACCCATCCTAGCATTAAACTGTGGTGTGCAGTCACTAGATACAGCCCCCAAGTACCCAGCGGGTTTCACATGAAAAGGGAAGGGATCAATGAACCTCGAAGACACGATGCTGAGTGAAAGAAACAGACACATAAGACGGCACAACGTCCCCCAAAGGCAAACCCATAGCGATAGAAAACTAGTTGTTGCCTGAGGCCGGAGGTGGGAAAGGGAGCTACCTCCGCGATGAGAACGTTCGAACGCTGGATTAGGTTTTGTACAACTCGGCACGTTTACTAAGAATCAGTGAATTGTATACGTAAAAAGGGAGGGTTTTATGGTATGTAGATTATACCTCAATAAAATTGTTTTGAAAAAATCTTATAAAGCGAACCTGTTCTTACATTCCAGTGCCTATCTTGCTTTGGTGGTGGGACGGACCAGGCTAATGTCAATGAGAGTTGGCAGCCGCTCGCCACGCAGAAGGCTTCCGGGCTCCTCAGAGTGTCCATACGATGTAGCGTTTTGTATGTCAGCTCTGCTGCAATGGACAATAAAAAAAAGCTTTTGGAAATGTCCCTGAAGTCACCAGGTACCCTTAAGAAGCCGTATGCTAACATTGTCCAGGAGTGTGGCCAACTGTAAGGGGAGACCACCGCCACGAACAATCTGGTGATCATCACTCGATCAAAAACATAGGTGGTTTTCATGAAGGCACCTACCTCCTTCATTCAGAGGAATTTTCCTTCTAGGAGGACTCACCGGCGCTGCTTTCTGTTTTATTTTATTTTATTTTATTTTATTTTTTTTTTAAATTTTTTTTTTCAACGTTTATTTATTTTTGGGACAGAGAGAGACAGAGCATGAACGGGGGAGGGGCAGAGAGAGAGGGAGACACAGAATCGGAAACAGGCTCCAGGCTCCGAGCCATCAGCCCAGAGCCCGACGCGGGGCTCGAACTCACGGACCGCGAGATCGTGACCTGGCTGAAGTCGGACGCTTAACCGACTGCGCCACCCAGGCGCCCCTCTGCTTTCTGTTTTAGAAGAGTTGATGTGACATCTGATTATGTGGCAGTGTTTGGGTTGTAATGCAGTTTGTGGCTGAAGGGTCGATTGATACTTGGGCCTTTATTTTTAAAATTTATTATTATTATTATTATTTTTTTGGTGTTTACTTTTGAGTGAGCGTGTGAGCAGGAGAGGGGCAGAGGGAGAGCAGGGCAGAGGATCCAAAGCGGGCTCTGCACTGACAGCAGAGAGCCCAACGCGGGGCTCAAACCCACGAATCGTGAGACCATGACCTGAGCCGAAGTCGGACGCTTAACGGACTGAGCCACCCAGGCGCCCTGATACTTGGGCCTTTAAATGTCAGCATTCTTCTCTTTCACACATTTTTTTGGAAGAAGCTCTTAAAATTGTACTACATGCTTCTTGTTTCTTGGGTGTATTAAAATGTGACATTTTCTTGATAGTTACGGTTTGTATGGGTGAACAGGGCCGTTGATATGTCCTGAAATGGACCACTAACCATAGGGACCACCCAAGTGTGCTTAGCCCTCATTTTAGACGTAGACATCTTGAGTCTGACTCCTGGCTCTGCCGTTCGGTGTGTGCCCTAGGGCAGTATTTGGGCTCTCTGAGCCTTAGTTTCCTTTTCCATAAAATGGGGGCACTTAGGTCAATGTCTAGTGCATAGTAGACACATTTTAATTGTTCTTGTGATCATAGTAAATAGTCTTTCAGCATTGTGGGTCTTCAAAGTCTTTTTTCTTCTGCCTATCAAATTTTTCTCTCTCCATTATCTCTCTTCCGCTTCTGAGTTGCTTGCTTATTTTCTTTGTAGTTGTGTGGCCCTGGGGACCCACCAGTGTAAAGGCAGGCACTCAGAGTTCATGATAACTATTTTTCCTCTCTGCTTGAAGCTGTTCTTTGCATTCTCTTGGTTTTGTGGGCTGAGTGAATGAAGTTGCTGGGAGTGAAATGTTACTAAAGAGAGTGAACAGATTAGAGCAGGGCCATCAAACTTTCTTGGTAAAGGGCTAGAGAGAAAATATTTTAGGCTTTATAGGCCACGGGGTCTCTGTTGCAGGCACTCAACTCTGCTGTTGTAGCTCAAAAGTAGCCAGAGGCTATCCCTAAATGTGGATGGGCCTGGCTGTGCTTCAGTAAAGCTTTATTTATGAAGACAAGAAACAGGCTGAATTTGGCCCACAGGCCCTACTTTGCCAATCCGAGAAATGATGTCATGCTTGTTTGTGTACCGTGTCGACACAACCGAAGCTTCTACATGTTTAACTTTCGTTGTCATTGTATTAGCTTGGATATAAATCTGAAAATACCCCAAATATATACCGAATTATTGGTTTCCAGGTTTCAGCATCATCTTGTTCTGGAACTTGGTATTTGTAGCACTCAGTGATGTTGGGGACTTTCAAAGAATTCACGTCATATGATTAGATCTTGTTCCGTAATTAATGTTGGATACTTAATATTGGACAGATATTAAGACCAGGAGAAGTTGATTCAAGGTCAAGGTCTTCAGCTACATCTTCTCAGCAACCTTGTGCACTATCTACACAGTTTTCGTGTGTGTATTAATAGCTTTTGGCTGCACATTATTTATTTATTGAGAGAGAGAGAGACAGCGCTCGAGCACGCACAAGTGAGGGAGGGAGGGGCCGAGGGAAGAGTCTTAAGCAGGCTCCACCCTCAGTGCGGAGCCCGACGTGGGTTTTCATCTCATGACTGTGCCATCAAGAGTCAGATGCTTCACCAGCTGAACCACCCAGGTGCCCCAGGCTGGATATTTGACAGACAGACTTACTTTGGGGATGAAATTAAGTTTACCCAAAACGCTGTGCTATTTGGGCCTTGGAAGGGGGACTCTCAGAGCGCATGTCCGTAGCACCGCCTCTGGAAAGTCCTCACTCCTGCGCGGCTCACCTGCCGGCGGTGGGAGATGGGTAAGTGGGTGGACCGGGGCTGCAGGGAGGCAGCGAGAAACCGTTAACATTCACTTCAACAGTTAACTTAGATATTTTCCTAGCAGCATGTGGCCACAGCTGTAAAAGCTATCCCGGCCCTCAGGTTCACCGATTCCACCAAAACCAAGGCTGTCAGCTGGGGGCGGTTTCACCCTCCAGGGGACGCGTGGCAATGTCTGGAGACGGTTCTGGTGGTCGCAGTTTGTGGGGAGGGGTCGGTACTGGCGTGCAGGGGGCGGAGGCCGGGGATGCCGCTCGATGTCCCACAGGGCACAGGGCAGCCGCAGCAGAGAGTGACCCGGCCCCTGTGCCAGCGGCGCTCAGGCTGCGACCCTGCTCGCGGGGGCACGCCGATGCCCATATGATGTCACAAATTGTTGTGTTTAGAAACTGAGGTTTTATTATTAAGAGCAAGTGGTGGCTGGTGGTTGCTTTCTAATGGTTGGATGGTTTGGGGTCTAAAGCAATAAGGCACAAGCCTGCGGTGGCCGGCGCGGCAGAGCTTCGTCACCGGGTGACTTTTCTTCAGAAGCGCCGTGGCGCCGTGTCGTTGGCCGTCCACGGACTGCTTCCGAACGCGTCGCACCCGGATCATTCTGTGATTGATCTGGCCCCGGGTTAACCGAGACCGTCATCCCCTGAATCTCAGTGTTAAAAGCCAAGACATCAGAAACCGAAGCGTCCCTCCACCGGGATCCTACACCTCCCGAACGTCAGCGTGCAGATGGCACATTGACAAAAATGTCGAGGATTACCAAGAATAGCTTCTTGCACTCACACGCACGCGGCAGGGAGGACAGAGCGGCGTTTGCTTCTCCAGGCCAGAACCAGCGACTCCTCTTGGAGCAGCTCCCCACGCTCGGCTCTGTCTTGGAACCGTAGACACACCCACTTTCAACTTTTAAATACAGATTCGTGTACTTATTAGCCATTATACCTTTAAAATGATTAATTAGCATTTTTCTTAGGCCGTATATCACCCAGCCCCTTTAAAAATATGGGTCACCCTGAAGTTCTCTATAAACACGTAACTGATGAGACGCACGTTTCCCTGAGTCATCGCCGGCATCTCAGTTTGAAATCTGGTGCCAGCTCAGTAAATACTCGGGATCAAAGTCTGCGCTTCCTTCAGATGGGCTGATTTTTATCTTGTGTAAAGTGGAGAGACCTATCACGTTCTTTCCATCTGTTTTGGGGTGGCTGGTAGCCACTTTTTCGTCGGTTGCAGTGGCTGCCATCGCTTTTTGCACCGGGGAAAATAACACCCTTGGCACGCTTTTGTTGTTGTCAGGGTTAGAAAACCATGTGGATTAATCCCAGCCGGGTGGTGGGGGAAGGAGCAAGAGCTAAGCTGGTTCTTCCACCTTCCAGAGCTGCGGGATTAGTTCCTGGAACACTCACCAAGCTCATGGCAGTTTAAACGACTTGGATTGCACAGGAGCTGGTCAGTGTCACCGCTGAGCTCTTCATCGATGGTGTGACAGAAAATAACAAGCATGCCGCTGAGTCGTTCCTCTTCTTCCCAGGATCGTTTTTTTTTTTTTTTTATTTTTCTTTAAATTTTATTTTTGAGAGAGAGAGAGAGACAGAGTGCGAGCGGGGGAGGGGCAGAGAGAGCCGGAGACAGAATCCGAGGGAGGCTCCAGGCTCTGAGCGGTCCGCGCAGAGCCTGACGTGGGGCTCGAACTCACGGACCGCGAGATCATGACCTGAGCCGAAGTCAGACGCTCAACCGACGGAGCCACCCAGGTGCCCCCTTCCCAGGATCCTTTTTTACATTTCACTGGTGGCTGGTTGCTTTACCTCTCCACCCAGAGTAGAAGAAGGTGCTTTGGCGTATATAGAACTGGTAAAAGAAATGAAAATGGACAATTTTCCGTGAAGCCGACCAATGACATGGTAGTAACACAGGCATGTGAGTTACTGGAATTGGTTTTGTAAAGCAGTCAGCTGGTCACGTTTGCAAAGCTGGGAGGTGTAAGTGGTTGGGGTTTTTTTTGTCACCCAAACAGTAGCCCTACATTAAAGTTGAACATTCTTGTATTAATTAATGGGTTCCAAAGAAACTGAAGTTCTTTGTTCTTCCCGTGAAAGTAAAGGTGAAATGAAAGTGTGACCTTTAGGCCGTCGTTCTTTTCATAATTAGGTCTTACACACGCTAGAAAGATAGGATCGAAGAACTCTCCAGAAGCAAGGAAAAGAAAGTGCTAGAGAAAGTACTCGATCGCAGTGCGGTTTGTTTATAAAGGAGTAAATGAATGCTATGTGCGGTGGTCCCTCTTGGTAACTACCTCCCCTCCGGTGGAATTGTGTCATAAAACGGTGTCTCACCATCTCTGGTCAGTATTCAGAAAACGAGATCTCTGAAATACCAGCAGGAACCGTCTACCGTGCCAGAGGCCGAGCAGCATGGGCTTGACGCCACAGGCATATTTCTGTTCCGAGGTGGCCCTTGCCCCTCAGGTGTCCTCAGGAATCTCAGACTGTGTGTTGCCATCGACAGTCACGGGGCCAGGTCCTTTCGGCCCGATGCCGTCTCCAGCCCTGGACGGTTAGCCGGCTCACGGTTCGAGCGGTCGGCCTTTGGCTGGGCTAGCCTGGGCTGCCGCTTCCAGCTCCCCTACCCCCTTTGGTCCTGGTTGGTTCCCCTAAGAGTCCATTATCGTTTGCTCTTATTTCATGTTCATCACGAACACGTCATGCTCAGTGCTTACTGAGGACACCCGTCCAGTTTGCATTCATCTGTGTAAATTGCACTCTGGGTCCTTCCATCAGTGTGGGGGCATGATTTTAAATGGGCACACTGTCCTGGTTATGTTGCTCTTGAGTGCCCTGTAGCTGGGATTTTGTCACGGCTTTGTATTTCTGAATGTTATGTGTCTATTTATATTTTTGAAAAATGCGTTGATTTTTTTTTTTTTCAAGAGAGAGGGAGGGACAGCATGCCATACTCTTTACCCAGGATGAGTGCAGCATCAGGTAAAACCCTGAGGTCTTAGCCACCGAAATGCTCTCATTTCTGTATTAATTTAAAGTTGCACATATGTTGGGGCGCCTGGGTGGCTCCGTCGGCTGAGCGTCCGACTTCGGCTCAGGTCATGATCTTGCGGTCTGTGAGTTCGAGCCCCGCGTCGGGCTCTGTGCTGACAGCTCAGAGCCTGGAGCCTGCTTTGGATTCTGTGTCTCCCTCTCTCTCTGCCCCTCCCCCGCTCATGCTCTGTCTGTCTCTCTCTGTCTCTCTGTCTCTCTCTGTCAAAAATGAATAAAACATTAAAAAAAATTAAAAAATAATTTAAAGTTGCACATATGCATATGTGCAACCTGGTGCTTTTCAAACCTAGATGCAAGATCAACCTGGGGTGCTGTATATTTGTGTTTATTTGCATTTACACACACACACACACATACACACAGCACTACCCTAGGAGATTCTGATCAGCAGGGTCCAAGAGGAAGCCCCCTTTGACCCATTTCTCTCCTATTTTTACACTTGATCTTAGGCAAAAGGCCGAGAAGCGATTCTCCTATTTTTAAAGACTGAGGTAGAATTCACATAACATGAAATTAACCACTAGCCTTTCCCCCCACCCCCCACTAACCATTTCAAATGGTTAATCCAGTGGCATTTAGTATGCTCACAGTGTTGTGCAACCGCTGTCTTCTATCTAGCTCCAAGATATTTTCACCACCAAAAAGAAAACCTTGTACCCATTAAGCTGTCACCCCTCATTCCTCCCCCCTTTCAGCTCCAGGCTGCTTTCTGTCTCTATTGTTTGCCAGTTCTGGACGTTTCGCATAAGTGGAATCATAGACGATACGGTCTTTTGGGTCTTGCATGATGTTTTCAAATTCATCCATGTCATAGCAGAGATTGGGGTCTCATTCTTCTTACGGCCACCTACTGTTGCATTACACGGAGCACCCCACTGTGTCCCTTTGTTCGTTCACGGACACTTGGGTTGTTTCTGCCTTTTGGCTGTGGTGGATAGAGCTACTGTGAACACGCACTGCCGGTGTCTGTTTGCAGACCTGCTCTCAGGATCGCTGGGTACGTCCCTGGGATTGGATTCGTTGGGTCGTATGATAATTCTACGTTTCACTTTTGGAAGAACGACCCAACTGTCTTCCACTGTGGCTGCGCCATTTTACAGCCCCACCAGCAGCGTATGAGGGTTCCAGTTTCTCCATACCCACGTCAGTTCTTGTTATGTCCTGTTTTCTTGTTTGCTTGCTTTCTTGCTTTTTAAAAAGAAGGCCATCCTAGTGGGCATGAAGTGGTATCTGTTGTGGTTTTCATGTGCATTTCCCCGATGACTAATGATGGTGAGCCTCTTTTCATGTGCCTGTTGGCCATTTGTATGCCTTGGAGAAATATCTATTCAAGCCTTTTGCCCGTTTTTACATTGGGTTGTTTGCCTTTTTGTCGTTAAATTTGACAATTTGCTTCTACTCCCTGGATATTAGACCCTTATTGGACGCTATGATTTGTAACTGGTGTCTGTTTTGGAAAAGTTCTGGTGGGTTCAATTAGCGCAGATCTGGACCAGTGATTCTTGAGGCATCCTACAACACCTAGAAAGCTTTCTAAAAACAAACCGACCCCCTCCAAAGTGCAGCCTCCTACCCTCAAGCTACCCTGGGTTCTGATAAGCCCCCTCTCCCCCCACCCCAAACAAATAACCACATGGCAAAGCAGCGGTTAGAGGTGCCCGATGACCTAACTGAATGGACAGGTGTCATTAAAACAGAGAATCCAGCAGTTCATAGAGAATCCGCCAGCATCGGCTCCCCGCTCCCCCTTCTCCAGAATGTTCTGGGCGTTCGGTAAATGTGCAGCAGGCCGCCCTTCCTCATGCTCACGCACATTACAGGATGGCCTGGGCCTCCCGAAGGACCGGCACCGAACCTGCCATGTTGTTTGGCCTCTCAGGTAACAATTCATCTGCCTGTTTCTCCTGTGCCCTGGGGGAAGGGCACCTCAGCATTGCCGTGTAAACCCTTGAGCTGCGTGCTCATGTTTCTTTTCAGTTTCTTCTGATGGAGAGAGCACTATTGGTGCTTGCTTGAAACGTCATCTTAATCATGTTAATGTGGGATACTGTGGTTTTCCTCTCGAAAGAAACACATTGTCAGCCTGGGTTCCCTCTACCTTCTGTACCCTTAACTGCAAAGGATGGCTGAAAGCTTGGCTCAAAACCGAGAGGGTAGGATGGTTCTGGGTCCGTTGGTGGAACTTTCTAGTGAAAGAAGTTCTCATCTGATAGGAAGCTGGGCGTGGGGGTGGAGAGGGCGAGATCCCCAGGGTTCTCTGCTTCATAGGAATCTCTTTATTTATTTATATGTATTTTTTAATGTTTTAATTTTGTTTTTGAGAGAGAGAGACAGAGCACGAGCAGGGGAGGGGCAGAGAGAGGAAGACACAGAATCCGAAGCAGGCTCCAGGCTCTGAGCTGTCAGCACAGAGCCCGATGTGGGGCTCAAACTTGGGAACCGCGAGATCGTGACCTGAGCCGAAGTCAGACGCTTAACCGACTGAGCCACCCAGGCGCCCCTGCTTCGTAGGAATCTCTTAAGAGAAAATATCTTCCGCCGATGCTTGAGCCATCCTTTACCACCTTGGCGGGTCCCTTCTTGTTCCTGGGTTCATAGGGGCTGAGAGCCTGTCATGTTCTGTGTACATGGTTCTTCCTTCCCGTGCCCTCCGCTCCAGTCTGCCACCTGCACTGCTCCTCCCATGTCTCCAGCTGGTGGTAAAATGACTTAACTTCCATACAAACTTTGGGAACCACATAGGGACTCCTAAGAATAGATTCTGATGGATGGGAAAAGAAAAGAAAAAGATCGCCTCAAAGGGATTCAGTGCCACAGCAGTGCATGTGTTTTATTAAATTCCACGTTACGGTGCAAGGTAGTTTTGCTGGGCGGTTTTTATGGGATCCTTATGTGTTGCATCACATTTAGCCTTAGAGGAAGAACGCAACAAAATGTGTTTTGAATAATCGCCTGGTCAGCCATACGTCTCCTGCTTATTAGCACGTGCCCTCTGTACCAGTTTTAAAAAATCAATTACTATTTTGGAACTACCGTCTCCCTGCGAAAAAGGAGAAGCTGGCCCTGGGGTACGTGTTGCATTTCATTGTTACTCCGTGCAGAAGCCTATCTTCGTGAAATGTAGGTAGCCCGCGTACTTGGTTGGCGCTTTTCTTTTCTTGCCTTTTTGTCAGACCATATGCCTTCTGGGGCTTGCCCTCGTCTGCTTCCTAGAGCGTTTCCTGCACTTGGCACGTGGCAATGCCGTCCCCTGGGTAGGAGGAGAGATAATTGTTTGATTATAGCTCCAAAGATATTTTAAGTATTCAAGGTGGAATTCTCGGTTTGAAAAGCAGATGCTGGGGGGCACCTGGGCAGCTTAGTCGGTTGAGCGTCCGACTTCGGCTCAGGTCACGAGCCTACGGTTTGTGAGTTTGAGCCCCGCATCGGGCTCTGCTGACAGCTCAGAGCCAGGAGCCTGCTTCGGATACTGTGTCTCTCTCTTTCTCTCTCTCCCTCCTCCACTCACGCTGTCTCTCTCTAAAAATAAATAAATAAATAAACATAAAGAGAAGAAAAGCAGATGCTTGTGGAAAGTAACCGATGGTGCGCTCCCGAACTGTGCTTCCCGACCCTGCTCACTTACCATCTTCCCTCTCCGGGGCAATGCCACACACACAGGAGGCAGGTGACTACCCGCCTTTGAGCGTCACTTACCCTAGGGTCTCAACCCCGACTTCAAGTTACAGTGATCCAAGGAGCGCTTACAAGCTAGTGTTCCTCGTGTGCCACCACGAGTCAATTAAGTCCAACGCCTTGGACAGATCCAGATGTCCCTGATGATTCGAGTTGCAGCCAGGGTGGAAATCCACTTTCTCACGGGCTCCCTCTTGTTCACGGGACTGAAGGAATATTTGTTGACGATTTCAAGCCCTTTGTGACACTTGGGCAGATGAGCCTTGATCTTGACGACCAGAAACACGGAGGTTTGTAGAGGAGAAAGAAAGGTTAGAACAGCTACAAATGCTGTTATATCATCGTTCTGGGGCCGTGAGACGGGGGATAAGGATCTGATGTTCTGCTGACCATAAAAATCATTTATGTTCCTGTTGAAACGTTTCCTCCTCTGAGCCTTCTGTAGCGTTCTGCGCCCCTGCCACTGAGGGGATCTGTCGGGTGGTGACCATTTGTTATTTCTTTGCTCCCGCCTGAGATGAAGTCCTTGAGGAAACTCTTGGCACCTCGGATCTCAAACAGCCTTCCTGCACTGACTATTTGAACAAGCAAATAGCCCTTTATAGTTTTCCCACAGCTTGTCCTAGGGCGTGGGGCCCCCAAGCTCTCTCATCCTGAGCCAAGATTATATGCCTGAGCCGGTGAGCATCATCTATACCAAGCTTGGTGCCCATCTCTGCTCGCACGCCTCGTGCGTACCGTTTGCTGGGCTGTTCCCGGGAAGGACTTTCCCACCTTTGTGCCTCACCTTGGTGCAGTGATTACGGACTCGAGTGCCCACCAGGGCTGGGATCCCAACCACGTGACCGCGTGTCAGGGGTAACCAGGAGCGGTGGGGACCGTGGCCAGCTAGCAAGCCGCCCCTTCCGACGGGGATGGCCCTCCTCGGCTTTTGTCACGCTTTGTCTTTGGGGCTCATCACCCCCGTGTGCCGGTTCTTCTGATGTTCAAGAGAGGTAGAAATTCAGGTGTTTGAAATGAGATCTTCTGAGTTTAAGTATTGGCAACTCGATGGGGTTTCGGTAAATCACCGTGAGGGCCGGCGCCGCAGACCAGACAGAACACGTCTGCAGGCCGAGTTGGCCTCCGGGTGGCTTTGGAGCCCTGCGCTGCCAGCTCTCGCCGCCTGGCTCGCCTTTCTCCTGGGCGGAGGGGAGCAGGAGCGCGATGGGAGCGCGGTGGCGGCCGCACTTGTCTGTACGGATCGTGGGAGGAGGAGAGGAGACGGAGCTCTGTTGGATTCTGGGTAAACTCTCCCTTTTAAAAAATGATTTGTTTGTGTAAACACACCACAATCCAGTCCAACCTCTACCGACAAGTACTGCTGTGTTCACATGTCTTCTGTAGTCTTTTTTTTCTTTTTGTAACCAAAGGAACCAAACCGTGGTCATGTATCAGCTAATTTGATAGCCACTCTTTCTCCCTGATCAATAACCAAAGCCCTTCCAAATTATTCCAGTGTGCTGTTAAACACACTTTAAAAATTATACCAGGTAGGGGGCGCCTGGTTGGCTCAGTCGGTTAAGCAGGTGACTTGATATCGGCTTAGGTCAGTATCTCACAGTTTGTGGGTTTGAGCCCCGCGTCAGGCTCCCTGCTGACAGCGCGGGGCCTGCTTGCGATTCTTTCTCCCTCTCTCTCTGCCCCTCCCCTGCTCTCCCCCGTCTCCCTGTCTCTCAAAATGAATAAAATAAAACTTAAAAGAAGTCCCCGGCGCCTAAGCGAAGTCTGACATGTGGTAGGTCCTCCGTGAGTAACTCTTGAGTGATTGTCAGCGGGCAGTAATTTATCGGATCCTATCCTGTCCTTATTGTTGGTCGTTTTTCCTTTTTTTCCTGTTGCCGTACACAGTGCTGTGATGCACCTCTTTATACATTAAGCTCTTTACACATTTTAGCTGATTTTCATAGGTGGTACTGATGACCTCATGGCCGGGCAGTTGTTTGTTCTGGGGCCGTCCTGCACATTGTAGGATGTGAGCAGCATCGCTACGTGCCGGTAGTTCCTCCCCTTGACGCTCGTGACAACCCCAAATGTCTCCAGACACTGCCAAGTGTCCCTGGGAGGCCAAATGGCTCCTGCGAGAGCCGCTGTGCCGGAGGGATCAGCCAACCAAAGAGTGGCAGTGTATTTTAAGATTTTCAACTTACAATGTGTGCTGCTCCGAAGAGATATTTCAGCAGACTGTGGTCAGCTGCCTTCCTGTACTCCCGTTTTACCCAGTCTCCTTCCCCCGAGAGATCAGAGCGTCCCCACTGCCCTGTGACCGGAGCAGTGCTGTCCAAGACGGCACTGTGCGATGATGGACATAGTCCGTGTCTGCCCTGCCCGGTATGGCAGCCGCCAGCCGCGTACGTTCCTTGAGTACTTGAAATGTGGCTGGTGCAACTGAAGGGTGAAGTTTTGATTTTATTTCATTTTAATTAATTGAATGTTAAATAGCCACATGTGGCTAGTGGCTGCCACAGTGGACAGTGCAGGAATGCTTCTCTCTGGCTCCCCAAAATAACCCACCCTTTCTCAAAGCGGCCTTGCTGAAAATCAAATCAGTAGCAGGTTTTGGGGCAGCGTCTCTGTGGTTGGTGTGGGTTTGCTGTTGAGTTTGGCTCCTTCTTTCGCTACCTTCCAGCCTCCCAGTTAGGAAAGCAATCTAAAGAAGTAAAGCCTGATTAAGATACGAAGGAACTGGGCTGCCCTCTGGCCCCCTAAGCCTGCCTGGAATGTGTTTACCTATAAATCTTGATGGACCTGGTTTGGGAATTCCGGCTTTCAGTTCCCCTTAACTCCTACCATCCACCTTCTCCTTTTCAAGACCTTTCCTCCCTACTGGCCTGTGTAGATGGATTCTTTATCTGTTCACCCCTCCCTTTCTTCCTCCATCCTTCTCTGTCCTTCTGTCCATCCTGCTCCATCCCTCCGTCCACCCATCCATCCATCCATCCTTCCACTGACCCCCATCCAATTATTTATCCATCTGTCCGTCCCTCCATCCACCCCTTTGTCCATCCTTCGGTCCATCCCTCCACCCATCCTTCCCTCCGTGCCTCCGGCTTTCCCCCTCGCCCTTTCTCCCTTCATCTGTCTTAGCATAGTGCACTCCTGCTGTAAGGTCAGGGTCTGTGCGAAGTGCTGGGATGTCAACATCTCTGTGTTCCCTGACTCTGTGGTGTGCACACACTAGGGGGGGCATCCGAAGGCCCCTGCCCTTCAGTGACGATTCAGAGCAGAGTTGGGAACGGGATTGCCTGGGCTCGTGGTGAGGGGGCCTCTGCAGGGCGGGGGGCTATGGATGCCTAGGGTGAGAAGGTGAGTTAAGGTCATTTCAGGGTTAGAGCGCTGGGCTGCTTTGGGGAGGATAACGAAGACCAGAGGCCTGTGTCCCCGCAGGCTCATTCTCTGCGATTGGGTTTTCAGGCCATCACGTCTGGAAGTCCTTTGGTCTTCCTTGGTTTCTGGTCCTGGGACTAACTCCTTACTTTGCTCGTGTCCCCTCTGCCATCGTGAAGCGGACCTCAGGCCCACAAAAGGAACTCGCGGTGGAGTCTGGTAGGCAGCGTTCCAGTGATCCGAGGGGCCTGGCGGTTCTGCGTGGGTCACGAAGCAGACCCGATTGACCTTAGCTGTGCTCTTTGCTGCCCGTGCTGAACTCTGCTCAGATGGAACCAGGCTCCGAGTGCTGGCAGTCCGGGCTTAAGGGTGTGCGTTGACAAGTTGGACGGAACAAATGTATTTCAGAAGAAGAGCCGGTTACTTGTTCTAAGTGTGGCTTTCTGTTTTGGAGACAGCCAGGTGCCGTGCTTTTGCTCTAAGCGGCTGGCACATCCGGAGAGGAGCAGCCCAGTGCTCAAGGGATGCTTCCGTGGGCTTCCTGGTGGTGGTTTTCAACATGGGAGGAGCCATCGGAGAGGGCCGGAGCGTGTCCTCCAGGGGAACTGACTCTAACCCAGAGTGCCCGGCCGGCCCGGAGGGGCCTGCACACGCGGCCCCGTGCTGGTACTTGGCAGGCTCTGTGTGGACATGAAGGGTCTTCCAGAGGCTGTAGGGTCTAGAAATTTAAGCCAGAGCGGCAGGGGCATGAGAGGAAGAAGCCTGGAGCCGGCGAGCCTGCGGGACGTACCCTGGCTCAGGTCCAAGGAGTGTAGACTTTCAAGCGGTTGTTAGAACGCCGCATGTTTATTGTGCTCTCTCGGGTGGGAAACGTTAGCTTCTTTTTGGTTCTGAAGGAGAATTTGGGGCTCACTATTAAAAAAAATTTTTTTTAATGTTTATTTTTGAGAGAGAGAAAGAGAGAGAGAACACGAGCAGGGGCGGGGCAGAGAACGAGATAGAGAGAGGGAGACAGAATCCAAAGCAGGCTCCGAGCTGTCAGCACAGAGCCCGACGCGGGGCTCGAACCCACGAGCTGCGAGATCGTGGCCTGAGCTGAAGTTGGACGCTCAACCGATGGAGCCACCCAGGTGGGGCTCACTATTAAGCCACCTCATGGGGCTGCTCAAATATTGTTGGCTTGCAGTCCTACTCTGAGGCTTAAAAAAATTTTTTTTTTCAGTTCCTGCAACTCAATATTGAACAAAATGACAGATTCCTGACAGCAGTGCCTGCTGGTTTGGGGGTAGCTGCTTTTCTTACAGGACATCCTGACTCCAGCCCAGTAACACCTGGACTGCCTCACTCATTCATTGGGTCACGGCCCGTGCGTTGGGCCCCCTGCTGGTGATGCTGCGATAAGGGCAACGGTGGCCTGTTCCCGCCTCTTTGGAGAGTATCAGGGGAGCCTGGCATCGTCGAAACCTTTCCACCAGTGACGACTTGCCCTTTGGGTAGGCGTGCCTTCGTGCAGATACACACCAAAGACCTCAGACTCAGCGCCTTCCTGGTGTTACTGAGAAGGGAAACCAGCAGGGTAATCAGCAGGGTGACGGGAATGAACGGGAGTGGTTACGGAGTGGCGCTGGGGTTCCTGATACTCTCCCCGTAGCGCACACCCTCCGGGAGGCTGCCCCCCTCACCCCGGTCCGGGTCCCAGCCCTGGCCCTGCGACTGTTCCCCTGGCCCCGTGCTCCTCAAGCTTTGTTTCCTGCTCACGCCTCTGGTCCCTCCTCCTGCCGTCCACTTTCTCTACAGCCCAAGGGATCTTCCTGCGCAGCTGATGTGATGATGGCGCGCCTAGCCTCCACTCCTCCTGACTTCGTGCCACCTACGGACTGCGGCCCTGCTTCGTCAGGACGGCCCACGCCTTCTGGGGGACGCTTCCCTTTGCCGCACCCGCCCGTGCGCCGTCCGCTTGGGGCCAGGGCAGGGCCCGGTCCTCCTGGGACTGGCCTGCGTGGCGCTGGCAGCCTCCTGTGCCCTTCCCGGGCAGGTCGGAGGCGGTCTTGGTGCTCCTCTCTCGGGCTTTGAACCTACCGCCGGTGAACCGGCCCTTCCCCCGGGAGCCGCACTGTCTACCTGGTGCCTCTTCCCCTGGGCAGGGAGCCTTGGGCACGGGGATCCTGAAACCGGACTTCCCGGACTGGCAACGTTGCATATAGATGCGAGCGGCATTCTGGGTGTACATGTAGGCACATTTTTCCAGGGAGGAGATCAGTGGCTTATCTCAGATTCCCAACGAGATCCGAGACCTGGAAGATCCGCTGTCCCAGAGAGCTTAACTGACTCCTCGTGTCCTCTCCGGGCGGGCGTTTCTTCCGAGGAGCTTGCTGGGTGGTGACTGAATGTCTTAGATGTTCGGGCATGTCCCCTTTGCTTTTGTTCGTGGATTCAGATGGTGATATGTGCAAAGATGCATTAATAAAGAATGGACTTCTCATGCCAAAAAGAAAACAGATTGCAGAAATGTGGCTGTTTTCTTCGTGGGGGGAGAGGTAATTCGTGCAAAAAGAGATGTGTGATGAAGTCCTTTTACTCTTAAAAGCCTGGTACAGGACTTCCTGCAACTGGGAACAATCCGAAGGGGTGAGCTTGATCTGGACGCTGTTTGCAAAGCTGAAATTGAGATCACGGAGCCCGGAGGACTGTGACGTCACCACTGTGTGCCGCTCCTCTGAAAGGATGGCCAGGACCCTCCCTGGTTGCCTCCCCCTGTGATGCCATTTCTAAAGAATGTTATTGTTGGGCCTCTTGGCTCTCCTCGGCCAGTGAGGTTTTCCTCTCTCGTTTCAGTTGAGTTTACTTTTTCCGTCAATTGTTACTATTTATTTCTTTTTTTCCCAAATCCTTCCTTACAACCTCCCCTTTTAATTTTTAAATATCCCTTCCTGTCCGTTGTATTCAGTACTAAGCTAAGAATCAAACTTTTGTAACACTGTATTTTATTTTTAGAGTGAAGTCCCTCATCCGGCATTTTGTCCATGTTAAAAATAAGACGGTCATTAACTAACTTCCATGAAGTACTCCCGTCAGAGTAATCCTCACTAGAAGTTTCTCAGGAGGATGATGGAGATAGAAATTATTTAGAGGTGGAGTATGGTGCGTGTATGCTTACAGGCACACCTGGGGTTTGGTTCCAGACCACTGCAGTAAAGCGAGTGTCGCAAAGCGAGCCCAATGAACTTTTTCCCGGTGCATATAAAAGTTATATGTATACTATACTATAGTCTGTTAAGCGCACAATAACGGTATGATGTCTAAAAAACAGCGTACGTGCCTTATTATAACACACTTTATTGCTGAAAAATGCTAGCCATCATCTGAGCTCTCAGTGAGTTGTAATCACTGATCACAGATCACCGGAACAGTTAGACTAATAAGGAAAAAGTTGGAGATGTTTAGAGAATTACCAAAATGTGAGACAGAGACGTGAAACGAGCGAATGCTGTTGGAAAAAAGGTGCTGATAGACGTATTCTATGCAGGGCGGCCACAAGCCTTCGATTTGTGAAAAAACACAATATTTGCCAAGTGCCATAAAAGGAGGTGTACCTGTATTTTATGGCATCTTTAGTTCTAGTGTTTTCCCCAGGGATGGTGGTTCCTGCCTGATAGATTCTTGGAACTGTTTCAGTTTTGCTTGGAATCCTTGCTGTGAGCTCAGTGGGAGTGCAGGGAGCCAGCCAGCGACCCTGCAAGGGCTTCTTCCGAGTCCTCGTCTGGTCTGGGTATTTCTTAGGCATGCATCCCCGAGCTCAGGTTCCTGCTGGGTGAACTGGGGGTGATGATCGTGGACCCATCGCTTAAAATTGTGCTGACTGAAGGAGACTCTCCCTGTCTGGCCAGAGCACAATGCGGGTTTGCCCCCGGCTGCCGGGTGTGGCCGCACACTTTCAGTTGTGTCTGCAAGACTGCGGGGAGGTGGGCGGTAGCCTTACACCGAAGTGCCTAACGTATGACTGGGTGCACTTGCCTGTGGGTATAAACCAGAGCATCGCCCTTCCCAGTACTGCTGACTGCTACGGAAGGGAAGGAAGGACTGTTTTGTATCGCATGCACCACCAAAAGACAAGTTTCATAACGTCCTATGTACCATGCTACCCCTCAGAGGTGTGCTGTGCTCTAAGATTTTCTTTTTAAATTTTTTTTTTTCAACGTTTATTTATTTTTGGGACAGAGAGAGACAGAGCATGAACGGGGGAGGGGCAGAGAGAGAGGGAGACACAGAATCAGAAACAGGCTCCAGGCTCTGAGCCATCATCAGCCCAGAGCCCGACGTGGGGCTCGAACTCCCGGACCGAGAGATCGTGACCTGGCTGAAGTCAGATGCTTAACCGACTGCGCCACCCAGGCGCCCCAAGATTTTCTTTTTAAACGAAAGCACTGATTGCGACCTGCCGGGTGGCTTTCACTGCTCATGAATGGGTTGACTACACACGAGAGCCCGATACAGGGTAAGGTGATGAATGAGTGCAGAGGATCGGAAACGGTTACTTTAGAGAGTGTGTCAGCATGTGTCCAGCTATTTGGAGGACGTTCTGGGACATTGTTGAGCCATCACTTGGAATCTGTGGATCAGAATCGCCAGAGGCGCGTAACAGCTTAATGTGAGATGACAGTGAAGCTGGCTGTTGTCCAGAGTGTTTCATATGATTTGGAATCTTGACATTGTTTCTTCCCACTGTAAATCATATGAAACACTCTGGACAACTTACAATTTTGAGAGAGAGAGTGCAGGGGAGTGGCAGAGAGAGAGAGAGAGAGAGAGAGAGAGAGAGAGAGAGTCCCAAGTAGGCTCTGCATTGTCAACACAGAGCCCGATGTAGGGCTCGATCTCACAAACTGTGAGATCATAACCCGAGCTGAAATCAAGACAAGAGTTGGATGCTTTACTGACTGAGCCATCCAGGCGCCCCTGTGTGTGTGTGTATTTTTAATACACCTTTAGTGAGGTGTAATTTACACAGCACAAAATTCACCCATTTCAGTGTAGTTTGAGGAGTTTTAGCAAATGTATACAGCTGTATGACCATCACCATGAGTTGGTTTTCGCATATTCCCGTCTCCCCCACCCCCGGCATGTCCCCTTTCCTGTTCCAGTCCCTCAAAACCACAGATCTGCTTTCTGTCTTTTATGTGTATTTTGGAATGCCTGCTTTTCTGGTTCCTCTTTGGCAAAGACAGATTCCAGAAGTCAGACTTTCCTGGAAGTCGTCATTTCTCCACTTTCCCTGCTGAGAGAGAACTGCAGTGGCTGGGACCCTCCCTGGTGACCAGCTGCCTGGTCTGGAGCCCAGGGAGGAGGACAAACTCAGATTCGTCTATACAGGTTGGGCACTGAGGGCCGCTGGTCTGCGTGGGCGTGGAATGGGCGCGTGGGCTTTTAAGGCAGCCGTGGACTATTGGAGGACCCACAGCTGACTTTGGGTCTCCTCGCGAGGGCCCCTCAGCCTGCCCTGGCTCCCGTCGGTTAGTGCCGTGGGTCCAGGATGCCATTTCTAAGTCGACAAGCCCGCGTTTCCTATCGCATAGTAAACAGCCCCTGAGCACCTGTTAGTCCCATCCCCGAGAGGAAGAGAGGCGTCCGCCACGCTTCAGCTCGCTCCTTGGGATCCAGTCTCTCAGGCCTCAGATCTGCACACCTGCTCTTGAACATATTCTGTCGAGACAGAGACATCTAAAAACAGCTCTAGAGCGACCGCAGACTCCATTCGCCATCGATCAGATCAAGCCGGTAACTTCCCCTGCGTGTGCGGTTGTGGCACCTACGGGACACTCTGGAGCTCCGTGGGGGCAGGGCAGAGTTGGGGGAGATGCGGTTCTTGCCCAGAAGGAACCAACAGTGGGGGAGATGCGACATGAACGAATCACCACGTTCTGCTTGTAGGTTTCATAGATGTCCCAGGAGGAGAGAGAGTGCTGAGGCTGGGAGAGAAAGGGCTGCCTACTTCCTGCTGGGACGTGCTGGGTACGGACAGGAGGCATTCCGTGCCACATCCTGGGACACGACTAGGATTTGAATTGGAGGGGGACGGGAGGGAGGCGTGTCAAAGGGAAAGGACAGTCCAAGTCTGGGAAAGCAGTTCCTGAAGGTTGCTGGGAATGCAGGTGAACAGCGAGGAGCCGGAGGGAAGCAGAGTTCCCTGCATGAAGTTTTGTAGTCTTAGAAACCTTAGAAAGCATCTAGGATCCCCACTATGGGCTTGTGGAAGAAGGCTTTTCAGTGTAGATATTTCCTAAGGGCCCAGCATCTCAGCGGGTGGATTTCGCTGTGACCTTTTGTGGAGTCAGGTGACGGTAGAGCAGGGGAACCCCTCGGGCCATGCTGTCCCGCCCAGTAGCCGCTGCCACATGGGCGACTGTGCATGTCCCATCGTAGTGAGCCCGAGATGAGGTGGGCTGTGAGTAAAACGTACACTTTGTAGAAAAACAGGTAAAATATCTGTTTAAAATTTTTATCATCATCATATGTTAAGTGATAGTTTTTTCTATATATTGGGTTTCTTAAAAAAATACACACACACACCCATACACGTATATATGTATATATATAGGTTTTTCTTGGGGGGGGGTAAGGAGGGGCTGAGAGAGGGAGAGAGAGAACATCTCAAGCAGGCTCCATGCTGATGCAAGGCTCGATCTCATGACTGTGAGATCATGACCTGAGCCGAATCACGAGTCGGCTGTTTAACCAACTGAGCCACCCAGGCGCCCCTATAAAATATCTTAGTAAACTTAATTTCACCGGTTTCCTTTTAAGTGTGGCTGCTAGAAACGTTTGAATTCGGTATGTGGCTCTTGTATTTCTCTTGGATAGCACCGCCCTAGAGAATTCTTTCCACCCACTGGGCTGACGTTTATCTTCTCCGGGCTCTAGCTTGTACCGTTGGAGCTCTTTCGTGGAGGTGGACAGTGTTTTCTGTTGTCTGGGGACTGGGCACTTGATGGGCTCCATGAGAAATTCTTTTTCTCTGTGATTTTCACGGCAGAGGACCCTGCTGGCTGGGGCTCTCGGGCAGATGGCTGTGCTAGGGTGCCCCTCTGGGTGTGGTTTTCTTTGGGTGGTACACTCCCATCACATAGCGGCCTGGGGCCTGCTTGCTCCACTCTGCATTCTAGCACCTGAATCCCAGGCTTTTAAACTGCGTGCCATTTGTGCAGTATTCTGCTAAATCAGAATGATAATTACATTTTTCCAGTTTCTAGACAAAAAAAAATACGGAGTATGTAACAAGTTTCAGAAACCTTGATAATGGTCACGGCCTTTCAGCCTCACCACCCCGCTGTAAAGATGAGAAAACGGAGGCCACAGTGTGACAGGCATTTGCCGAGGCTCGTCGCCACTTAAGTGGTTCTAGTTTCCTTGGTTGGAGGTTGTCTCCCGCAAAGTTTACAAAAGTTAATTGCTGTCTGTGTCCACTGTCACTGCGATTCAACGAAATATATACCGAGGGACCCTGTGCTCACTCACGCACCAGCTCGTGGTCTTTTTTGGGTGTTGTGACTTTCTTTCACCAGTGCGTGAACCATCTGAGAACCAGGAGGATCTCTGGGGAGGGGGAGCCTCTGGGAAGTTTGCTGGTCTCCCGAAATACCTCCTAGACTGGTTGCCTTCGGACAGTTTATTCTTTGCCGGTCTTGCCTCTGTTTGCTCCCTTCCCGGTAGACAGGCCCACGCTCAGGAAACCAGGGCATAGGTGAGCCGTCGGCTCGGTCGGTAGAGAATCAGAATAGAAAGCTAGGGGAGGTCTTCAGGGACATTTCCTCAAGCTGTGTGGCCTGCCCAGCTGCCTTTCTTCCTTCTCAGGATGTATCTAGAAGAGCTGTCAGAGGCAGGAATGAACCCACAGTGCCTTGGCCTCCTGAGCCCTGCTTTTCTTGTAACGTAGACCTTGTGAGCTCAGTCAAATTCTGAGTGCCCTTTTCTCTCTCGAGTCTGTCTCTTCCCGTTGTTTCTTGACTGCTCGTTGGTTCCATTTTGGTTTTTATGTGGTGCCGGTTTCTGAAATTGTCCCGATCAACTTCTCACACAGTCTCGTGAAGGCCCGTTGTGTGCGAGGGCTCTGGCTTAAAAAGGTGGATTAGAGAAACAGCATCCTTGCTTTCAAGGAGCTGACAGACCAGTAGGGGAGGCAGCCAGGTGAAATAGCGATTGCACTACAAAGTGACAGCACTGTTGAGAACAGAAATATGCGCAGCGGTCCTTTTCACCCGTTCCCCCCCAAGACTCCATGGTAGGGGAAGGACAGACTCTCCAGTCCTCTCCAAATAATGCCTGCGCTTGGCTAACACGGTTGGAATCACCAAGGACGCCCCTATAACCAAGGGAGGCGAAACACTCAGACTTTTCACTGATTCTGATTCTCTCTGCCCTTCGTCCGGATCTCCGAATGCGTTAGCCAACCAAGTGCTCTAACAAATGGCTCAAAATCTCAGTTGCTTAACAGAAGTTTCTCGCTCCTGTAAGTGCAGTGGGGGTCCCGGGGGTAGGGAAGGGGCTTCCCAGACCCTCGGATCCATACAGCCTGCTCAGTTCTGTGAAACCAAAGTGCGCTTCTGATCTCCAGGACTGTAAGATAAAAAACCTATGCTGTTTAAAGCCACCACGTTTGTCATCATGCGTCCCAGCGGCAAGAGGAGACGAATACGGTCCGAAACGAGTCTCCTGGAGACACAAGAGGGAGGCAGGAAGGGGAGCGGCCGCAGCCCGCGTCCAGGCTGTAACTAAAGAGGCCACCCCCAGTTAGCACGAGCCTGGCGGGTTTGTTGGCTCATCCCCATTTTGAAGATTTGGAAACCGGGGCTCAGAGAGAAACAGAATGACTCATCCAGGGTTTCTCGGCAGTAAATGGCTCTCTTGGAACTGGCACCGACTGGGGCGGCCCGATGCCACCTTCTTAAAGAGCCCTGGGGGATGCAGCAGGTGGAAGGGAACGAAAGAAACCGGCATCTGTGCCGTCCATCACTCTCTCCCTTCTTGTGCACCGGCTCTGGTAAGATTGGCCAGCGACACGTACTCCTCTCCTCTGCTGAGGCCGAGAAGAACCGTTTGTTAAGGGGAGACTCCGCGAGGGGACTATGTCCGAGTGGTTGTTGAGGGCAGGGGGCACCTCTCCTGGCCGGCGTCGCTCAGACGGGGCGGCGGGGTGAGGGGCTGGTGAGGGCCGGCCGGTGTCAGGGCATGCGTTGAAGCGTGGGGACGGTGGGTGCCCTGCTTCTCGGTTCATCGCTTTCCATGTTTCCCCAGCTCCCCCGCATCGGGAAAATGCCATCAAACTCAGGCTGTGCTCGCTACCTACTTGTTGCCTGAAAGCAAAGCCCGCTTGTGCCTTACGGGTTTGTTCTGAGCCCTTGAGCAAGCGCATTGTAGATTTCCCCGGAGGGTGATGAGGCAGACCGTCTCTTACCTCTCTGTCAGGGGTCACGCACTTGGGCAGTTTATGTCAAGTGCTTACTGGAAGCTCACATTCGTCATTGACAATAAAGAGCAGAGTGTCGGGACATACCTGAAGAGGTGACTCGAGGTGCCTGGTAAATGGGTTATGCTTTTTACTGCAAGTGATGGAAGATTCCAGCATGGCAGAAAGTGGTGCTAATGCGGAGTGAAAGGGCACGAGGAAATAGACCAACCAGTGTACGAAATTGTATGTGGTGTCGTATCAGCTGTGGAAAAGTGAGCTGGAGGACAGAGAAGAGAGGAAAAGAAATGAAAACGTGAATCCAGGGCTTCTGGGCTTTAGGTGATTCTATCTCCTATTCTTCGTACTTTACTGCGAATGTTTTACATTGGGTTGGAGATACGGGGAAAAGAGCGTCATGTTCTTCAACCTTGAAAATTTACTTCTTGGACTCTTGAGGAAGATAGTTGTAAATGCAGATTATGAGCTTTCTAATACAGAGATGTTCCTTTCATCATAGTTTTACAAATTGGGATGTAATTCACATATAGCACGAAACTCACCATTTAAAGCGTGCAGTTCATGAGTTTGAGTGTATTCATATCGTGCAGCCGTCACTGTCTCATTCCAGAACATTGTTATCCCTCCCAACAGAAGCCCCACACCTATTAGTGTCACTCTCGTCCCCTCGCCCCCAGCCCCTGGCAACCACTGATCTACTTTGTGCCCCACTGGACTTGCCTGTTCTGGCCATTTCTTATAGATGGAGCCACACAACACATGACCTTCTGTGTCTGGCTTCTTTCACCCAGTACGATGACTTCAAGGTCCATCCGTGTTGTAGCAAGTGTCCATACTGCGTTCTTTTCTTGTGTTTTTAATGGCTATATAACATGCCATTGAATGGGTAGACCGTGTTTTATTTATCCATCCATCAGTTGATGGCCCTTCGTTGTTGCCACCTTTTGGCTATTGTGAGTAATGCCAGCATGGACCTTCATTTGTGTGGATGTACGTTCTCATTTCTCTTGGGTATACGCCTAGATGTAGAATTACTGGGTCATATGGAAACTGAGTGTTTAACTATTTTGAGAAATTGCTGCACTGTTTTCTCAAGCACTGCTTATGAATATTCGTATTAACAGAAGTCAGGAAATAATGTAGCTTGTCAATAGTAGGAGAGTGCTTAGGTGAATTGTATTAATCCCCTTAGCAAATGCTTGGTAAGAACGCAAGTTCTTTTATTGCTAGATTACGTACTAGGGGTCAAAGGCAGTTGAAATGGGATAATTGTCCCTATTTAAGATTGAGCTTAGTCTATTCTACTCTTCTAGGTGATGTTTGCAGATAATTTAAGAAGGGAGACAGAATACTTGGGCTATAGTGTTAGGCCAGCTCCAGTAATTTGGGGGGAGGCTCCAGGTATGAATTAATAAGTAAAGATGTTACACGTTACAAAGTTGAGTGGAATAGACAGGACAGAAAATTGTATATACTGTGTGAGCGTGACTGTGTCAGAAAAAACAAATTAAAAGAGCACAGAGGGGCGCCTGGGTGGCTCAGTCAGTTAAGTGTCCAACTTCGGCTCAGGTCACGATCTTGCAGTTCACGAGTTCGAGCCCTGTGTTGGCCTCTGCTGACAGCTCAGAGCCTGGAGCTGCTTCAGAATCTGTGTCTCCCTCTCTGTCTGCCTCTCCCTCGCTTGTACTCTTGTTTCTCTCCCTGTGTCTCTCTCTCAAAAATAAATAAAACATTAAAAAAAGAGTGAAAAGAACACAGAAAAAAGGTGGAGGAAAACACAGTAAAATAGGAATAATGGTTTTATTTGAGTGGCGGTATGAATGGACAGTTCTCTCCTATTCAGGTGTAGTTCCTAAACTTTCTGTAATGGAAACTGTAATAGAAACAAAAATGCCCCTGAGCCTGTGTGTGGTGACTGTGGGAAGGTGTCGGCTGGAAAAATCTAGCGTCAGGTTTCTGGGGAGGTGAGAATTCAGGAACTTGGGCCGGCCTGCCTGTGAGTGAGTGAAGACAGAACTTTGGGTTTGCCTTAGGGAGGACTCGTAACCCCAGTCTGGGCCTATCCTGGCACTCAGTGCCGTGCACCTGCAGACAGCCACTGCGCTCGAGGAGGGGCCGTTGGACATCAGTGTCTCCACCCCCTTGGAGGGATGAGCGTCACCAGGATGAAGGGTCACAAGATTGTCCCGGAAGAAGCCCACCACCTTGCTGAGGGTGCTGGTCGTCTCTGGCTGAGTATGAGATCCTCCCCCACGTGGCTCCAGGCCTCCCCCTGATGTACAGGAATCCTGCTTTTTAGCCAACAACAGCCAGAAAGCACTCCTTGCTGAAAAACTAACACCAAAACAACTCCACTGTTCCAGACTCCCAGACGTTGGCCTTCTGACAGTGAAAAGGGAACCAGGATTTATTCAGCTCTCCTCATTACATCAACGTGATCAAATACATCCTAAGACCGAACCTCTCATCTGAAGTGATTTAGTCATTACTGAAGCAATGTTACCCACCAACACCCTCCTTGGGAGAAAGACATCATTTTGATATTGGTACAGTTTCAAATATTCAAGGATGGCCTGTGCTGTGCAACAGAAAACCGTGAAGTCTTTGTCCCATAAATATTTCGGAATGATGATTAGGACAATCAATTTAGACACGCTCGATGCTGTTGTTGAAAGTCAGGCCAGAATGTGCCTGTGTGCCATGAAGTCGCAACCGTCTGGAAGTCTGGAGGGTGTGTCGGCCTGGTAGATGGGTGAATCAGAAGATCGGCATGGATGTTTATTGTAATGTTCTGCAATAGGAGGAAAAGCCTTCTCTGCATTTCACTGCCTCCTAATAGAGGACAGCCTGGATCATCACCACAGATGTCCACTGCGGGGTCTGACGATAGACTGGGAAGGGAAGTGAGAGCTTAGGTGTCTTATTGGTTTCCTATTGCCGCATCACAGATCACTCTGAGATTTAGTGGCTTCAAATGACAGTGAGCATTATGTCACGTGACTCCTGTGGTGCAGGAATATGAGAGTTTCACTGGGTGGGCCTTGATTGGGTCTCACAAGGTGTCGTGGTCAAGATGCTGCCCGGGGCCGAAGTCATCCGAAGGCTTGACTGGGGCTGGTGGACCCACTCTCAAGGTGGTTTCCCCATATGGCCGGCCAGTTGGTGCTGGCTGTTGGCAGGAGGCCTCAGTTCTTCCCCATTTGGGTCTCTTCATCGGGCCGCTTTAGGGAGCTCACAACCTGGCTGCCAGTTTCCCCCAGAGCCAGCAATCTAAGAGAGCAGGATGGAAGCACAGTGTCTTTTATGACTGCATCTCGGAGGCCACGCACCGTCATTTCCTCAGTATCTTGTCGGTTGCACAGCTCAACCCTATTCTGTGGCGGAGGGGACTGTGTGAGGCCATGAACACCAGGAGGCAGGAGGCATTGGGAGCCCTCTTAGAAGCTGGCTGTCACGGGTGTCCTGCTGTAGGCATGCACGTTTCATTCACAGTATGATGGATGAAGCCAGGGAGCGGGTTTATGTGCTCCTCCTTGCTGTCAGCTGGCCCCTTTGCCGCGTTCTGCCTGCCCAAGGGATCCCTATCTTTGCCTTCTAGCTTACCACTTCTGTCTTTTGGGAGCTGGGAAACGTCATCATTGAGCCTGTTCAGACTACCATCAAGTGAGTAAATGGGCTCAAGGTGTAGGCCCTGTGGATCGATAAGACCAATAGCAAGGACTTGATAAACTTCTATGTGGGTGCAGGGACCTTACTCTTGGCGTGAGCTGGACTCTGAGAGGCGTGCTTCCTCCTCAGCTAGCTTTGTAGTACTGATTCTGTGGATGACTGTGCAAACTCCATGCCTTGTTTATTTTTTTTAATTTTTTTTTACATTTATTTATTTTTGAGACAGAGAGAGAGAGCATGAACAGGGGAGGGTCAGAGAAAGAGGGAGACACAGAATCTGAAACAGGCTCCAGGCTCTGAGCCGTCAGCACAGAGCCCGACGCGGGGCTCGAACCCACAGACCGTGAGATCATGACCTGAGCCGAAGTCGGACGCTCAACCGACTGAGCCACCCAGGCGCCCCTCCATGCCTCGTTTAGAAAGAAAGTGGAGTCAGAGACATCCGGCTTCTCTATCGGGCCAACATAAAATTCACTACTAGAACAGTAGAGGTGTCATTTGGTTTATTTTTAGAACAACAAGTATGGAAGTGTTATTATAATCCCCTGTACTGGCTATTGGACAGAAAATTGAAAAGATGAACTTCAGAGAGTTTTATAACAGTTCTGAATTATGAATTGAGTTGGCCTCAGTAGCTCTAGTTCAGGATTCCCACCTCTCTTTGCTGACGAAATGAGATCACAGATGTAAACGTGCTTGGAATGCATCTGTGCTTGAGCATTTTTCCCCCAGCTTATGTGCGAATCAAGAATGGCAGAGATGTGCTCAGGGCTCCATTTATCGTGAAGTAGCGTCGTTTTTGGTGTGGTTTGATCCCATTCAGGACTTGAATCACGCACAACGCCCTACTGTTACCTGCTTGACTTGGAGCCACGCCGCCATCACGCCATCCCCGACCTGAAAAGGAATCGTGCTCCGGACGTTGGTGTTTCGGGACGGCATGGCGTGCACTAGGCTCATCCTGTGATGTCGTGTGTTTTGAGTGCATTGTAGTTGGCAGGCTGTCTGTGGTGTATCTTGCCTTCTGTATATTTCTGTTTTGATGTTGACTCTAACATCTAAAAACTATGTATAAAATGGAGACAAATTACAATCTGTTCCATTCTGATGGCGCTTATCAGTTTCTAAATGCTACTGGGAGAGACAGAGCCTTGTTGTTGAACCAGTTTGGGGAAATAACATGTTCAGAATTCATCCTGGTCTTGTGAGGTTTGGCTGTGGTTGTGGTATCTCACTTTCCTGGGGCCAAGGACTTGAACAGAAGATGTGGGAAGATTGAGGTGGTGAAATTTAGGTTATCGGATTCCCATGCATACCAGTCAGTGTGCATTTATAGAGACGACCGAAGAGATAGCTGCCCAGACTCAGACAATTATAAGGTGTGGCCTGTTTCATCCAACAGCTGTCTTGTCAATCATTGTGATCATGGGATGTGGGGGAGGGGACGTCCTCCCTAAAGAAACCCATCTGGAAACCTTTTGCGTATCTATGTCAAGCCAAGGTTTCCTTAATCAATTGTGCTTCAAGGAGAGAGGTCTGTAGACAATGCGCTTTTGTTGTTTTTCTCCAGAAAACAAAAAAGGACCCTTGGCAATTTCTGCCTCCTACTGTATAAGGAATACAGGCAGTATTTATTTAGTAGGTATCTCCTTGTATTGTCGCCACGCGTGCTGGGCTTTTTGCATTTGGTCAGTGGTTAATGTTTCACTCCTTAACTTCTGACGCCCAGTAGGTGAAACTTACCAATACATTTCAGATAGATTTAAGCTGTAATGCATGCAAACCGTTGTGTGTGTGTGTGTGTGGGGGGGCATCTGTAAAGGAATGAGAACAAAACATAGGTGTCCTCTTGTGGAAGGTTCCAGTGTCATCAGCTCATTAAACGTAGTGCTTGGAAGAAGATGCTCGTTTACCTGTTTTGTAACTGTCCATATCTCTTTTCGCTGCTATTTAAAGTTGCACTTTGACATAGGAATGCTTTTAACTGCAAGCGTACAGATATTGTTGCTGATTATTATTTGGGCAAAGCCAGTCAGTTAATTTGCCACCTAAATAGTTGGAGCAAAGGCAGTCAATTAGATGACATAATATCTAATTTTGTATTAAAATCTAATTCTGGAGTCGATTCAAGCCAACGTACACGAAATTGACCTGACTTTCAAATTTGCTTTCATAATTTTATTTTGCAGGATAACAAAGCCATTGACCTTTGCCGATTGTGTTGGGGATGAACTTCCTTTAGGATGGGAAACTGTATATGATAAGCAAATTGGAATTTATTACATGGACCACATAAATAGTAAGTAGACTGCCACATTTGAGTTATTACATGTGAATGAGTTTTCATGTTGATCTCAGAGATGCTAAGAACTCTTTTTGTACAGCTAAAACAATCGTTACTATCCGATGCGGCATTGGACTGGATTTTATAAATGTAACCTGAAGTTTTTGTTTGTTGAGTTCTTCAGAAAGTGAAGTGGTTACGTAGCTACCTTGCTTGTGTGTTGCTCCAAAATGCACGGAAAATGTTGAATGGAGAGTTTTAATGGCTAATAGAAGGACTACGTTTCCCAGGCAGTCTGGAAATAGAAAGATCTTTCATAATGAGAAGGTTGTTTATTGCAAAGCGGAGCTTACGGGTTCTTGGAACAATGAACACCCAAGTGATTACCTTACCTTCATTTTGTCTTACACATTTAATTTTAACTTGAATACACCAAACCTTTTTGATCTTTGGGGAGGGTGAAAACTGTGTAAAGACCACAGCTAAAATAAGGGTCCCTTGACCTCGCAAGCTTTCTTCAAAGAACCGTTTAGAGCAGTGGCTCTCCATCGGGGCTGGTTTTGTCTCCCGGGACGACTTGGCAGTGTCCAGAGGCCTTGTCCATGGTCACGCCCGGGAGAGGTGCTGCGGCGTCCAGTGAGCAGAGGTTGGGCGGGGGGTGCCGTTGAACTCTGTCCGCTGATCAGGACAGCTCCCCGAAACGGCAGTGGTGCCGAGGTCGACACACCCTGGTTCACAAGCTCCATTGTATCAGAGATCTGTTCTCCACCGCTCGCTCTCGGCTTGCTGCACTTCCGTCAGCCCTCCTCGATCTGGCCCGGCTGGGACCCACTTGTCACTCAGATTCCCGCTTTTTTACTCCCTCCCGGCTTCATTCTAGCTACCCTCAGTGTTTCTGTCGTTCGACATTTTTCATTCCTCAGGACACCAAGCGTGGCTTCCCCTCAGCGTGTTTTCTGTCCTTCAGTTTATTAAGTGTGGGGGTGCCCGAGGGGCCCGAAGACTCGCGATGCCTGCCACGTGAGTGATTTGAAGCTCTTTCTGGTCCCACGGCTTCTCCTGTCCCGTAGTGCAGTCAGCCCAGGTTGGTGTCTTCAGGGCCGATTCTTGCCTGTCTCTTCCAGCCCGGCCTCCCGAGTCAGCGTTTGGAAACCCGAGTGGCGAGGCTTCCTTTCTCAGTCCCCGGGCAGTGGAATTTCTGGTGCCCGGCGGTCAGCCTTGCCCTTGATTGTGGCTCTTACCCCAAGACTGGGCAGTGGGGATAAGTACTGCCCCAGACGGGGCCCCGGCCCGTCTGCCCTGTCAGGTAGTTACCCAAGTGGCAGGAGGGCTTCTGGGTAAATCCACCACCCAGCGGACGGGGCGCTGTCCTTAGCGAGGCTCCAGCTGCGGATGGCCCTCCCTGTAGCCCCAGCCGACCTGGTGTCTCACGACAGTGTGTGTTCAAGGTGTCTTGTCTGGGCTTGCCCTCCCAGCTGCTGGAGGGCAGCTCCTGCAGGTGAGGGCCTCTGCTACAGGTGAGGGGCCGCTCCCGCAGGTGAGGGATGCTTTCGCAGGTGAGGGATGCTCCCACAGGTGAGCGATGCTCCTGTAGGTGGGGGCCGCTCCCGCAGGTGGGGGATGTTCCCACAGGTGAGGGCCGCTCCCGCAGGTGAGGGATGTTCCCTCAGGTGGGGGCCACTCCCGTAGGGGAGGGATGTTCCCGCAGGTGAGAGATGCTCCCGCAGGTGGGGGATGTTCCCGCAGGTGAGAGATGCTCCCGCAGGTGAGGGATGTTCCCATAGGTGGGGGCCACTCCCGTAGGGGAGGGATGGTCCCACAGGTGAGGGATGTTCCCGCAGGTGAGAGATGCTCCCGCAGGTGGGGGCCGCTCCCGCAGGTGAGGGATGTTCCCGCAGGTGAGAGATGCTCCCGCAGGTGAGGGCCACTCCCGCAGGTGAGGGATGTTCCCGCAGGTGGGGGCCGCTCCCGTAGGGGAGGGATGGTCCCACAGGTGAGGGCCGTTCCCGCAGGTGAGGGATGTTCCCGCAGGTGAGAGATGCTCCCACAGGTGAGGGATGTTCCCATAGGTGGGGGCCACTCCCGTAGGTGAGGGATGGTCCCACAGGTGAGGGATGTTCCCGCAGGTGAGAGATGCTCCCGCAGGTGAGGGATGTTCCCGTAGGTGGGGGCCACTCCCGTAGGGGAGGGATGGTCCCACAGGTGAGGGATGTTCCCGCAGGTGAGAGATGCTCCCGCAGGTGGGGGCCGCTCCCGTAGGGGAAGGATGGTCCCACAGGTGAGGGATGTTCCCGCAGGTGAGAGATGCTCCCGCAGGTGAGGGATGTTCCCGTAGGTGGGGGCCACTCCCGTAGGGGAGGGATGGTCCCACAGGTGAGGGCCGCTCCCGCAGGTGAGGGATGTTCCCGCAGGTGAGAGATGCTCCCGCAGGTGAGGGCCACTCCCGCAGGTGAGGGATGTTCCCGCAGGTGGGGGCCGCTCCCGTAGGGGAGGGATGGTCCCACAGGTGAGGGCCGTTCCCGCAGGTGAGGGATGTTCCCGCAGGTGAGAGATGCTCCCACAGGTGAGGGATGTTCCCATAGGTGGGGGCCACTCCCGTAGGTGAGGGATGGTCCCACAGGTGAGGGATGTTCCCGCAGGTGAGAGATGATCCCGCAGGTGAGGGATGTTCCCGTAGGTGGGGGCCACTCCCGTAGGGGAGGGATGGTCCCACAGGTGAGGGATGTTCCCGCAGGTGAGAGATGCTCCCGCAGGTGGGGGCCGCTCCCGCAGGTGAGGGATGTTCCCGCAGGTGAGAGATGCTCCCGCAGGTGAGGGCCACTCCCGCAGGTGAGGGATGTTCCCGCAGGTGGGGGCCGCTCCCGTAGGGGAGGGATGGTCCCACAGGTGAGGGCCGTTCCCGCAGGTGAGAGATGCTCCCGCAGGTGAGGGATGTTCCCGTAGGTGGGGGCCACTCCCGTAGGTGAGGGATGGTCCCACAGGTGAGGGATGGTCCCACAGGTGAGGGATGTTCACGCAGGTGAGAGATGCTCCCGCGGGTGGGGGCCGCTCCCGCAGGTGAGGGATGTTCCCGCAGGTGGGGGTCGCTGCACCGTGGGCCCGGGCACATGCTCACTGCGGCTTCCTCATCGATCTTTGGCCTCCCCGGGCCCAGGTGCTATTACTGAACGGCAGAGGCATCTGCCTTACACAATCTTTCCGGAAAGCCAGCCTGCCACTGAGGTCCTGGACCCGTTCTGGCTCGCCTCTCTCGTAAACCCAACTTGCTCATCCCTGTGTGCCCCCTTCTTTGCTGTGGGCATTCGTTGCTCACCTGCTCACTGTCACGGCGACTGTTTTAGAGCACCTTTCTGTGCTGGCCCTGGGGACACAGGGCCCAAAGTGAGACCCAGTGCGCACCTCAAGGATTCCACACGACGCTCTAGACGTGGCCTTGAACCCAAAAACTGAGTAGTCACCGTGGACTTTCTTCCAGTCACTGTGAGTATAAGTGGGGTGACTCAGCACCGTGGGTGATGCTGGTGAAGACATCAGCTCCGGGATCACACCGCCTCCTCTCTCAGAGAACCCAACTCTTTTGTTTTTTTCTTGCAGGAACAAGAAAGGTTATTATTATTGCAATAGTTTGTACATGGAGGGCCAAACAGCACATTCCAGAAAACTTGCTCCCCAGAACCCAACTCTTCATAGCACAACTTTAAAACTCTTTAAAGGCACAGCACCCAGAGAGTCAGATATTAAATTGGAACCGTGCAGGTGGGCAGTAGGGTGTGAGGGACCAGAGGGACCCTGGTTGACCACCTTCAAGGTTCCCAAGACCCTCCGGGGCACTGGACAGAGTGCAGGCAGTGCTGGTGGGCCGCAGCGGGTCTCACTGCCACACACAGGCGTCGGCGACACCCGGCCGTTACAGATGTGATTCGGCCCCGTCCTGGGCCCGCTGAACGTGAGCTCTGGGACTCGGTCAGGACCCTGATCGTTGTCGTTACATTTGGTTTCTTATCGTCTAGCGTGGGCTTTTGAGGCCTGGAGAGGCTGTCCAGTAGGGGCCTAGAGTGGCAGTGTGAAAGGGGCGGTGGGTGTCGAAGGAAGGGGGTTTAAAGGGAGAACTTACTTGAAACATCCTAGCAAGCTCTTGTGTGTGCGTGTGTGTGTGTGTGGGGGGGTATGTGTGTGTGTGTCTGTGGTAAAGAGCACATGACATAAAATTTACTTTTTAACCGTTTTGAGGTGAAATCCACAAAACCGAAAATTAGCCATTTTAAAGTGTGGAATTCAGCGGCGTTTGGTGCGTTCACTGTTGGACAGCCACCGCCCCTCTCTAGTTGCAGAACATTCCACCCCCCTCCCCCAGAGTCAAACCTGGAACCCATTAGCAGCCACTCCCCCTCTCCCCTCCAGCCTCCCAGCCCCTGGCCACCACTAAATCTCCTTTCTGTCTCTCTGGAGTTGCCTCTTCTGGACATTTCACGTAGATGGGATCCTACGCTGTGTGACCTTTCGCGTCTGACCTCTTCCACCCCACGGGATGTGTTCGAGGTCCGTCCGCGCTGTAGCCGAAAGCAGCACTTCATTCCCCGTCGTGGCCAAATGACCTTCCATCGTGCGGATGGGTCCTGCTTTATTTATCCCCTCATCAGTTGCTGGACTTAGGCTTGTTTCTACCTTGTTGGCTGTTGCCGTAGAGCTGACCGAGCACTCTTTATTCTGTTTTACTTATTTATGAAGATCTGATTGGCTTTATTACATGTTTCGTGAATCAGGCAGCACCCCTTCTCGCAAATAGAGGGGAGCTCCCCAAGCCACTTTAAATGAATTATTTTGCATGTTTGTGTAAGATTGGGGTACTCCTGTACTCTGCACTCCTGTGCCAGCAGCCTGCACGTATTTACCAATGTGTCATGGTTGTAACAGAGCCACCATAGCCTGGGGTCTCTAAATTTGGAACAGGGACACCGCTTTGCAGTTTTTATTTGATTTAGGGCAACGCTTCGGTTGACATCTCCCCGTTAGGAGATTTGTGGCGGTGGAGGAGGGGAGCGTCTCCCGAGTCTGGGGGTCTTGCCCGTTTGCTCAGTCTGCCGCCTCAGTCTCAGGCTCTGATTTCGGGACCGTTGTCCTCTGCCTGTGGAGCGGACTCCCCTTCCTGCCGCTCGTTTGCTGCTCCTGCGGTCAGCAGTTAGTGATGGCCTTGCCTTGGGTTTCAGATGAAGGAAAAGGTCCTGAGAATATAATGATGACCGAGGCTCCGTGCCTGCCTTTGAGGGGCTCGTAGTTTGGGGGGGGGGGGGAACAAATGTGAAAACGGTCACGTGCCCAGTGCCAAGAACTGCAGTCCCAGCCGTCGTGGAGAGACATTACATGCTTGCAGGGGCGGGGCAGGCTTCAGAAAGGAGGTGCTTTGGCAAAGGCACTCAGAAGACGGTAGGGTTTCCTGGTGGGGCGGAAGAGGACGCAAGCAGCACGAACAAATGCAGACGAGCATTTCCCACGATGGAGACTTCGGAAAAATTCAGCCTGTTTCGAGGACGTCTTGGTTGGGGGAGGACAGAAACTAGGAGTGAAGCTGGCAAGTTAGTTTCGGGACTCCGGCGTCACGAGGAGGATATTGCCTTGAAGGACGTTCGTGTGTTAAAGAATCGCAAGGCGAGTTAGGAAGGCGACTCTGGTGAGCGCACTGAGGAGGCGGGACGCCTGCGCGGGTTTCGGAGAGGGGTCGTGAGGATCCGATTGAACTTAGGGGAGATGGGGAGAAGGGCATGTCGTCAAGCACGATTGTTTCTAGGGGGCAGGAAGCGCCAGTTCTTGGTGGCCCGCAGAGAATTCTGGGCGAGGGAGAAGAGCGGGTGTTCTCTGAGGATGGGTCCCAGGTTGGCCAAGTGGGTGGATCTGGATGAAGCTGCTCACGTCGAGGGGGGGGCGGAAGGAGAAGCAGGTGACTGCTGTGTCCCTGTTGGCGTCGGTTGGTGTTTGGTGTGAACGGGCGCCGCGTGAGAATGAGTTCTGCCTCGGACGAATGACTCGGAATTCCTCTGGCTCCGTCCGGGTGGAGATCTACCTGGGAGGCAGCTGGAAGAAAAATGGGAACTCGGGAGAGAGGCTGGAGCCAGAGGGAGGCATGCGCCTCCCACGGAGAGTGAGAAAGCCGGGGTGGAAGATGGTGGGGGGGGGTGGGATTTATGGGTGGGAGGAGACAAGGAAGTTTGCGAAGAGCACAGAGGGGCTGCAGGTCTGGTGCAGAGGCCCGACGAAGGGGAGCAGCCAGGTCGCAGGGCATTCGGGGTCAGAGAAGTCAGGGACCAGAAGGTTGGGGGTAGCCATTAGTTTGACAGTGGAGAGCTCATTTGGGTTCATCCCCGCCAATGTTTGTTCGCAGTGTGAACAGTTGTCTGGTATCGTCTCCTCCGCGGGAAACTTCTTCATATCCCTAGAGTTTTCTTCGCGTTCCAACTGTGGATCTACGAACGGCAGGGGTTCCACGCTTCAGGAAGCTTCGTTATGAGGTCGCTTCCATAACGTACATCCCGGCAACGAGTTAATTTTCGAATCAGCCAGTCACGTGGCTGCGTGACTGTTGGCCAACCTCAAGACCTTACTTGTAAGTCGCTTACGTTCTCGCCCTTTTAATTTCAGAGCTTACCCAGATTGAGGATCCCAGAGAACAGTGGAGGCGAGAGCAGGAACGGATGCTGAAGGAGTATTTGATCGTGGCCCAGGAGGCTCTCAATGCCAAGAAAGAAATCTACCAGATTAAGCAGCAGCGGTTCGAGCTGGCCCAGGAGGAATACCAGCAGCTGCACAAAATGTGTGAGGACGACAGCCGCTCGTACGCTAGCTGTGAGTTGACTGTCCCCCGTGGGTAACGCGCGGCTTCGGAAGCCGCCTCTCCGCCGGCTTACTGCACACACCGAACTTGACTCGGGCAAGACGGCTCCGTAAAGTTTCTAACCGCGTATCGTTAGGTCGTCGGTATTTTGCTCTGGAATCGGGTGTCTTCCGTTAGCCACTCCTTTAGTGGGTATTTACCAAGTGCTCGCCCTGTGCCCAGGCACCGTGATGCGGCGGAGCCTGAGGAGGCAGAGGTCCCTGCCCTCGTCGCATCACATTCAGGTGGGGAAGGTAGAAGAGCAACAAGCAGATTTCAGGCAGCGGCACGAAACGACCTCGTGTCTCGTGTTTGTCAGTGCGGAAAAGGGCTTCACTCGGAGCCCTCCGCCACCGATAGGGCGTGTTAGGGGTGATCCCCGGGAGGGCCGCGCAGCGGTTTCGTTGATCCTGCGTGGAAAGACTCGGGAGCCATCACGTGTGTCAAGCACCTGGCCCTCTGTAGAGTCCTTTCTGGGGCGGCGCGCTGAAGGCGGAGGAACTCAGCGTAACCCAGAAGATCGGGGGGACTCCCCGCCTCCGATGGACGCGCACTGGTGTTCTCAAAAGGAATCCCTCTTCGTTTTAGAGGTTACTGGACGTGGGCTCCCATCTCATTAGTACTCGGCGGATGCTCAGGTATTGAAGGAGCCCGGTCCCGTCTCAGAAACCAAAGCATCTCGTTACCGACACAGTCAGTCACTGCTTGAGCCAGTCTCTTCCCCACAGCGCTGTCACACTTAACAGTCCACCACAGGTGCACACGGCCGTGACCGTTCTGGGTGCCCGTGAGCTCGGGAAGAATGCGTGGAGGTGCTACGACTAGGTTTTGTGTGATAACAACCTGAGTCTCGTTGAGACACGGGAAGCCTTAACCTGTGACGTGGCCGCCACGTTGCCAGGTACTTGGCTCTGGCGAATAATAAAGACACAGTCAGAGCTTTGTTCTGTGTTGCGAGTCAGAATGGAGTTAAGGCCGAGGGGCCATAGGTCTTTTTTTTTATTGCAGCTGCTGTTGAAGGTGAATACGCCTTACAAGCTGTGGGGAAGCGAGGGGTGGGGGTTCCCCTCTGTAACAGGAACTGAAGACAGTGCTATCACATGTCCCGAGAGAAGGTCAGGACCCAAGTATAATGCTGTGTTGTTTCCAGCTTGTCTTATCTCTTGTTCTTTGGATGTTGATATCTACTAGGTTTTTGTTTTTTTTTTTTTTGGTTTTTGTTTTAACTGTTCATCAGAACGCAGTGCTCAGCTCAGTGCGAATTTTTAGAGGTTGGTTTCCTATCTCCATAGTTTCTTTTTTTATAATGTCTTTCTCCGATTTTGGTATCAGGCCTCACAGAACGAATTGGGAAGTGTTCCCTCCTCCTGTTTTTGGAAGGAGTTTGTGTGGGATTGGTATTTGATAGAATTTGATAGAATTCACCAGAAAAGCCATCTGGATCTTGAGTTCTTTGTGGGAGTGTTTGGAACTATAAATTCAATGTCTTTTATGTCTTTTATAGATATAAGGCTATTCAGATGTTTGTTTCTTGTTTTTTTTTAATTTTTTTTTAATGTTTATTTATTTTTGAGAGAGACAGAGCATGAGAGGCAGAGAGGCAGAGAGAGAAGGAGACACAGAGCCTGAAGCAGGCTCCAAGCTCTGAGCTGTCAGCACAGAGCCTGATGCGGGGCTCGAACTCACAGACTGTGAGATCATGACCTGAGCCGAAGTCGGACGCCCAACCAACTGAGCCACCCAGGCGCCCCTGTTTGTTTCTTCTTGAATCAGTTTTAGTATTTGTGTGTTTCAAGGAATTCGTCTATTTCATGGAATCCAAAAGTCAGCAAACTTTTCTACCAAGGGTTAGGTAGTAAATATTTTAGGCTTTGTGGGCCACAAGGTCTCAGCTGCAACTACTCAACCCTGTTGTTATAATGCAGAAGCAGCCAGAGATAATACATGAACGAATGTGTGTGGGTTGTTCTGATAAAGTGTAAACACAGGTAACAAGTTTGATTTGGCCTGCAGGGAGATTTGCCGACTGCCGAGCCAAGTTGTCAAGTTTATAAAGTTGGTCGTCAAGTTTATAAAGTTTGTAGAATTCCCTTAACGGTTCATTTAAGATCTAGACACTCCTAGGTGGTGTCCTGTCTATCATTCCCAATGTTCCTAATTTGTGTCTTCTTTTTTTCCTCAGTGTAGCTAAACTTTTGTTGATTGTATTTGTCTTTATAACGAGCTGGCTTTTTTCCCCCTCCTATTTCTTATCTGTTTTCTATTTTATTGATTTCTCTTTATTATTTTTTCCTTCTTAGTTTGGCTTTACTCTGTTCTTCCTTTTCTAGCTTCCTAAAGTAGAAACGTAGACCATTGATTTTAGACCTTTCTTATTTTCTCACCTAACCTCTAAAAGGTATGAATTCTTCTCCAAGTGCAATTTTAATTTTTTTTTCAACGTTTATTTGTTTTTGGGACAGAGAGAGACAGAGCATGAACGGGGGAGGGGCAGAGAGAGAGGGAGACACAGAATCGGAAACAGGCTCCAGGCTCTGAGCCATCAGCCCAGAGCCTGACGCGGGGCTCGAACTCACGGACCGCGAGATCGTGACCTGGCTGAAGTCGGACGCTTAACCGACTGCGCCACCCAGGCGCCCCCTCCAAGTGCAATTTTAACTGCATGCCGCAGGTGTTGGTGTTTTCATTTTCAGTCAACCCAGACTGGCTGTTTCTTTTTGGGCTCTCTAAAAGCAAGTTGTTGGGACTTTTGAATGTTATGTTGCCGATTTCTAATGTAATTCCATTGTGGTCAGAAACTACACTATGTAAGATTTCAATGATTTGAAATCTATTGAGATGACTTTTATGACCCAGCATATGGTCTCTCTTGGTGAGCTCATAGGATTAGAAGCCCATGGTGTTGGTACAGTGAGGTCACGCCTAGCTGCACCAGTGGCTTACAACTGTTCCTGAGAGCCTATGGTTAGCGATCTTAAGTCTTTTCGAAAGTTACTTAGTAGAAGCTACGCCGAACCATAGAAAATTGTTCTTTCTGTAGCTTAAAAAGGGCTGAATATAGGCAGTTTCATATGATTCAGCCTAATGGAATGTTTCTTCCCAGTAGCCTTTAGGGACCTTATCTGTTCCATGGTTGGGTTTGATTAGATCTCCAAAGGCCCTCCGGTTGATTTTTCATCTACGGATGGAATGGGGGAAGGACAGACCAGACAAATTTGGCAGGAACTTTCTTCCAGTGATTGAAGAGAAAAATCGCAGCAAGGGAAGATGTTTCTTACATGTTGCCTACGACCAGTGCAGCTGAGACTTCAGTCGTGGTGAACGCGGGGCCTCTGGGCCTGAGCCTGTGAGGGTGCAAGTAGAGGAGGACCTTGGCGCATCCTGTTGGATTCCACACCCAGCCCTGGGGGAGGCGAGGGAGGAATCCCGGGCCAAAGCTGAGCCCCTGGATTAAGAGCATTCAGAACCTGTAGCCCTGTAGCGATGGGATGTCCCTCACCATCAGTTTTTGTATTTCCGTGGGCTTTGACATTTGGGCATGTAGGAAATCGCACTCGGTAATATTCCTTCCTGTGCTCCATAGAATTTTCCTAATGCCCAGTAAAAAAGAGCTACTCAAGATGCCGTCCTGCGTGGTGCATGAAGAAACCTTCAGTAGAGGAAGCAGATGACTCTGGTGTTCACTTGACACTCTGAACCATGCCCATCAGAATCCTGACCTGCTAGAAGTCTCTGTGTAGACACAATCTCTGCATCCACTTGTATAAGTGGCCTTGGGGGCCAGATAGGGCCAGCCTGTTTTCATGAAGGGCTAGAGGAGCCAGTGGATTTTGCTGGGGCCTGTTGGCTCATCTGGGATAAGACGCCACATGGAATCGTAACGGACTTAATCCAAGTGCTTCACCAGGTTGCTGCTGCTCCTGGGGTTTGGACCAAGCTCTTTCAACTTGCCATTTAACCTGAACTACTAATTACGATGACGAAAACTCTGTTAGTGACTCAAATGAATTCTCTCTGACCACACCGGTCTCACACAGCCCAGATTGCTAGTCATCTAAAGCAGGGAGGCATCTCCTTGCTCTGGTATGGGAACGGGATAACATTTGGACCCGTTTCTCGTTACTTCCTTCATTGGCAGTGACTTGAAGCAAAATGAACCAGTATTCAGTGAGCTAGAGTTTTCTGTGCATCGTTTGGATTGCAACATTACGAAGCACATGATGCTGTCTTTGTTGTACACGTGAGAAGCAATACTGGGGAGGCGAGGTTACTTCTTCAAGGTCACATGCCTAGTAAATGGCAGACCTGGGATCTGAACCAGATCTGTTTGTGCATGTAGCCTTCAGTGCTGTGTACTGTTTCCGAGGCATGGAAGAGGCAGCTCAAAGGAGCTAATTGTGTTTTTGAAACACTTTGCCCTCCTGTTGTTCAACTTATCTAGAAGTAAAGACCGATTATAAATTGACGAGGCCTCTGGCAAGTTTGCAACACTCAGAGGGGCGAGTGGGAGGCAGAGCACTTTCTATGTCTTGGCTTTCTTGTGGCCCATGGCAGGATTGCTAAACTATTCGTCTAGTTTCCAACAGATACTTACTTAGCACCTGGTATTGGTATGTCCCAAATGCTGGGGACACGATTTCTGTCTCCCTAATGGCTGATTGTAGGGAACAGTTAGGCAGTGATGGGGAACAGAGGAATTAACTAAAACAGCCACTTTTTAAAGTGTTCATTTCTTGATTTTTGAGAGAGAGAAAGAGAGCACAAGCAGGGGAGGGCCGGAGAGAGAAGGACAGAATCCCTAGCAGGCTCTGCGCTGTCAGCACAGAGCCCGACGTGGGGCTCGATCTCACAAAGCATGAGATCATGACCAGAGCTGAAATCGAGAGTCAGACGCTCAACTGACTGAGCCCCCCAGGCGCCCCAAAAACAGCCATTTTTTTTTTTTAAATTTTTTTTTTTCAACGTTTATTTATTTTTGGGACAGAGAGAGACAGAGCATGAACGGGGGAGGGGCAGAGAGAGAAGGAGACACAGAATCGGAAACAGGCTCCAGGCTCTGAGCCATCAGCCCAGAGCCTGACGCGGGGCTCGAACTCACAGACCGCGAGATCGTGACCTGTAAAAAACAGCCATTTTTAATATTGGAGCAGGAGGGCGGGAGGAAATGACGTGCATCTGTCCTACCCCCTTCACAGATTCCTCCCTGAGTTGTGGAAATCACCAGAATAAAACTCCATTCACTGGAGAGAAAAGATTTTGTGTCAATATTGGGCCATCTGGTATCTAAGAATATCCAAACCTTGACCTTTTTCTGTCCCTGAGCAAAGCAAAAGCAGATGCTTGCTGGATTTGAGCGTACATGTCCCCGTGAGGCTAAAAACCCTACGCTACTCTATTTCTGGGAGCCGCCTGGTACCCGGGCCTATTTTGTTTGTAGAACACGGGGACGGAGCTGTTCTGCAGTGGGCTCGTTCTCTTTGAGCACACCGGTTCTCTTCCACAGTTCCATCCTGTCGTGTTCTCCTACTTTCTTCATGTCTTGTTTTGCTGGCAAAGGAGTTTTATTAAAATCTTTGTAGCAGAGGAACTTCTTGCCGCATTCATTATAACTATACAAAATGAAAACAGAAAATGCTAAGAACTGGAGGTCTTTGTATTTCTTGACCTGAGTGGTTATGTTTGTATTTGCTTTGCATTAATTCATTGTTTTGTATGCTTCTCTTTATGTGTGTTATCCCCCCACCACAAAGCAGAAAGAAAAGCCAGGAGGGGCTACATTAAATTATTAACATTGCTCACATCTAGAGGTAGAAACAGGGAGGTCTTTTTCTTTTTTCAAACCTATTTTAAGATTTGTCTCTTGATTCCACGCGTTTATTTCATGCAGTGAGCAGAATTCTCTCTGGGTGAAGAGTGAATTGATATCTCATTTAGAGGAAGGAGATAGTTCTGTCTTGATTTGCCCTACTTTCTTCGTTCTAATGTGCTCACCTCTTTGCCTTTCCCACTGAATACATTTGTTATGTCAGACGCTTTTATGCTAGAGTTAATCTTTCAGTCTTCCTGAGAAACTTGAGCTCCTAGATGCCTTCAGATGAAGTATTATGACCATTTGCAGGATCTTTTGGAAGGAATTCTTGCATGGGATGAATTACAGTCTAAACCACAGGTCAGCAAATTATGTGTGGTTTCTGGGCTGAATCTTGTCCACTCTGGCTCTTTATAAATAAAGTATTATTGGAACGCAGCCACATCCACTCACTTACCTATTGTCTATAGAAGCTACGATGGCAGGGTTGAGGAGCTGAGACAGAGACTGTACGGTCCACAAAGCCAAAAATATTTACTCTCTGGCCCTCTGCAGAAAAAATTTCCCAACCCCTGGTCGAAACCAGTAGTTCTGAACCCTGGCTACAGGGTATCATCTCCTGAGGGGCTTTTAAAAACTGCTGCCTGGGCCCCACTCCCAGAGATTTTGATCTCCTTGACCTCGGGTGGGGCCAGACATTTTTTTTTTTTTTTTTTTTTTTTTGGTAAAGCTTTCCAGGTGAATCCCAGAGTTGAGAATCCGTCGGTCTGGATTGACTGTGATGGTCTCTTCCGGCAGCAGGAATATGACTTTGTGCCTCTGGCTCCTAGGAGCCACCAAAAGTCTGCACCAAAAGTATCTTCGGGTGGTTGGGAGAGCTGGCTTAATCTCCCGTGAGAAAGTGCTGACCCACCCTGAATTCCTGGGTTAGGTGGTGGTGAAGCTTGACCTTATCGGTTATCAGTTTTGCCAACATTCTTTCTGAGGCTTTAGGCCCGTCCCACAAAGACGGCCTTCCATTGGTTACCCAGGAGAGGGGTTTCTCCTCTACTACCTAGGGGAGTGTAATGGCCACAGTCCATCCATTCAACCTTCTGTTTTCCTTCGTGGGTAAGCGTGTTGGAGCTGGCAGGGGAAAAATGGATCACACGCAGCATTTTTCACGGGTATTAGTTGGCAAGACTCAATCTTAAAGGCGATTGCAGAGCCTATGTCTGTTGAGAGATAATCCCCTAGTCTGCCCTAGAGAGCATTTCTGAGAGAACTCTCAGTCTGAATTTGGTGGGATCTTGTGTTACTTCTGTAGGTCGCCTCTGAGCGGGCTTGTTTGATATTTTTTGTTCCTTTGCTTATGGTGCCTTTAAAAACAAATGTCATGCCCTCCTCTGTTGGCCTGGGTTACTTACGTGCATGCCTTTGTCGCTGCTCTGGTAATTAGTACCTGTCAGCATGGGAACTGTCAGGGCTTGCCATCCTGTCTGCCAGGGTTCTTTTGGCTTCCTTGAGCAACTCCCCGTGGTGCCGATGCCTGGAGGTGCACACCTGGTCCTAAGGGGCAGTCTGCCCAGAGGATGTCTTTGGAGAAGGACTACTGGTCTTTCAAAGCATGTTACCCCCCTGGGGTGATCTTAGGTTCCCACAGCACAGAGGAGGCCTGTGTGTATCAGAGAAACAGGGAGACAGAGACAGACACACCAGCAGACGTGTTTTCCCTTTTCGATACCCTGGAAAATCAAAATCCAAAATAAGTCCTGGGGTCTGCAGCGTCATGAGTGCTAAATGCACGGGCCACGCTCACCTCTTGGACAGTGGGCACTGGGGAGCCCGGGGTCCATTCCTTCTCTTGTTGGAGAAGCTCATCTGATGGAAGAATCTGGGGCATCTGGCCCACAGGAGCCCAAGATTCAGACCGAGGTCCCTTTTTGACTGATGTAGATCAAGGCACTGGAAACTTAGTCTTCGTTCAAGTGGGGAGACGTGATCATCGTCTCTCACAAAGATTTTCCAAGAGTTGATGTCGCTGTGGTCCAGCTAGACTGTAACCTGATTTTCGTGTTACCCAAAGCACTACGGTATGCCTGAGTGGGCTCCTTAAGCTGTTTAATAGCTGTGGCCACTCAAGTCTTCAAGAGAGAAGAAAGCTTCAGAGGCGAAGGTCTGGTATTTATCATAAACCTTGAGGTTGGAGACGTGTCTTAACAGAGGCATAATTCTTTTTTTAAATGTCGTGGAGTGCACGCCGTGAAAAATGGAGGCTGGTGCCCTGAGGTGTTCCTTGGACTCCAGAAATGGGTTCCATTAGACCTACTGGCAGATGTCAGGAACTAAGGATTTGGCTTTGCAAGTTAAATCACATTATTAAAAGTCATGCCAGTGTTCATGACGCTCCTTCGTATTTGAAGATAAATGGACTCACTCTTTTTTTTTTTTTTCAACGTTTATTTATTTTTGGGACAGAGAGAGACAGAGCATGAACGGGGGAGGGGCAGAGAGAGAGGGAGACACAGAATCGGAAACAGGCTCCAGGCTCTGAGCCATCAGCCCAGAGCCTGACGCGGGGCTCGAACTCACGGACCGCGAGATCGTGACCTGGCTGAAGTCGGACGCTTAACCGACTGCGCCACCCAGGCGCCCCGGACTCACTCTTTTAAGTACTTGAGTTGCCTCTTCCCTCGTCCCAGTCCTGGAATTTTTAAATTTTAGAGACTGTAGCAAAGCTAACGTGAGTGCTGTCTGCATAAGGAAACCCCGTTTTATCATTTGGGATGGTTTCAGCCGTAAGTCACAGAAAAGACCCGCTCCTTGTCACATAAGAGTCCTTCAGCGGTGGGGTGGGCCCCCCCGGTGGGCCCCCCCATGGGTGCATTCGGTGGCTCAGGGATACCATTTCTCTATCGGGCTCCCCCTCCAGGACTCGGTACACCTTGAGTCTCCCCCAGGGGAGGGGTGCACGCCCAGCGAGCCGAGGGTCCTGTTAGAGTTAGGAAGGAGAGCTGGGGGGCTGGTGGCTGTGTATTTGTCTAGCCGTATCCTGTTATTTCAAGTCTGTCGGCTAATTTTCCCTGTGAAATTGCGCAGAAGAGGACTTTTGTGGCAACGATTTCAGACCGTTACGTTACTGCTGTCGAACGCTGTTGTCAGTTTCCCCGGACTCTGGGAACCCAGAGTTACTTTCTGCCCCACGTGGGAACGACCGCAGGTGGCAGCCGTTGGCGTGGTCTCCCTCGAACGCAGGGTGACGGGTGGACCCATGTGGGGGTGAGCAGTCAGCGAGCCTCGGGCTCATTTGCTTCTTACCTGCATCCAAGTGGAAGTCCCTCTACCTCAGGTCGGGGGGAACGTTTCAGTCCTGGGAGTTCAAGGTGGGGGTTTTGTAGAGATGATTTCTGACTCTTAAGGGCTTTGTTTGGGGCGTTGCTTTCAGTACTGGTCTTAAATGAAGCCAAGGAAGTCAGTCAAGATGGAAGTCGAAGGATTTGGAAATAGACACTCTTTGTCTCAGAAAGAATTCTGTTTTAAAAGTATTTTACTCCGTGTCCTCAAGAGATTACGATTCTAAGAACATTTGAGATAAAGTTGGCAAATGCTTAGCTCCTCCGGATATTTATTTCTAGTAGATTCTAATGGTTTGAAATTCTGACCGTGATAGGGACTATCTTCTTCTTCTTCTTATTTTAGAGAGACAGGGAGCACACGAGCAGGGGAGAGGGGCGGGGAGGGGGGCGGGGAGGGGGGGGAGAGAGAGAATCTTAAGCAGGCCCTATGCTCAGCTTGGAGCCCGATGTGGGGCTCGATCCCACGACCCTGAGATCGTGACCGGAGCCGAAATCAAGAGTCGGACGCTCAGCCGACTGAGCCCCCCAGGCGCCCCTGGAACTGTTTTTTTAAAGAGATATCTGAACTGCTCACACTACCTTTGGATGCAGTTCTAATTGAGGGTATTAAACAATCTTGCTGTGTAAGCCCCTTGATGACTTTGAGCCGTCCTCTCTGATGCAAAGTCAGGAAGTGCTTTTGAACTAGTCGCTAGCGGTTGGCACCCAGTCATCCGAGTGACCGGCAGCCTTCAGCTCCCAGAGCAGAGGGGTGAAGAGAAAGATGCCGGCGCTGCCGATGGGTTTTCCGAGCAGGTGGAATCAGTGGGAATAACCCGGACGCAGACGAGAGCGGTGCGGGGTGGGCCACAGCCGGGGACAGGGGCGCGCCGCCAGCCAAGGTGGGGGCAGAGACGAGTCACTCCGGCACAGGGGCCGACGGCTTCCGAAGCTGAAGAGAGGAGACGGAAGCATCAGGAAACAGCAGTGCAGGGAGGTGAACGGGGTGATAGAAGTTCGAAGCGGCCACTAACTGCTCGGCTGCGGAATCCCCAGAAAAGGTTCTTCGCTGTCCGCACCGCCGGAAATTGGCTGACTGTGCTCCGCGCACAGCTAAACAGGCCTTCGCGTCCTGCTCACGCCAGGTCCCGGCTGTTCATAACGGTGCCGCGTCTGGCCCGGAGCGCACGGCGTGGAAGGACGGCTTTTTCTCGGGCCTGCCAGCTGCTGACACATTGCTAGAAAGTCGTCGTTTTTATTTGATAGAGCTTTACTAGTTGTTTCTCATGCCAAAAATCGTTCATGTGGAGAATACAGATGTGAAGAAAGGAGAAAGAAAACCTTCTGTGATGAAACCAATGAGGATAACCACAGGTAGCTTTGGGATTCTGTCCTTCGAGTGACATCCATGTGTATATGCGTTTGAAAAGGAAGCAAAAACGGATTCATCCTGTATGTGCTATTTCTCTACTTAGAGCAGTTTTCCATATCATAATCACCGCCCCCTGCCCCCGAGCGTATCTGTGGTTTTTAACCCGAGTAATTTTGCTTTCGAAGCAGTTTTGATTTACCGATAGCCATGTATTGCCTCGTGTGGAATCACATAGAAGGGCCACATGCAGAAACGTCAAGATTTGAGGCTGTGAAATGTTAATTCCTTACGAGCCGGTGCCAACTTGTAAATTGGAGACTTAGAATTAATTATTGATTCAGAAGTTCCTGTCTGTGTGTATTTATTTATTTTGAAGGATCCATTATAAAATAAAATGTTTTCCTTCCGTTTAGCCTTCTCTGGATATTCAGCAAATACAAAGTACGACCCATACCAAATTAAAGCAGAGATAGCAAGTCGTCGGGATAGGGTGAGTAAAAGAGCGCTCCCACAACTAGAAGCCCTGTGTGTATTTTCACGTAGCGTTACTTCTCGTGGCTCATCTAACGGGGGTCGGTGTGTCTAACACTCATATTGTGGTAAAATTTTTAATTTCATGGATTATGATGACGTTTGGTTTTACCCTTCACTTTTTTTCTAACAGGAGGAGAAAAGTTTCTTTTTGAAAGCTCAGCCCATCTAACCAAAAGCCACCTGTACCCCTCTGTGTTTTCCCTAGAGCTAGGGTCCTCCTGCCCAATTTGGAAAGATTGGGTGACGTCGGGGCCCGGGCTCCACGGCCTGCTTCCCGATATCAGTGGGTTGCCAGCCTTGACCCTTGGCAGCTTTAGCTTCTCCTGTTCTCCCCTGGTTGCTATATGCCTAGGGAAATCTTTCCCGCAATGGCATTTGACCAGAAGGTTCTGATGCTCCTTCCCTGGGGACACTGGAATTCTTCCCGTCTCATCCCTTCAGTGCCCTGCCTTGGTCGCGTGGGAAGGGGGACGGTTTTGTTGCTTTTGCAGCAAATCATGGGACACGTCTTGGAAACAAAGCCTCTTGGTGTCTCATGCCCCAAGCGCCAGTGTCTCTCTCAGTGCAGCGGTTCCCAAACTCTAGCGTGTCCAAGAAGAGCACCTGGGGAGTTGATTACACATGCGAGCTGCCAGGCCCACCCCCTGAGGGTTTTTTTTTTAATGTTTATTTATTTTTGAGGGAGGGAGACAGAGCGTGAGCAGGGGAGGGGCAGAGAGAGAGGAAAACAGAATCCAAAGCAGGCTCCAGGCACAGAGCCTGACACGGGGCTCGAACTCACAAACCGTGAGATCGTGACCTGAGCTGAAGTCGGATGCTTAGCTGACTGAGCCACCCAGGTGCCCCCACCCCCTCCCGAGTTTTAACACGGGCCTCAGGTGGATCCCCGAGAAGCTTTCCATGTGACGCACTCTCAGGTAGTGGGACCGCAGGCTTCCGGCAACAGTGTTCCCACATGTGGGGTCTCGGAGTAGTAAGTAGAGGGAAGGTGAAAAACGCATTAGGCAGTTTGCTGATTGTGATGTATAAATCACTACCTGAAAAAGAAAATAGTTGCCGGTTGCACATAGGTAGGAACCTGTCGGGGACCTGGGATTTTTGTATCCAAGCGAGGCGCTTCTTCCACGCTGGCTGTTCTGTTTGCCCGTGGATGGAAATTCATGGAGAGCCTAGGAGAGCCTACGAAATTCATGGAGAGCACATCGGGAGTGAATCAGGAACTTAGAGGACAATGCTAACACGAATCAGGAACTTAGAGGGCAATGCTAACACGAACAACTATAGAAACGATTTTCAGAGCTTTTTTTTTTTTTGGAAAAAAAAATATAATTTGTCTTTAGCTTTCCAGATTAAAACGAGAGCTGACCCAGATGAAGCAAGAACTGCAGTACAAGGAAAAGGGGGTGGAGACCTTGCAAGAGTGAGTTGCCCGCGATGACAGAGGGGGGGTTTCCTATGATTTGCTCTTGTGCTCGCCTGTTGGGTGCCTGGGTGTGCGTCCTGAAGCTTCACGGGCCTTCCGCTTCTATGCTTTTATCTCTGCTCATGTTTTCCCCAATCCTAAGCCTCGGAATCTTTCTTTTCCCTGAAGATACTTGGTTCCTTTAAATGGAAATACCTGGGAAACAAGACCTTTATTTTACATTTATGCACATTCTCTGTAGCCGCACCGTCCAGGACCCCCGTGGATGTTTAAATTTGACTTCTAGCTCCGTTGCTTTTAGTCTCAAATTGTTTTTATTTAAATTAAAGTGAACTAAAATTCAAAATTTAGAAGCCCAGTCACCTAGCCATATCTGAAATGCCCAGCAGTCACATGTGGCCAGTGGAGATTTTCTCTGCCTCGCTGCTGTTGGCACTTTGGACCAGATAACTCTGTGCATCACAGGATATTTAGCAGCATCCCTGGCTTTGACCCCCCGGATGCCCGTAGTACCCTCCCACCCAGTTGCGACAGCCAAAACTCTCTGTAGACATTGCCAAGTGTTCCCTGGAGGGCACACGTGCCCCCGATTGAGAGCCAGAGGGCTAGCGGTGACTGCATCGGATAGAACAGGTAATCGAACATCTCCATCGTCACAGAACATCCTGTGGGGCGGTCTGGTCTACAGACCTTCCTGTTGGCGTCTTTACAATTAGAACTTGGTCCCGACTAAGAGTTTGGGGGTGGATTTCTTTTTTGTGAGCTATGTTAAGTCAGCAGATGCAATGAACACAAGTTATTTCATAAATGGTGATGTTGTCCTTCTGAAAGAATTGATTTTCTTAAGAAAGAGTATTGTATGCTTACTGGTCGGTCGAGATTCAGAGCCTGGCTTCTCTTGCTGCACTTGAACACGTGCCTCACGAGACCTTCTGTGCCTGCTCTTCCCATCAGTCACTGGGGATTGTGCTAGTAGCTCAGGCTGCTATAACAAAACATCCTTGGCCGGGGAGCTTAAACAGCAGCCATTTCTTTCTCACAGTTCTGGAGGCCAGCAGTCCAAGATCAGGTCCTGGCAAATTTGGTATGTGGTGAGGGCCTGCTTCCTGCCTTCTGGCCGTGTCTTTCCGTGGTGGTGGTGGTGGTGTGGTGAGTTCTGGTCTCTAGGGTCTCTCCTCCCCTCGTGGGGGACCCCACTCACATGACCTCATCTAACTCTCGTTGCCCCCCCCCCCCCCCAGAAGGCCCCATCCCCATATACCATCACACTGGGAGTTAGAGCTCACCTTGTGAATTTTGGGGAGACGCGCACCTTCAGATCATTGGGCCGAATTGTCCAGAGGGCGGTGCCAGTGCCTGCTCTGGCCAGCCTTCGGTGAGTGGCAGGGATCTGTGTGGTTACTGGGCCTCGTAAGGGTGGGCAGCACGTCACTCTCTTGAATCCTGTGTGCGGACGCGGTGACAGCGTGTCAAACGGGACTGATGTGTTGCTCTTGATAGGGAAGTGATACAAATGTAAGTGTCGGACAAGCATAATTATCTCAGCCTCAGATAAAGCGTAATCGCTGGGCGTGCCCAACCCTGTTGTTTAATACTGTTTAATGTTGCGATTCATCTTCTTAATCATCCAGGATCGGTTTGGTTGATGATTTATGGGCCCATTTCTTTATGAAGGACCTGTTATAGGCACCAAGGGAGGCACAATAGAAAACTGAGCTGGGTCCTCCCTGGAGCCGGGTCCTGCTTGGCTTTCTCTGGCCCTGAGATGTGGCCATGCCTTCTGCAGGCCCTGCCGCGCGGTGGATTTTGATAATCCCATCCACACGCTTAGTGCGGCCGGGAGTCTTTAACCTTACTGTCAGCTTTTTGCTGCTCTGCCGTTTTCCAGCTGTGCACAGTCTCGTGTGATTTCAGTTTACAGTGGGAGTTCCTTTAACGAGCCCTAGTCCATATGGCTTTTTAAAAAAGTTCTGCTTAAGCAAATCAGTCCTTCTCGGTATCGGCTACTGTCGCGTTCCTCATCTTGTCCGTTTGCTACGGCGTTTCCCGGTGCGCCAATTCGTGCTCCGTAACTTTACGCATACGGCCCAGCCAGCCTCCAGATACTCCGATGCCTGCTAGGGCGCGTCCGTGTGTGCTGTGGCCACGTTTTCCTGTGTCACTTCCGCCGAAGGGCCGGATGAGAAACGAGCAGGAGCAAATAATTTCATTTGGGAGGTCTTCTACAGTTACGAGGGCTGTCTGGCTGAATCAGAGATTGATTTCATTCTTTCCTTTGGCCACCCAGGAGCTTTCTGTCATTACCGGGGAGAATCGGGACTTCACGGTGTCTCCAGATGATACCTAACTTAATGCTAGGCATCGTGCCGGCTGGAGAGCACAGCTAGTTCAGTTCTCGCTTGTAGAGCTCTGGGGAAGGTGATAGAGGTTCGGGGTGGTTCGGGAACACTGTGAGGACACACAGGAACCCCGAGCCTCAGAGGGGAGCCTTGCCCGGCACCTTTCCCTGCCGGCCCCGGCTTCTGTAGCGGGATCGCCGGCCCGGTGCCCGTCCCTCTGGCCTCCGTCCCTCCGGCCGTCTCCGTTTCTTTATGTGAACGCACGGGTTCCATTGCAACAGCAGCCGATGACTGAGCACTAGAAAACAAAGGTGTTGGGGCTCAGGGGACCGAGCATCTCTAGGAAGCGAATCCATCGCTTGTGGTCGAACTAATTTCAACAATAGGAAGAGGTGGCCTCGCTGTCTCCAGGTTTATTGGGTGGCAAGCAGCCAGGGCAGGCAGAGCTGTGACTTCACACCTGTGGCCGGAGCGGAGTATGGGTCGTGCTCCTAAGAAGAGAAGGGCCAGCGCGCTTTGTCTTTGCTTTCTGCTTTCCTTAGCAAGGTCTCCGTTGGGGAGTGGTGATGGTAAACGTGTCCCTGCCAAGGAGACAGTCTTCACCCCCTTCCAGAGCCCGTGAGGATGCCCGTGCTCCCCAGTGGAGGCTGGGAGAAGGTTCTGGACCTGGCCTCGGCCCTGGGGGACTCACTGCGGCTTTCCAGGTCGAGCCGCCTGGAGAGGTGGCTGCATTGTCACTACAGGCTCAGTCTGTCCTCACGGGAAGGACAGAAAACACAGGCACTCGTGCCATGCTTACCTTTCTTCACGAGCGAAAACTAATCCGATAGCCTTCCTCTGAGTATACACGCTACGCGGGAGACGGAAACAGCCTCATTCTCTTTCTGGTATTGAGGATTGACTCTTAAGTTTCCATCGAACCCTGCAGATTGGCATTATTATCAAGGACATTTGGGGAACCTTCTGGAAGCATTGATAATGTGATCGCCTCACCCCTAATACACGAGCTGTTGTACGCGAAAGGGCTTCTCGGATGTTATTACCAGCATCGATTTAAGCCAGAGACCCTAGCTTTTCCTCCAGAAAATTTTCTGCTGTTCTTGCTTCCCAGAATATCCAGTGTATTCTTTTCCAGAGCACCTCGCCAGGAGTTTAGCCGCTTATAACATTTTAAACTCTTACTTGTTTATCTTGGTGAACTTTCCTGGCTAACAAGGAAATCCATCATTATGCTTGGGTCCAAGTGAGGAAAAAAGAACCTTTTGTATTTTTTTTTTTTCAGGTCTGTGTATGTTGTTAATTTTTGTAAATGGGAGCTGGCCACGAACACCGTCCTGGGTTAATGATAGAATAGGTACGTGCCTGTGTGGGAGCGTGTGCGTGTAATGCATATAAACTTTTAACGATGGAAAACGTCAGGCATACACAGGAGCAGAGAGAATAGTATCGTGGAACCGTCCTGTGGCCTTGACCGCACTTCGGCAAAAGTCACCACACAGGGGCCGGTCCTGTTTTGTCACCCTGCCGCACCCCTGAGACCCTCGCTGCCTTACGGAAGCAAATCCCAGAACCCTTTTGAGTCCATAAATGGCTCTTCTGAAGTTACGGATCCCTTTTGAAAACGTAGCTACAACACCTGTTCCCCACTTAACAGTCCTCTCGTAACATCGTCCCCTCTCCAGCACGTTTCCCGTTTCTCTGTTTCGTTTGGTCCAGGTTCGGAGAAGCCCCACACGGTGTGTTTGGTTGGTGTGTCTGTGAATCTCTACGCCCCTTCGCTTTTTTTTCTTTCCTTCTGGCGACTTAATTCATCGAAGGAACTAATTCGCTTGTCCTGTAGAATTTCCCTGATACTGGATTTTGCCGCTTTGGCCCTCGCGGGCTCACTTGACACGTTCCTCTGTCCCTTGCTACTTATGCAAACTAGTGTCATTAGTCTGTGAGGCTTGATCTGATTTGAGTTCAGGTTCTCTTTCTTTTTTTTTTCCGGGGGGAGGGGGAGGGGCTGGGCTGGGCAAAGTCCCATTTCCTGGGATGCGGGGATTGTTGGTGGGTCCTGGCATCGTCAGCCCCATTCGCCCGTTTATAACGTTTCCCATCAGCTTTACACCTGCTGCTGTGCCCGTGTGGGTAGGAAGGCGTTCAGGATAAGTTCCCGAAAGTGGGTTTGCTGGGTCAAAGGGTAAATGCCCTGGTCGCGTTAGGAGATGTGGCCAGATCCCTCTCTCTACCACGTTGCCTCCCCGCCACTGACAGGTAAGTTTCTGTTGCCACGGCTGTGCCGACAGAATGTGTTGTCGAGCTTTTGCGTCGTTGCCAGGCGCAGAGGCGGGAGAGAGTATCTCGGCGTGGTTGTCATTTGACTTTCTCTTGAGGCTCTTGCTAAAAGTCAGACGATCGGAGCAGCGTTTATGGGTAACGGAAGTCTTTTTCTAGAAAACTTGAGCTTTTCCAGTGAAAAGGCGGCTGCGCTCCCTGCCCTAAAGTTTCCGAAGGGTGTTTGGGAAAATTATCTTAATGTAACTTGTTACTCCCCTCCAGGGGCAAAGGCGGAGGGCTCAGGAGTGGCATGTGCACAGCTCCCCGAACGGGTGACGTACAAGAATGCGCTGAGTGTGCCAGTGGGTGTGGGAGAGTTCCCTCTCTAGTTATTCTAGATCTCCTGGAGATCTGGAACGTACCTCGTGTTAGATTCCCAGTTGTCCTGCAGCCAGAAAGCTCATTTAACGTTGCTTCACCCTGAGTTTCCCACGCTTACGTGCCGTTGAAGCCTTTTTTCTACTGAGACACCCGTGAGGTCCCCGAGAGCTGGTGTGACAGCCCGAGACGCTTTGGCAGGGGGCACTGTCCTGCCCACCTTTTTACCACCCGTTGTTCTTGGTGTGCTGTTATCACACCTGACCCCCGTTCCTTCTCCCAGCTTCTAGCACGGTGGCTGTTACGGCTCACCGTTCTCACGCTGTGGCCGTGGCGACTTTTCAAATGTCACCTGTGCTTGTGGCTCTCCGGGGCTTTCTCTCTCACTTCGAATACAGTCCCCCGGATGATCTGGCCCCTGTCCTGACCTCGTTTCCCCCAGTGTCACCCCCACTCCCCTGTGTCTGCCCCCTGGCCGCCCTGCTGGCTCTCCCCACTGGAACTTGCAGCCCCCAGTCCCTGGAACACTCTTTCCCCCAAATTCTACTTGCCTGCCTGTTCCCTCCTTTCTGTAGTTTTCTGGACAAATGGTGTCTTGCCAAGATCCTTGGCTAACCACTGGACCTAAAAAGGAGCCCTTTCCGTCACACTCTGTCCCGGAACCTGGCTTCGTTTTCCTTAAAACGCCGATCGCTGCCTGCCCTAATGATTTATTCTTTGTGGTCTCTCTTCTTGACTCGCATCGTGCCACATGGGAACAAGGACTCTGCCTTGTTCCCTGCCGGGTCCTCAGGACCCAGACGCTTCAGGCACAGGGCAGGGCTGAGTGGCACGAGTGGACCCGGCCCTGGGTGCTGTGCGGAGTAGGCTGATGTCGCCGCTCCTGCCCGCTGGGAGCTGTGACGCGGTTCGCGTCACTGCTGGACACTGGCACCCTCTGGGCTGCCTGGACCACCGGAGGACTGTGTACATCGGCCCGGTCACCTTCTTATTAACCGCCCTCCAGCACTACCTTGTCGTCTACACACCGTGCTCTGTTGTGTTTTAAGAAATCCTGTTCCTCATTGCTGCTATTGACATCACAGAGAGGGGCTTACGAAATATTCCAACAACCAGTTTCCAGGGGGCACATTCTTCGCCACGGGGTACCGTTTTCGCTTCGAGCCTCGTAATTGCTTGATGAGCGTCTTCCCATTTGGGCGGTGTGTGCAAAGTGAAAGCCACGTGTCTCAGACAAGAGTGACTGCACGCTCCCGAGCAGTCTGTACTAGAAGGACGCGGTATTAGATATGGGAATGAGCGTTCTCTCTCCAAGGGGATTTAGCGTTTTCAGAAGAGAATGGGATCGTTCACAGTTGGCACAGGCTGAGGCCGACAGTTTCCCAGTAACATGGCCCGTCAGGTACAGCCCGTGCGGAAGCCCGGCACCGCTCAGGTAACTGGAAAGCGTGCAGCAGCGGGGCGGAAACAAAAAGAACATTGTTCCTGGTCGCGGGACAGGTCTGCTGCTGCACACAGGCCCTGCTGTTGATAGAAAGCTGCCGGAAGCTGTCTGAGGTCCCTTCAGGGCCCCTTGCCAGAGCCGGTGATGTAAAAGGTGGAGCCGTAACAAAACTCCTCATTCTTTTGGGTTGTAATGTGTGGTATTAACATGGAATATCTTCAGCGGCCTGGCAGCCCTTTTCTTCCAAGCTGTGGGTTGAAGGAGCCATTTGGTGTTGCGTTTGCCGGTGCGGTTCTCTTGACGTCTTAAATCCAACAACAGATACGGAAACCAGGGTAGTAGAAGGTGGAGGTTCGTAGATGCTCTGAAATGCCTTCTCACCCGTACTGCTGTCATCGCCTGAAGCTGCACCTTCTCCTTTTTCCCTCTAACCCTTTCTTTCAAAAGTAGACCCTGGAGGGCACCGGTTTACTTTGGGACCACATCTGACTGGCTGTGGGGGTGGCCTTCGGCTGTGACACAGTGTGAATTTGGAGGCCTTGACTCTGAGCGTATTGCTAGCCCAGTGATGAAGAGGCCGAGAGCCGGTGTGAGCGGCCCCGGTGTGAACTTCACCGTGCCTCTTACTGGCTGCGTGACCCTGAGCAAGTCACTTAACCTCCCCGAGGCTGCTTCAAGATGTTGGAACGTGGAGACTGTGGTCTGGGTACTGGATTTTTTTTTTTACACTGTGCCTCAGTCCATTTGGGCTGCTAAAGCAAAATACCACAGACTGGGTGGCTTATAAACAATAGAAATTTATTTCTTAAAGTTCCAGAGCCCGGAAGTCCCAGATCAAGGTGCCAGCCTGGTCGGCCTCTGTGTAGCCACCATCTTGCTGTGGCGTCACAGGACAGAAGGGGCAGGGAACTCTGTGGGGGTCTCCTTTATTAGAGCACTGATCCCACCGATCCCAGTCATGGGGGCTTCTCCCTCATGACCTCATCGCCTCCCAAAGGCCCCACCTCTTAACACCATCCCCCTGGGGGTCAGGATCCCAGCCTGTGAAGGGGGGTGCGTAAACATTCAGATCATAGCACCGGGTGTCCTAACTTAAGTTTTTACCTTTTGTTGACAGTTACCACTTTTCTGTCATTTTATTTGAGATGTATCCGCACTCTCTTGGGCTCTTGATTAAAATTAAAAAAAGAAAAAGACAGCTCCTTGGCAGTCACAGATGTTACGATCTTCTTTATGAAATGGAGTATATTGGTATTTTAGAAAATACCAAATCACTGACCACATCCTCTGAATTTGACCAAAGTTCTAGAGGGAATTGGAGCAAAGGGAGAAAACTCCCAAAGAAATGAATTTTGCAGATGGGAAAGAAGGGGTTTCCTACCCTTTGAAGTTTTTATTAGATGAAGTTGATCATCGTTGAAAAATGGAAGTGGTTGGGATTCTGTGACGCCTTGCCTGCCCTTAGAAAAGCATATGGGCCCGACCTTGGCCGCTCTGAGCAGGAGTATGCCTGTGGGATCAAGGGGGCAGCACTGTACTTGGGGGTCCGACACAGGCTTGAGAATTGGGAGACGTGGGTTCGAAACACTGCGGCTCTGCCGGATCTTAGCTTGTCATCTGGGGCCGCGGAGGTCATCTCTCTGAGCCTCAGGTTTTTCATTCTGAAATCTGAGAGGGTTATGCTTCCCTCATAAAGCTGCTGAGGGGACTCAACGAGGTGACAGACGCCAAGCGTGCAGCAAGACCCTGGTGCCTAGTAGGTGCTTGGCACGTTCAACTGTTGTAATGTACTAGTTATATAATTATATAGTGTAATCAAATAATATATACCGTATAGAGTGTTTACCTAAGGTTATATTTGCATAATACATAATGACCCTTTTAGATGATTGTATGTTCTGTTCTATACCATTAATATTGACACACAGTTGTGAAATATGATGCACAATACAATAGTGGTATATAACTGTTTTTAAATAACAGTATTCTCTCTGAAATACCAGGACTTCAAGATCATGTTCCCTAATAGCTTTCGCACTTTTTTAACAGCGGAATCTTTTTCCTTTCCCTTTCCTGCACATGACATCTTCTATGGAACCAACCAGAATGTCTGAGACGGAGCAAAGGGGAGGTGCTCGCTGAAGCAGGGGTGAGGGTCCTCGAGCCCTAGACGGGCCCTCCCTGTAGCCGCTCCTGCTCCCCGCGCCGGACACCCTTGGCACAGAGCGGAGACAGCCGTTCTAGGCCAATCTGCATTCTCTTCGAGGTCCCAGAGCCACTTGGGTATAGCCAAGGCCAGAGCGCAGGTCCGTGGCCTTGAAGTTGAACTTCCGTTCTCCCAGGTGCTGTGCAGCGTCCGCCGGCGGCATGAATTACGGGGCTGCCGATCCCTCTTCCTGAGGGAATTGCGGCCTGTTTTCCTGTGTGTGGCAGCCGTTCCCGTCATGGGGCCTGGTGCCTTGACGGGCTGCTGGCTCAGCCCCTGGGTTTACTGATGTGATGGCCACGCGCAGGCGTTCTTGCTACTGAAAGCCGTAAGGAAGTCACAACACTTACGTATAAAGCTGGAGCTGACATGCGTAGGGTCTCACGTCACAGCCTTAGCGCCGGGAGCGTGTGTCTGTACTTCTGCGGCTGTTTGATTAGCTTTGATTTTCAAGCACTTGAAAACCTTGTGCTCGGTGCAGTGGAGTTCATTTCTCCACGGGGGTGTCGGCGTCAGGCGAGGATCTATTTCCTGCATTTTTCGTTCTGGAGCAGTAGACCTGGTTAGCAGAGGCGCTGGGCATTGACTGTTACCGGGAAGTCGGACTTGCCCGGCCTTGGTGTTTTGTCTGAGAACGATGGAACCCTTCTACCGACTTCATGAGCCTCTGCGGGTTGTTGGCTGTGACATTAAATGAGATGTATTGGAAAGCCTTTTATCAGAAGATCGGTGCCAGGAGACCCTGTTACGTAAACGAGTCTAGCTTTTCCCTGCAAGAAAAACCGGGCCACTTCTTCGGCGGATGTGGCGCTGTGAGATGGACGGCCTCTCATTTCCGCCCTCTATTGGAGACCCTTGGTTCTCTGGAGAACAGCTGAAATGGGAAAACGCGTGGCCAGGCCCTGCTGGGATGGAAGCGTGTCACCACTGGATGGGTGGGGGCCCGTGGCGTTGACTACATGCAAGAGAACTCAGGGCCAGGTTTCGTAAATACGTGGTTTGCAGCTGATGCAGTGCCGGCAGTGGCCGTGGAGCCCTGAAGCCCGGTTCCAAAGGGAGGGAATGGCTTCCTGCCTTGGTGTATTTGTCCTTCTCTTATTCCAAGGGTCGTGAGAGCTCAGATCAACTCCGGGCCTAAAGAACCAGAGGTGGTGAATTATTTACTTTTTCTCCCATGAATACACAGATTCAGTGTTATCCTGACGATAATAATAATCACCGCTAACATTACACGCCTGGCCGTTCCCCATTAAGTGGGGGAAACGTGAACCTGAGGTTTACAGAGGCCAAGCCGCTTGCCCGGGGTCCCGCTGTAGTGCTGCAGCGTCACTGGTCCTCACCAGTGTGCCAGGATGCTTTCGTGAGCGGAAAACCGGCGAGTTTGGGCTGGCCGTTAAGGATCCAGAGTTTCCGGTAACGTGGGGAAGAACGGTGTCGAACCGGAACCTGCGTAATGGTGGGTCTGGAATCTGAAAGGCATGCTAACTACTGTCAAGCGGTGGAGTTCGTGCCCCTTTCTGGATCAGAGTATTCCAGCTGCTTTAGCCCTGCGGGTTTCCAAGCCTCAAGACTTAGGTAAGGGAGGGAGACAAAGGACGTGCTGTATGCGGGAGGCGGCCTGCTTTGTGGAGGCCAGAGCCAGGCCTAGTCTCTCGGTCAGCGCTCTGTTTCCAGCACCTGGAAGCAGGCCTTGTGTGCCTGGGGGCGGCCTGGCTGAAAGGAAGGAAGGGAAGGATGGAAGGAGGGAGAGAGGGAGGGAGGGAGTTTGGATGGATGGATGGATGGAAGGAAGGGTGGATGAATGGATGTTTGGATTGAAAGAAAGAACTGAGGAGGTGAGTAGTAAGGAGAAAGAGAGAGAGAGGGAGATCAGAACGAGAATGAGATGGAAGAAGGTAGCGGAGACAGAGTTTCCAATTTTATAGAAGGCATCGCTATTAAAAGTTCACAACATTTTGCTGTTTCCCATATGCTCTCCTTGCACACAGATGTCATTCGTATGTTTATTTAATAGACAGTTTTGACCGCTAACCCAGATGCCGGGGATAAACAAGTAGACATAATCCCCCTCTCAGAGAGGAGTTTACCATCTCAGGATATTACTTAAGCCAGTGTTTGTTGCCTGATCATTAGTAGAGGTCATGGGAATCCTGATTCGAAGGTCCTCACCTGCATTGGATGTTCCTGGAGCAAAGGAAACCGTCCACCAGCCAAGGTTCATCTCTGCATGTTTACCACAAGCAAGAAAGGTTTTATGGGATCTTTATTTCTCTTTGCCACAACGCTTTTAACCGTTTCCCACCTTTCTGTAAAGCTTTTGAGTTATGTTGTTGTTGTTGTTGTTGTTGTTGTTATTGTTATTGTGTAATGGAATGTTATAATCTCTTATTTTTATTTTTTAACCAGGATTGATCGTAAGATGTCAAGCACTCACACCAACTACAAGCTGGATGAGGCACAGGCCATAATGAGTGAGCTCCGAACCATCAAGAAAGCCATTTGCACAGGCGAGAAGGAGAGGCGGGACCTGATGCAGGTAGGGGCCTGGCACTCTTCAGATCCCATGTCCGTTCGTCTGCCTGCCTACGCGTCTGTCTTTTATTTAAAATTTTAGGAAAATATGTACTTACCATATATGTTATGTTATGTTATGTATGTATTATATATGCAATCCATATATTTTTAAAAACACGCGTATATATCATACATATATGTGTATATATGTTCTTTATGTGTGTATATTTATGTATACTGTATATTAAAATGTTTTCAAATACGGGTATTAGTTATTCCTAGGGCCGCCATGACAAAGGAGCACACACTGGCATAGAACAACAGAAATTTATTCTCCCAGGGTCTGGCGGCCAGAAGGCCAGAGTCAAGGTGCCGACGGGGCCCTGCCATCTCTGAAGCGGTAGGGGAGGATCCTTCCTCACCTCTTCCAGCTTCTGGCATTCCTTGGTATCCCTCAGCTTGTAGCTGCATTGCTCCAGCCTCTGCCTTCCTCGTCACATGGTGCTCTCCCTGTGTCCCCGCATCTAAATGGTCTCCTCTTATAAGAGTGCCAATCATTGGATTAGAACCCACTCTAATTCTGTATCACCTCACCTTAACTTGATTCCGTCCGCAAGGACTCGATTTCCAAAGCAGCCCGCATTCCCAGATTCTTAGGACTTGAACGTAACTTTCTGGAGGACACGATTTAAGCCACAAAAATGGGTGATGCCTATTGTTCAATAATCAAAAAATTTTTAAAGTCTATGATGACAGGTCTTGCTGTTGCCTCATTCGCTTGTCTCCTGTAACTACTTTTATTAGCTTCCCGTATATCTGGTTAGTGTTTATGCAGCCCCGGGAGAGTGTGAACACGTGTTCAGCCATCCTCACGGGGAGCTAGGACTATGCCTGCTGCTCCCCTGCCCCGGCTTCCTCACCTAACGATAACACCCCGTCTCTTTTTCCGCATCTGTCCACCACGCGCCGCTTCATTCCCTGACGTGGCCGCGAAGTACCCTACTGCGTGCGTACATTTCGGTTCCGTGGCTGCCATCAGTGGAGCATTATATCGTGTTCTTTTTTGTTCCTCGCGCTTCTGTAGATGTTGTTATTTTTAGAAAAAGCCTGAGTGTTTGCAAATGGGTGCGCGCTGGCCTTTTTGCTTGATGCTCGGGTGCTTTCAGATGTTTCTGTTACGGCTTTCATTTCGCGTTCCACACACTGAGTACCTAGTAGGCACCGGTCTAGATTCCGCAGAATGTAGGGCATAGAAGGGCACGTGAAACAGAGCTCAGACTCGTAGGCCAAATGAGACAGGTGCACAGATAGCTGCCTTCCATGGCAGTGCTTCCTGAGGTCAAGGATCCAACAGACTTGTCCCCACAGTGGTCACTGAGTTGCCCATTCCCGGGCCGTGCCCCGGGCCTACTGGATAAGGCTCTGGAGGTGTGGCCCACACATCTGTATTTTCACACGCCCTCTCCAGGTCATGAAAGTAAACGATCGACGGTTAGATTGTCTCCGAGCACTGGTAGCAAGAACAGCTACTGCCATTTACTGAGGCCTCTGAGTGCGGTGTCGGGCAAGGTGCTGTATGGATGTCACCCATCATAACGTGAGCCTAAACCCCAGGGGTGAACCAAGCGGCATTTCACCACGGGGGCTTGGAGACTCTGCCCCTGGAGGTTGCGCTAACTGCTCCGCACTGGCCGATCCAGGCGTGCAGGGCGGGGGCGACCGCCCAGTTGCCTCGAGTGGGTTCCCCACTGTGGGGGCTGGAGATAGAATTTCTAGAAGAAGCTTCAGACCCCAGCATCTTCTCTGAGACGCTCCTGGGAGAGGCATGGGGAACGTCCTCTCTAGTAAAATCAAAGAAGTTGTTTTGTCTTTCTTTTATGAGCTTAATGGTACCGGCCCATTCCAAGATGCCTTTGTCTAGAGCCAGAACCAGCTACGTGTGTTATACCGCTCCTGCGCGTCCTGGTGTCCACAGCAATGTCTGCTGAAGATAAAAACGTTCAAAAGTCTTCTAAAAACTTGTAGAAAATCTCATTGCTCTTTGACTTGCACCCAAAGGGGTTACGTGTGCCAGAATACATACTCTGGTTTTTGGCCAACTGACATCACGTGAGATGACTCTTGGTCATGTACAGTCACCTGAAAAACCAGGTTGTGAAAATACGTAAACATCATCCGGGAGTGGTTTTGCTTCTGTGTGGTTTATCAAAATCTCAAGGTGGCATTCATCTCAGACTCATTTATTGATAGAACATTTATTGATAGAACGGCAGTGCTCCCCCCCTTTTTTTTTTTTTGCTCCCCCCTTTTATTGAGGTACAGATGACAAAATTATATAAACTTAAGGTATACAACCTAATGATTTGATATACATATATAATCTGGAATGATTACCACGATAAAGTTAGTTAACACATCCACCGTCTCACATAGGTACCGTGCGTGTGTGCGTGTGTGCATGTGTGTGTGTGTGTGTGTGTGTTGAAACACGCTGTGTTTCCTAAAGAAGAAAAACAGTAACAGTGGTACCCAGGCAGTTGTCTACGTTATCCACATGCTGGCAGGGGGACTCGGTCACAGGGGGACGTAAATGACGAAGAATTGTATTAAAGGTGCACGTGGCGGTAGACTTGGCTTCTCCACCTGGTGGGGGAGGGGTGGGGTGGGCCGGCACCAGGGGCGGCCCTCAGCGGGAAGGGAAGCGTCACCACCTCTGTTCAGGCGGCTCGTTTCCTTCTCTTCCAGAGCCTGGCCAAGCTGACCGACGGCTTCAGGAATAGCTTTTCTCTCACTGACCCTCTGCCGGAGTTCCCTCACAATCCAGGTGTGCTTGGCGATTCTTTACCTCAACAGTTCTGCGACGCTGGGTCTCAGACCGACATCGTCGGAGAGGTATGCCAGGAACCGGGCGGGCTGGGGTGGAGGGGAGGGCCGAATGTGCCAGGAGAGGAAAGAGCCGCCTTCGCGGTGCCGTCACTCGTCACTCGTTTGTTTTCCTCTGCCACTTTCTCTTCAGAGATGTTTTGGCTTTTGTGCCATTGCGTTGGAGGAAAAAAATCCAGCTTGGAGGTCCCGGGGCCTGGAAGGCAATCGAATTGCTTATTACCTCTCTCCTTGTGATTCGGATTCTTTAAAATGGCAGAATCCTTTTGAGAATTGAATTTAGGTGTGTTTTTAACAGACATATGATATCTTACAGCAGGGATCAGCTAACTTTTTCTGTAAAGGCCCAGATAGTAAATATTAAATTTTTTTTAATGTTTATTTACTTTTGAGAGAGAGAGAGAGACAGAGCGTGAGCAGGGAGGAGCAGACAGAGAGGGAGACACAGAACCTGAAGCAGGCTCTAGGCTCCAAGCTGTCAGCACAGAGCCCGATGCAGGGCTCGAACTCGGGAACAAGATGGTGACCTGAGCCGAAGTCGGACACTTACCCGACTGAGCCACCCAGGCACCCCTAGATAGTAAATATTTTAGACCTTTGCCATAGCTATCCAACTGTGTTGTTAGAATGCAAAAGCAGCCATAGGCAGTGTGCGAACAAATGGGCAGGGCTGTGTTCCAATAAAGCTTTATTTTTAAAAACAGGATTGGATTTGGCCTGCGGGGGCCATAGTTTACCGATCGTTGGCTTAGCCCAGTGATTTTCCGAGGCTTTGTGGCTGTGGCACCCTTGGGTTATACTTTGATGCTATTTCTTATTCTTCTAAAAGAATGTCAGGAAATTGAATTGAATCAAAATTAATTTTGCTTGGGACTTGGAAGAATTTCATAAGGCCCCTTTTGGCAATTAGTGAAGCCTTGAGTTAGCCACAAAAACAAAGTTGGCAGTCATCATCTGAAGCAGGGTGGTGAATGCTTAAAGACACTCCTGTTGTAATGTTATTGAGTGAAGTTTATTACAAATGGAAAACAAATTGAAAAAAAAAAAAGATGGCTTCTTTTTCTTAGAGCTTATTAAGTAAAGATGAGACATCAATGGAATGTGGAATGCCCTCTCCAAAATTACATAAAGAAAAGGAAACAAGGGGAAAAGACCATTGACAAAAACTCCGGGTTTTAAATAATTAACTAATATTTTGAAGTTTAGGCAAATAGTATCTCTTTGAGAGTACTATGGTAAATAATGACTCTTTTTGTCCTGGACGTCCCAGAACAGCCCTATTTTCAATTTTCCCCTCCCTGCTTTCAAAAGTCCGCGTAGACGTTTTTGACCAGGCAATTTTGGTTTTAAAGGATAGGGTCACCATCTATATAAAGACACAGAGAAAAGAATCTGTAAGTCAGAAATGCCTGCTATTTTTGCCTAAAGGGTTTGGTGTGCAGGAAAGAAAGAAGTACAAGACTCACTGAATTCCATGAATAATTGCGGTTATCATAGGTTAGGATTAGAATTTAGAGATTCGACTAGTTTCGAAGAAACAAAGGTTCTCTAATGATTAGGTAAGACTTTCTAAAAATATCAGGTGGGGAGTGGCTGGTCATGCAATAACTCAAGGAGTAAATTGTTATCGTTTGTGAGTTTACTGGGGCTGGCCCTGGACTGACCGCTTCATGGCTGTTACCTTATTAGTTGTTTCCATATACATTTGATAGACGAGGGGATCAGGTGCCGAGTCAGCTAAGGTCATGTAGCCAGGGCTGGCTGGGTTTGAATCGACATTTCTGATGTCTAAACCCCTGTTTATATCATGTCGTTATAAAAAAAGGATATTGAAAGGCCGTAATTGGATTAGTGGGCTATTACTGCCTAACAGATTACTCCAAAATGTAGCATCTTAAAACATCACACTTCGATTATCTCAGACTTCTACTGTGGGTCAGGAGTCTGGGTGGGCCCTCTGCTTCAGCGGCTCTCACGAAACTGCAATCAAGGCATCAGCCAGGGCTGCAGTCTCATCCAAGGACTTGACTGGGGAAGAGGCCACTTTGAAGCTCACGTGATCGTGACAGGATTCACCTCCCCACGGGTCGTGGGACAGAGGGTTTTGCTTCTTTGCCGTATGGACCTCTCTGGCACCGTAGCTTGCTTCATCAAAGTGTGCAAGCTGAGAGAGTCTGCCAGCAAGATGGAAGTCACTGTCTTCTGTAACCTGGTCACAGAAATGGCTTCTCATCATCTCTGTTGTATTCTATTGGTAATCATGGCTCTAGAGCACTCTCAAGGGGCTCACACATGGGGCGAATCCCAAGAGGTGGAGACTACTGGGCACCATCTTAGACGTCTGCGTACTTGGCTTAGTTATCACTTTGGGTCATCGGTTTTGTGGGATGGGTGTGGACATAATTGGCTATGCTTTTTGACCCCAGGACTTTGCAAACACAGATGTGTACACGCTGCAGGCCTAATGCTGGGATTCGACGGTTGGGGTACATGCTACGTAGGAACTGTGAAGCAGGAACCTGCTGAATCCATTGGGCCGTAGGTTTTTCCTGTTTTGACCAAGATGTCCGTTTTGTTCTCAAAGAAGAGTGCAAAAACAGGCTCAGAGATCTGCAGGAGCATCAAGAACAGGTTGAAGAAATATCTGTTGGTCTTGATGATGGGTCAGCTGCAGGAGTCTCCGACAAACAAGGTGGTGAGGTGACATGTAGCTCGTTTCCAGCGTAGATGGCTCCTGGAGATGTGACGTCAAAGCATAGGAGTGTGTGTGTGTGTGTGTGTGTGTGTGTGTGTGTGTGTGTGTATTGAGGAAACCGCGGGGAGGCTGTAAAATGTGTAAAATTATGACACATCTCATCGGAGAATGCTCAGCCCCTCGTAAGGCATTTCTTCCATCTCGCCATTCAAGACGATGAAGATGAAGACATTCCTATTGATATGTATCAACACTGGTATCGATAAATTCATCACTAATCATTCAGATAGAATATTTTCAAATATTTGCTGACGTGACGTTATTTAAAAAAATGACTTGGAGGCCATGGTCTAGTTAAGGTCAGATCTACAGAGAGGACTGATTTAATGAATTGGTGTCATAGATTTCCAGGAATGAAAGAAGTGACCAAGGTGAGCTACGATTACCTCCCATACAGGTCTTTTTTTGTTTTGTTTTAGGAATTTGTTTTGTTCGGTGTAATTGGTAAGAAAATAAGAACAACTAATGATCACGTCAGGGCACCACATTTCAATTCTAACTCCTAAGGTGATGTGCCCCAATCCAGGCTTTTCCAGACCTTGCTTTATTTCCTTTTGACCTTGAGCTCTCTAACATGCCATGTGACACTAGAAGGAGTCCTGTAGCCCATGCCTAACACAGCTAAGTCTGTTGTCTTCTGATCGTGTGACTTCTCAGGAGAACATCGTTATTCTGCATTTATTGAAGAATGACAAAATGTACTGTACAAAGTGGGACGGACGTTTATGCCTTTGTGTCAACTTTTACTAAGGAATTCCCTATTTTGTTTTTTAAACTTAATTTGTTGTTAGGAATTATACAATAGATGAATACACCTCCACTGGTAAAAAATACAAACAGACCCACCAGTGTTTGAAAAGCAGAGCTTCCCATCCCCACGCCCAGCTTCTAGCAACCAGAGGTGACAGCTAAGTATTATTTGGTGTGTTTCCTTCCAGACCCTTGAAAAGGGGACATTTGTTTTCTTTTTTGAGAGAGAGAGAGAGAGAGAGAGAGCGCGATCAAGCACGAGTGGGGGAGGGGCAGAGAGAGAGCGAGAGGGAGGGAGAATCCCAAGCAGGCTCTGCACTGTCAGCACAGAGCCCGACGTGGGGCTCAAACTCACAAACTGTGAGATCATGACCTGAGCTGAAGTCTGACGCTTAACCGACTGAGTCCCCCCAGGCATCCCCGAAAAGTGGAAATTTAAAGACAAAATAAGATCTTCTTCACTGTTGCTAAAAGTTGAAATGAATTTTCTATTTTGAAAATATGTTTTAATATGTTTCCCCCCCCCCTTTTTTTTTCCTTCTGTTCCGGAAAGTTTGTCTTTGATGATAAGACAAGACTTGTAGACCGAGTCAGGCTTAATTGGCAGTATGAGGAAGCCAGAAAGAGGTAAGAAGCTCCTTTTTCCAATCTTGCCTTCTGCTTCCTTCCTTTCTCCCATGGAAAGAGGTTTTGTGGAACTCCAGTGTGGGATCGTCCACTTTTTCTCAGAAAGCAGTGTCTGATAGAATATAAAATCAAAGATCTTCCTTTCTGTGGAAGCTTCCTAATACCCACAACAGAATTTCATATGCATTTAAAATGTGAAACGGTCACTCTTGTGAACAGTTATAAAGCCATGATTTAATAAAGACAGAGACACCTGGCTCCCGCCCTCCCTGCCTTCCCACCAAGGCTTCAACACAATCGCCTTGTCTTTTATATGTGCCCTTTCCGACTCCGTAGGTTAATGGAGAAAGCCACGCATCTTGGTTTAAAAGACGGGTTAATAAGGACTAGGTCAGCACGTGCTGGCGGCCCCCGGTCTGTTTGGATTTCGATAGAACTGAAGCGTAGCCACTTTCGTTGACCTTTGCTGTAAATCACCTGCCCTCTGAAAATTGAGACTCGACCCTGTCTGTACATTTTCAAAATTCATCTTTCTGTCCCCCTGTCCCAGTCCTAACCGTAGCCAGGGGCAGGATTGAGAGGCAGCGTGCAATCCTCACAGGCAGGCAGGGTTTTTAGCACGTCATGCCCCTCCCCATGTCCCCAGGACCCCGTTTTCTGTATTCTGACCCTGCCGTGGCTTTTGTGTCCTCTTTTTAGACACTTTCTCTCTTTTGTGTCTTTTGAGAAGAGCCTTAAAACCAAATCATTTCCAAATCTGTGCTTTGGAAAGCTACAAAGCGTATCGTTTTGAAAAAAGTTTCTTGAGTCACATGCGAACTGTTTTCTTGGAGGGTGGGGGAGAAGGAGCGGAATGCCCGGTGGGGTGAGGGAGTCCTTTCTGGAAGCGAAATAGTTGGGTCTGCTCGATCGACTGTATCATTCCTGATGTCTGGTAATCCACTTGGTTGCCTTTGTAGAAAATGTAAAAATAGCAACCAAAGCAGATCAGATGACTCCCCTGCTAGAGGGCCTGACACGGGCCTTCTGTTTGCTCGGAGCTCTGACACCCGGCTCTCCCTGGCTTCCCCCCTCGCATGTGCAGTGGGCTTTATGTTTCCACACGGACTGCCGCCAGATCCGTTCAGCCGTGCTGCTGGGCTCCGTGGCCGTATTGTGCATCTACCGCGCGTTCCTGCTCTTGAGCTCGCTGCCGTCTGTCAGGGGCTGTTGTCCCCGTGGAATGTTCCTCTGCTCATTCCTGCATGTTTCTACTGGACTGCGCAGTGTGGGTGCTTGGAATTTGCTGCGCTGTTTTAAAATGCACAAAATAGAAGGTTGCTACACTTAGGAACTTAATTGTTACGTGCTTTGCTGTGACATTTTCTCAACATAGCAAGTGATTTTTTTTGTTTTCTAGAGATAGCATCGGTACACAGGGAGTCACCTTTTAAATGTTGAGATAATACATTTGGGCGAAAAGGCAAGTATTTAAGGCAGATATGCAGGGGAGGACACTGCATTTCATCAATATCTTTTAAATGAAAGTAATATTTCAAGGTTGCCAGAACCTTGTTAGGAAACGCACTGCAGCTATGGGGGTGGGGGGTGGAGTCCTGCCCTGGGTGCTTCAGCCTTTGTGGGACAGTGAGGGCTTCTCGGGAACGCCTTTCTGGGCTGCACTGGCACCATTGACGTGAGGACCTCCTGGGCTGGCTTGCACGAGCGCTGCCTGTCTTCCCTCTAGCACAGGGGTTCCCAGCTCGGGGGCGGGGGACCCTTTACCCCCAGGGGACTTCTGGCCCTGTCTTGAGGCATTTGTGGTTGTCACGACTGTGGGGGACCTGCTATCGGCATCCAGTCGGCGGGGCCCAGGCCTGTCACTCCATCATCCTACGGCGCACGGGCCGGACCCACACAAAGCATGATCCCTGCCGTGTGTCCCCAGTGCCGAGGCCAAGAAACCCTTCTCTGTGCTGGAGGACTGCGATGTCTTAGCGGGGCCACGCCCGTGGTCTGCGTGGGTGACCCCAGGAGCTCCAGTGGGTAGAGAAGCCGCTGGGAGAATGGGAGATCGTACTTCTTTCTACCCGGCACCTGCCCAGTTCGGGGCATTTCCAAACAATTGTGTGGTGTATGTGATGCGATTACATATGGTCTTTAACCTATTTGGGAGATAAACTCCTCCCCAGCTAACAGAAATCTGTGAGTTTATCAGCGGCTCTGCCTGGGGGTGAGGACCTCCCCCCACCCCACCGGGCAGTACCTGCGGGGGCTGCGCGTGCATGTGTGCGTGAACATATGTGTACACGCGCCAGAGCCAGAAACACATGCCCGTGTATGCTTGTACGTGATGTCCGCATATACCACAGGCATGCTTACATATGTGCACGCACGCTTGTATTTTCCTCTTTGTTTTCATTACAAAAACAATACGTGAATACATCGTTTTTGTCACAGGCGCAATCAATAAATAGAGACCAGCTGTTTTTCCCTTCTCTAATCCCACTTCCTACCATTAATGGTTTGACGTGAAACCTTCCAGGCTTTTATCTAAACATTGAAATCAATTAAGCCCAGCATAGTTAAATACGGTACGTGATGCATGGCTTAGGAGGCATAGCCATCACTCTGCGGCTAGACGTCTTCGATGGCTGCAGTTTTCCCTTTCCACAAACTGCACGTCTTTTTGTGGGCCCCAGCCTTGCAGGAATGACGGTTCCCGTGGACCGAGACTGAGCAATGAGATGTGTGGGTCTAAAGGCACGTACGCTGAAAGTTTTGCACTGCCGCGAATGGCGATTGAGAGCCCTGATTCTCACATGCGCTTAGCATCATGAAACGTCTTCATTCCTTGTCAGTTTTCCTAGAGTGATGGGCGGAGACGTCCTCCCAGCTGCCATGCGCTTCTCCCTGGTGTGGACGGTGCGTTTCCTGGTGCGGTTCAGCATACTCTTGTGTAGCCTTTGGTCATTTCAGTTGCTCTGTCGGAATTTTTTTTCCAGACAAGTGATCCTTTCAAAACGTGTTAGATGCTGTCATTCCTCTGCCTCGCATGGGTCTCAAGCATTGAAGGAGGCAATGTTTGCTCCCCAGGGAGCGTTTTTGGTCCCTATGACTAGAGACCGGGCACTGCCGGCACCCAGCGGGCGGAGCCCAGAGATGCCGCATGGCCCCATGGCACAGACTTAGGTGGCCCAGACTGTCGGTGGTGTCTTGGTTGAGAAGCCTTACTCTCGGGCTGCTCGTTTTGCTCCTGAATCCCTACTGTGTTTGGATCGCGAGGGCCCACAGGAGCAGGTTTTCGCTAACTCGGGGCATTAGCCCGTTCCCCGCGCCCTCCCCGCCCTGCTCCAGCCGAGCCGACCCCTCGGTGTTCCCCAGACATACCGGGGCTCCAGCCTGCCAGGCAGACTCCTGACTTAGTGCCTGGAGTTAGCAGAACCACCCCCCTCCCCAAGATGTCCGTGTCCTGCGGACAGAACCTGTGACTGTGTTGCCTTCCATGGCAGAAGAAACGGTGGATGGGATTAAGTTAAGGACCTGGAGATGGGGGGATGGTCCTGGATGATCCAGGTGGGCTCAGTGTCATCACTGGGGTCCCTGGAAGAGGGACGGTCAGGGAAGGAGATGTGGAGGGAAGCAGAGATCAGAGTGGCAGAGACCAGAGCTGAGGCCTGTGGGCGGCCCCTAGAAATGGCAGTGGGATGGGTTCTTCCCTAGAGCCTCCAGAAAGATCACAGCCTTGCCCACCCAGTTGTGACTTGTGACTTCTGGAACTGGAAGATAACAACGTGTGCTATTTTGAGCCACCAAATCTGTGGTCTTTTGTTACAGCAACAAGAGGAATCTCACAGAGTGCCCCGAGGGCTCGATCCCAGGAACAGAGCTGTGAGATCACGACCTGAACTGAAATCAGTCAGCCGCTTAACCGCTTAACTGACTGAACTACCCAGGTGCCCTGAGAGTGGTTATTTTATTTATTTATTTAAAAAAATTTTTTAATGTTTATTTATTTTTGAGAGAGACAGAGTGAGCAGGGGAGGGGCAGAGAGAGAGAGAGGGGGACACAGAATCCGAAGCAGGCTCCAGGCTCTGAGCTGTCAGCACAGATCCTGATGCGGGGCTCAAACTCACAAACCGTGAGATCATGACCTGAGCTGAAATTGGACGCTCAACCGACTGAGCCACCCAGGCGCCCCAGGATGTATTCAGATTAAAAGGAAGTTAGTGGAAGTGGAACTCCTAATTCCAAGTGGTAGTGTGATTTCTAGAGAATTCTGTCGACCAAATCACCATCATGGTGACTAGTTTTGTGTTTTCAACTCTGGATCGTGGAAAATGTACCCAAACAACTGCTTCTGGGTTTCCCTTCAGGAACATCACTTAGGATTCTCAAGGCAGACCTTATGATAGGAATACTTTCACATTATTGGTTGAAAATTTTAGAATTTTTCAAAGCCGATTTGGAGGAACGAGTCTCGAAGCAGTCCCAGTGACGCAGATAGTTCCTTATTTTTAACCTAAGAGCACTCGTTCCAGAACTGTGCACAAACTGCAGCTGTTTCCATAGAAACACTCGCAGTCCAGATAGGAACAAAACATCGGACCCATCCAGTTTTTTGTGTCTTAGCGTTTGTTGCCAGGATGGGTCCTGCTGTTCATCTGTCGTCAGAAACCAAAGTCGTGTTAGGATTCCAGTCGAATTTGATCAGTCGCTTGGAGTTTTCCTTCGTTTCTGCAGTGACTGTGTATCGGGGCTCGGGCGTGAGTGCATCACAGCCAGGAGCGACGTGGGAAAGCATCCTTGCCACGCCCGGCTCCTTCTTCCCCATTCAGGCCAAGAGAAAGAAGCCTACAGATGCTCTGCTTCTCATTTAAAGGAGTTGCGCTCTGAAGATCTGTACCCTCAAAGGGGAAAAGACACGAGGGCAGGGAAGGGTTTGGGGGTGTTAGTAGACCCTTCCTACACCACATATTCGAGATTCAGCTCGAATTTCCAACACAGAATAGAGAGCTGAGCCAAATGGACAGCGGTTTATTGATGCTTAGCTCAGTCAGCTGAAGCGATTTTATCGTCCATCTGACCTAGATCTCAACTGAGATTTTCTTGAACTTTTGCTTTTCGCGTACATGGATATTTACAAAAAGAAAACTGAGGAGAGAAAACATAAGCAGTGTCAAATCTGTAGCTGCGATTGAAATCTGAAGGCACAAGGCTCTAAGCCAACACGACGTCCCGGAGTGTGGCACTGGGGGGTCTGTCACGTCTCAAGCGTCAAATGGGACCTTGGCTTGCCTGGGGTTCCATTTCTCTTCCGGAAAGCACCCATATTTTAGGAACATGCAAAATTATATAGTAGACTGCAGAATTTATATATAAATTGAAAAAACCAAGGATTGTTCTGGGTATGTAAAATATACCTCAGAACTGTGCTGTATTAGAAGTGCATTATTTTTTTCAGAAAAACGCAGACACTATTTAGGGCTTCTGTGAACTGTGGGGGCCTAAGTAGTTTCTGCAGCATAAACGCACCTTTCCATTCATGGTTTAATGGTGCCTGGGCTGTAACAGAACAGGTGGTCAGGCAAAAACAGCGAGGGGGACAAAAGATTCATATATTACTTGTGTCTACCTTAGACCTGTTCAGGGAATGGAATTTGGAGATTACATAATAAATATGAAGGCTCAGTGTTTGGTTGAGGCTTTGCCTTCATTTCTTCTCCATCATGAGCACAGGGACATACGTTTTAAAGCTTTTTTTTTTAAATTTGTTTAACGATTATTATTGAGAGATAGAGACAAAGCATGAGCATGGGAGGGGCAGAAAGAGGAGACACAGAATCCGAAGCAGGCTCCAGGCTCCGAGCTGTCAGCACAGAGCCCAACGCAGGGCTCGAACTCACAAACCACGAGATCATGACCTGAGCCGAAGTCGGATGCTTAACCAACTGAGCCACTGAAGCTTTTAAAGGCATTTGTGAGAGATTATATGTAAGCCATAAAATGTATTACCTATCAAAAATTAGAATCAGTACAGAATACAGTTGACTTACAGGAAATAAACCGTCCCCAATTTTAAGCGGCTCTCGGACTCCCTTCAAAATGACCTGGGGAACGTTTCTTTTTTGCAAACGTTGGTTTGCTTTCATGTATTTAATTTCACCGAAATGGTATTTCAGGAAAGAAAGCCTTTCTGGAGATTGTTTTCCTCAGAGTGCTCAGAACTGGGATGATGGTACTCGTAGGAGTGGGGTTCCAGCCTCCAGATCAGTTGTGTGGCGTGGATGTGGAAGAAGGGGCACCGGAAGTGATGCTGCGTCTTAGGCGCGAAGTCAGTCTCCTCCAGTAAACCTACCACACTACGGGTCCTCCTGGCAGATGGCTGCTTTCGAGGCTGGCAGCACGGGACGGCACAGTAGACGAGGCGTACTGTGTCAAAGGCAAAGCCGTCTTGTCTGTCCCTCGGTGAATGCACCAGAAGTGAGTGAAGGAATCCTTCTAGAGCTTTGGGCTTCTAGTGCGGGCACACACACAAGACGCGTGTGCCGCGCTCTCAACCCGGCCCAGAGCAGGTCCCGTGTGCCTGCATCTGGAGTAGGGAGACAGGGCAAGAAATGGCGCTTTGCGACACGTGTCAATAGTCTTCTAGATTCATAGCTAGCTCTCAGATGACCAGGCGATCACTTGCGTCATTGTGAGATGGATTTTAAAGAGCGCTATCCTCAAGCGTAGAAATGCTTGCCTAGTGTTCGGCACAGCCCAGGCAGCTTTTCCCGACGGGTGGCGTGAAGTCCACTTCGTCTGTCTTTGGTTTCTTCTACGGACGTTGTCCCTTGCCGCGTGGCTTTGCTTATTTTTCTTGCGAGCTGTGCCGAGTCACAGAAACGTGCTTCACCTCGGCCGCCGTGCTGTTTCTTTTATGCCTTCGGTGGACAGCCCTTTCGAAGCTGGCGCTTTGCTCCTCTTCCCGCCTGTAATTCTTTTCTTCCCCTCATTCTTTTTTCTGATAGCGGATATTACTTGAGATCTGCCCGGCAAGAGTAGGATTAGCTAGGACTGGCTCTTCCACCGCCCTGCCGCCCTCGGCAACTTGAATCCGCATAGCATGGCAGCTAACCTGCGCCTGGCCGGCTTGGACAGAATCACGATCGCCTCTCGTGTGCACCTCAGAGACTCAGAGGCAGTGCTTTTTAAACTGTGTGCGCTTGTAGTGGATGTATGAGAATTAGTACACGTTACAAAGTAATACCGCTAACTTTAGCAGGGTTCAGAGAGGCTTTCCTGTGGATTGGTCAGGTAAATTACATGAGAACTTACGAGGACACGATGAATTTGCTCATTGTTGTTCGGCCCCTTCATATTTATTCCTTACTTTGGACTTGTCTGGATCTACGGTAGAACGTTCCAGAAATTTCATTGGGTATAATGTCTGATTTGGCACTAACTTATTTATGGGCCTACTTGCAGTGTATTTTCCTTGGGCTTCAGTTATATGACTGCCATAAATTTTAATTACACTAATTAGACATAGATGGATGCTTAAGGCCCAGTTGGATTCCTAACCCTGTTCAGCTGCCTCTGTCATTAGTATTTTTCGGTGACATGATTTGGCACCATTTTCCAACACATTTTCAGGAAATTAGTTTTAAGTTGGAAAAGAACTTGCCTAATAAAGCTACTGACATTCAACTATTTTCTTTACCTTCTTGGGGAATTGGACTTGAGTAAAATGCACACGTTGAAACTGTAATTTGTACACTCCTTTTTTAAACCGTTGGCTTTCGGATTGGCTTGGTACTCGAAGAAGGCGTCTTACCCAGTCCTCTGGCCGGGCTGGCCAGCCCGCACGCTCACGTCCAGCTCAGAGGAGCCTGACTTAGTGCAGGGCCGGCTGACAGGCTTTGACACGTGGACCGACACCAGTCGACGGATGGGCAGCGTCTGCAGGGAGCTTGGTGTCGAGAAGGATTCCGAGGGCTGGACCTAGCGGGCGGGATGCCAGCTTTGATGAGTGTGTGTGCCCTGGGCATGGGACAGGGTGGCCTCAGGGGCACTCCTGCCATTCCCATTTTAGCGAGGATCACCACATCGGAGCCTGATGTGAGCCCCTAAGAGCTCCAAGGCCAGTTAGGATCCTCTGGACGAGGCCGGGCTGCCTGGGGTCAGAGGCTTTTTGAACTCCAGTGAGCATCAGAAGTACCAGCGGGACTTGTTAAAGTCCAGATCACCCGACCCCGTCCCCACAGTGTCTCCTTCAACGGGTCTGGGGTGGCGCCCGAGGTGGCCGTTTGTCACAAAACTCCTGGTAATGCTGAGGCTGCCGGTCCGGGACCCCACTTTGAGAATCACTGCCTTAGAGGCTACAGGGCCACGTGCCCCTGCCGCTGCCCCTTCTTCACCGCTCTCTGCGACCTCAGGGACGTCTCTGGATTTGGGTTTTTGGGCACGTGTGCCAATGTCTCTGTCCTTCGCGGCGCCGGGTTCGGGGCAAGTCTGGCGTCCCTCGCTTCTGCCTGAAAACAGATAGGCCTCATATTTAGCCACACCTAAACTTGAAGGGCCTACAGCAGTCTACTCTGGCCATGAAAGGATTGCTCTGAAGATACAGGCCGCATCTCTGCCGTTTAGTCTGCATTCAGCAGCGACTCGGGACACACGGTGATGCGGTCTGCCAAGCGAACGCATGGAAGTTTGGGCCCGTGGAAGGTGACAACAGAGCCTGCGTTCTTACGCCCGGAGGGTGGTCATGCCGATGCATTTAGCGAGGCCGACGGGTCTCTACCCCCCTGATTACCTCACGCCAACACCCACGCCTGCCAGGGCCGACCCTCCCGCTCTCGTATATTTGTGGTCATGTTTGCTCCCAGTTCCGTGCGCTTAGCCCTTGCCGAGTGTCTGCTCTCTGCAAAGCATTTTGAATGTCACCTACGGTCAAGGTCTCTGGTGCTGGAGAGAGCAAACAGAACCAGGAGAGGTAGATCACTGGCCTTCGGGGGTTTTCTGTCCAGAAGCAGTGTGAGGGGTGCGTGGCTGTCCTATCACTTTGTCTACGTGGCGTTGGTGGTCAGGCACGGCACACGAGGCGGGAAGCCAGAAGCATGTCTCACGTACCCGGCGCAGTGTTTAGCTACTGATGACGGGGGATGGGGAGAAAGGAGCCGGTTCCATCCTGCTCTGCGACAGTGCCATGTGGGAAACCGTGCACCTGAGACAGCACAGTGCACGGGTACGTGGAGGACGCCAGCCTTTCTGTCATTTGTCTACGACAAGCACGATTTGCTCACTGCCGTCCCCAGTCTAGACCCGGGGACGTTGTGCAAAAGACCTACGCGTCATTCTTATCACTCCTCGTTTCCAAACGCTTTATTTCTGTCACTGAAGGTTCACTTGGTGCGCTGACTTCAGTATGTACTGAGCAGGGTGAGCTTCTAGAATCCGCGTGATGGTGCCGAGAACGTGGGAAGGTGACATTTTGACTTCATGGATTTTTCTGGGCCCGTCTCTTGCAGGGTGTCGACCATCCAGCAGCAGCTGGCCCAGCTTGACAACGAGTCCTGGCCGGGTTTGGCCGAGGCCGACAGGGACCGGCTGCAGCTCATCAAGGAGAAAGAGGCCCTGCTTCAGGAGCTGCAGCTCATCGTTCAGCAGCGGAGGCCGGCGGAAGACGTGGCCCGGCTGGAGGAGGAGCGGAGGCGCCTGGAGGAGGAGATCCAGCGCGCGCGGGCCACGTCCGTGCAGGGCGCCACGGAAAGGTGCGCCGGCCCCCCCGGGGTCGGGGGCAGGGGGGACCCGGCTGCTAGTGCAGAACCAGCCGGAAGAGCTGACTCGGAGAGCTGGCACGTGACTCGAGATCGGTGCCGGTTGCCGTTGGCGCTCGAGGCGTCTACCGCCTGGCGTGTCTCCTCGCCAAGTAGAGCGAAGGGAGAAGGCGCGGGGAGCGCACGCCTTCCCTTCTGTAGGAGGTCCCGGCTCTGCCCAGGGCTCCCGAGCTTCCTGGCTCCTGGACAGAAGCAGGAGGGGATGGAGAAGGGGATGGAGCGAGGGAAGCCGCCCGCTTAGACCGCACCCCTTCCCGGTACGGGGGTGCTTTCCTCCGGTCCGCGGGACGGCAGCCTGGACGGGTGTGGGCTCGCCGGCGGGAGGGCGGGAGGCGGGCGCCGGCACGGAGGGGAAGCCCGCGTTCCTCCATTGTGGGCGTTGGGGCCAGCCACCTCTTCCTTTCATCTGCGACCTTGATTGGCCCCCAGGAAAGCCCGCTCTCTCTGCTGCGGCAGGAAGCCGGCAGCCTGGCGTGTGTCCGTGCCCAAACGTCCCTCTCCTCGGTCTGTCCTGGGCTCTTGGCTGGTGAGGCCAGCACAGCGTCCCGTGTCCTCGGTGCTCGGCGCTTTGGGGTGTGTGGGGGTCTGCTGGTTTCCGTCTGGCGCGTGTGACCACGGGCCGCGCCAGACGCTGGGTCTGACCTCCACGTTTCGGGGCTGTCGGATGGGTATCTGAGGGCGTCAGCTGAGCTTTGGCGAGCCCACCCTGTCTGATGATCTAGTGGACCTTCAACTTCAGCGTGTTAAGAGGACAGTACGCTGCATCTACGTGAGCATTGCCGACGTGGATTCAGCAGTCAGCTGAATGATTTCATCTGTACGGAGGCCCTTAGAACTGTCAGTTCATCCCGTTAGCCCGTTCTCTGTGTTGGGGGTTATCGATGCTCGGATAGTGATCGTTTTTTGCTGAGGTCTGTGTGGTGACATTAGTGGCCGATGTCAGTGTTGGCAGGCGGTGCTGGTGTTCGGAGAGCCCAGCTCCTAGCAACAGGCGGGATGTGTTCTGGTTAGCTTAAGATGCTAGCGTGGCCCGTCACTTCACTCAGAGTAAACACGGAGTTGATTTCGAGTCTGAGAAGGGATTATGGAACTGAAGTGTTCATCCGTGCCCTTGTGCTTCCAGACTCTTCTGCTTCAACGTTACCTTCCTCTCTACCCTTGGTATTCTGTTGTGCGTGTTCTGGCTAGGGGGGCCTGGGCGCTCACTGGGTTGGTTCTCTCTTAGGGGGGTGGATCCGGTCCCCCAAATGCCACCTGCTTCTCCACACCCCACATCCATGCACCCCTGACCATATTTGCCCTCGCCGTGTGGAAACCCTGGCACACGTGAGTGCTGTGGTCCCAGGGTACAAATCCACGGAGCCCCATGGAGCCACCGTTCCCCTCGATGCCTAGGTCCGGGACTGGCTCAGCCAAGCTCATCCGGCTGAGGGAGGCTCTTGTGGGACCAGCCCAGGAGAGAGCCGTCCACGGGTGCCACTACACGGCCCTGGGCGAGGACGGCACACCCTTGTGCCGGCAGCGCTTTCGCACCGAACACTTCGGGAACATTCTCTGCGGCCGTGTGCCCCTCGAGGGCGCCTGCAGCAGTGAAGCGTGGGCCTGGTGGAGGCAGGCCTGTTTCTCCGCATGCCTCCCTCCACTTGATGCGTGCTGGAACCGGAAGTGTGGGCCCCCGAGGTAGGAGGCTCTCCCTGCGAATAGGCTGAGGGGTGTGAGAGAGAGCCGGTGTGGAGCTGGGCCAGAGTGACCGACGTTGGCGTCTTAGGGCTGAGATGTGCCCGCTGCTTGGCCAGTCTTTGCCCGTCTCGGCCTCCGTGTCCTCATTGTCAGGTAGGAACTTGGTGCCGGGGTCGTGAGTGTCACTGGGGATTGGGACGGCATAAATCCTTTCCCCTGTCGAAGGACAGAGCAGCTGTTTTAAGGGTGCCTACTTGGTCCCATGCTACAATGCCATCGTTTGATTTGTAAACAAGGACTGTTTTGTTCTGAGGCAAACATATTCATACATTCATTCGGTGACTGTTGAGTGCCTGTACGTGTCAGGCTCTATTCTAGGCAGTGGGCTTAGTGTAGTGGAAAAAGTTCATCTCAGAAATAATAAAGTAGAAAAAGCGGAAAGAGGAGAAAAATTGTCTCCAACCCTGTGACAGTTGCTGTTTTGTTTTGTTTGTGTCTAATCTTTTAATTCTGTAGATTTTAGAATTGTATGCATTTTTGCCTGGAGAGGCCTTAAATGAGGGACCCGGGTTTGTTCTAAGAAATTCCAGTAGATTACTGCGTGTTCTGCATTTGGTCCATTTTCTAGTCTAGCCCCTCATCCTTTCTGTCTGTTCTGTGCCTGCCCACCCCATCCCCCACTCACCCCCCCACCCCTTCCCCCTATCCATATGCCCCCCCCCCACTCACCCATCCGTCCACCCGTCCGTCCGTCCACCCGGCCACGCACCTGCTGAGCTCCTACAGTGTATCAGGCACTGCTCAGGGTGCTGGGGGTACGTTTTCAAGCAAGACAAAACCAGTCTGTGTTTTCCTGGTGTTTGTGACCTGGATGTGGTTTTTTAGAATTTAGTCTCTCAAACCTAAATCTTTGGGAGCGCGGGGAATTCACAGTTGAATTTCTTGTTGGGAAAATACACTCACTCTGTCTCTGAAAAATCCACCAATGGACCGTTTTCTTACCTACAGGATTCTCCTTCAGGAAAAAAGAAACTGTCTGCTTATGCAGCTAGAAGAGGCTACCCGCCTAGCGTCCTATCTCCAGTCCCAGTTAAAAAGGTGGGTAACTTACTGTCACGTTAGAACGACGCGTCCGTGAACGTCATCATTCCCTCTGGCTTGTTTTTCTCGTACCAGAACTTGGAACCGGAAGCGGTTGTAAACACAGGGTAGAAAAGCAGCTTCGTTGTATTTTTCAGAGAGGCTGCTAATGTGTGATTCAGGGAATATGAGGAGAACCGGACTTGGCTGCAGAATGACGAGTCTGAAGTCAAATTCGTCCGTCGGTTTTGTAATTTAACCCACCGCTTCCGAAGCGTGTATATTCATCTCCATATGCGCATGGATATTTTTATGTTGTTTTTTTTTTAATGATATGACTATTTGTAAAGTAAGCTTTGGATGCTTAGTAATAGCTTCTGCTTTCGAGTACTTACCGTATCGTGAAGCATAATGTAAGGGTTATCTATGTAGTATTTCCTCAGTTACTCCTAAAAATGTCACGAGGGAGCAGGAATTATTTCCCAGCCCCCAGTGAGAAAGTAGGGGGTTCCGAGAGGGCAGACAGCTTGACCCAGCGGACCCAGCTACTCTGCGTCTGAGCTGGACCGGGGACTCGGGCGTGAGTCTCTGATGCTAACTGCTGCTCTCTGCTGATATTCGAAAGAAACAAAGGGAATATTAACGAAGTCGCCTTCTAAATGCTCGCAAGAGGCTAAAGACCCGCTCTGGTTCACGGGAGCCTTGGGCAGGGTTTCGTTCCCTCTAGAACAGACCAGACGTTCAGCTTCGCAGCGGAGGACGGTGGGGCTCCAGCCGGGGTGTGCAGGCTGCTTGTCTCACAGCACGGGGTGTCTGTCCTTTCAGCCTGTCTGCCAGCACCCTGACCGTGTCTTCGGGGAGCAGCCGCGGGTCCCTGGCCTCCAGCCGGGGCTCGCTTGCCTCCAGCCGCGGTTCCCTGAGCTCCGTCAGCTTCACGGACATCTACGGCCTCCCGCAGTACGAGAGGCCGGACGCCGAGTGCGGCCAGCTCCTGCGCTTCGACCTCATCCCCTTCGACTCCCTGGGACGAGACGCCCCCTTCTTCGAGCCCCCGGGCCCCTCGGGCTTCCACAGGCAGAGGCGCTCCCTGGACACGCCGCAGTCCTTGGCGTCGCTGTCCTCGCGCTCCTCCCTGTCCTCTCTGTCGCCCCCAAGCTCACCCTTGGACACGCCCTTCCTCCCGGCCTCGCGCGACTCGCCCCTGGCCCAGCTGGGGGACAGTCTCGAGGTGCCCGGCCTGGGCGCGCTCGACAGACTGCGGGCTCAGGCCTCGGCTTTGGGGGACGAAGACTCGCAGGGCACGGCGTCCCTCCAGCCGCACGGCTTCCCCGGGGACGGGGAAGGACCTCGCGAGCGAGGACCCCAAGCGGCTGCCGCTCCCGTGGGAGCAAGTAAGTATTGATGAGCCCTGTGGGGGGGGGCGGGGGGGGGGAGAAGCGTTTCCGAATCGGGGAAGAGATCGCGTGCGGTGGCACTGAAGCCAGCCCGCCGGCTCTCCGATTCCATAGCGAGCTCTCAATTCCAGACCGTTGGTAGGGCCAGGAGGCGCGCACCTGCCGTCCGTGTGCTCTCCTAGCCGGGCCTCGTGTCTGTGTCCCGGAGACATCGTTCAAATGGCAAAGGCGCCTTTCCCGGGCGTCTGGCTCGTTCTCAGAATGCGCTTGCCTGTGGGAAAGGACGGGAAGAGCCACAGCCTTCCACACTCAGAGGCTGCTACAGAGGTACCGGGGCCTCCGTGAGTTCTCCGGGGCGTGTGCGGCCTAGGAGCAGCAGTGGGGTTGTAGCCCAGCACAGATCCCCCTTCCTTTGTCCCTCTGACTCCGTCTCTTCTTCTTTGGCCTTACGGTTTTCAAAGATGTAATTTATCAGACGTGGGATCGAAAAGAATTGGTGTCATTTCAAAAGACGTGCCGGTCAGCATCGGTCATTTCCACCGAATCGATTTTTCTGGTAGTCTTCAAATCGAGGCGCACGAACTGGGTCCGTCTAGTCCGAGTTCATTCGGCTTCTGCTTGGCGCCAGGGCCCGTCCGCTCGTAGCCCGTGTGGGGAACTGGACTGCCGTTCTACAGAATATTCCAGCTGATGGCTTGTGCCCGAAGCAGGGCCTGGGCTCCAGCCTTCCTCTTCTTGACCCCGTGCGCCTCTTTGAGCCAACCCTCCCGCAAGATTAACTTCTTTGGGTTTCACAGAGGATCGAGAACCAGGTCTCATTCCTGAAGTTCCCGAACTTTTCTTTACATGGCAGAAAGGTTTTAGACGTTCCATTTAAGCAAACGCTAGGTGTTTGTATAGCTTACCGGATCTCAACCAGGGGAGTTTTTGAACCCTGGAAGGTACCTGTCAGTGGCCGGAGACATGTTTTTGGTTGTCACAGCCGAGGTGGTGGTAGGGAGGTGCTGCCGGTATCTGGCGGCCAGAAGCCAGGGATGCGGTTCAGCATCCTCCAGTGCACAGCACAGTCCACCGCCCCCACCCCCCCACCTCCGAGAATGATCCGCCACGATGTCGGTAGTGCCGACGCTGAGAAACCCTGGGTGTGTACCGTTGAGTAGTTCAGCAGCAGGGGGCAGAAATAGAACGCGAACACGGAACCAGGTTGTTTTGGGGGGAACGGCTTCAGACTCGCAGCTTAGAGGCCCAGATTCTGTTCCCTGCCCTGTTGACTGGTTAGCTGTGTGACCTTGAGTGCATCCCTGGACTTGGCTGAATCTTGGCTTCCCTGCCCTTGAACGAGGCGGTCTTGATGGGCTCTTGCATTCTCCACCATTCTGTTACCCTGAGTTTTATCGATACAACCACACGGGTTATTATGTGCGTGATATAGTAATCTTCCCGGTTAGCACCTGCGTGCGTAACCAGGGACCTGTGAGGTCCTCAGGCAGCCCGGTGGCTTTCCGGCATCTGTTACTTTGGTGCCTTCTCTGTGTTTGCAGACACACCTTTCATACCCCCGGGTATATTGTTTCGGTAATTCACATATGCAGGTGACCTTCATTCACTTTGCTCTTTATAGTCACAGGTTCCGTGCTCCGTGCTTACTCCTTTGATTCAAAAAAGAAAACACAAAACAAGGACCGGATTGCACATCTGTCGTTAAGCTCACCGCTCTCAGTGCCTTGCCTCCCATACCAGCCTGTCTTTATAAAGGTTGAGATGCAAAAGTAGTCTTGTTAGGCAGAAAATCCACACGAGGCCCGAGGGAAAGACGGGATGAGATGGAGAAGAGCTGACTGACTTTCTGATCCTGATTTCTTTATTTTTCTTCCCACTCTGGCTGACATCATAATGGTTCAGACTCCTTAGCGGGGGAGGTATTTGCTTGCGCCACGTTCAGATACCGCCACCTCGTGGTAGATTCTTACATGACACTGTCAGTTGACTCCGGTCTTTAGAAATAATTAGCTCAGTGAATGAATTGGTCCTGGTGGGTGCTCCCAGAAGGCTGGGTTGGGTAACGAGCTTCAGGCATGGACACAGGGTGACTTCTGGCCTCTCTTGATGCGTGTGGGAACGCTTGAGCCCAAAGTCATCGTAGCTTTGTACAGTTGGCAAGGACCTCTGTACCTTCCTTATTTTAGCCCAGCCCTCGTTTATGATGCCTCCCTGCCATCATGCGGTTCCCTCTGACTTTCTAGTTTCCCTAGGAACAAAACAGTCTGAGTTTGACCTCCAGCAAGTTTTAGAAAGATAAAATCTTAGTAAGATAAAATTCTAAATTGCCCAAACTTACAAAGCAAGCCCTAGGAATAATTTCTTCCATTGTGTTTTAAATGGAAGAAATGTGTTTAAATGTGTTTTGCCTGAGGAGGCAAAACATGGGACCGGGGAGTGGGAAGATAGACTGTAATCTGTAACATTTTAAATATTTTTACTGTACTTTTATCTTTTTATCTTCTTTGGGTTAAAATTTTTTTTTTTTTTTTCAGAGAGATCACAAGTGGGGGAGAGGGAGAGAGAGGAGAGAATCCCAAACAGGCTCCACGCTCTGCACGGAGCCCAGTGCAGGGCTCGACCCCATGACTCTGGGATCACGACCTGCTCTGAAATCAAGAGTTGGACACTCAACCGACTGAGCCACCCTGGTACCCCTGTCTTCCTTGGATTTTAAAAAGCAAATGTGCCGGGGTGCCCGGCCGGCTCAGTCAGTGGAACATGCGACTCTTGATCTTGGGGTCATGAGTTCGAACCCCACGTTGGGTGTAGAGATGACTTAAAAACAAAATCTTTAAAAAAGCCAAATATGTCAGATTTTGAAATCTTTTCCTATTTTCATTTCCCATTAGTATTTGCTAATCTAAATCTGGGAAAACCTTGATTTTGTTCACCCATTTACTGGCGTTTTTATTATGAATACTTATACTCTGTTGAAAATTGTTGGCTTAAATTCTGCAGTTTTTTCACTTTATGCTTTTTTTTTTTTATCTCTTTTCTCATGCGGCTCGCCAGACACACTCGCTGTAAGTGACCTTGGAATTCTTCACCTTGTTGGTCAGGCAGTAGGCACATCTTTGTGCAATGAATCAATGTATGTACGATGGTAGGAGCGTGGCCACAAAGGGCGTATCTTATAGTTGTACTTTTATGTAGCTCCACAGTTACTATTATTATTATTATTAATTATTATTTCAACATTAGTATTTATCATGGCTATTGAAGTCGTCTAAGAACTTTTCTAAATGCTTTAAGTATTCATTCCTCTGTATTTTTCCCCGGACGTTAGTGGCTTACATTGTTTTAGTATGCCAGCTTTGCCCCAAATGTGATTTTCATTATATTTTCTTTTCGTCAAGCAGTGTTGATGTCCTCGGGTCTCAGTGTCTGTCTGTCTGTCTTTCATGATGGAAAGGTCAGAGATTCCTAAGGTGAACGTGTGGAAGGTTGTTTCCTCCTTGCCTCATTGCCATTGCCCCCGGTGGTCCAGCCGGTTGCCTTGAAGGCTGAGAGCAGGTGGCTGGGCACGTAACGTGGGGTCTGCTGTGCGCTTTTTCTCACCCGGGGCAACGGCTCACCATACTTCATTCTGGCAACTGCTTCCCATTGCCAGTTGCTCCGTGAATGTGGTGACGAAGCCTGGGATCACTGAGGATTCATTCCTTCATTTCCTTTTTCTCCTCATCGACTGCCATTGCAACGAGGGAGAAATTTTGTTAGAGCTGTACCGTCGGGTTACCTGGAAGTGCTCGGGGTCACTGCCTGGTGTTAGTTATGTCCTGGACGGAACGCAAAGCCATGTCTAGGAGCCGTGCTGGGTGTCCAGGCTGGGGACGGAGATAGGGAGCAGTTCCGTCTGCTGGGGGTCAGGGCACCAAACCGGGGTTCCGTCCGCAATTCCAAGCTGGGGACTTTGGGGCCTCCCCTGTGGCGGGGGCGACCGGAAGAGCTGGACTTTGAGAGTCGGTGCCTCCGGCCACCCCAGAATGGAGCCGGCCTCGGTCCCCGACCGGGGAGGAGCCTGTAGTCGCCCAGGCCTGGCATTGCAGACCTCTGGAAGGACGGCTTTTGTCTGCAGTTCAGATCGTGAGCCCGAAGACCACGGCCCTGTCTGTCTGTAGGCTCTTTAACGCGTTTGGATTTAATTGGTACGTGAATAATTTGGTTGAGACGAAAGCTGGTCATCGGTGGACTGGACGTATCCCCCTGTACGGGGTGCACAGGTGCCTAGATGTTCACGTTCGGAGCTCAGGCGGCCGAAGAGAAGCCGCACGGGCTGGAGGGACGTGCAGTGTGTGCAGAGGTGTCACGAGGCGTGGTGCTCCGTTGGGGGCTCTGCGTTTGCACCCGGGCTCTAACCACGTCTGCCTCCCCGGGGAGCGCTGACGCTCGCGTGTGCACACTCCCACGTGGCGTGGGAAGACTGAATGCCCTCTTTGCTTGGCTTGGTGGAAAGGGCCTTGTCGCTGCGAGGGACGGGGCAGAGGCAGTCGATGAAATGCCGGAAGGAAGAATGTCCGAGGCCGTGTTGGGCTCTTGATTACAATAGATACGAGGCAAAAAGAACCTGCCTCGTCAGGGTGGCTTGCTTGCCCCAGAAAAGCCATTTGGGACGCCGATCTGGCCCCGGGGCTGCCGAAGACACCGCAGTGAGAGGGGTTGTTGCCAAGGCCATGTCTGGGGTCAGCCGTGTCCTGAAAGTCACCGCGTTTAGTTAGGGTTTGTTTGGATAATTAAAAAAATTTTTTTTCTGATGATAAAATATAGAGTGTGTGTTTAGTGTATAAAATGTGGGAAGGAACCATGCCGGATAAGGAAGGAAATGAAAAATGCCCCTGTCCCCTGCTCAGATACATTTAGGAGGACAGCTGCTGTCCACATTCGGGGTAACGTCTCTTGCCCGGTCTTTCAGGTATGACGGTCTTTTCTCCAAGTGTGATACGAAGGGGTGTCCCCCTGTCATCTTCTGTTCTGTGTGCTGGTTAAGGAGGTGAAAAGACATCTGTGACTGTTTAAAGAGCTTTTCAAGAAGTAACCAGAAGCCTGTTCCTGCAAATTTTCAATATCAAAGGAAAAATGAAGTGCAGCATATTTAAACATATGCATGTATATGATGTGCATGTCTGTATAATGGCGTGTCTCTGGAACGCTCAGCAATCTCATATGTGCGCTGACTCAGAGTGTTCCTTTCTTGGCATCATGGTCCCTGGCCTCCCATGCTGTCCCCTCCTGACCCCCGGTGTGTCTCTTGTTTGTAGCGGTGACTCTTCGAGAGGACAGTGCCACGAGGTTGGAGAGGAGAGCACGCCATGTGTCTGCATGCCTGTCCGATTATTCACTGGCGAGCGATAGCGGAGTATTTGAGCCTCCAACCAAAAGGTTAGAAGCCGATCTTCTCCCTCAGCAGCCCTTCCACAGTGTTACTGTTTTTGTCGTTAATTTTTTTTGTTTATTTATTTTTGAGAGAGAGAGAGAGAGAGCGCGTGAGCAGGGGAGGGGCAGAGAGAGAAAGAGGGAGACACAGAATCCGAAGCAGGCTCCAGGCTCCGAGCTGTCAGCACAGAGCCCGACACGGGGCTCGAACCCACGAGCCGTGAGATCTCGACCTGAGCCGAAGTTGGGCGCTTAACCGGCTGAGCCGCCCAGGCGTCCCGTCCACAGTGTCACTGTTAAGCACGACGCGTGTACACACTGAGACTTCCACATATTGAAACTTTGCGTGTATCTCCAGGGCTAGAATCTTTGCCTGGCTTCTCTCATCTTTGATAGGTTGGGCCTTAGCGAGCCACAAAGAAAACTCCTCTGACTTCTGTGTGGCGTCTGGAGGTTGGCCCTCCTTCCGTGGTTCGAGGACGACTTCCTCCTGTTTGGCCCTGGCCAGTTTCAGGCTTAAGCCCATGAGAGCTGGAACAGGAGAACCCGTGTACAAGAGACACCCGCTTTTCTAGAAAGGCATTCGTTAGAAGTGAATGTTCTCCCTCCTTCCCTTCCTTCTTAAGCTGAAGGAAAGTGACAGGACACCTTTGGGGATTCCGGACTTTATTTTGATTTGATATGTTTGATGTCATTGTTTCCTTTCAGGTGTCTGTCAGACATTTCACTTATCGCAAGTTTTTTAAAAGTTACTTTTGAGCTTTGCCCTGAATACCACATGTGGTTTTGAAAGACATCCCAAGTTATTTTCTCAAAAACAACAACCCTTTGTAGGCAGGTCCCCACTGCGATAGGGCATGGCAGGTCCCCAGGGCCCATGACCGTGCAGTCACTTAAAGAATTTGTTTATGTCGCAACTTAAGAAAGCTCTCCTCGGTGAGAAGCGCCCCTGACACGAGAGGGCTTCCGCCAAAGCGGCGCTGATCGGTTCCCGGCGGAATAACCCTGTGACTTCCGGTTTGTTCAGGAGTGAAGATACCGAGGAGTCTGCACATGGAGACGCTTGTGGTAACGAAGGGCCCCAGATCCACGTTGGATTCTTGTGAGTATAGGAGACTCCTAGTGATGATCTGTAGCGCGGGGCCCATCCAGCGACTCACACTTCCAGGCCGGGCGGGCCCGGACCGTGGTCCGGGTGCCGCCCCCAGCCTGGACACCCCCAGCCTGCTTCGGCGTCTCGGCTGAGGGGACGGAGGTGGCGGGACGGAGGGTTGGGGTTGAGCCGCTCCGTCGCTGGCCTCCAGTGCCGAGAGTCACAGCTGGGATGTCCCCTCGTGGAGCTGGGGGCCAGGGGCCATAAGCGGGGGGCCCGGAGAGCCCCGGGGAGCGAGCGCACGCTCCGCCTGGAGCTGCCCGTGTCCGCTGCGGCACGGAGGGGGAGGCCCAGCCCCTCGTGCCCGCAGCCAGAAGCCGGGTGGGCCGCAACGCGGAGCCTTTGGGTCCCAGTCCCCGTTTCAGGGAGAGCGGTAACCAGCGGTGTTGCGACTAGCAAGGCGGGAGGCGTGCATGCCCACGACTTCCTTGGCTCACCCCCGTCATCGGGCCGGGTGTTTCTCAGTGCCGGCGCTGTGGCCGTCCGGGACTGGGTCGTTCTTTGCCGTGGGGGCCGACCTGGGCGCTGGAGGGTGTGGCACGGGAACCTGGTCCCCGCTCCCCAGGTGCCGCTGACACATAACATCCCCCCCACCCCCGCCCCGCACCCGGTCACGACAGTAAGACGTCTCCCGACTTTGCACACGTCTGGGGGCGGGGGGCGGGGGGTGCAAAACCGCCCTCAGTCGAGGGCCGCCACTGTGGTCGGTCCGAAGGAAGTTTCCACCGTGGGGGATGTGCACTCAACGAACTCGCGTTTTGTTTTCTAGGCTCGACACTGCCAGCGAATGTCTTCTCGTGAATGTGTTCCAACTAAAGAATTTTGCGGGGCTGGTCATGAAGGAGGACTGCAAAGTGTAAGTAGGCTACCTGGCCGGCAGCGTTTCCTTTCGGGGGGCGCGCTCCTGGCCGCCTCGCCAGCCCCGCTCGCCGACCGGTTCTGCTCGGCGGCTTCGGGAGGGAAGAGGCAGCTTTGGAACCTGAGTTCCAAAGCGTATTCCTAAGAAAATACCGGGAAAGGTCTGAAACCCAAAGGATCGTAAGTTTTAGAGACAGTCGTCGTGACCTGAGGCAGACGAAGTTGAGGGAGCCGGGCCGGGCTGGTCATGTGCCGCGGTGATGCTGAGAAAGTGGCCAGCGGCAGTGTTTTGGTTTAAAATGTGCATCCTGGTGTGGGAGCTGGGTGATGTGGCGCTCAGCTCTCCGATCCCACGAGGGGAACAGAAAGCCTTCTCCCTGGGCCCCGGGGGCCCTTGTCTGCGCAAAGGAGAAGGTAAGACGCGTTGTTGCCGCTGGAAGGCGCTACCTCTGTGAGCTCCGCAGCCGGAGATGGGTCCCACTTACCAGGCACTGACTTTTAAGCCTTTCTCTTTACGCGTGTTTTCCCCGTAGTCTCCAGGGGTACGTAAATTCTTTGGGCTTACTCTTAGTTGAGAAAAGGACCTTTTCCGAAAGACTTCAAAACTCGGCCCGTGGGCATCCGAACAGGGAGACCTACGTGTGTTTCCATGCGTGTGGTTCGTGGATTCAGTCGCACAGATCTGTCAGTAAGTGTTACCTCTCTGTTTTTTCCTCCCGCTTCCTGGTTCCAGACACATCCGAGTCTATTTGCCACCGATCGACTCCGGCACACCAAACACTTACTGCTCTAAGGCTCTGGGATTCCAGGCCCCCCTGGTATTTAATGAAATTTTCAGAATCCCTGTGCATTCAAGCATGTTGACGTTGAAGTCACTTCAATTATATGTGTGTTCAGTGAATCAGCAGCTGCAGGAAGAACTGCTGGTATGTCCCTCCCCTCCCCCCCACACCCCCCCATTTCCTTTCGGCTCCCCTCCCCGCCTCCCTCCTTCCTTCCCCCGTGTTCCCATCGGTCTCGGTCTCGCTCCTGCCCCTTCTCCTCTTGTCTTTCTGCCTGCCTCTCTCTCTTCTTTGTCTCTGTCTCTCCATCCCCTCCTTCCTTCCAGCTCGCTCCTTCCCTCTCTCCCCTCCTTCGTTTCACCTGTGGTGGGCTGCTTAGAAAGTGTCGTCCCCTCACGTGATGCCTGTACCTGGGAGCGCACGCGAGGACACAAAACCATTGGTCTCGCCAGGTGTGCCGTACTTCAACTATGTCATCTCAACTAATACTTGCAAAACTGCTCTGTTGCTCCCATTTTCAGTTGAGGGAACGAAGTACGGTTGAGAAACTGAGCAAATAAAAATGGAGGATGGGGACGCCTGGGCAGCTTAGTCGGTTAAGCTCCAGCTCTTGATTTCGGCTCAGGTCATGATTTCACGGTTCGCGAGACTGAGCTCTGTGTCGGGCTGTGTGCTGCCAGCTTGGGGTCTGCTTGGGCTTGTCTCTCTCCCCCCCCCCCCTCTGCCCCTCCCCTGCTCGTGTACGCATATGCCAGCACGTGTGCACGCCCACTCTCGCTCTCAAAAGAAATAAACTTAAATAAAGCACCTTAAAAATTTTTTTTAGTTATTTATTTTTGAGAGAGAGAGAGAGACAGAGCACAAGTGGGGGAGGGGCAGAGAGAGAGGGAGACACAGAATCCGAAGCAGGCTCCGGGCTCCGAGCTGTCAGCACAGAGCCCGATGCGGGGCTCGAACTCACAGACTGTGAGTTCATGACCTGAGCCGAAGTCAGTTGCTTAACCGACTGAGCCACCCAGGCGCCCCTAAAGCACTTTTTAAAAAATTAAAATATAGCATGGTTCACGAAATGTGAATTTCAAATAAACTATGGGTTCTTTTTTGAGTATAGTGTCCCGTGCAACACTTGGGATATACTTATGCTTTAAAAGAATGCATTGTTTACTTGAAGTTCACATTTCCTGGCTATCCTATCTTTTATCTGGTGTCTCGGGAACTAAGCGCCAGCAGCTTGCGTTCAGTACCCCCAGCCACGTGCTGCCTGGGCCACGACTCGGCAGCCCGGGTGGCTTCTTTCACAGATCGGAATTGTTCTCCTTGGTGTCACCCCTCAGCAGTAGAACTAGATTGTGGCGGTCAGCCAGCCCTCTCTTGTTTCACAAATCCCTGAATCAGCGGCTCATCAGTTGGCAGACCCTGAGCCCCACCCACCACTCCACGTTGCCCATTCTCTGCCCCCGGCCCCCTTCTGGCACTTTCTCCGCGGGCTGAACCAGCCGTCGAGGAGCCTCCCTCAATCAGATCCTGCGCGACCACTTCCGTTTTCCTGCAGTCCTTCGAATAGCAATGAAAACATTCCGTCTTTCCGGTTAAGATTGGAGGGCGACCTCGATGTCTTACAAGATCCCCCTTGGCTGTCAAGGCGAAATCACTCACTGCCCGTTCTGCTTGTTAACACTGGTGCAGGGCATCGCTCAGATCAACTTGGCCGACTACGACGGGTCCGGCGAGATGCAGCTGCGCTGGTACGCGGTGCAGGTGTTCGGCAGCTGCGGGCCGCCCGGGCCGGGGGCTGCCGCCAGGGACCCTGCGCTGGCCGTCGCCGGGAAGACGGTACGTGTGCCCGCCCGTGGCGCCACCGCTCTCCTGCCGCCCGCACCCGCCGTCACGCGGGTCCACCCCTCACGAGCGTCTGTGCACGCTTGGCGTCGGAACGTAGTGGCGCCGAGAGGCAGTGTCAGGGGACGGCACGGAAGTAGGTTTCCGTAGCTGTGGCCATGCGTGACGGCGGGTTTAACGCGGACGAGCTGGTGACTGTGCGCCACACGTTGGTGGCTTTAAAATCGAGCCCTCGGAGCCGCTCGGGCCGGCCAGGCTAGGTCCCGGCGACACGCAGCCAGCTGCGGCTCAGGTGCGCCCTGTCCCCCCCACCCCCTCCCCCCAGGACGCGGTGACGGCGCTGCTGGCCAGGACCACTGCCCAGCTGCAGGCCGTGGAGCGTGAGCTGGCCGAGGAGCGTGTGAAGCTGGAGTACACGGAGGACGAGATCCTCGAGATGGAGCGGAAGGAGGAGCTGGCCGAGGCCGTGTCCGAGAGGTAGGGCCCTTCCGCGCACCGGGCGCACGGAGCCCGGCGCCGGGCAGCCGCCGCCCCGGTAGAGGGCCCCGGGGCAAGAGGCTCTTCTCACCCATGCCTCGGTGGAACGTGCCGGGCGCACACTCCGTGCCGCCCGACGGCCGGGATGCTCACGGGGACTTTCGTGCAGCGCCATAGGAGGCGGTACCTTGACCCCTGTCCCCAGCTCCCCGCGCAGGCTTTTCACCCTCTCCTCGTGTTGTGGAGTGTCCCCGAAAGAGAGCGGCTGTGAATGGCTACAAGTATTCTGCTCTGCCGGGACTGGTATAAGGTCCCTTTCCGTTGTATTTAAGCAGCTTTTTCGGCTTATGATCTCCCTCCCACGCGGTTCACCGTTTCAGGTGAACGAGTCCGCGGTGACTGGGAGAGTCACAGAGTTGTGCCACCTTCGCCACAGTTGATTTCCGGGCACTTTATTCATCACATCAGAAAGAAACCCCTCTCTCGTTAGAGCAGTCGCGCTGTCCTCTTACCCTGGCCCCTGGCCACCGCTCATCTCCTTGCTGTCCCCGTGGATTGGCCTGTTCTGGGCATTTCACCCCCGGGGAGTCATGCACTGTCCCTTCGCATCGCACCTCAAGCAGCCTCTTGGTGAACCCTTGACTCGGTAGAGACCGCTCTGCGGTTAGAGGCATAATTCAGACGGACAGGCTCTTCGAGTGAATGGATTTCTGTCTGGTCCTTTCTGGAGGCGCTTTTGTATTGCTTTATTTGCCTGTTTCTCCGTGAAGAGCATCCTCTATTTCCAAAGCTTCCTGCTTCTTCCCGATAGCTTTCCCTGAATTGATTTTAGGAATCGATTTTAGGGAGGGAAAGTGCACGGCAGTGGGGGGAGCAGTGTATTCAGGGACCCTCGGGAAGCTGGGAGGGCCTGGGAGAGAGGGTTCAGGATTCTGGCATCTTCGGCAGCTGCCATTGGGTGATAAAGACAGACAGACCTCCTCACTGAAAGTCCTTGTCACGTCGTCCTCCCTCTAAACCAGAAAAGCCCGTTCACTTCTTGAGGAAGCACCTCTCCGACCACCGGAAGGCGCGTGGGTCTTGCTGCCGTGCTCTGAGTGCGGCGGGGGACTCAGCCCCTTCATGCACGTTTCGTCTTTCCAGTTTTGTCAGAAACGATATACTTTATTTTTCCGACGCCACACCTCTGCCAAGGGGTTTTACCAAATTGAATGGAGGTTACGCAGAACGTTCTGTGCGTGAGCTGGGGAGGCTAGGGAAGGATCCACAAAATGAAAAACAAAAACAAGATCCTGGGGAGCTGTGAGCATCCGTTCCGCTCCATGCGAGTCAAGTTCAGTTGGGAATTCCTGAGAAAGAACAGAAGAGGGGGGCGGACAGGGAAGGCCATGTTGGGGAAGAAAAGGCGGAGGGAAGGAAGACGGCGTTGACACACCTGTCTGGGCTTTCGCGATGTCTGCCTTCAGGAGCTGGCAGGCCGACTCGGTGGACAGCGGCTGCAGCAGCTGCGCCCAGACCAGCCCCCCGCACCCCGAGCCCTGTTGCGTCGGCGCCGACCCCATCCGCGGACACACGTTTGCCGGCCAGGCAGACCCTTACAGCCCCGAGAAGTTTCAGCCTCCATCTCGTAAGGTCAGTGGAAGAGGGTGAGGGATCTGTGCGGCCCCCCGAGGTCCTGCCGCACCGTCCCAGGCACCGCCCTGGACGACGAGCGGGAGGGCCCACATCCTCCATGGGAAACCGAGGGAGTCGGTGCGGGGGTGGGCGAGAAGACACTGGGGCCGACAGACTCATACGCGAGAGTAGGGCGGTGTGGCTTGCCCGCGACCGGGGCTGTGGGGAGGGTGTGGTGTAACGTGGGCCGTGCTGCTGGATGGGGTGGGGGGGGCCAAGGCCAAGGTGGTATTTCACTGGGAGCCGAGGGAGAGAAATGAGGGCCTAGGTCTGGAAACAGAGTCACATGGGCCCAGCGGGTACCGTCAGCTCTCAAGTAAAACGAAAGGACGGCTACGGCGAAACCTGGTAGGTTTGTACCCCTCCGTGCTGTGGGGCGATGACCCGTTCCCATCTTCGGGGCTCAGGATGTTTTGTGAGTCCCCGGGGTTTTGGACACTCATGGTCTTTTTTCTCCGTCGGTGGCGTGACGAACTGTGAAGTGTCCCTTTGCCCCTTCTGTTCACCCGATCTTAGCTGTGCTCGCGGCCGTATCTTCAGTGCAGAAATCTTGGTCGCTTGCGGTGATGTGTCTGAGGGAGCCGGAGAGGTGGGGAGACACCGCATCAGCGCTCGGTCGAGACTTTGTTCCCAAACGGTTCAACTCCCCAAAGCTTTTTATCAGCGTGGCCCCCGCTCTCCCCCCACAGCACAGGTACTGAGAGAAGTGGAACCCGCCTGCCTCAGTTTCCCCAGGCGCGGCCCACGCGGCCCCAACCGGGTGGCCTCGGGCTAGGCTGCCAGTAATGGCCGTCGGGCAGCTTCTCAAGACCCTTGAAAGCTTCGGCTCAAACGGGGAGGGGGCCGTGGCGGGCTGGTTTGGTGGGTTGTCGTCATCCCCAGGCCCCGATTTGCATTTTGAAATACTTCACATCTACAGACGACTTGCCGGGATAGTAGAACGAACGCCCGCCTGCCTCGCACCCGCGTTCCCTAGCTGCCCGTCCCTCACCGCGTTTGCACCGTCTCTCCACGTGCACGCGGGGAGGCACGAGGCGTTGCACACGCGGCCGTGGAGGAAATAGTGCCTCGAGGGGGAGGCGGGCAGCGGGGTAACTCCGTACAGTACGAGGGTGCTCGCCGCTTGAGAGAGTCACGGGGGCTGCGAGTGTATCTCAGGGATTTGCGTTTACATCTCAGAAAGGTCGGGATTGTGAAACGGTGCAGCCTCTACGGGTAACAATACAGAACTTCCTGAGAAGCTTAACAGAGCTGCCGTGTGATCCAGTGGTGCCGTTTCTGGATGTGTATCCAAACACTAGGGCCTGCAGGAGATACTGGCACGGCCAGGTTCCTAACAGCGTTATTCGTGGTAGCCTACAGGTAGAAGTCACCCCTGTGTCCACCGGCAGGTGGGTGGATAAGGCGAACGCCGCATAGCCACCCAGCGGGATGTCATTCAGCCTCAGAAAGGAAGGAGATCCTCCTTCCACGCTGCCACAGAGGCGAACCCTAAAGACGTCGCGCTAAGTGAAATAAGGCAGCCACAGGAGGGCGAACACCGAATGATTGCACGTACAGGAGGTCCCCAGAGCGGTCAGATTCCTACGGACAGGAAGCACGGAGGTGGTGGCCAGGGGCTAGGGGGCGGGAGGATGGGGAGTTGTCGTTTAATGGGGACAGTGGCAGTCTGGGAAGATGAAAAAGTTCTAGAGCCCTGTGTCACAACAGTGTGACTATATTTAACACTGTTGATCTGTACGCTGAAAAATGGTTAAGGTGGTAGATTTTATGTGGTTTTCACGATAAAAAAGAATGAAAGGTCACGGAAGCCTCACCGAGAAGGGAGTTTTTGAGCGGAGGCCTTGAGAAAGGAGTCTCCAGAGCCGTGTGCGGGGCCGGGGAACAGCATTCAGGTACAGGGAGCTGCATGTGCAGGCCCACGGGCGGGGGTGGGGGGCTGAGAAAACAGCAGTGAGGCCGGTGTGGGGCAGGGGGTCGTCAGAGCCGAGGACAGAGAAAAGTAGAAGGACCGGATCACACAGGGCCCACTCGGGACCCTCCCTTTCCTCTGAGATGATTGGGAAAGTGGTGGGTGGTTTGGGGCCCAGGATTGACCTGATCTGACGTAAGGTTTCTCGTTGATTTTCCTTTGTCTAAAATAATTTGGGGGGGGGCACCCGGGTGGCTCAGTCGGTTAAGTTTCCGACTCCCGATTTTGGCTCAGGTCATGATCTCACGGTTTGTGAGTTCGAGCCCCATGATTCTCTCTCTCTCCGTCTCTCTGCCCCTCCCCAACTCATGCACGCTCTCTCTCTCTCCCTCTCAAAATAAATAAATAAATAAATAATAAATGGAATAAAATAATTTCTTGACATGTAATTGACAGAAAATGAACTATTTCAAAGCGAGTGGTTCAGGGGCATTTAGTATGTCGGCAGTGCAGGCAACTACCACTCTGCCTAGTTCCAGAACGCTTCCATCACCCCAAAGTAAAACCGCGTGCCTATGAGACTCACTTGCCAGCCCCCCTCCCCAGCCCCTGGCCGCCAGCAGTCTACTTCCTGCCCGGGAACTTGCCCATTCTGGGAACTCCCCTCCGTGCATGGACAGGTGGGCTGTTTTCACCTTCGGCTGTTTGGATAACGTGGCTTTGAATGTTCGTGTACAAGTAGTTGTTTGAACACCTGTTTTCAGTTCACTTGAGCGTGTGGCTAGGAGGGAAATTGCCAGATCTAACTTCGGCCTCACTGGCGTCTCCCTGGTGACTGTGTTGAGAAGAGATGGGGGAGGGGAGGGAGATCTGGAAGAGGGGGAGACCGGTGAGAAACCCACTGTGCTGATCGGGCGCGAGATGCTGGTGACCCAAATGGAAGGTTGATGACAAGCGGTCAAAACGTGCTTCCTCGTAAACCTGGAGCCTGTAGGATTTGATCTTGGAACAGATATGGTGTGTACGAAAGAGAGCAGAGTCCAGGATGACAGGAAGTTGGGTTTTTTTTGTTTTGTTTTTTGTTTTGTTTTTTGCATGAACCATCAGAAGGTAGGGGTTCTCAGAGGAGGTGGAGAGGTGTGTATTAGGGGGAGAAATTAGCAGAAGTTGTTTTGGACGTAAGTATCAAATGCCAGTTAGAACTCCAAAGGCAGAAGGCCGGGACGGTTCATGTGAAGCTTATTGTTCGTGTTCTAGAAAAAGTCATGGTAACGATGAGCTACTGTCTAGGTTGATAAAGAAACCAACACAGAAGATGTCTTCCCAGAAGAAGTCGCGAGTCTTCCGAAGGAGAGGCCCGGCCGCAGGGCCCGTGGGTCGCCTTTTGTCCGGAGTAGCACAATTGTCCGTTCGCAGACCTTCTCCCCCGGAGCACGAAGCCAGTATGTTTGCAGAGTAAGTTGAAATTCCGTTGCCACCTGTCTGGACTGTTTTCTTCCCCCCACCCCCTTTGTCTGTGTTATTTTCACTGTTTATGCTAAAAGACACACGTGTTCCCACGCATACCAGTGATGAGCACCAACGCGTGTATGGATGGAAAATCAGTATTGTGGCTTCGTCTCCCCTCACCCATGCATATGTGACTCTGCATCTGTTCGAGATTCTAATACATTCCTCCCCAGATTTTCAGTCTGTATGCACACCAGCTCGTGGTACCCGGGAAGCAGGGCCAATCAGTTCCACATCGGCCTAAGGAATGACAGGTTGGAACAGGGAGTATCCCGAATTGTATTGAGATTGGGAAGTCGGGCCACTGAATGGTTGGAGGTCTTAAAGTGTAGCTGTAGCGGGGTCCCGGGGAGGATGGCAACCTTGAAGACTCTGGACACTGAGGCAGGGTTCTGACCCCCCCTAGCATGTAAATTCTCCCCCCGAGGGTGATGGCGGGAGATGCTGGGTGCTTCTCAACCTTGGCTGGCCGTGCGGTCAAGTCATGTTGGCAATGGTGGGGGGTGGAGGTGTTGGGCAGGTGGGAGGGCTTCACAAAATGCTAGTGCCCGGGTTCCCAAGATTCATCATTGGCCATGGTGGGGCCTGGGCATCAGGCTTGGGGAAGCCCACATATGATTCTGATATGGAGAGCCCCGAGGTAGGTAGAGGGGGAGAGCCAATCCGCTGTGGTCCTTGAAGATAGGACAGCGTGTTGGGGGTTGGCGAACAGTGGCGGTGTGACAGTAACAGCACGGAATAGGAAAGAGAAGGGAATTTGAAGGGTAAATAGTCATGACACAGTGGCCTGATGCAACTGTTTGGGTTGAGGAGAACTTGGACCCTTCCCACCTCTGAATTGGGCTCGTGGAGGTAAAGCTCCTTCGGTTGCAGGGGACCGCCAAGGAGTTGGCTCCATTTGGGCAAAAGCAAAGTTCAGTCGTACGAGAGAATCAGGCTCAGGCCTGGAAGCGTGGTCCAGGGGTCCCCGAGCCCATGCTCAGGTTCAGGAACTTGCTAGGACTCCGAACTCGGCAAAGCCGTTACACGCGTGATTGTGGTTTATTACAATGAAAGCATAGAGACCAAGGTCGGCAGGGGGAAGAGGCGCATAGGGCAGCGTTCAGGAGACACCTGGTGCAAGCTCCCAGTTCTCTTCCAGTTGCCTGGATGGCTCTTGGCACTGGTCACTGCCGGGAGAGGCCGCAGGCATGGAGTACTGCCAACCAGGGGTTTGTGGGGGGCTGGTCACGTAGGCATAGCTGATGGCCTGCATGGCTGACCTTAGTCTCCAGCCCCTCCGGAGGTCAAGCTGATGGCCTAAGGCCCCCACTATAAATCACATTGTCAGCAGAGCCTGTGTGGTTTGGCCCGAGGTCCCCAGGTAAACAGGGATGCTTAGGCAAGACATTCCAGGGCTTCACGGGTCACTTCCCGGGAGCTAGGCAAGGACCAAACCTTTCTTGGGGAAAAGTTAATCCTTTATCCTATGGGGGGGGGGCAGTGAACAGCAGGGGGTTGGGGCTATGTGGCCCAAGCTGCTCCTGTGCCATTTGCCAGACCTGCTGTGCGTCTCCCCACAGAAGCGAGGCGTCCGATCGCGGCTGCCCTGGGTCGCGCAAGGTCAGGCCCGGACACTCCCACCCCATCAGGCCGCAGCCCTGTGGGGGCTGATGCTTAACCAGACACCTGGAGGCACGAAACAGAAGGCTACCCTCATGTCCCTTCCTCACCTTAGGCCGAACCACTGCAGAGTGGGTTCGAGTCTGCTCAGTGAGCAGGGCAGGGAGGTAAAGGAGGCAGTCTTTGTTTCCCCAGAGAGAGGTTTCCAACTCTGGTGCCGTGTTCTGCGCCCTGCATAAAAGCGTGCATTTACAAGTGATGCTTTTAGAGGTCTCTTTGTTTTTGTATGTTTGTGATGATGGGGCGGGGAGGCACGTACACTGGTGTGCCACGGCATTTCCTGAGTCTTCTGGGTCAATTGGCATGGAAGATAAGGCCGCGAAGGCAAGGACTTTGGCTTTCGCACAGATACACACGGATCCTGAAGCGCGAACCCGCCATCAGATGTCTTGGCTCCCATGAAGAAGGCGTTCTTTCTTTTGCTTCTTAAAAGCAGACCTTTTCCCTGGCAGAGCGGGTGTTAGGGCTGCTGGCTCGTCCTACTACCAGGAATGAGTCTCTCGGAAAGCCATTTTTTCCCAGCTCTTGCCAAAGCCAGAAACAGAGCAAATGAGAACGCCTGATAAAAAGTCAAAGGCGCTGAAGTCCGTGCTGGCTTCCTGAGCGTCACACAGGACGTCACGTCACAGTTGGTATCAATGAGACAGAAATCTTGTGGACTCTACCACCCTGGAAACTTCGCGTGGTTTCGTTGATGTGGCACATGAAGGAGGACAGGGGGTTGGTTTGCGTATTCAGTTTGTTTTCGCTTGTCTTCAGTTTGACTCGAAACTCCTGTGTAGTTTTGTCTTCACGGAACCCGCAAGTCTTGCTAAAAAGCCCCCGTAGCCGTGAGCGCATTCGGGTACCTGTGAGGAGAAAGGAGATCAGTTCAGGGTACACCGAGAGAATGAATATCGAATTTCTGCGGAAGTGTCTCTGAACATCATTTCTTTTTGGCACAGCTTTATCGTAGTGACAGCGACAGTTCGACCCTGCCCCGGAAGTCCCCCTTTGTCCGAAACACCTTGGAAAGACGAACCCTTCGCTATAAGCAGGTATGTGTCACGGAAACTGATACGGAGTCTAGACTTACCCTGGGAGTTATTGTTACAAAAGTTAAAAGGTGGGGGCTCTTAGGTGGCTCCGTCTGTTGAGCGTCCGACTTCGGCTCAAGTTATGATCTCATGGCTTGTGAGTTCGAGTCCCGCGTCGGGCTCTGTGCTGACAGCTCAGAACCTGGAGCCTGTTTCGGATTCTGTGTCCCCCTCTCTCTCCGCCCCTCCCCCACTTGTGCACGTGCACACACTCTCTCTCTCTCAAAAATAAATAACAATAAAAAAATTAAAACTTAAAAGGTAATATTTTAGGTCACGTTAGTTAAAAGGTAATATATTTATTTCCTCATTTACTGCGGTATAATTTTTCAGAAGCCTATGTAATGTCAAAACATTGCCAATATTTCTTAATGTCCTAAGATAACATCATGATCTAGGATAATTCATGATCTTTCCGTTTTTAAATATGATACATTCACGAACAACCATCCTAGATGAGAAAAAACCATCCTTTTCTCTTTTTTGACAAGGGAACACACAGAGTTGAGAAAATGGGAGTCTCAGCCCAGAGCCTTCCACATAGGCCTGTTCTACCGCCTTCGTTCCCTTTACCCACCGAGTTCTTTCTCCACATCACGCCGGTTGACAGCGTTGTGCCGCCTTCAGTTTGTGAGCCAGTAGCTCCTTATCTTTTTCAGGCTAAGATTCTTTTAAAGAAACAGTAAGTCCCACATTCCCACGTTGCTCTACTCAGAGCAGCTGCTGACTGGGAACGAGAAGACAGGACAGAGTTCAGCTCCCTCGGTGTTTTTCAGCCGGCACGCTGGTGGCAGTTTGACTGGGTCATCGCTGTGGGGGCCGCCCTGGGCGCTGGCGGCCGTTGAGCTGCCTCCCTGGCCTCGATCCGCTAGTAGCCAGTGGCACCCGCCCTCCCCTCAAGCCGTGATGACCCAGAATGCCTCCGGACGCTGCGGAGAACCAACCGAGCTCTACCGCGAATTCAGCAGTGCTTTTAAATGAACCTGCGTTTGTTAAGTCACGTCGTGTATTTGCATTAAATGTACGTATGCGTGCATGCTGTACGTGTGCGCAATAGTGTACGTGGGTGTAGAAAGCATACAGTTCCTCAGTCCACTGAACGATGCCCACTGATGTGTGCTACAGTGAGTGCCGTTCCTGAGGTTGCTTCCCATTGAGCGGGGAGTACCGTTCTCCACTCCACACACAAAGTTCACTTTTCATGTCAGGACTTTTCTTAAACGTGGCGGGTTTGCTTACTTGAGGCTTCTACGGGGAGGGAGGGTTTTGACAGCTTGCGTGTGTGCCTGTGCAATCTTTTAGCATGGATCATTTAAGATTGTCCAGTATATTTTTTCAACTTTTTACAGTGGCTGTATTTTCTGCTGCCCTTGTAATTTACTTAATCCGTTTTCTCTTGTATTTAGGTTTGGTCAGTCATAAACTTTATTTTTTAACGTTTATTTATTTTGAGAGAGAGAGAGAGCAAGAGAGTGTGAGCGGGGGCGGGAGTGGCAGAGCTAGAAGGAGAGAGAAAGAATCTTAAGCAGGTTCTGCACTGGGGCTCAAACTCCCGAACGGTGAGATCGTGTCCTGAGCCGAAATCAAGAGTCGGACGTTTAACTGACTGAGCCACCCAGCCGCCCCCTGTCATAAACTTATTTTTTAAGACTTTTTTATTTTTGAGCAATCTCTCTACTGAACATGGGACTCGAGTTCAAAATCCCTCGATCGAGAGTCCCACGCCCTACCAACTGAGCCAGCCAGGTGCCCCTCGGTCATAAACTTTAATTGGATTACTTTTGATTACTTTTACATGTCATGAGTTGTGCCTTTTATTTATTTGTTTTTTGAAATATTTATTTATTACAGAGCAAGAGAGCATGAGCAGGGGAGGGAAAGAGAGAGAGAGAGAGAGAGAGAGAGAGAGAAAGTGAGCTCATGTGCGAGTTGGGGAGAGACGGAGAGAGAGAATCCCGAGCAGGCTCCGCACGGTCCGCAGAGCCCGATGCGGGGCTCGCACTCAGGAACCGTGAGATCATGCCCTGAGCCGAAACCAAGCGTCGGACACTTAACCGACCGAGCCACCCAGGCGCCCTGAGTTGGGCCTCTTAAGTGCAAGTCGAAATGAAATTTCGTAACCAAAGAAAATGCACGTTTTGGGGCTTGGTGTATGTTGTCAGGCGGAACCTCAGAAAGATCGTACCCGCCCCCGATCCCGGCAGCTCCTTCTGAGCGGCTCTGTTTCTTCACGCTTTCCCAAATGCGTGGGGCCTCGGGAGACGGGCCACCTGCGTCACTGACTTGACACTGGAGACTTCGCCTCGCCCACGCCTGTGGTTCATTTGACATCGGCCACGCGTGGGCAGACGCCCCCCCCCCCCCGACCTGTGCGGCAGCCGCGCCTCCCCTGCCCGCGTGCCGCGTGGCAGAACCTGGCGGGGGCGAGGGGGTCCGGGCTCGCCGCGGCCCCTGCCGCCCCCCCCCCCCCGCCGTCGGCGCACGCGCTCACAGCTGCCGCCTCCCGCAGCCCTGCAGGGCCTCCCTGGCCGAGCTCATGGCCCGCACGTCCCTGGACCTGGAGCTGGATCTCCAGGCCTCGAGAACGCGGCAGCGGCAGCTGAACGAGGAGATCTGCGCCCTGCGCGAGCTGAGGCAGCGGTTGGAGGACGCGCAGCTCCGAGGCCAGACCGACCTCCCGCACTGGGTGCTGCGCGACGAGCGGTTCCGGAGCCTGCTGAAGGAAGCCGAGAGGCAGGTAGGAAGCCGGCGCCCGCCTCGCCGGCCCCTTGGCGTCCTGGGCCCGCCCGGTCGCGCTGACGAAGCTGTACTTGAAACCATCCGGGTGCTCGTGTGAAGGAGCTGGGTCCCTTCCCCCCGTGGGCCAGGCAGCCGGTGTCCCCGGTGGCGCCGACGCACGTCTTTTGCAGCCGCCTCGGGTCGGGGGGCGGGGGGGGGGGAGCGCGGGAGGGAGGGACCCCGGGACCCTCCGGCTGGCGCCGCCATTCCCCGCTCTGCGGTGGAACGTTCCGTGTCGGGTGTCTGCCAGGCATGACCCCCCGGGTCCCCAGTAGGCCTCTGTGAAGATTCCCTGTTGGGGGGGGTGTGGATGGGGCAGGCCTTTCTCCCCTCCGCGACCCGGCGGCTGGGAGCGGCTTGGCAACGACGCCTTGTTCGTCCCACGCTGCTCTTCCAGACGAGACAGACCAAACTTGACTTCCATCAAGAACAGGCAGCTGAGAAGATGCTGAGGAAGGCCTCCAGGGGGGTCTGCCAGCTGCGAGGGCAGAACCACAAAGAGCCCGTCCAGGTGCAGACCTTCAGGTAGAGGCGCCACGGCCCCGCTTTCTTGCGTTCTTTGCACCGTCACACCTTCGTCGTCACCACAAGCATAAGCGTTCCAAAACCCCACGGGCAGTTCCGGACAAACCCGGAATCCCCACTGCCGCCAGCATCTTGGTGTTTTCTGCTCCTTCGTGTCTAGGAACTGGGTTCCTCCTGCTTGCAGTCATAATGTGGGTTCCCGTTTGCGTTTCGTTTTTTGTCTTTTAGTGAAAACATCCTGGGTTGCCACATAACCTGTTAGCCTTTCTGGCTGTCACGTTTCATGTAAGATAGAATTTGCCCGACTACTCTATTTTACAACCTTTCCAAATATCTGCTGTTGTGAACAACACGGTGGTTTACAGACATATACACACGTATCACCTGTGCCTCTTCACTTAACTTGTTATTGAAGCATAGTCTACATACAGGGACGGGTGCATTTTGTATGTGTAAACTAGTCCGGTGGGCTGTCACAACGCCACACGGCAAGAATCAAACATTATCAGCACTCCCTGATTTGAATCGCATACGTCAGTTTTCTGTTTTTGCTTTTTGTAGGAGGAGAATTAGTTATGTCCATATTCTTTTGTGTCTGACTTTTTAAAAGATTGAGGTGAAATTCATAACGCATAAAAGTCACCGTTTTAAAACGGGCAACTCCGTGACATTCAGTACAGTCACCGTGTTGTGTGGCCGTCCCCGCTGTCCAGTTCCACAACCTTTCCTTCACCCCAGAAGGAAACCCCGTCCCCGTTAAGCAGCCACTGCCCGTTCCCCTCCTGCCCCCTGCGGCCCCTGGCACCCCCAGGCTGCTTTTGGGCCCTCTGGCTTTGCCAGTTCTGGATGTTAGGTGGAAGTGGCCTCATACGGTACGTGACCTTTGTGCGTGGCTGCTTTTACTTAGGATAATGTCTTTGAAGTTCACGTATGTGTATGTAGCTCGTGTCAGTGCTTCATTCCTTTTTATGGCTGAATAATCTGTGCCTTTTAGCCTTAATGTTTTATACGCTGAATTTTCATGTCGCCATCATAAAAGAACATAAAACACTATCACCGCCCTCCCTCAATCATGATTTAGAACTCCTTCATTTGTAGAGAGATTCATTTGTTAATAAAGCAGATATTTACAGAGCACCTGCCATAGGCCAGGCACCGTTCTAGGCACCGGGAACAAACCCTTGTCCTCATGGGGCTTCATAACTTCCATCAGCATTTAGAGAATCTGTGTACAAACAGATGTGTTGTTAGGAATTTAAATTCATTTTTTTTCTATGCTTAAGAAAGGCCATCATTGATACAAGAGCCTCCCATCAGCTTTCGTCGCACGTATATCTGCTTCTAACCTGTCATTCTTTCCAATCCCAGGGAGAAGATAGCATTTTTCACAAGACCAAGGATTAACATACCTCCTCTGCCTGCCGACGATGTTTGATACAGTGCTTTGTACACATGAAGTATTTATCTGCCTGTTTTATTTTCATGAAGTTCTTAGACTAGCTACATTTGTCTTTAAAATATTTGTGCAAAGCTATTAATATACACCTTTTGTAAAAAAAAAAACCCACATCTATATCTATACATATATATTTTATAATAGTGACGGCAACAGGGCTTGGCTTTCCCTCGTTGTGAAATTGACATCTCTGAAGACAGGTTATTTTATAAAAGATCAACTATCATGTTAAGAGTGTACAGTTTTTACGCTGTTTTATTTGACTTAAAGGCTGGAAGACAGAAACAAAGTGAGTTCAGGCAAATTCACTGTATTGTAATTTATTTATAGTACTTTTTTTTTTTTCCTTGAAGGAAAATACTGACGTTCAGATGTATTTTAAGACTAAAATTGTGTGCTTCAGTATTTGTCATGCAGTAGAACGGAACTTTGGGGCCGGTTTTGTTTCTGACACCCAAAACGCAAACACTCTGTGCTCAATCCATCGCTTGTAGCCGTCTCTCGCGTGTCTTCACCGTGCCCGGCGTGCACGCTGCGGTGGCCCAGGGCCGGGTCACACGACGTGCGGGCACCGCAGAGCTGTCTCCCGTGCGCAGTGCGCGCCACGAGCCTCCCGTCCTGCCGTCCCTCCGCACATCCCCGTGCGTCCCCCCGTGAGTCTGACGCGGGCCCCGAGCCCCGGCATCCTGGCCTCTTGCCTGCCTGTCCGTGGTGGCTGCCCGTGGTGGCTGTCCGCAGGCAGCCCCGCCTTCTGAGTCCGCTCCCCCTGACCTTGGCCTCCGAGGCGGTTGTGGAGCTCCTGCGCTACCACCGTGCCGCGAAGGGAAGTGACGGGAACCGGGAACGCGCGTGTTCGCAGACTCCGTGAATCCACGGATGGACGTGGCGGTTATGACGTAGAAGTGATGGCCTTGGAAGGCGCTTTTTTGTGGAAGGAAGTGTGTGTGGGTAACGACGATTACCCAGTGGGTCTCTTACAGGAGAGTATTTGATTTAAATCAAAACCCGCCCCCTCCCAGTACTGGACTCTACCCAATTTTTCTTACGAAATCTTAGAAGTAGTTCACGAGGCAAAAAAAAAAAAAAATTTTGTAATAAAAATATACCAATATTCTTTTAAAATGCCAAATGATATAAATATTTCGCCTAATACATATTTATTATCTATGAAATGCACTCTCCTTTACGAGGCCTCAGAGAAGTAAACGAGGTGGGTCACATGGAACGTAAAAAGAAAACAGAACTCTCTTCCTAGATCTTTCTGCCTCTCCCTGGGAAATGCCCCGCCCCCTCTAATCAGTGTCTCGCCCTTCTCATTAGTCTGTAACCGCCCCCTCGTGTAACCTGCCTGCCTTTTTACATTTGTTAAAAATGAATTTTGTAAAAGCATTTCGTTGACACAGACCCGTCACAGACAGTGGCGTTTGTCAGTGGTGCTGGGACTGAAGATCGTGCGTTCGCAGCGCCCAGCTCTTGCTCTGTATTTCCGCCTCTAGTCTCGCTTTTTTTTTTTTTCTTTTTTTGCTAATTTCTCCGTGCACATAACCCACAACAGAGGCAGAGACGCGCAGACCGTCAGTCCTTGCCAGAACCGCCCGGCCGCAGATGGCGCGGCCGAGCAGGTGACACCGGGGGCCGGCCCCCAGCTGTCGAGACTCTCAGCTCCAGCGGAGAACCGCCCGCCTCCGGACTTGGGTGTGTGGAGGGCACGTCACGCCCGTCTCGGGCACACCGCTCCCTGGCCGTGCAGATGTGTCCTGGAGGCACTGCCTGGCCGCTGCTCCTCAGCGGCTGCCACACGCAGCTCTCTCCGCGGGAGGGGGGCCTCGGGGGGCTTTTCCGGCAGCCTCCATCAAGTAGCAACGTGGGGAAAACCCCCTGTGCCAATGCAGAAGGCCCTCACCCCAGGGCTTTCACACAACTCTCACTGCCCGGCATATGCAGGTTTCTGTTGGGAGTGCGCCCGCACCCCAGGGTTGGTCGTTTGTTTCTTCAATCCCTATTCCGGTGCCAGTCCAAGGGGTGCTTGCGTCTGTGACCTCTCCAGTTACTTCTCCCGCGTCCCCGCGAGAGTCCGCCTTTGCACCTGAACGGTACCAGAGTGCGCCAGGAAGGAAAAGCCAGCCAGATGGAGGAGGTGGAGGGTGAGGGGCCGGAAAGGGCACAGGGACGGCGACAGAGACCAGCCCAGCTGGCAGGTGGACAGGAAGCACCATCACTGGCTTGTCTCTCGTGACCTGGGTTTCCAGCTTCTTTCTAGTTAAGACTGCCACCCCCTAGAAAACCCCCACGCGCCAGAAAACCAAAGGCCTGTTGTCGTAAGGGGTGTTCTCATCTTCTGTTTGAACTTGACCATAACCGTGCCGTGGGATGAGAAAGCTGCCGTGTTTTATCAGCAGGTCTGGTCCAGAGACGATCCGAAGTCTGCCACCAGGGCTCTTTAGAAACAGCGCGACGAGTAAAAGGGAATTTGGTCTTCATGTCACCTGATCACAGAATTGTCACTGCTGAAATAACCTTCTGTCGTGGGAATAAGTTATAATCAGTACTCATCTCTGTTTTTGTCACTGTTCCCTACTTGCATTGTTTGTATTGTTGGAAAGTATTCCTCCTATAAAATTAAACTAACCTGCCTTAAGAACAGAATGGAGATGTGTGATTTTTTTTTAAAGAAAAACGTAATCACGTGGGCTTAAGTATATAAAAATGTACATTTTTTAAACATAAAAACAGGTATAAGAGTAGAACAGTAACACGAACACACGTGCGGCCATCCTCCATACACCTTCTCTGTTTAAAGAAAAATGTAATCACATGGGCTTAAGTATGTGCACCTTCTCTGTTCAGCTACGTATTGCTGACTTCTAATGCCATTCAATAGCCAGGGTTCACCTTTCCAGTGGTCTCGTGGGTCATTCGCTTTTTACGTTGTTTTTTAAATAGGCTTCCCGCCCAGCACGGAGCCCAACTTGAGGCTTGAACTCACTCACGATCCTGAGATCAAGACTTGAGCTGAGAGGGATAGTCAGACACTTAACCGACTGAGCCACCCGGGCCCCCGTCATTCTTCTTTTTTTTTTTTTTAACTGAACACAATCCAAATATACATTTAATGGGATTTCTTCACGCCGATGGGTTTTTTTGGTAACCGTTTTCTTGAGATAGAATTCACGTACCATATAGTTCACTGTTTAAAGCATGCAACTCATCGGTATGTAGGATATTCACAATTGTGCAGGTATCACTACAATCAATTGTAGAACTTTTTCATCACCCATTAACACTCCCCCTCCCCCCCCCCCCCCCAATTCTCCCAACCCTTGGCAACCACTGACCTGTTTTCTGGCTCTATGGATTTGTCCGCCCTGGACATTTCCTATAAACAGAATCATACAGTGCGTGGCTTTCGTGTCTGGCTTCCTTCACTCGGCATTGGGTTTTCCAGGTTCATCCACGTTGTAGCAGGCGTCAGGACTTCATTCCTTTTTATTGCTGAAGAATAATCCACTGTGCGGATAGACCACGTGTTGTTTATGCGCTCACCAGTCGACGGACATTCGGGTTGCTTCCACTCTTTGGCCAGTATGAATAATTCCTCTTCCATCGTTCACGTTCAAGTCTTTGTGCGGACGTATGTTCTCCTTTCTCTTCGGCCTGTACTAAAGGTGGAGCTGTTGGGTCGGACGGTAACCCTGTGGTTAACCTTTTGGCGAGCTGCCCAAGCAGCCGCGCCATTTTACATTCCCACCAGCAGTGTGCACGGCTTCCGATTTCCCCACATCCTGGCCGACGCTTGTTACGTCATTTTGACCATGGCCGTCCTGGTAGGTGTGAAGTCGTATCTCCTTGTAGTTGCGTCTGTCTTTACAGGATCTATCCCTCCACCCCGCACCACCCCCCCACATACACACCCTGATAATTTGTTGAAGAAACAAGATTGCATGTTCTCTGAGCCTCCCGTGTTCTGGCCTTTGCAGTGTCCCTCTGGAGGTGCCTGGGTGGCTCTGTCGGTTGAGCGTCCGACTCTCCGTTTTGGCTCAGGTCACGATCTCACGGTTCATGAGTTTGAGCCCCACATCGGGCTCTGCGCTGACGGCACAGAGCCTGCTTGGATTCTGTCTTCCTCTCTCTCTGCCCTTCCCTCGCTCACACTCGCACTCTCAAAATAAACTTAAAAAATTTTTTTGAAGTGTACCTCTGAACTTCATTTTCCATTAATAAATACTGTGGGGGGGAAAGCTGTTGTTGAATCTACAAGTTTGGTCAGATTCCCTTTGGATCAGATGCTTTCCCTTTTTTGGGGGGCGGGCGGGGGCGGAGAATGAGTGGCAGGAATTTCTATTTTCATCCATCTGGTGGCTTGCAGTGTCTTTTTTGTAACGTTGGAAACTGTTGCCAATCGACACCTAGATCCATTAACTCACCAAGGTTGCAAAGTGAGGATATTCGAACGCTAGCAATGGTTTTTAACTTACTTTGAAATACCTTTATAAAGAGAGAACCTAGTGGTACAGTTTGTATGGGTAAAGCAAAATAGATGCTTAATTTTTTTTCTCGACCAGTTGTGAAAATAGCGAATTGCTTTCCTAGCATTATACAGTGGTCACCGATTTGTTCTTGGTTTTTGAAAAAAAAAAAAAAAAAAAAAAAAAAAGCCCGCACGGTTTTCTTAGTATCGTTATTATCAACACACAGTTTAAACATGGTTGGTGTGCTTTAATCCATTCGAGTTGTTACCCTTATCGATGCTTAAATTCCCCTGTCTTTGGCGGGGGGACCTTGCCTGGTTGGCTCCTGGGTCCTTTTTGGTTTTGGGGAACAGCCTTAGCTGGCTCCCTTGCTATCCCACGTGACCCGGAAATGGTCATTTCTCCATGGAGGGTTGGGTCTCTTGGTGCTAGAGGCACTTACCGATACTGGGCTGGTCATTGTTTTTAGGCCTTTTAAATAGGTAGGCAATATTTTCTTTCTTTCTTTTTTTTTTTTTTTTCAGGATAAAGGGATGAGAAAATATCACATAATTACTCCTTCTCTTTGTCCTGTATCGTACACACACCACAGTTTCAGAATAACGGAACCAACACGACCACCAATTATAATATAAGTAACTAGAAACTGGCATTTTTCCCCCTGTTATTTTAAGGTGTACCTCACTAGGAATATGTATTCAAATTGACCGTGTTTTAATTTTTTTTTTTTTCAACGTTTATTTATTTTTGGGACAGAGAAAGACAGAGCATGAACGGGGGAGGGGCAGAGAGAGAGGGAGACACAGAATCGGAAACAGGCTCCAGGCTCTGAGCCATCAGCCCAGAGCCCGACGCGGGGCTCGAACTCACGGACCGCGAGATCGTGACCTGGCTGAAGTCGGACGCTTAACCGACTGCGCCACCCAGGCGCCCCTTTTTAATTTTTTTTTTTTCAACGTTTATTTATTTTTGGGACAGAGAAAGACAGAGCATGAACGGGGGAGGGGCAGAGAGAGAGGGAGACACAGAATCGGAAACAGGAAATTGACCGTGTTTTAAAGTAACTTGGAATCTTTCCATCCTACGTGACTATCAGCTGGGCACATGTGTTTCGCTTTATTTTGGACTTTGCATTTTTATTTTATTTTATTATTTTTATTTCTTAAAAAAAATTTCTTTTTGCGTTTATTTATTTTTGAGAGAGAGAGAGACAGAGCACGAGCAGGGGGAGGGGCAGAGAGAGAAGGAGACAAGGAATCTGAAGCAGGCTCCCGGCTGTGAGCTGTCAGCACAGAGCCCGACGCGGGGCTCGAACCCACAAGCCATGAGATCATGACCTGAGCCCAAGTCGGACGCTCAACCGACGGAGCCACCCAGGCGCTCCTCAATTTTATTTTCTAGTCATGTAAAATATTGACATGATTCCAAAGACAAACAAGGTGTATTCAAAGGAGTTGTTTTTACTCGTGCCTCTACCCTATTTTTTTCCCTCTCCTTAGGGGTCACCATTTAGGAAATACTGCCTTTTCCTGCATTGTTCAGTTTTTAGTATAAGCAGATACATAGGCATATGTAAGTGTATACACAGGCATATACGCAGGCTGCACACATATATACGTGTGAATATATGCATATACACAAATACGTCCACATCTGTGTTTTGTGTTCACTCCCCTCTCCGATAAACGGTAGCACACCAAACACACTTTTCTCCGCCTGGCATTTCGCACTTACAAATGTACCTCAGAGGTCACCAACGTCTGTATTGGCTGCTGTAACAATTTACAACAAACTTCGTGGCTTAAAACAACAGAAATCGGGGCGCCTGGGTGGCTCAGTCGGTTAAGCCTCCAACTTTGACTCAGGTCATGATCTCTGTGTTCATGAGTTCGAGCCCCGCGTCGGGCTCTGTGCTGACAGCTCAGAGCCTGGAGCCTGCTTCGCATTCTGTGTGTGTGTCTCTCTCTCTCTGCCCCTCCCCCCCCAAAATAAAATAAAACATAAAAAAAAACCAGAAATCTATTCTCTCATAGTTCTAGAGTCCAGAAGTCTGCGATCAAGGAGTCGGCAGGGCTGGGCACCCTCTGAAGGCTCTGGGGGAGGATCCTCCCTGCCTCTTCCAGCATCTGGGAGGGGTCTGGGAGCATCTGGGGTCTGCCTGCAACCCTGGCGTTCTTGGGTTCCTGGTGGTAGAGCCACGCCCCCAGTCAACCCCTCCCCCCCATCTTCATCACCCTCTCTGTTCCTCTTCTGTCTCTTCTCAGAACACATGTCCTTGCATTTAGGACCCACCGGCTAATCCTAGATGATCTCAACTCAAGATCTTTAATTACCTTTGCAAAGACTCATTTTTCCAAACAGGGTCGTGTTCACAGGGTAAAGAGGGCCACCGTTCGACGCACTACCATCTGCCCCCCCGCCCCGGCTCCCCCAAATTCACGTCCATCCCGCATGCGAGTTACGTTCACCAGATGCCCAGCCCCCCTGCATGTGCCCCGGTTTATGCAACGGCCCCCCCGGGGTTTCTAGTCTGCTGCTGTTAAAAATAACCCCGCAACGAAAAAGCCTTCTGCAGACATCTTTTCGTATTTTTGCCAGGGTTTCGGTGGGATCGGTCCGAAGCGGGAGCTGCGGCTCACAGGGTCAATGCATCTGGGATTTTGCGGGGTGCCACCTCATTTCTCTGCTGGGGGCTGTGCCATTTCGTGTTCTCACCGGCCCTGTATGCGACAGTTTCCCCACACCGTCACCAATAGCATGGTGTCACCTTGCGAGCGGTTGCCACTTGCAGAGATGAGAAGTAATAGCAGAGTCTAAGCGTGTTGGAGACTGCCTTCATTATAGAAGCTTTTTGATCTGTTTTATTGTGTTAGGGCTGACTCTCTTTTTCTTTCTTTCCTTTCTCTTTTCCTTCCTCCCTCCCTCTCTCCCTCTCTCTTTCTCAGCATTTTCTCAGCGATCCTTACTTAGTTGTGCTTCCAAATGGATTTTATAATCAACTTGTCTAGCCCCAGAGTGGAGGGAAATGATGGAATCATTATCCAGGATCGCATTAAATTTACAGATGAGGGAAAGCTGACATCTTTATGGTGTTGAATCGTCTTATCCAACAATGTGTTACGTATTTTCATTTGTTCAAAACTAATATTGTGTCTTTCAGGAAGGCTTTGCAGTTTTACTCGTTTATATTTTAGATGTTTTTTTTGATAGGTTTTGGCCTATTTTTATAGTCTGTCTTAACATGGATAAAGACAGAAAATAGGGATAAGATAAATACTCTACATACAAGGCTATAGACCTTTTTCTCAGACCTCACTGGAAAAGCCAGCGTTTCCCCATTAAATAAAATGTTGGCTTCAGGAGATGAATTTCACACACGCACGCTTTGATGTCAAGGATGAGCCCATCGATTTCTATTTTCTTGAGTATTTTCGACATGGATAGGTATTGGGTTTTTCTAATTCCTTTTCTCCATCTATTGAAATGATCGCATCATTTTCCTAAGCTCTAAGAATGATTGATTATATTCCTGGGTTTCCTATTAGAGACGTTTTGTAAAATAAATTCCATTCGGCCATGATATATAAGCATTAATGTGCTTTGGAGTTGGTTTGTTAGTATTATATTTACGATTTTTGCATTGCTACACTAATTTTTTTTTTTAGTGCAGTCTTGGCCGCGTTGAGGGTCAATACTATAGTTTCTAAAGAAAATGTGGAAGTTTTTCTTCTTTTTCTTGGCTCCGAGATGGTAAGTTTGAAAGAATTCTGCTGGGGAACCATTTGGGTGCATTCTGTTTCTGTTTCTTTTTCTTTTTCTTTTTTTAAATCACAGGGGAGCTCTTTAAATCACTTCTCTACTTCCTCTATGGCAATTGAGCTCTTTAGACCTGTCTCTTGAGGTCAGTTTTGGTTAAGTTGTATTTTTCTTAAAAATGATCCATTTCACGTTTTCCCTTTTATTTGTCAAGAGCACACGGCACAATGTTTAGCGGTTCCTTCCTTTCAACTGTTCTTTCCCCCTGGCATTTCCGACTCTCTGCGTGTGTGTTTTCTCCCTTGTTTTTCTCCTTGATTAGGTCAGTTACTGAATTATTTGGGGGCTTCTTTTTTTTTTTTTTTTTAAAGAGAACCAGCTTGGGGCGCCTGGCTGGCTCAGTTGGTGGAGCTTGTGACTTGATCTCAGGGTCGTGAGTCTGAGCCCCACGTTGGGCGTAGAGCTGACTTAAAAAAAAAAAATAGTACCAACTTTTGATTTTACTTGTTCTATTGTTTTTCTGTCTTACAACTCATGAAATATTGCTTTCGTTTTTATGGATCCTTTGTATTCTTGTATCTTCCTTAGTTGCCTCGTTTGGGTAGTTGTTTGAGTTGGGTGTGTTTATTTGAAATTGTATAGGGCTAAACCAATTTAGTGCTCTATGTTTTCTCTTGTCAACTCATCTGTTGAGTTTTCATTATCATTATAACTAAGAAATTCTAGAATTTCACTTTGTATGTCCGCTTTGACCCCAAAGCATTATTAACATGTCTTTAAAACGTCTTTCTGGAGGGGCGCCTGGGTGGCTCTGTCAGTTAAGCATCTGACTCTTGATTTCAGCTCAGGTCATGGTCTCACGGTTCATGAGTTCGAGCCCCGCATCGAGCCGTGTGCTGACAGCACGGAGCCTACTTGGGATTCTCTCTCACCCTCTCTCTCTGCCCCTTCCTCACTTGCTCTCTTTCTCTCTCTCTCAAAATAAATAAATAAAACCTAAAAGCAATTAAAAAAAAAAAACCACCTCTGGCCTGCTCTATTAAAAAAAAATCCAGATACGCGGGTCTTAACAGATTTTTATTCATTTCTACTTTCGTGGCAAAGTAGAGAAATCTTGTTTGTGTTATTTTTATTTTTCGGAATGTATTCAGGTTTTCTTTGTGGCCTGTGATAGTCATTTTTTATGAATGTTCCGTGACAAGCAGCACATTCTGTATAGTTAGGGTTTAGAAATTGGCTGATTGATTTATACTTGCATACATTTGATATTCATTTCCTAGGACTCCCATAATACGTTACCACAAACCAGGTGGCTTCAAACAACAGAAATCTTGTTACCTCACAGATCTAGAGGCCCGAAGTCTGAGATCCAAGTGCGGACAGGGCCCCGCTCCTTCTGGAGGCTCTCGGGGAGGAGCCCTCCTCCCTCTTTTGGCTTTTGGTAGCTCCAGGTGGCCCTGGGCTTGTGGCCGCGTCCCTCCAAGCTCTGCGCCGTCTTCACGTGTCAACAGATACCCTCTCCTTTCTCTTAAAAGGACACCAGTCATTGGATTTATGGCCCACTGTACATTTCATCTTGAAGATCGTTAAATATTCCCCGTGCAAAGACGTTATTTCCAACTGAGGTCCGATTCTGCAGTTCTGGTGGACATGAACTTGGGGGGGGGGGACACAATTCAACCCACTGCACGTACATACACACCTAAGCCCTATTTCATAGATCACGCCTGGGTTTTCTGGGTCTTTACTCACGTCTCGTCTACTTGAGCCGTCTCGGACCCATGGAGGATGGCCGTTAGGGTTTCCACTTTTCCTTCTGTCACCGGTAGTTTCTCCTTCTGAAAGCTGTTGCTTGTTATTGGGCACAAAAACGTTAGTGACTCTCAAAGTCTTCGTCGTGCGTTGTAACCTTGCGCACCGTGAAATGGCCTTCGTCTCTCCGAACGCTTTGTGCCAGAAAGTCCACCTTCCCCGATATTATGAATGTGATCCTTTCGTTGTGTTTGGGCTTTCCTTGTACATCATTTATTTCAGTCGTTTTGTTTCAGCTGCATCTGTCTCCACGGAGATTGTTACGTTCTGCTTTGTTAGATACTCTAAAAATGTGTTAACCTTTTTGCGTGAATTATGATGGGCTATTTACATTTATTAATGTTATTTATTGCTCTCTGATCTCATTTCCGTCATTTTTTAAAAATGATCTTCTACTAGCTGGAGGGCTTTTTATTTTTTTAATTATTTTTTTAATGTTTATTCATTTTTGAGAGGGAGAGCGAGCATGAGCAGGGGAGGGGCAGAGAGAGAGAGGGAGGCACAGAATCCCAAGCAGGCTCCAGGCTCCGAGCTGTCAGCACAGAGCCCGACGCGGGGCTCGAACCCACAAGCTGTGAGATCATGACCTGAGCCGAAGTCGGACGCTCAACCGACTGAACCACCCAGGTACCCCTACGTTTTATTCTAATGGTTTCCTTATATTAATGTCTTGATATCGTCCTTGTAGTTGCCTCTGTTTTTGTGGTTGGTATCTGTTGGTTTCCTACTATGGACAGTGTTGAAATTAGCAAGTAACCCCCCTTTTTCCTTTTTCCTGAGGTCCGATTTGAGGTAGTATCACTAGAAGTCCACCAACAAGCCTACTGGCCTTCCTCTAACCCTTCCCCGTCCTCCCCATTTTCTCATAGCCACCAGTGTTCCTGTTGTCGGGGCAGCCCTGACCCCTACAGCCTGTCTTCTGTCTCGTATAAGCATTTTGTCATCGCTCTACAAGTAAATGCATATATAGGTCACCATCAGTCCTCCTGTTGCCTGCTCTCCTTCTGGTTGTCTGCAGCTTGTTCTGGGCAGATTCTTCTAGAAGGACTTGTGGGAACAATATTCTCTGAGCTCCTGCAGGCTGGTGGATATAAAATCCCTGCCTCACCTTTTCCTCCCTTGAGTACCCTAAACGTGGCACTCCATTGTCCTCTGACATGAAGGGATGCTCTCGAACTTGCATGAGAAACTGATTTCCATTTTCCTACAAGTGACTTGGTCTCCCCCCCCCCCCCCACACCCTGATACTCAGAGGATTTTTCTTATTTAAATCCAAAGTCTTTCCCACCTTCTTTCTTGGTGCTGGCTCTTTTTTTTACGAGTTTCTCGATTTCTGTGTGCCCTGTCGATATAGTTTCACGTCTTTATATGATGACAGTTTTCTTTTTTTTTTTAATGTTTATTTTTTTTCCTTTTTTTTAAATTTTTTTTTTAACATTTATTCATTTTTGAGAGACAGAGAGAGACAGAGCATGAGTGGGAAAGGGGCAGAGAGAGGAGGAGACACAGAATCGGAAGCAGGCTCCAGTCTCTGAGCTGTCAGCACAGAGCCCGACGCGGGGCTTGAACTCACGAACTGCGAGATCATGACCTGAGCCAAAGTCAGACACTCAACTGACTGAGCCACCCAGGCGCCCCTAAATGTTTATTTTTGAGAGAGACAAAGCACAAGCAGAGGAGGGGCAGAGAGAGAGAGAGAGAGAGAGAGAGAGAGAGAGAGAGAAGGAGAGGGAGACACAGAATCCGAAGCAGGCTCCAGGCTCCGAGCTGTCAGAGCAGAGCCGGATGCGGGGTCAGACTCACGAACTGTGAGATCGTGACCTGAGCGGAAGTCAGACGCTTAACCGCTTAACCGACTGCGCCACTCAGGTCCCCTGATGGTTTTCTTTAATGTCACTTTCCAGTATCTGTCCAGGTCTCCTGCTTTCATTTGGCTGTTGGCTCTTCCTGGCCTATTTTTTATGTTTGTCACTTTCTCTCAAAACCCTTTCAGCTCTGCATTTCTTTGTGATTTTTAGCATTTCTCTTTCCCTTTTAATATTTAAAATACTGTGTTTTGCATTTATCATTATTGTGTTCCTCCTGTTCTCTCCCTCGTGTTTCTGATTCTTTGCGGAGTCCTCCCCTTTCATTTCTGAGTTTGTCTACTTCGAGTGCATTGCTGTTCTCTCAGATAGCGTTTCTCTTACTTTTTTCTCTCACACTGAAATCTTCAGATGACGCTTTGCATCTGTTTCGTGAGCGCGTCTTCCTGGCGCATTTTCGTAATCTGTAGGGATATCCGCGTGTTTTTTTATTCTCTTTTTAAAAATAATTTTTTAAAAAAGCGTTTAGGGACGCCTGGGTGGCTCAGTCAGTTGAGTGTCCAACTCTTGATTTGGGCTCAGGTCATGATCCCGGGGTCGTGGGATCGAGCCCTGTGTCAGGCTCCGCGCTAAGCGTGGAGCCTGCTTATGATTTTCTCTCTCTCTTTCCCTCTGCCCCTCCCCCCACACTCATACTCTCTCTCTCTCTAAAATACGTAATAATAATAATAATAATAATGATAAATTTGTTAACACTACTGTGGCCAAACCAAATTTGCTCCAGTTCCTGTGGCATAAAGCGCCCCCTCCTGATGCCTTGGGACACACCCCATCCTCCCTCTGGCCCATCGTCCTCCTGTGTCCCCCCAGCTGCTGTGTGACCCCGCTCATCCTTTGCTAGGCTAACCAGCTGCTTTCTCAAGGAGGCGGGAAGTGGTGTCCACCCATGAATAAATTTGGTCCCTCTACTTTATGTATTAGACCAGGGGGCTTAAATAACACAAATTAATTTTCTCACCGTCTGGACAGTGGGAGTCCAAGATCAAGGTGCCAGCAGGGTTGGGTTCTTCTCCCTCCTCGGCTCACAGACGACCGTCCTCTTGGCACATCTTCCCGTGGCCGTCCCTTGGTGGCTGCCTTCCTCTTCTCATAAAGACACCGGTCACTGGGTGAGGGCTCAACCCGATGACCTCATTTGAATTTAATCACCTCTCTGAAGACCCTATCTCCACATACACTCACATCTAAGGTCCTGGGGGTGGGGCTTCCGCATACGAATTTGAGGGCACACGCTTCGGCCCCGAACAGCGTGTTTCCCCGTCACCCAGCACTTCTCTCGTTGAGCGCTGGCGGCTATACAAAGTCTCCTTCCGTGGCTTTCTCGCCAAAGACTGTAAACTCTGAGGGCAGAGGCACCGGGTCACTCCAAAGCATTGCTGGCCCTTGGGCCTCGCAGTGTGGGGCGCACACTGGGTGCTCGATCAGTATGAACCGGGTGAATCAACGAGTCAAGGCTCTGTTAGGTACCTCTCGCTGCCGTAACAGATGACCTTAAACTCAGTGGCTAAAACAGCGCGGGTTTATTCTCGCACAGTTCTGGATGGAAGTTGGGAGTCTAAAGGCTGCATTCCTTCTGAAGGCTCTAGGAAAGAATCTATGTCCTTGCTTTTTCTGCTTCTAGAGGCCACGTGTATCTGTTGGCTCCCGGCCCCTCCCCCACTCTTCCAGGCCAGCAACTGTGTGGCTCTGACTTCGCTTCTGTGGGCACATGGCCTTCTCTGACTCCGACCCTTCCGTCTCCCTCTTATAAGGACCTTTGTGATGACGTTGGACCCCTCCCGCCCCACCCCAAGCCTGGGTCATCTCCCACCTCAGGAGCATTAACCTAATCACAGGCGCCAAGCTCCTCTTGCCATGTGAGGTGACACGTGGAATTAGAGTGTTAATATGTTTGGGGGGGGTGTCATTATTCAGCCGAGCCCAGAAGCGCTCATCTTTAAAGGGTCCGTTCCCCTGCTCTGGAACAAGGTTTGCGGGCCTCTAGGGAAGCGCAAAGGCAGACGGTGCACATCCTGTGGCATTTGGAAACATCTTGCCTGGGACGTGTGGCTAGAGGCACGGAGCCTTCTGGAATCCGTGTTTTCCGCGCCCCCCGCGAACAGACACTCTGGCCAGATTGCTGCTCCTACGCTGCAATTACAGGCAGAATCCCCTGGGCAATAAACACAAATTGTTTCATTGCAATGGAATTAGTTGAAAAGAAATGCTTTGTAGCACATGATAGAACTGACGATGAAATTGTTCTGTACCTGCCCTGTGTGGCTCTCCAGCCAAGGCTCCCCACCCCCACCCCATCTCTGCCCCCAGAGAGCTGCGCTGTTCGACCTCGGCCAGCACACCGCTGTGCACACGCAGCTGTGAGGGCCCGGTCCCACTGAACTGTCTTAGCACAGTCTGAGCTTCCTGGCACCCAAAGAGAGAAAGGACGCGCCGCAGGCTGCACGGTGTTCGTTGTCGGAGAGGAAAACAGGATCGTGGCTTCTGGGGTGGGGGGTGGGGGGTGGGGGGTGGGGAGGGTTCTCTTCGCCCTCAGCGCCGCCCGGGATGGGCTTCCTCGAATGACAACTTCCTGGGCTTTCGAAGCTGCTGCTTGTCACATCATTCAAGGCTGTCCCTTTCGATAGATGTGGGGGTGAGATGGCCCCACCTTCGCCGCTTTCGGATGTCCATCGTGATCTCGGAGCACGGCTCAGAACGCCTGGGCGAGGCTGGATTGCATATACTTAGTCTCCACCAGTCGCTTCTGCCTCTCGTCTCTATGACGTTGGCCACCTGCGTCGCACCACGCTCGGTGTGGGGGACACATTCATTGATTCGTCCATCTGGAGAACGCGTTCAGATGCACAGGAGCTCAGGACATAAAGGCAGATGAAACGAGGTCCTGAGCTCCAGGTTTTATCAGACCCACCATTTACAGAGGAGTTTGCCAGGGACTCAGGGCCGGACTTTGGAGGAGGTGAGGCAGGGACTTGCCTTGGGTGCAAAATTTTAAGTGGGCACCGAAAAGTCGGTGATCAAGATAATATTCATAAAAATCAAAATTAATGCAAAAATTCACAATGGGCGAAATCGCACACTTAAAAATAAAAACAGGCTGCCGTGTGTTTGACGACCGGGCATTATCGTGCAAGGGGAATAGTCACTTCCGAGCAGCCAGGGCTAACGTGCCCCGCTCGCCCCTGCAGCCTGGGTTTATGGGGATCGACCATGGTGTGTGAAGAAATTGGGCCGCGTGGGGCTTTGTGGGTGTGCGTGTTTGGTTATACAGTCTCTATGAACTTTTTCCACTTGGCTGAAAGTGTCGGGGGCTATTTTGATAAGCATATATACGGGTGGACGCTTCTCCTTGTGTCTCAGGCTCCAGCTTGCTCTTTCCGGACCCCTAAGTCTCACCGTGCCTTCAGGTGGTGGCTATTTATTACCGCCTACCACTGCGGCCCGCTTTACAGAAGGGAAAATCAAGGCCTGTGGAGGCTTGGCAAAAGAGCGCAGACGGCGATACCGTGAGCTGGCCACGTAGTACCTCAAGATGGCGTATGATAAGAGGTGCTGGTCTTTGCTTGAGAATATCGGGAGACGGCTTTGCTTCTGGTCTACCCCTGCACCCCAGGGAGTGTGCTCTCAAAGACAGGTCAACCCAGCTCCCTTCTCTTCCTGCAGGAGCTCCAGGCGAATGTGAGCAAATGATTTCGCTCCATGGAGAGTCTCAGGGAGCTAGCGCGGTGCCCCGGGTGAGAAGCCAGGAGGACCGGCCCGACCACAGGGCACGCCAGCCCGGGGAGCGGGAGACTGACGTCAGGGCTTTGATGCAAGGGGGCTTGCAATCGGCTTTCTAGCAGGCCGTGAATGCACTTCCTCGTCTCTGAAAGCTTCCTGCCACCTCTGTGTCCCAGCCGCCAGGTTCTCTCCTGTACGTGCCACCTGCCGGAAGTCCTACGTTGGAGGCATTCTAAATGAAGCAGAGTTTCCAGCATGCTATATATACCGTGGTGAACTCTGAAAAGGGGCTGGAAAACGGAACATTTTTGGCATCAAATTATACTTCGCGAGGAATTTTATTTTTTTTTAACGTTTATTTATTTTTGAGACAGAGAGAGACAGAGCATGAATGGGGGAGGGTCAGAGAGAGGGAGACACAGAATCTGAGATGGGCTGCAGGCTCTGAGCCGTCAGCACAGAGCCCGACGCGGGGCTCGAACTCACGGACCGCGAGATCATGACCTGAGCCGAAGTCGGACGCTTAACCGACTGAGCCACCCAGGCGCCCCATTCGCGAGTAATCTTAAACGAGGGTTCCTCCAGCTCTGTCCTCCCGGTGCTCTGCTGGGGGCGCCCCGCGCGCCGTGGGAGGCCAGGCAGCATCCCTCGCCTGCAGCCACTGGCCAGATGCCAGCAGCATCCTCCCCCAGAGCTGTCGCGGCCAAGCGTGGCCCAGCCGCGGAAAAATGTCACGGCTTCAAAGGGAAACAGAGCAGGAATCTGTGAAGAATATGGAAGGCACCTGTAAGGAGCGATTAAAGCTCAAAGTCTGAAGGATCGTTGCACGAAAGACGGTCACCGCTCACTTTCTGCCTCCACACGGGGCACAACAGGAAGGGAATTGGCGTGGCAGAGAAAGTGAGACCGACAGACGATTAAACATTAACACCGGTTTGGGGCTGGCGGCCGCTTTTCCTAAAGATGTTTATGAGCAGAATAATCTAGGACGACCAGGAACTGTTCTCCCGGGGTTTTGCAGTTAAGATTTGAGAATCTTCAAGTAATAAGATCGGCATTGAAAAGCAGCCACAAAAAAAAAAAAGAAAGAAAGAAAAAAGAAAAAAAAACAGCCACAAATGTTCATTCCATGATCCTGTCTGCCATGGTGCTTTTAAGAAAACAAGCGATAACTGTTTCTTGTTTCAAGACTAATACACATTAATTGTAAAAAAAATATATATATATATAGATAATGTAACTAAGCTAAAAAGAAGAAAAATGTAAAACACCCCCAATCCCACTAACCAGTGAAATACGATTGATACTTCAGCGAATTTGCTACCTAATTGTTTTCTGTGTTCAGATACAAAGGTATCCGTGTAGATACACATATATTGTATTGTAGGGGCAGAAAACTTTCCCCTCTTCCCTTCTGGGTTCTTTGGCTAGTCCAATAATTAAATGGACATAAGACAGATTAACAGGAGAAAAACAAATTTAATTTTGTACATACGGGAGCCCAGAGAAATAGGAGATGCCAAGAAGTGACCACAGCAAGCAGATTTTATAATACCTTGTAGACAAGCCACAAATCTGTGAAGAATTGACGAAAGTCCGGGCTTGGGGTAGCAAATTAGTGAGAAGTAACAGGTTTGTTTCCACAGCCCTCTGGCCTTGGACCCCCATCTCCGGCAGGAAGGACGTCTCCCTTCCTCCGGGTTCGGGGCGGGCGCCTTCACGGGGGATTTACGTCCTGCTCCCAGGGCACACGGCAGGCCAGAGTGTCCTTGCACGGGCTGCTTCTTATGCGACTTGAATGCGAAACAATCAATGTGCCATCGTGGCCTATTTGCGGGACAGCCTGCCCTGAACCCCAGCATGAGCCACGGTGAAGTTCAGCCGTGCCTGCTTGACACGAAGCAGAAACACGCGAGGAGCAGGTGCACTGCCCCGCGCCCAGCCCAGAGGGCACGCTCGCTCCGGTCTTTCCCGTCTATCCACCATCCCCCGTGTGCGCCGACCGGTCCTTAAACACAAAGGAGCGACCCGCCGTCCCTCCTCTCCTGTGTGGGCCCCGCCACTTCTCGCCCCGGCTCGTCCTGGCCGTTTCCCGCGGACTGGGCCGACCCGGCACCATGTAGAGGCGGTGAGCTTTGTAGATACGGTTTTCACGGTTTCGCGTGGGCCTTGAAACCCAAGAGAAGTGGGAGAAAGAATCTTCCCGCAGATGGAACGTCATCAGCTGCTAGAATCTTCGAGTGCTAGAAATGGAAGGGATCCCAGAGATTCCGGGTCTGAACGTCTCATCTCACAAAATAGGAGACTGGGTGGGGAGAGGAGGAGAAGCTTCTCAAAGACAAATTCATTTCAAACACAGTTCTGAAAGGATCCTTACAGCATGCAAATAAAAATCTTTAGAAAAACTTTGGCCACCTGAGCATGTAACTTAGTGTATCTGCCGGGAAACACATTTTGGATCTAACCATTTTTATTTTTGAGTTTTGTACCTGGGACATGGCTAAAAATTTTTAAACAAAGGCTGTTAAGAGCTCTGTGTCTGTATTTTCCATGTCTGTGTGTCTGTATGTCTGTGTATATATGTCATAATGTGTGACATTTTTCTATGAGTATTGCCAAAACTAATTTGCAAAGAGCTCTATTTAATTGGCTTAAAGAAAACGGAGTGTTTACAGAAATCAAGTATACTCTTAGAAATTGTATGGGGCGCCTGGGTGGCGCAGTCGGTTAAGCGTCCGACTTCAGCCAGGTCACGATCTCGCGGTCCGGGAGTTCGAGCCCCGCGTCGGGCTCTGGGCTGACGGCTCGGAGCCTGGAGCCTGTTTCCGATTCTGTGTCTCCCTCTCTCTCTGCCCCTCCCCTGTTCATGCTCTGTCTCTCTCTGTCCCAAAAATAAATAAACGTTGAAAAAAAAAAATTAAAAAAAAAAAAAGGAAAAAAAAGAAAAAAAAAAGAAAATAAGAAATTGTAGAAAGTAAGCCAAATGTTTGTTTCAAGTTCACATGATCTGGGATAATCTTTGATAAATAAAAATTCATTTAAATTTGCTGGTTTAATAAAAGCAAGCATGTCTTCGAAATTTGTCAACAGCAAAACAATAAATGAGATAATGGCTAACCATTTGATGTCTAATCCGAGCATCATCGTTAAAAAGAAGTAATTTAAGTATGTGTAAATACGGTCAAAGTTTATGCTAAGTTAAACCAAATAATGGCTCTTCAGTGAATATCTAACTCATTTCCAAATCAGATGAACATTAAATGCTAAGCAGAAGTTTATCTACTTTTTAATTTTTACAGAGAGGAGCAAATATTTGGGTCTATCGATAAACATGTTTGACGCCACATGGAAAAAAATTATTAGAAGAAGACCCTTCCAATAATCTTGCAATGTATTTATCAGTTTGTTAATCTACCACAGGATGCTAATATACGATAGTGCGCAGTCGCCTGCTTCCTGGTTTGCCCTGGAAAGCAAAGATTGCAAATAGTTTAAAAAATGGGAGGAAGGGCTGCGAACGAACCAGAAGAAGAAGCGGCAGGTAACTCGGTACAAAGCCTGCACGGGCTCCAGGCAAACAACGCAGGTGCAGCAGGCGGCCCCCTGGGGAGGTGAGAGGCCGGTCAGCTTCTTCCTACTGCGCCCGGATTTACCGAAACTTCCAGTTTCCCAAACTGCGCTCACAGACCCTCGGTGAGTGAACATTAGCCTTCCTGTGCATAGAAAACATGCGTATGATCTACTTATATCTAGATAAATGGAAAATAGGATCTTCAATTTTATCCATCCTTTATAGATGGACTTATATAGGTGGATTTATTATCTGTGTATAAAGGAAAGGATAATTTCGTAAAGCGCAAAACAGAGTGCGTGCGTGGCATATACTAAAAATGGGAAACGTGTGTCAGTTTATTAAACTTTTCTTTCAGTCCCTTCTATGGTTTTATATGTGTGAGTATGTGCAGGGCCATACTATTCACTCTGTTTCTTGCTGTGGAATTCTCCAACATGTTGGAAAGCCACTGGGTGGTTTTTTTTTTTTTTTTTTCCACAGCAAATTGAGCATCGGAAGGGTCTGTGTGGCCAGCTGGAAAGGCCCTTAGGAGAACAACCACCCTTGAAAAAAAGAAAAAAAAGAAAGGAGAAAGAAGAACAAAAGGGAAAAGAAAGAAGAAAAAAATTATTTAAAAGCATTTGCCCCATTTCTTTCAACTACTTGCAAGGCTGGGAAATCTGGTGGCGGCTTCCCAGCTCTTTACAGCCAGTTTCGACCTTGCTGTCCGGTCTTTTGAATTTTTATTCTGCCTGGTCAGCTTAGGGCGACCGTCTTCAGCAACGATGTGGGGACCCTGGTGGCCCTGCCTGTTGTATCATCCCCGGTTTCCCAGGGCAATGTCAGGCTGAGCCTGGAGATACGAGTGAATGTCATACTGTAAATTTCAAAAAGCGCATGGTGTATTTCCGCTGTATTATATGCTATTGTCTACGAGCGAATCTGTAATTATTCTGTGGCGACAGCTTTGTGCCGATCCGTTTCTAGATGAGCTTTGTAATTTTTTGAAATTGAGAAAACAACATTTGAACGAATAAAGGTGAAGTTGTCAGAAAAAAGAGGCTTTTGTTTGCTTGTTTTTTGTTTTACGACACTACTAGAAATAAGAAGGGTGAAAGAAAATGGCCGGATATGAAAAGCAGGATGTGTGTTTTGGCTAAAAGATGATATGAAGGATGGAGATGCATTTTCGTAAGGAAGAAAAAGAAAGTAATTTTATCCTAAAGTAAAATCACTGTTCCAGAATAAGAAAGAAAAAAGATAGGACTAAATGCAAATGGATATACAAAGTTGAAGGCTTGTGGAAAAGGGATCTTGAGAAAGGAGTCTTATGTGTGGCCAAGCAGACCAAGATTAAAATGGATTTATTTAAGTTAAAAAGAAAAAAAAAAGTACTAATTTTATTTTTTATTTTTTAAATGTTTATTTTGGAGAGAGAGAGAGAGAGAGAGAGAGCGCGCACATGCGCGCGCACGAGCAGGGGAGGGGCAGAGGGGATGGAGCAGAGGATACAAAGCAGGCTCCCCACTCACATCAGTGAGCCCCATGTGGGGCTTGAACTCATGAACCATGGGATCCCTGGTGCCCCAAAGGAAGAATTTTAACATCCAAAGTATAATGGTGCAAAATTAGAATTTGGTTTCCTCTCTGTTAGAAGGACAAAGTTTTCTTCGATTATGGGTCTGCTCTTGGTAAGAAATTGCAAACAAAGGTTTTTCTTTACCTTTAATGTAATCCGCCTAGAAAACAAAGATTTGATGTTTTGACTTCATCAGGTTACGTAAGCAAACGGGGTCTTCTTTATTTAAAAAGCTAAGTTATTTTTTCAACTAACACTTTAATGTTATGTTACATTTCATGGGAAGCATTATCAAGTAACAAGTGATGCTAAACTTTTTAAGGAAATATTTACATGGATGTTATTGATATAAATGTTCTAGAAATTATATGAAGTTCTTGGGAATCTGGTGTACTGACATAGTGTTATCAGTGATAATTCCAGCGATTGTCTTAAAATATTGTATATCAGAAATGACCAAATTTTCTTGTCCATTGCATTATAATAAATTCTCATCTGATGTTTAACTACTGCCGACTTTTAAGTCTTTTGTTTCATCCTGATGCTTTTGCAACAATGTTCCTGCAAAGATGCTTTATCTTTGAGGAGATTCACGAAAAAGACCTTGATAAGTACTCTGTAGAATAGAGGTTTCTGATGACTTTAAGATCATAATACTGAAGTGGGTAAGAATTTCTAAAACTTCCATGGAAAAGTGATGAGTTCATAAAACCGACAAAAGATCGAGCTCAACAAGAATTAATTACAAGAGACCCGATGGATCCATGAAGATGACTATAATTTTTATGACTTCATTTAAAATATTGCTGGTTCGGGGCGCCTGGGTGGCGCAGTCGGTTGAGCGTCCGACTTCGGCCGGGTCGCGATCTCGCGGTCCGTGAGTTCGAGCCCCGCGTCGGGCTCTGGGCTGACGGCTCGGAGCCTGGAGCCTGTTTCCGGTTCTGTGTCTCCCTCTCTCTCTGCCCCTCCCCCGTTCATGCTCTGTCTCTCTCTGTCCCAAAAATAAAATAAAAAAACGTTGAAAAAAATAATTTAAAATATTGCTGGTTCTTTCATGTTTGGTTTTGCAGATTTAAAAGGATCCGGAAGAACATGATCAATCACTATTCTTGCTGCACTTACGGAAATAATCAGGCCGAGTTTATTAAAACTCCACTTAATTTGCAAAACAAATTGGTCTTGCCTCCGTGGTCTTGGATGGAAATGGAAATGATTACGGAGAGAAAATTATGTTTCGGTAACACACCCTGGTGGATATTAGACTCGAGTGCTGGTGATCGTCTTTGAGGTTTATTTTCTACCTGTAAGATGGACTGGATGCTGAGTTCAGCTTCCTCCAGTATTTGGCTGCCGCTCTCTAGACCCGCATTTCCAATTTTCTCCCACTATTTTGACCTGGAATCACTGTGAACTTAAACCTGCCCCTTCTCCGAAGCCAGGCAGGCTGAAGCTGGACAACTTGATACGGGCTTCAGATGGTGTGGACCACCTTTGTGCCTGTGGCCAGGTGGCCACTCAGAACCACCCCCAGGGACATTCACACCACAAACGGGAGAGTCTGTCTGATTGCCTGACTGTCACTGCCTGCACTCTGTCTGAAGATACTTAGAATCCGACAGTTCGAAATCTTCTCGGCCGACTGCTCTCCCAATTTAGAAAACGGAACTTCTAATTTGCTTCAACTGTGGGTCTTTGTTTTTCTTTTGTTAACGTAGAAATGCCTCTCATTAAATCACCTGATTGCCCACATCACATAGCCGCCTAATTCAGGTGGAAGCCCAGGTGCGACACCGCCTCCTGAAATACAACATCAAGTTCATCCTGTCCTAGGAAACCACGAGGATATGTGTTTGCTAATACATCATGTTATGCCTATGTAAATAAACTTTTTTTTTGTAAATTGACTTAGTAAGGTAAAACCTGAATCTGATTATAACCCGGTTGATTTATTTGGTTGGTTAAACCTTGGCTCCTGGGTATCTCGGCTCTGGGGAATTTTTCAATCCTTGGCTATTGTTCTCCCTACAATCATCATATTGTACGCACTTGAAGCTTTTAAGTGCCTGTGGGCAGTCAGTCCCGTGCCACGTGGTATCCAACAAGATCAGGCAACTGGAGGAAATCAGCAATAACCACGTGAATGAATGATGAAGATGGTGACTACAGGGCCCTCTGGCCTGATGACTCAATGGAAACAGAAATGTGTGATCCTCTGGACTGGCTACCAAGACCATGATCCTACGGCCGGTCATACTCTCAGCCTGCTTCACGGATGACCAAAAGCGGGGGAATTGTTAAAATCGGAAACAAATGAAGACCAACCTTGAAGGGTCCCCGAGCAGACAGAGCCGGTCCAGTCAGGCAGGCAAAGCTAAGTGGACCTGGTCGTTTCTTGCTTGTGTCTCTGGAAAGGATAAGCGAAACGTGCACCGCTTCCCAAAGTTGCTATGACCGGTAACCACTGAAAATTATACCATTATAACTCACCACTGTGAAGCATGTTCTGGTTTGAGCGCTCCAGGGGTTCGCTGGTTTTATTTCGGCTATTTTGAACCTCTGACAGAAGTCATCTCATTCTGTTGGAAACTGACACGGCCATTTTAGGCCTTTTCTGACCCGCCCCGTTGGCTGTAATGTGTCTTACACTTGAGCAATCCCCTCCGAAAGAGAAGGTGAAACTGACCTATTGGCAAAAAAAATCGCCCCACAATGAGGAAGGTGCCTTTGCTGTAATCGTTTCTGCCAAGCCGGAACACAGAGCGTGTCATTTCAGACCGCACGAGGGCATTTTATAGACCCTCCCCGCGTCCCCTCGATTCCTGGAACTCTGTCACAGCAGCCTGTGCAGGCCGGCTTCTCAGGGCAGAGCGTCCTGTGTCCCGGACGCGAGGTTCTCGCCGGCCGGGGACACACACCGAGGGTAGGAGGCGACAGAGCTTGGCATGGCGGGCCTCCAGACCGGAGAGGTGACCCAGCTGGCTGGGCCGGGCTGAGTGGCTGGGCCCAGCACGTGACCTCCGAGCCTGGCTCCGTGGGGGGTGGGGGTGGGGCCGCCCTGGGCGCCTGGGGCTGAAATCGACATTTGCCTCTGGCAGGAAAGTGAGCCTGTCAGACTCTGTCTCCGTTAGACCCTCCACCCACGGGAACGGGGGATTTCGGTAGCCTTTTAGCTTTCTATCTCAGGAACCAGAAAGCCCAAGGTAAGAGTTACTTATCACCTAGAAAAACAAGCTTGCGAGGAGTGACCTAGAAAACCACACGGCCACATTTGTTGAGTTTTAAAATCCGGTGCTGAAAATAATAGATCGTTGTGAGGGGCAAGGGCCCCTGGTTGTTCCCAAATTACAGACTGACCTTCTGAACAGATATTTGGTTACTGTGGAGGGAATGGCCGTAAAAGGGCCCAGGTTAAATATAGAAGGACGTGAAACCTGCGGAATAAAGAGCACGTAGGTAACTCTCATCTGCTTGTAAAACAATGTTTCACATCTCTTTGGGGGGCGGGGGGCTGGGCAAGGGAATGTTAAAATTGGGATTTAAACTCTATTGAAAATAAACTAGTCTATATGAAGCTGGGATACAAGTAAAACCGGTTCCTGCTTTTGTCCTTTCACATTTCAAAACCGTTTATATGGTTTGGCAGAAGAAAACTTGGTGTGTTCACTGCTCAAGTTTGAAATATGCCCTTTCAAATTTACATGATCACTGTTGGGGATTTTCTAAGGCTTTCTAGGCAAGGCTGTTTTGAGTTGTGAATGAGAACTGTTGACATCGTGCATATTTTCTGTAATAGTAAGATGACTCACTTTCTGCAGAATGTGATAAAAATTAAAAAGCGTGAAATAGTGAGTTCTTGTGAATTCACTCCTTCATGTCTGAGAGATCAAATTCCTTGCCAGAAAATTTAAGAAAACACGGGTAGGTGGCATGAATATACGGTATCCTTATTTTTTTTATTTGGCAAATCCACGTTAATATGGATTAGAATGTTATGCTAGTGACAGTAGACAAAAGCCTTACTCACCACTGCAATTAGCGTAATATTCCAGGATGAATATGCTTCAAATTAAAGTATTTGAGGTATGACTTCAAACAGCGAACCTCAGTGCAAAGTATTTCCGTGCGCTTCGTATTTCAACTGCCCTTTTGATTTACACAAAATCGGTTTCTCCGTTGCATTTGATAAAGTCTCTTCAAACTCAAACACTGAGTTGTTCCCTGTCGTTACTAATCCCTGTACTGCTAACTCTTCTGAAATCCTATTACACGCTTGGAGCCTGTAATCATTCGGGTTTCTCCTCCTGTGTGCTGTTTGTTTCCCGTAGCCGGTGAAAGGCCGGGCAAGCTGCGCACGTCCAGCAAACTGCCCAGAGGGGAGGCCCCGGAGCGGGGCTTCCCGGTCCCCCGCTCCTCACCTCCGGGGACTTCCAGGTCTTCCTCGCCCCCCACCCTCTCCCCGCCTCGCCCCGAGGGCGTCACGTGGCGGCGTGGGACCCGCCTCCGGTGACGTCACCGCGCTCGCAGCCGTCGCGCTGAAGAAAGGATGCTCTAGGATGCTGTGCAGGTGGGCGGCCGGACGCGCCATGCGGCACTGCAGGTAAGGGACGCGCGGCGCCCACTCTGCAGGCGGAGCCCCGGCCTGCAGGCGTGCGGCCCGTCGGCGCCCCGGAAAGCGAAAGTGGGGTCTTGGGCCGCTGCGGCTGCTGCCTGCGCCAGGCGGGGGTGCGGCGGAGGCGGGGGGGGGGGTGTCGCAGGCCCACGCGTGACTCGGGTCTCGGCGTGCCCATCCGGGGAAGTGGGCAGGGGCCAGACGGGAAGACCGGGGCCTCTCGCTCAGGAGAGCGAAGAATCTGGAACCGTCAGCCTACGTGCATTATAGGGCGAGGAAGGGGCTTGTCCAAGATAACTGTCAACTGTTTTCCAGCTGCCATTGTGCTTCATAAATCATGACACATTGACTAATTCTCCTTACAGGGGTTTGTCCTCAGGATTTAGCCTGATTTCTTTTAAAGCAAGAGCCCCTTGGCTTTGAATGGGGTGGAAACTTCTTGGTTAGCAATTCAAAGAGCTAGATGTGCAATATAAATCGTTTTGCGGAATTTTGCAAGGTTCCAGCGTTGAAAGGGGACATGTCAGAAATGCATCCCCCCCGCCCCCGCCAGGTGTTTTCGGTAGATTAAAAAATAACGGTATCCAAGAAAACAAAACACAATAGAATAAATAAAATGAGCTGCAGCCTCCGAAGATAACTGCGGGCGTTAAGAGCGGATTAGCTGCATCTCTGAAGAACAAAGTGGATTTTGGAAGGGGGTGGGGGGTGGAGACAAATACCAAACCCCAAGAATTCCCAGTGTTCTTTTTAATTCCCCCGTGCTGAATAATTAGCCTGCTGGAAGAAGGGGCTTGATGACTCAGCGGCAGATGGGGGGGGGGGGTGTCAGGTGACTTTTCAATTCTAGCCAGACGGGGTGGGGGGGGTGGGGGTGGGATTTTAATGGGCTCTCTTAAGCGTTCTGACCTGTTTACATTCCTTTCTCTGGTTACAGCCTGAGGCCAGGACATGGGTGGGCACCCTTAGGAGGAGAATGTGGCATTCCTTCCTGTAAAACACCACTCCTCTGGAGGTCGGGGTGTCCGTAAGCTGTGTTGGAACTCACACCATGAATAATTTGATTCCCCAGCAACTGTCGGAGGACAATGTTAAAAAGCAGTGCTATTTTAGTTGATAATTAAAGAGGGTTCTCTATTCTTTTCCCCTTGCTGTGGGCTTACTATGATGTCAGGCAGCCCCAATAGCTTTGGCTCTATGCAGGGGATTATATACTTCCTCTCTCTGCCTATTTTCTGACCAATTTTCAATTGATTTGCCCTGACTATTTATTTCAGAATAAGGCAAAGCTATAAAAACAAAGGATAATTCTCTTCCAACTTAGAACTTCATAAGTTTGCCACCCAGAAGACATCGGCGGGGGGGGGGGGGGGGAGAAAAATGGAGATGTGTAAATGTTTAAATGTTTAAAGAAAATGGGGGGTGGGGTGAAGTCAGCAAGGCTCCTCATTTGCTAAAATCAGACTAATGTTTCAGAGAAATTAATGCTGTGTCAGAAAACGAGCTGGCAAGATATTGGAACGTAGTCTCGCGTGTACTTCAGCCTAGAGATCCAAATGTCAAAATCGTATCTCTGTCCACATCCACGTCTATATCTATATAGATATGCATACATTCATGTCTCTGTCTCTCTGTAGCTATGTCTTTGCTACTGTAGTCTTTTTTTAAAATTTATGTTTAACTTTATAAGAAACTGCCAAACTATTTTCCGAGGTGGGTGTACCAGCAACGTAGGAGAATTTCCGTTAATCAGGATCCTTGCCAGCACCTTGAGTTGTTTTTATTTTTTGTTTTTTAATTTTAGCCATGCTTGTAGGTGTGTAGTGGTATCTCTTTGTGTTTATTTGTTTGTGAATGAGTCTTATTGTATGTAAATGATTCCCTAGCTCTTCTGGTAGGTAACCGTGATCTCTCCTTGTATTTTTTTCTTCTTTTGGATTTTTTCAAAGCATTTGTTTTTAACGTTTATTTTTGAGAGAGAGAGAGAGCGCGCGCTATCAAGCAGGGGAGGGGAGGGGCAGAGAGAGAGAGAGGGAGACACAGAATCCGAAGCAGGCTTCAGGCTCCGAGCTGTCAGCACAGAGCCCGATGCCGGGGCTGGAACTCACGAACGGTGAGAGCATGACCTGAGCCGAAGTGGGACGGCTTAACCGACTGAGCCACCCAGGCGCCCCCTTTTAAAATTTTTAAAGAATTGACTTGTCTATTGTGTTTCCCCCTGGTAGAATATGAAGTCCATGAAGGCAGGGATTTGTGTCTGTGTTGTTCATTCCTTTATCTCCAGCTCTGGGCCTGATACAGGGCATATTTAGTTAGTGTTTAATAAATCAGCCAATGTTTAGTAATTGAACAAGCCCCGAAGGCCTGGTGGGAGCCCCCTTGCTCACCCCAGAGGGGGTTAAGCCATCTGTGGTGCCCCTGCAGTTCTCGCTGGTGCAGGAGTCCAGGATGAATTGGATTTGGCCGCGCATTGCAAGCTGAAATCATTATCAAGGAGACAGCTAGCAATTTTCATTACCTCGCTGGTAACTGATCTTTATTTGCCATTAATTATTTTCAAGTCCCTGGATCCAACCATGTCTGAAGCTTCAATTAAAAAAAAAAATTACTTCTCCCACCATGTCCCCCTGCCTTTGGCAACCATCAATCTGTTCTCTAGCTCCGCCCCCCCCATTGGATTCCACACATAAGAGGGATCAGAAGGTATTTATCTTTCTCTGTTTGACTCACATTCTTTAGCATAATGCCCCCGGGGTCCATCCATGTTGCAAATGACAAGCTTTCATTCTTACGGCTGAATAATATTCCACTGTAAATATATAGCACAGTTTCTTTATCCATTTATCCATCGACAGACACTTAGGTTGCTTTCATGCTTTGGCTATTGTAAATGATGCTGCGGTCAACATAGGGGGGCAGATATTTTTTTGAGTTCGCGTTTTTGTTTCCTTCAGATAAATACCCAGAAGTAGGATTGCTGGATCATATGGTAGTTCTATTTTTAGTGTTTTGAGGACCCTCCGTACTGTTTTCCATAGTGGGGGCACCACTGACATTCCCACCGACCGTGCGTGAGGGTTCCCTTTTCTCCACATCTTCGCCATCACTTGTTATTTCTTGTCCTTTTGTTAATAGCCATTTTAACAGGTGTGTGGTGTTACCTAGTTGTGGTTTTGATTTGCATTTCACTGATGATGAGTGATGTTGAGCGTCTTTTCATGTGCCCGTTGGCCATCTGGATGTCTTCTTTGGAAAAATGTCTGTTTCGATCTTCCGCCCATTTTTGGATCTGATTTTTTTTTTATTGTTGTTGTTGAGTTGTATTAGTTCTTTATATTTTTTGGATATTAGCCTTTTATCGGATATGTGATTTGCAAACGTTTTCTCCCATTCAGTAGGTTGCCTTTTCATTTTATAAATGAATCCTTTTGCTGTACAGACCTTTTTAATATGCTGTAGTCCCACTTAGTTATTTTTGCTTTAATTGCTTTTGCTTGTGTCAGATTCCAAAAAACTTCGCCAAGACCTATGTCCAGGAGCTTACCGCCTGTGTTTTCTTTTTTTTTTTTTTTAAATTAAAAACATTTTTTTAATGTGTATTTATATTTGAAAGAGAGAGTGCGCGAGTGGGGGAGGGGCAGAGAGAGAGGGAGACGCAGAATCCGAAGCAGGCTCCAGGCTCTGAGCTGTCAGCACAGAGCCGACATGGGGCTCGAACTCACGAACTGTGAGATCATGACCTGAGCCGAAGTCGGACGCTTAACCGACTGCACCACCCAGGCACCCCCCATCCCACGTGTGTTTTCTAATAGGAGTTTTATGGTGTCAGGTCTTATGTTCGAGTCTTTAATCTAGTTCGAGTTAATCTTTGTATCTGGTGTAATTTCCTATATGTGGCCTTTCGTTCAGGGTTTGGACACCCTGATGTGTTGTTGCAGTAATTCAGCAACTTCTTTATTGCAGCTTCCTTCGTTCGGTTCAAGTTGGCTACAGGAATTAAGATCCTTGGGCCCTCCGCCTTCCTTCTCCCCCAGCCCAACCCTAGATAGAGCCGAATGGGTGATAGAGAGACGGATGTAGTTGTGACCTGGATTCTTCTGGCTTCCGGACCGTGGCACCTTGGGCACGTTACTTTGTGTCTTTGGGCCACAATTTTCTCTTCTTCAAAGTAACCAAGAAACGTAGATCTCAGGGTTCCTCTGCCTCAGCAGCGGTGACATTGGGGGCTGACTCAGTCTGTTGGGGGGGGGCACCCGTGCCCTGTAGAATGCTCGGTCGCATCAAGGCCTCTACTCACTAGCTGTCAGTAGCGCCTCCCCAAGTCGCGATGACCAGAATGTCTCTAGACGCCGCCACGTGTCCCCTGGGGTGGGCAGCGGTGCCCCTGGTTGAGAAGCACCGATTTGGATGATCTCTAAATGTTCTTCTGGCTCCGGTATTCTAGAATTCGTTTTCCTATGAGACGTCTGGTGCTAAGCCCTCCGTCAGAGATCCAATTCCTTTTCGTCACGTCGTATATGTTGGGAAATACAACGAGAAGGCTTTTTTTTTTTTTTTACGTTGTGGGTTCCAGAAGGAGCTTCTGTCCGGAAGGGGAGGCCTGTTTGTGAGTGAGCTGTCGCTGGGAATCTAGCTGGGACGGGGAGGCTCCCTGCGCCCGCAGGCCCCACAGCCGCGACCCTTCCTCGTGGCGGCAGCGCGTGGCGCCGTGGGAGGGTGGCAGGACGGTGGCGGTGTCTCGCCCACCGCGGAGCCCCCTCGGGGCATGGTGCTCAGGTGCGCCAAGCCTGGGGATCAGAGCGGTGCTGGGTCTGTCTCGTGGGGCCCACGGCACTTGCTGGTCCTGCCGCCTTGGCCCCGGGGGATCAGAGGGACGGCAGACGGTCAGCAGGCTGGGAAACGCCCAGGAGTCAGCATGCGGTGATGGCCTTGGTGGTGATGGCCATGGCGTTGCATCGTGTGCCCAGTGTGGTGGGGGTGGGGTGGGACACTTAGAACGGCCTGCACTGTGCTGTTCCCCGTCCCCTTGCCATCGGCCTTCTCTCCGGCTCTTCCCGGCCCCCCCAAAATTGGCGTCAGGCACGTTGGCCCGCAGGGAGAGAGGGGCCGCGTGGGGGCGACATTTTCCCTGCGGGCCCCTTTCGCCCCTGCGCTCCTCCCGCCGGCTTGGCACCCTCGCTGGGCCTTCAGGCCCACCTCTGCGACAGGTCACAGCCCACAAGTCACAGCCGTGAAACAAGTTGGAAATAGGAGGGTATTCACCATCAAACGAAACTTAAGAGACCGAGTGACTGTCCCGGCGCCCTCTGCCCGCAGGGTCGGTTCCGGTGAGGGCCCTCTTCGGGGCTGCGGGGGCCACCTTCCTGCCCCCTCCCGTGGCAGGAGCCTGCGTAACTCGCTGGGGTCTCTCCGTTGGGCACTGATCCCATCACGAGGCTCCTCCTTCAGGACCTGGTCCCCTCCCTACGGCCCCGTCTCCTGATGCCATCACATTGGGGGTTAGCTTTCAACATGGGAATTCTGGGGGGACGCATTCAGCCCATGACAATAACCAAATATAACTCGTGGCCCCCGTTTGGGCCCCGGCCCGAACAAACACCTGTAATCGGCGCCCGGGGACACCCGGGTTATGTTTATGCGAGTGGTCATTAGACGATATAAGGAAACTACCGTCAGCGTCACTAGATGTGATAATCTTGTGGTGTGGTAGGCACCTAGCGAAGCCACCCTGGGGTTCCCGACGCGAACAGTGAGGTGACGCGGGTTTGTTTCCCGCCGCCACGTTTTGGGGTCTTTGTTACACGGCTGTAGATAACCAACACACGTGTACGTAGAAGAGTCTTATTTTTTGGTGACGCGTGCTGAAGTATTTAGGGACGGAGTGTCACGATAGCAACAAGTTACCTAGCAATTTCTTTGAACCATTTTTGGAGATCTCTTTAACGTACGGCTAGATACAAGACAGGTGAATTCTCACACCTGCTTCTACATTCAGTCCGTCGCAATATCACGCGTCACGTAGCCTCTGGAAAATTCTACTGTCTACTCACAAGAGAATGAGAATGGGAAAAGGCAGATAACAATGTGAGATTATTATAAAAATATTTTTGATAGCATGGATCCCTTAAAGTGTTTCGGGGACCCCAAGGTGTCCCCAGATCACCCTTTGAGAACCGCTGTTCTAGAAAATAATTGATGTGTAAATGATTCAGTTAAATGGGAAGAGAAAAAGGTGAGGCAAATTCGGCCAAATGGAAACACTGAATTTGCTGCTGTTCATTGGACTCTTCTGGATAATGTTCTGTGTATTTGAAAGTGTTCACAATAGGGGCACCTGGGTGGCTCAGTCGGTCGAGCGTCCGACTCTTGATTTCGGCCCAGGTCATGATCCCAGGGTGGTGGGATCGAGCCCCGCATTAGGCTCCGTGCTCAGGGCAGAGCCTGCTTAAGGTTCTCTCTCTTTCTCCCTCTGCCCTTCTCCCCCTCTCTAAAATAAATAAAAAGATAAAAAAAGGAAAATGTTCATAATAAAACATTTTTAACGAGATAGAAAAGAAACGTAGACTCTTGGGCGTGTGGGGGGCTCTGACTGAGTGGGTCACGGGGTGAGGCCCGGCAGGAGCATTTTGGAGCTGGGCTCCGGGTGCCCCCGGTGGCCCTGAGGCCTGCTGGCCAGAGGTTCCCAGCCACCCCCCCTCCCGCCTCCACCCTCCCGCCCGATGGAGCCGAGCGCTGTTAGTTAGCGAGTGGTGAGGCTTATCTGTTTTCCCACTACCGATGGGCGCCCTTGGGGACAGTCTGTCCCACACACGCTGTCCCTCCTCCGCAAACCCTGCGTGCTGGCTGTGGGGAAGACTGCGTTATCAAACCGTTGCTTAACCGCCTTTTCAGTGGACGGCAGAGATAAAGTTTCCTTTCTAAGGGCAGGGGTGGTTTTCCTTCACAGACCGTCCGAAGTATTTTTGAATGACTCGTCCACGTTACAGACGCACGGTGACTTTCCAGCAGGATCAAGGTTAGGCAGAGAACACCAAGTCTCCTTCGTCTCCTTCGTATCCCCGTTCCCCTGGTCCCCCCCTTCCCCAGGCAGCCACCGATAACTTGCTGAAATGTGGTTTCTGAAAATGGCTGTTGCAAATGCACCCATCTACAGAGTGTATATCGTGCCTTTTTTTTTTTTTCGGTTTTTGCTTTTGTGGGATGTAATTTACACGGAGCAAAATGCATGGTTTTTTAATCCGGTTGGTTTTGACAGAGACTGTTCCCCACACCTCCGGAGGGCCCCGTCTTGCCTTCCTTGAGCCAAACCCCGTGCCATCGACAACCACTATTCTGATTTCCATCAGCACTGTTTACTTTCGCGCGTTCTTGAACCGCATATACACGGACCCCTGTAACATGTACACTTTCGTATCTGGCTGTAGAGAGGTTTCCATGAGACGCGAGCCTCGGTGTTCATTCGTGCCTTCCCTCCCCCATTTACTTCCTTGCTCAGCCAATATTTGTTGGGTCCCTGCGATGTGTCCAGGCCCGGATTCTTCAACGTTGACACTGCGGCCATTTGGACTGGACGACTCTCTGTGGGGGGCCGTCCTGTGCATCGTACGATGTTTAGCAGCCTCCCTGGCTTCTACCCACCAGATGCCAGTAGGAAGCACTACTGGCATTGTGACAGTTGTGACAGCCAAACTCCAGGCATTGCCAAACGTCCCCGGGTGGGCAGGAGTGCCCCTGGTTGAGACCTACCAGCCTGGGCAGTGAGACGCACTGTGGTGCCAAACAGACAAGGCTCATGCCCCGGTGGAACATTCGAGTTGAGGAAAGGGAAAGGAACCGTTTTATCGGTCGTGCGTTTAGTGAGGTACGGCAGGGGGCAAAGGATAGACGGTGATGGATTCAGAGTGCCAGTCGGGGGGTCACGAAGGCCTCTCTGAGGGCTAGCACGTGAACAGGGACCCACGTGAAATGAGGGAGAGCGATGTGAACCTGGAGGGCCTGAGTGTTCGGGGCTGAGGGAACAGCCAGTGCAAAGGGCCTGAGGCAAGGCACGGCCAGGTGCATTTGAAGAACCGCGAGGAGGTCGGTGGGTCCAGAGAAGAGCGACCCAGAGAACACGAGGTGGCGAAGGTGCGCCGACGGGTGGCGGGGGGCGGACCGTGCAGGGACTCGGCAGGGGCGGCGCCGGCCCCGAATTATTCTGAGCGTAAAGCTGCCGGCTGCTTTCAGGCGTGGGAGCGGCGTGTGGGGGCTTGTGTTTGAAAGGGTGACCCTGGCTGCTGTGAGAAGAGTCCGAGGTGGCTGAGAGAGGAAGCGGGCTGGCCGGTGAGGAACGCGATGGCGGCCAGGACCTCAGGGACCTGGGTGGCCAGGTGAGCCGGGGCGCGCCTCTGGCTGACTTGGCGGCAGCGTGCCGGGCGCCACGCGGACTGCGCCGTCAAGTGCGAACGTACGTGTAACGGCAGCTTGTGGAGACGGGCCCAGGAGGCCGCCCCGGGTCAGGGGCACGATTACCCTCGATGGGCAGCGGTGCGCAGGGACAGCACGTGAGATGGCGCCTGCGGTCCACATATGATGCTAGAAAGGTCTCTTCCCGGCTGTCCGTGGTGGATGAAGTCCCCCGTGCCCTTGGGTCACGGTTTGGTGGCCATGATTCTTAGGGTCACGGTGACACCTGGACCTTGAGCCCGCCACACTCATCCTTGTCACTGGGTTTGTGAATTGGCTGCTCTCTGTGCCTGGAGGGCTAAGCCCCCGTGTCACATGCTGGCCGGCCCAGGTCACTCACGGCCCGCTGAGCCCTCCTCCGAGAGGCCATCCATTGTCACCCTATCCGAGCTCTCCCTGCCCCAGCCGGGTGTTGTCCACCGTCGCCGTGCTGTTTTTCCTTCCCCGCAGCCAGGTTTCACACTGCGGTTCTGCTCGCTGAGGCACCTGCTGTTAGCCAGACCTCCGTGTCATTCAGAGCAGGGAGCCCGGTTTGAGCCCAGAGCTTCCCTGTCGGAGGTGACGGTAAGCCCTCCTGAAGTCACAGAAGGGGAGTCATGGAGGCCTGGGGACAGGCCCTCGAGCCTCCCAGGGTGGAGTCGGGCTCGCCCCCCTGGGCAGCAGCTCAGGTGCCTGGCAGGTGCGGGGCGTGGCTGGAGGGAGCACTTTTTACCGTGTCTCTGGGGGGCGGCCTGTGCTTACCTGCCCCTTGCTGCTTCGTTTCCCTTCTGGCTAAATGTGGAACTTCGTCTGTGGCTGTGGCCAAACATGAAGCCGTTTTTCTCCCTCCACTGTAAAACCCTTGGGGGCGCTGCTTGCTTTGGTGGGCTTTGTGGTGAATAGATAGGAGGGCTGACCGCCAAGATTACAGACGAGCTATTTTTCCTCTCAGCTTAGTCATGCCTTCCACAAGCGCCCCTCTTGCCCAAAGCTTACTAACTGACCACACATCGGCCCTCATCTTTTTTTTTTAATTAAAAAAAAGTTTTTAATGTTTATTTTTGACAGAGTGCGGGCGGGGGAGGGGAGAGAGAGAGGGAGACACAGAATCCGAAGCAGGCTCCAGGCTCTGAGCCATCAGCACAGAGCCCGATGCGGGGCTCGAACTCACAAACCACGAGATCATGTCCTGAGCCGAAGTCGGACGCTTAACCGACTGAGCCCCCCAGGCGCCCCTAAGGGAAACATATTTTTATTTATTTTTATTTAATTTTTTAAACATTTATTTATTATCAAGAGACAGAGAGAGAAAGAGTATGAGCAAGGGAGGGGCAGAGAGAGAGGGAGGCACAGAATCCGAAGCAGGCTCCAGGCTCCGAGCTGGCAGCACAGAGCCCGACGTGGGGTTCAAACCCGTGAACTGCAAGATCATGAACTGAGCCGAAGTCAGATGCTCAACCAACTGAGCCACCCAGGCGTCCCTCAGCCCTCATCTTGGTGACCCAGTTAGAGTACGCTTAAGCCACCCGGTGGCCTCGTCCTGAGAGCTCCAGGAGGGACACCTCAAAGCCGTGTTGGATGACTGCCTACATTTAACCTTTACAGAGTGGCCAGTCGTGAGTGTCTCTTTAAATTTTATTTACCTGTGTGTGTGTGTGGGGGGGGGGTGTACTGCACCTTAAGCGGTAAATGGATTGTCGCGGAGGAAATGGCCAAGGGAAGGTCAGTCTCAAGAGGTCCCGGGAGCGGGACGGGGGGAAGGGCAGGGAGAGACGGAGAGCTATTTCCCACCAGCGTTGTTGAATTGTGTCCCTCAAAATTCATACGTTGAGGTACCACCGGGACCTCAGAATGCAACCTTATTTGGAGATAGCGTCTTTATAGAGGTAATCGAGTTAAAATGAGGTCATCAGGGTTGTTATAATCCGGTGTGACTGATGTCCTTCTAAGAGGAGGAAGGCACAGAGAGAAGGCAGTGTGAAGGGACGTGGGGAGAATGGCTGTCGACGAGCCAAGAAGAGGCTGGAACAGATTCTCCGTCAGCGCCCTCAGAAGGAACCAACCCTGCTGTCATTTGGATCCCAGACTCGCGGTCCCCAGAACTGTGAGGCAATAGACGGCCGTTACTTGAGGCGGCCGGTCTGCGGTACTTGGTTGGGGCGGCCCTGGGGAGCTGGCATGGCCCCGCTCTCAGAGGCCGGAGGGTCGCCCAGCCTGCCTTTATCGAAGCTCCACGCAAGCTTTCCGCACAGTTTAGGAGGGAAGAGGGGGGCAGCGCCCTGTCAGCCGAAGCGGCGGCCCTCGGGTCCCTAGAGGACCCAGGCCTGCGAGGCTGTCGCAGAAGAAGGGCCCTCGGGGCCTGGGCTCGAATCTGGCTCCTCGCTTACCTTCTGTGAGACTCGAACCCGTGACCTGACCTCTCCTCTGCCTCCGTTTGCTCATCTGTAGCGTGGGCCCGAGGGTGACGGTGTTTAATTCGGAGACTGTCAAGGGCTCTAGCGACCGAATACGTGTGACGTGCTTAAAATAGCGCCTGGCACACGGAGTCCTGGAAAAAGTTGTTACTGTGAGAAGGAGTCTCCGGGGAGGTTCGAATCCCTTGGCCCTCGGCACCAGGGGCGCAGAGACTCCTGCCTCTCCTCCCTCCCCCTAGCGGTGGGGATGTGAGAACACCGAGTCTGTTGTGTCACTCGAGGCCACGTGCAGTCGGCCTCGTCCCCTCTCCGACACGCAGGCTGTGTTTCCCACCGTGACGGAGAGCTGTGTGGCCCCGGGGCCGTAGGAGGCGTGTCACGGAGGGAGGGTCACAGTCCCACGTTGGCTGCCCGGTCCTGCGGAAGCGAGGCTGTAAGCGAAGGAGCACGGAGCGCTGGGAGCTGGGAGGCCTGCCAAGAAGGAAGGAGGAAGGAGGAGGCCGCCGCGGCCCTCCTCTGTCTCTGTTGGCTCCGGGCAAAGTTTAATCTTCGAGTGCCTTTCCGCCTGTCCTTTGGCTCTGGGCTTCCCTCTTTTGGGGACGCTCATTGGCCCCGTGGCCCTCGGCTGGCCCCTTGCGCCACGACCACCGGGGGCTCCTCTCACTGTCAGTGCCTCTGGGGAACCCGCCTCGGGATCTGGAGGACTGGCTGGAAGGAGGGAATGCGTCCCGGCCCCTCACCATGCTAAAGGTGTCTACGTTTTAAAAAGGGAGAGTCCGTCGTCTCAAACGGATTTGACATCGGTGGGGTTTCGGGCCGTGGCTGGCGCGGGAGCCGGCCTCCGCGGTGGCCCCGGCGCTCCTGCCTCCCGGTGCCCGGGCCCGCGTGCGGTGTCCTCCCACGCTGGCCACCCGGGGCCCACCTGTGCCACCAGCAGGGCGCCGTGCCAGTGACGCCGTGGCTCTTCCGAGGCTAGGTCCCAAGACACTCTATGCCTCCGCCTGTTCCCTCGGATCGCCTGCTTTGGAGGGAGGCAGCCGCCCACAGCCCGCCCCAACTGCTACCCGTGTCCGGGAGCCAACTCGGAGGCGGGTCCTCCTGCCCCCATCGAGCCTTCAGATGACCGCAGCCGTAGCGGACCGCTTGACCACAACCTCCCGAGAGACCTCGAGCTGGAAACACCCAGACGAGCTGCTCGCGAGTTCCTGACCCACAGAAGCTGTAAAATCATACGTGTTTAGCGCTTTTAGCTGCTGAGTCCCGGGGTAATTTGTTGTGTGGCATTGGACAGCGAGTACAGTGGTGAGGACCCAAACTTTCGTGGGGGGGGAGGCCTGGCGCCGGCTGCCCCTTGGGTCCGCTCCCCACGCGGGCACTGCCTCCCTCTTGACCCTTCTGAAGCTCCACTTTTCTCCAGCTGCTCCATGTTTGCTCACGGTGTGGCCCCCCCTCCTTCTCTAGCCCCCACCTCTCTCTCTCTCTCTCTCTCTCTCTCTTTCTGGCCGAGGGGAGAGGCGCTTCGTGCAAGGTTTATAGGTGCATTCACGGTAAGTTAGGGCATACTGATGACGGCTTCGAGTGTGTCGATTTTTAGTACGTGGACAGCTGCCTGTATTTTTTCACAATGTATTTCCCTATATTCATCTTCAGAGTCTGGACACTTTGGTACAATAAACCCCCAATGCCAATCGGGTTGGATGTCTGGCTGTCGTGTTGAGAACCCAGCATTTGCCAGTGTAGGTTGTAATTTGCTTTTTTTTTTTTTTTTAAGGTTTTGTTTGTTTATTTTGAGACAGAGAGAGAGAGGGAGAGAAAACGAGCAGGGGAGGGGCAGAGAGAGGAAGAGAGAGAATCCCAAGCAGGCTCCGCACTGTCAGCACAGAGCTGGGTGCGGGGCTCGAACTCATGAACCGTGAGATCGTGACCTGAGCCAGAATCGAGAGTCAGACGCTCAACCGACTGAGCCCCCCAGGCGCCCCGTAGGATATCACTTTCTGTGCCAGCATCTCCCCTCTTCCTCTTGCGACGGTGGAACGTATGCTGACCTGTAACGCCGCGTGGAGCCTGTGTCCTGTGCCCACCGCGCGGCGGGTCTGCCAGCCCCGGTGCCTTGGTTTTGTCCGAGGGTTCAGACTTTCCACCTGAATTACTTCGGTGGGAGGTCATTTTTGCAAGAGGTGATGTGACAGGTATTTCGAAGATGAAGTATTATCACAGGCTCCTTAGGGAGGTGTTGTAGCCTACAGAAGTCTAACTTTTGTAAAGTTAGAGGCCGTGAGATGTAATTCTAGCTGATGGCTGTTTTGGATTGCCCTTCAGTAAGGCTTTTACTGAAATACATGTGCGGAAAAGTGTGTAAAGCAGAAGTGTGCAGCTTGCTGATTTTTCACCAAGTGACCACACCCGGATAACCAGGGCTTAGATTAACCGGAACATGACCAGTCCCCAGAAGCCACCTGCGGGGTCCCCTTCTAGGGACTCCCCAGCCCCAGGGTATCTGCTCCGACAGATTCATTTTGCTGGTTTGGAACTTTCTATCAGCGGACTCGCGTATTCCTTCGTGTCCGGCTTGACGTTGGGTTTGCGAGCTTCAGCCTGGTCAGTGTGAGTAGTGGCACGTCGTTCGTGGTCACGGCTGTGTGTGGTTGAAGGGTTCGCTCTGTACACGTGTGTCTGTTTTCTTTTACTGCTTTCAGGGTATCCTCCTTTCCGCTGGTGTTAACAACTTGACTTTGCTACGCCTTGGTGTGGTCCGGTGTGTTTACTGACTTATTTACTCTTGTGCTAGGGTTTGCGGGCCTGGGATCCCATATCTGGGATCGAGTCTGATAGCTCGAATCCCTACAGTAAGTGTGCGGGGCAACTAATCAAACGTTATTTCAGGAAACTTCTCGAGAGAGTTTGAAGCGAGTTTTAAACCAATTTGCCTCTCACCTCCTCCACTTGGGTAAGAATGGCGAAGAAGGTTCGCCTAAAGGAACTGTCAGCTTGTGGTGCTTTTAGCCGCCACGTTGGGTTCAGAGTCCACTCCCGTGGTCCCCGGGGGCACAGGCCCGCGGTTGAGTATCGGCCAGGATGCTTGGCAGCTGCACTGTCGTCCATGTATTTCTCAGCTCAGCTGTTTCCATGGGTGAAATGCAATAAAGGAAAATCGACATGAATCGAGCAGTTAAAAGGAAACCCCCCAAACCTAGCAGGGAAGGTGGTGTCACACAAGTGTGGGACGGTGCGTGAACCAGATGATATGTAGTCAAAGAAAGGTGTTAAAGCCGCTCACATTTTACATGGGTAGCGACCTCAGTCTGGTTTATATTATTCTTTTTGTCCTGAGTGTGTGCACGGATAAGGTATCTTTCTTGTATGTATTTTTCAGTATGTCTACGCAGTGATGTCCAAAGCATCGAGCTGAGTGCTGGATAGAGGTCTTTTTTTTTTTTTTTTAAATCTATAGATGGATTACAATATTAGTAATGCGCTTGTAGAACGGAGATAGTGTATGTGGTCGGCTAAGCTTTTTAGGTTTAGTGGGTAATATTACTGTATGGCAGGGCCCAGCAAACACTTCCTCAAAAGTCCAGATAGTAAATAAAGGTGAGGAACCGACCTCAAGGAACTCCCAATGTGATACGGAAGGAAGCAAGCTTGCAAGTAGTTATTCTAACAAAACGCAGTTTGTAAATAAGGTCGATGCTAAAAATATTGGTGATGAAAATACAGTGGGAAGGATACAGGGCATGGGAGAGAGTGGGAAATAGGAGGGGACAAAAAATGAAGGGGCCAGTGGTTCCCCAAGTACAGTCCACGAGCCAGTATCATCAGTCGGCCTCCCTGGGAGCTTGTTAGAAATGCAGATCCCTGGGCAGTGATCGGCCACCAGCGTCCCGTCGAGGGGCGTAGGACAGGCCATTTGGGTGCTCGGGCTGTCCCAGAATTGCTAGAGGCCCGGGGACGGCTTGGACCCTTGTGTTGACGGACTGTTAATCTGTTTTACTTTGCCCGTTAGCATAACGTGTCCAGTTTTTCTTTTATGGATCATGCTTTTGTGTCCCTTCTGATAAGTCTTCGCTTAGCCCCACGTCATGAAGACATTGCCCTTTGGTGCGGGGCCAGAAGAACACCCCTTGTGGGTTTTACATAGGCAAAGGCATCGGTGGCCGACGAGGCAGAAAACGCCATGCTGCCTTCATCTGTGTTCCCCCAGAGGTGGACCCTGGGACCAGGAGCCCGGTGCGGGGTCCTTTGGGAGGGGCGTGGGCAAGTGTGGCTGGGAAAAGAAGGCAGCCATCAGAGGCTGGGCTGGAGGTGCGGGTCACCCAGTGGGCGACTGGAGGCTACCTCTATGCTCTGGGCGCTGTAGGAACCGGAGCTTTGTGTGTCACCGGTCCCCGAGATCATCTCTGGGTTCAACCAGGGGTATTCACAGGACAGTCTGTGGTTGTTTTCATGGCTGTGCTTGATTATAGCCGGGGAGGGGGGGCTGTAGGGCAAAATCAGCAAAGGGGAAAGGCCCGGTCGTTAGAGCCTCAGTGCTGGGGGTTTCACTGGAGGCTGCTTCCGCCGGCACCCTCTGTCTAGCTCGCTGTCAGAATTCCAGACCTTTAGAGGGAAAGCGGGAGTGTGGCACAAATGACATTATTTGGACAGCCAGTGTACACACAGTGAGCCATTCTTACCACTTCGGGGATGGTGGGAACCCTCTTGAAGTCCCAAGTTCCCAGACGCAGGCCTTCCCGAGGAGAGCAGTGTCCGGCCTGCAGTGGCAAATCTTTTCTGTACAGGTGCAAAACATGCCTTGAAGTGATTCCGTTCGAGGGGTGAGGGAGTGGGGGTGTTTCTACACCAGCTCCCGAGAGCCCTCAGGTCCTACCTGCTCCCAGTAATGCACCTCGGGCGTGCCGTGGCTCCAGGGCCACTTTCGGGGGGTCCTGAAACAGGGGTCTCGGGCACGGAGATACTGTCGGAAATCAGCTGCAGCTTATCGGAAGGGTTTGAGGGGTACGGGTAGCATCGGATGCAGTCGTTCTTCTAGAAACTGGGTGAGGACAACAACGCCTGTACAGGGCAGTTCACGTGCCTGTGGTCGCGCAGTGGTTTTACAACTGTGGGGAAGCGACCAAAGGCCGGTCTTCCCTGGAACTTCTTGGGGTGTGGCAGGAACCCGACGCGGGGCTCGAAACCATGAGCCGTGAGTTCGTGACCTGAGCTGAAGTCCGGCGCTTAACGGACTGAGCCCAAGGCGTCTGGAATCTTGAAGCATCCGAGTAGCTAATTAATTGCAGAAACTCTTCTGATTGTAGGATATTATAGAAACCTCAATGTGTGTGTGTGTGTGTGTGTGTGTGTGTGTGTGTTAGAAACTACCTTTTCAATTTTCCCAGAGCTTCCAGGTCGAAATGTTGCTAGTGAGGTCCTTTAGTTGCATTTTTAGGGTCTAGTCCATTCATCAATTGATGGACCTTTGGGTGGTTTTCACTTTTTGGCTGGTGGGAATAATGCTGTTGTGAGCATTTGTGTGTTTGTGGACGTGTTTGCAGTTCCCTCCCATGTAAGCCTGGGAGTGGAATTGCTGGGTCATGTGGTGAGTCTGTGTTTGACCTTTCGAGGTGCTGCGAGACTGAAACCACTTTTCTTTTTTTTTTTTTTTTAATTTTTTTTTCAACGTTTTTATTTATTTTTGGGACAGAGAGAGACAGAGCATGAACGGGGGAGGGGCAGAGAGAGAGGGAGACACAGAATCGGAAACAGGCTCCAGGCTCCGAGCCATCAGCCCAGAGCCTGACGCGGGGCTCGAACTCACAGACCCCGAGATCATGACCCGGACCGCGAGATCGTGACCTGGCTGAAGTTGGAGGCTTAACCGACTGCGCCACCCAGGCGCCCCTGAAACCACTTTTCTTAACTGAACATTTTATGGAAGTAAACATCTATCTATAAGAATGCAAAAAGTGTAAGTGTGCACCTCCACGAATTTTTGCAAAGGGAACTCAACTACGTAACCAGCAGCCAACTCGAGGAACAGAATGTGACTGGTCCCCAGAAACCTTCTGTGACTTCTTCCAGGCCCCACCCCTACCCCTAAAGGTATCTGCTATCCCATACTCTCACCACAGATTAATGTTGCTGGTTTTGAACTTTATATACATTTTTTAATGTTTTATTTATTTTTGAGAGAGAGAAAGATATATATATATATATAATCTGAAGCAGGCTCTAGGCTCCAAGCTGTCAGCACAGAGCCCAATGCGGGGCTTGAACCCACAAACCAGGAGATTGTGACCTGAGCTGAAGTTGGATGCTTAACCGACTGAGCCACCCAGGTGCCCCTTGAACTTTGTATAAATGGAATCTTTTACTTCCAGCTTTTGTTCTACATTATGTTGTAAAATCTCTGTCGTTGGGTGTAATTACTGATTGTTTGTTCTCTTTGCTCTGTAGCAGCAAACTTTTTCTTTAAAACAAATTTTTTTTAACGTTTATTCATTTTTGAGAGACAGAGAGCATGAGTGGGGAAGGGGCAGAGAGAGAAGGAGACACAGGATCCGAAGCAGGCTCCAGGCTCCGAGCTGTCAGCACAGAGCCCGATGCGGGGCTTGAACTCACGAACCGCGAGATCATGACCCGAGCCGAAGTCGGACGCTCAACCGACCGAGCCACCCAGGCGCCCCAGCAAACCTTTTCTATTAAGGGCCAGATAGTGAATATTTGAAGCTTCGGGGGCCGTGTGGCCTCTGTCAGAACTACTCAGCTCTGCCCTTGCCACATGAAAACAGCACGAGACAATACACAAATTAACAACTGGGGCTGTGTTTCAATAACGCTTACTTTGTGGACACCGAAACCGAATTTCTTACAATCTTCGTTTGTCACATAATATCATTCTTTTGTGTTTTGATGATTACAAAAATGTAAAAGCCATGCTTAGCTGGTGAGCCGTGCAAAAGCAGGCGGTGAGCTGGACTTGGGCCACGGGATGATGCATTTTGCCAACGCCTGTTCTGTAGCGTTCGATTGTGGGACTAAGCCCTGATACATTTTTCTCCTCTACTGTGGACGGGCTTCTGGGTGCTTTCCCACTTGGAGCCGTTACGCGTGGTGCTGCTGTCATGTTTTACATGCACACGTAAGATGTGGTTGGAGACCTTCCGCCGTCCCTTCCTCCCTCAGCCCGGCAGTGACCCGGTGCCGTAAGAGCCTGGTAGTTCTTTCCCAGATCAGACCACGTTGCCTTATTGGCCGACTTCCCTATTAGCGAATTCCCAGATGACTTGGGCAGATGGAACGGAGACTCGTAACTCAGATTAAGAGGTGAAAACCCTCCAAGCGGCAAGGAAGGCTGGTCCCCACGGGGGTGAGTACCCGAAGATTCCTCCCGCAGTGTGGACGCGCTAGAAACTGCCACTGAAACCTCCCAGGCTCATGAGCCTTTCCGGCAGGCTGTCCTTGCCACCTTTCTCCTCGCTGTCCCCTTGTAGCGACCGAGCTGACATTCAGGGGTTAGCAAATGTTTCCTACGAAGGGCCAGTGGGAAATGTTTTCAGCCCTGCGGGCCTTACCGTCTCTGTCGCAGCTGCTGCACTCGGCTGCGGTAGGGCGAAGCAGCCCCAGACGGTGGGTAAAGGAAGGCGTGCGGCCGTGTGCCCTTAACACTTTATTTACAGAAACAGGCGGTGGGCTGGATTTGGCCTGCGGGCTGTGGTTTGCCAGCCCTTGCTTTGTGCCCCGAGCGTTCCTGGGCACGAGCTAGCTCCCAGACCCCTGTCCGCGGTACCGGAGCTACCAGCCGACCTTTACCTACCAACGGGAGTCAGCAAAGAAAGCATCGTGATCCCCTGGGAGAGGGACAGAGATAAGTAGGCGACCGAAATGCCCGTCAGCGGATGAATGGGCGAAGGCGACGTGATGTGTACCTACAGTGGCGTTTGAAAAGGAGCCCTCCCACGCGCAGCCACACGGGTGAAATAAGCCAGTCACAGAAAGACAAATACTGCGTCATTTCATTTACAGGGAGTCAGACTCACAGAAGCAGAACGTAGCAGTGGTTGTCAGGGGCTGGGGGGGAGCGGACATGGGGGGGTTTGTGTATAAAGTTTCAGTTACGGAAGACGAAAAATATCTAGAGATCTGCTATACAACATTCTTCACAATAATGTGCTGTACGCTTAAGATTTGTTAAGAGGGTGGCTCTTGTGTTGTTACTGTTTTAAACATCATTTAAAAAAAAACAAGAAAAGCCGAGCATGCTTTGGGGTTGCCAAGGAGGAAGCCCTCAAATCCCTCTGGGGACATTAGTGCACGTTGCCCAGAGACAGTGAAACAGAACAGGATTCTGGAGGGTGAATAGAAGCTTTCCAGTCAGAGGGCAGGAAAGCCGTTCAAGGTAGAGGAAACGGACGTTCAAATGTATGGGTTTCTGCGTGACGTTTTTGGTCAGACATGCTGATAATCCTTATTAGCCTAGGATGGGGTGTTCTATGTTCAGTCAGGCCTTGGTTGTACCTGGGTCAGAACCCGTCATTCTTCATCTCGATCTGGGTGATTTCCTGCCTTCATTCACCTTGGAGAAACCGTTTTGTTATTGCCGACACCCAACTATGCAAAGTGCGGGTTTCCTTAACATTTTACAGATCCCTGTTTTGAGGGTGAGCCGACCCATCCAGAGCTGTGTTCGACATCGACGTCCTAAGTTATGTCACCGAGGGTGTCACAGTTAACACATGCTTGTGTTCGTCGGGCCCTGGGTGAAGTGAGTGTTACTGGACACGGTCCGTTGTTGTCATCTGCTGTCGAACACTTTGACCCTGGCCCCTTGGAGTCGTCCTTCCGGAAGACCAAACCTAGATACCTTCTTGCCTTAAAGGACTGCACCTAGATCTTTTATGCTTCCAGAGCCCCTTTGTAGGTAAACAGGGTCGCGTGGGAGAGATGTTACTTTGTCAGGCCGCGGCTGCCTCCAGCTGGAGGCGTTTTATCAGCCGGTCCTCATCCCGTCCCGTCCCCGGGGCTGGTCTGCGATGCCACAGCTCGCTTATCTGCCTCATTCCTCCTCTCCCTCGAGCCCAAGTAACAATGTTAAACACTGTTAGGACGCCGCCACGTGACAGGCTCTTCAAAAAGCCCGGTGGCTTGGAACAATAACCGTTTGTGCTTCTCACAGTCTGTGGGTGGGCTGGGTGATTTGATTGGGCTAAACTCAGCTGGTCTTGGCTGGGCTCGCTCATCGATCTGTGCCTGGCTGGGCCTCGGTGACCTAGGACGGCCTCAGCCAAGATGACCCAGCTCGCCATTCCGTGCGGTCTCTCAGCTTCCAGCATTCTAGCCTAGGCTCCTTCCCGTGACAGAGGTGGAGGTCAAAAAAAAAAAAGCAGAAGCTTCATCACCTCTTGGGATCTAGACTGAGCACACGTGCATGCTGTCACTTCTGCCACATGTCACAAGGCCGGTGCAGAGTCACCGGGTGGAGAGATGGACTCCACGTCTTAACAAAGAGGACCTGTGAAGTCCCCTTGAAAATGTGGTAGAGGGGCGCCTGGGTGGCGCAGTCGGTTGAGCGTCCGACTTCAGCCAGGTCACGATCTCGCGGTCCGTGAGTTCGAGCCCCGCGTCGGGCTCTGGGCTGACGGCTCAGAGCCTGGAGCCTGTTTCCGATTCTGTGTCTCCCTCTCTCTCTGCCCCTCGCCCGTTCGTGCTCTGTCTCTCTCTGTCCCAAAAATAAATAAACGTTGAAAAAAAAAAATTAAAAAAAAAAAAAAAAAAGAAAATGTGGTAGATACACGGAGGGGTAGAGAATATGACCTTTTTTGCAGTCAGCCCACTGCGTAGATCAGGGATCAGCAAACGCTTTCTGTACGCGGCCGAAATACTGAACATTCTAGGCTTTGTGGGCCATACTGTCTTCGCCATGACCGCTCAGCTCTCGTAATGTGAAAACAGCCATAGACCCTACCCAAACGACTGGGCACGGCTGTGTTCCAGCCGCAGTGTGCTGAGCCCTGACCTAGATGATCCAGACCGAGTAGGAATCTCAGATCCAGGTTCCAGGATGTTGTCCTTCCTGAAACCATGGCCTTGAAGCCATAAGCATAGGTGTCATGTGCCAGCAGAAGTACTCTTCTTGGAGAGAAGAAATGAGAACAGGTGAGAGGAGCGGGGCTCCCCGCTGAGGTACAGATGACTGTTGGCATCCATTTGGGGCTGTTCCTTGAACCACGATGAACTTACGGAGGTTAAGTTTATTTCTCAGCAAGTCCTTGGAGTTCGCTTCTAGTTGCTCTCATGTTTGGCTGGACTCTCATTCCTTACCCATCCATGTCTCCCACCTGGATTCCAGATAGAATTCTTTCCATTTTTCTAACCTGGATGCCCTCTTCTCATCCCCCCCCCCCCGGACCCTCCTGTCTTTCCTAATAATCCCAGTGTCAGAAGTGACCTCACCACCTCCTTCTGGGCTCCCACAGAAGACCCCAACTAGATCCCGTTTATTTTCCTTTACCGGCTATGTGTCTAATTGTCACGACCATGACCTACTCCATCAGAATTTAAAGGTGGTGACTGTTCTCAAGAGTGACTTTTTGATTCAACCCTGATTACCTGGAGTTGTTGCTTGACTACAGATTTGGTTAAGCTTCAGGGAACACGAAGTCCCTTTTTAATAGAATGTTCGAGTCTCTGCTCTCTTATTTTTCCCATCAGAGATTTTCTTTGCCACATATAATACAAAGCTGTTACCACCTTGTTTTTGTAGAAATGAGAATGAGATCTTTGCTTTCTAATTTCACTCCTTCCTTTTTATTATTGGTTGCTACTGACTTATGCAACATGATTCTTCCCTGGGTACCCATCAGCGGGTATAGTTTTCAGCTTGGCATAGCTCAGACCTCAAACTTTTAAAGTTTTAAAGCAGCCGAGTTGCACAGACGGTCAATAAATCACTCACTATTGCTACTTTATTGCTTGTAAGGTGATTACCCCACTTTGCCCATAGCGACTTTTCCATTTGATTAAAACGCAGTTAGTTTCATCAGGTCGTGGTTGAGTCCTCCAGATATAAAAAGACATAAAGCAATGAGAGACGCCTATGCTCAAATATTTTTATAACTACCCTTTGCCTCTTTAACCATCTACTCCAGCACTTTTGTGGTCCTCGCCCTATAATTCAAATTTCCATGCTCTTCGCCAAAGTAATTTTTATTTAGTGCTTATTCCAACCTCTTGTCTTTGTCAGAGCGTATTATTTTTTCTGCTAACTGGTGGGGAGCGTTGGTCCTGCTGCAAAGCATTTTCTGCGTCTCAAATGAGCTCCTACGTGATCTGTAAATCAGGCTCTGATGGTGGTATAACGTGGAAGGTGTCTTGGGGGCCAGGATGGTGGGAGTGGAATTGTTATCTTAGGCAGGAAGAAGAGAAACTCTCCGCCCGGCTACCGTCCTGGCAGCCCCGAGCCCTTTTGACTGTATTTTAAGAAAAATTAAAAGTGAGTGCCTGTATCCAGAGCTTCTGTGCCCAGGGGGCGTGCGGCCAGCCTGGCCCGGCTCTTGGCCTTTCTTGTCTGTTTGGGCTGCTGTGATCAAGTCTCACAGACTGGGGGGCTTACAGACAATAGACACTTAGGTCTCGCAGTTCTGGAGGCTGGAAGTCTGACGCCGGGGGGCCAGCCCGGTGGGTGTGAGTCTTCCCTTGTCGGTCTCCGTGGGACCCCCCTCCCCCCCCGCCAGGGCCACCGCCCTCTGCAGCTCACCCTGGCTTCCTGGCATGCTCGCCAGCATGCCACATCTGTAGTGACGACCACAGAGGCTGCCTGCCTGCGTGGTCTCCTCCATCTCACGAGAGGACCAGTCACTGGTTTGGTTCCAGGGATTCGATTGTGAGCGGCGCGCCTCCGCCCCGCTTCCCCTCCAGTGCTCTCGTTTGGATGGCTCCCTCGCTTCCGCGGTACTTGAGGTTTTCCACAAATGCGGGTGGCCGATCCTCGTGATTTGCGGGTCTGCGTCTGCGCATCTGCCTACTCGCTAAAACGTACCTGTAAGCCTTGCCCCCCAGCCCCCGCGCGTGCCTCTGTCCCGGTTATTCACGGACGTGTGCGTGTGCAGAGTGGCGAAAAGTCTGAGTCCCCAGAGAGGCGCGTTCCCAGCCCCTCCGTCTGATTTCAGCTCCCAGACTAGAAACGAGTGTCCTTTGCCCGGACTGTTTCGTGCCAGGGTTTTCACATTTTTGTGCTCTTATTATGGGTAATTGTGCTGTTGGCAATGGCCCCGAGATGCGGTGCTCCTGGTGTTTCCATTTGGAAGAAGGCTGCAGCGTGCCTTGTGGAGAAAAGACATTTGTCACACACGCTTCGTCCAGGCACGACTTGTCGCGCTGTCAGCCGCGACTTCAGTGTTAATGAATCAGCAACATCTATTCGGTAAGATATCCTTAAACAGGAACACAGAAAACAAGGTTGTAGATTGACCCGTTCACAAAAATGCGACCTCGTTTGCAAAGATGATGCTTGCGGGAGCCTAACCCCACCTAACGCTTTGGGACGTTGCCTCCGTGCTCACCAGTTTGGAGTTCATGGTGCCTTTACAGAACATAACGACCGCGCGTGACAAAGGAAAAAGTACATGTGGATGATTCTGCCGTGTCTGTGCAGATGTCCTGCATGATGGTTTTAATCACAGGTTCTCTCTCCCAGGTGTAACTAGCATGGTCAATGCAGGAGCGATGAGTGGTTCTGGAAACCTGATGGATTTCCTCGATGAGCCATTCCCTGATGTGGGGACATATGAGGACTTCCACACCATCGACTGGCTAAGGGAAAAGTCACGGGACACCGACAGACACAGAAAGGTAGGTGGCCTTCCTAAAAGACATATTGAAGGGGGACGCTTCCTGAGCTGAGGTTAGGGTCACATGTCACATGCTGGGCTACGTTCTAAAAAAGAGAAGGGCTAGTGGGAGAGGCAGAGATGTGGACAGATAATGACGGTATTAGGTGCTCGGGGTGGGGGGCTGTGTCATACAGAGGTATGGTGTGGGGGGCAGGGAGGGGACTCCGGAACCAGACAAGTCAGGCACATCGTGCCCTTGGCCCCTTTAGGCGGGGTGACTTTTGGGGTGCCGTTTCGGGACCCTGGTTTCTCTTCTGCAAGGATGGAGGTCATTCGGCGTAAACACCGAATGAGGTGTGTGTGTACGAAAGCCCGTATTTCAGGGCCTGGCGTCCAGCGGGCAGTCAGCCCATAGGTCAGTGGCCACGGCGAGGTGGTATCGGGGCCGTGTGATCATTCGGGAGGGACGGTCAGGGAAGGGTGTTCTAGAGAGGGCGACCTTTCACTGGGGTCTGGAAGGATGACTGGGAGTTTGCTAGGCGGAGAAAGAGGAAAGGGTTCCCAGGTCAGGAGCGGCCCTTTTTCGCGTGGCGGAGGCGTGGCAGAACCCGGGGCCGTGGGTGGTTCCGGCGGCTCGGAGGCCCGGCGGAGGGTTCCCAGAAGGGAAGACCTGAGTCTGGTGGCACTGGCCGTGGAGCCGCGCTGGGGGTGGTGGCCAAGGAGGCCGCGAAGAGGGGGTTGGGTTTCCTCTTCCCGGTCGCGGTCGCGGCCACGGAGTGCGAGAAAGATGCGTCGCAACGGGAGACGCGGGAAGGAAGCTCGGAGATCAGCTGGGGGGAAAGAGGAAGAAGGTGCGGCCGAGGGCAGTGAAGTGCGGGCGGCGAGAGGCTCCGGGTCAGGAGTTCGTCAGGGGAGCCGCCGACGGGGATTTGGGGCGGGTCTCGGGGGCGGGCGGGGAGCGGAGGCCGGGACGAGGCCCGGGCCGCGGGTTCGAAGCGGACGAGGCCTCTGTTGGCGGGAGGGAGGAAGAGGGGAGCGGCCGGCGGGTTCCGCGGGAGCCGCTCCGAGTGCGCGCCGTTGACGTTGACGCAGCCCGCGGCTGGGGACGGTTGGCAGGTGGGGGGCGCCCTGCGGCTCCGGGGTGAGGTCGGGGCTGCGGGGGCGTCGGGGGCTCGCGGGCGGGCGCCGAGGGGTCCGAAGCGGCCGAGGCGGCCTGCGTGCGGAGACGGAGAAGGTCCCTCGGGGCGCAGACGGGGCGCCCGTGACAGACGCTTCGAAGAGGCACGTAGAGGCGGCGGAGGGGAACGGGCGAAGTGGCCGCGAGCGAAAGGAGGGAGAGAGTGGCGAGGTGGCGGACGGGCCCTCGGGGACGGCACCTTCCCGGTAGGCGAGGGGTGTCCCGTCGCTGCACCAGCGGCGGGAGAAGGGGAAGAGACGCGTGTGGGGGTGCGGCGGGGTCAGAGGATGGCTTGGCCCCTTGGTCCCCGGCAAGGAGGAGGGCGGGAGACGGGGCGGCCTGCGGCCTGCAGCCGCGGCGGCCGGACTCCGGCCCTCGGGCCCTGTCGGGCACCAGAGTGTTCCCAGAACGCGGCCACGCACGCCGCTTCGCCCCTTCGCGTATGCGTTCCTCGCGGCTGCTTTCGTGCCACTGTCGCACGGCCAGGTGGTCGTGCCAGAGGCCCGCCGGGCCGCGGAGCGCACGGTCTTTCCAGAAGATGCTGTGAAGGCTGCCGAGAGGAAGGCGGGGCTCTGTGAAGGGGGAGCAAAGGTGACCCGTGCGGCTCATTCGGAGTTCTTACTCCTAACGTTCACCCTGGGAAAGAAGCAAAGGAAATGAACTCGTTGAAGGGGTTCTTTGGCGAGCAGACCTTACAGTGTAAGTGAAAGCAGGAATTCTTGTTTTTATTTTATTTATTTTTAATTTTTTTTAACGTTTATTTTTGAGAGAGAGAAAGAGAGCACGAATGGGGGGCGTGCAGAGAGAGAGGGAGACGGAGAATCCGAAGCAGGCTCCAGGCTCTGAGCTGCCAGCATAGAGCCCGACGTGGGGTTTGAACCCACGGACTGTGAGATCATGAGCTGCGCCGAAGTCGGATGCTTAACCGACTGAGCCACCGAGGCCTCCTGTCATTCCTTTTTTTAAATAAGGTTTATTTCTTTACCTTTGAGAGAGGAGAGAGCACACGTGCGCACGAGCAGGGGGGAGGGGCAGGGAGAGAGGGGCCTCCGACTCCTGAGCCGTGAGATCACGCCTGAGCCCAAACCAAGAGTCGATGCTTAACTGTCTGCGGCACCCGGGCCCCTGCCCCCACCCCCCAGCGGTAACTCTTATTGAAAGTGGTGACGACGAATTCATGCCTCCCTTCGAATGGCTTCTGAATAATCAAAGAGCAAATCACACTACGGAAGGTTTTTTAATGAAGTGATTTTCGGGGTGGGGGGGGGATTCTAATTCTTTGGAGACTGCTGTGGCATCCTTGTCACCCTGTGAACCAGAAAGCCCATTCTGTCATCGTGCTGGGCAACCGAAAGGATGTCGTCGGTGGGAACTTTGTTGCTTAATCACACTCATTTTCTTAGGCACCCGTTTCCCAAGGAAACCGTTCCTCGGCAGGAAGCATGGGTTACAAAGCGTGTCCAGATGAACCACTGTGTCTTTTTGTTTCTAGATAACCAGCAAAAGCAAGGAGTCCCTATGGGAGTTCATCAAGAGCCTGCTGGACGCCTGGTCAGGATGGGTGGTGATGCTGCTCATTGGCCTGCTGGCGGGTATGTGGAGGGCACGCGGCGGACACGTGGAGGGGCAGGAGGTCCTCCTGGGCGGAGCCGGAGGTACCAAAACCCAAATCGACAACCGTCTGGGACGGTATCCCGAAAACGAAGCGATCCTCTCTTACCCGTCGAGGCTTTTCTTCCTTGAAATACCTAGGAGCAAAATACACGACCACACGTTTCACGTGACGCGCGCCATCAGTAAGGCAAGACCCCAAGGCGTGGGCCCGAGTGCCGTCACTGGAAAGCTGTAATTAGAGAGCTGGTAGCCGCTTCTGCACCGCACGGTCGTTCGTTGCCGTAGTGGATTTTATCGAAGGCACATTGTATGACAGAAAGTGTGGGAGCACTTTGATCTCTAAAAACCAAACCCCATAGGAGGGAGGTGTTTACGGATACTGGCAGGCCCTGCAACGAATTGTACACATCCTAAAGATACTCAGGATAATTCCGGCCCCCCGCGGGCTGTGGACTAGGCCCAGGGGAGATACCTGCAGGCCGACGTTGTTATGACCCTCAGGGACTCCGGGCCCTTCGTTTTATAATCCCGTCACCCTGCTGCCAGCGGGAGGTGTCCAGAGTGAAGGGATGAGTATCTGGAGGGGACAGCTGCCCTTTGAATGTCACAGGTACCAGCTCTCCGTGGAAATTGTTTCCTGAAACTTAGTTCCTTTTAGGAGGCTGTGAAGGTTAACGTCTGAGAATGAAATATCTGAGCACACTAAGAGATGCCCTTGATAAAAATCACCTGCCTGTAATATCGTCATAGTTGTGGTTATAGGATCGATCAGAGGATCACTAGAGTACAGGCCGAATGTAGTAAATGTTCTAAAAAAGAATCTTAAGGGGGCATAGATACACATTTTCCGATTACAGAGGATTTTGATTTCTGGGCATCCTTTCATTTATTCCATATTCAGTTGTGGGAGAGGCTTGGTTGCCAGGGAGGGGCTCCATTGGCCTTGGCCTGTCCTAAAGAGCCCAGACTAGTGTGGAAGGGGGGGCTCTTTCCCTCTGGTCACGGTGGCTGTCCATCCATTTCCCTAATTTTAGCCTCCCTTTCCCGGGGGCATCCCCTGTATAAAATGGCAGCAAGGCCGGCGGGGACTTTGATTTCATGGATATACGGTGTTTCGCCACCAGCTTGTTTGACTGCTTCCACGAAGACCTTTGAAAGTGGGCAGGGTAGGAATTTGCTGTGAATTTTGACGTCTTTATGTAGAATAGGTGTATGAAGCTGTATACTGTATCATTATCCTTGCCTTGTGGGAAGGACAAGTAAATAGAGGAAACGAGGAAATCCGGAATAGATACTCCAGCATCTTCCCAGGGCGCACAGCGCAGCATGGATTTATTGGCGAACGTAAGAGCCTGATTGGGCTCTCTTTAACCAATCTGACACTGCCCGGTTGGTTTCACTGCCAGCCCAATTTTTGTCAGTTGTTTCAGGAAGAATCACCTGGGGAATGAAAACAAAAATTCTGCTGCCTGGGCTTCAAGGAAATAGGATCCCTGGAGATGGTGCCCTAGCATTGGGTAAAGCCCCTCTCCTCTCTTTCTCCCAGCCCCCTCTACCTGCGATTCTAATGTGCAGCTGGGGCTGAAACCCCCCTGGCGAAGCGCGATCCCTTGGACACACCAGCAGACAGATCTAGGAGGAAGGCGAGAAGGGGATGATCCTGGCAGTGAAGGTGGCCTTGAAGGGAAAGTCAGCAAATTGTGTCCCGTTCACTTTTCCGTTCCCCCGTTGTTCTGACCGTGGGGGAGGACTCAGGGGTCCCACTGCCGGGCCTGGCCTCTCCTCAGCGGCGCCCTGGGCATCCTGTTTCAGCTCCCATTATGGGGAGGCCTGAGCAGCGTCGCCTCTACAGGGCGTTTATCAGGAGTCACCACTGGGTGTCGCTGCTGTTCCACCGAAGGAAGCTGAGCCGCACAGCGCGGGCCAGCCCGCCGAGTCCGCCCGGAAGGTTGGAGGAGGGATAAGGTGATCACAAATGAAAGAATAGTGACGAAATTCGGGGGGAATCCTTGGGTCTTGCCCTTGGGTATCTACTGGACCCCTCCCTCACCTTCATTAGGCCTTCGTTCAAGTGTCCTCTTCCCTTGAGGCATTCCCCGACCACCTTTCCTAAAAGTCCTCTCTCCCTCTCTCAGCCTTGCCCCAGTATGCGTGCGTGTGCGTGTAAAACCTTCATTAAGACATAATTCACATCTTGTACAATTCACCTTGTTAAAGCGTACACTCGAGTGGTTTTTAGCGTATGCAGAGTTGTAAAACTGTCACCGCTATTTTAGAACGTTTTCGTCAGCCCCCAGAAGACCTCCATACCCCTTAGCTATCAAGCCCCAGTGCCCCCAGCCTCCTCCCAGCCCTAGGAAGCCCCGGATCTACTTCCCGTGGCTATACGTTTGCCTCTCGCGGACATTTCACGCAGTGGGATCCTACCGTATGTGGTCCTGCGGTTGGTGTCCTTCACTGGGCATCACGTTTCAGGGTTCGCCCTGTCACGCGCGTCAGTGCTTCACCCTTTTTTGTTGCCAAATGCTGATCCATCGTGTGGATAGACCGCATTTTATTTCTCCATGCGGCAGTATGGGCGCGTGGGTCGTGTCCACTTTTCGACTGCTGAGAGGAGTGCTGCCGTGAACATTCGTGTGCGAGTCCTTGCACGGACTATGTTTTCCTTTCTCCCGGGTGGACACCTTGCAGATGGCTGTTTTCCAAAGTGGCTGCACCGTTGTAACGTGCTGGATTTTTCTCTCTAGCATGTCCCACCTGCCATCGGAGCCCCCGATTCACTTACTTCTTTTGTCCAGTGTCTTTCCCCCCATGATGTGCAGTTCCACGAAGGCAGGGACCTGAGTCTGCCTCGTTCACTGCCATATCCCCAGGGCGTGGACTAGGGACTGGTGCGAAGGAAGGAGTGAATGGCTGGACCGGGGTTTTCTGGTTTTCGTTCGTTTATTTATCGCACTCTGGATGTATAGTTCGCGCCGTGTCCCCAACACAGATACAACAATGGACAAGCCACTTGCGGACATAGAGCGGACACAGAGTCTGGACATCTGGCCGTGGCATGCAAACCACACAACAGGATCTCCACCCTCCCAGCCCCATTTATGGACTAGACACTATACACACACATACACTCATCACGCACACACACTCATGTTATCAGGATGTGACAGGTATGGTGATGGGGGAATGCCTGGGAGGTACGCCTAGCCCAGACCTAGGAAATCAGGGAAGGCTTCCCGAAGGAGGATGTAAATACTGACTCTGGAAGGTCAATAGGAGATTGGCGGGTGTGGGAAGGACAGTGCTGGCTGAGGTGGCGCAGAGAGGAGAGCCTGGTGTGCTCCATCCAGGAACATGGTGTGGGCAGTGTGGCGGTTAGCGATGGAGAGAGCTGAGGCTGGAAAGGTATGAGGGGCCAGCTGTTCGGGTCTGCTGCCTGCTAAGGATTCAGGCGTTCTCCTGAGAACAGGGGGCGGCTTTCGGTGTAACAGGAGAAGAGCAGGGAAGGGTGAGCCGTGTCGCAGGTGTGCGGACGCCTTCGGTGTTGATGCAGGTGGGGAGGTGGTATTGAGATAAAGATCTAGTAATAGTTTGCAAAATGTAGCGGCCTGAAAGTCTTCCCTGCCTCTGTAAAAGACTCTAGAATGGGTTATTCTGGAAGGAGACCCAAAGGTAGGCTTCCGCGGCCCACCGCACACTCTCTGTTATCTCACTCCCGTCGGAGTTCAAAGCAGTTATTTACTCAGATAGATCCACACGGTCCCTTATCCGTAATTTTAAAAATCCGGGAAAGCCCTAATAGGTGCGATCTTCCAAGTTTGGTTCCCATTTGGTGGCAAAACGGTACTTAAACGATGAGGCTGGTATAGTCATTATGCCTCCGTTTTCTCTGAATCGTCAGGTTGGCCTGAGACGGGTTAATAATGTGTGTGATCCCAGCCTCGTGCCCCAGAAGCCGCTGAGGGGGTTGCATCATTTACAGGGCACAGGTACCGTGTTTCTAGACTTTGGAAGGGGTGAATTCTGAAAGCTGCTTGGCCCCGGTGGCTTGTGGTGACCTAAGACCTGCCTGACCGTCATTCCTGCGGGATTTAAGGCACGCAGGCGGCACGGATCGTTGTCCTCTGCTCGTCACCGGCCTGGGCGCTGCTTGCCCACGCCGTAAGTGCTCAGGAGACCCGACGATCGATGAAAGAAACTTTCTCTACGTGTTCCTTCTGCTGCATGTTCGTCTCCTGGTCCGGCCGCGTCTCTGCGTTGGCCCCGGGCCCCGTGTTCTCCTGCGTCATCACAGGGCGACTCCTCTAAGGGGCTCTCGCTGCTTCTTCCAGGCACCTTGGCTGGGGTCATCGATCTCGCCGTCGACTGGATGACCGACTTGAAGGAGGGGGTCTGTCTGTCTGCCTTCTGGTACAGCCACGAGCAGTGCTGCTGGACGTCCAACGAGACCACTTTTGAGGACAGGGACAAGTGTCCCCTGTGGCAGAAATGGTCGGAGCTGCTGGTGAACCAGTCAGAGGTGCGTTTCTGGGGAGGGTCCTGGCTGGGAGCGGCCGCTGTTCCACGGGCGCTTGGGAACCTGGGCCTTCTGTGACTGTACTTTTACCTCCAAGTGTCTGTTCCGGCAGCCGTTGGTGCTCAATACCACCAGTGCGGCTTGGCTTTTCCCAGCTCTGATGTGCAAACCGAAGTTGGAAAAGCCTTCCGTACCGATTCGTGTGCATGGTATACGTAGGCGTTCGTAAAAGCCTTGTTATTTTTCTTAGCAGAGTGGTCTGTTGATCGTGCTGCAGAAATAGGGTTGCTTTTTATACCTTCTGATAAAAGAAGTTACCTTTTTTTTTTTTAACAATACCAGCTTCAGTGAGATATACTTCATCTCCCATATGGCTTGCCCATTGAAAGCGTGCAGCCCACTGGGTTTTAGAATATCCGCAGCGTTGTGCTGCATTAACCACAAAATAATTTCACAACATCTTCATCATCCCCAAGGAAACCCTGCACCCCTTAGCAGTCCCTCCCCATTCCTCCCAGCCCTCCAGTCAGAAGCAACCACTCCACTGACCTTTCCGTCTCTAAGTGGAATCGTACAATACGTGGACCTTCGTGTCCGACTTCCTTTGCTCGTATGAGGGTTTCAGGGCATCCGCCTCCTCGCCCGGTTTTGATTGCAGCCACCCTGGCGGGTGCGAAGTGCTATCTTGGTGGGGTTCAAGTTCTCGTCTTCCAGTGCGGTTCACGAGTGCATCGCAGAGGGTGCTTCTGGGCCTTCTCTGATGGGAGTGTCCCAGCACAGGGGACTTAGAGCTTCAGATCTGTATGCATGTGTCACTGACAGATTGGAAACCCAGGTCGGGGGGCGCTGGGTCGGCAAGATTCACGTTAGGGGTAACTCGGAGACGTTCAAGCTAGAACTATTTTTGGAAGATGGATGTGATTTATCCCTTTTCTCCCCCCCCAACCCCCTCCCACGCACTCCCCCCTCCCCTCCCCCCCCCATGTACTTGCCACAGCTGAAGCGATGTGGAATGCACTTGGCCATTTTGCTAAACCTCCTTCTCAGCGGAATTGAAAATTAATTCCTTCCAATCTGAGAGGTAGACAGGGATCTTGAAATCTCACACGTTCTCAGTGCTCTCCATGACGTCCAAAAATAAATTCTCTCCTTGGGTTGATGGGAGTGGGCAGGCGATATTGGCTGGACACCGTATTTTATTTCTTCTCTCCTCCTTGCAGTATGGTTTTTTTTGGGAAATATGGCCGTCTATCTTTTCATCCGTTTCTAAGATTTATGCTTTGATTCAAAGAATGACTGTTACCAAGAGTGAGAAGTTATTTTTGGTCTCAAAAAAGCACATTTTTAAGTGGGTGAAATGTATTCTTCGGTCCGATTTCTCTTGCCTCGGGTGTGAATATATGGGATTGTAAAGGCCAGAACGGTCTCCTGGAACGTGGTTTTGCATTTAATAGGCGCACATGCGGCCGTATCCGTGGCCTGACTCCTAGGTGACCTCGCTTTCCTTCGCCCCTCACTTGAGTGATCCAGATGGTGGCAAGCAGCTGAGGCCGAGAGAAGTGTCTCCACCCGGCCAACCAGGTCCTCAGCATCAAAGACCCCAGACCGTGTGTTTGGTTCAGAAAGCCAGCCTTCATTCATCAGATAATTTGGAATAAGTGGTTCAAGGAGTTATTCTGAAGGAGATGAACATGCATTTTTCCCTCTAAAAGCGCCTGGAGAGCGTGTCGCGGCGCACTTTGCTGGGCCCCACCTCGGGTGCGTGTGACTCGGCAGCCCCGGGGCGCGGCCCGAGAACCTGCGTCCCGCACGCGGGCTCAGGTGATGTGGATGCTGCGGGCCAGGGGACCACAGCCGGGTGGCTGCATCCTGCAACATCGGACAGAGCCTCCGGGGTCGCCAGGGCAGACTTCTGGGCGTCCCGCCTTCCCCTACCCGCGGCGGGCGAGGGGGAAGGCCCCGTGACCTTGGCGGTTCCCCGAGTGCTGAGGGTTTCGCCCCGCGGAAGGTGTGTGGGCACAGCTCCTGGACGAACGCCCGGTGCGGTGTTTGTGTGTACCTGCCGTAGCAATGGCAACAGCTGATAAAACCAACGCTGGCCTTTTTGTTGACACGGGACCGGATGGGAAGCTGGCCGATGCCTTCGAAGCTCCCGCTGTGCCCTCTGCACGGAGGGGGCGGGCGGGCGCGGCGCTCAGGTTGGTGACGGCTCATCTTTCTTTCTTGTTTTGTGTCTGTCGTCTAGGGCGCCAGTGCTTACATTCTGAATTACCTAATGTACATCCTGTGGGCATTGCTGTTTGCGTTTTTGGCCGTCTCCCTGGTGCGCGTGTTTGCACCATACGCCTGTGGCTCGGGTATACCAGAGGTGAGTGCTGGCTGGATTTCTTCTGTGCCGATAATAAGCCTGGCAAACACTTATGTAGCACCTAGGTGCCAAGCATATGATCTCTGTTAACTCATTTAGTCCTTATGGTGAGACGAGGAGGTAAGGTCTGCTATTTTGCCCTTGAGAGTTAAAGAAACTGAAGCACAGAGAGGTTAAGTAACTTGCCTGAGGTCACGAAGCTGGTTAGCAGCAAGTTGAACCCAGCTGTCTGGCTTAGGGATTTATGCTCTATATTCAGGATTTACGCTCCATTGCTTCTCAGATGATTAAATTCTTGTCTTTGCAAGCCAGGCATAACTCTCACAGCCTGTGGAATCGGAGTTAATTAACCACATACATAAGTGTGGCACTTCAGAAACTTGTAAGTGCACCTGTGACGTAATGTGAGCAAAGACAGCGATGGACGTTTGTTACCCAGAAAGTTCACTGATGAGTCAACTCTCTTGTGGGTCAACTCCCTTGCCCTGTTTTGCTCTTCTGGTGGCACGGTAATAGCGATCCTTAAAAAGCTTAATTCCACATTCAGCGCATGCACTGTGAACGCACCCTTGTGGGCTCAGAGATCTTACGTCTTTTTGCATTTTCGTGTAACCAAAGTGTAAGGGAAGTGACCTCATCGATCAGGAGGGATGCTTGAGATTAAACTTCCCACCTAGGAGGATCTGCTGGCTAGAATAATGAGAGTCGGGCTAATTCCCCAAAAGCCCAGTTGCTGAAAATTTTGGCCAGAAATAAGTTCACCAGTTCTTATGTTATCACTACCATCGATGCAGTTCCGTTTTCCTTCAGGCTGGTGCTTCGGCAACGCCCCTAGGTGGTGGGGATGGTGAGTTTAAAGATGTGACCGATGATGGCAACGGCCCCACGTTGGTCCCTGCTCCCCTGCGCCCACATTCTTTGCTGGTATTTGCCAGCACTGCCGCTGTTCCGGGCGGTTCACGGAAAGGGCTGGAGTAGTTGAGAGACTGCCGAAAGAAAAGCGCGACATCCTCCCGTTCCGGGAAAGAGAGAGAGAAGAAAAAGACCTGGTGCGTCATGTTGACTTTTTGACGGTTTGTATTAACACGTTACCGCAGGAACCTGAAAGGCAATCCAGTCGTGCTGCAGCGCGACACGGGCGTCCCTACAGCTCACGGGGCCGTGCGGAATCGCACGAGAGAAACCACAGCACTCGTGGGGAAGATGGCTCCAGGAGCACAACACGCAGAAACTCCGTCAGCGACACGTATAGAAAAGACAGAAACCCAGTCGAAACAGTAGCCCGGCTTACACGTGTTAAATGGTGAAGAAATCTGTACTCGCCACTGAGCGTGTGACCTGGTAGACGTTGGAGGCACGTGCCGCGTGTGTTTTGTGCGCTCCCGCCGCGTTTCTCCCAGCTGAAATTGTGCATAAACAGACGCGAAATTTGCATTATGCTCAAGTTCTTCCCTAATGCATGAGTCACGTTGGAACAAATTTGTGTTTTCAAAATGAGCGCTGTGACCGAACCGACTGTGTTGTATTTGGTGTCTAAGAGCTGACGCACCTCAGATGACAGAAGGAGCAGACTGGTGTTGGCCTCTCAGTTTTATGATCCCACTGCCCGATGGTAGGCTGTTTGTTTTTTTGTTTTGTTTTTTGTTTTTTTTTTTTTGACCCAAGTCGCCTTTCCAAAATGAGCAGGTGGCCAACGGGGAATTGGAAAATTTCAGGCGGCAACAACCGGGGACATGTGGCTCAGCTTGCGAACTTGTAGACAGACAGGGGGCTTGGAGGTGAGTTCTGTCTGTGAGGGGCCGCCTGCACTTGGTCTTGTCCAAAGCGGGCATCTATTTGTGACAGCTGAACCGGAAAGGAGTTAAGTCCTGAGTCGGGTATCACGTTTCCTATGTGGCAAACGTGCAAGGCACACGCTGGTGTGGATGCAACGCAGAAAGGCAGTGTCGAGTGAAGAAAGGGGCAGTAGAATATCTGAAGTGTGATTCTATTTCTGCAAAGTCCGCAAACGGCCACAACGGAGCCGCACCCTGTTTAGTGACCCACACGTACGCGGATGGTATAAAGGAAGGCAAGGAAACGATCGATTGGGCTCGGGAAGGAGGAAGGTTCCACCGAGGGAACAAACACGGGGCTTTCCTGGGTACCCATTCTTCTATCTGAAATGCGGGTACGTGGGTGCTTGTTTTATTAATATGCTTTTGAGTCATATGTAACATGTAACAGATTGGTTTCTCAATTTATGAAAGAGCTCACAATGATCTGTGAAAGTACCACGAAGCCAAGGGCGGCTGTCTAATGAAGTTTCGGTCACCATGACTCAGTAGTAGCAAAATTTTCACTGTTATCACACCAGGGCTTGAAATTCCTAACCTCGGGGTGCAGTACCTACTCCAGCTCTTGGAGGAAAGGGGCAGAGGAGAAAGGAAATGTAAATGGTTCATGCTGGAAAAGAACCTCCTAGTCAAGACCCAAGTGACTACATAAACTGACTTCACTCACAGTGAGATACAAGGCTACGCGCCCTCATTTTAGCAAAGAGGCTAACTGCTCAGAATGGACATTCCTTTGGAAACCTTTTTTGCAATGCAAATGTAGAGAACATTTATTTTGTGTAACACGTGCTCTTGTATAAGGCACATTCAAAAGTGCACACTAGTTCTTGGGGTTCCGGTGTCCCTCCTCTGCCTGCTTTGTCCGTAGAACCACCGTTGACTCCGGAAGAAATCATGTCGTTTTAAAAGTTGCTTTGAATTGATGTTTCAGCCCATTGCAAAATGCGAACGCGCTCACCAACGTTCATTTACCAGAAAGGTTTTACAGTCAACACCGGCAAGTCTCAGAACCACTGCAATACATCTCGTTAAAGCCCCACTGGATTCGGTCTCTATTAATTCATATTAAGCAAGTGATTACCTTTTGGCATTTACTGGGAATGAATTTGCTTTCTTTAGTTCCTAATTTGATCGTGACAATTTTATAAAATCATTTTAGAGAATTACAAAATACCTATTACGTTGTTCAATTCACCGCATGTCACGGCTGGCGGAGGCTCGGGTAATTTAGATGCTTGTAATTTTCTAAATGGTGTTACACTCTTAAACTGTACCCTAGGGTCCAAATCGACATTAACTAACTGACAAAAAATTATGGATAATTTTATTCGAGGCAACACAAAAGGGCAGGACTGCGGCAGGCATAATAAAACATCCCTTAAATAAAGGGATCTGGGATCCCCTGGGCGCGGGCTCACACAGGCCGACCACCACTAGTTAAAGACCACCTTAACCACCGCTAGTCTCTCTGCCATTAGTGAAAGGCTAGTTCAAGAAACACTGTCTGATGGTATCGCCAGAACACCCCACTTGTGCTTTTTCGGGTGCGTGCTTGCACGCTCGCTCGCTCGGTCTGTCTCCGTGAATTAAGTGTTCCGTTCGTCCACCTTGAAAATTTTGAGGATTAGCTCACTTCGCACCCCCCCCCCCCATCGCCAAAGGTGACGTGGTGCCAGAGAATGTTTGGGGACCATCCCTTGAATACGGAGAAATGGGCTGCATTTTTGAATCACCCGGGGAGGCTGTAAAAATCCCCAGGCCCAGAATATACCGCAGACCAACTGCATCAAATCTCCACGGGGAGAGCCGGTCCTCACTGGTTTCGAGCGCCAAGCTCAAGAAGGACTGTAATAGCTATTTGAGAAATTAATTTCTTGGCATACCAATGTCCACCAGGAGGCACTTGGAAGATATGCCAATATCCTGACACTGACAAGAGATAACATTGTCCCGTTACGTATTGATGCGATGGGAAAAACAGAAATTGACCATGGATGTCCTTGGCTGACTCACTTATTGCAGACTTGTGAATTGCCAACTCAGACAGTAAACATTCACTCCATTTCAGCCAGTTGTAGGAGAAGTTGAAGGTAAAAAATTACTTACCCATTGGTGATGCTTCTGGATCCAAAGAATAGGGATTTGGGGTGAGGAGGACTCCAATATATGAAATTAATCACTGAGATTGGCACCCAGTTGAATTCTAAAAGCGTAAGGCAAACCGCACCTTTAGCAGGAAAGCCATTATTTGGCTTTTATTTGGCCTTTTAAAATGCGGTAGATCTGAAAAAGGAGCAAGATGACTCTACCTGTAGTCCCAGAGTCCTTTTCAGTATGAGGGGGCAGGATTCTATGGAAGGCAAGGAGTCACTCTGAATGTAGTCACCATTACGTCCCCTGGAGACGCGTTATTAGAATGTTGAGCATCATCTTTTTCTGACATCGTATTAAGAATATTTTCAAACCTTCAGAAAAGTTGAAATAATTGGGCAGTAAACCCCCCCCATGCCCCTGGCCTGCTGCAGGGGTTAGCAGACTTTTCCAGTAAAAGGGCACGGGATCCGTATTTTAGGCTTTGTGAACCGAGAGGGAAAATCTAGCAACGGTTGTCAGTAAAAGGTTAGTAGTCTGGTTTACACATTCCATTTAAAAATGTTAAAGCACTCTGAGTTCGTGGGTCATACAAAAATAGTGCACTGGATGTAGCCAATGGGCCGCAGTTTGCAGACCCCGACCTATGGTTCAGTTGCCATTTTGTTCTATTTGCTTTGTCACACAGTTAGCCAGCTTTCTGTCTCTTTATCTTGGATGTCCCTCAATAATAAAAGATTAAGAGTTAAAATCGATAGCTACACGTCTCTCTTCAACACAACGGAGGATAACGTGAACAGGGTTAAAATGCCGTAAAGAAAATGAGACCCTGATAATCGCTCCTTCAGTTCTCGTTATGGTCTCTTATTACTTTAGAAAGTCTCCAGATTTGTTACGCGTTGAATGGTTTCAAGTTATCATTAATAAAAAAAAATTATATACTATTACAAATTCTGTTAATATGAAATCCGAGCCAAATCCAGGACGAAAGTAGCCTGTCCTTGGTATGATCGCGTGAATCTAGTGGGGGGCAGGGGGGACTTGTCACTTTCCTCGCTGTGGCATTGAAGCGGCTCATTCCACCTCGTTCTCTGTGCTCTGTTTCAGATAAAGACCATTTTGAGCGGCTTCATCATCAGGGGCTACTTGGGGAAGTGGACCCTGCTGATCAAGACTGTCACCCTGGTGCTGGTGGTGTCCTCGGGCCTGAGCCTCGGGAAAGAAGGGCCGCTGGTGCACGTGGCCTGTTGCTGTGGAAACTTCTTCAGCAGCCTTTTCTCCAAGTACAGCAAGAACGAGGGCAAGAGGCGCGAGGTGAGCAGGCTCCCCCCGACCCCCGTCCACGGTGACAGCCTCTTCCGGAGGTCCCGGCCCCGTGTCCCCTGCGCGCGCGTGTTTGCACGAGAGGTCTCGGGGCCTACGTGGCGCTCTTTGCCTTACAGGTGCTCTCGGCTGCCGCCGCTGCTGGAGTTTCCGTTGCCTTTGGGGCTCCAATAGGAGGTGTGCTTTTCAGCCTCGAGGAGGTGAGACGGGGCGGGATTTGTGGCCTGAGAGGTCAGGGGCGCGGAGGGCCGGCACGGCAGTCGGCTCTCAGGGCTGTGTTCCAAGGGGTATTGACCGCAGCTCATTAAGAAGCCCCAGTTCTTGCCGTTAAATACCTGTTTTCAAGTATTAATTTCAGAAATTGCCGGTGTAATTTTTTTTGTTTGAAGTTGGCAGTCTTTCTCATAGCCAACCTAGTGGGGCATTTCTGGTTGTGGCAAGCCGAATGGATCTATTCCAGGGGTCAGCCAATGTTCTGTGCAAAGGGCCAGAGAGTGACTGTTCTAGGCTTTGGGGGGTCTTACAGTCCCGGTTGGAACCTGTCAGCTTTGTCATTGTAGCGGGGAAGCGGCTGCAGACAGCACTCACGTGAATGGGCATGGCCGCCTTCCAGTAAAACTTGCCTTATGGATGCCGGAGTGTGGATTTTATATGATTTTCACGTGTCACAAAATACTGTTTTTCCTTTTGAATATTTCAGATATCACAAGATGGTTCTCCCCCCTCCCCACCCCCCAACCCCCGCAAGCATTTAAAAATGTAAAAACCATTCTTAACTCCTGTGTCCTACAAGTACATTTGCTGGGCCAGGGTTTTCCAACCGTCGACCTGTTCTGCTGTCTGTAGAGTCAAATCCGGGGCTTTATGTGCCTTTAGGAGGGTCTTGGTGACATAAACAGAAGTATAATGAAATATTTCCATTCCTCGTAAAAAATAGCTCAAACACATCGTGACCAGCATCGATTCCACTTTAGACACGCAGTCCTTTAAATACCTCCGATGATGCATCTTGGTCCTAATTGAACCTAGTTTGAGGAAGCGAGTACTGCCCATCTTTGGTCTGGGTGTGACCGTGACACTAAGCGCCAGCGGGTGGCTGCGGGTCGGAGGCTGGGGCTTTGCGCAGCCCTTTCTTCAGCCGGTCTCTAACTCTCTGCTTGTCCGTCCCAGGTCAGTTACTACTTTCCCCTGAAGACCTTGTGGAGGTCCTTTTTCGCGGCCCTGGTGGCGGCCTTCACGCTGCGATCCATCAATCCCTTTGGGAACAGCCGCCTTGTTCTCTTTTACGTGGAGTATCACACGCCCTGGTACATGGCCGAGCTCTTCCCCTTCATCCTGCTCGGGGTCTTTGGGGGCTTGTGGGGAACGCTCTTCATCCGCGGCAACATCGCCTGGTGCAGGAGGCGCAAGACCACCAAGCTGGGCAAGTACCCGGTGCTGGAGGTCATCGTGGTGACCGCCGTCACCGCCATCATCGCCTACCCGAACCCGTACACGCGCCGGAGCACGAGCGAGCTCATTTCCGAGCTGTTCAATGACTGCGGGGCCCTCGAGTCCTCCCAGCTGTGTGACTACATCAACGACCCGAACATGACGCGGCCCGTGGACGACATCCCGGACCGGCCGGCCGGGGTGGGGGTTTACACAGCCATGTGGCAGCTGGCCCTGGCACTGGTCTTCAAAATCGTCATTACCATCTTTACCTTCGGCATGAAGGTGAGTGAACGGGGGAAGGAAGATGTGGGGGCACCTCCCGTCCTTCTGGGGATAGCGCCCTGCTCGCCAAAATGAATTCAGGATGGGGGCGCCTGGGGGGCTCAGTCGGTTAAGGGTCCAACTCTGGATTGTGGCTCAGGTCACAATCTCACCGTTCCTGAGTTCGAGCTCCACACTGACGGCGCAGAGCCTGCTTGGGATCCTCCCTCTCCCTCTCTCTCTCTCTCTCTCTGCCCCTCCCCCACTTGTGCATGCCCTCTCGTACTCTCTCTCTCTCAAAGTACATAAATAAAGTTCAGAAAAAAAAACAAAAAAAAAAATCGTGATGGGAAGGGAAAGGGGAACCGACCTTTATCAACCATTCTCTTGTGCCGGGCACTTGACATTCTTTTAATCCATAAGAAGCAATGCTTTTGATAAACCAGCCTGTGAAATAGAGATTTTTTTTTTTTTTTAAATTTTTTTTCAACGTTTATTTATTTTTGGGACAGAGAGAGACAGAGCATGAACGGGGGAGGGGCAGAGAGAGAGGGAGACACAGAATCGGAAACAGGCTCCAGGCTCCGAGCCACCAGCCCAGAGCCTGACGCGGGGCTCGAACTCACGGACCGTGAGATCGTGACCTGGCTGAAGTCGGACGCTTAACCGACTGCGCCACCCAGGCGCCCCAGAGATTTTAATCCCTTTACAAGTGAAGGAGCTAAGGCTCAGAGTATGTCGTTCATACGGAGATGTGGACAGCTCGAGGAATTTTCATAAAACGCACGCTTGTGTCATGAGCACCCAGGACCAGAAGCCAAACGTTTCGAACCCTGCAGAGCCCCTGTAGTGTTCATTACTGTTGCTTTCTGTGTGGGACTTTCAGGATTTGTTTCTTTTTACAGAGTCTAAGAAACTGGGTACTTTAGTGTGTAGTGGTCAAATGCGAACCTGAATTTTTGCCTTAAGAACAAGGCTGGGTGGACTTTATTAAACGGCCAACTCTCTCTGATGCATCGGCTCCTAGCAAATGGATTATTTGCGTGTCTGAGAAAGACGTTTGCGGCCTCTTCCGGTGCCTGCTGGGAGAAGTCTCCTTGGCAGTTACGGGGAGTTAAATGCCTAGGGATCAGGGGCATCTCAGAAAGGAAGTTTCTTCAGGAACATCCCAAACTCTAGAAATCGTACTCGAGGATCCAGACTTACCTGGTGTGTGGGAGGGAGCATCAGGGCGACTCCCGGTCGGGATTGCCAAGCACGCGACGTCTCCGCGAACACGGAGTCAGGCGTGTTCTGTTGCGCGCGTCTGATCACGCGATAAAACGCGTTTCCACACGGCAAACGTGAAGCACGCTACCACCGACATCTCCCAGTTTACTGCCAGTTTACGTAGTCCGTTTCTTTGCTGCCTTTCACCTGGCTCGGCCCGTGAAAAGCTTCGCAAGGCGCAGGGCAGCTGCTCCGAGCTGCTTTGTGTGACCTGCGAAGGGCCGCGCGCCCTTCTTTTCCATTCTCACGCTGGGGCTTGACATTTCATTTCAAAAGCTAATCTGAATGGCGCGCAAGGAGAGAGAGAAAGTGGGGAGTATCTCAAGCGGCCGATGCTCACTTGGAATGTCATTTGCAGCGGGGCTTGTCGTTCTTTAACGCGCAGCGGGGGGACCGGGCCCGCTTCCCAGGGAGAGGAGACGCAAGTGTGAAAGTGCGTCCTGTGCAAGTCGCGGTAGCTGGGCCTGACTCAGCGGGTGAAATCCCTCGTCCCGCCTTTTGCCAGCTGAGCCCCGTTGGGAAGCGTTGCGCCTCCTCTGGAGACCGAGGCGGAACGCAAGCTTGTTGAGGGGGGCGGCGCTCGCTGGGAGTGGGGTGTGGACACGCGGACTCCTCCACTCACGCTTCCTTTCCCTGTCCCCCCCCTCCCCGGAGATCCCGTCGGGTCTCTTCATCCCCAGCATGGCTGTGGGCGCCATGGCGGGCAGGATGGTGGGAATCGGCGTGGAGCAGCTGGCTTACCATCACCACGACTGGATCGTCTTCAGGAACTGGTGCAGGCCCGGAGCCGACTGCGTCACCCCCGGACTTTACGCAATGGTGGGAGCCGCCGCCTGCCTAGGTACGGCCCCCGGGGGGATGGTGCGGGCCGCACGGGGCGCACGGGCCGCTGTGGCTCCGGGCACCGGCGAGAAGGAAGGCAGGGGCTCGAGTGCCGGCGTTCCCAGGACGGGCAAGCTCGCGTTGCCGTCACAAGGAAAGCCCTAAGTCTCCTTGGCTTAGCGCACCAAGGCGTGTATCTCGCTCGTGACGTGCGGTCGACTCTTGTATACTGTGCACGAGTATCCTTTCCTTTCCGTGGTCTACTTAGTGCCACGTTTTGGCGTTTTTATGCTCTCGGTTAATGATCCTGCTGTTTTAAGTGGCCTCCGGCCACAGTGCTGTCCGGTGACCCGAAGCACAGGAAGGCTGGGACGTGGCCTGCAGAGAAAATAGGGGTGTGGAGAACTCCCTTCGGGCACGAGTTACGGTGCTCTTGGCTGGGAGTTCAGTGTTAACGAGTCATCTGCACGTCCTAGATGAGGTGTCTTTAAACAGAAATGCACATAAAATAAGGTTCGGTGTTGATTGGTTCACAAAAATGTTGTGACCAGAAACTCGCAGAAACCTAACCTTACGTTTCCCGTAGGGCAGTGATTGAGTGTTTGCTCATACGGTGTTCGTGGCAACTTCATACATCATAGCCACCGGGAACAGTGAGAATCAACTCTGTGTGTGTGTGTGTGTGTGAGTGTGTGAGATGTGACTTATTAGAGGGCTTTTCTCCACTCCGTCATGCAGGGCCAGGGTGATGGAGTCTCCACCTGGCAGCTGTACCATCTAGAAGAGTGGTTTTCGCCTGGGGGCACCTGTGCCTCTCAGGAGCACTGGACAACGGAGGAGTCCTTTCCGGTTGTCACACCTACGGGGGTGGTGCTACTAGCATCTAGTGGGCGGTGGCCAGGGGTGCTGCTAAACATTCCGGAGTACACGGTGCAGCCCCCACATCAAAGAAAGATCCAGCCCCAAGCGTTCCTAGTGCTGAGCTCGAGAAAGCCCAGTGTAAGCTCATTGGGTGATCGGTAGGAGTTGGTATGGAGTCTCCTTTTAAATACCGAGGGACACAGAGTTGGGTCCCTCTCCTGTCTGCAGCTCCTACGAATCTCTACAGTTTTCTAGCTCGTGGGGTTCTGGAAGAGAGCCACATTTGCTGTGTCAGAAACCTGCATAGCCCACATAGGATCCCCTTCCCAAAGAGCCAGGCACGTGGTCTTGGGTAGACAGACAACCCTGTTGTCCCTCACTGAAGAAAAGCCCTCCCCTCCCCCCCCCCCCCCGTCAGAAGTGACTTACGGCTCCCTGAGGGAAGGCCGCATTTGACAGCCTGGCCTCCGTTGCAGAGGCCCGCCATGGGCAACCTGGACGACCGTCTCTTCAGAATAGGTGTCGGGAGCATTTATAGCCAGCTCGTCCGTTTCCATAGTTCACGCCCTCGTGAGGGCCCGGAGATGGGCTTTCAGAACTGTACTCTCTTCGGTTGCAGGCGGGGTTACCAGGATGACGGTGTCGTTGGTGGTCATCATGTTTGAATTAACGGGTGGCCTAGAGTACATTGTGCCCTTGATGGCGGCAGCCGTGACCAGCAAGTGGGTGGCCGATGCCTTTGGGAAAGAAGGCATCTATGAGGCTCATATCCACTTAAACGGGTACCCGTTTCTGGACGTGAAGGATGAGTTCACCCATCGCACGCTGGCCACCGACGTCATGCGGCCACGGCGCGGAGAGCCACCCCTGTCCGTGCTCACCCAGGACAGCATGACCGTGGAGGACGTGGAGACGCTCATCAAGGAGACCGACTACAACGGCTTCCCGGTGGTGGTCTCCAGGGACTCCGAGCGCCTCATCGGATTTGCCCAGAGGAGGGAGCTGATTCTTGCAATAAGTGAGTAAAGAGAGGGGATGTACTCAGAGGGGAACGGTAGCCTCTGTAGCCCCTGAATTCTCAAAGGAGGTAGAGTGCAGAGGCCAGAGGGCTCGAAGCCAGGGGCTCTGCGCATTTCGCATTCACATCCCCTGGGCATCTGGTGGAAATGCAGATTCCGATTCAGTAGATTTCGGGTGGGGCCCAAGACTCTGCGTATGTATTTTTTTAATTTGAGAGAGAGAGAGAGTGTGCGATCGGGGGAGAGGGGCAGAGGGAGAGAGAGAGAGTGAGGATCCCAGGCAGGCCTCATGCTCAGCACAGAGCCCGATGTGGGCGTGACCTGAGCCGAAATCGAGGGGCGGACGCCCGAGTGACTGAGCCACCCAGGCTCCTGGTTAATGGTGATGCTGCTGGTCCTCAGGTCCTACTGGCAGGGACGACGCCTAGGGAGAGACGTGCTTGGCTGGAAAATGAGCGCCGCGTTTGCACGCAGCCGAGGGGCCCACTGCTGCTAGGTGGCTGGCTGCGGCTGCGGCCGCCGCCTCTTTTAGGGAGTTGTCAGGTAGAGCTGGCGAGGATTGAGGTGTGAGAGCCCGGCCCGGCCCCGGGCAAGCTGGTCTGGGACACAGGCTTTCAGGCGGGCTTACCGACTTCTGTGGTGAGTTCTTTGTCTCAGACGCCTCCCCCCGCCCCACCGCCGGGCACCACGCAAGCCCTTCACTTTGCTTGGTGGCATTATGTCCCGTCCCGTTAGTTCGAGACCCTCGTGGGTCAGTTCCCCGTGGTGCTCTTCCTCCCTGTGCGCTAAGTGAACTCTGCTGGGCTGAGGGGCAGGCTGTCGTGTTGGGAGAGGAGTGAGTGGATGACCGGGGTCGGGGTGGGGGGGGGTGGTGCCAGAGACCCACAGGTCCGAGAAGCAAGCCTGCGGGCACGTCAGCCTAGGGGTGCCTGCATGGAAAGGGGGGCAGGAGGTAGAAGGATTCCCAAGAGAAAGGTCTGGGTGTGAGGCACGTGGAGACCTAAGAAGGAGGACAGTGAGCTCGGAGGCCCCCTCGGGCTGGGGTCCCACCCGTGGCATGTGGCCAGTACAAGTGCCGTCTGGCTCAGCACGCCTGCTCCCATGATCTGCTCCTGGTTCCGGCAGCCCACGGTGGGCCCGAGGCACGGCCCCTGTGGACACTTGATGACTTTACCACGTACCCTGTCTTCCAGCGTACCTAAGTTCGCCAGGGGGACTGGCGCGGTCGGTCGGGTTGCAGAACGCCTACTGGGAACACACCTCCACCAGATGACCATTTGCTTTTCCCTGCCCTTGGTTAACTATCTCTGCGGCTCCTTTTGAGTTTCCAAAATCTCTTTGTGATGTTAAATAGCTTTTTAAAATATCTTTAGGAGCGCCTGGGTGGCCCTGTGGGTTAAGTCAGACTTCAGCTCAGGTCGTGATCTCAGGGTTCGGGGTCGTGAGTTCGAGTTCCGCATCGGAGTCTGCACTGAGGGCACAGAGCCTGCTTCGGATTCTCTCTCTGCCTCTCCTCCACGTGCACGCGTGTCTTCTCTCTCTCTCAAAAATAAATAAACATTAAAAAAATAGCTTTAAGGTATCTTCGCCAAAGGCTTTATAAAAATAAGTTTAGATAAGCCGTGTCCTTTAATTTGTGCTTACGTGCTCAGTGATGCTTCTCTTTATTATAGGTCCTGTCGCTTAACAGGTAGGTGCCTTTGGGCGTAAATATTGCCTTATAGATAACGGGATCTGTTTTAAGCTGTATAAGTAGGGTAGGGTTTGTTTTAAAATAATGTAATCAGCAGCCTTTAAAAATCCATTCAGTCCCTAAAATCTTTTAAGCAAAGGTTGAAATTTAAAAACTAAAGTAATAAATGTCACCGGCTCCATTACCTATTGTGTAGCTCCAGGCACACCTGCTAAGAGACAGCTTACTAATTTCGCTGAAAGCCATTACCGTAATCAAGTGGGAAGCAGTAATTGTCATCAACCGGTTAGAGAAGAAATTTAAGCTTGCCGACGGAGCGCTCTCTTAGAAGCTATGTTTGGAATGTCTGAAGAGGCAACACGCCGGGTAAATAATACCTGTATGCTTTCAATCAGACCGATAATAGTATAGAAGCTGCTGTTTACATGGTTTGTGGAAAGGCGAGGAGTGTTTCGCTCTGAGCAATCAGAAAAACTGTTTTCCTGATCTGTGGAAACAGAGGAGTCCCTGTACTCGGGTGGACAAATATGTGACCGGTATTTGCAGAATTATGTGACCTTCCATGAAGATAGAAGTATGACTTTAGCATTTCGCTAGTGACTGTCTCATGCCAGTTTCATTTGCAGGGGAATCAGCAGAGATTCTAGACAGGTAGATCCCAGACAGCCTGTGTAAGAACGCTAACTGAGGCGGATGAGGATTTTTCTTACGTATCCTGTTAAAATCATAGCAGCTGCTCACACGAAGCTGAAAACGTTTTGTTATTTTCAAACATCTCTGGAATGCCGAACCATAGCCGTCGTCCTTGTTAAAAGAGCGATTCGTTAGCCCCGCGTAGGACACATGGCCCACTTCCCCCATCACATACTGACACACGGGGCCGTGTGTGACCCTCGTTCAAATTCCCAGTAAATGGGACTTTGCCTTTCAGTGCCATTTGCAAATATGAGGCTCTTTCTGTGCTCAGCAGGGCTCAGACTCTTCTAGTCTTGAATTCTGCAATTAGGTGAGGACGGGTTCAGAGAGGACTCAGCGGGAAGCCGCAAAGATGATTAAAGGGATGGAAAGTTGGAGTCACAGGCAAGAGTTAAGGGAATGCTCCTTTTTTTCATCTGGTGGATGATTTAATGATGATTCTCTAGCATGTGGAAGATGCTTACTTACAGAAAGGGATCTACGGCCAGAACTGAACAAAGTGTCAGATCTGTTGGAAGGGCTATTTAGGGATAAAGCGGTTTCTTCCTGGGAGGGCCGTTGATGATTGGAATAGGCCACGGAGAGCGGCGGTATCATCTGCTTTCTGCTGGGCTTAACACACATGCACAGAGGGACTTCTCCATGCCGCGGCAAACTGCAACTTATCATAACATCCTCTGCTTTTTCTTCGAGATGGTTTTTTTGCAATCCCATCTTTGTACTGGCCACCATTCCGGTTGCTTTCAGTTTTCCATTTTAACCTTTCGAGTTAATTACATCTGTCATATGGGAGCATTTTTGATGGACGGGATGGTCGAGTATTATCTCTCTAAAAACATGTCACTCTAAAGTAGAGCTTCTCAACCTTAACACCACTGACATCTGGAGCTGGATCGTTCTTTTGTGTGAGGGCTCGTCCTGGGCACCGAGTGACGTTTAGCAGCACCCTTGGTCTCCCATCACTGGGTGCTAGTAGCAACACCATCCCCCAGTTATGAGGACCAAAAATGTCTCCAGATATTTCCAAACGTCCCCTAAGGGTGGGGGCAGCATTGCTCCCCGTTGAGAACCGTTGCCGTGGAGCCATGATAATAGCCTACTGAACATAAGATTATTTCCAGTCTTAAAATTTCTTGGTCTGTCATAGTTTGTGAAATTTACTTTACCAGCACCCTATTTTTTATTTTTTATTTTTTTTAAATGTACCTCCAAGTTAGTTAGCATATAGTGCAGTAATGAGTTCAGGAGCAGAATCCAGGGGCTCATCCCCGACGTATAACTCCCAGTGCTGATCCCAACAAGCTTTCTCCTCAGTGCCCCTCATCTATTTAGTCCATCCTCCCACCCACAACCCCTCCAGCAACCCTCAGTGTGTTCTCTATATTTAAACGTCTCTCATGGGGGCGCCGGGGTGGCTCAGTCAGTGAAGCGTCCGACTTAGGCTCAGGTCAGGATCTCACGGTTTGTGGGTTCGAGCCCCACATTGCGCTCTGTGCCGACAGCTCAGAGCCCGGAGCCCGCTTCGGATTCTGTGTCTGCCTCTCTCTCTGCCCCTCCCCCACTTGTGCTCTGTGTGTGTCTCTCTCTCTTTCAAAAATAAACATTAAAAAAGTAAAAAATAAAAGTCTCTTATGTCTTGTCCCCCTCCCTGTTTTTATATTATTTTTGCTTCCCTTCCCGTATGTTCATCTGTTTGGTATCTTGAATTCCACATGATACTTTACCAGCACTCTTATCTGTACTTGGCATTGTCATGGTATTGTCTGCTAGAAAATGGAATGTCAAGTTGAATAGCCTTAGCAAGTACTCACAAAACGTACCTCATTTTTCAGGAGCGGTGGTCGCTGACACTAGTTCTGGTAGAATATATAACAAATCTTCTTTATTAAGAACAGTTTAAGTGGTCTTTGAAACAACTAAAAATGGAGTTTATTACATTTTTATGTTTTTATTAAAAATTTTTTTTTCAACGTTTATTTTGTTATTTTTGGGATAGAGAGAGACAGAGCATGAACGGGGGAGGGGCAGAGAGAGAGGGAGACACAGAATCGGAAACAAGCTCCAGGCTCTGAGCCATCAGCCCAGAGCCCGACGCGGGGCTCGAACTCACGGACCGCGAGATCGTGACCTGGCTGAAGTCGGACGCTTAACCGACTGCGCCACCCAGGCGCCCCTTTTTTTATTAAAATTTTTTTAATGTTTATTTATTTTTGAGAGAGAGACAGAGCACGAGCAGGGGAGGGGCAGAGAGAGAGGGAGACACAGAATCCGAAACAGGCTCCAGGCTCCCAGCTGTCAGCACAGAGCCCGACGCCGGGCTCGAACTCCCGAACCGTGAGATCATGACCCGAGCCCAAGTCAGATGCTCAACCGACTGAGCCGCCCAGATGCCTCTATTACATTTTTATTTTTAAAAGTAATACATACTCATAGAATATTGGGGAAATCAGAAGTAAAAGGGGGAAAAAAAAGATACCCACTTTCTCAAGACCATGGAAAGCCATGGTTAATAATGTTTAGTGCATTTCCTTCTTGTCTTTTAGGTCTTTTACATATGTAAGCCTGGGGCTTTTTTTGCTTGGTTTGGTTTTGCTTTGTTTTTTTCGACACGAGTCTTCATGGCTCCCTGGGGTCTGGGAGTCTACACTCTTGGTAGCAGGGAATCATCCCCTGGGCGGGAAGTTGGTTTAAGCTTTCCCACGGGGACTATTTCTTGTGCACGCGCCATGTGCTGGAACAGCTCTGGGAGCCGGCAGGACGGGGATGGCAGTAGCCAGGCTGTGCCCCCTGTGAGCGCACAACATGAAGTTTGTTGTAGGCATCTCGGTGACCGGTGAAGATTTCTTATCTGAGCCAGGAGATGGCTCCCCCCAGCAGAACGACGCAAAAAGCTTTCTTGCTGGTTCTTCTGTTACTGGCCGGAGCACCCCCGCCCCCAAAGTCTGAGCATTGAGGTAAGTCCCGATAACAGAATTCCAGAGTGGCCTGACAGACCCTTCCGGAGAGAGCGGCAGTCGCCACTCTTGGAGTGACAGGGAGCATAGCTCACGTCTCCGGCTCGGACGCCGGCCGGCGCCTTTGATTCTCGTTCGTGGGCTTTCCTTCGCAGCACCCCCTACGTGGGATGGGCTGGGTTCTACATGGCGGGCGGACCAGCGTCCGCCAGACACTTAGGAGACCTACTCACTCATTCATTCGCTTAGCGATGCGTGCGTTGGGCGGATACCTGTTTTGTGCCTGCTGGATACCAGGCATTGTCCAGGCACTGGGAATGTACTGGTGAGCCAGAAATCACTGAACTAGCTGCTATTAGAATCAGGGCTTCTAACCCGATCGGGAGATTCAGAGGAAATCTATAGGGTGGGTATTCATTTCAACAAGTAGACTGGACAGCTCACGAAGTCGTATTGGGTTTTTACAAGGGGTTCAGCGAATCACGTGTTCAGTTCTCGACTGAGGTTTGTGGCTTGATCCAGTCCTGAGAAGGACCCATCCTCGACCCAGTCAACCTGACTGTTGGAGTCGATGGCATTCTTGTCACGTGGGCCTTTCAGAGACTTGGTCGGTCTGTGAAAGTGAGCCCGAGTCTGCTGACCGTTGTATCCTCACCTTAGTGCCTCCGGCCGGAACCATCTTGATGGAGGAGAGAAAGGTGCAGTGTGCGTGATGTGACATCATGTGCCGGCATTTGCCCAGGGGGCCCTCTGTTCCTCTTTTAAACAGAGACCCCTTTTCAAACTCAGCCTGACCCCGAATGCTGCCAGTTTTCCATTAGAGTACTATTGCAATAAATGGCCTGAGAGCAGGCAGTTAGAATTTTATTTTTCAAAGAACAATATAGGTGAATAGTAGTCTTTGAGAAGGCAAGAAATGTATTATCGAAACCAGGATCCATTTTAAGGCAGGCCTCACACTACATTTTTCCTAACCTTTTCCCATGAACCAAGAGAAAGATTAAAATTCCAACAGAAGGAAAATCGCCTTGGAGAAATATCTTGAGACCGATGGATTTATTTCATGTGTGACTTAAAATAGCCTGGGCTTCTAGTACTGCAGAAAGCTGTGTTTCTAATGAGTTCCTGTTGCCCTGCTTTTCCTCAGCTGGCTTTTGCGCGGCCTTGCCTACAGATAGAAAGAGGCTAATTGTTACCATCACAGTGTCGCTGTCTTTCTTTGAGGAATCCCCAACACGGTCCATTTTTAAGAGAGGAGATCCGGGAGGTGGGGGGAAGGTGGCTTTTCTGGGGTTACTTCTTTGGTCCCAAGGGTCATATTTGGGATTGAGCTGCATTTCTGGGCTGGGAGCCTAGGATGGTCCTGTGGTTTTTGTTCCTCTCGGGATTCATAATGCCACTTGGGCCAGTTAAAAGTTAGTTTGTAAGAAAAAAAACCCAACTTATTAGGGTCGTTGGGCAGCTCAGCAAGGCCTCTTGTCACGTCCAACCCGGGCCCGTGATGAGGTGAGGGACTGTTAGGAAAGCAAGGGCGGAGGGCCCTGGAGGCCGGGAGGAGGCAGCACGTTCTCCCCAAGAAGCCACCCTGCCTGCTCAAGCCCGCGTGTCGAGACTTTGGCAGTGATCGATCAGGTCACAGCGTGGGGACCCTCGTAGGGCACTCGCTTCAGAGAGATGCCGATTTTACAGATGTTTGGCTGCAGCCCCTCATTAGGAAGGTGGCGTTCGCCCTCTGAACCCCTTCCCTGTGGGGGTCTAGGATGTGGATGGAGGGCAGACGTGTGTCGGTGCGGGTGCGGGGCCGACGGAGTTGCTAAGCACGGGCCCTCGTGTGGCTTATCGTTCCCGCTCGCCCATTGCAGAGAACGCCAGACAGAGGCAGGAGGGCATCGTGAGCAACTCCATCATGTACTTCACGGAGGAGCCGCCCGAGCTGCCGGCCAACAGCCCGCACCCCCTGAAGCTGCGGCGCGTCCTAAACCTCAGCCCGTTCACGGTCACGGACCATACCCCCATGGAGACGGTGGTGGACATCTTCCGGAAACTGGGGCTCCGGCAGTGCCTGGTGACGCGCAGCGGGTGAGTGGCCGGACAGGCGCGGACGGGCTGTGTGCTGGGGCCGCACTCTGAGAATAAGAGGAATGAGACACGGCCACGGCCGTGCAGGGCCTCGAGGTTGCCCGGGGCGGATAGGTACTTGGGACAGGGCATCGGGAAGCTGCGGCGAGCTAGCGCGCCGAGCAGGACCTGACCGTGACCGGGAGCTTTGGGAGCTTGGCGCGGGGCCCGGGAAGGTGCGAGAGGCTTGGGGGCGGGGGCGGGGGGGGGGGCCCGTCTGGCCTGAGGCTGAAGGTCGGTCAGAAGGGGGAGGAGCGCATTCCTCGCAGCCCAGGGCCCCCGTGCAGGGAGCTCCGAAGCACGGGCTGATGAGAAAAACAGGGTTGTGTGTGCAACACGCCACGGTGGCGCGCGCGCACGCACACACGATGGGAACCTGCTAAAAAGAAAGTAGCACGGCTTTTGCACGTTAGATGGTCAGGAAAACACAAATAGTACAACAACGGTAGCACTTTACCTTGAAGACGACTTGAAGTTGTTTTGTAGAGGTAGGTGTCGTGAGGGCTGCAGCTTGCGAGCTCCGTACAGTCGGACCTCGCACGACACCGGGCTGGGGGCGCCAAATTCCCTCGCGGTCAGAGATCACGTAGAACTTTTGAATCCCCAGAACCGTAGCTGCCGAGAGCCTGCCGTTGACCCGAAGCCACACCGATAACGTAAACAGTCGATTAACACGTTATTTTGTCTGTTCTATGTATTATATACCGTGTTCTTACGGTAAGTAAGCCAGAGAAAGCGTCAGTAAGAAAATCCTCGGGAAGAGACCCTACGTTTATAGTACCGTACTGTACTTCTTGAAACAAATCCGCATATAAGTGGACCTCAGCAGCCCAAACCCGTGTCGTTCAAGGGTGGGCTGTATTCCTGTGCCCCTGGCTTCAGCTGGGTGCAGTTTTCTGCACGCACCTGGAACGTGTCCCGGATGAAATCACCCACATGCGAACGTGGAGTTCACATCGTGCTCAAATTGCTCAAATTATTCCCTAATATAGCAGTCTGTTCAAAACAACCTCGCGTTTTCACAACAACCGTTACTGTAGAGCTGAGAGATTTGGCGGCCCCGTGGCATCGTCTCTGCCGCGGCGGAGGGGTACCTCTTGCTTTGTGTAACCGCAGACCGGGAAACTGGCATTTCGAAGATCAAAGGTTCATGATGGCGGGAGAGGTGCGGCGCCTCGAGGGCCATTCTTTGGGCTCCGCGGTGCTCCCTGAATCCCACGGCTTCAGCAGCTTCGGTGGGGGACGAGATTGGCTGAGTGAGGGTGGCCTGGAGCATAGGGTCGGCTGCCCGGCTTATTCCTCTGTAGACTGAGAAGAGCCGGGGCATGGGTCCTGGAGACTCCGGCCCCTAAGTGCACTCGGGGCCTTAATTCCCTAACGTAGTTTACGTTGCAGAGCCCATGCTCCGGTTTGACGCGACGGTTCTAGACCAGGGCGATGTTGCTCCCCCCTAAGATTTTGGGTGTCACAACTGGACAGGGGATGCTCCTGGCATTTAGTGGGTAGAGGCACGGGACGGCCCCCGTTGCAACAAAGAGTCAGTGGCCCAAAACGTCACCAGCTGTGGAATTGAGTGACCGGGGACTAGACGCCTGGGAATAGCCACGTGAGTGCTCCTGGGCTGTACGAGGGGCCGTATGTGCGCACTGACCCCGAGAATTCCCAGCCCACGCGACGAGCGTCCTCAGCTCTGGCTGCAGCCAGGGCGGGTGCCTTGCACACAGGAGGGACGATCAGTAAGGAATAAATACATGTTTGGGGCCAGAGATCACTTCCGCTGGTGTATTTGGAAGGAACTCGGTGGATCGCAGAATCCCCCTGGGGATTCAAGCTCCAGGTTAAACCGGGAGTGTTGGGTCCACCGCAGTGACTGATCCCTTAGGTCTGGGAGGGGCCTGCGAATATATATTTCTAGCGAGCTCCCCGGTGCTGCTGCCGGTCAGGACTCCACTTTGCAAAACCCTGAAGCCCGTCTACAGACTTGAATTTCTAGTGCTCGGCATAAATACCACTGTGATCACCCGCCGCGTCTCAAGTGCATAGCAGTTTCTCTTTTCCTTTAAAATAATAATCCAATGTCAGTTATCGTGGAATTTCCAGTTCTGGCAGGAAATTCTGCCCTTAACGCCCGCTCACACCTCACGCAGCCCCATGAGGTTTTCCTGTGAAGATCTGGGTGCCGAAATTGGCTCCGAATGTTCTGCGAGAAAACAAAATCGCACTCTCTCTCGCTCTACATATTTTAAACAAACACAGATGCTGATACGTTACTGCTGGCAAGGGATCCTTGTTTGCGGGCCTTTCATCTCCTCGGGCTTTCAGCCAGGACAGGCATGTCTCGAGCCAGCTTGCGTTTTTGATGTATTCCGTCACCATGTGCCTTCCCTGCTCGCGGGGAGAGCCCCAGCTCGCCCTGTCGACCTGCATCGTCTGCAGGATTGCTCGGGGCCTGGGGGTCCAAGGTAGTCTTGAAACCAGACCAGGAACCACCGAAGTCTTTGTCCCCACAATGCCCGAGTCTGGGAACTTCCGGTGGCGGTGGCGGAGACTGCATTTGGGTGGGGTCTTCCCCCCAGAGGATATCGAAAGGGAAGGCGGGCAGGGGACGTTGTGTCCGCCTTCCCTGAGTCTGCTAGGCGGGCCCCCGGGACTTGGACCGATGGCCTTCTCAGAAGAGCCTGGCTACCCTCATCTCATACGTTCACGGTCACAGATTGGCCACTCCCCAAAGGGGCTGGAAGTTCGAACACTTGATTTTAGCCAAATAGGACATTTCACGCCACTAACGATCTCCGCCGGGTTTGATGTTGCCTCCTTCTTGTAGGTGTTGAGCTTCCTTCTTTCGCAGAGATTACCGTTGCAGGCCAAGGCACAATTTATGCCTGAGGCCGAGGCAGCTCCTGAAGTCACATGTCCCCGGGAGTGTTGTGAGCAGCTTGACTTGGAGGTGCTGTAGTTACAGAGCTTTAAGGGGAGGCTGCCTGGACCGCTCCCCGGTGAAGGTGGGGCAACAGAACCAGGCCTCGGGGATAAGGGAGGGGCGCGCGGAATAGAATCCCTATCGCTCTGCAAACAGGAGCAGGTCAAACTTTTTCAAAGCAACACTGCCTTAATCACCATCTTACTGAGCATCTGTTTGAGACCCGGAGAAAGCTCGAGAGGTATCTAAAAACTAATAAAGCCAGGGAGTTTGTCATCTACTAGGGAATGTGGACGCACTCCAGTTCAGGTGGTACTACCCAGGTGTTCTAGAGAGGAATGTCCTGAGCCAGGCTTTCAAGTAGAAAACGTCCGAGGACAGGGGCGTCCGGGGGGCTCAGTCGGTTGAGCGTCCGACTTCGGCTCAGGTCATGATCTCGCGGTTCGTGGCGTTGAGCCCCGCGTCGGGCTCTGGGCTGACAGCTCGGAGCCTGGAGCCGGCTTCGGATTCTGTGTCTCCCTCTCTCTCTGCTCCTCCCCGACTTGTGCTCACTCTCTGTCTCTCAAAAATGAATAAATGTTAAGAAAAAAAAAGAAAGAAAACGTCCGAGGACAAAAGAGCGGTGTCGGTTGAGAGACGGTCTGCTTGGCGATCGCCAGCGGCAGAGCCCTCCCTGCCTCACGCAGACGGACGAGCGCCCTGTCTCTGCAGACCCGACTGCTCACACCCCTCCCGTTTGTCTTCCCACCACACCTCTGCTAGTGGCGATTGTAGGCATAAGCTGCTCGCCTGTTTCCTGTCCCTTTTTGATTTTAAATGCGATGGAAGAACGGCTGGGGACTGAATTGTATCCCCCCGGATTCCTGTGTCGAAGCCCTAACCTGCAGCATGACCGTGTTTGGAGACGGAGTCCTTAAGAGGTAAGGGTGAGTGAGGGCGCGAGGCCGGGGCCCTAATCTGATAAGACTGGCGTCCTTAGAAGAAGAGGAAGAGGCAGCAGGGCTGTGAGGACACGGCAGGAAGGTGGCCGTCTGCAAGCCAAGGAGAGAGGCCTCTGGAGACCCCAAGCCTGCCACCACCTTGACCCGGGCCTTCTAGTCTTGGGAACCGTGAGAACAGTCATTTCTGTTGAGCCACCTCATCTGTGGGGCGCTGTTACGGCGGCCCGAGCTAAGTCCTCCGGGCGGCTTTAGTAGGACAGCATCTTGCTTTACTGCGTTCTGATAAATTTTAGAACTGTATTTCAGGTCATCTCTGAACTCAGTTGAAGCCAAGTGACTCTAAACAGCTGGGACAGAAAACAGTTCCCGGCTTTATCCTTCTTCACCAGCACCCCTCTCCCTTCAGGCAACCACGTTTCTCCCACAAGGGTGTTTTCTTTAATGAATGGACTATTTTTTTTGTTACATTTATTTATTTTTTGAGAGACAGTGAGACAGAGCGTGAGCGGGGGAGGGACAGAGAGAGAGGGAGACACGGAATGTGAAGCAGGCTCTAGGCTCCGAGCTGTCAGCACGGAGCCCGACGCAGTGCTTGAACTCACGAACGGTGACATCTTGACCTGACCTGAAATCAAGAGTAGTATGCTTAACTGACTGAGTTAGATGCCCCCAGAAAATTATTTTTGTTTTTTTATTTAAAAAATTTTTTAATGTTTATTTAGTTTGGAGAAAGAGACAGACTGTGAGCCAGGGAGGGGCACAGAGAGGGGGGGCGGGACACAGAGTCTGAAGCAGGGTCCAGGCTCTGAGCTGTCAGCACAGAGCCCGGCGCGGGGCTCGAACCCACGAGCCACGAAATCATGACCTGAGCCGAAGTTGGATGCTCAACCGACTGAGCCACCCAGGCGCCCCTAATTAACAGACTATTTTTTATTAGAGCAGTTTTTGGTTTACGGAAAAACTGAGCATAAAGTACACAGTTCTCATATATCCTCTCATCCCTTCAATTTCCCTTGTTAATGTCTTGCACTTGTTACGTTTGTTGCCTCCCATGACCTGATATTGACGCGTTAACTAAGGTCTGTAGTTTAGGGCTCACCCTTGCTGTTGTACATTCTGTGCGTTCTGATCAATGGAGAATGACATGTATCTTTTATGACATGTATCTTTATAGTGTCGTACAGGGTAGTTTCACTGCCCTGAAAGTCCTCTGTGCTCCTCCTCTTCATCCCTCCTGCCTTTCCTCTAAGCCCTGGCAACTGCTGATCTCTACTGTCTCCATAGTTTTGACTTTTCCAGAATGTCATCGAGTTGGAATCGCACAGTATGTAGCCTTTTCAGACTGGCTTCTTTCGTTTAGTGATGTGCATTTAAAGTTCTTCTATGGCTTTTCATGGCTTGACAGATCATTTTTTTTCAGCGCTGAATAATACCCCACTGTCTGGATGGACCACGGTTTATGTATCCATCACCTTGAGGAGGCCATCTTGGGCGCTTCCGAGATTTGGCAGTTGCGAATCAAGCATACGTCTTCTTCTTTTTTTTTTTTTTTAAGCATTTCTTAAAGTTTATCTATTTTTGAGAGAGAGAGAGAGTGAGCACAAGCGGGGGAGGGGCAGAGAGAAAGAGGGAGACCCATAATCCGCAGCAGGCTCCAGACTCCGAGCTGGCAGCACAGATCCTGACGTGGGGCTGGAACTCACAAACGGTGAGATCATGACCTGAGCTGAAGTTGGGTGCTTAACCGACTGAGCCACCCAGGTGCCCCACAAGCATACATCTTCTAAGAGTTAAGGAAATTCTTTTATATAACCACTAAACCATAATTATACAAGATGAACAATAACTCAGTGTATCATTCAATATCCAATTCATATCAGATTTCAATCCAGAATTCCTTCAAGCTTCACCCATTGCATTTGGTTGTTGTTCCTCTTTAGTCTAGAACAGTCTCTTGTCTCTTTTTGTTTGTTGTTTATAACATAGATTTTTTTCTTTTGAAGAATCCAAATCAGTAGTCTCACATTCTGAATCTGTTTGATTGCTTCCTCATGGTTTGATTTGGTATAAGTAGTTTCTGGCGATATGCCACCGTAGATGACGTCATAATGTCAGCTTTTCCAACCTTGTTGGTGATAAGCTCTATCTCATGAGGTGGTGGCGGCTGGAGCCCTCCATTATAAAGAGACATTTTTCTCTGTGTACGTCATCTGTGGATGGATACTTTCGGGAATTTTTTGTTTTCCAGTGACCATTTGCTGAGTGGTTTTGGAGTCCATTGATAATGGGCGTCGATCGGGGCATCTCTCCTCTCTACCTACGTGCCGTTGGCCAGAGCTCACTCAGTTGTCCCCACCCAACTGAAGGGAAGCTGGGAAGTGTCTCTGTGTGTCCAAGTGGCAAAGTCACTGGGGTTTAGGACATGCGTCGGTCAATATTGTAAGGCTGACCTCTTTTCTGTATTTTGTTTCTTCTCCAGGAGACTTCTTGGCATCATCACGAAAAAGGATGTTTTGAGACATATGGCCCAGATGGCAAACCAGGACCCTGAATCCATCATGTTTAATTAGAAACAAGGTGGCATTTATTTTGAGAGAAACACAACTGTGTCATTTTAAAAGAAATAAACAAATGATATGTTATTATCCTAATGAACGATTATACGCTAGGGGCAGTGGAAAGAAAAGCTTTGTTTGAACGAAAGGAGGATAAAACCTGGTGTGTGTGTGTGTTTTTTTTAAAGACATCCACGAGTAGGCATTTTATAGCTTTAACCCCTTGTGAGTTTCCAGCTGTGTTTCTTAATGAGTTTATTAACTGCCGTGGGAGCATGTGGGTGGGTGTAAACGATGTGGTTTGTACAAGGACACAGAACACGAATGCTGAGTCAAGAAACGCTTGCCCCTTCTGTTTAAGGCTGTTTGGGAAGCTTTGAGTCTAAGAGGCCAAGGGGTATTGGCCCGTCAGCATCTTTATTTATTGGTTCCCGAAGTGTTGCTGCTATTTTACTGAATTGGATTAAAGATGTTTGCACTGACTTTGTCGGAAAAGAAAAAGAAATTAAATCTGAACCGAGTGAAAGCTGCACGAATGCCAGTGGGCCCACTCGTGACCATCCCGTTGTCTTGCTCCCGCTCTCATCCGTCTGTGCACCAACATCCGGGGGCTTCTGCTCCGCTGACTGTGAGAAACCCTTTCTCGGTGCAACACCAGCATCTCGGGGCCACACCGTGAACTCACTGCTCGAGCGTTTAGTGCTCCGCGGGTTTCCTCCCGCACGAAGGGACCCGCCGCGATTTTGAGGGTATACGCACCTGCTCATGGTTTCGCGTCCCTGTTGTATGTACCTCACTTGTTGATCGCCGTGGCCTGTGCATTCTTAAATATTGATCAGTCCGGCACTTTCCACGGGCCATATCCTGTGTGCTGCCAGCTTGCCGTAAGCGTGCTTCAATTTCCAGATAGCGTACGTGAGAGTCAAAGCCGGCCACCCAGTGTTACTACTTATTTTTCCTCTCAGCTCTTATTAAATACGGCTGCAGGGAGGGTGAGGCATACGAAGTCTCAGTGGGAACTCCTCCAAATGGATTGCGAGAGAAATGCTAAATTGATTCTAAATCTGTTCCATTATCTTCTCTGTAGGATGCATAACGTCCGGCTCTAATGTCTGAGCGCGCGCTTTCATGCTCGCAGTCAAAGCACAGAAGGGCAGAGTTAAATTGGAGACCGCCACTTGGAGCACTGGGCACCTCCGTGTTGAACTTAACGGTGCATTTGTCCCTTTAGTCGGGACTCGGCTCTTTTCTGTGAGAAGGAACCGAGCTGCGGTTCCGGTCCGCTGTGGCACCGGTGTGAGTACGTCCGCTCCCGGGAGCCTGTCACGTGTGTCCCCGCTCCCCCCTTCTCACCGAGTGGCCCGCGCCCTTTGCGATCTCGGTCTCGGATATTGACGTGCCAGGTGTGTGTCTGGCGGCCGGAGAGAAATCCCACGAACGGTGATGAGCTGAACGAGAAACCGGGGGTCGGGCACTCTCGCGTGTCTCCACATTACCACCCAGCAGCCGTACGCTTTGCCATTGTTGTCTGCCGTCCTTCGTCCTCTGGCTTGTAGCCTCAGAGTCACAGGCCGGGCTCTCTGTTACCCGGCTGCCGGCCAGGCCGTCGGCTTCCTAGGCACGAAGCGGGAGGAGGAGACACGTAGCAAGGTGCGATGCCTGTGCCCAGGAAGCAGAACTTGCCCACAGGTGCCCAGCTGATGTCCACTGGCTGGACTTTGGTCCCGCGACTCCCCCTGGCTGCACGTGAGTGTGGGAAGGAGAAGTTTTAGTGAGGCCTGGTACTCTCTGAATGAACTTTGGATTCTTCTAACAAGGAAGAGGGACTGGTCCTTGGGAGGGAAGACTGTCCCCTGGATTGGATGCCATCATCATGTCTCTGTTGGTGTCCTCCCTGTCCTCCTTACTCTCTTTCTTGCCACACCCTCCAGACATTGTCCTACTCACCGAGCGGTTCCCCACCCCTTCTCTCAGACCTGACCTAGAACTCCCAATCGGAAGCCATCATTTCTCAGCCCTCGTAAAAATGCTCATCTTGTATAAAAACCTAGCGACTAGCGGGTTTCTGTGAAACTTCTGGTTGATACAAGAAAATGTACTGCTGTGTCCTCTGGGTTCAAAAAAGTGAAGTCAGATCGTGCTGGCAAACACTGGAAAATTTGTTTCTGTGATCGCTTGGCCCCCTCCAGAATGATATCAAATAGCCACTTCAGTGTGGAAACACTGGTCAGTACTAGAGAATTTGATCTTGGTGTCCCGTTCACGGCACGTTAAGTGTCGAGTCACAGATCCCAATATTAGTGTTGTTACTGGGGTTTCCACGGAGCGTGTGCAAGTGAAGCTGGGTTCTCCTGGACTTGAAATCCTACGAGGTCTTAAAGATTGCTTCATGTAGTTCCCGCTAACTCCCGCGTGGCCTCCCGAAAGAGTGTTAGTTACAGCCTGGATTTGTATAATCCAGAAAGCCCCTTCAGCTAAAACTGGGAGCTTCAAAAGGGAACACGAAACCGTGAACGGATAGCCAAAGGGCAGTGAAACCACAGAACTTCTTCCTCCTCCAGATGAGGCCATAGAGGAATGAAGGGATAGTTTACTCCAGGCCAAGGTCACCAAGCCGGGGGGGGGGGGGGGAGGGGGGAGGGTTGTGCTCTGTCCTCCTCCCGGGCCTTAGTGTAGAAGAGGTCTGCAAATTCACGGCAGACCGTTGGGAGTGTTACTTTGACGCAAATAGCCTTGTTTTCCTTCATGAGTTGAACCTCTAATTTGTCGTGGGGTTCAGGCTCTTGGCAACAGAAGGCCATGGTCAGACAGGCAGGTGAAGGTCAAGGGTGGGAGAATTTGCAGCGGGGCTGCCAGAGCTGGTTGCCTTCCTCCCATGGAGCCCGAAGTCCCCTGTGCGGTCCACTCGCCTGCTGGCCCCGGGCTCTCACACAAACTCCAGGGGGAGCAGGCTTCCCGAGCTGTTTGTCGGTCTTTCTTGTACAAGTACACGGGTCGGGATTCTGAAGGGATTTGCTGTAGCCAAATGTAGAACCTTGTCTATCTGGCGATCTGATGAGCGGGAAGAGTACAACTGGGATGTGGAAGTAAAATAAACATTTCTCAGAACGGTGTGTTTGTTTCTTTTTCCAGAACCAAACCCTTTAGACTTCTGTAGACCTTTCTGGATCCTTTCTGAAGCAGTGTTTTATGTAAAGAAACATAAATGCGGGACAGACACGGAGTTCTCTAACACAGCACATCAACCTATTTCTTGCTCCCCCTCTCTACTAGTAAGGAAACGTGTTGTAGAAGGACAGACATCATAAAGAACATCCCGAGAGGGACACATGGATTTCTTGCGTGTTTCGGTGCACCCCCCGGGAATGCGGGTGCGCGGGTGGCATTTATGGAAAGGTAAATGTGTTAGAAGCAATCAATACTCGGTGTTCGCTGTTCCTCAGAACCAGGCCAGCTCAACTTTCTCTGTTTGGTACTCCCCAAAGACCTTACAAAGGAGAAGACCTCTCAGTAAGATCTCGTTTTGGCCCCGGTAAGCCACAGAAACCGGGGAATTCGTTTCACTGAGGGGAGAACTGGTTACTTCGGATTATCGACAAGTGCAGATCTGCTCAGGACTCCTTATCAGACGCCGAGCTGGAAAAGATGAGAAACACAAGCCTCTGAAATGATTTACACGACGGGGGAGCATGTATATGTGACTTGGGGACATTAACCAGACTCCATTTTCGCTGACGCAGTAATAACTATTTATTTGCCGTCCTAGGTGTGCCGGGAATGAGCCTACGTGCGACTTTTATGAGATCTGTTCGCATTTGGTGTTGGAACGACCACAGAGCAATGTGGTGGTTTTTTTTTTTTTTTAATTGTAACCCTCTGTGTAAACGTTGGCACCTTACTAAAAATTAAGTGTTTGAACTTTCCTTTTAAAAATAAAACGAGCACAGTCTTCAAGCAGCAAGTCGTAGATGGGAGAGATACTGATTTTGCAGCGTGTTTGTGCCCAGATGGAACAGTTTGGTCAGCTCTAAAATCCCTTGCTCTTAGCCTGGTGGGTGACAGCTAGGTAACAGTTCAGACTTGGCGCTGTGTATTTCCAAGGATGGGGTAGGACCACTGTCCCCAGGCCATCTGTGTTTCTGCCCTGTGCACAGACGCTAGGGAGGACAGGTTGGGCAGCGGTCTAGTAATTCTTTTCAAGCTTTTTATCTATCACTTTGGGAATCACAAGGGTTTAAATTATGTCCTTCCCCAACAGTTTTTTTTTAATTTTCCACTTCGTAAAAATTTGAAGGGAAAAACAGAATGCCCACATCCCTTTGACGACCTCAGAGAGGCAGTGAGGGGAGTCCCTTCTAATTAGGGGAGAGAGCCAGCTTGGGGACCACTTAGGATTGTCCTCAGCAGAGGGGCCAGCGAGTGCAAATGGCCTGAGGTATAAACAGGCCTGACTTCCTGGGGTCCCACCAGGGGCGGGGGCTGCAGGATGGGTGGCGCTTGAGGGAGGGAGCGTCGGGTATTTGAAGTTGGTTTTGCTTTTCCCTTGGGAGGAAGCTAACACAAACAGATGCTTCAGAGTCCCACAGGGCCGGGTACAGATACGGGGTCGAAGAGGAACGACGTGCTTGGACTTGCACTGTACAAGAACCATTCTGGCTGTTGTGTAGCAGGACTGGAAGCCAGGAGGCTGGCTCGGAGGCTGTTCCAAATACACGAGTTATGATGGAAGCTGGCCCCAGAGACGCTCTTGAGTTCTGGATATACTTCTGAGGCAGAGCCAACACATTTGTTGGTGGAGTGGGTATAAAATGGTACAGCTGGGGGCGAGGGGCCCCTGGGCGGCTCAGTCCGTTGAGTGTCTGCCTGTGGATGTCAGCCCAGGTCACGATCCCCCGGTTCGTGGGATTGAGTCCCACATCGGGCTCCGTGCTGACAGTGCAGATACCCTACGAACAAACAACCAACGTTCTGACAGAATTGCAGTATCGAATTTTCAGGGAGTCACGCTCGCCGACAGGACCGCACTTGAATGCCAGCGCCACTGCCTCGTGTCTGTGTGGCACTTCGAAGGGGTCAAACCTCCCCGAGCCTAGATGATCCCGTGTCTGTAGACTGAGCTGTGGCCCGTGACGACGGCACGGCCGCGGGAGTTCGGCGAGAGACTGGCTGTACGCAAGGCACGTGGCACGGAGCGGACCATGAAAATGGTGGGTCGTCTCATCTTCTCACGTTACGGAGCCCTCCCGGCAGCTCTAGTTGGAAGCCGACTTTGTGTTGTCAGAGGACCTACGCTTAGGTTGAAGTTTAAGACCCCGAAAAGTGACACACGTCGGGCTAACCAGCTGCCTTCTTTCCAGGCTCTATCTTCAGTCATTTCCAAACCACCGAAATGAGACAAAACAAACAAAAACTCAGATCTCTTCAGGGGCGTCGAAAAGGTCTCACTGACTCCAAATTCACGGGAAATGCTTAGAAAAGAAACAACTCGGTGAGAATTTCCAGTTCTCCGTAGCTTTGTATTGGCCTGGAGAAGAGAAAAGCGTAAGAAGGTGTGGGGGGTAACGGAACTATTGATTGGCCTAAGATGTGGAACGAGAGGTCACAAGTCACAAGACTGTGCTCCTTATTGTCAGACCACGGAAAACCCAATACTGCTGTACCTCCAGACGGAAAAACCTCTCTAGCACGGTGTTGATGTAGAAATAAGTCTCATTGGTAAAACTCCTCAAAGACCAGCCTTTTGTGGGCCTTGCCTATTTCCCCTCAACACGATGTAGTTTAAAAACCAGAGGGGGAGAACGAACGAACAGGATCTGTCTGAAAGGTGATGACCCATCAGTTGTAACTCTGGGAGCTTAGCTACAGCGACCCAGAATGACCTTGCAGAGAAACGTCCGGGGGTCGACGGGCTTCTTCCTGGGCTTTCGCGAATTGAGACAGGACTGAGACGGGACCGGAGACCTCCACGTCCTCCTGGGACCCGTGCTCTGGCCGAGCGCAGGGGAGCCCGGCACGCCCATCGTTACAGCTCGTCCCCAGTTCATTGGTAGTTAACTGGCTAGAAAGAAGCTACCTACCATCTGGGAAGGTAGAGCGGGAGTGTCTCTTCTTGGCAGGCCCTCCACGTCGCGTTTCATTAAAGAAATGGTCTTCTCTTTCCCAATGAACAATAAGCAAAGAGCACCTTGTGGGGATTTCCAAACCCCTTTCGTCAGGGTTTGGCTCACGGAATGAAGATCAATTTCCATGCGATTCCAGGATCTGTTATGGAACACATATTTCAAAGATTAAACGGCCGCCCTCAATCTAAACAGGCTCTGTCAGAGAAATTGGAAACACATACATAAACTCTCGTCCTGCAGGCTGCCCGGGACAGGTTGCATCCAGAGGACGCTTGCTGGTGGTGGAACATTCCTTCCTTCTGCGCGGGCCCATGTTCATTTCACACACGCTCACTCGGCTCCCACCTGTTCCCAGCGGGTACCGACCCGAGCGGAAATTGGAGCTAGCTTCCTTTTGATGGGCTGGTTTCCTTTCCTGACATTTCTCAAACTTCAGCCTGTCCCCAGAAAGATGAGCATTTCCAGGAGTGGCTGCGGGCTATTTCCATCCCTCCAGGGAGGGAGCGAAGTGCTCATGGGGTGGGAGTCTCCACAGTGATGGGAGAACCCGCCCCGTGGGTCTGCGTGCGGGGGGCTGGGGAGGGGTGGGGGGGGTGTGCTTTCCAAAGCGTCCACAGGATGCTTCTGCCCCCCCCCCCCCGGCAGAAAGCGTGGCTCCCGTGGTTAGCGAATTAGAAAGACCAGGGTCTCAAAGACCAGTCCTTGGGAAGCGCTGCTTTGGGGGCAGGAGTTTCTGTTCAGAGCTGAGGGGCCTGGGAGAAGTGAATCCCCTTTGACGGGACTTACAGCACATCATCTGTGAGGCAAGGGCCTTTCCTTCTGCTTGACAACCAGAATGACATTTAGGGACTAACCTCTCCTGCATCACCAGAGCTGGTGGGAAGTGCAGTGGTCTGAGCCCCGCTCAGGCCTGCTGAGTCTGAATCTGCTTTTTCCAGGGGTTTTGTGTGCAGAGTAACGTTTGAGCAAGTTGACTTCCCAAGTTGCCTTCCAGCTCTCAGATCTCTAAGGGGGACTTCCAGGGCAGGAAGTAGCAGTGGCTGTGGTGACTGGGTCCCCGAAGGAGCCTGTCCAGAGGAACGAGGCGGAGAGCGACTTGGCGTGGGGTCCCTGAGTCTGACTTCTCAGCCCCTAGACCGTCCCGGTCACCGCACGGCCGTGTGATGCTCTGCGTCCGCGGGCGGGGGGAGAGGGGCAGCCCGCCCCCCACTCTAATTGTGCAGAGGGCAGCCTGGGATTTACAAAGCGTGGACACAGGGACCCTGCCTTGGGATAGTGTGGGTGAGATTTTCATCAAGCTGGTTGCAGAGCTCTAGTGTTAGGCAAAGACAGGGTGTACGTGCTCTGGGTGGCCGGGAAAGAGTGTCCCCCGCCTTGAAGCAGAAAGCAACAATGTCAGGCAGGCGGGGACATCCACCTCTTTCTTTCTGAGAACTAGCTGCGTGCCCGGAAAGACTGCAGACATCTTATCTGGGCATATACCCGGCGCCAACCGGTGATTCGGAAGGCTGCTCTTCCGGCCCTCCTACAGTGTGCCCTGCCTGGCCCTCCGTTAGCCCGCCGCCAGCCTGCACACCGGAGCGCAAACAGAGTGCGGCTCTTCGCTTGCAACATTTCACCCGAAAGATGCCCGGTAGCTTCCTTGAGTCGACCTTGAACATTGTTTGTATCTTCGTCGAAAGTTCAGAGCAGCCGTTGGCGAGCCACAGTACCGCGGGCCCAATCCAGCCTGCCACTTGTTGCTGCAAATAAAGTTTTATTGGCACGCAGCCACACCCATTTTGCCAGTCGCCTGGGACTGCCGTCAGGCTACAATGGTGGAGTTCAGCTGTTGCAAGAGAGCTGTGCAAGGCCAGCAAACGCTACCGTATTTGCTAGTCGGCCTTTTACGTATTTATTTTAAGCGTATTTATTTTGAGAGAGAGGGAGAGAGCAAGAAGGAGGGAGAGAATCCCCAGCAGGCTCCCAGCTGTCGGCGGGTATTTGGCCTTTTGCAGAAAAGTTTGCCGACTCCTGGCTTAGAGTCCGTTAGGGTCACCAAAGCACTGGGTAGTTACAAGAATAACTGAACTTTCTTACACTGGGTGGAAAAGAGAGACGCTTTTAAAACGCCCTCCTAATCCTCCAAGCTTCTCCAACAGCTTCATTTGTGCCAGAAACTGTCCTGCTTGGATACCAGCGGAGGTATTGGTGACCTCCGTTACAATTTAAGTATGTTTTCTGCCGGGGAAAGTAACACCTACCCTCTGACCAGCTCTCTGTCATTTATGAAGGGATTTCAATATTTATTTATGCTTCTCCTTCTCAGTGGTCCCGTGAGGTGAAAGGGATCATACGCATCGTTCAGAGGGCGAAGCTGGGGCTCAGAGAGGTTGAGGCACAGGAGAGTCACCCGTAGAGCGTTTACGGCATGCTGCTGCCCTGGTGCCATGCGTCGTGGGTGCGATCTGGCATCCCCTTTAGAGAGGGCTGCCGTGTGACCCCAAAGCGTGGTGCAGATTGAGAACCTCTGGGCTCCAGGGACTTGCCCAAGGTCGCATAGCTAGTTGGTGGTCTGACTAGAGCTCAAACTTGGCTCTTTTTGCGACTTTCAGTCCAGGGACCTTTTCCAACAACACGACAGTTCACCTTAGCTCCGATCGGTCTCAGAGTCAAGCCGGTTGGGGTATCCCCGTGGTTCTCAAAGTGTGGTCTCTTGACCAGCAACATCAGAGTCAGCCGGCAGGTTGTTAGAGATGCAAAGACGCCCTCGGCCCCACCCTGACCTGGTGGTTCAGAAAGCTGGGGGACAGAGCCCTGCCACCTGTGTGTTAACGAGCCCTCCGGCCCATTGGGGTGCGGCTCCCGTGTGAGAACCGCCGGTCTAAGGTGATGGGAAAGCGCCGATGGAGCGAGGATGCTAAAACCAGAACACATGCACACGCGCCCACACCTGGACGAGGCACCGCCTCTGGGAAACGAGGCCTGGGTGTAGACGGCCAGAGCGGGCGCAGGAAGGGATGGAGAGAGTGAGACTGTGTGGGCGTCTGCGGAAGCTTGGGGACACCGAGGCGACAAGAAAGAAAACATCTCCCCGTCATCCCGAGATGAGCCTATGCTGACCCGCTTTTCGAGCTGGCGCCCCGACGGTGTTAGAGGGAACTCAGGCATGTTCCCTTGCTGTGTTGGCAGGTCTGAAGGTTTTTTTTTGTTTTGTTTTTTTGGGTTTTTTTGGTTTCGTGTTTATTTTCTGAAGTTTGGGTTTTTCTGAATCCAGCACTGTGTAGAAATGAACATTCTTGTGGGATTAAATGAACCCCCTTCTGCTCGGAGCCAAAGTCGCATTCTTTGCTTCCATTTCAGCCAGGTGCTCCTTTCTCACTGCGCTTTGGGTTCAAGTGCGCAGCCGTGTCCTTCCCGGGGGAGGGCTGGCCCCTAATCGCTATGGGCTTTGCCCCTGCAGCTGGGACTTCAAAGGCCCCAGAAGTCCTACTGTAACGTGAGCTCCCAGTTGTGTCCAGAGAGGCATCGTCAGTCAAGTCAAGGCGAAGGGACACCTCAGTGTGGAGGGGAGAAGAAGAATCTGGCCTCATCTTCAGTCCCCCTCAGAGCCCCCCCACCAAAGCATTGCCCTTCCCAACGTGAAAACCGCACCGAAACATGCATAATTCAAGTCTGTGCACCGGCCGCCCAGAGCGAGGGGACAGATGTGCATGCCCCGGGAAAGAATGTTTGTTTCAACCAAACGTTCACAGCGCCAGCTGCCAACGGGAGAGGAAAAGCAGAGAGGGGCTCCCACAGACTGACGTGGGAAAATGTAAACAACGATTACAGGCTCGGAGCAGGGACCGTTGGTGGGTGAAATCACATCATCTGATTTGGGCTTTGGTTTTGCAATTACTGGACCTAGAGAGTGTAACTGCCACGCACGTGCTGTTTCCAAGATGGGCGGGGCTGTGTGAGCTCACCATGGGTTCACGTCTGCACTTGGACTTTCAAGTCGGACTCTGAGCGTTAATGAGAGCAGGCCTCGATTTCCACAGTAGCTTAACGTCAAGTTCCGAAGCACGGTCCCTGGAGACAGATGGGGTCACTTGTGACTCTATTTCCTTTCTTCGGCCCAGAGCTAACGTGGAGTATTGATTTGCAAAGTGCGAATTCCAAAGGTGGAAATCTGGGATTTGCTTTCTTGCTCAAATCTGCGAGTTTCTCAAGGTCACGGAGCGATGTTTCCATTGTTTTTCTTCAGTGTCAGTTCTGGTATCACGTACGGTGACGATAATCAATGATTACATATTTTTGAAGAACGGATAAGCGCCGAGGACCTGCTCTTTAGTTGTGACCTTTTGGAATAAATCGAGAAAATCATCGTGGCAGAGTTTTCTGGAGACAGAGAGCGTTTCCCCCAAAGAGAGCCATCCACCATTGTGTAAAATGTCACATAAAACACGCCGCGTCAGAAGAAAATGGTAATCGGCTTGGTGTTTCATGGCCTGAGAAGGGCTGCTCAGTTGAGAGACCCTGAATTTCCAAAGACTAAATATGAAAGCAGAGTCTGCAGACCCTATGTGTCCTGGTGTACCTTTGATCAAACTGAACCAGAAAGAAGTGTGGCAGGCTCTAAATGCCGCACAGACTAACGGCTCGGGAAATCCGTGCCCATGACTTTACTGAACGTGTCACATCAAAGGGAGAAATGCCCCACTGACTGGAAAGTTCTTTTGCTGTTCAATGTTGAGAGAGAATAGAAATGAGATTAAATTTCAGTATTTCTGGATTTGGTTAATAGATTCTCTCTCTTTTAGATATAAGAACTTTAAGTGATTCTGTTTACTTAGTAGAAAAATATCCAAAAGGTGCGTCTAATAACCACATCTGAAGGGGAGTAAAAATATATACGTAGAAAGAGCGTCGTGACCTTTAGAGAGGTGGTTCTGCTAAAAGTTGCTTTCAGCTGTGACATCCAGGACAGGTGAAGTTCACCAGCACAAACACCCCCACGGGGAGACTCTGGGTTTGTCGGCAAATCCCAGGGCACTGTTTGCCACTTGACTCCTTTCTTGGGGATTCGAGGAGGCCGGGGCAAAATGCTGGGGAACGATATTGGAGGAATAAGCATGCTAATTCATAGTTTATAAAAAGAAGAAATACCATGCATAGCTGAGTACTTAATATCAACCAACCGTTTGGACCCTGCTTCGCGGCTGCCGAGGCTCGTGGGGCCCCATTCCGTACCCGGAAGAATCCGTTCTTCCTGAAGCTCACCAGTAAGACAAAAGACAGCGTCTGAAGGGGCCAGACTGAGAGCTATGTCTTGTCAAAGGAGAGCTGACTCAGCTGGTTTCTGACTCAGGACCAGGTCACCCCCAGCCACCATCTCTGTAGCGGTGAAGCTCTCATCTCTCCAGGATGTTAATTCTTCTGTCCGTATCAACGTGGCGAGCGCAGTTCCTGACACAGCACGAGTGCTCAAAAATGTGATTGTGCAGAGAGAGCCGATGCCCAGCAAGTCTGCGCTCTCCTTCTCTTCCTGGGCACGCGACACGCCTACGTCTCCCAGCATCCCTTGCAGTTAGGTGTGGCCATGTACAGGTTCTAGCCAGTGGAATGTGAGCAGAAACGAGGCCCATGGAAAACTTCCCGTGTGCAATCTGCTGCAGTCTTCTGCTCTCCTGGGTTGGGAGGGAGATGACCAGGGTGATCTTGGAAGCCTCTGAATGACTTTGGAGGAGGACTCCCCAGCTCCCTGTCCCCTGCCCTTTACTGCCATGGGAGTAAGAAACAAAGCTCTGTGGTACTGGGTCATTTTCCACTTTGGGGTCGTCCGATAAGGTAGATAGTCTACCCAGACTATGCACTTAATATCATTACAGATTCCTGTGCACTGGTGTGATGAACTTGTACCAGTTCCCAAGACTGATGGTGAAATTTGCAGGACTTTTGCCAGCCGGTTGCTGTCACGTTCCTAGCTTGAAACGGGTTGTGGTGGGAATTTGTACGCCACACAAAAAGGCAGATACCGTAAACCGGGTTTCACCTCACCCCTGCACCCCCATTGGGGAACGTTTACTGGCACACCACTGACTGGGAATATATCTTTCTCTTCTTGGTCTTATCCCAAAGCCTTATAGCCTAGTGCCCTGTATGTTTATATGACTCAGAAAGCGTTTGTGTCTCGGGTCATGTTAGAAGGCTCAGGTCTTCAACTCTTTTACCCCTTGCCTTCTCCGGTTGTCACTTGTCCACCTGGCAGGTGGGTGTCTCCCGAAGCACAGCGATTCTGCCCTCACTCCCAAGCACTCCGTGACGACAGGCAGCGGGGAAAGTGTCTCATTCTCCTCGAGTTACCGTTGTCGGCACAGGTCGGGCTGCCTCAGTCTGGATTCCCCCAACAGCAGACCCCGAGACAAAGGTTCAAGTGCCGGTCATTTATTTGCAAGGTGACGCCAGGAAACAGCGCAAGGGAATGGGGAGGAGGAGGAGAGAGGGGAAGGCAGCCAGCAAAGGGAGTTACCCGGCAAGTTGCTGCCGTGGGCAGCTACAGACATGGGGGATGGTGGAGAGCACTCACTTCCAGGCTATCACCCCCACAAGGGACAAGGCGGCTGGGGTGTTCAGTAGCGCCCTTCAGTCCCTGGTTGGTGCGTCACCCTGTGTCTGGGTCCCTAACCAGCCCGGACAGCCGGACTGTCCCTGCTCTTTCACTAACTGGCACTCTCGTTACTCCACCAAGACTTCCCTGATTTCTCGGAGACCAGCTGACTCCTCCACTTGGACCTCCCAGTCCAGACTGCACACGTATTTCCTTAGCTGCCCTTGACCACGACTCCAATCGGATATGCATCCTGACCTCTGTGTGCATTAGATCCCTTGAGCGCATTCACGTATATGAAGAATGATTCCAGTCGCAAATCTTAGAAATGCCAGAACCGGAGAGTTCTTGTTTCATGATCTAACACGATTACGCCCACCTTGGATTAGATGTACGTTTCATCAGAATTTCCACACCGTGGTAGACACAAACGTTGGCTCCCAAAGTTGTCCACAACTGGATCCCCTGCAGACACGAACACGTTACCTTCCACGGAAAAAAAGGACTTCGCAGGCGTGATTCAGTTAAGGATCTTGAGAGGTGGCGATGATCCCGAATTATTGGGGTCGGGGACAGTGTCATCATAAGGGTTCTTCTAAGAGGGAGGCAGGAGAGTGAGAGTCAGAGAAGGAGATGGGATGATGGAAGCACATTGCGGTTGTGCAGGGCCACGAGCCAAGGAACTCAGGCGGCCTTCGGAAGCTAGGAAAGGTAAGGAGCAGATTGTCCCCTAGAGCCCCCAGAAGGAATACAGCTCTGCTGATAGCTTGACTTAAGCCCGTAAGACCTGTCCACACGTTTGTCCTCTAGAATGGGGAGCTAATAAATTTGTGTTGTTTTAAGCTTTAAGTTTGTGGTAATTTATTACAGCAGAGGGAGAGAGAGAGAAAGCGAGAGAGAGAGTGAGCGAGCACAAACAGGGCAGGGGTGGAGAAAGAGGGAGACACAGAATCCGAAGCAGGCTCCAGGCTCCGAGCTGTCAGCACAGAGCCGGACGCGGGGCTCGAACTCACGAACTGTGAGATCGTGACCTGAGCCGAAGTCGGACGCTCAACTGACTGAGCCACCCGGGAGCCCTTCAAAAATTTTAAATTATGTATTTCTGAATGACTTTTTGGGGATCCGACATAACTGTGATGGCTGGCAGGCTATTTTCAGTGACTTTTGGAATCGGCTTTGTGGATTAACCCTAACCAAATCAAGGTGGGGGCTGGCGGCCCTCTGAGGTCTGCTCTCGATCACCGGCCGGTGGCTTCTCGGGGCAGAGACCCTGACCCCACACGCAGGTGGGCGAGCCGGGAACAGGTGTGCTGTTCGAGGCGGCCGCCGATGGCGGGCCAGTTATTTCTGGATTAACTGCTATCTGTGGGTAATCCCTCATCCAGATAATTGAAAATTCTCTGCCTGAGCGCTCTCTGTTTCCGTCCACTCCGAAGCCGAGGGGTTGGCGGCTTCAGCGCACCAGTGACTTTTACGTTCCCAGCAAATCGGTTGGCTTACTCGAGAACCTGCTTCATTCTAGATAATAGCAAATACTTCCTGAACATTTTACGCCACCAGTCAAAACTCCAGGCTGAGCACTTTTTGAGTTCATTATGCTTTTGAACACTTGGAGCTGAGGGCTCCACGTACGGATTGTGCAGTCTGTACACGCGAGGCCAGGAGGGCCGGGGGCCCGAGGGGCTCGCTCGGCTGGCGTCCGGAGGAGCTCTACTCCGCAACCGGCCCCCCCTGGCTCTTGAGCCCGTGCCTCTCACCAGTAATGACAGTCAGTCGCTGTTTTGTTTTGTTTTTTTGGAAATGGCCCAAGTTTGTTCCCAGAGCTAGAGATGAAGTCAGCATTTGCCTTTAACTGGTGGTGGAAGACGCAAGAGTCAGGAGCCAGGAGCCCTTGTTGGCAAAAGCAGCCCCTCCGTGAACTGTTGCACTCTCTCCTGGCAACACTCTTCTGGGAAGGGAGGGTCTCTGGGCGTCCTTTCTGTTTCCAGGATGCTGGATTCACCTCCCACCTCGCCAGGAACTGAAGACGATAGTTGTCCCGGGGTCTTAGTGATCAAAATGCGTTAAAAAGGCTTCCGGCTTGTGTCCAGCGGCGGTTCGTTCGGAGAGAACGTCTAGCCAACAGATGCCGTCCCCGTGTTCCCGGCGCGCCGGCGCTCCTGGCTGCGGTTTGCTTTGTGTCGCGGGGTGCCTAGCCTTTATGGACTCCCCGGGTCCGTCCTTTTAGATCAGAAGATTGCTTCTCTTTGGAGTTTAGAAGTGGCAGGCCGACACAGTGGTTCTCAGGCAGGGATGACTTTGCTCCTCAGGGGACATTTGGCAATATTTGGAGACATTTTGCACGGTCACAACTGGGGGAGGGCGCCCCCGCTGTCCAGCGGATTGTATTCGTTTCCCGACGCTGCCGCCAACTTCACATCCCCGCCCCCCCCCAACCGCCTGCCTCACGTCTGCCTCTCCTTCTCTTCTAAGGACACCTGTCATCGGATTTAAGGTCTAGGTCCGGGATGATCTCATCCCGAGATCCTTACCTTAACTACATTTGCAAACATGCTATTTCCAAATGAGGTCCCATTTACAGGTACTGGGAGTTAGGCCTGGGACATATTTTTTTTTTAAATTCTTTCTAATGTTTACTTGTGAGAGGGGGGAGGGGCAGAGAGAGAAGGGACAGAGGATCTGAAGCGGGCTCTGTGCTGACGGCAGAGAGCCTAACGTGGGGTTCGATCTGAGCAGAATTTGGACACTTCACCGACTGAGCCACCCAGGGGCCCCCACTTGGACGTATTTTTTGAGGGGGACACGATCGGGGACCCGTTGCAAGAATAGATGCCAGGGATACCAGGACACATCCTACCACGCGCAGGACAGTCCCCACCCCTAAGTGGTTGAGAAACTCTGTTCCGCCACGAGTGTGAAAATTGTGGCAGAGAAGACCTTTCCGTGAACCTCAAGTCCTCCGGCCAGTGTCGTGCGCGGTGCTGCCCGGCACGGTGTCGCCACCCGGTTCTGGAGTGTGACTGATCGTCTCCAATGAGCGGAGGCTATTCGTGCCCAGTAGGTGGCATTCAAATCCCCAACTATAACCACGGCTGGCGTGCAAATGACCCAGAGCGTCGCAAATGCATGCGGTGCTCCCGAGCGTGTGTATTTGGCGTGTGAAGATGCGATTTGTGTCTTCCTTCTGATTTCCCGGCGTAGGCTTTCGGGGCTTCCCCTTCTCCAGCCCCTGCGTCATCTTTACGATTCTGCTCCCGGCCAAAGTGTTTGTGAGAATTTAACACGGGGGTCTCAAAGTTAATTTGTAAAAGGCTAGATAGTGAATGTTTTAGGCTTTGCAAGCCAGGAGGCGGGATGGAGGGTGTTAGGTGGGCTCTGAGATAACGAGGGAGAGAAGTTCTGCCGTGCCCTGCCCTGCTTGCCCTGGGTGACTGGGCTTGGGTGGTGGGCGACTCCGTGCCTTGTCGTCCCCTGCCGGAGTTCCGGCCCCGCTCTAGGGTTGGGGCCGGGCCCTGGCCGGAGCAGGAGTGGGGTGGGGTTGTGGGGCGAGAGGTGGGAGGTTGGGGGGAGGGTGGAGCCACACTGCTTTGGTCACTTTCACTCCCTGCCTGGTGACCCCCAGATCCCGACACCCTCTCCTCGCTCCGGAAGGGTGAGGCTGTCTCACTCTGGGCAGCTGGAGGCTTCCAGGCTGCCCACCGCCCAGCAGATGCCAGTAGCCGAGGCCACAGTGTGTAGGTGGTGACCGGTACCGTCCCCGAGCGGCAGCCACTGGCCCCACGGGGGGAGGGGGAGGCTCTGGCTGGTCTCCTGGCTCCCAGTGGCAGCTTGCTACAGCGATGTCTGTAGGCCGCACGAGCAGCCCTGTGCCAAGCTAATCCGCGGGTTGTTAGAGACCATACATAGAGGCTCGGGAAAATGGGTGCAGTAAGGGCTTTCTTTGCAAATGAGCGTGCGGGCCAAGGAGAAGGGCAGAGTCTGGGAGGTGGACGGAATATTTCCGCCTTGCGCCTTTTGAAGTTCAGCCTCTTCACCCCTCCCCGTCCGATTGGATTCTGTCTATTCCTCCTATAGGTAGCTTGGTTTGGGCAAACCGTGCTCTAGGAACGGTGACCGGTGGATTTATCTTGCCTTTTACCATATAATCCCCAAAGGTAAATATCAGAAGCAGTAGGCTCGGAAGGACTAAAAGAGCAGAGAACTCCCACATTCGAGGTTTCCGATGCCATCACGAACCCTGTGCTGCACACGCCAACCGTCTGGCGTTTGCAATATGGACGCGTCGGTTAAGACAAAATGCCTTCCTAGTCAAAGCCCCGGAAAACTGTCTGCGATCACAGTAGCAACCGCTGTCTGTCAGCGAGTCTTCTTTCCTCACTTAGAAACTTCATTAAAATGCCTTCTCAAAAATCAGCTGTCACCTCCCATTTGATTCAGCCGGGCTCAGACGGCAGCCTCCTTCCCAGCACGCTTACCAGTCGCCTCTGAGCCAAGTGCGATCAGGGCTGTGGAAATGTCTGCGCTTCCTCGGATCCTCCGCGGTCCCTCCAGATGCACCTCTGAGCATGATCCTGAAGTCTGGGGACCTTTCCCGAGTCCTTCACTGTGCACGACGTGGGAACCGGGTGAACTTCGCGCCCGCCGCTCTACCGTGGGAGGTATCGCCAACCACTGGAAGCGGAGAGGTTTTGAACAGAAACGTGGGAAATCGGGGGTAACGGATGAGAGAGGAGAGCCTGGGACAGAGGGCAGAAACTGATTCTGAGGATCCCTGCCCCCCGAACCGTGTTCGTGCCCCAGTCAAGGGTCTTTAGGAATCTGGTGCTGACGAAGGAACTGTCTTGGGGGGAGCCTTGGCCCTGAGAGGTGTGGCTGACGATGCTAGAATGGCTTCCGATCGCCCCTCATCCGGTTCTTGCTGGTGCCCAGACACATGGAGTCTGACAGGAAAGAAGCACTCAGCGAGGGTTCTCTACCTCCTAGGTCCTCCTCGACCCTCGGCAGCACCTGACATTTGCTGCTCTGATTTCTTCCGGAAACCTGGGCTTGGCGGGGCTCCGGCCTTGGCCTTCTCGTCTGTACGACCTGCTTCTGTGACCTCATCCAGGCTCTCGGTTTTGACCAGCTCTCCTTGATCTCTGGCCTTGATTGTCTCCGGAACTGCAGACTGGTTGTCTAACTTCCTGTTTGGATGTAGCCGGAGAGCCCCCAGGCGCTTCAAACTCAACGTGTTGTCTTTAAGAGACGCACTATAATTTCCGAACACCGAAAGGTTGCAGGATTTGGCACCCGGTCGTATGTAGGAGGAGATGGCGGGGGGTGGGGGGGAGTCATTGGCGACACTTCTGCTTCTTGAAATTTACCAGGATGGCGGACAGGTATGGGGAACGTGGAGGTCGGTGATGTGATGGGGGTGATGAGTGGCTTAGAAGATGAAAATAGAGTTGTGAGGGTTGTGAACCACAAAGACTCAACTCAAACTAGCTTACACACACACACACACACCCCAAAGAAAGAAAAAGAAAAAAAGAAACTTTGTAAGTTTATTTGCTCAAGGAATTGGAAAGTCCAAGGGGGTGCTTTCAGGGACAGCTGGATCCAGGTGTTCAAATGGTGTTATCTACCATAGTCTGGGTTCCCCCATAAAAGAACCTGAGACAGGGGTGCCTGGGTGGCTCGGTCAGTTAACTGTCTGACTTCAGCTCAGGTCATGATCTCATGGTCTGTGAGATCGAGCCCTGCATCAGGCTGCATCTGACAGTGCGGAGCCTGCTTGGGACTCTCTCTCTCCCTCTCTCTCTCTCTTTCTCTCTCTGGCCCCCCACCCCACTTGTGCTTTCTCTCTCTAAATAAATAAATAAATAAACTTAAAAACAAGAGCCTGAGACAAGGGCTTGTGTGCCTGTAATTCTTTTGGGAGCCGTGTTGGAAAGGGAACACGGGACAGCTAAGCGAAAGATGCATGAATGAGTCCCCTGGCAATATGGGATCTTCAAAAGACGGAAGGGAGAAGCACTGATTCATCGGCCGGGCGCCGCAGTCATCAAGGGTGGCCCGTGGGCATTGACTCTTCCCACATTTATACACGTGTAAGTGCCCAGCGGGTCCTACAGGTGTCCCACAAGACAGAAGTCTCTGGGTAGAAATGAACTTATGGTGGCCTCGGAGAAGTCCTGGGGTGGCCGGGTTGCCCCCGTGTGAGGCTGGTCAAAGCCTGCACGGGACCAGTGTCAGTCGCAGTGGATGGGGTGAGGGCAGAGGCCAAGAGGATTCGAAGTGGCTCATAAACTGGTCTTACCCACCACCAATGTCTATTTCCCTGTCTCTTACCCGTCTCTTGACCACGTTTGCATCTTCCTGACCCTCCGACAGCCTTACCGATGTCCAGAACTGATTCTGATGGTCCCTCCTTGGCCCATGTGCTGCTCATCCCTGTGACCAAGAAAGCAGAGGGTCTCGACTCCTTGCCCTGCTAGAGTTACACGGAGTTGGGAGTCGGGTTGTTTTCCAGTGGACAGGTGGTGGCTATGGCAGGCACCGAGAGGTGGCCCTCAGATCCTCCTTCGAGCCTCGAGGAAAAGCTTGCTGCTGACCCGCGAGGTGTGTTTTCTGCCCACCGCCTCAACTTGAGAGCCAAGGTCATGCTCTTCGTAGGGCAGTCCCTGGCCAAGGACCACGGCAGGGCAATGCTCCCCGGATCCTAGCCATTGCTCCCCAGAGCAGGGCTCCTGGAAGCACAATTCGTGCTCTGGAGCTGCCTGTTGGGCTCATGGAGAAATTGTCAGGCCAGCATCCAAGTCTGGCAGCTTCTTCTGCCCGATCCTTCTTCCTCTCTCTTTTCCCCTCAGGTGCTTCTCTCCAATGCACCTTTCGCGCCCCTGACTCCATCTCGGTGCCTGCCTCCTGAAGAACTCACAGAGTTCACTCAGGACAGAGGGGCCTTGAAGATGGAGGGAGGGAGGGAAGAGGAGAGAGAGAGTCCCAAGCTTTGAGTGGGGACAACAAAGGGTTCCAATCGCCACCTCGCCAGGGCTTCGGAACCACCCAAGGTCGGCCCGTGCGCCACTCCGTAACCAGCCGTAGGAATAAAAGGCAGGCCTGGATTTGGAATCGATGCTTTTAGCTTCTGCTGTCCTATCACCGACAGGGCCATGAGTCGGGGGCTACACGGAGCCAGGGAGATAAACACAGAGGGGAGGCGGCGTGCTCATCCACACCTTCCGGGCAAGCCAACGCCACTGCTCCTCACGGGGACATCGACCCTGGGCAGCACCGGAGGGAGGACCACGTGAATTTGCGAGACCACCTTCCGTATGAGTCCCTGCTGCTGACAGGCACATCAGGGAAGGGTACGGGCCCCTTTGTCTGGAATTCCAAGGTCCAAGGAAACACGGACCCGAGCGTCATCATTTCTCGGAGCTGCTCTGTCTAACGTGTCTCCAAACACCTGGTTTGCGCATCATTGGCCTTGGCTTCGCAAACTGGGAGTGAATTTTATGGGAAGGTGGCACAGAAAATTATGGGTCTATAAACGGCCATCGGAAGCCAGCCAAGTAAAAGGCATAAATTCCAAGTCATATGGTATGAAGAAACAGAGCTGAAACTGCTGTTGTTTTCGCTGGCAGGCAAACGAAAGTGAACAAAATCCTTATTTTTCTGAGTGAACAGGGATCAGAATGCATTCCCATAGTGACTTCTCACGTCCTGCATTCCAGGGAATGAAATAGAAGGTCTGGTTCACCAACCTGACTTCTAATTGCTGAGATCTGACGTGAATACAAATAATCATGGTATTCTGTGGTGCTTCGTTCCGGAAAGCCGGTATACGGAGTCGTAAAACTCCTCCCACGGCCCTAAGGAGCACACGTAAGGCAAACAACATTACGATCGTTTTTAAAATTTATTTTTAAGTTTATTTATGTATTTAAGCAATCTCTACCGCCAACGTGGGGCTCAAACTCACGACCCCGAGATCAAGAGTCTCATGTTCTTCCGACTGAGCCAGCCAGGCACCCCTGTCACAATCATGTTTGTAGCTGGATAGATTGATAAAAGCAAAGGATGATCTGATTGCTACTTCGTGCGTTAAAGAATTGGGCTCTTTTTGTGTCCGTTCCTGTTAAATCGTAAACTACAACAAAGGAGAATGACTTTATTTAAAAGTTGTACCGAGTCCTTGTGGCCGTGAGAGAATGTGGGCGCATCCAGGGCAGAAGTCTTTACTAGCACAGTTAGAGACGAAAGAGGTAAGACGAGGTCGTAGGTTGACAGTGTAGGCGATGCAGGGGGTCACCAGGGTACTGGGTTTTTAAGAATAGACGGCCTATTTTATCAGTGTGACCGGAGATATTGGGCTCTTGGGCAGTGACTCCAAGTAGCCCATCTGCTAAGAGACTGAATGGTAACAGGGAACACAGATGTAAGCCCTGACTTTGTCTAGGGCTGGGACATTTTGTGCCGGCCACCCCGAAGCCTTCTGTCTTGGTCTCCGGACATCTGGGGAGTTGGCTTAGAAACGAGAAGACTGAGTATATAACGAGGAATTAAAGATGAGGCCACTGGATGGTCCCAAGAGCTATGCCATACAGGTCCTGGTGACTCCGAAGAACCTGCCGGCTCTCCCCACAGTATTTATCTCTAAGGACCGAGAGAATTTGTACTTGTGAGATTCGGTGCCTGCCTCTCTCCTCGGTAAACGCCACCATAGTTTGCTCTCGGTAGACGCATTTTCGTGGTCCACCCGTAGACTAGTATCGTCCCACCTTAAAAAAGGAGCCTTTCTTTAGAAAGAAATACAACACCATGGAATCATTTACAATCATTTTCTGACCTGCCTCTCTAAGTTGCTGCTGGTGTAATTCTGGAACTTAACCAAGATCAAGGACAACTTACTCTCTTTGATAGTTCCAATTATCTCATCGGTTTGTGAAAGTTGAAATGAACATTTCAAAATGCCAAGAGGCGGGCAAACACAAGAAGTTGTTTTTTTTTTTTTTTTAATGAAAGTATCAAGTAAGAATTATAGTTGAGTCTTGAACAACACAGGTTTGAACTGTGTGGCTCCACGTGTGTGTGTGGATTTTGTTCAACAGAGTACAGTACCATAAAATGCATTTTTCTTCCTTAAAATTTTCTTTTTAAAATGTTTATTTATTTATTTTTGAGAGAGAGAGAGAGAGAGAGAGAGAGAGAAAAGAGAAGCAGAGAGAGGGGGAGATAGAGAATCCCAAGCAGGCTCTGTGCTGTCAGTGCAGAGCCCGATGCAGGGCTCGAACTCACCAACTGTGAGATTGTGACCTGAGCGGAAATGAAGAGTCAGACGCTCAACCCACTGAGCCACCCAGGCGCCCCCTGTCTGTCACATCTTTCCGAGTTCAGGGCCTCGGCAGCTCTCCACAGGACACCGCCCAGATATTTCTGCAGAATTATATCTTGTATCTAATTCTTCTCAAATGGCTGCTAACAGGCATTTAATACGAATTAAACACCCCCCCCCCCACCACCACCAATAACAGAGGGTATTTGCGTTTTAGAGAGTCAGGGACGGATTAGAGTTGGTGGCAAAACCCGAGTAGTTGGTCACCAGTTTTCCTTGCTTTCTAGGGCATGTCGCTTGCCCACAGTTCCCAGAATTCCTTACCGTTAGACGGGGGTGGGTATGGCACACCATCTTCAGACCTGGCCCATCAACAGTTCCTGTACTTTCTCTTTCCCTGAGGGGTGACCTAGTACAGAGCATGTGGTGGAGGACTTCGAGGTCCCCTCGGATGTTAGAGCCACTACATAGAAGGGACCTGGGTCCTGGAATATCTACGTGGAGCAGAGCCTACCTGATGGGACCACTGGGATCTGAGAGTTGTTTGCTGTGGTAGTTAACCCGCCTGACTCACACAGAGCACTTAGCCACTCACCATTGGTTTTTGCCTAGGAAATGTGCATTCGTGGAGCCATTTAGGTGCCCTCAACACCTCTGCTAAAGCTCAAGGGTTCGAGGATGACCACAGAGGGTTTCCACTTTTGGGAAGAATTTCCAGAGGCATTCTTCCCAAACTGGTGTTATTTCCCCTTTTTCTGACAACACGGTAACAAATTTTTACTTCTTTCGTGTAACCTGTCGCACAGTACTGAAGTTGGTCGTTGATGGTGTACCTTGACCATCTTAGGCAGAAGGGGAGTCTGTTCCGTCTTAGGAAGTGAGGGAGATGGTCTTCCAAGATGGCCACCATCAATTCCTCTCCTCCCTGCACCTGCATGCTGCTCTACCCGTCAAAGAACGGAGTCTGGCCTGTGGCCTATGACTTGCTTTACCCCGTAGATCGCCAAGGACGTGACATGCTGGGACTTCCAAGCCCAGGCCTTGAGAGGAATGGCTGCTTTGTTTTGACTTATTTTATTTATTTATTTTTTTAATATGAAATCTATTGTCAAATTGGTTTCCATACAACACCCAGCGCTCATCCCAGCAGGTGTCCTCCTCAATGCCCATCCCCTCCCTCCCACCCCCCATAAACCCTCAGTTTGTTCTCAGTTTTTAAGAGTCTCTTATGGTTTGGCTCCCTCCCTCTCTAACCTTTTTTTTTTTCCTTCCCCTCCCCCATGGTCTTCTGTTAAGTTTCTCAGGATCCACATAAGAGTGAAAACACGCGGTATCTGTCTTTCTCTGTATGACTTATTTCACTTAGCATCACACTCTCCATTTCCGTCCACGTTGCTACAAAAGGCCATATTTCATTCTTTCTCATTGCCACGTAGTATTCCATTGTGTACATAAACCACAATTTCTTTATCCATTCGTCAGTTGATGGACATTTAGGCTCTTTCCATAATTTGGCTATTGTTGAGAGTGCCGCTATAAACATTGGGGTACAAGTGCCCCTGTGCATCAGTACTCCTGTATCCCTTGGGTAAATTCCTAGCAGTGCTATTGCTGGGTCATAGGGTAGGTCTATTTTTAATTTTTTGAGGAACCTCCACACTGTTTTCCAGAGCGGCTGCACCAGTTTGCGTTCCCGCCAATATTGCAAGAGGGTTCCCGTTTCTCCACATCCTCGCCAGCGTCTGTAGTCTCCTGATTTGTTCATTTTAGCCACTCTGACCGGCGTGAGGTGATATCTGAGTGTGGTTTTGATTTGTATTTCCCTGATGAGGAGCGACGTTGAGCATCTTTTCGTGTGCCCGTTGGCCATCTGGATGTCTTCTTGAGCGAAGTGTCTATTCATGTCTTCTGCCCATTTCTTCACCAGATTATTTGTTTTTCGGGTGTGGGGTTTGGTGAGCTCTTTATAGATTTTGGATGCTAGCCCTTTGTCCGCTATGTCATTAGCAAATGTCTTTTCCCGTTCCGTCGGTTGCGACTTCCAAGCTCGGGCCTTGAGGGGAATGGCTGCCTTAAAGTTCTCCCTCCTGGAATCCAGCCGCCATTTGAGAGTCTGACTATCCTGAGACCACATGTGGAGAGCCCACTTAGGCACCAGATGTGAGCGAAGGCTTCTTGGCCCTTCCAGCCAGCTCCGGTGCCAGCTGAATACAGCCGAGTGAGTGCCTCCAGCCGATGCCAAATGGCTCCGAAGAACTACCAGCTGAGCTCGGTCAACTCACAGAATCATGGGAAAAAATACATCGTTGCTGGTGTAAGCCACCCAGTTTCAGAGTGGCTTGTCCCGCAGCAACAGATAACCGAAACAGGAGGCAGTTCAGATGTGGTTTTGACCGGGTGAGGAGAGAATTGTAGGCTCCCACGGGAGTGTTCGTTGCTGTCTTTTAAGTCACGAAGGTGGAAGCATGGCTTTCAAAGAGGCCCGAGGAAGGTTCTTTACGCTCAGGGGCACGCAGGGGCGACTTCCCCACGCTTCTACCTGAGCCCTGGCAAATATTTCTCTTACAGAAGTGTTTTGAGCGAAAGTAAGTACTCGTGTCCCTCTCTGTTCCCTGTCTTAGGCCATGAACTCCCTCAGGGGCGTGATCGTGTGTTGCTGGGTGTAGAGCGGAGCTTCAGGAAAGTTGCAGGCTTTGAAGGGTCAGTGACCGAGTTAACGCTGCTGGGGGTGGGCGGTGGGGGGGCTCATCCTCTGAGAGGATAAGGAAGCGATGAGGCGAAGCCCTTGCCTTACCCCTAATGTCTCCCCCAAAGAGCAAAAGAGGTGGCTACAGGAAGGAGGATGCGGTGCACGCCGACAGTCGCAGTAAATCGATAAATATACCACCGTGTGTTGCGGAAGGCAGTTCACTTGCCACTCGATAGAAAGAGAAGACGTTCCTTATCGTCAGGCCGGAAACCACTCTCCAAGGATGAGGATCAATCAAGGTGCATTTCCAACCCTCCTCTGGCTGCACTTTGTGTCCTTTTCTTGAGTAACGATTTCGCGACAGTGTGGTGACCTCCAGGCACGAATCACAGCGGAGCCGGCCCCGAACTGGGAGGAGCGGATGTGAAATGGAGCACATCGGGACAGAAACAAACCTGGCGGAGACCAAATACGGAGGGCTGCGGCTTCCCTGTTTTGCCCGACGCTCTGGGTACACTTACCTTTTCTTCAGTGACCAAGGGACGCTTGTTCAAGTCGTATATCGAGTTATAACCCAGCCAGAGCGGCTCCTTAACCTGGGACTTGGTGAAGATAATAAAAGGATCGGCTGAGAAGAGGCGGACCATGCTATGGAAAAAGAACGACATCCATCTTAATATTGTTAAATCAATATTTAACAATTGCAAACCACAAATTGCAAAGAATATACTGTGGGGTTGTGTTAGAACTTCCTCGTATTGCTTTTTAGGGAGTTGATCAGAACTTCTAGTTCCTTTGACCTAAGGACCCAGGCTGGTATACTCATAATTTACGTTTCCTCCCTCCCTCCCTCCTTTCCTTCCTTCCTTCCACCCAGCCACCCACTCACCCATCCGTCCACCCGTCCGTCCGTCCACCCGGCCACGCACCTGCTGGGCTCCTACAGTGTATCAGGCACTGCTCAGGGTGCTGGGGGTACGTTTTCAAACAAGACAAAACCAGTCTGTGTTTTCCTGGTGTTTGTGACCTGGATGTGGTTTTTTAGAATTTAGTCTCTCAAACCTAAATCTTTGGGAGCGCGGGGAATTCACAGTTGAATTTCTTGTTGGGAAAATACACTCACTCTGTCTCTGAAAAATCCACCAATGGACCGTTTTCTTACCTACAGGATTCTCCTTCAGGAAAAAAGAAACTGTCTGCTTATGCAGCTAGAAGAGGCTACCCGCCTAGCGTCCTATCTCCAGTCCCAGTTAAAAAGGTGGGTAACTTACTGTCACGTTAGAACGACGCGTCCGTGAACGTCATCATTCCCTCTGGCTTGTTTTTCTCGTACCAGAACTTGGAACCGGAAGCGGTTGTAAACACAGGGTAGAAAAGCAGCTTCGTTGTATTTTTCAGAGAGGCTGCTAATGTGTGATTCAGGGAATATGAGGAGAACCGGACTTGGCTGCAGAATGACGAGTCTGAAGTCAAATTTGTCCGTCGGTTTTGTAATTTAACCCACCGCTTCCGAAGCGTGTATATTCATCTCCATATGCGCGTGGATATTTTTATGTTGTTTTTTTTTTTAATGATGTGACTATTTGTAAAGTAAGCTTTGGATGCACACCCCTGTGAAGCTGTCCATGACCCCCCCCCCTCCAGCCCCCCACCTTTTTAGCCCTTGGAGACTTGCTGGCATCTAATGCAAGTACATTTTCACTGCTGTTTTACGAGTTTCTTGGAATGGGTGCCGGCGTCTGTTCCCTTGTTGAAGCCCCATCCTTTGGCACAGCGCGGGGAGCCGCGCTAATCGTAGGCAAACAAACGCAAATAATTGAATACTGCCCTTTGCGCCTTTTCCCCTCTTGTGATGATTTCTTTTCATCACAATTTTATCTCCTGACATTTAAGCTCTCCTTTCTGTAGGTCTGAGGGGCCTTTGAAGCCCATTTTAACCCGATTTCCCCTGAGGAAATATATTTCAGTACGAGGGCACTCCCTTATCCCCCCCCCCCCAACCCCCTCCCCAGACAGTCCTCGCTCACCGGCAATACACACAGGGAATTTTAATGCACAGTTAATTGGAAGGTTTTTACCAACCTTTGTCCCTTCGCTTGCCCAGAAAGCACCGTGGTTGCCATAGAAAATACCACTTTCAAAGCTTGCGAAACTAAAACACTAGGTTGCGACTGGTCATATGTTCTTGCGTCGGTGTCTTCGTTATTGTACAAGACGACAAAGGAATGAATGAGTGAGTGAATGCACTTACTCCGTTTTCCAGTCTGGTGCCTTACGAAAGAGGTGGGGGCCGCCTTTGAAGAAATGGGGGCTCTCTCTGGAGCATTATGGTGACCCGCGGGGGGCGGCGAGGACTCCGCAAGGAAACCGACAGGACAAATCATTCGGCACCAGTTCCATTCTCGTTGCTTGTTGTCATTGGGGGTTTAAGGTACGCGTCCACGTTCAGAAATTTAATGTGTTCATAATCTTTCTGGGTCTGCCTGTTGCATCCAGTGAGGGGTACCTGCACATGCTAACAAGGGAAACGCTCCCATTCTTTTGCTTTTGGGAAATAGTACCTTCTACTGCCTGGGGCACACAGCTGCCGAATTACACGTGTTGGCATCGGCTGGTCTCCGACCACGCGTAATGAATGTGTTCTGCTTATTCTGACGCTGCCTCCAAAATGGGAGAATTACTGGCACCTTCGACCACCGGCTGAGAGGGCTGGTGTCTTCTTCGAAGCAGGCGCCAGCTTGTAATGCGTCGTCTGTTCGGCGCGATTTATCTATGATAAGCCACAGCCAGCCTGACACAGACGGCCTGACCTTCTCCAAGTACAAAGGATCATCACAGCCTGGCCCTCCCAAAGCTGAGCTGGGCTCAGCCATTCGCTGCTAAAAAGGCCCTTCTCTCCTTTCTTTCTGTAGGGTGCGGACTGTGTCCCAGGTCACTGTTTGTTTGAGGCCTCAGTTTCAGAGATGAAGTATTTAATGAGGTTGAGTCCCCTGGTCTCTCATCCAAGGAGTTTCTTTTGGCCCCGAAGTTACCTGAAAGTCTGTCCTATGAACCGATCGCCTCTTTTCTTTCGGCCTCTATTTGCCATAAGAAATGAATCATCAGACATAGACAAACGTGACATCACGACATTCATACGCTTTTAAACAAAGGAAAAACAAGGAAGAAAAAAAGAAATCTACGTACATAGGTCTTTCGCTAATATTTGTTAGAAGTATTTTCTTTCTTTGTAACCTACGAGCTCATTCTTTCAAAGCTAGTCGCTGCTTCGGGGTTGATGAATGTTCTCAGCTCGTGAACCATGTGCATTTTTCTCCCACCTCCCACTTCCTGTATGTTACAGGCCCATCCAGATATTGGACATGCTGGCTCCAGGCTGGAAATTCCATCAGCAACCTGGTGTGGGAGTCGGTGTGTCAGCTGTCTCCTAGACGAATGTTGGCCTGAGGAGTCTGGGCCGGAACTTGAAGGGTCGAATCTGGAGAGGGGAGGGGCCGGGGTGAACTGGCAGGGGACCAGGGTTCCAACCCCAGTCATCGCCAACGGTATGACTTTGGACAAGTCACTTAAAACAATGTGGCCCCTCCCTCTTCCCCCGTAAAGGGAAAGGACCGGCTGTGTCTTACAAGGGCCCGTCCGTTCTACGATTCTGGTTCCTAGACTTGCACCCATCTGAGGTCACCCAGACGGGAAGGTCTACCTGTCTGGGACTTTGCGGCAGGAACTCAGGGTTCCTGCGCCTGGACGGCACTACTCTTCGACTTGGAGGACTTGACAGATTATAACGCCGTTCCCAAATACCAGTCTTTTCCCTGCAAACTTCAGATATGCGCTGTGTCCCTGTCCCACCTGTGTATTTATTTACTAGGTATTTTTCTTCGAGTTGACTTTCTAAGACTTCAATTTAATTATGGAAACGCTGTCACTTCAGCAGAGGGATACACAGCTTGGTACCGACCACAGCGGAAGCAACTACAATGACAACTCAACATTACTCAGGGCTAATGCCTTTCTTCCTATGGAGGTGCCTTCTGCTTCTCTTCCTCCCACGGGCTTGGAGCAGAGCTGGTGTCCGGCTCGCCGCGGAGAGTGCAGTCCGGATTTGGGAGAACCAAACACAGGGGGCGCTCAGGGCACCCGCTCGGCTCAGCACGACGTTGGCTCAGGGCAGATTCCGTTTAACTCGGGCTCTCCATTACGCCCAATGCTGATTAATGGGCAACAGAAACATTCTGGTCTTCCAGAAATTACTGTTGACTCGGGGCTCAAAGGGGTTCAAATCCTGCCACCGAAGGGGGAGAAAATCCCCCACATCCGCTACTTCGAGTGGCGCGGCATACTCCCTTGTGTCTCTGATGAGCATTTCCCTCGGCCCGTGGTTGGGTCTCCCCCACAACCGAGAGCACCCCAGGGCGGAGCCCAGACCTCGTGCTCTCTTAACGCATTGTCTGATCCTGGGTCGGCCTTCCGCGGGAGCCCCATCCACACCCACGACTGATACCTGCATCTGACATGCAAACCCAATGCCTTCACCTCTAAGGAGCTGGGGGCAGGGCTGGTGAGTACTATTTAATGTTGCTGCGGCAGGAGACTAGACCACCAACCACCGCCGGGATGAGATTCATCTACTCAGAGTCTCGACCATGAATTTTTGCTGCCACCGACCCACATCCCGGGTGAAACCTTACAAGAAGACAGTGGCTGCCCCGCTGTCTTTCAGGGGCGTTTATGAAGCCCCCGCCTGTGGTGGCTCGTCGCAAACCGTTCTACGAAGCAATCAGAGGCACGGGCTATGTTCTCCAGGGCTTCTGATTAAAAACAGGCTTTCTCTGAGCTTACAGCGTAGACTGTTCTAGATGCTGCCTCCCAAAAGTCTCCTGCTGGTCCGCGACTTTTGCTGGTAATGACATTCACACACGGAAAGGACGCAGCCCCTCTTCTTCAACAAAGCCCCAAACTTCTGTGGTCTGAGCCCCAGAAAGGGGATCTGTAGAGAAGACGGCTGGTGGGCCAGGCACCCCTGAATCTTCACCCCGAGTTGCTTCTTCCCCCTGGGGTTCTCTCACCCGATTTCCACACTCACCACCATCCTGCCCCCCTTCCCCCCCCCTTCCCGCCGGCTTGGTTCCCTCTGACAGGTGAGAAAGACTTTATTCTGAATATATGTGATAGTGAAAAGGAAACAAAATAAAGGAAGAAAACCAGAACTGTAACTCGGAAAAGACTTGACTAAATCCCAAGAGGGCTACAACGATGTGGGTGCAAAATCACGTATATGATGACCATACGGCTTAGCCGGACGGGCTAACTCCCGTGTGACCGTTGTCTTCGGGGTCTGGGAACACTTGATTCCAGGTCCCAAAGTCTGCAGTCACTCCTTGGCCTGAATTCCTTGCTCCCTAGACCCACACTCCGCATCAGGGTTTCTCCTCCTCAGCGCCGGGGACTCTTGGGGCGGGACGATTCTTGGCCACCCTGCACACCGTGAGACGTCGAGCGGCACCTGGGCCTCTGCCCGCCGGATGCCAGGCGCGCCTCCCCCCGGCCCCCCAGCTGGACCAACCAAAAATATCTGCAGATGTTGCCAAATCCTTCAAGGGGGTGAACGGGCTGAGCCGAGAGCCGCTGCTCTGTCTTCTGGCCCCTCCCCATGAGGTATCACCTCTTTCTGAAGCAGGGTGTTCCCGTCACTGCCTACTAAGGAACCGAATTCCACTTTGGTTCTGGCTTTTGCCCTAGGTCGTTGTGGTATAATATAACATATATGTGGTCTTTGTCCCCGGTTCCTGGCACAGAGCTCCTAAAACCCTTGTACTTTCCAGACTGATAGGAGTGTCTTTTGTATTCGTGAGAAAGCCCTTTCAACCCTACCTGAAATTATGCCAATGAGGTGACTCATGAAGGAGGTGTGGCCGGATAGCTTCAGGACGGGGCTGGTGGCCAGAAAAACCAACCAGTGACTAGAGAGTTAGAACTTTCAGCCCTGTTCCCCCACCTCCAGGGGAGGGCAGCTGGAGACTGAGTTCAGTCACCAGTGGCCAATGATTTTATCAATCATGCCTCTGTAATGAAGCCTTGATAAAAACTCGGATGAGGATTGGGGGAGCTCCTGGTCGTGAACATATCAGTGTACCAGGAGGGTGGCACACCCCAACTGCACAGGGACAAGAGGGTCCTGCGCTCAGGATCCTTCTGGATCTCGCCCTACGTACCTCTCACCTGGCTGTTCGTTTGTATCTTTTATAATAAATTGTAAATGTAAGTATAGTGCTTTCCTAAGTTCTGTGAGTCATTCTAGCAAACTATCTACCCTGAGCGGGAGGCGGTCATGGGAACCCCCGAATTTGTAGTATGCCAGGCTGAAGTGTGGATACGCTGGGGACCCTGTCTGTGGTATCTCCAGTGAGGCCAGTCTTGTGGTCCTGAGCCCTTCATCTGTGAGGTCTGTTCTAACTCCGAGGTAGTGTCTGAATTGAGTTAAATTGCAGGATACCCAGTTGATGTGAAGGATGGAGAATTGATTGTTGCTGAAAAAAACGACGTAGTAGTTGACGGGATCATTGGGACGTCCAAAATGAAAGATCTCATGCTTCCGGTGAAAGTCTGCCTGCGGTTATGTATCAAAAGGTACAGTGAACTTTTGGGGCTCCTGGGTGGCTTAAGCATTTGACTTCGGCTCAGGCGATGATATCGCAGTGGGCGAGTTCGAGCCCCGCGTCGGGCTCTGTGCCGCCAGCTCGGAGCCTGGAGCCCGCTTCGGATCCAGTGTCTCCCTCTCTCTCTCTTTGTCCCTCCTTTGCTCACGCTCTGTCTCTCTCTCTCAGAAATAAACATTTAAAAAAACCAAAAAGGTATAGTGAACTTTTAACAAAGTTTGTCAAGCCTGATGGAACACTTGGAAAATAATGGGATGTTGATGGAGCATCGTTATGATGTCATTGAATGTAATTGTTCTCCCATAGATGGCGACGTTAATTGTCCTGATCTTACAGGTGAACTCACTGTTGCAACAATTGATTAAAATTGCCAGCTTCCCTGGTGGTGTGGAGTATGTGACTCCATCACAAAGGATTTCGCGGCAAAATGATATAGTATTTTTCTTAGAACGTTTCAAATGTTTAGACAAACTGGGAAGCCTAACGTCTTTGGGCAGTGGCAGTTGTTAAAGAAATAGGGGGAATGGTGGGGGTGGGAGAAAGTGCCCTTCCCTTTGAAGAGGGTGTTCTCTCCAGAAGAGCCACTCCAGGCCCAGTGGGCCACGCTCTGTGTCACCTGCAGCACATCCCAACAGGTGACATGTTCCTGACGTGACATTCCATCAGGGTGACTGGGAACCTGGTCTTGCCCCCTGCCACCTGGGGAATCTTGACTGTGACAGGAAGGCCACTCTTCTTCCTGGTGCACGAGTTTCCTACGGCCACCGTAACCAATCGCCACAAGCTTAGTGGCATGACGAAACACAAATTCATTAACTTACAGTCCCGGAGGCCCCAAGTCTGAAAATCGGTCCAAAATCAAGGTGTGGGCATGGCTAGAAGCTTCTGGAAGCTCTGGAGGAGAATCTCTTCCTTGCCTTTTCTGCTTTCTTGGCTCATTGGCTCCCTTCCAGCCAGCCATGGCATCTCTCCAATATCTGCTCCCGTGGTCACGCCCCTTCTCTGACTCTTACCCTTTCCTGTGGTAAGGACCCTTGTGATGACCTTGGGCCCATTTGGAAACTCCTGGATAATCTCCCCTTAACTATATCACACCTGCAAAATCCTCTTTGCCATCCGAGGTAACACCTTCTCAGGTTTCCAGGATTGGGCTTGGGGGCCGTTACTCTGCTTAGCACACCGTGGCCTGCATGTGACAATCCACGATGGAGTCCATCAGCCCAGGACCTCAGGAAGGCGAAAGGAGGGAGTGCGGTGCGTCGCCAAACGCAGCTGTAAAAACCACCCCGTGAGATCCTGCTGCCCGTCCCAAGGTCCTACTCATCCACCAGCTTCACTAGGCAGCTGCAAGCACGGCCTCCGTTTTGATCTGGTTTGGACTTCTGTCTGTCTGTCCTCCCACTTATACTGATCTTCTCTTCCGAGTGCTCCGGAAGGGGTGTGTGTATAGAAGTAGGCGCGGGGGGCGTGATCACTCCACTTCCTGTAGTGCCCAGAGCCCAGAGGTGCCTAACAAGCGGGAGTTGTTCCCGCCGGTGGTTCCGTCCATAGTACGTTTGCAGAAGTATTGGCTGGCTGTGTGTAAAGCAAAGTTCCGGGTGTCCCCAGGTGAGGGCCCCTCGTACTCACAGAAGCCATCCACACCAGGGCCTGTGCATTGGAATCTTGTGGGTCTTGTTGACATCCGGCACTGATTCGCCAGGTCTGGGCTGGGGCCTGAGATTTTGCGTTTCTAGCACGCTTCCAGATGATGCTAACACTGCAGGTCCCAGGACCGGACTTTAGGGATCTCCCAACCCATTTTACAGATGAGACGATGGAGGCCCAGGAGCACAGGTGAGTTACCCAAGGTTTGTGGCAGAGTTGGAACCGGGATCCAGTGGCCTTCCTCACAGTCCAATGACCATCCCATGTCACACGCCTGTCTCAGGTGAGGAGAGGATTCAGCTGTGCTAGCCGTCAGTGAAAATAGGGCGTTGCCTGATTATATAAAAATTATCAATGGGGCGCCTGGGTGGCTCAGTCAGTTAAGCATCCGACTCTTGATTTTGGCTCAGGTCACCATCTCACGGTTTATGAGATCGAGCCCTGCGTCAGGTTCTGCACTGACAGTGGGGATCCTGCTTGGGATAGTCTCTCTCTTTCTGCCCCCCTCCTCAAAATAAATAAATAGGCATTTAAAAAAATCATCAAGATTCAGCAACACGAAAAGAGGAAAACCATGATAGTGTGAATCAATCATATTAATTGTTAATGAGAAAATGGGCGTAGGTTATTTATTTGCTTAAGGGACCAGACTCTATGTGTATTCAGGTTTTATATATGTTAATATTTTATATTCGTTATATATATATAAATATATGATTTTTATACATGTATATGTAATCTTTTTCCTTTATGACACACCATTTTAATGAGAAGAAACCCCAATGACTGTTAGAGGGCTGAGAATGGGCTGGGGCTCTGAACTTGGCACATAAGCTTGGCCTTCCTTCCAGCTGGAGGTGGCCCTTTAAGACCCAGAGTGCTCAGATGGACACGTGGGCGGTTCTGCTGGGGGGCGGGGTGTCCTCTGGTTGGTCCGTCACCAATACATCGCCAACACATTCTTTTCTCTCCTTCCCTTTTCCTTCTCCTCTTCCTTTCTCTCCCTTTCCTTCCTCTCTTCCTCCCTCTCTCCTTTGCTCCTTTCTTTTCTCTCATAAACATTTAATGGGTGCCCTTAAAAATCTTTCGCCTCCAGCAATCGCCCCACCCTTGGTACAAATATTTTAGAATGGTTAACTCTGTTTTTTAATCCTTTGTGTTTTTTGGTGAAAAAAAATTTTCATTCAGGTATAAGCAACATACAATGTTATGTTAGTTTCAGGTGTATAACATATCGGTTCCACACTTCTGTACATTACGAAATGGTAAGTGTAGTTATGGTCTGTCCCCATACACCATTATTACAATATTATTGGCCGTATTCCCTATGCTGTACTTTTCATCTTAGAATGGTTAATTCTGGAAGCTGGGCCAATGACAAGTAAGGCGAAATCAATGTGGCCAACTTGACCCTTTTGCCACACGGCCGAGTGGAATAGCTCTGGGGGCAGGTATAATGACAAGGCGAAGAGTAACAAAGACTCTATCAGGGAGTAAGTAAACGAAGGACTGTGGCTTATTTTGTCATTACACCTGCCCCCAGAGAGTCCGCGCTGGCCTGGTGTGAAGAGGTCCTAGCCCGGCCGGGCCGTCCCTCCAGGCTGTGCACACAGGCTTTTAGCGACGGCCCTGTCTGAGCTCCTCTGGGACTGTGGTTTCTATCGCCAGTCTGACTGCTAGGGATGATACGACTTTATGAGAAGCAAAATGAAAACTCCCTTTGCTTGAGAAATCACCGCTCAGAGATGGCATTTATTCTGAAGCATGATGACTTGGAAAAGGGTGATGTTGAGAAAAGAATCGGATGCGCACAGAACCCTGAACCCTGTAATGCCAGGGGCCATTATCCTCGATATCAGTGACATTTGGGTGGCTCTGCTGTTTGATCTTTCATCTTCCAGTTTGTACGGACTTAAAGTCTGCCCTACATCGGAAAATGGCAACGGTCAGAAAATGCGACGTGAGCCTGAAGATGATAAGGTTGAAGGCAGTTCACGACCAAGACATTTTCTGGTGCGTGTTTTGCTTTTTTTTTTTCAATATATGAAATTGATCGTCAGATTGGTTTCCATACAACACCCAGTCTAGTGCGTGTTTTGTATTTTTCTTGCATTTCTTCGGTTTGTCTTCTGAAAAGGTGCAGTTTGGGTATCGTACAGGGGTGTGAGAAGCACCCAGGGACTGTGAGTGAGGAAATGGATCATGACATTGATTATGAACCTGCCATATGAGTGGCAGAAAGGTGAGCTGTATGGATGACCTGAGCCATTTGCTTAGAGCTGCCTGGGTAGTGCGGGGGTGGGTGGGGGGAAGGGCTTGTTACAAATGCAGATTCCAGGGCCTTGTCCTTGAGGCTTACAAGTCAGCGGGACTGAGGTTGGGTCTAGGAAACTGTATTTTTAGAGTTCCCCTGTTGCCTCCAGAGCTTAACTCGATTAAACACGTGCCAGACATGGGATCCCCTAAGACTAAGTCCAGGATCTTTGACCAGATGTGATTGGTAATCGAACTAGATCAAGGAGGGCAGTGAATTTTTAGAAAAAAGTTAGTGGTTCTAGAGAAAGGAAAACAGCTAGCACTTCTTGAATACTTATTATGGGTCAGCCACCGTGCCGAGAGCTTTATAGAGATTAATCCTGGGCATTTATTTCCTTATTTGCTTATTTGTTTTTAGCAAATGAGGGAACTGACGCTTAAAAAAAGCTAAGGCAGCTTGGCTCAAGTCCTACAGTTACAAGTGTTGGGGGTGAAGGTTCCATCCCATGTCTGTGTAACTCTGCAGTTCAAAGCCCAAGGGTGGGGGGAGGGGAGGGGAGAAAGGGAGGGAGAGAGAGAGAAAGAGAGAGAAGGAGAGAGAGAGGGAGAGAAAGGTGCCCCCCCACCAAAGACTTGCAGTTTTTCTCTGGAAGGAGGTAGATGAATTTACATACAACCACAGCAAGGAACTAACAAAGGGACATGAGATGATTTTTAGTTGCTGTTCAAATTCTCATTACGTTTGGGAGGATGAATCTTGTTAACTGTGGTCCAAACAGAGAAACTTACTCTTAGGGAAAAATTATAGTCAGATACTAAACATTTGTGTGACGAATTTTGTTTGGTTGACACCGAAGGCCACTGCGTTTTCGCGGGATAGCCTTAAATGTAATAAAGTGAGGTTTTAAATATAGTATTAGCTGTATAATTCTGTTCTGCTTTGTTAGCTTCTGCTAGCCCAATAAACTCTGTCAACGGAACAAAAGACCCTCCTTAGGGTGATATTTTAATTGTCATAAAAATGTCATATAGATTAAGGGGCCAGCTGAGCCCTTATAGTTTCTCAGGGACTAGAGAAATCATTAAAAAAATGCATATGCTATTTCCAAGATAAAATACTGGCCACGACTCCAGCCGTAATGTTCTTTTTATGTGAATTTTGCCAAATACAAAGCCATGAATTATATTAATTCCCTGAAATCATCTTCCAAAAAGCTTACATGAAATATCAGAGATGTTCCCCTCCTCCTCGTTCCTCTTTCCTCCCTGCCTCAACCCCCCCTCCCCACCCACTTTTTATTATGGGGAATTTTGAATTAATACAGAAGCGCGCATCGTTGTATAAAAAATTCCTGATACTACAACATTTATTGCCATAGCAATTTCTGCCCTCCCACGTCTGCTAAATTTTGAGTCAAACTTTGATTTCTGGCAAGCTTTTCCCACAGCCCTTCCCTGAGCAGGAGGAAATACACAGGACATAAGCGTGAGGGACGGTAGAGTCTAGAGCCGATTCCAAATCACAGCCTGCAGGTCAAACCCGCTGCCCCTGCTTTTGTAAAGAGGGCTTTACTGGAACCCAACCTCGCCCGCTCACTGTCACCTAGGCTGCTCCCCCCGCGACAGTGGTAGAGGTGGATGGTCGTGACCGAGACTGTAGGGCCTGCAAAGTGGAAAATACGTGCAGAAAAATTGTCTAACCCCGCCCTGCTTCAGAGGAACTGTTGTTCAGACAAGGGTATCGAATTAGGTCAGCATCTTTGTTAGTCAGGGTCTGGTCAGAAGAATTGAGTGCCTGCCAGGTGAAAACTTAATACTAGAAACAGGGACCCAGGCTGAAAGGACATTTACCAGCTGGAATTTGTGGGTCATCGCGGCCAAGGAAAAGAGAGCCATCCGTGACTCTTAAAGCTTCCGCCTGAAAGTGGCGCACGTCACCTCTGCTCACATTTTATTGGCCAAGGCCAATCAGATGTCTGTTCCTTCACAGGAGGCACGAAGTGCAATTCTGCTGTATGCTAGGAATATTTAAGCACAGTACTCGTGAGATCTAGCGGATGCCTTGGATGAGTCAAAACCCAAATAAATCACTGCTAGAAGCAGACACGCGCACATAAAATATGGACTTTTTTTCTCCCTAAAGGGATTACAACATTTCTAATGTTTTAATTGAGTGGCTATTTTGCACTGTATTCGATACACTTCAGAATTCGTGTCCCTCTTAAGGCTTCAACCGCCTTTCCTCTTTGTCATTGTTACGTCCGTAAATCATTGTGTTTCTTGGAAAGAAGAAAAACACACATGTCTATACCTAATTAGAATTCCTTTTGTTTTACCCAGACTATTAACGTGACCTGCAACACGGGTAGAGGAAAGAAACAAAACAGTGGCACTTGCATATAATTGGAGCTTGGAGTAAAAATTCTATGTGTTTTAATTTGCAGGTGCAGCACCAATTACGCTAATAGGCAGAAGAACTTTCTCTCTGCCAGAAGCGAACGCCTCTCGATTCCCCTGAACGCTTCCTAGAGAGTCTGTGGTGGTTAAAGGGGCAATGACATGTTTTCGGCCTCAGTGTGTCCTTCCTGTGAAAAGTTGGGCTCTTCTGAACAAACCATGTCCATTTCCCTCCTTTTGGCAACTGCTTTTGAAGAGAGGGAAGGTCTGGAAAGAGGTAACTATAGGTGAGGGGTCATCAAATTAGGGTCCTCAGGCCAAAGTGAGCTCACTGCCTGTTTTTGTAAATAAAGTTTTATTAGGACACGGCCGTGCTCACTCAGGTACATGTTGTTTATGGCCGTTTTTGAGATACGGCGGTTGAATAGTCGCGACAGAGACCGTCTGGCCTTCAAAGCTGAGAATATTTACCGTCTGGCCCTTTGCAGAAACAGTTTACTGACCCTGCTTTTAAAGTCTTTCTCATCTGCAGAAAAAGTCGAAATATAAATTATATGCCCACATATGAAGTTATGTAAAACCTCTCAACCACTTACGGAGCCTGATGCTAAAAACACATTAACTTGATATGGATTTTCATCGTCACTGATTTTGGCAAATTGAGTATATTTCTCCTTGATCTTCCTGTTTTCCACATGACACCTTTTCTTCTGCCCACAGAGAACTCAAAGATGTTCTTCTTTCAGGATTATTCTCTCCATCTTGAAACGTGTTTTTCTCCACTGCTTGCCTTTGCCTAATAAATCCTCTCAGTCCCCTCGTCATCCTGTAAACATCGGCGTCCCCCACTTTGGTTCCCCTTTGGTTTTATTCTCACCTCACCTATGCCACTGTCAGCCAGTCACGCCTGTGGTGTCTGTCAGCTGCAAACTTCTCGAAAACTTAGCTTCACGCCAGGATCTTTCTCCAGAATTCTCTCTCCTGGCCGTCTCCACTCACAGTGCACGTTCACGATTGGACTTGTTGCCTTTTCTTCCCAGCCCGGTCGTCCTTCTTTCTTATACCCGTACCCTCTTCTCCTGCAGCTAGAAACTCGGGAGTCCACGCTGATTTTCCTCTGCCAGCTGGCCACCAAGACCCACTGATTCTACCTTCTAAATACCCCCCAAATATGTGGCCTCCTGTCCGTGTCCGCCATTGCTTCAAACTCTCATCACATCTTGTGTGAACTGCCTCGAAGCGACTTCTCTCCTGATTCCACATTACTCGATACCCCGCATGGACACCAGAGCCACCTTCCTCAAGCCAAGTTTCATGTACGAATGTACTTAAAATTCTTCAGGGTGTCGTCACCTTAAGGGTCATGTTCAAACACCTCAGCAAGGAACTTAGGTGCCTTCTTGAGATGGCTTCTGCTTAGCTCTCCGGTCTGATCTCTCACTGTTCCATTCCCTCAACCTCTGGGCTCCTTGCTCAAGCCAGTGCGTACTTTTGCCCGTGGTGTTACCTCTGACCTCAGTGCTTCGTCCTGATGCCATTTCCTTCTCTTATTCATCCTTTAAACTTGAGATCAGGAATCTCGCGCTCCTCCTATCCGTACAAGGTGATAGATGTTAAGTAAACCTGTCATGGTAAGCATTTCACAATATACAGAAATCAAACCATCGTGCTGAACACCTCATTCAGGGCTGTATAAAACTGGGAAAAAAATCTCTGTTAGAAATAACATCGGTGGTTAGTTTTCATATCTGCATACCGACCCAGGCTATCGATACGTACATCTGTATGCTACACATTCAGCATTATATGTAGTATATATAATATATACACACACTCTCGGACATGGCCCGCCCGAGGAGGTGGCCCGGGCACGTACACCTTTGAGAATATTTTGAGCTTAAATTTGCCTTTAGCACTTAAGGTTTCTTTAACATCTAGGGCACGAAAATAGTTTTAATATATTGTTCAACATTTCCCATTGACGATCTGCTTAATTGCTCGCGTGAAAAGATTTCAACTCCGCCAGCTCCCTGCCAAGCCCGCTTTCCTTCCACTAACGTGCTTTTGTTTCCAACATCTGCTCCCGGTGACTGACCTCCCATCGCGTGGCTGCTAGCCTTTTCCTCACCACCTGGCCCCGGCCCCCCCCCCCCTCCTTCCCCCGTCCATCACATGGCTTCTAGTCAAACAGTTGGCTGTGCCCTGGCGGTCTCAGACACGCACGTGCACACCTACATCTCGGCCCCACGGCCTTCTGTGTGGGAGCCACGCATATGGCAGACAGATCTTCTTCTCATCGGGACCAGGTTCAACGCCTTTGTTGCATCAAGTTCACTGGATGATGCCCCAAAGACTGGTTTCCTGGTCGCTGACATCAGCCCCTCGGTTCCTCAAGTTCACTTCGAATCACATTCAGCCAAGTCGAAATTCTCTTTAGCAGTCGGGGGCCAGGGGAATCAGGATAAAGAAAATGTTCAGACAATCCTTCGGTTCGCTTATCCTAAGCAGCAGCATAAATGCCTTTACTGAATTCTCAGCCCGTTGGCTGATGAGGTGTCTTAAGGAACGATTCATATTGTGTTTGTCAATAATGATCATGGTCGTCGTGGAAACCGATCGTGTTTATTCTGGACAGACTGGAGCAGGCCTTTGACACGAACTATCTCATCAGAACATCCTTGGATTCCAGTAAAATGGCCAAAACAGGCATTTGAGGGAGAAGAAAGGGAAAACTGGCTGCATCTCTCTCTGTCTCTCTGTCTCTCTCTGGTTTTCAAAGGTGTTGTTCGGTTTTATAACTTTTTATTTTGAGATAGTTTAAACCTTACAAGAAGTTGGAAACATAGCGCAGAGCATGCGTATCCTTCACTCAGCTTCCCCAATGATAAGCTCTTACATAAAGACGCTGGCTCATTGTCAAGACACTGTGCGTGTGTGCGCGTGCGTGTGTTTCTGTGAAATCTGATCACATGTGTAGATTGAAGAAGTCATCGCAGTCAGGAAACGGGATTGTTCAATCGCCACAAAGAACCTCCCTCATGTTACACTCTAACTACTGCTGATCTGTTCTCCCTCCCCATGATTTGGTCACTTCATGGTGGTTTTTGTTTTCATTTTTAAATGTTTTATTTATTTTTGAGAGAGAGGGAGGCAGAGGCAGAGGGGGACAGAGAATTCCAAGCAGGCTCCGCGCTGACAGCAGAGAGCCCGATGCAGGGCTCAACCCAGGAACCATGAGATCATGACCTGAGACGAAGTCAGGCGCTTAACCGACTGAGCCACCCAGGCGCCCCCATGGTGGTTTTGTATACACGGATTCACACAGCATGTAACCCTTCGAGGCTGACTTTTTCACTCAGCCTACCCTTCAGAGCCATCCAGGTGGAGGGTATCACTGTTACTCTTTGCATCCTTTATTAAAAAGAGACTTTTTTGCAGAGTCCTAACTGGAGGGTTCAGATTTCAGCATGTAACTGGCGGGGTCCTCTTTAGGCAAGGTCAACCATGGAGCGACCTGGGATCTGGGAGCTGAGAAGACTCCAGAACATCATCGTTGGCAAAAGAGCTCTGGCCCTGATTTTCGCATTCTCTGGGGCCAAGCTCAGGACCCCCCGAGGGTCTCCCCGTGCGCTTGGTCAACTGACTGCTCCACTCTCGAGTTGTTCACGCAGCTAATTCTGGAAGCTTATAATGATGTGGAGGGATTTTATCCATGTAATGAAATTAATCGAAACCTAGATCTGTATTTCGCCCTGAATAGCTTCAAATAATGTAAATCATCATTTTTTTCCACCCCAGTGTCTTATCCAAGTTCCCAAATGACAGTTTTTCCAAACAGTCCTTTGCTTCTTGGCACGCACCGCCGCGCCCTATTGGTGTGGTTTATGTGTCTACCTGCACCCTCCGCTAACTCCCTCGCTGTCGGCCTTGGAGTTTTCATCTCTTTGAATCCTGTGCCGCTAGCAGAGGGTCCCACACACGGACGCTGGCAACGAACGTGCGCCGCAGAGGTTGGGGATGGAGGCGGCAGGGAAACCACAAAAGGAGGTTTCCCACTTGGGCCTTCGGGGCGTGTTAGAGGGGGTCTCGAGTCCGGTCCCACTGAGGCAGTTCCTGGTGACGCTGCTGCGTGGCGACGTGCGGTCGGCCGGGCCCACCCGTCCCAGCCGGGCTCGCCACTGGTGGCTGGGGAGCTGGGTCAGGTGGCTTTGGGGACTAAAGTCCCGTCAGTGGGAGCGGGGAGGCGCGGGAGAGAGAAAAGAGCAGGGGTGTAGAAGTCAGGGTTAAATCTCAGAGAAGTGACTTTATAGAAGTTGTACCAGCGATCTACACCAATGTCCTTTTCCCCCAAAGACTGGCTGGCACGGGGGTTTGGGTGAGGCCAGAGTGCCTTAATGTTTATTTACTTTTGAGAGAGAGAGAGAGACAGAGCACAAGCAGGGGAAGTGCAGAGAGAGAGGGAGACACAGAATCGTAAGCGCTCCAGGCTCCGGGCTGTCAGCACAGAGCCCGACGTGGGGCTCGAACCCACGAACCGTGAGATCATGACCTGAGCTGAAGTCAGATGCTCAACTGACTGAGCGCCCCAGGCGCCCCAACGCTGTTGTCTTTTTAAACTGAGCTTACTTGAGTATCACTTTGAATGTGAATGGTAGCTCACAACATGGGGTAATGGCATCCCCACCGTTATATCTCTTTCCATGGCCACGGAACCGGAACCGTGAGATCCTGACCTGAGCCGAAGTCAGCACCTAACCGACTGAGTCACCCAGGTGCCCCAACAACGTTTATTAAAAGCAAATGATGCCACCGTTTCAGTGATCTCTTGCTATGTAACAAACTAGCCCAAGCCTTAGAACTTCGAAAGTACGATGTGTTATTTATTACGATGGGGTGGGTCAGGAATTGGGGCAGGGCTCAGATAGGTGGTTCTTCTGCTCCGTGTGTATCATTGAGGGTCGTTCATCTGGCGGCATCACCTGGCAGCCAGGAGGGGCCAGAACGTCTCAGAAAGGTCTCCACTAGGTCAGTTGGTCTCTCTCTGTCTCTTCCGATCTCTCTGTCTCCATATAGCTAGTTTGGTCTTCCTTGCAACATGGTGTGAGGGTTTGGGCTTTCCCCAACTAGGGTGGTCGGACTTCTAACGTGGTGGCTGATTGCCAGGAGAAAGGAAACAGAAGCTGTCGATATTAAGACCTGGGCTCGGAAGTCCCGGGACGTCTCTTCCACGACAGTCTACTGGCGGTTCAAGGGGAGGGAAATGGACTCATCTCTTACAGCATGCACATCTGGGGGTGGGGGTGGGGGGCTGTTGGAGGCCGCTCTAGTGACTCATTATCACACTCATCCCGGTAGTCGAGTGGCAAGAGTGGGCTTGACTCAGGGGAAGGCGAGGTGAGGCTGTCCAGGAAACTACAACGTGGCCTGGCTTCACAGAGCCACCGGCCATTTTCTGGAGAATCTGGAGCCAAGAGCAGGGAGGGACGGAGGGAGAGAGAGAGCACACCATAGAACAGAGCTGAAGGGGAGAGGACCTGTGAGAGAGTAGGAGCCGAGAGAGGCCACAAGTGAGCTGGAGGGAAGGAGGCGCGCAGAGAAGGGCAGATTCTGAGAGGCACAGGCCGTGACTGAGAGGGGCAGGGAGAGTTCTAGTCCTCGGTGCCGACTGGAAGTTTTCAGCTCCAGAGTTAATTCCAACCAGTCCCCGTGCGTTATCAGATACCCCTTTTTACCCGAGGAAAACGAGTGGGTCTCTTTTTTTCATTTCCAGCGAAACGATTCGAGACATGAGTTTGGGTACCAGATCGGCCACCGACTGGTGCCGTGTCCGTGGCTCGGTTTTCTCATCCGCAAACGAGAATACTTCTGCCTCATAATTATGCCTATGTCACATGGCTGTTTTGAGTATTACGGCATTTCTATCATGAGGGCTGATACATTTGCAAGCCCTTGGAAAAATGCCTAGCATGTGACAAGCACCGTGTAAGTATTTTTTAAAGAAAAAAATGAGATAATGCTTGGGAGTCTCGGGTTGAGAGTCTCTCTGGAAAACAAGTAAGATATTTGATCGGGGAAAATACGTGATTTTCTTCCATAAGCAAGGTAGATCAGCCCTACCAGGCCGTTATTGTGTGCCACCGAACTAAAAACACATCTCCCGAAAAATCTGGAACCAAGTTGTCTGCGAGGTTAGACAAAACTGTGGCTATAGTAAATCACACAAGCTGAGGCATCTTGATCCTTATCAGGAATTTGGAGCTTCTTTGAGCTCTCTATGTGCTCTTTTTTCCATCCTTTTTCTTCCCGCTCACTTCTCCCCTT